>NC_047585.1:23635175-25030800 GCF_011004845.1 Esox lucius | reverse complement strand
TAAGGCAATGTAAAGTAAGTGAAATGAACCTCACCTTCATTGTCAGTAAAGTGACAGAGACGGGAAGAGGTAGGGAAAGAAAAAAGAGAGGAAGAGAGAAAAATATGAAAAATAGGAGGGAGATACATTTGAATAGAGATCATGAGAAGTGAGGGATGGAGCAGAGGAGGCAAATGGAAAAAAAGAAGAATCGGATGTGATGAAATTGGAGAGGCATAGGGAGGATGGAGAGAGAAAAGAGAGGGAGTGAGGAAGGAGAGTGAGAGATGCGGTGCTGTGTGATTCAGGATATGGATCGAGCTCAACATGACCTTTACATAACACCACCAGAGGCACTGCTCCTCACACACACACACACACACACACACACAAAGCATCAAGTTGTGCACACATAAACACAGATTGCACTCACAGACACACTCAGTAAGCAGCGGTTACAGCATCTGACCAGGAACTCAAAGGTTACTAAATGAATCCTAAAGCCAGCATGGTAAAACAGTCAACCCTCATTAAGCCCAATGTGGCGCCCCTCTGCACCTCTCCAAGTGTGCAGAGGTTACATTTTGCTTGAAACATTTTGGTACAACTGACAACTAAAATAATGCCATCCAAAAGCTAAATCATACAATCAAATATAGCTGAACTAGTTCTTCAATTAGCCAATAGGGGCGCCATTGCTATTACATCACGTAGACTTGAAGCTTGCTAAGGTGTTGTCTCTGCCAGAAGAGTCATGGGACTAATACCAGTGCTACACATTTTGTTTACTGTTGCTTAAAGCCATTTCCAAACCGTAGCCCTTAATTAAACTCTTGGATTACCTAAAGTTAAAGGAACTACACATGGCTTTGTAATTGCTTTTGAAGATTTGTTTTGAATGAAGCATGATGTTCTTGTAATTCACCCATCTTCAACGTAAAACCATTACTTTAACTTTCAAACAGTTTTTAGTTACAACCCCAACCTTAACCTATGACCACTCACAGGCAGCCATAAACCTAGCTCAGCAAAAACTGAACTGTTTCACTTCAGCTATAGATACTGCCTAAACCTGATGAAAATGATTCAAGTTCACATTCTATGTATTCACTTACATTTATTTGTGTAAATATTTTCCCTCCCCATTGTATTATTTCTGAAGCAAGATCCTGTTGAATATACAAGACAATATACAACATGTGTACAGTAATCCATCGTCCAATGCACACACACACTACACAAATCACACACAACTTATCCTTGTATTAGTCATGGCTGACCCAATGAACAGTGTAGCACTCAGAAACACAATCCACACACACACACAAACACACACGCCGTGCCAGAGGAAACATGCTTCGTCGTCTCTTAAGACAACGACTCTGCGTGACTGCTTTGGGCAACTTCCTCTCAACTAAACCAGGCCAAGCCGTGCGTGCCTTCATGTGTGTGTCTGGAGGTGAAGTGGAGAAGGGGTGAGACGGGAGGGGGCGAGGGGGAGACAGAAGGGGAAGACAGCACACTGTGAATGATGTCTTGTTGCACCAGGGCAGGCCACGTCACTGGCCCCATATTCTAATGTGGCTTTACATGCTTACTGACCTTCATCAGCCAAAGAGATGGGCCTCACATGTCTGGATGAACATGATGAAGTGTGTGTCTGTGTGTGTGTTGGAGGGCATTGGGGAGAGTTACAGTTTTTCTTGAAAGTAGCCCACAAGAAGTCATTTCAAATGACATACCATGAGCTAGCATGACCCTATTGTGCATATTGGGCATTATAGCATGTTCCTGTCAGGGAGGACCTCCTGTGTGAACAAGCAATCATTCACTCTGCACTCTTTCTAAACCAAGCCATTTTTGGGGCAAAGAGTAAAGTCTAAAAAGGTTATCCACTCCATAGCATGTTCAACATTTAGGAGTTAAAAAACTGTCAGATGGATCCAGTTTCATTGAAAATGTGCAAAATATCTGCCCAGTTTCGTCTCCTCTATAGGCTTCCACCAGTGGTAGGAATGAAAACCGGATTCTTGAGATTTACATATCTGCTGAGCTATCTGACTCTGTCTGATTCCCTGTCTATCAGACTCCGTGTCCATCAGACTCCGTGTCCATCAGACTCCGTGTCCATCAGACTCCGTGTCCATCAGACTCCGTGTCCATCGACTCCGTGTCCATCAGACTCACTGTCCATCAGACTCCCTGTCCATCAGACTCCGTGTCCATCAGACTCCCTGTCCATCAGACTCCGTGTCCATCAGACTCCCTGTCCATCAGACTCCGTGTCCATCAGACTCACTGTCAATCTGTACATGTAGTCTTTAATGTGCTAAATGGGTAAATTAAAAATGGTGATTAAAGGTTGTCTGTCATCATCTGCAAACACACACACACACACACAAACACAAAAGTGTTGAGGCGTAAAACTCTGCAATTTCACAGGTTTATCGGACCAACTCTCATTTAATGAGCAGGTTTAGATGATCATGGATGTATGAATGCACCTAGTATAGTTACTGTCTGGTCTTGTTACTGAACTGATAATGTACCACCCAATACCTAACCCACTCTGTATAACAGCTGTGAACCCCCAGACCCGCCCCCCCCCCCCTCAACACAGCACACTTAAACCAGGTCAGCACCACTGATGAGACAAGGGAGAAGACAGGAGAGAGGGAAGGAAGAAGGGAGAAAGTGGGAGGGAAAGAGAGGAAGGGAGAGGGATAAACTCATAGCTAGGGATAAACCCAGAATGGTCGGACCTCAGTTGTCAATGGTGACATTCCCCCGGATTAAGAGTCAATGGAGCTGAAAGATCACTGCTTTGCTCTCTCCATAAAAGCACAAACACATGCTCCCCCAGTCTCAGTTCATGTTTACTGCGCCACAGATTTACAGTAACATGCCCTCACAGTCTCTGTTCATGTCGACCACACCACAGAATTACAGTAACATGCTCTCCCAGTCTCAGTTCATGTCTACCATGCCACAGAATTACAGTAGCATGCTCTCCCAGTCTCTCTTCATGTCTACCCCGCTACAGAATTAAAGTAATATGCTCCCCCAGTCTCTGTTCAAGTCGACAGCACCACAGAATTACAGTTAAATGCTTACCCAGTCTCTGTTCATGTCTACCGCCCCACAGAATTACAGTAACATGCCCTCACAGTTTCTGTTCATGTCTACCACACCACAGAATTACAGTAACATGCCCTCACAGTCTCTGTTCATGTCTTCCACACCACAGAATTACAGTAGCATTCCCTCACAGTCTCTGTTCATGTCTACCATGCCACAGAATTACAGTAACATGCCCTCACAGTCTCTGTTCATGTCTACCATACCACAGAAATACAGTAACATGCTCTCACAGTCTCTGTTCATGTCTACCACACCACAGAATTACAGTAACATGCTCCCCCAGTCTCTGTTCATGTCTACCACACCACAGAATTACAGTAACATGCCCTCATAGTCTCTGTTCATATCTACCATACCACAGAATTACAGTAACATGCCCTAACAGTCTCTGTTCATGTCTTCCATACCACAGAATTACAGTAACATGCCCTCACAGTCTCTCTGCAAATCCTAAAAAAGCCTCCATACAACCTGCCCTCAGATCCCTCTGTGTCACAATTTCTCCCCCTCTCCATCCGCATGCTACAAGCAATGGGCCAAAAGACCAAGTCACTCCCCTGCAAGGCCTTGACCGTCTGTTAGACCACACACACACACACACACACACACACACCTTGCCTCAATGTCTCTTAGGCCACACATGAACTATAGCCAAGGGTGATTGGTACAGTACAGTCAAGGGTTTATCTGTGACTCAGGGGTGACTGGTACAGTCCTGGGGTAACTGGTACACTCCATAGTTTATCTGTGACTCAGGGGTGACTGGTACAGTCCATAGTTTATCTGTGACTCAGGGGTGACTGGTACACTCCATAGTTTATCTGTGACTCAGGGGTGACTGGTACAGTCCATAGTTTATCTGTGACTCTGTGGTGACTGGTACAGTCCATAGTTTATCTGTGACTCTGTAGTGATTGGTACAGTCCATATGTTTTCTATTTTTCAGTTGTGACTGGTACAGTCCCTGGGGTGACATATGTAGAGGACTGTATATTCTGTAAGAAAGTATGGTTTTATAAAACTAATGGCTGATTTTCCCTACAGAAGGCCTACTTCAGGTCTAATACCCACAGTTGGCCACTGTAATTAACTTAACTACTGTATGAAACTAGACAGATAAACAACAGAAGTTGCACAATCCATGGCAACAGAGCTGGCAAGCTAACAACCTAGGCTGTAAATTAGATTGACATACTAAAAATACATTTTCAGAATAAGTTTCAACATGAATGTCTTCTTATATAGTTTTTCCCGTCTTGAATGTTGTAGTTTTATTCCACCATCTCCCAAAAAAATGCGATCTCCCTGACGCGACGTTGAGAATCAGGTCATCTCCATGGCAACCACAGACATGTTCTGCCATACAGTAAAACCCTAAAATGATGCCCTTACCCAGAGGTATGAACCTATTTGGTAAAAAAATTGAGGAACAAATAATGTTCCCACCCAGGAAACCGTCAACCAATCATGTTCAGGTTGTCATGCTGTGTCACGCAGATGCTAAACTAATCATCACAAAATGTCTTGCACACAGACAGTATTAGTCAAGGGAACTGCATCATTTAAAAAAAGGGAATGATTAAAAAATAACATGAGGTAACAAATAAAAAGTATAATATCTCAGATATCAGGATATCCAACAGTCATTAGATCAAAAAAATGATATCTCTCTGACCTTTATCATACAGATAAAGACCATCTGATAGAGAATTCTAGTCAGACGTTTTTCAAATACCATTCACTCATGCTCATTTGGAGATTACACACTTTCAAAGAGAAATTGGATAGGAGGATTCTCACTAAATCAAAGAGTATCTCCTGAAAGGCACTGATGTTGATCAGCACATCCCTCGGCAGCCTATCTGGGTGCATCTACAGCAGCATTACAGGTGTGGAGCTGGTGGTGACAACAGCCAGACTGGTAACCAGACATAATCACCTGTTGCAGCAGCATAGATCTGTGCTAACTCTACACTAGATCTGTTTTCCTATCAGTGTACCTGTCTTGTTCTTATCAGTGGAACAGCCTAGCAGCAAATACCTCACAGGATTACAGAGAAGGGGAAGGTGAGCGTGACACTGGGAAAGATACAGAGAAAGAGAAGGACACAGAGAGATATTGGGCAGGGGACTAAATGTAATAAATATCATTAGATATGCCCAAATCTTATTTCATTGTCCTGTTTCATTACACAGAAGTATCACTGTGATATACTTACATGATTTGAATCATTGCATTATTAGTTCACGAGATTGTTTCCAGTAGTTCTTATATCAATATAGTATATTTGAATGTATAAAGCGTAATTTTCTAAATATACTTCTATACATTAACCACATTAAATGCCTAGCCTAACTACTTTTAGTTGAAGAAGAAATGTTCTCAGCCAATGTTGAAACCAACTCTCACCCGCGGAATGTAGGGGTGCTAGAGCTTCTGAAGTCCCAATGTTCTTGCCTCAACCCTAACCCTAACCCTAACCCTAACCCCTGATCAAAACAACTTCCCACAGGACATTTGAATCTTGGTGAAGAGGGAGGGGAATTGTCCCTTTCAGAGCTTAACCTTGGACATTCTGATGTTCATACAAGAGCTTTGTGAGAAGGACGATTCAGAGCTTTGTGAGAAGGACGATTCAGAGCTTTGTGAGAAGGACGATTCAGAGTTTTGTGAGAAGGACGATTCAGAGTTTTGTGAGAAGGACGATTCAGAGTTTTGTGAGAAGGACGATTCAGAGCTTTGTGAGAAGGACTATTCATTTTTCAAATTTTGCTACACCTACTTGGTACTTGGCTTTGGTTCTGGATGGACTGTGTGTTCCTCTGGGCTCTGTGGATTTTATCATCGTCTCCTACTAAACGTCTTCCGCTAAACACATTGGTGATCTCTGTACATTATCAGAGCACTCCTCCTGCACGGAATTTATTTGGGCAATTCCAAAAGGAGCCTGTAATGTAGGACTCCAGCCTGGGAGCTATTTCCCTTTTTAGCTCATAGTGAGGGTTACGCACTTACATGGTCCACACCAAAGGGTTCTGGTTATGCGGCCAGCTCTTTGTCTGCAGCTATAGTGACTGGCTGCCTATTGCTACAGCAGAGCTGTCTGACAAAATATTTTTTTAACTGAACTAAGATAAACTCATATAAACATACAGTACTGCACTCTTCATCAAAGACACCAATATACGATATGATTTTCAGATCATACAGGAACATAAATCAAACTTAATCACAGGAGAGCGTATGTAAAGGATTTCAGGCAAAGTCTCTCTGTCTACCTGGCATTGGAGGTGAATAAACTGTTGTATGGCTGGTTGAACATGCATGGTGTTGGGAGAACAGATGGCACTGGCAGCCCCACAGAGGGAGCTGGAGGGAGGGAGCCCTAAGATGAGAGGGAGCGTGGATCAAGGGAGCTAGCATAGCAGGCTAATATTCTATTAGCACTCACAACCTTAAGACTGTGTGGCCTTAAGCCAGCAGACTGACTTACCCAGCAGGCTACCAGCCACAGAGGACCCAGGGTAGACCCAGACAGTGAAGAGACAGGGTAGACCCAGACAGTGAAGAGACAGTGTAGACCCAGACAGTGAAGAGACAGTGTAGACCCAGACAGTGAAGAGACAGGGTAGACCCAGACAGTGAAGAGACAGTGTAGACCCAGACAGTGAAGAGACAGGGTAGTCCCAGACAGTGAAGAGACAGGGTAGACCCAGACAGTGAAGAGACAGGGTAGACCCAGACAGTGAAGAGACAGGGTAGACCCAGACAGTGAAGAGACAGGGTAGACCCAGACAGTGAAGAGACAGGGTAGACCCAGACAGTGAAGAGACAGGGTAGACCCAGACAGTGAAGAGACAGGGTAGACCCAGACAGTGAAGAGACAGGGTAGTCCCAGACAGTGAAGAGACTGGGTAGACCCAGACAGTGAAGAGACAGGGTAGACCCAGACAGTGAAGAGACAGGGTAGACCCAGACAGCGAAGAGACAGGGTAGACCCAGAGAGTCAGGAGACAGGGTAGACCCAGAGACTAAAGCATGTCATGGTTAGATGGACACAATGTAAAGAATCCAATATAACAATTCCTCATGTGAAAGAAATGTGCTAACATAGAAGCAGTGTGGTGAGGTAAGGAGAGATACGGGAGGAAGTGAGAGAGAAAGAAGATGTATGGAGAGAGAGGGGGGAGGTATGAAGAGGAGAGGGGAGGTTTTAGATAGAAGTGGAGGTATGGAGGGGGAGAATTTTGGAGAGAGGGGGAGGTATGGAAAGAGGGAGGAGGTATGGAGAGGGGGGAGGTATGGAGAGGGGGTATTGAGAGAGGGAGGTATAAGAAGAGAGGGTGAGGTGTATATGGTGAGAGAGGGGGAATGGAGAGACAGTGGGGAGGAAACATGGGGAGAGAGAGGAGGCATGTATGCAGAGAGAGAGGGAGAAGGAGGTATGGAGAGAGAGGTGGCAGATGGCAAGATAGAGGGAAGGACAAAAAGACATTTAGTACTACTGCTCTGGGGATGTGGAGCGGAGTGATTCATAATTACAGTCCAACTCACTGAAGGCGAACTCTGACTGTAATCCTGACCTACTCTACCATGGTAACTGACTGTAATCCTGACCTACTCTACCATGGTAACTGACTGTAATCCTGACCTACTCTACCATGGTAACTCTGACTGTAATCCTGACCTACTCTACCATGGTAACTGACTGTAATCCTGACCTACTCTACCATGGTAACTGACTGTAATCCTGACCTACTCTACCATGGTAACTCTGACTGTAATCCTGACCTACTCTACCATGGTAACTGACTGTAATCCTGACCTACTCTACCATGGTAACTCTGACTGTAATCCTGACCTACTCTACCATGGTAACTGACTGTAATCCTGACCTACTCTACCATGGTAACTGACTGTAATCCTGACCTACTCTACCATGGTAACCGACTGTAATCCTGACCTACTCTACCATGGTAACTCTGACTGTAATCCTGACCTACTCTACCATGGTAACTGACTGTAATCCTGACCTACTCTACCATGGTAACTGACTGTAATCCTGACCTACTCTACCATGGTAACTGACTGTAATCCTGACCTACTCTACCATGGTAACTGACTGTAATCCTGACCTACTCTACCATGGTAACTGACTGTAATCCTGACCTACTCTACCATGGTAACTCTGACTGTAATCCTGACCTACTCTACCATGGTAACTGACTGTAATCCTGACCTACTCTACCATGGTAACTCTGACTGTAATCCTGACCTACTCTACCATGGTAACTGACTGTAATCCTGACCTACTCTACCATGGTAACTCTGACTGTAATCCTGACCTACTCTACCATGGTAACTGACTGTAATCCTGACCTACTCTACCATGGTAACTGACTGTAATCCTGACCTACTCTACCATGGTAACTCTGACTGTAATCCTGACCTACTCTACCATGGTAACTGACTGTAATCCTGACCTACTCTACCATGGTAACTCTGACTGTAATCCTGACCTACTCTACCATGGTAACTCAGACTGGCCTACACTACCATGGTAACTCTGACTGACTGGCTTCACTATGGTAACTCTGATTGTAATCCTGACCTACTCTACCATGGTAACTCTGACTGTAATCCTGACCTACTCTACCATGGTAACTGACTGTAATCCTGACCTACTCTACCATGGTAACTCAGACTGGCCTACACTACCATGGTAACTCTGACTGACTGGCTTCACTATGGTAACTCTGACTGTAATCCTGACCTACTCTACCATGGTAATTCTGACTGACTGTCTTCACTATGGTAACTCTGACTGTAATCCTGACCTACTCTACCGTGGTAACTCTGAATGACTGGCTTTACCATGGGAATTCTGACTGACTGGCTTTACCATTATAACCTTGACTGACTCCCATGACTGACTATTGAAAAAAAGGGAGATATTTGGTCGGCCGCCAAAAAACAAAAGCCATTCACACAAGCACCGCAATGCATACAGTACTTTAGCCATTACTTTAGCTATTACTTCAGCCATTCTCGGTCAAGGTTACACATAAGGTTACACAAGGTTACACATATTGTATTTCTATTGTATTTCTGTAGGCCCATTTGTAGGATCTCAGCTTTCACTAGCAGGGTGAGAGTCATATGCAGATTTGTATCACTTCAGTGTCAACATAAGCATTCCATTAACTATAATAGTATATAGCAAATCACTGCATTTCAGAGAAACCAGCAATCGAATATTGTGCCTCTTGGTTGATTATTATATAAGGTTGTGATGTAAGTTTGGGGATTTAGAAGTGAATGCCCCTCTTAATATTCTCCCGTCATGGTACATGAAACAGCCTTGTCCACCAATGCGTACACAACGCTAGCCAAAGGCACAGTACATACACACTCACCTACTCACACACACACACACACACACAGCGCAGAGAAGCTGACATTCAGTCAGACTTAATTAGTATAGTAGAAATATATTAATGGTTTCCAATTCTCACCTATAGATTCACCCAGACACATGATGTATATATTTTCTAGAGGGAACGTCTCCACCTTGAACGTAGTGTAGTGGCCCACCCTTGACATTGCAAACCTTCTCCCAATCAGACCTGATAACTGTCCTGTCTTGTAGTCCTGTCCTCTAGCTGTCAGGTCCTGTAGCTGTCATGTCCTGTAGCTGTCATGTCCTGTAGCTGTCCTTTCCTCTAGCTGTCATGTCCTGTAGCTGTCCTGTCCTGTAGCTGTCCTGTCCTCTAGCTGTCCTGTCCTGTAGTTGTCCTGTCCTGTTGCTGTCATGTCCTGTAGTTGTCGTGTCCTGTATCTGTCATTTCCTGTAGTTGTTTTGTCCTGTAGCGGTCCTGTAATGGCATGTACTACTGTACTGTACTACTGTACTGTACTATAGTGTACTGTGTGGCTGTGGAGAGGATCTGTGCAGAATACATGGAGAGGCTAATGGAGTACTGCTGGGTTATTGATGAGTCTCTCTCAAGACTGAACGAACACAGAATATGACAGAGCAGAGGACAGAGGAGAGCAAGAGAAGACAGAAGAGAAGAGACAGAGGAGATGAAGAGAAGAGAGAGGAGAAGAGACAGAGGAGAGGAAGAGAAGACAGAGGAGAAGAGACAGAGGAGAGGAAGAGAAGACAGAGGAGAAGAGACAGAGGAGAGGAAGAGAAGACAGAGGAGAAGAGACAGAGGAGAGGAAGAGGAGACAGAGGAAAAGAGACAGAGGAGAGGGTGGATGAAGAAGTAGGAGAGGAGATGGAGAGAGGGAGAATGAGAGGAAGAGGTGGCAGAAGGAGAGCAGGATTTTATGTTCAGTGTCATGGACCATTTGATTGATAAATTAGAAACCAATATTCAGACTGGTCTCAAAGCCAACTCCTTCAGAAACATAGAGAAGAAATAAGAGCCAATACATTTCAAGAACAGGAGGGAATAAAAAACTGCCAGGATGGGTAGAAAATGGGCTGGGAAAGAGAGAGGGAGAAGGGACAGATGGAAGACAGGTACAGAAATACCTAGTGGAAGCTATCTGAGATGGGAGTGTAGAGAATTAAGGAGGAGGCAGGAAAACATAGCAAGGCGTAGACATTTATGTTAGTGACAGAGAATGTCTGAATGTCACAGTGATTCCCTTCCAGGCTGGAATCACTGGTACATTATTTGATAGGAACTCCTTTTGGGTCAGAGCCTAAACAAGGTCCTCGTTCAAATGACTTTGGGCCGGTCCAAAATGGTGGAGGCCTGTCTAAGGTCTTTCTGATGCTGCGGGAATGGTTTTGGTTTTTAGATTTATTTCATCAGGCACAGGGAGGGTCGTGTTTTAAACTTGCCATTTAGAGAGACCTTCCATTACAAATTTAGAGATGTATCCTTAATATTTAACTACTAGCATGGGTTGTAATATACCTGAGATGGTGCCTTGCCTTGCTAGACTATTAAATAAAGTGTAAACCAACAGATCATGAGATAAAACATGCTGGCGTTCATAAAATAAATTCTACATTTCTATGGCCGGATTTTGCCTTGACATGCTTTGAAACAGGACAGATAGGGTAAAAAAAACACATGAAAACATGCTGACCGCCTCCACACAGACTGTAAGGTGGGGGATGTCTGCAGGGCTTAACGGGCACTGGACATTTTCTAGGAACATATCATCTAAACAAACCCGGCATCAAGTTTGTCTACAGCAAAGGTCCTTTAGGCTTTATCCTAAAGCAAAGGCTTGCTATTTGGCAAACACCATTTCTGTATAGTCATTTGGGAAGGCTCATCTTCTCATCTTCGGGTTGAGATGGTTGAAATTGCCCTCTGGGTGGTCTGGGGTGGTCCAGATTCTGCCTCTGGTGTCCATGCACTGCAGCAGCGGGGGTTTGAATCCGGGCCACGGCTATTTCAGAACACTCCCCCGTCTTGCTCCCTCTATCCAATAAAGCACTAAAGTCAATCATTTGGATAAATGACCTGAGTAATATCAAGCCCTGGATGGTGGATTTGGGAGCGGAAAAGGCAAAGTGTGCGGTTATGCTCTGCTTATAGCCTGCGTGGTGCAATGGCACAGACATCGGAAAATGCCAGGGTTTTTTTTTGCCATAGAAACTAGAAACATAGAAATAGCATTACAGCCCTCGGATTGACCCCTCACTAGCAACTAGGTAGTAGAAGCGAGATAATGAGCAGAACATTTATAAATAGATTTATGAAAGAAATCCTCAGAATGTCTCTAAATGCTGAACATGTGGTAATGTTTGCAGTGCCATTGTTCTCAGCTCCAGAAATAATACAGTGGAATAACACTTTATAATCACAAGCATGTCTGCCAGCTCCATGGAGAAATGCTTCAAACTGCAGGAAAAACACGACCTCTACAAATCTCAAACTCTGCAGAGCGCCTGGCCGATGTAGCCTATCACCAAGCGCCCAATCACGGGCCCGGCCTCCCCAACCACATAAGCCCCTCGTCAGATAACTTTATGGGGGGGGGGTCACATTTCTTACGGTATGAGTGAAGGGTCATATGAACATTATCACAAAGCATTTTATTGTACCTGTGACCAGCCCCTTTCCCTATTTCATTACATTAATTATTTCATAGCAGAATTCATACAATGTTAAAAGAATGTTCAGTAACATGAACAAATGGTATTGTCATGTCAGTTATACCACAAAGCTATAAGTAGGACCCAATCTGTACCAGCTCCACAGACATAGGCTGGGACATTCCTGTGAGTACACCTCCCCTCAGTCTGTGTAGAAGCATAACTACCCAGCAGCCCTCACAGTAACCGGGGTCAAAAGGTCAGGTCATCAGATGCATGCTTTGGGTTGGCTAAACAAACTGCCCCTACCACAGTCTCAAGGAGAAGGGGATCATGTAGAACAGTTTGTTGCATGGTGTGTTTGTGTGTGTGACAGGGTGGCGTTAAAGGGAGGGAGGAGTGGAGGAGTTGTTATGACCAAGTGATACAGTTAACTCCCCTCTTGTCCTCTAGCGATGACACCTGCTCCAGTCAGACACAACAGGGCCTATTTCCAAAACACGCACAAGCTCTCCACATGCACACTTTCCACACGCACGCTCTCCACACGCACACCCTCCACACGCACGCCCTCCACACGCACGCCCTCCACACGCACGCCCTCCACATGCACGCTCTCCACACATATGCTCTACACACACACGCCCTCCACACGTATGCTCTCCACACACACACCCTCCACACATAAACATGGACCAGAGCCAGAGCAGTACATGAGCCAGGCCTGTGCCCGTACAGGGCCAGACCAGGGCCATTACAGGACCAAAGCCTCTCCAGGCCAGTACAGGACCAGGGCCAGAGACAAGAGAAAACGAGAATCCAGTTGAGTGCCGTTTGATTGCTCTTTTCCTTCCTGTTCTCTCACTCTCACTATGTCTCTTCATCTCTCTCTCAGTCAATGCCTGTTTGTCTCTAACTCCCTATTGGTTCACCTCACAGACTGGTGCGCTAGTTTAGAGGTCATGGGTGAGGGAAGGAAGAGTGGTGTGACTGTCTGGCAGGGTTGGAATAACAGCAAGCACTGAGCTTTCATACTAGCTCAGGTTGTACTGAATATGGACCTGTCAATGAAATCAGTGGATCTGTGCCCAGACAATGCTGAGGAGGTTCACAAACCTGTGTGTTTATATGCGTGTGTGTGCGTGTGTGTGTTGCTGTGTGCATGTGGTTGTTGTGTAGATGCGTTCAAATCAAGGGGACAGCTGCTTTCAACCACTATCACATCATTTAGGCTGCCCAGCCCCTAACGGCTACAGAGCCCACAGAGTGCCCAAACACACACACGCATGTGGACATGGACATGCACACACAAGTAATGCACTCACAAACAAACACACACACACACACCAGCAGTGTTTGGCTGGGCCTTCATTCAGAGACACACATCTGCCGTGACAATGTCAGAAGAACTCTGTTAAAGCAGACAGATCTGTGTGTCTGTGTGTGAATGAACGTGTGTTCTGTCTGAAAGCTCATGGTGTCTGTCTGAAAGCTCATGGTGTCTGTCTGAAAGCTCATGGTGTCTGTCTGAAAGCTCATGGTGTCTGTCTGAAAGCTCATGGTGTCTGTCTGAAAGCTCATCGTGTCTGTCTGAAAGCTCATCGTGTCTGTCTGAAAGCTCATTCGTGTCTGTCTGAAAGCTCATTCGTGTCAGGGCAAGCCCACACCAGAAGGCGGTATTAGCAGCATTGGGAAGTGTAAAGGCTTGACACATTCATCTGAAACTCTGTTCTTTGAGCCTAATCAACATGTGCCTATCCGTATGTCTGCGTATCTGTGTGTGGGTTTTAGTGAAGTCCCAACAAATCGGTCCCCAAAAGGTTCATTGGCAGTTTTCTAGGAAAAATAATTTGTTCAGCTTTGGTTTAGGTTTGAAAATTATTATGTATTTTCTTTATAGTGACAATAAGGCTAACAAAACTTGTGGGGACATAATTGTGGGGTTTTACTGTCTAACAGGCTATCAGAGGCCATGAAAACCAACAGGCTATCAGAGGCCATCAACACCAACAGGCTATCATAGGCCATCAACACCAACAGGCTATCAGAGGCCATGAACACTAACAGGCTATCAGAGGCCATGAAAACCAACAGGCTATCAGAGGCCATCAACACCAACAGGCTATCAGAGGCCATGAACACTAACAGGCTATCAGAGGCCATGAACACTAACAGGCTATCAGAGGCCATCAACACCAACAGGCTATCAGAGGCCATGAACACTAACAGGCTATCAGAGGCCATGAAAACCAACAGGCTATCAGAGGCCATGAACACAAACAGGCTATCATAGGCCATCAACACCAACAGGCTATCAGAGGCCATGAACACTAACAGGCTATCAGAGGCCATGAAAACCAACAGGCTATCAGAGGCCATGAACACTAACAGGCTATCAGAGGCCATGAAAACCAACAGGCTATCAGAGGCCATGAACACCAACAGGCTATCAGAGGCCATGAAAACCAACAGGCTATCAGAGGCCATAAACACAAACAGGCTATCAGAGGCCATGAAAACCAACAGGCTATCAGAGGCCATGAAAACCAACAGGCTATCAGAGGCCATAAACACTAACAGGCTATCAGAGGCCATGAACACTAACAGGCAGCCATGTTGCCTGAACAAGAAGCTCCAGTGGCACTGTCATCAACAAGGGATCAGTACGCACACACACACACACACACATATACACACACGCTCCAAATTAAAACACATTTAAAAATGTTGTAACAACTTTCTCATTACTGGAGTTTGCAAATGCACACTTAAAGGAAAGGTGGTTTCTGTCATCACTGCTATAGGTTAAAGAACAGGGTGGGTTTCCACCTCAATTACCTAATATATTAGGGAAAAGGGGGGGCTTGAACCAGCGACCCTGTGGTAAACGAGAGTAGACTACAGATCAAGTCCACCAAGTCATCTTCCACATCAGCAAACCTTATTACAACAGCATTAGACTGGGATGGAGGGTCCCTAAGTCTCACCTGAGGCAACGCAGCATTGATCTGACGTTGGAGCACGTCCCTCTCATGAAGCGCACCCTGCAGCTTGCTCTGCGATTGGATGAGTGTCTCCTGGGTCTCGCGCAGGGACTCCAGTAGCTTGTCTCTCTCGTCCAGCATGTTGACCATCAGCTGCTCGAAGTTGGCTTCCGGGTCCGAGCCATTCTGAGCCCCACCCCGGGGAGGACCCCCCGAATCCCCCTCGGTGATCGTCGGCATCACCTCGCACATCATATTCGTTGCTTGGCGCTTTCTGTCCTACAGCCTTGTTGCCGTAAGACGGGTGATATCAGTGGCTATGGAAGGCTACTCGCAGGCACGATAATTGATGGATGTATAGATGATCGCGATTAATGGAAATGGGATGCGACCCCTGCACTGGGTGTAACTATTAATGATTAATCTCAATTGAAAACTTTCCTTCCAGAACCCGAAAATTGGCCAGCGATAAATCATTCAGTCGATTATTCGATGTGTCTATTTAATAAAACTGAAATCAAATAAGCGTTGACCTTTTTTCCATGTCTCCCGGCGATGGTTCACCCCGTACATCCGCCCAACACCGCGCGCCACTCACATGTAATTCTAGTGAGTGTGATTCCAGTGTGTGTGATTTGATTGACAGATCAGTGAGACGGCGATTCCGACGCTGATCCTGTTGATGACATATTCCAATCAACGGATCTGGGTTCCAGGGCTTCTTTGGCACTCCTTTGGTTCAACAGCCACCAGTTGCCGATAACCTTTCGGCGAGACAGACTGCATGTCTGCGGCATCCGCCTTCTCAAGCCCCCGCTGCCTTCTCCACACGGAGCAGATAGCCTACACACTCGCCCTCACACGCTCACACACCACTACAGCCTCTAACACGCTAGCCACCGCATCTGTTACCACTACGGATACGCGGAAACCGGGCAACTCCCCGCTATCTACAAAACAATTTACGCATTATTTACATCGATATTCCCTCGTGTGCCCACGGCTATTTAATAGATTTCACATCATTCAGGTTATTTTTTGCCTTTTTGCCCCGCAGAAGAATTCACGTAAATGTTACCGGTAAATCTTCGAATGCTCTCCCGCTACAAACAACACATTTTCTCGAGCGGCAGAATAACTCACATCAGCACCACCATACGCGTTCACGCGCTGTCTTGACAAGTCGTCCACGCGCACACTGCACGCACTGGCCGTAGAGACTAATATAGTGTAATGCGCAGTAGCGCTCCCTGGTGGAGCCAGTTATAAATTATGGAATTCAAATAACTTGAAATGAAAATACTGCATCGGATAAAAACGGGATGTTTTCAATGAAGAAATCCACTGGGGGTGGCGTAAACGCAGTATATAGCCTATTTCACATTTTGCTAAAGGAATGTTTCACATTTTGCTTTAAGGAAGCATAGGCTTCTGATTGTCTTCATTTGTTTTTCAGTAATAACATCTGGCCTAGTGGTATGTGTCAAATCTAAAAAGCTGCAATTTTGCGTAATGAATAACCTTCCAATCTATACATTTTCTGATGCATATTCCCTGGTATATCTATGATATAATGGTTTTTGTAGACCTATGGCTGAAATTGTAATAGGCTATGCTTGACCAGGCTACCGTGGATTATGTCATGTTTTCAGTATGTCTTAATTTGAACAGTATTGTGAATTAGTCGTTACATTTAGGAAGTGAGATACAATTGTTTTATAGCAGCCTATTGCTAATCTCTTTTCCTCTGCATTTAGGGACAGTTCTAGATTTGTTGGGGTTTCTGGTTGTTAGGAGAAAGGGGGAGGTTAGTGCATTGTTTCTCTTGCTTATATACTTTTTTTCTTCATTCAGCTTTTAAAAAGAAGTATTATTTATTTACATTCTAAACACAGCAAAGTGCACAGGATAATCCCAAAGGTTCCAAAAAGCAAATTGTGGGAAAATACTGTTCATACCTGCCGGAAAGAGATGGAAATATTATAGAAATGAGAAAATAGGGATGACGCAGCAAGCATGAGTGGTTAATAACCCATTACATAAGTCTGGTTACATTAGTTGTGGATGTATTTAAAAGGTATTTCCCTCATTTCTATTAGCAGATATTGTCTGGGATATTTGAAGCATGCAAGACATTCCTCATGCAATTTAATACCGATATAAAATACAAGTTTTAAACAAAATCTTTAATGGGTAAATAGTTTTAAAATGCGAAATGCCTCTGCACCGATAGTAAAATGGATGAATATGCAGTGCTTCACAGGCTCTGGCCTTTCTCTCTGACCATTAGGTCTGAACAGATGCATCGAGTATGTTGGTGCATTGAGTATGTAGTATTTGTATGTGGGAAGGCTCTGCCTCAGTTTGAGACATGACATTTTAGGAAAATTCTGGGATGCGATAACAAAAAGCCGTGGATGTATTTGCATTGAGAAATTTAACATAATCTAATCTAAATTATGCTAGTATAAATTGTGATTCAGAAAATGCAAAACTAGATATGGAAGCGCTCCAAGCCTGTCATCAGTTGCTTATTGGTCATGTTGTGAATTGGCAGACTATGGAGTGATTTGAAATACTCTTTAAAAAAAGGCAGGTTTTTAACCTACCAGTGCTGGAACCAGTTTGCTGGAAGAACTTTTAGGTAGTATTAACAGCAAAAGTAAATGATCAACCTTGATAAAATGTTATTAGTTGAACAATTGTTCTGACTTCAGCAGCAGGGCGTGTTTGAGAGAATCAACACAACTTTAGATGTCTTCCAACTCACTAAATAACATTTCACCTTGTATTATAAATAAATTATCATTGTTATTTGTAGCTCAATCAGTTATTCAAAATGTATCCATGATACATTATGGTATTGGTCCGGCAGTTGCAGTCAGTGTCATTGTTGCTGATAGTCAACGTCGCTCTTAATATCAGTTTAGATAGAACAAAGATGTTTATTAACAGGGCCAGATCTAGTCATAAGCGACATAAGTGGTCGCTTAAGGCCACCAACTGCTAGATGGCCCCAACCACTAGTGAGCCCCTGACTGCTAAGGGAGGGGGGCCCCAAATAAAATTCTGCTTAGGGACAACAAAAAGCTACAGTTTTTTTTACTGTTTATTTATTACTATATATATAGTATATTATACATACATCTCTCTAAATAAATAAATCACAGACAGTGTCACCAGCAAAGTGCCCCCACACCATCACACCTCCTCCTCCAAGAAATCTTCCCACTCTGTGTCTCACAAAGAAACAGCAGTTGGAATCAAAAGTCTGTTTATGTATTACAAAACACAAATTACTCCTAAAGTTGTCAGTGTGTCTTAACTGGAGTAATTGAAAAATACTATAACAGAGCATTTTATTTTTTGTTTTCCCCATTTTTCTCATGTCATTATATCCTATTTGTGATTAAGCCCTGCATCATTGTAAAAACTCTGCTGAGAACACTGCTGCTGTCTCGTAGACATTACCGGAGCATCAGGGCACACACTTCCAGACTCACAAACACTTTTTTCCCCCTAGCCACAAGGCTTCTCAACAACACAGTTCAATTATCATATTGATCACATGATCACTTCAAATGCTCTGATGACTTTCCATGCACATTCAATGTACATTATATACCCCTTTTCTACACAGTGGAATTGCTGCTAGTTTACATTGTTATACATATATTTTATTTTTATTTTCCTTTATATTTTACTTAATGCTTATTGACTTTCACTCTCAAAAATAAATAAATAATTAAATCACAGATAGTGTCACCAGCAAAGCACCCCCACACATTAACACCTCCTCCTCCATGCTTCACGTTGGGAACCATACTTGCACAAATACTTGCAGAACCATCCTTTCACCTACACTGCATCTCACAAAGAAACAGAGGCTGGAACAAAAAGTCTAAAATATGGACTCACCAGACCGAAGGACAGATATGCATTTCTCGTGTATCTTGGTCCAAGCAAGTCTCTTCTTATTCTTGTCTTTCAGTGGTGGTAATGATCAATTATGATTGACTGCTGTTTCTCCTTGCTTATTTGAGCTGTTTTTGACACAATATGGACTACTACAGTACAGACATAATGCAGGTCTTGTGTATACCAACCCTACCATGTCACAACTAAACTGAGAGGCTTGTTTTCATTGACAAGGAAATAAATTCCATAAATTAACTTTTAAAAAGACACATCTGTTAATTGAAATGAGTCCAGGTGACTTTGTCATGAAGCAGGTTGAGAAAATGCAAAGAATGTTTGAAGCTGCCATCAAGACAAAGGGTGGCTATAAATAACCAATAACCAAATACATGGTAAATAGACCTTGGCACACAAGACCTTGGCATACAGTATATGTATAGAACATATATGTTGGTTGTTTCAGGACAATGCACCATTCAATCTTGTTGAAAATAGGCCCGAAAGGCTCAGATTACTTTAACCATTTTAAGGCCAATGCCAGTGTACCCCGGGCTACCTTGGTAGAACTCCCTCACTGACACAAGGGAGGTCTCGCGTGATTTAAGGTACGTAACCTCACTTACGTCAGTCCCATGATGGCTGAAGATCCTGGAGGAACACTTTTCAATTTTTCTCCCACATTTTTCTCTTTCTCTTTACTTCTGCTTGTCTTAGAGACATGGCAGGACACACAGCCTTGATAAGTGGACACAGATCCTTGTTACAGTCATGCCCAAGAAAGGGAACCGAAAACGGCTGAAATTTCGGCCCGGGGACGTCTGCTCGGAGTCAGGTACTATAGTTAGCTAGCTAATGCTAAAGGCCGCTTTCGCCGCCAAATTGCTAAGTTGTCACTAGTAGTGGTGCCGGTGTCACTCCTAATGTTCGGTGGGTTCTCAAAGATTCTGTAACCAACACCAATAGCAAATGCATTGCTTTTGTATATTTTGGAGGATTTTAATTTATCAGAACAGAACTTTCCAATGGAATGTTAAGTCACTTGAAGGGGAAATGGTAAAAACTCAATAAAAACAATAAACAAGAATCGAATGATATTTTTTTTTCTGCTCTGATGTTGTATACACCATCATTAAAAAAGGGATTTGTGGCATCGTGAGGGCGGAAGAGAATTTTCATAAGGTTAATGTAACGTGAGCTGTTATGGGTTACAGATGACGTGGTTAGACACAGAATAGATAGGTCCTATATTACCAGGGGCAGTGATGTGATGAGCAATTTTCTCAACCACAAAAAAATACTATGAAAAAGGTTTTGAAAAATCCTGTACAACCACAGAATATAAAGGACACTTAAAATGTGTGATGTCCCGTTTGATCTATTGTACTGTTCATTGAACCCCCCCCCCATGCTTTTACCTCCCCCCATGTCGACTGGCCATGGTTGACTGAAGCAAATAGTCTTGATAATTAGTGACAACATTTTATTGTAATTATTTAAACAAACTAGGGTTTTCAAGTCACTACAAAGGAAAGGGCTATTAGTTAAGTAAATAATTGTTAGCTCTTGATAAACTGTACCGTTTTCCCTCTTTCTAGTGACTGTAGCTGATTTCGCCAATGCCGACCCAGCGGTTGTGAAGTCAGGGAGGGTGAAGAAGGCTGTGGCCAATGCAGTTGAAAAAGAAGGTAAGCGTGGTTAGATGTCTGTTGATTCTACAGGTGAGAATGAACCAGTAAAACACATCATTGCTCCTACTAACCTATCATTGTTTGTCCTGCAGTGAAGCTGTTGTGTGGACTGGAGGCGTGGCAGGGTTCCCTGCTGGAGGTGTGCTCGCCAGCAGCCAGCATCAATGGAGACTCCCAGAGTCTAGACGACCTGGAATCTCTAGGGAATGGAGGGAACGAGGCCAAAGAGACACGCAAGAAGAAAAACAAGAGAAGGAAAGGTACACATCACCTCTGTCTTTTGCATATTAGGAGTTCCTTTTCTGGTCAAGTTTGGCCATTTGGGTATTTTATTGGTAAAGACAGTGTGCTTAAATAGCAGTGGGCTGGAAACAACCCATGCTACAGTGGTATATGTATACCAAAGGTGATCAAACCCATGCTACAGTGGTGTATGTATACCAAAGGTGATCAAACCCATGCTACAGGGGTATATGTATAATAATAATAAATACAGGTCCCTCATTTGGGTGTTTGTAAATGCCTTTTAATTGACTGTTTCCCCAGAGTCTAGTGAATGCAGTGATGGGGAGGACTACCCAGTGGATGTCTGGTTGGTGCTGGCTTCCTATATCCGTCCAGAGGACGTGTGTACGTTTGCTCTGATATGCAGAAATGCCTGGACTGTCACCTGCACTGCTGCCTTCTGGACCAGACTATACAGGAGGTAGGAGTAGATCCTGACTGTCTTCTTGACCAGACTATACAGGAGGTAGGAGTAGATCCTGACTGTCTTCCTGACCAGACTATACAGGAGGTAGGAGTAGACCCTGACTGTCTTCTGGACCAGACTATACAGGAGGTAGGAGTAGACCCTGACTGTCTTCTTGACCAGACTATACAGGAGGTAGGAGTAGACCCTGACGGTCTTCCTGACCAGACTATACAGGAGGTAGGAGTAGACCCTGACTGTCTTCTTGACCAGACTATACAGGAGGTAGGAGTAGATCCTGACTGTCTTCCTGACCAGACTATACAGGAGGTAGGAGTAGACCCTGACTGTCTTCTTGACCAGATTATACAGGAGGTAGGAGTAGACCCTGACTGTCTTCCTGACCAGACTATACAGGAGGTAGGAGTAGACCCTGACTCTCTTTTGGACCAGAGAAGTATCCTAGTTTACCTTTTTGTGATCAAATAAATCTAAACATTTACAAATTGTAAAATTATTTATTTCAATGCATCGTTTTGTGTGCATTAAGTGCATCTTTTTTCCCATTTTAACAATGGGAAATGATCCATCCACCTGACGGGTGTGGCAGAGCTGACTAAACATGTTCTTTACACACCTGCACTTTGTGGTACGATGTGCAGTTTTGTCACAACAACCTGAGACTTCTGCAACATTTTCAGGCAGCATGGAATTGGTTTGCTCACTCACCCTATGTGCACACTGTCCGCTTGCTATAGCTACAAAGAGGCACGCTCTAATTTCCAACAAGACCCACCGTATCACAGCAACACTGGGCAGTGCTACTCAGAGACAACATCTCCCAGCGACATTTGAGTTGACAAAATTGTTCAGCTTTATGCTAATTTCCAGCGAGCGGGCAGTGAGTTTGGCAACTACCGATAGCAGGGCAGATGTTCTCTGCTTCTTGAAGTCCCTTCTCTTTTCTACTCGCTAGCTAAAAACTCACTGGCTAGCTAAAAAAAAAGTACAAGAAATGTCATGGCTTCTTACAGTGATATAATAAATATATAATAAAGAGATTGTTGGGATCAGGGGTGAGTGATACAAGCATAATGTAAAACGAAGTAAAATGCTTTTTGAACATTGACAAATCATGGACTTGGCCTTGTCGTAATACGTTTTTAGTAGTGGAGTCACGCAAGTTAAATAATTAACATTTGCAGCGACGGATGTTTCCCCTGTACTGGTGGTCGCTGGAATAAATTAGGGAGATACGCCCCACCCGAGTGGACAGTGTGCCCGCTAGGGAAGACTCAGTGACAGCTCCCCAGAGGTTGAGTGAGTGGAAAATTGAATAGCATTACCATAAGCTGTCTCCTGGGCCGTTTCTCTGTACTTGCAAGTGGCCTCACGACCTCAGTCCATGTGTAACCACGCCAGCCCCGCACCTCCTCCCTCATCTGACTACTTTGGTTGGGGTTTTCACCAGTGAAGACCTTCTGCTCCTTCTGTTTTATATAATCTCAGAGAACCCTTAGAGTGCTCATTGTACCAGGGTCTTGATCTAACTGCAGTTGTTCTCTGGATGCGCTGAAGCAGCTGGAAAGAGCTGGCATGTCGTGTCTGTTAGTGATGATGCGGACAGAGGGAGAGGGCAGTCCAGTCCACTCACGCTGGCCTGGCTGTAACCTGGCAACAATACCTGTCACTAGGCTACTTGGGATTATAGGTGTTAAAATGTGTACTTTTCCAAATACAGTGTGGAGAACGAGTATTTGATAACCTGCCGATTTTGCAGGTTTTCCCCACTTACAAAGCATGTAGAAGTCTGTAATTTGTATCATAGGTACTCTTCAACTGTGAGTGATGGAATCTAAAACAAAAATCCAGAAAATCACATTATGATTTTTAAGTAGTTAATTAGCATTTTATTGCATGACATAAGTATGATACATCAGAAAAGCAGAACTTAATATTTGGTACACAAACCTTTGTTTGCAATTATAGAGATCATACGTTTCCTGTAGTTCTTGACCAGGTTTGCGCACACTGCAGCAGGGATTTTGGCCCACTCCTCCATACAGACCTTCTCCAGATCCTTCAGGTTTCGGGGACTTTCAGCACCCTCCAAAGATTTTCTATTGGGTTCAGGTCTGGAGAGTGGCTAGGCCACTCCAGGACCTTGAGATGCTTCTTACGGAGCCACTCCTTAGTTGCCCTGGCTGTGTGTTTCGGGTCGTTGTCTTGCTGGAAGACCCAGCCACGACCCATCTTCAATGGTCTTACTGAGGGAAGGAGGTTGTTGGCCAAGATCTCGCGATACATGGCCCCATCCATCCTCCCCTCAAGATGGTGCATTCGTCCTGTCCCCTTTGCAGAAAAGCATCCCCAAAGAATGATGTTTCTACCCCCAAGCTTCACGGTTTGGATGGTGTTCTTGGGGGGTTGTACTCATCCTTCTTCTTCCTCCAAACACGGCGAGTGGAGTTTAGACCAAAAAGCTTGATTTTTGTCTCATCAGACCACATTACCTTCTCCCATTCCTCCTCTGGATCATCCAGATGGTCATTGGCAAACTTCAGATGTGCCTGGACATGGCTGGGTTGAGCAGGGGGACCTTCCATGCGCTGCAGGATTTTAATCCATGACAGCGTAGTGTGTTACAAATGGTTTTCTTTGAGACTGTGGTCCCAGCTCTCTTCAGGTCATTGACCAGGTCCTGCCGTGTAGTTCTGGGCTGATCCCTCACCTTCCTCATGATCATTGATGCCCCACGAGGTGAGATCTTGCATGGAGCCCCAGACCGAGGGAGATTGACCGTCATCTTGAACCTCTTCCATTTTCTAATAATTGCGCCAACAGTTGTTGCCTTCTCACCAAGCTGCTTGCCTATTGTCCTGTAGCCCATCCCAGCCTTGGGCAGGTCAACAATTTTATTTCTGATGTCCTTCCACAGCTCTCTGGTCTTGATCATTGTGGAGAGGTTGGAGTCTGTTTGATTGAGTGTGTGGACAGGTGTCTTTTATACAGGTAACAAGTTCAAACAGGTGCATTTAATACAGGTAATGAGTGGATAAGAGGAGGGCTTCTTAAAGAAAAACAAATGGGTCTGTGAGAGCCAGAATTCTTACTGGTTGGAAGTTGATACTTATGTCATGCAAATAAAATGCAAAATAATCATTTAAAAATTATACAATGTGATTTTCTGGATTTTTGTCTCTCACAGTTGAAGTGAACCTATGATTAAAAATTACAGACCTCTATATGCTTTTTAAGTAGGAAACACTGCCGATTTTTCTAGTTATTAAATACTTGTTCTCCCCACTGTATATTCGAACTGCATTTTGCCTCCCAAGTTATCGCAACTTTGAAACATTCGGTAAACAACTCTAATAAAGACATTTGTTACATTGCTAAGTTATTCTACACAGCTTTTTTAATAACTAAATGTACCGTATGAGTGTATGTAGTCCCTGGATGTCCCCAGTACATTAGACTGTACCATGTCCAGCCCGGTAGTCATTCACATCTTTTTGTTGAAGAGGCTCTTATACCAGGCCGTGCTATAGCAGGCTTGTCGAACTGAAGTTTATAAGGAATGGAACCCAGTGTCAATAAGTTGCCCCTGACAACACTTAAACCCAATCAAATGTCTTGCTTGGGGCGGAGCTCCAAAAGGTGCTCACCAATCACACACCCCCGTGCTGAGACCACAGTCACATCCCTCTCTCCCTACAGAGCCGTAACCCACCCTGTTTGCTTGTCTTTCTCCCCCTCTCTGCCCCACCAGGCACTACAGACTGGACGCTCAGCTGCCGTTCCGTCTTCAGCCAGACACCATTGCCAGGAAGCGTTGTCTACGCGCTCGTGTGATTCGCTCCCTCTTCCATCTTTATGAGCCATTTAGCTCACGGGTCTCCCGAAGTCCCGCCCTCCCTGACTCCACGCCCACTATGCTGCTCAACTCCAAGGTGAAGAACCAAGATGGCATCTAGCAGGGCCAACAGACAGTACGCTGTCTGAACTTGTAGCTTCTGGCATTCTGACTCAGATCCTAAGAATGTCTGAGATCTGTGTTGTACCTCTTAAATCATGACCATGAAATATTGAATGTGTGTCTGTGTAGTCCCGTTTGAAAATGCTTTCCCTTGTGTTCTCCTCCACAGTGTCTGCTGTTCTGGGTCAATAAGGTTGTGGGCACGCGGCCGGAGCCTCTCTGGGAGTTCAACTTCAAGTTTGTGAAGCCGGTATGTAATTGACCCAGATGTCCACATGCTGTTGTAATTGTCTTCAGTAACACCCGTCTTGTTCTCTCCTGTATTTTATCGTACGGTCTACATTTAAAACATCAGACAAGCTCAGTGCATCAAGTAGATTTTCTCAACGGTGTGTCTTGTATGGAGAAAATGACACGTTTTGAACATTAACAAATCGGTCGGTCGATGTCTTGTTTTCTTAGTCTGGGGCAGCCCTACTAATGAGTCATGTTTCCATTGGGTGTTGATGGATGTACTGGGGTCTGTCTCCCTGCCAGGCGCTGGGCGGGAGGGGTTCTGGCTCCCCCCGGGCCCTGCTGCTGCCTCGTCAGTATGAGGAGGTCCACGCCAACCCGGACTCTGACTGTTACCTGCTACAGGTCACCACGCTCAACTTCATCTTCACCTCTGTGGTCATGGGGATGACCCTCACCCAGGTCAGTGCGCTCAGACCGTGGGGTTTTGAAAGTCCTGTGACGTTTGGAAGTGTCTGACGTCTCTGTCTCCTCCCTCCCCAGTTCAACATCAACGTGAGCACGGACATGCGTCACCACAGAGTGCGCCTGGGCTTCCAGGACTCTCCGCCGCGGCGCGGGGGGCGGAGGGTGGAGCAGGCAGGGACACAGGTGGTGCTGGACCCTGTACACAGCGTGAGGCTCATGGACTGGTGGCATCCGCAGTACCCTTCCTCCCCCTACACCTGACCCCGCCTCCCCCTACGCCTGACCCCGCCTCCCCCTACGCCTGACCCCGCCTCCCCCTACGCCTGACCCCGCCTCCCCCTACGCCTGACCCCGCCTCCCCCTACGCCTGACCCCGCCTCCCCCTACGCCTGACCCCGCCTGTCCTACGCCTGACCCCGCCTGTCCTACGCCTGCCCCGCCTGTCCTACACCTTCACCGCTTTAGCCCCTGTCTCGCTGTAGAGCCAGAACCAGGGTTTACCAGAACCTTCTCCAGCGCCAGGACACAGTCGTGTATCTTCACAATCCCAATATCCCTGTAGACCAGCCCTCCATTCAGCCCCCCAACTCATGTTCGTGCTGAAAAGATCCACACAAGCCTGTTTCTTTTAATGTTTCCTCCTATCTGTAACTGCAAAATCTTTGTTAAAGGATGTTTGTAAATAAGATACTTTAATTGTAAGGGTCAAAATGATTTGTTGTGCCTGTAGTTATTTTTATTTGATACCTCTAATCATTGGTACTCTTATAATTTTGTTTTTAAGAGCTGATTCTTCTTGTGTGCTCTCTTCAGGAAGAAATTGGAGAGTTGTATGTCTTGCCTCTGTTAGTTTGGGTTTAGGAACACAGGTGAGCCCTGCTTGTAATTAGTGATCAGTACAGACTAACATTGATTCCCAGGGAATTGAATGGCAGCTCTGTTGTGCTTTGAATATACTCATTTGTCCAATCAGAATGCAGTTAAGAACATATTTTGATACAAGTTTGGATTTGAAGTTTGTGTCCTTGGAAATGATGATTTTAGTGGATCAGATTGAAGTTGGTTGGTTGATTGTAAATAAATGCAGCGCATTGACCTTTTGAAAGACATATATACATGTTCTTCTGTGAGAGCCGTCCATCACTGTCTGGAAGGTGACATTTACACAGGGAACCCAAATCCATTTTGTTGAACTGGTCAAAACCCCCAGCTGTCAGTGTAAATGCACCTTCTATTCTGATAGATTGGTCAATGTCCTGAGATTAAATTTTACTGGAAAGAACATAAACTCCTGTCATTTCTGAAAACAGATTGGGTTGCATATACTTGAAATGTAGATTTAGATGTTTAAAAGTAGATGAAACTGGTCATTACTCTGATATAATCATTATGGGTTTCCTTGACAATAGTGCCCTCTTGTGGTCAATGGTGAACATGGACTATTTACAGACTTTCAACCACACTTAAAGGTTTGTTCTAAACCATTTATACTAATTGAATTTACAGAAAATGGCAGCTGTGTCCACCAAGACAATAGGGCAAGGGTCTTCAACCTTCTCGTGTTCAGTGACCCCCCCCCCCCCCCAATTGCTAAATACTTTTACACATAACGATTGTATTGTGTGAACATACTGCTAGTGGTAGACAACATATAGGAACAGAATACACCCAATCTTCAAGGTGCACGCCAGTCACACGATTACCCTATTGAAATGGTCAAGCTCCTCAAAATCACACCGTTAAAAGAAATTTGACCTCAGACATGTCACCACCAGTCAGTGGTCGTTTGATGTTGGGGATACAAGGTAGGACATTTAAGCCTGGAATATACCTCAGGTAGATTATCATGTGACTGGTGTGTGCCAGGTGTGGTGCTGTGGAGCCAAATGGGTTCCCAGAAGATTGGACTATTTCACAAGACTGGACTGATTTGTGTCATCAAAACCACTTGTTTTGCTGGGTAACTTAGGTATGATAGTAATTCTATCCTAGATTACTCATCTAAACAGAAAATTACACATCCTTCTGAAAATTGGTGTTTTAAATATTCTTTGTTTTCTCCAAAGTCCTAGGGTGCATCTTTTAGTCAACATGCATTTACGTTCAATACACTAAGTGCTTAGCATATAAGATCAAGGAAAGAGGAAAAGTAATTTCCTAACTGCTTTTATTTCATAGTAATTGGGTGCATTTCAAATTTTTTATTGTCTATCAACACATTGAATGCTGTCTTCTGCAATGAGTTGATTTAGCTTTTTCTGTTTGCTTTAATAATGTGTGTAGTACATAGTGTTTTATTTACTCAGAACTAAACCAGGATTGAACAAGAAGCCAATTCAATATTTGCTCACTTCTAAATACCTGTTCACAGCCACGCGTGAGGAAGGTGTGCAGCTGTTTTAGTCCATTTGAAATGAATATGGTCAGGTAGTTGGTGACCAATGAAACCAGTCCTCACATTTAGCTGCAGCCTTTCTCTGTGGTTTTTGAGCCAGGAACCATGGCAACATCATTTCCTTCCTCTAGGGACAGGTTGTGTAAAAAAATACATTCACCATCAATTATTAGAAAGTAAATAGGCTTAGTAAAAACTTTATTTAATCTAGCAATTTTATTTAATCTATTTTAGGGCTATTGGGAAAAAATGCTGTGAATAGAAAATATTTTACATATTTAGTTGGGTTCATTAAAATGATGGGCTGCTCCCATTCAACTGATATGACGTCACTCTCCAGAAACACCCGCTGTCCCTGACTACATCCCCCAGAATTCTCCGTGTGCTCTGCTTGGTGGCCGGATTTGTCACAAGTGCACACAGGTGACCAGGGACGCTCCGTACCCCGCTGACTGACAATACATCATAGCCAGCGGAACGAAAACAATTACCAGCTGGTCATCTGAGTGTGTCTGCTGTTTTACCAAAAATAATAACGACACCAAAATCCGCCTTTTTAGCATAGGCTAGTTTGTGTGTAAGGAACCCGGGAGTTCAGATGACAGTAGGCTGTTGGAGCGCACGCACTGGTGGAAGAGCCGCGTAGTTTCCCGAACCTACACTTCCAACTTCGTATCGTCTGACCTTCACAGCGGGTAAGTGATATTCCAACCCTGAACTTTAGCAAACACTCACCGCACAACTTGTCTTCATAATATCGGCAAGTATTGAAATCTCACAGGGTTGTAAAGTTTTTTGAAGTGTGTCATTTTCTATAGTGCGCCATAGTTTGCACTTTGAAAATAGATTTCATGGTCATCTCGAAATTATGAAAGTCATTTTGGTCGCGTTCATTACGTTCATTGAATATAAAAGCATATCGTTTAATAAATACAGTCTTTGAGCGTTGAAACTAGTTTTATAAAGATTGAAGAGAAGATTCAATCGCATGTATTTGTTGGATGGATGTTAGTTGGTTGTCCAATCAGCATTGACAATGGCAAAGTTATCAATATTTGTCCTGACACAATAATAACTTCAAGCATAGTAGATCAATATCTATGCTAGTGCAATAATTCCTGAGCCTTCGAATAGAGTACTACCCAGATAGCTGTGCCATTTACGATAAACTTCTTGTTTCCGTGCAATGCGTTGCATGGAAGGACTGGCCATATCGTTAATGACACTCTATCCAGAGCTATGCTGCTGCTATGTATAAACTGTGTTGGTGATACCCTGAGACTCCACTTATGTAACAAGAACTTGTGTTGGGCCAAACAGAGCTGAACAGTCCTGGAAGTAAGAGCATAGTCAGGGAACGTGCCCGGAGCCCCAACCTCTAGGAGGACCCCAATAATGCAAATTAATACTTGTAAACCAGATAGCGTTTAAATGTAATTCAGAACTGCAATCTCTCAGCAATAAGTCATATTGTACAGAACACCAGGCAGAGGACTTGGAAACCTTTTTACTCAGCCTCATGGCCAAATGGGCACCCAAATAACGTGGCACCATAAAGTTGGAGCAGACCAGTGGTCTGATGCTCTGTCTCCCCCCTCCATGTCTCACCACCGTAGAGCCTGCTGCCTCATCTACTGTGTGTGTGTGTGCACTTCTGTGCATGCTCTGGTATGATTGTGCATGCATGTAATCCATATATTCTGTGTGTATTTGTGTTCATATATAGCGAGCAGGTATTTCTACATGGGTTCATTGCACACAATGCTCTTTGCATGTTTCTCCCTGTGCTAAGTGATGTGTGTTTTGACTTGAATGTGTGTGTGCCAATGTTGTCTCATATTTCGAATGGCATTTTGGGTGCTGTTGGTGATCTTACAAGATCTGACTGCGGCTCCCAAAGTTATTGGTTGTAATTTACCTTTTGATTAGCTCTAGTACTAGTTCTTTCTCCCCTTCTTTCATGTTCTGTTTCTCTCTGTATTTCCACTGGTTTGTGTGCTCTTCTGTCTGCTCTTGTTTCTGCTCTTCTGCCTGCCTGCTCTTCTGTCAGTCTGTCCACTGAAGATGGTTTTCACCTTATTTTAACTTTCAGTGGAAAAGGATGGTACTACATCCTATACAGTAATAAATATATTTTTTGTTGGTCATCTTGATGTTAAATGAATAAAATAATTATGAAATCTTTAAGGTCAAATTGGTTAAAGAAAAAAAATCTGAATCAATTGGTTGTCACAGGCTTCCTGTTTGTCTGGGGTATAAATATGATGTGACATTTGTGTCATAATTACTATCAACACCAGAAAGGTCAAAGACCTATAGAGGCGTTCTTCTGGCAAGACGTCCAAATGGCTTGTTGGTATCGAGGTGGTGTGAATAGTAGTAGTTCTGGACCCTGGAAATTCTGGAGTCAGACATTTCTTAATGATGACTTTTTAACACATGATGTAACTACTATTTTAATTTAAATCTTCCTTTTTAATGCTAGCTCAACTAGTTTAATTATGAAAGTCTTTCCAGGCTTTCATCGCAGGTGCCTGTGCATGTGAATGCTGCTCAGCCAGAGAAAATGGGTATCTGTTCTATTGTTTTGAACACTGTTCTGCCCCTCAACATATTGTACTGAAAAGGTGTTTATGTTTCTATGAGCGGTGCTCAATATCAGCAGGAGATGTTTCAAGCACACACACTTTGTTTTCTGAATTCATCTTGGGAGCAGTTAAACAGTTGTAACTCCACACACTCCTCAGTCATCAGTGTTTTTTTATATCCCAAATGTTTTTTTAACAGTGTCTATTATTGATTCAGATCTGGACTGTCTGCACTTCAACTCATTTCAAATGTTCATGGATGTCCAATGTTGGTCAGCGCTCAGTTTTTTAGGACGCTGGGCGCAGTAAGTGGAACGAGAGGTGGCTAATGACAGTGAGAGTTGGGGGAGGTGACATTACCTGGGGAGACTGATAGGGTGGGGGCTTGTCCAGTCTTTAAGGTTGAACATTTACCAGTATGCCAGTAGAAGTCTTGATAATACTTCAATACATCTGTGATAGGAAAGATGTTTCCTGGAAAATGTTGTCTGTCTTTTAGATGAAGAATCAAAGCCGTTTCCTAATTTTGGTTGTCACTTTTACATGGCAACCGAATCTTATGACCTGAGGAGCTTTAGCTTTGTTGGTTTACTTGGGCTCATGTCCCATGCATGTGTAGGGTTCCACAGCCAATAGGCTGTACTGTATATTGTCAGTGGAACAGTCAGTGTACAGGTGAATGAGCCTGGGGCTGTGGAGAGATCATATAGGGCTGTTTCTCCTCTTTGGCATCAAGATTAAAGATTAACAACATTAGGGCAGGCCATTCACAGCTATGACAGAGCAAGCTTTCTCTATATATAACTTTACATTTAGAATTTTTGTGTGTGTTTTATATATACAGCTCCGGAAAAAATTAAGAGACCACTGCACCTTTTCTTTCCTTTCTGAAAGTTTTGAGTGAGGAACAGAAGGGTTAAAATTTAGAGACCACTGCAAATTGAACGCTGTTCCTCACTCAAAAGGAAAGAAAAAGGTGTAGTGATCTCTTAATTTTTTCCGGAGCTGTATATTACATCGATCAGTCATAACTTTATGACCACTGACAGGTGAAGTGAATAACACTGATAATCTATATAAATATATACACTGTTCAGCCATAACATTATGAACACTGACAGGTGAAGTGAATAACACTGATAATCTATATAAATATATACACCGTTCAGCCCTAACATTATGAGCACTGACAGGTGAAGTGAATAACACTGATAATCTATATAAATATATACACCGTTCAGCCCTAACATTATGAACACGGACAGGTGAAGTGAATAACACTGATAATCTCGTTATCGTGGCGCCTGTCAGTGGGTGTTATACATTAGGCAGCAAGTGAACATTCTGTCCTCAAAGTTGTTAGAAGCAGGAAAAATGGGCAAGCGTAAGGATCTGAGTGACTTTGACAAAGGCCAAATTGTGATGGCTAGACGACTGGGTCAGAGCATCTCCTCAACTCCCAGGAAGGAAAAGCGGTGAACCGGCGACAGGGTCATGGGCGGCCAAGGCTCATTAATGCAAATGGGGAGGGAAGGCTGGCCTGTGTGGTCCGATCCAAAAGACGAGCTACTGTAGCTCAAATTGCTAAAAAAGTTAAGGTTGGTACTAGTAGAAAGGTGTCAGGACACACAGTGCTTCACAGTTTGTTGCGTATGGGGCTGTGTAGCCACCGACCAGTCAGGGTGCCCATGCAGACCCCTGTCCACTGCCAAAAGCACCTACAATGGGCACGTGAGCATCAGAACTGGACCACAATGCAATGGAAGAAGGTGGCCTGGTCTGATGTTCATGTGGATGGCTGGGTGTGTGTGCGTCACTTAACTGGAGAACACATGGCACCAGGATGTAAATGCAAATTAAGTCAGAATGCAGTAATGTGCAAATCATGTATCCTTGTATTTAATAGAAAATAGCCAGTTTAGCACCACTCTTTTACTACAGAGCCATGCTGTTGTAATACGTGCAGAATGTGGTTTGGGATTGTCTTGCTGAAATGAACAGGAGCTCCCCTGTAAAAGACGTTGTCTGGATGGCAGCACATGAGGCTCCAAAACCAGTACATATTGTTCAGCATTAATGGTGCCTTCACAGATGTGCAAGTCACCCATGCCATATACACTAATGCACCCCCATACCATCACGGATGCTGGCTTTTGAACTGTGTTCATAAGAAGCCGGATGGTTCCTCTCCTCTTTAATCCAGAGGATGCAGCATCCATGATTCCCAAAAATAATTATTTATATGAATTAGTCAGGCCACAGGACAGTTTTCCACTTCACCGCAGTCCATCTTAAATGAGCTTGGGCGCAGTGAAGCAGTCAGTGTTTCTGGATCTTGTTTATATATGGTTTCTTTGGTAGAGTTTTAACTTGCATTTGTGGATGCAGTGACCTACTCTGTTCACAGACAATGGTTTTCTGAAGTGTTCCTGAGCCCATGCTCAGAACTGAGTGGTGAACCCCTCCCCATCCTTACTTCTGACAGACCCATCCTCTCTGAATGATCTTTTAATACCCAATCATGTTACTGATCTGTTGCCAATTGACCTAATTAGTTGTGAGATGTTCCACCAGGTTTAGTTTTTTTAGCATTACACAACTTTTCCAGTCTTTTGTTGCCTCTATCCCAACCTTTTTGAAACATGTTTCTGGTGTCAAATCCAAAGTGGGCACATATTTTTAAAGAAACAATAAAATGTCTCCATTTTAACATTTGATATCTTTGTGCTATTCTCTATTGAATATAGGGTTTAAATTATTTGCACACCATTCTGTTTTTATTAAAATTTTATCCGGCGTCCCAAATGTTTTGGAAATGGGGTTGTGTGTGTGGATATATATGTATACACACACACACACACGCACACACACTGACTGGTCTAGCTGGGTTTCAGAGGACATGTGGGTGGTAAGAGAAGTGACAGGTCTGTATCAACCATGTTTGTTTTGATGTGTCTGGGTGACTCCCAATCAGATACACATTGACAAGACAGACAGACAGGCTTTGAGAGGCGGTTACTCTAGTACACACGCGCGTGCATTTAGGAGTGTGCATCAGTTGCTGTTGGTGTGATTAGTCCCTGGAAACAGAAGGGCGAGTGGTTTCTTTCCATTATGTGTGTTTAACAGCCCAGTCTACATTCATTTTAAATGTCAACTTCAGAAGACACATCCAGCCTTTGGGCATGTGTCTGTCAGTGTCTCACTGTCCCAGTGCCGTGCTTGACTTTGTCTGTCCATTTCTCATTGTCCCAGTGCAGTACCTGACTTTGTCACTGTCTCACTGTCCCAGTGCAGTACCTGACTTTGTCACTGTCTCACTGTCCCAGTGCAGTACCTGACTTTGTCACTGTCTCACTGTCCCAGTGCAGTACCTGACTTTGTGCCAGAGGTCATAAGAAAAAAATATATTGCCAGCCTTTCCTTTGGAATTAGATGGTCAAATGATTGTGTGATTGGATAACATTTCCTTATGTAACCATTGAACACCGTCGCTGTCCTGCTTCATTAGAGACCAGGTGTGCCCGTGAGTATCTACAGTCAGTTTGTATAGTAATGCATGGGTTCTACTTAGTCATTTTCTATAATTTTGACCTTTTTCTTATAATGTGAAACCTGATGTGGTTTCTCTAATTTCTTTCATCCTGTCTCTTCCTCTCCCTCTCTTCCTCTTTCTTTCTTCCATTCTGAAACCTCTCTCTCTTATTTGTCCTAAAAACACCCACACACCCACACACACTGCTGATGGTGAGCAGAGAGGGCTGGGGGGTAACTCAGTGTGAAATGTCAGAGGCTGTTGACATGAAACTGATCAGTGAGATTATCAAAACACAACACAATACAGCTGTGCTCCCCCACCCACCAATACAACATGTAAGCATAGAGCTTCATTTTATTTTTCTGCAATTCAACATAAAATATAATTCAATTCCATATATACTGTACATATATAAACACTGAATTAACATTACCAGGAAATCAACTAGATGTGCTGGATCATAAAACAATTAAAACAATTCATCAGTGATTATTTTTGTGATTCTACTTTCTGAAGACCGGTTGTAATATCGGCTGTCGTGTTTGGGCTTTTTCTATGCTGATAACTGTCATCAAATGCATGTGGATGTGGACATAACTGGAATGGGCCTGTTAGGATAGGATTATGCATTTTCATATTCTTGTGTGTGTGTTGCACAGTGTCTGCATGCTCACTGGCCTGTAGCATTTGTGAAAGGGTAAATTTACTCCGGGTAAACACAGGCATTCAGAAGTGTAGTCTCTGGTAATCACATAAAGTGCAGCGTGTGTGTGTGTGTATGTGTGTGTGTGTGTGTGTGTGTTAACTGCTCCATCACTGCTGCATGTGGACGTGGACACCCGGGGCCATGAGGAAAAGGTCTTCCAGTAATCTCCACCCTGGTTCCTAGAAGTCTGGTTATTTTAACAGCACTAAACGCTCTCATCGCTGTGCTTCTCATAGGATGACAAGGTGCTGCCCAGCATGGCACATGATGCCGTTGAACATGAATGATTTGTATACACCGCAGGGTTGAGTGCTAGGTTGTGGTGTAGTCCATTTCCTCTTGCTCCATAACTTTTACTGACATACTGTCCCCTCCCTTTGGGTTCAGAACAACAACATCAGGGACGGACACACGTGATGCCGGTGAAGCAATGAGATTAGGTGGGTGGGGGTTTTTAAAGCATGTGCTGCCTATGTGACACTTGTTCCTCTTCTTAGCCCTACCCTCAGGGTCCTGCTTCCTCTTTCTGAGTCCAAGTGGTTGTGGTCTGAGTCCCCTCTTCATTTGATAGGAGTCATTTCTGGAGCCTTGTGCTTTACCTGACCAATATATGACCATATGAACATTTGGGGTCTTCTTAGTATACAACGAGGGGCAAGACTTAGGTGTTTGTCAGGTGCTTGAAGACACCTGATACCAGCACGCATTCCTGGTAATAGCTGCACTTGTCTTATTGTTGACAGCAGTGCCTTAGCACCTTCTCCCTGTCAGAAACACCTATATGCATTTTGTGTCCCCTGTAATTATTGTCATAATAAGTAAACAGTTTTGATTATTTTTTAGGGATAGTCATTTACTTATCAGTTCTGTAGTTTTCATGGTGCCTTGAGGCAGGCTAGACAAAGAAGTCCTGTATACTTTGTAAATCTTGTGTGTTTATTTGTGGTTTTTAATAGCAATGGAAGCTATGCTCATGAAGTCTGCGGGCGCAGTTCATTTTGATAACGGTTTGTCCACTAACATACTGGGATTCAATCCTATGTTTACCTGGAATTGGTTTCATGAGGGTGGGTCATTGTTGTGTCTTGGTGACTAGATTTCCATCAGTTCCATTTGAACTGACCTAATGAGTGAATGACAAGTTCACATTCTCACCATTGCCTAAAAACATCTCAAATGCAAGTCCATTATTCTAAGGTGCAGGCAGGAAATTATTATTATATAGGATACTCACACTCACAAAGAGCCCCTAGCCTTGATTCTAGGCTTTTCATTTGCTTTTGGATTCTGCTATTTTTGTCCAACAACATGAGAACTAAAGATGTAAATGCGAAACAAGGATGTCATTATGGGCATAAAACATCATAGAGATGTTAAAAAGAAGAGACGGCCTGGTGAGCTCAGCAATATTGCCAACAGCCAGTTACAAGGTCAAGGCAGACCTCTTCAGCAGATGACCAAAGAATGCTCACCATGATGAAGAAACCTGTCGGGCCGCGGTGGAACACTGTCCAGCAGGCAGGTGTGGATACGTCAGCTACATCCGTCTGCAGATGACTTCACCATCAGAGCTACAGACGCTACACTGAAATGTGCAAACCACAAGTTAACCTTGAATGCAGGATGGCCAAGACAGTACACTAAAAAAGCTTGCAGAGTTCTGGGATTTTTTAGTTTTTAGAGACAGACCGAAACATATTAAGATGTATCAGAATGATGAAGGAAGAAAAGTGTGGAGAAATAACTGCCCAAGATCCACAGCCTACCGCCTCCGCTGTGTAGTATGGTGGAAGGGGTACTGTTGCCTGGGTATGTTTGGCTGGCACTGGAACTGTCTCACTTAAAGTCTTCATTTTTGTAATGGTGACTGGTGACGGCTGTTGAAGAATTCATCTGCAGTTTACAGAAACCTCTTGTCTGTTGTCTGCTGTAATTGGTGAGATGGGAAGATATGTCCAGAATGCATATTTGTTTAATGATGAGCTTGCAATTGGGACAAAGAGCTCCGTGCTGGCATCAAAACAACCAGGATGTCTATGGACGAAATCGACCTCCCCTTTAGACATTGTGAAGATACAGACACCGTTTGATTTGTCCAATATAACAGAACTACCGCTCTTTATCTCAGAGAAACCATTGTTCTGTTACAGATCTATGATACCATTACTGGGGAGATTACTTGTCTGCCTCCATACTCCATTGGTGTCACTTCATCATAAGCAAGAAAATGACCGGGGCCCAAACATACTACCAAAGCAACTAAGGGCCTTTTGCAAGTTCTTGACTGGCCAAGTCAATGTACAGATTTAAATCCAAGTAAACATGCATTTCATTTGCTGAAGATGTGACTGAAGGCTAAAATACCTCAAAACAACGCACAACTGAAGATGGCTGCACTACTGGGCAGTAATAACACTGTGTTTATGGGCCTCCTGGTGTTATAACACAGTGTGTATATGGGCCTCTTGGTGTTGTAACACAGTATTTATCTCTTTCTTGCTCTCTCCCTTATCTGTTTGTCTCTATCTCTCTCTCTGTCTGTCTGCCCCTCTCTTTCTCTGTTTCTATCCCTTTGTCTCTCATCCTGTCTTTCTGTCTGTCTCTCTCTCCCTCACAGACAGCTAGGCCAAAGGCAGACATCGTTATCATACTTTAAACTGTCCCCTCTGGTTTGGACAGATGGGAAAGTAGAGAGAAAGGGAGAGTGGCAGAGGGAGGGAGGGAGAAAGACAGAGTGGGAGAGAGAGAGAGATAGGGAGGGAGATAATAAAGTGTGGGAGTGAGAGGCAGATATTCAGTAAATGGTGGCTATTCGGTCTGTGACGTCAGCCTGCAGAATGTTCTGACATTTCCTAATCTTCCAAATGCCTTTCATTCCAACTCCAACAGCATTCTGACTTCGATCAGTGGCAACCAAAACAGAGCTGTGCAGCTGGCCACTACGTCCGTCCTCGGACTGGCTGTCTCTCAAGGCGCTCACAGACGTCGCTCTGCGGGCAAGGTGCTCGCGCACGTGTACTCCGCTGCTAGGCTCGTGTAAGGTGGCTAAAATGAAGTCATCTGTCCTATTTGTGCCAGTGTTGTTGACCAATCCAAATAAATGTTGTACATGGTGATACCTCTTATAACATCAGGACCAGCTAACTAGAGAATGTGTTGTACTCAGCAGGCTGTTGAAACAGGCCTATTCTCACGCTTCAGTTCTAACTACAAGCATCCATACACACGTGGACCCAAGCACGCACAGCGGCCATGTTGGAATGTTCGTTTGAAACCCTCTGCAAAGTGTGTCTGTGTCCCTCTGTGGTCTCTCCAACACCTGCACCTATGGGACCTGTGTTCTCTGTTGCGGACTCTCCTCTATGGCCCCCTCATAAGTCTCTGATTGGCAGCAGTCTTTCTCCCATCAGCCCAGTGGGAGAGAAAAGAGACAGAAAGCTGTGGTTTTTACATGGCCCTCAACCCTTGACCACCCCGTGCTGATTATCAGACAAATCGGAAACAGTCATTTGGTGTCTCTTTAATGATGAAAATATACTCTGAAAAAACAGAATGCATTTTCAAGTTTGCGTTTGGACTTGTCTGCTCACCTCCTCGCAAACGTCCGAATGTTTGTATCAGAATAATAAGAATGAATATTGTTGCTCCCAGGATGTCATGCTCACTCACTGACAGCGGTTAGCATTTCATGAATGCGGTTTAGCATTCCAAGACGACAGACATGCCTGCGGGAGTGACAAGAATGCCAGAAGTCAAGGAAAGCCCTTCTGATGATTTATTAGAAAATGGTTATTTTACAACATTCTATTTTTATTGCATTGTATTGTATGGCTACCTGTCATGCTGTTGATGGAGGTGGGAGGCAAGGGGGGGGGTATGGGTGTCGGGCGGCAGGAGGCGGTAGGCTACAAAATAACAGGACTGGGAAACGAACAGGAAACAAAACATGAAAACAAAACCTAAATCCTATTAATGAGCGTCAAGACTCATGAAGAAAATGTTCCTTATAGGGGCGGTGATTGGGGCCTCAGTTGAGGGTAATGACAACATTGACCAGGTGTCCGTGCTCCAGATGAGTGAGAGGTGGCGCTGGATGTGACTCTACCTCGCTAAGCACTGGGCTTCAGAAGGGCTCCATTTGCATGTGGTACAGCCTACTGGAGGTTGGAGAAAAGGGAAACGCAAACAGTTTTTCTGTTTCTATCACTTAAACTTAACTTCACTGTTTAGTCTCACAGCTTTTATAGCTTCCTATGTTTTTATCACATTTTATTTTGTTTTATTCTATTTCCTTATTCTATGTTTTATTATTATGCTGTATTTTATATTTCTCTCTTTGATTTATTTTATTAAATGTATATTTTGCTATCTTTTACCAATCATAAAGTTCTGGTGCTATCAGAGGAATAATGTGTTAATGTAACAATCTGCAGATGACTGATAATGCAAGTCCTTGAGTCTGAATATAAAATGCATGTACAGACATGGCACAAATGTCCCCCTGGAGAGAGCCAAGTAAGACATTGCTGCAATGATTATCTCACATAGGGACTGACGGGTTCATCCTAGCATTGGAATGTGAGGATTGAGATACCGGGGTGTTGAAGTTCATGCAGTCCCCCTGGAGGCAGTTGAGCTAGAGAATTGTAACAATCTGACTGTTTTAATTCCATTGTATTTTGTATTTTTATTTTCACTAAAGCACATTGAATTGCTTCTATGTATGAATTGTGCTATATAAATAAACTTGCTGGCTTATAGAAAAATATAACCACTGCGGTAGTAGGCTGCTAGCTATAGGTAGCTAATTAACAGGGAAAAAATGCAGCAAATCATTGGCTTGCAAGTATGGCTGCACAAGCACTTTCCAAAAAACATGCAAATGCATAGTTAAACTTCTTGGAGTCCAAATCTGTCATTCTCACAGCCTTTATCCCAATTATTTTGATATTTGTACACTGTAAAACCTCCTGTAATTTGTAAAATAATTATAAAATTCTTCCTACAAGTGAAATAAACAACAATTCTGTTATTTTGAAATGCATTCACTTTATGGTTGTGGTCAATTTTCCATTTACATATATTTTCTTATGAATATTAAAATGACGTTCCGGGCCCCGTTGCTGAATCTAGATGCCTTCCCCAGTCATAAAGCCTTGTCAGGACCAAGGCTTTATGTCCATCCCAAACATGAGCTCCGATTGGTCCACAGCAACCAACATACAGCTGCTCAAGCCAACCACCATGCTCTCTGGGCCAGACACGCCCTGTCCTAAAATAACACTGTAAATACACTGGACCCTCTATCAGGCTATTAAAGGTGCCCCAGTGTGTTTGCAAACAAGGCCTTGTTGTTAGCCCAGATGAATGTGAGGACCACGTCTCTGTGTTTCTGATAGCCAATGAGATTGTTTTATGGCCCCTGATAGTGATATGTCTGAACATGTCCTGTGGGATTGGATGCAGGGACCTTAGAAGAGATGTGAGAGAGCGGGAACGGTGGGGGGGGGGGGGGCCCTAAAAACTCAATGGCCAGAATCTCTCTCCTCTCAGTGTGTGCAAGCAAGACAATCTCATTTTCTCTCACTCATGCCCTGGGACATTTCCTGATTGATTAGTCAAAGGCCACATTCTAAAACACGCTGAACAACCAATCAATATGCTGGAAATAGACAGAATCATTCTTTGGAAGGAGAGTTTGGCCATTGCAAATACTAACCAATAAACATTAAAATATTGTAAGACTAAAAGGCATAACTTACTATTACTAAAGGGCAATGTACCAGTATTAGCCCAGAGAGTTGGTAGAAGTATTTTTCATTGATGTTCTCTGGATGTGTTTTGTACTGACGAGGTCATGACCTTTTTACCGTAAGTTCATGCTGTTCCTGTGTCAGAGTTCACGTAGCAAGGACATGCATACCACTACAATGAAACAAAGGTTCTATTTGGGTATGTCTTCAGCAAAAGCTGCTTAGTGACTAAATGATCTTATCAGGATATGTAAGATAAGAATAGCCACAGGATGTTCTGGAAATTCTTTCCCTACTGTCCCATTCACTGTCTTAGTATTGTCATTTCCATGTGCAACCCAGGAGTAGTTAGTTAAGCCACGAATGGCTTTTTAAAGAATGATATATCTGATGTATTGTGTGAATTATGAATGATTAATCTACAAGTAATGACAAAAAATAAAATCTTGATTGTAAGGTGAATTATAGTTTGGTTTGCCTTTAATGTATTTCTTGTTAAATGTTGGATCCCAGAAAGACAAACTCCAACTGGGGCATCAACTAATAGGGTTTCAAATGAACCGAAACATAATTCAGCTGTGATTCGCCTGCGATGCCGGCTGCAATGTGGAACAAGCACACTGCTGAAAAAATACACCACATTTGAGGAGAGAAGTTATTATTTCTTTGTCTGCATGGTCATCTATTTAACCACTTGACCCTGGGTGCTTGTAAACATGAACCCTGTGACCCAGGCAATCACAAGGTCACTGTGGGTGTCAGTGAGTCAGTTGTTTGGTCCTGTATCTTGATTTCAGCAGAAGCAAAACCTCACACTTCCTTGTAAACTAATTCCTAAATGAAGAAGGGGTTTTCTCCTGAGAGATTCCCTGACCACTGCAGCTGAAATCTTTCACTGCACTATTTCCCAAACGTTACGGTTTCAGACTACTTCTATTGCAGTCATGGTGACATCAACATTTTTCACTGCACTGTTTCCTAAACATTTCCGTTTCAGACTACTACTATTGCAGTCCCGGTGTAGTCAGAATGTTTCACTGCATTGTTTCCTAAACATTTCCGTTTCAGACTACTACTATTGCAGTCCCGGTGTAGTCAGAATGTTTCACTGCATTGTTTCCTAAACATTTCCGTTTCAGACTACTACTATTGCAGTCCCGGTGTAGTCAGAATGTTTCACTGCATTGTTTCCTAAACATTTCCGTTTCAGACTACTACTATTGCAGTCCCGGTGTAGTCAAAATGTTTCACTGCATTGTTTCCTAAACATTTCCGTTTCAGACTACTACTATTGCAGTCCCGGTGTAGTCAAAATGTTTCACTGCAATGTTTCCTAAACATTTCCGTTTCAGACTACTACTATTGCAGTCCCGGTGTAGTCAAAATGTTTCACTGCAATGTTTCCTAAACATTTCCGTTTCAGACTACTACTATTTCAGTCCCGGTGTAGTCAAAATGTTTCACTGCACTGTTTCCTAAACATTTCAGTTTCAGACTACTACTATTGCAGTCCCGCTGATTTAGTTTAAAAAAAGTCAATTGATTTGGTCGGGTATAGAACATGGCGTTTACAAAATGTCTTAAATGTTAACGGAATCTTTAACCAGTCAGAGTAACAACTTTATACCCGTGTTCTGGCACAACCGTCGGTTTCTGGGACCAATCAGAATGTTCAGATCGATTATACCGTCTAATGGTACTTGGATCCTGAAATAGTGCTGTTTGGCGAGACTGAATCTCATGGAAGTCCTCGCCTTTTTTCCCCTTAAATTGCACATCTACGTAACAGTAAGAAATGTCCTACTTTTTTGTACAGGCCCCCCATTGGAATAAAACGAAAGTTGAATCTGCCGTGATGTGCAATTTGACATAAACAAAATGACAACGGTGAAATTCCTAAGCTGAATTTGACAATATTTACTTTGAGAGAGTTCCAAAACAAGCGTGAAACATTCACAGACAATGAAGCTTCCAAATTTGACCTGGAGCTAAACACTGGAAGTGGATGTGACCACGTAAAGTCTCAAACAGAACAAAGTATTTTTGTCTGGAAACCAGTTTGGTTGAATTGACTGATTAATGTATGTCTACATTTATATAGCAGTGTGTTCAGTCTTTTTTTGTTCTCCTATCTTTCCTCGTTTGTCTTTTTTTTTGCTCCCTTTACTTATTCCCTATATTTCCTTCTTCCTTTCTACCCTCCTTTACTTTTCTATCTCAGTTAATACCTATTTATTTATTGACTTCCATTACCACTTTTCTAGAAGCAGGACCACAAATATTGAGATGAGTGCCTTGCAAAGCTTTTGTCTTAAAGAGTCGCAAAGAGTATCTAGTATTTAGCTTTATAGTAGTCTAATTAAAAATGCATGTATATAGCTTTAGTCTAATTAGAAATGCATATATATAGCTTTAGTTTAATTAGAAATGCATGGACTTAGCTCTTGCTCATCTTTCATGACCAACGTTGCTTGGTTATTGTATGGTAATCACCAAGTTCACAACCAAAGCGTGTGACATTGAATACGCTAACAACCTTGGGAACCAAACTTGGGTGATTCTGGAAAAAAAATCTTGTTTTTTACATTAACAGTCTAGTCACAAACTATAGGAGCAAATCCGCAGAGAAGTTTAGCCTTGTGCTTCAGTAGGTGAACCATGCATTCACATTGCATTGCCACACTTCGTCTAATGAGTAAGGATTAGGTTTTGAGAGGTTCGACTTAGAGTGCCCAGTTCCCACCAAATTGGGCTAAACCATTTTCTATGCAGACAGGTGCCATGTTTGTGTGGGCGGTGGGGTGTAAAGGTCACAGACAGGTGCCATGTTTGTGTGGGGGGTGGGGTGTAAAGGTCACAGACAGGTGCCATGTTTGTGTGTGTGAAGGTCACAGACAGGTGCCATGTTTGTGTGTGTGAAGGGGGTGTGAAAGTCACTGACAGGTGCCATGTTTGTGTGTGTGAAGGGGGTGTAAAGGTCACAGACAGGTGCCATGTTTGTGTGTGTGAAGGGGGTGTGAAGGTCACAGACAGGTGCCATGTTTGTGTGTGTGAAGGGGGTGTGAAGGTCACAGACATGTATAGGTTTAGATGTCAGTGCAATTTTCCTGAAATGCAAGTTTTTAATATTCCAGTGTTACATATGTCTTTAACAAGTTGTCCTTCTTAAGGTCTCAACACTTTTTTTTTTTTTACTGATTGTTTCAAAGTCTTAAAATAATCACAGGGATAATTAGGTTGCTGTCATTGTTAGTGTGGGGGGCTTCCTCTTGGTATAAGATAAGAATCCCAAAGACTCGGGGCAATGAAGGAGACATGCTGGTCATAAGGTGCCATCTTTCAGACAGGATCTTAAATGGGTGTCCTGACCAGAGATCCTCTGTCATTGGATGAGAAGTGATGATCTGTCGTTTTCTAATCTGTGTCCTTATCGTCATGGCCACCTGGTCATCGCAGCTTCAGTTTGCCTCATGTATCGCCTTTCCTCCATCCTATAAATATATTGCTGTGAGGGCTACAGGTATGCCATCAATAATGCATGGAGGTTGCTCTGAAAAAGACTAGTCAACTGAATGAGTAAAATGGCAAGTCAGTATGTAAATGGTTTGAAGAATCTGAATCTCTGTCACTCAGTTTTAGATTTAAATGTTGAATAAGCAAACTTGTCTGGGGACAGTTTGGTTCTGCCTCTGCAGTCTGCAGCCTTGCCTTTTAGGTCTGCAGTGTCATTCCTCAAGCTATTATCTGATGAAAAATGCCCCCATTCATTTCTAGTCTGTCATTGTTTATATCAGTAGGAGTTCTTTCTGACATGTTTTAACAGCTCTGTGTCATGTAACAGACAACATAATGGCTTCCATTCTGCTGATAACCAGAGGGAGATACCGATCACTCTAAACATGTAATACCTGCTTGTCTTCAGGAGTGTGTGTGTGTGTTATCTCTGACCTTATCGTTCTTGAATGAAGAGTGTTTGTGTGCCTGCTCGTGTCTGTCAGTATGGGGTGCGTGTGTGCCGTTGCCTCCTGTCTCTGGTTGTGTTGTAGTAAACATGCTTTAAGCTGATTCACCTTTCCTCATGACGATGGCTCTGATCTCTGGCTGCTGTGGTTGTTCATTGTTTTGCTTAACATATATAGGAGTTTATTAATGTCTGATTTAAAGTTTGCTGTGGCTCTGTCTGATCTGAGGGAAATGTGTGTCTCTAACGTGTCTCTATTTCTTTTATTCCCCCTCTCTACTAATCTCCCTCTCCTTCCACATTTCCAAGTGACAGCGTGTGTGTGTGTGTGTGTGTGTGTGTTTGACAGTGCCATCCATTCGTCAGCTATACACGGAAATGTGATGGGTTTCCTAGGCCCAGGGACGGGCTTCGGTTTGTGTGTGGCGAGGCGTGTCCACCGTGGGAGTCTGGAGTGACCCCTCCCCTCCGACCGCTGTCGTTGTCTGGCTCACTTATGGGAAGATGCCTGGCTTGTTAAAGAAACATGGTTGTTTTGGGAAGTAAGGGAGTAGTGAGTCACCCTGTCCCTCAGACTCTGAGTGAGAAGTGCCCTGTCAACAGCAGAGACCGGAGACAGCTAGCAAAATACTCAGTGCGTGCTGTGAGACATGTTATCTGGGGATTGTTGATCTTCTCCCCGGTAAGGCTGAGGCATCACGTCTCTGTTTCCAATAGGGCTGTGGAACAGTCTCCATATGGCCATGACACCATAGCATACTGGGACTTCCTCGTGGTACTTTAGGTCATGTTACTAACTGCATAGGCAATTTGGACTGGACCATGAGCAGGGAGTGTGCTGTTGTTTATCAATGGGCCACTAGGCTGTTGAATGGATGCTTAGTGTGGTGCCTTCTTGAGTAGACCACTAAAGCTTGAATACTATACAGCCTTGCATAATGGGGAATGAGTTGAACCAGCTATAGATTACTAATCCTTAAGGTCCCATTGTGACTTAGCATAGTGGATCATTTCTAAGGGAAACACTTAGATGGAAGGCCTTTCTCTGCTGGCTTGGTAAAGATAAGAATGTGGATCCATGAGACCAGAGAGTCAGTTGATATCCCAGGTCTGAATCAGTCCCTGGTTATTGGGGAAGGATGACAGTAAATAGGATCTGTTTTGGAGATGTGGTTGCTATATTTGAGGCCAGGGTGGCCAGCTGTTTCCCTTGAGCTAGCATGCTAACGGTAGTAGCCGGAACTTACTGGGTTACAATGTCTAAACACCTGCTGAATGATTAGAAATATATTGGGAAGTTGTTGCTTCACTCCTGACCTCAGAATTGTGAAATCCAAGCTGACGAAGATGGGGGAATTGTGTTGCTAATTTGATTTTTAATAGGCTGTTATTTTATTTCATTTTATTAAACAATGTATACATTTCCCAACATTTCAGGACATTAATATAAGCTTTGTGGAATTAAACATTTAATGTACTACCCCGTTCCTGGAAATGTATTGATGTACCTCATTTATCCCTGTCTGTCTGTCTCTCTCTGTATTCAGCCCAGCAGAGTGTCCAGCGATGTAGAGTGCAGCGTGAGGAGTACAGTCCCATCTCTGTCATCAGCACTTTCCTTACAAAGAGGTACAGTAAATGTGTGCCACTGACTATCACTGAATGTTTGTATTCCTGTGTGATAGATACTGTCTTCAGAGAGACACACCGAATGATGCTGTCTGAATGGGATTTATATACAAGAGAGATTGAGATGTTTATGCTCAGGTCGTGTGGTCTGGTACCTGTTAGAGGTTTGTGGTCACTGGTGAAGTACAAACCCGATTCCAAAAAAGTTGGGACACTGTACACATTTTGAGTAAAAAAGGAATGGCATAATTTACAAATCTCATGAACTTATATTTAATTCACAATGGAATATAGATAACATATCGAATGTTGAAAGTGAGACATTTTGTAATGTCATGCCAAATATTGGCTCATTTTGGATTTCATGAGAGCTACACATTCCAAAAAAGTTGGGACAGGTAGCAATAAGAGGCCGGAAAAGTTAAATGTACAGATAAGGAACAGCTGGAGGACCAATTTGATACTTATTATGTCAATTGGCAACATGATTGGGTATAAAAAGAGCCTCTCAGAGTGGCAGTGTCTCTCAGAAGTCAAGATGGGCAGAGGATCATCAATTCCCCCAATGCTGCGGCGAAAAAGAGTGGAGCAATTTCAGAAAGGAGTTTCTCAGAGAAAAATTGCAAAGAGTTTGAAGTTATCATCATATACAGTGCATAATATCATCCAAAGATTCAGAGAATCTGGAACAATCTCGGTGAGTAAAGGTCAAGGCCGGAAAACCATACTGGATGCCCGTGATCTTTGGGCCCTCAGTTGGCACTGCATCACATACAGGAATGATACTGTAATGGAAATCACAACATGGGCTCAGGAATACTTCCAGCAAACATTGTCGGTGAACATAATCCACTGTGCCATTTGCCGTTGCCGGCTAAAACTCTCTAGGTCAAAAAAGAAGCTGTATCTAAACAGGATCCAGAAGCGCAGGTGTTTTCTCTGGGCCAAGGATCATTTAAAATGGTCTGTGGCAAAGTGGAAAAGTGTTCTGTGGTCAGACGAATCAAAATTTGAAGTTCATTTTGGAAAACTGGGACGCCATGTCACCCGGACTAAAGAGGACAAGGACAACCCAAGTTGTTATCAGCGCTCAGTTCAGAAGCCTGCATCTCTGATGGTATGGGGTTGCATGAGTGCGTGTGGCATGGGCAGCCTACACATCTGGAAAGGCACCATCAATGCTGACCGTTATATCCAAGTTCTAGAACAACATATGCTCCCATCTAGATGTCGTCTCTTTCTGGGAAGACCTTGCATTTTCCAACATGACAATGCCAGACCACATACTGCATCAATTACAATGTCATGGCTGCATAGAAGAAGGATCCGGGTACTGAAATGGCCTACCTGCAGTCCAGATCTTTCATAGAAAACATTTGGCGCATCATAAAGAGGAAGGTGTGACAAAGAAGACCTAAGACATTTGGGCAACTAGAAGCCTGTATTAGACAAGAATGGGACAACATTCCTATTCATAAACTTGAGCAACTTGTCTCCTCAGTCCCCAGACGTTTGCAGTCTGTTATAAAAAGAAGAGGGGATGCCACACAGTGGTAAACAAGGCCTTGTCCCAACTTTTTTAAGAATTGTTGATGCCATGAAATCTAAAATCAACGTATTTTCCCCTTAAAGTGATACATTTTTTCAGTTTAAACATTTGATATGTCATCTATGTTGTATTCTGAATAAAATATAGAAATTTGAATCTTCCACATCATTGCATTCTGTTTTTATTCACAATTGTGCAGTGTCCCAACTTTTTTGGAATGGGGTTTGTACGTGGTGCAGGGGGGGCAATCTGGATTCATTCATCAAGGACCTGGCCCTGACCGGTGTCTGGCCCTGCAGAGACACAGGGCTACCCCTCCACTCTCCGTTCTCTTTCTAGACTGTGTGAGTCTTCTCTAACCGACTGTACTCTGGCCCTGTGAGCACAGGCCCACTCTGTCTGTGGTAGCAGACAGCTGTAGGTTGTGTGTGTGTGTGTGTGTGTGTGTGTGTGTGTGTGTGTGTGTGTGTGTGTGTGTGTGTGTGTGTGTGTGTGTGTGTGTGTGTGTGTGTGTGTGTGTGTGTGTGTGTGTGTGTGTGTGTGTGTGTGTGTGTGTGTGTGTGTGTGTGTGTGTGTGTGTGTGTGTGTGTGTGTGTGTGTGTATTTAAACTGTAGTTCTGATGATGTGTGAGAGTGATGTGCCAGGAGGTGTTACGGAGGGAAAGTCAGAGGCGATGCAGTGGTGTGTCTGTAGTCAGAATCATGGTTAGGGTGGGTGTCCATGGTCGGAAGCAGCTGTGTGTGCGGAACCCCTCAACAGGAAGAAACATGGGAGCTGTAAGAGTGGGCGGGTCACCATGACAACTCTGACACGTGTCACCAGAATGCGTTCCAGGTGTGTTTGTCAGCTATTTACCGACATGCTAAGGACACTAACAAAAAGTGTCCCACGTGACCCCACACAAGACACAAGTCACACACACACACACACACTGGGCTCAGGGGAACATGGTTCTCCTGAAAAGGGGAACAGAGAGTGAGGGAGGTTATTTTGGTTTGATCGGGCTGGCACACATTTCACAGCGGAAAAGCCTTCTGTCTGCTTGTGTGTATCTGTCCTCATTTGCATGTGTACGGTATGGGATGTGGGGAGGTGCAGGGGGAGAGGTGCAGGGGGAGAGGTGCAGGGGGAGAGGTGCAGGGGGAGAGGTGCAGGGGGAGAGGTGCAGGGAGAGAGAAGAGTTCAGTCAGATTTAAAACCTGTTCCATTCCTTTACTGCTCTATCCTGGAGTTTCCTTGTTTTACCAGTCTTCTATACAGAACTGATTTAACTCAGCCACAACGTCTCAATTAGTTTGTATCTGACTGGGCTATTTCAAACAGAAACATGTTTAAGACCTCCTGATGTTGACTTGTTTGTTTTTGCTTCATGACCGAGCTGCGCTAAAGGTTGGCCTGACATTGTGTTTTTGAATGATCTGATTCTGAGCAGATTTTCTGATTCCTTCAGTGATTACGTATGTTGCACAATCTAGAATGTTTGACCTAGAATCCTAAAAAACATCCCACTGCCACCACCATACCAAGCGTTGATATAGGGTCAATTCTGCGGAATGTGGTATTGGGTTTTAGGCATACAATGTCATTCAGGTAACTGAGCATAACTTTACCAAAACACACCAGGAAGCACTTTTTAATTCTGGATGAATGTTCTGTGGACATGACTTTTAAAGACAACGCGTGTGTGCATTTGGATGTGTGCGTGTGTGTGTGTGATTCAGCTGTGGGGGGATGGCCGTTATAAGGAGCTTCTGCCTGTGGCACCACCAGAACTATAAATACACTCCCAAACATTAACACTCTGAACTCTTGTTGTTCCGGCCCCACAATGTTCTGTGTGTGAGCATGGCCCTGCATGTGTACAATACAGTGTACAACAGTAAATCCCAAAGCTTCTGTGTGGTATTATTGCCTGTGTGCACGTCTCATTAAGTATGAGTATGTCAGCGTACTGTGTGTGTGTGTGTGTGTGTGTGTGTGTGTGTGTGTGTGTGTGAGTTTGATTAATCTGCAGTTCAGCTGTAACCTCTGTCCTCCACTGCCCTGTCCCTTCCCACACGCTGAGCAGCGAGCGCTTTGAAGCCAAGACGCCGTGACATCACAGCGCCCGGCCGCACAATGGCCAGTTTGTGTCCCCGCCGCGTCACAGATGCCGTGTGTATTCCGGGCAGCGGGAGCGCCATGTGGGAGAAGCCGCTGCCGGTTAGCACTGTGTCACCGTGATGTGGAAATGAGAGCGCGTGTGTCAGCAGCCCGTAGGGAGGAAGTGGGCGCCGGCCTGTGGAGGCCCACCACGGAGGGTGTGAACACGGTGTGACCGGGGGAAGAACGCCCTGGCAGCAGGGCCTCAGGTGTCCAGTGGCCCTGGAGGAAGTCCTGAAACGTGTCTTGGGAGGTTGTGCCATGTTGGTGTCGCGTTTCCACTGGTTTACTTTGGGTTATGACCCGGGGGTCTATTTTGAGGGGAACATGATACGTACCAAGTGCTAAGCTAAACTGAACGTTAACCGCGTGGCTCGACGGTTGGCTGCTGAAGGTTAGTTAGTGTGCTTGGTTAAAACCCTGCTAGATCACGTTGAGACGTGCAGGGAGGACAAGCATGTTGAAGTCCATTCGTTCGATCAAATTAAGGTTTGATGAAATCATTAGCTGAGCTAGATGACAGCGTTGTCACGGAACGTTCGCATGTTGAGCTTGACTTTGGAGTGCAGAGGCACTTCTCTCTGGCGAGCCAATTGAGTTTGGAGATGTAATCACCCCATTGGTCAGGGCCTATAAATACACCCAGAGACATTCCGTGTGTGTGTGTGTGTTATGTAACAGTGATACATTTAGATTGAGACACCCTGGTTAACAGCAGTAGTAGTAGATCAATAATCAATCCTGCCAGTATACCATGTTTGTCTAGGGACCAGATATCTGCTTGTTCATTAATACAGGTATGTCATTCTACAAATATGACATGTCTTCCTTGGGCATCCACACTGTGTGTGTGCACGTGCAACACCACCAGAGTGTGTGTGTGTGTGTGTGTGTGTGTGTGCGCGCGCATGCGTGTGTGTGTGCGCGTGTGTACCAGCCCGTGGGCACAAAGCAGGCAGTGTGTGCTGAAATGTACACGGCGGACAACAGGCAGCCTCAGTACTACTCAATAGGAGCTGCCCTTCTTATTGTACCTCACACACAATGAGCCTCTCTTTCTCTTTTGCTTTCTCTCTCCTTCCATCTGCGTGGTCCATGTTCCCATGTTTGGTCCGTGTTTCTGATGACAAGTTGAGCAGTCTGCTCTGATTGGTTGAAGCCTTTCTGTTAAGGCTCCTTATGTTGTAAATGAAAAGGCAGAGGGACCGCTACCCAGGCCCGGGCTGCGCTTCCATTGGCTGACGTTCTGATGACTCCCTAAGAACCAAACCGCCAGAACCGGAGTGCCTGCTGACCGGGGAACTCTGGGGCTGTCCTGAGTGAGAGAACCGAGGGGGGGGGAGGGGGGTTTGTGGAGATGCGTGAGGGTGTGGGTTGGGGTGTTCCCCTTTGTAATGCTGCTCACATGACCAACGCACAATAACAGGACCACATGTCTCCCACATGACTACCGCAATGGTAAGCATGGCTACACTCCCCCAACCCTGCCTCCACCCTCTCACCCAAATGTGTCCCAGCCCAGCCTCTGCTGTCTCTTCATGCCAGGTGTTATTCAGTCTAAACCACAGTGAGGAAAGGAACGGTTGTATGCGTGTAATATTGCTTCTCATTTCAAACTATATAAATAATGGTGTTGTTTTGTTTTGTCATTAATTGTCCACTAGATAAGCTATGTAGATGCTTAGCACAGGAAAGCCATGATGCAGGATGTAAACGCAGGTTAATGCACTTGTAGCCTTTACTTACAGGGGGCGCTAAACATGAGATTTAATGGAATTTACACCATGTCAAGTTTTGTTTGATCGTAATGTGAACTCATTCAGTGGATGTAACTGCTAGTACTGGACAACACATCTGGTGTGTGTGGGTGTGACTTATCCTGTTGCCCCCTGTCCTGTTTAAAAGCCCCTGGGGTAGATCCTGGTTAAACTCCTGGTGTAGCTCCTGGTTAACAGACAGTGAAAATGCAACATAGCGTGTGTGTGATCAGTGTTATACTTTAGATGGTCTATTTCTCTGGCCAGACAGGGAGCTGAGAGACCCAGTACAGATGAGACTGAGATGAGGTGAAAGCAGATGACTGTTGAGGTGGAGGACCGCTGACAAGAGCTGAGGCCTTCCTCTGTTCTAACGATATCTCCGCCCTCTGTCTCCGCCAGGTTCCGGTCTCTCTCGGGCTGGACTGCGGTGCGTCTGCGTCGGCTCGCCCCCCCCTCCCCCCTCGCCACCCAGCCATGGCCTCGCGGATTGGGCTGCGGCTTCAGGTAAACACGTTACGGACTGGTTGGTTTTAGACCTTCAGGTAAACACATTACGGACTGGTTGGTTTTAGACCTTCAGGTAAACACATTACGGACTGGTTGGTTTTAGACCTTCAGGTAAACGCATTACGGACTGGTTGGTTTTAGACCTTCAGGTAAACGCATTACGGACTGGTTGGTTTTAGACCTTCAGGTAAACGCATTACGGACTGGTTGGTTTTAGACCTTCAGGTAAACGCATTACGGACTGGTTGGTTTTAGACCTTCAGGTAAACACATTACGGACTGGTTGGTTTTAGACCTTCAGGTAAACACATTACGGACTGGTTGGTTTTAGACCTTCAGGTAAACACATTACGGACTGGTTGGTTTTAGACCTTCAGGTAAACACATTACGGACTGGTTGGTTTTAGACCTTCAGGTAAACACATTACGGACTGGTTGGTTTTAGACCTTCAGGTAAACACATTACGGACTGGTTGGTTTTAGACCTTCAGGTAAACACATTACGGACTGGTTGGTTTTAGACCTTCAGGTAAACACATTACGGACTGGTTGGTTTTAGACCTTCAGGTAAACACATTACGGACTGGTTGGTTTTAGACCTTCAGGTAAACACGTTACGGACTGGTTGGTTTTAGACCTTCAGGTAAACACATTACGGACTGGTTGGTTTTAGACCTTCAGGTAAACACATTACGGACTGGTTGGTTTTAGACCTTCAGGTAAACGCATTACGGACTGGTTGGTTTTAGACCTTCAGGTAAACGCGTTACGGACTGGTTGGTTTTAGACCTTCAGGTAAACGCGTTACGGACTGGTTGGTTTTAGACCTTCAGGTAAACGCGTTACGGACTGGTTGGTTTTAGACCTTCAGGTAAACGCGTTACGGACTGGTTGGTTTTAGACCTTCAGGTAAACGCGTTACGGACTGGTTGGTTTTAGACCTTCAGGTAAACGCATTACGGACTGGTTGGTTTTAGACCTTCAGGTAAACGCATTACGGACTGGTTGGTTTTAGACCTTCAGGTAAACACATTACGGACTGGTTGGTTTTAGACCTTCAGGTAAACACATTACGGACTGGTTGGTTTTAGACCTTCAGGTAAACGCATTACGGACGGGTTGGTTTTAGACCTTCAGGTAAACACATTACGGACTGGTTGGTTTTAGACCTTCAGGTAATCAGGCCACACTCACCCAAGGCCAGTGTACAAGGCGTGCAGGCTGGTAATCTATGAATTCATTGATTTGAATTAGAATTATACATTTTGTGCTAATTGATTAAATGATTGATGCATTTACTGTCAGCTAATTGGCTGATTGATGTGTGTACTGTCAGCTGATTGGTTGACTGATGTGTGTACTGTCATTTGATTGTTTGATTGATCTGCGTATTGTCAGCTGATGCGAGACCAGCTGCAGCAGGAGGAACAGCGGGAGAGGCAGCAGCAGCAGAATGCGGCCCTGCTGTACATGCAACAGCAACGCATGGCTGCCCCCAGTCCTGCCATCAACGCCCCACAACACTACCAGAGCATGCAGGTTCCTGTGGAGGTGCTCAAGGTGAGAGGGGACAAAAAAGGTTTCATTATTGTCTGACCGTCTCTGTGTGTAATATCTAAAGCTTTAGGTTTAGTTATTGTCTGACCGTCTCTGTGTGGTATATCTAAAGGTTTAGGTTTAGTTATTGTCTGACCGTCTCTGTGTGGTATATCTAAAGCTTTAGGTTTAGTTATTGTCTGACCGTCTCTGTGTGGTATATCTAAAGCTTTAGGTTTAGTTATTGTCTGACCGTCTCTGTGTGGTATATCTAAAGGTTTAGGTTTAGTTATTGTCTGACCGTCTCTGTGTGGTATATCTAAAGCTTTAGGTTTAGTTATTGTCTGACCGTCTCTGTGTGGTATATCTAAAGGTTTAGGTTTAGTTATTGTCTGACCGTCTCTGTGTGGTATATCTAAAGGTTTAGGTTTAATTATTGTCTGACTGTCTCTGTGTGTAATATCTAAAGCTTTAGGTTTAATTATTGTCTGACTGTCTCTGTGTGTAATATCTAAAGGTTTAGGTTTAGTTAATGCTCATTCAGCAGCTACTAATCCTGAGGTCCACAAAACACATCAAGGGGAGTGACGGTTGGATTCGTATTAAACGAGAGGTTTAGTTTTATCTTCAGCAGCGGCTCTGATCAAACTCCACCCTCATCCCAAACACCCACACTCTAGGCCCCGCCCCTACAGAGAGACGCGAAGGTACAAGAAGAGAGGGGAAGGTATACAAGGAGAGAGGAGAAAAGCAATGGTACAAGGAGAGAAGAGTGAGGTGAAGGTACAAAGATAGAGGAGAGAGGTGAAGGTACAAAGATAGAGGTGAAGGTACAAAGATAGAGGTGAAGGTACAAAGATAGAGGTGAAGGTACAAAGATAGAGGTGAAGGTACAAAGATAGAGGTGAAGGTACAAGGAGAGAGGAGAGAGGTGAAGGTACAAGGAGAGAGGAGAGAGGTGAAGGTACAAGGAGAGAGGGGAAGGTACAAAGATAGAGGAGAGAGGTGAAGGTACAAAGATAGAGGTGAAGGTACAAAGATAGAGGTGATGGTACAAAGATAGAGGTGAAGGTACAAGGAGAGAGGAGAGAGGTGAAGGTACAAGGAGAGAGGAGAGAGGTGAAGGTACAAGGAGAGAGGAGAGAGGTGAAGGTACAAGGAGAGAGGAGAGAGGTGAAGGTACAAAGATAGAGGAGAGAGGTGAAGGTACAAGGAGAGAGGTGAAGGTACAAAGATAGAGGTGAAGGTACAAGGAGAGAGGAGAGAGGTGAAGGTACAAGGAGAGAGGAGAGAGGTGAAGGTACAAGGAGAGAGGGGAAGGTATACAAGGAAAGAGGAGAGAGGTGAAGGTACAAGGAGAGAGGAGAGAGGGGAAGGTATACAAGGAGAGAGGAGAGAGGTGAAGGTACAAGGAGAGAGGTGAAGGTACAAGGAGAGAGGTGAAGGTACAAGGAGAGAGGTGAAGGTACAAGGAGAGAGGTGAAGGTACAAGGAGAGAGGAGAGAGGTGATGGTACAAAGATAGAGAAGAGAGGTGAAGGTACATGGAGAGAGGAGAGAGGTGAAGGTACAAAGATAGAGGAGAGAGGCGATGGTACAAGAGAGAAGGTAGAGAAAATAGGAAGGGGAGAGAAAAGCCTGGGGTTTAGTAGTAGGGGTAATCCACTCACGTGTTGCTGAGGGTCAGTCAGCCTGGCCAGCCTCACTGAGCTCTTCCTGGTGGTGGTGGCGGTCAGGCTGGATCAGTGCTGCTAGCTGGGCTGGAGGGAGGTGGAGAAAACACACAGGAGACAGACATAAAACAGACTGGGAATTAAACCAATAAAATGCGGTGGAACAGCAACAAGGTAGGGTGACTTAGAAATCTGAGAAGTACGACTTTGGTGTGTGTGTGTGTGTGTGTGTGTGTGTGTGTGTGTGTGTGTGTGTGTGTGTGTGTGTGTGTGTGTGTGTGTGTGTGTGTGTGTGTGTGTGTGTGTGTGTGTGTGTGTGTGTGTGTGTGTGGAGATGACCGACAGGAGAGTAAGATATTGTTTGTCAGAAGCGAAGAGATAAAGGTCTGTCTGATTCCACAGATTCCTGTGAATGTTCTTATCTGGGTGTAAATCTGTGTGAGGGGAGTGTAAATACTGGTCTCTGTCACCATCTGTGTGTTGTGTGTTTATTCGTGTTACTCCAGGGGGAAGTGAAGGTGGGTGTTCAGGGTTATGTGTAGATATGAATTTCCTCCAAGTGGTGTGGAATCTTCCCTAGTTCACCTTTGGATTAAAGACTATTCCTCCAGCCCTGCTGTTCAGTTAGTGCCTGTGGACTGTGGATTAAAGACTATTCCTCCAGTCAGACTCTCTTTCCTCTGGTTCTGACTGTTCTCACTGTCCTGTGTGACCCAGGAGTAGTTTCTGTGTAAATAAATACAGGCATACTGCACGCCTATCCATGAACATACACACACTACTGATTACCGTAGTGGAATAACAGGCCAGGGTCTTAGAGTAGTAGGAGCAGAAGGAATCTGTTACGCTGATCTCTGCTCTTTGATGTGAAAGAATGAGGCCAAGTCATTGGAGCCTACTCCTCCTCTATCCTGTTCTGCCCCCAACCCCTCCTCTATCCTGTTCTGCCCCCAACCCCTCCTCTATCCTGTTCTGCCCCCTACCCCTCCTCTATCCTGTTCTGCCCCCTACCCCTCCTCTATCCTGTTCTGCCCCCTACCCCTCCTCTATCCTGTTCTGCCCCCTACTCCTCCTCTATGCTGTTCTGCCCCCTACCCCTCCTCTATCCTGTTCTGCCCCCTACCCCTCCTCTATCCTGTTCTGCCCCCTACCCCTCCTCTATCCTGTTCTGCCCCCTACCCCCCCTCTATCCTGTTCTGCCCCCTACCCCCCCTCTATCCTGTTCTGCCCCCTACCCCCCCTCTATCCTGTTCTGCCCCCTACCCCCCCTCTATCCTGTTCTGCCCCCTACCCCTCCTCTATCCTGTTCTGCCCCCTACCCCTCCTCTATCCTGTTCTGCCCCCTACCCCTCCTCTATCCTGTTCTGCCCCCTACCCCTCCTTTATCCTGTTCTGCCCCCTAACCAGGGACGGTCAAGGTTGGCTGAAAGTCTCATAGTTTATCTAATATGACTTAACTTTAATTTCTTTATTTAGATATAATTTTTCATCCATCCAACACCAACAAAAGTCACAAAAACGGCTGTACTATGTAGCCAAAATACTTTTGTCAACTATATTCTGTTTCTAAGCAAGATTTCTCTGAATCATTCTGAATAACAGATTCAGTCATTAGCCCATTCATCTCGGAATAAAGTAATAAAAAAGTATCATAATTAAATAAACATCTAACCACCGGATCTCCCATCCTCTGCACAGAACACATTGCAATACTTTAACTTCAAACCCAAACAAACATGAATCTGTGAAACACGCACAGTTTTGCAACTGTGTTCCTGATGATTAGACTTGCCAAACATCAGCCTCAAAACCTCAATGACTTGGAGAAGATCTGCAAAGAGGAGTGGGACAAAATCCCTCCTGAGATTTGTGCAAACCTGGTGGCCAACTACAAGAAACATCTGACCTCTGTGATTGCCAACAAGGGTTTTGCCACCAAGTACTAAGTCATGTTTTGCAGAGGTGTCAAATACTTATTTCACTCATTAAAATGCAAATCAATTTATAACATTTTTGACATGTGTTTTTCTGGAATTTCTTTTGTTATTATTCTGTCTCTCACTGTTCAAATAAACCTGCCATTAATATAGACTGATCCTTTCTTTGTCAGTGGGCAAACGTACAAAATCAGCAGGGGGATCAAATATGTTTTTCCTCACTGTGTATTGATTTATTTAGGGGGGGCTAATTAATATTTTAAGGGGCCTAAAGCCCCCGTTAAATGGGCCTAGCGATGTCCCTGCCCCTAACCCTCCTCTACACTGTTCTATGCCTTACCCCTCCTCTATAGTCTTACAGTAATCTTTAGTTACATACTTAACATACTTAGTTACCTGGTTAATTCACTTTTAGTGTCCTGTGTGACCTGATTGATTCACATGTTGACTGTGTGCTGTGTTATCTGGTTGATTCACTCTGTGTCCTGTGTATTCTGTGTATACAGGTACAGACTCATCTGGAGAACCCTACAGATTATCACATCCGCCAGTCCCAGCGACAACAGGTGAAGGAGTACCTCTCCACCACCTACGCCACCAAACAGGTACCTCCCTCTCTTTTTTTTCTCTCCCTCTCTCTCCCCCTCTTTCTTTTGTTTACACAAACACACTCCATCTCTCACTCTCCTCTCCCCCCAGACAGTTCATGCAGTAACAGGTGTGGTGCAACCCTCCCCTCCCCCCGCCCTGCCTCACCAGGGGGCCTCTTCCTCAGCCCCACCTCCGCTCCAGTCCCCACGGCTCCGTACGGAGCAGCTCATCACAGGAAACAGTGCACCCAACAGCCCCATGGCCATGCTCAACATTGGCTCCAGCCACGAGAACGAGGTACATGAGGTAGGCACTGGTATAGACTCTGTACTAATGAGTTAGGCACTGGTATATACTCTGTACTAATGAGGTAGGAACTGGTATGGACTCTGTACTAATGAGGTAGGCACCGGTACAGACTCTGTACTAATGAGGTAGGCACCGGTACAGACTCTGTATGAATGAGGTAGGCACCGGTACAGACTCTGTACGAATGAGGTAGGCACCGGTACAGACTCTGTACGAATGAGGTAGGCACCGGTACAGACTCTGTACGAATGAGGTAGGCACCGGTACAGACTCTGTACGAATGAGGTAGGCACCGGTACAGACTCTGTATGAATGAGGTAGGCACCGGTATAGACTCTGTACGAATGAGGTAGGAACCGGTATAGACTCTGTACTAATGAGGTAGGCACCGGTACAGACTCAGTATTCACCAAGGTTAACAAATGTATTTGACACACAGTCAAACAACACACTGATGCAGAAGCATTTATGCACTTAAACAAAACAACACCACAGACACACATCTGAAAACCTTTTTGCACTAAAGCTCATGTCTAGACAAACAGAAAATCCTGTCTCAGCTCTGATAATCTGACAGAAACTGTAATTCATTGTATTCATTTTACTGAGTTTGACCTGATCTGAAAAAGACATGTCATAAAGTATGGCCAAATTCCCTCAAATATTCCATGAAACCTTGAACAGAGTGCGATTAAACACATAGCCCTGCATACAGACCTATATAATTTGATTGCTTGTCTATAAAGAGAGAGGAGTTATGGATTACATTATATTCTCTTCAAAATTTATGAGGCCTCATAATGACAGCATGGCACATTGGCATAGGCCCATCACACTCATAACAATGTCACCTCTACCATATTGTGTGTGTGTCTGTGTGTGTGTGTCTGTGTGTGTGTGTCTGTGTGTGTGTGTCTGTGTGTGTGTGTCTGTGTGTGTCTGTCTGTGTGTGTCTGTCTGTGTGTGTCTGTCTGTGTGTGTCTGTCTGTGTGTGTGTGTGTGTGTGTCTGTCTGTGTGTCTGTGTGTCTGTCTCTGTGTGTCTGTCTCTGTGTGTCTGTCTCTGTGTGTCTGTCTCTGTGTGTCTGTCTGTCTGTCTCTGTGTGTCTGTCTGTCTGTCTGTGTCTGTCTGTCTGTCTGTGTCTGTCTGTCTGCCTGTGTCTGTCTGTCTGTCTGTGTCTGTGTGCGTGCATGCGTAGACTAGCTACTCCTTGGCATGCCTCCCGATGGCCAACTTTATAAAGGTGTCACCCAAAAATTGCTCTGTTCACTAACTGAGGCTAACTGGTGTTGATTGTCATTGCATTTTAAATGGTCCATTATGGCCTTGCTAAAGTAATTACAGTTTAACGAATGACAGGAGATAGAACACACTACAGAGCCCTTTGAACTCCAGCACACACACATCTTTACTACACTGGGATCTTCTACAAAAGACTGCAGCTGTACAGTTCAGAAGGGCATCCCACTATTTCGAGAGACAAACAACAAAAAAGTTAACTAGTTAACCTCAACCTTGACAGACCAGAACAGTTAGCTAGTTAACCAAAATCCTGAATTCACTAGAAGAATTAGCTAGTGAGTTCAATAGAACAATTTAACCGATCATCAGAATAGTGTACCAACTCTTTTTTGGTTACACTGTTTTGTTAGAGAACTACAGCCCTGGTAAGCTTCATACTGTAGGCAGGCTGAAGGTATTGTTCAAGGTTCAAGGCATGGTCAATAAAAGTGCAGATCTTTTCAATAAAAGTTCATGATAACTGTTCAAGTGCAACTCATAATAATTCCTTTTAACAAGTTTTCCAGGGAATTGGTTCAAACATCAGAGTTAATGTGTTGAATATGACACAGTTAAAGGAACACATTCTCTAGCTGTTATGAAGGAGAAAAACTTTGTATGCACAACATGGCTGCCTGGGTCTCTTTTCCCTCTGATATCGCTATTGTAAATTAATGTTACTAAAGTGAATTAACATCCATTCCCTCCCTGTTTTTGGCACAGATGGATGAGGTTATCGATGACATCATCAGCATGCAGTCGAGCTATGACGACATCCAGCAGTATATTGACCCGGTCCAAATGCCTAACACGGTGAGAAGTGTGCTCACATTTTCCAGTTTTTCCATTGGCATTCTCAACCTTGGTGAGCTTGAATTGAATCACTTTTGAATTGGGTTGATGTCCTTATGCAAGGCAGGATCCCAAAATGTACGATGGGCTGCTGGCCCAGGGCCAGTAAAAACATGTCAGGCAAGTGGATCTTGGCTGTCGCTGACTCAACCAGGCCAGTTACTTCTCCGCAAATGTTTGACTTTCAGTTCTAATTACCAGTGTCTTGTAGTGAAACCCATTGACAGCTACACACGAACAATTAATGCAATTTGTGTTTCAGCATAATTGGTCATTTATTCAAACCCCCAGCTAACGCAAGATACAACTTTGCAAGTGCTTGAGCACCCTGATACCAAAGTTCATGTGTGAACTGTCCTGAGCGGAACAAAACTTCCAGCAATCCACTCCCTGAACTTCTTCATTTTAGGGAAACTGATACAAAAGTAATCCTTCAATAATTGCCATAGTAAACCATTGCCTCATAATACGCTAGGCGAGCTTCCTGCAGGGATCCCTTCTGCAAGGCATGAGGTGGGTTAGCTGAATGGTTCAAATCACTGCCCTTCTATAGCCATGTTTTACTACTTTCTGCCTATCCCTTTTTCTTACTACTCTCCTCTCACCCTTTAATGCCTTACTGTTTCTACCTTGCACAGTCCTCTGCTTCTCACCCCTGTCTCACCCTTCTTATCCCGCATTACTTTTCTCACCCCTCTCTCACTCTGCCCTCAGTTATGCCTTACCCTCTTCTCACGTCTCCCTTTTTCCCAGCCCTGTCTCCCTCCCCGTATTTGGGTCACTGTCCGCCCGTCGCTGTCTGAGTCAACAGGGTGATTATGGCGACTCATTAGTGTCAAGGCTGTGACTGGGTTTTGAGGGGAGAAACAAACTCCTTGTTCCATTGATCAGAACCCGTCAAGTCTTCAGCTGCACCCTGGTGTCTGTGTTTCTGGCCCATCTCAGAACTACTCTGGCCATCTGGCCTCTGTAGCTGCTGCTGCTGTTGTTCAAAACCTCCCAAACTTCCAAATAGCTGTTCGTTGATGTGGCCTAGGGACCCGTGTTCCTTTAGTTGTTGGCTCCTCGGTTTTTAATGAATAACTGCTGATCTATGGTGGCTGCTGCCTTCCCCGCTCAGGGGAAACCTTCAGTTGTCTTAAAGGACCCTAAGTGTTTCATTGATTTAAATGACTGACGTGAAGGACTGTGGTTTCAGAGAGTGAGAGAGAGCGACGCATTCCTAGCCTTAAAAAGGACCGTGGTTAGAGACCATCCTAGAGCAGAAGCACAGAGCTCTGGGTTTAAATAAATTGCTCCCAATTAACAATTAAACCAGCACCAGTTAGAGTTCAACTTGTTTACAAGGCATTTGGAAAGAGAAGAAGAGGGAAGGATAGGCAAAGGAGAGCTGGAGAGGAGGAGGAGGAGGAGGAGGGGGGGATGGGGGAAGAGGGGAATTTGTGAAAAACAGGCTGAAAGTCCAGTTAGGGGAAAGTTCACTTTAGCGGTGCGGAGAGGTAGAAGAGCGAGGGATTTGGTTAGACGGAGGTTATTCTCTGAGGAGGGCTGGAACGAGTGAACAAGTAAGTGTGTGTGAGAGAGAGAGAGAGAGAGAGAGAGAGAGAGAGAGAGAAAAGAAAGTAATTGTTAGTGAGACAGAACAGGCCCAGGGAAGGAAGACAGTATGAAGGAAGTGAACAAGACGTATGCCATCGTGGAGGTGATAGACGGGGAACAGATCCAGCTGGTAAGAGGTCTGCGCTCTGTATTTGTGTGGCTAGAAATAAAAGCTTCATGTGTTTGTTCCCCATCTTTGTCAACAGTGAGCAGGGGAGTTATGCCCCCCCCCACCCCCCCCCCCAGGTTGGTGAGGGGTGGGCCGGGGTAGTTCTAACTCCCAGCCTCGGGTCTCTGATTAGGGAGTCTTGACCATTGGTCCCTGAGGCTGGTCCTGCAGGCTGGCCGGACACTGGGAGGGAGCAGTCCTGAACCAGGTTGACCTGAGCCATGCCAGTCTGGACAAATGTCCAGTGAGCGAAACGCCTCAGCCATTTGAGGGAGGTTATGGATCACTCAGTATTGTGTGATTTTTAAATAACTGTCAAGTCTCTAAATGCATGGGTGTGCATGTAGCTATGTGGCTATTGATTAGCCTTTTGGGGGCTTTGTGTAACTGATGTACACTCTGGGACAGTGTTTGCATGTTACAGAGCAGTCTTCTGCGATCGAGGGCTGTTTAGTGTTATTAGTTAGTGAGATGGCATTCCCGTAGCATTGACGACATGTTTCCCCACGTGCAACAAACCAGTAAAGAAAGGTTTGCTTTTATTGTTATTAGTAGTAGTTTATGTGGGACCTCTTGGAGTTAGTCACCTGACACTTCTCTTTGCCTTGGGAGGTTCTAGCCCTGTTATGGGTCCTTTGACACCGAGGTTCCCGCAGTCAATGAAACTCATTTACTAATCCGTGAGTAGGATTATCATGGTAAACTCCTTGGAATCTGTGGAATCTGGGAGTTTAAGGAAGGCTTGGGAACGCTGCTGAGAGAGTACCGAGGGTGTATTCATCGGGCTCACCGAAAACCTTTCGTTGCAAAATAGTTTGTCAAGTAGGGTTTCCATTTGACACATCCAGGTTGCTCACTCCCAGTATTGTCCTGTTTGGTTGGACAATGTGTGTTTGTGATGGAGGACACCCAGGACGCTGACACTAAAGCTTTCTGGGGGAACAAGGCCAGGGGGAGGGTGAGGAGGTGAAAGTGGGGGTGAGTAAGGGATGAGGTCAGGAGAGGTAAGGATTACACCTAACTCTGATTTTAGAAGTGTGTGTGTGTGTGTGTGTGTGTGTGTGTGTGTGTGTGTGTGTGTGTGTGTGTGTGTGTGTGTGTGTGTGTGTGAGATCTCGCTGCTCTTCAGTAGTGTCAGTGATAAGGTATCTAACTCTCTTATCTGCCAAGCCTCATTAGTATTGTAGAAGACATTCAACGGCATCCTCTTTAAATTCACTCAAGTGTTTTTGTTATAGTGACCCCAGCATGTTTGATCATTCTGTCCCCCATCAGGCTGCTTGACTAGTGGTATCACACGGGGGACTCTCCCCTCCTTCAGAACAGCTGAACAGCATCTATGGAGGATGAGCTCTGGTCGAGTCAAACACCGGCTCAGAGAAAAGCCACAGAGAGATTAGAAGAGAGATGGGCTGATAGTCAATGATTGTTTCAGAACTGAGGTAGTTAGAGGCAGCATGGTGTGAAATTGGCCCGTTATCGTCCGCTATCTTCTCTTTACAGCCGGCCAGTAAACATGTAACACCTATAATGTTTCCTTCGGCTTGGAAGGCTAACCAGGATTACACACAATATGATGCCATAAAACTCCCTCATGATGGGGCATTGTCAATCCTATTGTCTCTCTATCTCAGAGTTCATTATGGGGGATCCCAGAACTGGAACGCTGAGGGAAAGACATGGACAATAGTAGTTATCTAAACTTGTTTTTGAAAATAAATAAATAAATACTCAGAATATAGAAGCATGTAGCACCAGCCCATAAACAAAGCATTATATTCAGAAAACATGAATTGCATGTGGTTTTTTTTGTGGCACAAAAAAGAAACACACTACTGTATTTCATTTAACAAACCATCAGCGAGTATGAAAGAGATGCGCGCACACATACTGGAAATACCTACAGCTGTTATCAATTACAATACCAAATTAAGGGGATTAGGCTACCAGCCATCCAGAGTGTTTGTATTGGGGTCAAAGCTACCTGGAAGACCATGTGTTCAGTTGGGATAGTGTTATGGTGGTTGTTTAAACCCATTCTGCATGCAGCATGAAAGCTAAGTGACTAGTGATTTGTAAGCACTTATGTCAAGATAGGTTGTCTGATATATTACATTGAAGTCATCATCCAGTGACTTACTGCCCCCCACAGGAATTGAACCCACAACCTTGGTTGTACCAGCACAATGCTAAGGCAGCTGAGCTACATGGTCTATTACTCCCTGTGTATCCCTTCAATGTTTTCTTGGAAGTCTGTATTGATATGCTCCTATTTCATATGGACATACTCTTATTGATATACGCTTATTTCCTGTGGATATCCTCTTATCTATATCCTCCTATTTTCCACAAATATACTCTTATTGATATTCTCTTATCTCCAGTGCATTCCAGCTGACACTCTCCTCTCTATAGTTGGTACTGTAGTGGAGTGTGGGTAATGAGGTGGCCATTCTGTGTAGTTGGTACTGTAGTGGAGTGTGGGTAATGAGGTGGCCATTCTGTGTAGTTGGTACTGTAGTGGAGTGTGGGTAATGAGGTGGCCATTCTGTGTAGTTGGTACTGTAGTGGAGTGTGGGTAATGAGGTGGCCATTCTGTGTAGTTGGTACTGTAGTGGAGTGTGGGTAATGAGGTGGCCATTCTGTGTAGTTGGTACTGTAGTGGAGTGTGGGTAATGAGGTGGCCATTCTGTGTAGTTGGTACTGTAGTGGAGTGTGGGTAATGAGGTGGCCATTCTGTGTAGTTGGTACTGTAGTGGAGTGTGGGTAATGAGGTGGCCATTCTGTGTAGTTGGTACTGTAGTGGAGTGTGGGTAATGAGGTGGCCATTCTGCTGTCTCCTTCCCAGCTCCCTCTGTCCAGCAGTCACCTGGATGTGTACACGGGGCCAGGGATGACCGGTCAATCCATCGCCATGACCAGCAACTCCTGCCCTGCTAACCTGGCCATCAAACGAGAGCTGACGGGTAGGACCAATCACAGCCACACGCACAGCCGGGAAACCCTATTAGAGACAAGTTTATACACACAGCAATCAATCAGAGAACAATAAGACACAGAGAAACACACAAGTATATTAAGGTATTAAAACATGTAGAGAAACACACCATGATACAAAGGTATTAAGACAGACAATGGCACCACAATAACTTCCCAGTGTGTTTTTGGTATGCCACATGTTGCTCCGATACCTGCTTCAAATCCTGAGTGCTGATTGGCTGATAGCTGTGGTGTATGAGAGCGTATACCACAGGTTTGACTTTTGTTTTTCACTGTTTATGGGACAGTGTTAGTTGATTGCTTTTGATTTTTGTCAAGATGCAGAAGCCCGTGCGATGGCCAAGGAGAGACAGAAGAAAGACAACCACAATCTGAGTGAGTTTTACCCCCCGTGTCGTTCTCTGGTCTCTCTCTCTTTCTCTGTCTTTCTCTGTCTGTCTCTCTTTTCTCTTTCCTCTTAATAATACAATATGATTGAGTGTGCACTTTTTCAACAGTCCTTTCCTTTTTACTACCTCTCCGTTTAAAGTACACCTTTTTCTCTCCCTCTTTCACACTGTTTTAATTCAGCTGACACAGGGCAACCCACAGGTGGATGGTTAACCCACAGATTTCTGCTGCTCCTGCACTAAAGTCTAATTGCTTCTGACAGTAGTTTTTTATTTTTTATTTTTTATGGTGTGTGTGGCAGTAGCACTTTATGGGCCACAATACGATGCAGGATTGCTGCTGTAGCTACAGTATAATACATTCTACTCTGCCTCACATCCAAGCTCATCTAATACTCTAAATGACTTTATTACATCTCTACTGCCCAAAGCCGGCAATTACCAAGTCTAATCACCTCAGGTCGTGTGACTGTCCGTGCGTTTGTTTCCCCTCCGCTAATGATTCTCCCTTGTCTTGTTGTTTAGTCGAGAGACGGAGGCGGTTCAACATCAACGACCGTATCAAAGAGCTGGGCGGGATGATCCCCAAGACCAACGACCTGTAAGTCCGCCTCCTCATCCACCTCACTGGTTCTCCCGCTGGCTCTGTGTCTGCTCACTGAGGTTCCTTGTGGACTGTTGTGCAGGGACGTGCGCTGGAATAAGGGCACCATCCTGAGGGCCTCCGTGGAGTACATCAAGAGGATGCAGAAGGACATGCAGAGGACGAGGGAGGTGGAGAACAACTTCAAAAGGATGGAGATGGCCAACAAACAGCTGTGGCTACGTATCCAGGTGACATTCGTGAAACACTCGGCCACACACGTGCGTTGGGGCAAAGTATGTTTGTGCTGTAGAGTGGGTCTAACCTCCTCCTCCTCTCCTATTTGTGTAGGAGTTGGAGATGCAGGCCCGTCTTCATGGCATCCCCTGCTCCTCTCCTTCTGGGATGGGTTCTGGAGACCCGGCGGGTTCCTATGTCAAACAGGAGACCAGCCCTGAGGAGAAGCTCCACCAGCAGCACCAGCAGGTTCAGACCCAGGGCCAGCAGCACCTCCACCACCCCCAGTCACACCACCTCCAGCCCAGGCAGCTGCCTCCTCTCCCCCCACACCTCCAGCCCCAGCTCCCCCTCCAGTACCCAGCCGTGGGCAGCTCCCAGCCCTTTGACTTTGCCCAGTCGCTGGACTTGTGTGACGGGGTGCCCGGCTACCCGGATGGTCTGTCGGGGCTAGGGGACCTTGGCCTCCTGGGTACCCAGGGAAGAAGAGGCGATCTGGGCTTCATGATGATGGATGAACCCCTGTCTCCTCTAGGCGGAGACCCTCTGCTCTCTGCCATGTCCCCTGAGGCCTCGGTCGACTCCAGCCGCAGATCCAGCTTCAGCATTGAGGATGCAGATATACTGTAGAGGAAGTGTTCATTCACACATGGTCACAAACACACACACACACCGTTCACAAACATACTCACACACTCACTGTAGAACCACTGATATAGTATATGGTACGCACAGATCTCACAGTGGACCCACAGAAATCACTGATGTACTATTACATGATGATGATCGGTTCAACAAGTCTGCAAAAATACACTCCTAATACACCCATAGATTTAGGGAACACACCATCACTCTCATAGCACACTTTTTATAAACAAGATTTAAATTTAAATCCACTTTCAACAGCAGTTCTTAATCAAATCCACGTCTCAGATTGAAATACCACTGTAAATAACAGAGCACGGCTGAATTACACAGACACAGAAATACATAGACAGTCAGACACAGCATAGAGACAGACACACACAGACACTTCTGGTTGACTCTAAAAATGGCAGGCGCCCTGTTCTAGGAAGGGAAATGTAAGACATTGACAGAGCCCCCCCCCCACACAAACACACATGCACACAGCCCTTAGAACACTTCACTTAAGTTGTAAAACACACCGCCATCACCCGTGTTACCTATGACCTTTAGTCTTTAGTGTAAGGCTAGTCCAAGTCTACTGCCAAGTATACTCCTTGACCCGTGACCCCTGTGTGAACTCTGATTGTGAAGTGGTGTAGCAATGCAAGAGCTAATTTGGCCACATAGGATGACCTGTAGCTCCACAGGGTCCCGTTGTGTCTTCTCACAGGGTTCTATGTAGCATCATGGGGTGTATATAGTGATTTAGAATCTCTTTAACCCAGAACCAATCCTGCCAATGTGCCTTGTCACAGGGTTCTATGTAGCATCATAGGGTGTTATATAGTGATTTAGAATCTCTTTAGCTCAGAACCAATCCTGCCAATGTGCCTTGTCACAGGGTTCTATGTAGCATCATAGGGTGTTATATAGTGATTTAGAATCTCTTTAGCCCAGATCCAATCCTGCCAATGTGCCTTGTCACAGGGTTCTATGTAGCATCATAGGGTGTTATATAGTGATTTAGAATCTCTTTAGCCCAGATCCAATCCTGCCAATGTGCCTTGTTTGAGCCTCCTGAAGCCACGCTGTCTCAGGCTGTGTTGGAGAGTGGGGAAAGGGAAGGGGATCGCTGGGTTTCAGTATGTGGTAGTCAATTTATTGGAAGGAGAGAGAGGAGAGAGTAGTCACTTAGATTGGTCAGTAATTTCTCCACTGCAAAAACACAGAACCATTCTAACACACACACACACACACACACACACAACTACACACAGCAGTGTGCCTTGAGGCTGTGTTCAGATCAAGACATTGAGCGGGACATCCGCACCAAAACCAGTCTGGAAAGGTACGAACCAAACTCCAGCCGTTCAGTGAAGGAACAGGTGTACAAATGACTTCCAGACGCGGGTGAGGCACCGACAGAAAGGTTTTGATTTGAGGAGGCTTATGATCAGTACAGACAAAAGGAAGATTTAGGATTATGATTTTAAAAGGTATTTGTTGGTATCCTTTATTATATTGTGTTGTTTTATTTTATCTCCCGAAGCACTGGAACCTATATTATTTTATTGACTTTGTACATGAAAGAATATATGAAATGAGTTTTATTTCAGATGTTTTATGCCACTAAGCCACTTAAATGTATTTTATTTGTATTTGTCCTTTTTATTTTATTCCTAAAGTACCTTTTCCTCTGAGAGCCATTTAAATATGAAAGTATTTAAGCCACCAGTGTGAAAGTGCACGACCAGTGGGGAGACATATTCTATACTTCTCTTTGTGTAAAGAATCGTTCAGATATTACTAGGCTTTGACGAAACGCCAAGAACATGTACATTTACAGTATGATGTCATTTTTATATCAATTTGGGACTTTCTTTTTTTAACATATAGAAATTAGGGCCAGAGACTAATTTGAGATGTGATATATGATTATATTTAGTTTTAATTGAGCTTTTTGGGAATGTGAAGATGGCCTGTCGTACTTGCGCCGAGCCAAACCCAAACCAGATCAAAGTGTTTTGTTTGACCCCAACTTTGGTTTCCGTGGAGACGACTGCCTTCTGATGGATCTCAGAACTAACACAGAGGATTTCCATTACTGAAGCCTTCAACAGACCTGATTGTCTCTCTGCCTGCCAGAGTCTGCCTTTTCCTTTCTCCAATGTTTGTAATCAACTGTTTTCTTATAGTTTTTTTTATTGTCCAGCTGACACTCCAAAGAGCTTGTCGGCAGGTGAAGGTGGGATGTCGTCCCCTCCGACTGTCCCCCTCATCATGTCACTGTGTGGAACTTACAGGCCCGCTTGGCGGGGGAAACTGGCATTTTGGTTTTGCTTTGGATATAAAATGTTTTACCAAAATCCACCCTGTGGCTCTCTGTTTGTTTCTTTCTTGTTGTGTGGTGCTTCTGTGAGATGCTTGCAGACAGACTGAGTTGTCACTGTCTCGGGGGAACCTCATATGGTTAGATAATGGTAGAACACAACATTATACTGTGTTTTAGACCCATGGAGAGTGATTGCAGACAACTTTGTCATACGGTGTTAAACCTGTAAGAATGGTAGAAGACAACTTCATCATACTGTGTGTTAGATTCATAGACCGATAGAGAGTAATAGGAGATAACTTCATTATTCTGTTAGACCCATAGAGAATCATGAAAGATAACTTTATCATACTGTGTAAGGCCCATAGAGAATCATGAAAGATAACTTTATTATACTGTGTAAGGCCCATAGAGAACGGTAGAAGAACACTTTATTATACTGTGTAAGGCCCATAGAGAATGGTAGAAGAACACTTTATTATACTGTGTAAGGCCCATAGAGAATGGTAGAAGAACACTTTATCATACTGTGTAAGGCCCATAGAGAATGGTAGAAGAACACTTTATTATACTGTGTGAGACCCATAGAGAATGGTAGAAGAACAATTTATTATACTGTGTGAGACCCATAGAGAATGGTAGAAGGCAACATAATACTTTACTAGTTCCAGTAAAAAGGAAAGATGCCTCTAGTGGTCAAAATGTCTGTAAATTTTTAGCAGGGACATTGCCTTTGAGGGCTTCCACCATTTTAAAGTATTTAACTGGGTTGGCCTTCCAACCAAGTAATTAGTAGAGATTACATTTGCCTTGTCTCCGAAAAATCCTATGAATGAGAAGGTTAGAACTGAGATATTTTTGGCTTTCTCATGATTCTCAAGTCTGTACGATACAAGATAGAAAAATATAGGCAGGATTTCAAACAGATAAAATCTGTTTAGTTGAATAAACCGGGGGTCAGTAGACAACTTGGTCATGGCCAATAAAGTAATTAGCTTTTGTTGAATAAACTGGCAGCAGCTTCCTGGACATGGCTTCATTAGTCTGAATCGGTGTATGCATGCTCTTCCTGTTTCTGTCCACCGAGGGGAGCCAGAGAACCACCTGACTCCCTCTCTCCCTTCTCTTTCATCCTCACCCTCCCCGTCTGTCCTGCTCTCTCTCCACAGCTCTCATCTCATTATTCTCCATAACAATCACAGGAATAGAGCTGCAATGCAATTAACCTATTTTTAAATACAATTTTATTAGGGCAGTTTATCCCCTATGAAGAGGGGCTTAAAATAGGATGAGGAGAAGGGGTGTGATGGGAGGGGCTGGGTAATGAGTATGCTGTAATTTCACGATGACTCTCTCCCCACCTCTCTCTCAGACACACAGACACATACACACACGCAGGTACAGCTTGATGATAATTATTTATTCATCTCCAAAATTAGACAGAGGGTGATAGATTGAATTAAGGGCTGTACACTTTGGTTTGTCATAGGCCTCTGTATAGAGCAGCCTACAACCACACACTTTAGGAAAGACAATATTAAGGTAAGGTCATTTACGATCAATGTGGGCTTGTGACACAGTTCGATGCCTGGGTATTTTTGAATTAGGGTTGGCCAAATGTTTTTTTCTGCTGTTATTACTTTGGCCTCTCTTTAGTTGTCAGCCATGAGTAGTCCGGAGCCCACCCTCGACAAGCTGCCCACCCTACTAGAGGGAGTCACCAGAATGCAGTTTGTCAAGGAACTCCCTGCTGACGAGGCCACCCCCCAACCCACCTCCACCCCCCCAGGCAGTTCTATGTCACCCAATGCAACTTCCAGCCACACGTCACATTGTGATAGACAGCTAGGCACTACGAAAGACCCCTGAATACCTCCTTCTACAACTGCTCTCCTTCCTGTCCTAATTCAGAAGGGTTGGTATCTTCTCTCCTGATTCATTAGGTCCAGTGCTGCCGTGGGGTGATCTATATCTGCATTAAACAGCCTTTCTGGGCTTAAATCAGAGCAATCTGATTTCACAGACACACACACACACACACACACACACGCCGTATACACACTGAAACTCCAGAGTGGCGTACATAGGCCAACCAAAGCCTCATTCTCCCAGGTCTTTATGATGCTAATGCACTCCTCCCTCTAATAAATCCCTGTAGAGCTGAAGTGTTGAGATCTTATGGCTCGCTTAGAGCAGGCCCCCGAAACCCCACACATGCACACCTCCATAAAGTAGCCCCACTTTATACAGCCCCCTCCGCTCGAGAACGCCCCCCTCCCACACACACTCACATATTCTCACTCTCTCTCTCTCACACACACACACACACACACACAGAAACACGCAGCTGAAGAAGTGCATGCTTTGCACTTGCAAGAATTGTTGGGTGGCTTAGAGAGGGATGTAGTGAATAGAGTGAAAGAGAGAGAGACAAATCAAACACATAAGCATCATTTAAGAGTTGTTGGGGGAGGTGGTGTAGTGTTTGGCCTGTATGTCTGGGTTTTCTAGTCCTGCTGAACCATGGGGAGAGAGACCTCCAGAGCAACTTCTGTCCCCACGGTCAGGCCTCTGACCCGGGCTTGGCAACAGTACAACCCCCCCGCCCTCCTGAACACCACCACTGCTGGGCTTAATGGAGAAATAACGTAAGAGAAGAGAGGAAGAAAGGAGATGTGGGAGGGGAGATGTGGGAGTAGATCCGAAGGAAAATAATCACAGAGGTCCTTTTACTTGTTCAATAAATAGTGAACAAGGAGCTCCATTCACCACTAGGAATGTGCCCAGTATCAGATTAGGCTGAATTCATGTTTTTGCGCTCTCCTTCTCCTTCACTCTCCACTTCTCTGTCTCTCTCACTCTCCTTCCCTCTACGACAGCCTCCCTCTCGCTCCCTTTCTCCTTCCGTATGTCAGCCTCCCTCTCTGCCCCACATTCTGTCTCTTCCTCTTGAATTCTTTTCCTTTCACCTCAGCTCATTTCTCCTTCCCTCCCTGTCTGTGTCTACAGTACTGTAGCTGTTCGGGTCTGCGCGTCCAGCCCCTCATGGGGGACCAGTATGTCACGCAGCTCCAGGCCCAGTGGGGAGAGGTGAAAGGGGCCTGATTGAGCTAATTTAGCCCCTGGATGCAAGAGCAGAGAAGGCCTCACCCTCCACTAATAGTCAGACATCAAAATGAAGATGAGAGAGGCGGAGAGGAGAGGGATTCAAAGATGGTGGATGACTATAAAAACCAGACAGAGTTTTTGATGGATTTATCCCTTCTCGTCCGAAGGGATGAGGGAGAGAAACCGTTATGAACAGTAAGTGAGTGAGTGACATTGTGAAGTTGGTAAAGGTTTATGTGTATTGCCTTGTATTAAAACTTCTGATATTGCTTATTGATCCTTCCCCCTCCATTAAGTCACAGTCAATCACTGGTCTGGTTTATGATCTTGTCTGGCCTCTAACAGCTCGTATATCCCCCCTGACAGAAGCCTGAAATGAGCCCAAAACCTTAGCCTTTAGTGCTGAGCGGAAGGTTGGACGCGTTTTATGGGTCTGCTGGTCTCAGCCATAATGAAAGAGAGACAACTGGCTGCCGAGATGTTGCTTTATGACTGTTGATAAATTATCCGAGTAAGACTGAGGGGTTAGATTGCTTCTTTGAGTGTTTTAAGACAGAATCCTAACTTGGGATATCAATCATGATTTATGCATAGATGTCATTGAAAGAGTTCTGTGCTGATCTATATGCTAGGATCTTTGGCTAAGGACTGGTGATGAAGGTCAGTATGGATGTCATTAACTCTTGGATCCGTGTCCTGTTGGTTCTACCATGTTTCAGGGTGAGGAGCGTTTCCTGACTACAGGACTTGACCATGAAACACTCCCGGCCCTACAGACGATCACGCAGAGGAGACCTCTGAAAGCCAACACCAAAACCCCGGTTATGGAATAGAAAGATCTGGTTCGGCCAGGCTTGTGCCGGTGATGGGCTTACAGTAAGTAACCGACCTCCGGTTCTGTTTGGGACTGTATCTCATATCAACACCAGTAGATATGTCCTTTACCGTAGCTTCTTTGTCCTGCCCTAATATGTATTCATCTGGTTCTTACTGTGTGAGGGGCTGATGGACTTTATGTATAAATTAGCACTTGGTCCCTAACCAATGGCAGTCCTCAGAAAGGTAAGAATAAAGGCAGAACTGTGACAATGGGGGTCGAGTCACTGTGGTAACAGTCCTCTCATCTAAAAAGGTCATGGATGTTCTGTGACGGCTTCCACTGTGACAGACGCGTCGTCTGCCGCTTCTTCTCTTTCTTCACTCGTTCACTTCCTGTCTTCCTTCGCTCCGTCTGCCGTTACATATTTAATAGTCTCTTCTAACTCCTCACACCTTGTCACATCTCTCTCTTCATTCCCTCTGTCCGTTCTTCTACATATTTAATCCTCCCTGACTCTTCACATGCCTTCATCTCCCAAAAGAGCCCAAATTGGCAGGAGAGATGAATAATGTGGCCACCATTAACACCCAGAGAGAAGGATCATTCTTTTCATGTGCCGGGGAGAGGACAGACAGGGCAGGGATAGGTGGAAATGAGTGGAGGACAGGGAGCTGACACCTCAGTCTCAGGACACATGCTCACACGCACGCACACACGTTTTGTTTAAGGATAGCTGAGGAAACTAAAGAGCTAATGGCATGGAGCTGAGTTGGGTTCTGTGAAGGTCTTTCCGGTTGCAGTATTCCATCCACCTGGATGTGAATACAAAATGGTGGTTGTTGATATGGAACATACATGTTCAGTGGTTGACTGATTGCCATAAACTCCAGTAGCAACGATCTACCACCCAGTGTTCTGTTAGTTTAGTGTTGTCGTAAGTGGGAGAGGCCAAGGGCCCGAATGGTTTGAATCATGAAAGAGCCGACACGGTAAAACACCTGAGTATCTGCTAAGCAACAATGTCATTTTCTTTTTAAAACAATAAGTTGATGTACTGTCGTGCATGTAGAATATGAGTAGAAGTGATTGTGGTGAACAAGGGAGCAGCAGAAGAGCAGCTGTTTATGGGCCAATGCCAGCTTTGTTGTTGAGTAGTGGCCAATGCCCAGGCTACCAAAAAGTCAATTTAACGTGTTCAATTTGACACTGATTACATTAATGTAGATGGCTAGCTAATAGCTATACAGTAGCTACCATTAATGAAAACAATGACCGTAAACTAGCTTTTTTTCATTTTCATAATTATTTGGTGTTCTCGTTTTATCAAAACTGTTGAACAAAAATATGTACAGAAGAGCAACAGATACGAAAAGAGGGATGTCTGTATGCAGCTCTAAGTGCATCGGTGGTGGGACAAATATTGTCAATCAAGTCAATATATGTTTTAAACCAGTGAAGTCTTAGTTCATCTTAGTCACTCTGTCAGTCAGAGGCGTTGCTAGGATCACAAGACATTCGGGGATTAGCCCACCCCCCGGCCCCGCCCCCCCCCGGGACAGGAAGGACAGGGATTTGAATGTACACGTGGAAAATCTCGATGTACACGCTAGCGGCCTACACGTCTACATTGTCATAATATGCGATCGGAATTATAGATGAATAGATCAGGGGCTATTTTTATATTATTATTATTATTATTGGTCAATTTGATATCCGGGGCTATTCATAAAAGATCCAGAGCTTTATCTCCGGACGCCCAGGCCTAACGACGCCACTGCTGTCTGTGACATTCGCTCTTCTTGTCCAGCTCCACTTACGCGGTCCGGCAAAAATATATTGCAGTGTAGAATGGGGTAATTCAGGAGGACGGCCAGTAGGGGGAGTAGAAGGTCCACACACAGATCTCACCACCACAGGCCGGACAACTCCAATAAGTACAATCAAATGAAGGTTTCGAAGCAATCAGGGTTCAAGGTAAAATACTTTTTAAGAGAACACAATTACATGTTTAAAGCCTATCAAGACACTTTGAGGTACTCTAGGTGATCTGTGAAGTCTTTCCGTAGTCTGCTTGTTTGGTAGTCCTCAGTGTGACAGGGAAAGGAATGCCACTGCGGAGAAGCTAAGCTAGCGTTGACTTTGTGCCCTTCCTTACACAGGGAGCATGTGAATGTGTCCTACTCTCAGAGGCTTGAACTTAGTTGCAGCTGGAAAGTTTGACGTTGTGCTCACTGCACGGCTTAAGACTGATCCTGCTTTGCCCCGTTCTTACCTGGGAGTGGCAGAGACCTGGTGATGCAGTGAGAGCCTCACTTCCTGTCAAGGTCCTGCTGACATTTCACTTGTTCAGCCCAATCAGTCTCTTTTCTTTCTTTTTACTGAATCCTCTCCTCATCTCTCCTCTTTATCCTTCCCCTGCCCTTATCTCCACCCCCTCATTTACAGCCAATCACGGTGGCAGACTGGCAGAATGTTCCAGAAGGACCCCTAGCCCTGTATGTCTGGAGCACTGCGTAGATCCAGAACCATCTATTAAGAGTTTGACAAAGACTCCATGTTAACAGCTTTGCTCTGTGAATGTTGGTGATGTAAGAATATGAGAGGGCACTGATTATTCTTCATGTTATGTCCCTGCTGTTCACATGCAGAGCTGCAGCAATGACAGTAAGGATAGTAAGAAGTAAGGGTATTTTAACATGTTCTGTGTTGTGGTGGCAGCAAATCTACTTTCAATGGACATCTTCATAGGTTTTGAAAACTATCAGAATTGAACAGCACAACCTGGAAGCAAGAATTATTCCCTCTAAGGAATGATATCACATCAAATGCATTATTTACTAATCTCAGTCACACTTGACGATGACTGTGGTGAAGAAAGTGCTGCTCTCTTACCATTTGGTTGGAATCCACTTCAGCCAAACTCTGTAAACACGGTATATGACTGTATTGATCAGGATAAAACTAATTACAAACTCTGTAAACACGGTATATGACTGTATAGATCAGGATAAAACTAATTACAAACTCTGTAAACACGGTATATGACTGTATAGATCAGGATTAAACTAAATACAAACTCTGTAAACACAGTAAATGACTATAGATCAGGATTAAACTAAATACAAACTCGATAAATATACGACTACATAGATTACTAGCAACTAGAAAGGAACTCAGTAAAAAAATACTGCATACAGTAGATCAGAAACAATTAGAAAGGAACATGTGTTCTTTACAGTGTCTAATGGATCCTCTCAGATGACAGACAGTTGCCCTTGACGACCACTGGGGCGTGAGTGTCAGAGTCACTATCACCGTGGCAATCTATCTCGTCTAAGCTCCTAACATCTATTTGTGGTGCTATTATTTACTGTTTGTCCTTCCATCCATCCATTCATCCACCCATCCATCCATCCATTCATCCACCCATCCAACAACAGATCAAATCCTCTTTTATTTGTGTTGTTTCATGTGAGCGAAGGCAGAGCCTGACTGTTTCTGCTAGCTGACTCTGAAGGTCGATGAGCTTTTCCACCCCCCAAACCATAATTATACAGCCTACAGCACTTATCACACATTATACACTTCTAGTCATCCTTTGTCTTCCTCCTTACTCTGCTCTTATTCCCAGAGACCTGGAGATAACAACATGACGCCGTCGTCCTCCATCGCTACGCTACGACGAGCTTTAAAGTTCTAAAACTGCCACTGTTCCAATCCTACTTAACCCCCCCTCCCCTCCTCCTGAGTATTGTACCTAACCCTGGTGAACTTCAGTCAGAGTTACAGAAGAGCCAGTATACCCCTGGGTGTGGGCTACCGCAGAGACAGAGACAGATAGACAGAGCCTTAGCTGCCTGCTATTCTCTCTCTCTCTGGTAATAAGAAAAGTTTCTGTTCTTTCCTCTGTGGTATAGCACTGAGATAAAGCTAGGGATCACACATACACACACACACACACTGGCATTCATCCATACCCACACACCTACGCGCACACGGACGGACGCACACACACACACACACACACACACACACCCGCCAGAGATTACTCCTCCGCACAGAGCTTTACCCAAGCACAGGACTCAGTGAAAACACTCCTATATATTAACTGAGAGAGGGAGAGATAGGGACTGACAGGGGGAGAGAGAGAGGGAGGGAGGGAGAGGGAGAGAGAGGGACAGATGGAGAGAGAGAGAAAGGGACAGACAGAGGGCGAGAGAGAGGGAGAGAGAGAAAGAGAGAGAGGTGCAGGGAGAGGGACAGCTAGAGGTGCAGGGAAAAGAGACAGGGAAAGACCGAGACGGAGACAGAATGAAGAATCAAGTTTGGTCTGTAAATGCAACCGAAAGCTGCTTAGAATTAAAGGTTGATTTCCAAAAAGGTCAATGTATTCAGAAGATATCCTAAGAGGGAGGACATTTAATACCCCTTTTGGTTGAATTAATTATATTATTAGGCCAGCTCAAAGATGCCCCTTTCCCAGTCACTAAGAGCACATAAAGACTCCCAGTCTCCTGGGCCCAGTGAACCTGAGGTGAGACAGATGAGAGATGTTCTAGATGAGAAGGTGGACAGATCCAGACACCTCTATGGCTTATTTATTTACACCTACTCAGAAGGTTCTCTCAGTCCTACTCCACTAGACCGTATGCTTTTTCCCTGTCAGCAAGTTTCATCTTTAAATGTCACATTACTGTAGACTGAATAGATCTCCTCTCTTTCTCCATCAGCATGGCTGACCTCTGACCCCGCTTGAGGTGTTTCAGATCCCTTAGCTGTCAATCACATTCCACCAGGGGCTGTGTAACGTGTGTGCGTTGAAACAAGCCGTGTCTGACAGGACAGCCCTACTACATATGGGACCTCCGAGGTCGGAGCTTACCCGCTGATCTGCCAATCAGCAATCAGAAAGAACAGCCCCTCCCCGCTCCCTCTAAATGTTTTCCATGTACAGCATCAATGACCTCATGATAATGTTGAATTGCTCCATCTAACACACGAAACGATGTGCAGGTCAGCTGTTTGTTCACCAGCACTCACAATGTAGGTTGTTGGGTTGAATTTTTCTCTTCTGACATGTGCAGGAGACTATGTTGCTTACCTATACTGCAAAAATGTGTGCAACCGAAATAGTGCTAATATGGAGGTGTACTATGGAGGTGTAATATGGAGGTGTAATATGGAGGTGTACTATGGAGGTGTAATATGGAGGTGCAATATGGAGGTGTACTATGGAGGTGTAATATGGAGGTGTATGTGGAACCATATTGAAGGGATGCCCTGTGATCAGTGGTTGATGCGGACTGGAGTCAAATGTTTCTGTCTATCCAGGGTTCTGAAAGGGGAGAAAGGTCGATTTTTAGATTAGATGAGGTTCAACTTTATCGTCATTGAACAGTACAAATGCAGTTTGAGTCTAACCAGAAGTACAAATAGAGGAGTGCAGAAAGATTTACAAGTATATGTATATACAAGTGGAATGTATAGATGTGCAAATTAATGCAAATGAATTACATATGGCAATATTAAGTATAATGTACACTGAACAAAATTATAATGCATTCAAAATGCCATCAATAAAATGCACCTGTGTTTGTTGTCCATAACACATGCCTGCCCATAATATAACCCCACCCCCACCATGGGCCACTCGATCCACAACGTTGACATCAGCAAACCGCTCATCCACACGACGCCATACACGCTGTCTGTCATCTGCCCTGTACAGTGAAAACTGGGATTAATCCGTGAAGAGAACACCTCTCCAAAGTGCCATCCATCCATCATCTTCCGCTTATCCGGGGCCGGGTCGCGGGGGCAGCAGTCTAAGCAGGGATGCCCAGACTTCCCTCTCCCCAGACACTTCCTCTAGCTCTTCTGGGGGGACACCGAGGCGTTCCCAGGCCAGCCGGGAGACATAGTCCCTCGAGTGTGTCCTAGGTCTTCCCCGGGGTCTCCTCCCGGTGGGACGGGACCGGAACACCTTCCCAGGAAGGCGTTCCGGAGGCATCCGAAACAGATGCCCAAGCCACCTCAGCTGACCCCTCTCGATGTGGAGGAGCAGCGGCTCTACTCTGAGCTCCTCCCGGGTGACCGAGCTTCTCACCCTATCTCTAAGGGATCGCCCGGCCACCCTGCGGAGGAAGCTCATTTCGGCCGCCTGTATCCGGGATCTTGTCCTTTTGGTCATGACCCAAAGCTCATGACCATAGGTGAGAGTAGGAACGTAGATTGACTGGTAAATCGAGGGCTTCGCCTTGCGGCTCAGCTCTTTCTTCACCACGACAGACCGATACATCGACTGCATTACTGCAGAAGCTGCACCGATCCGTCTGTCAATCTCCCGTTCCATCCTTCCCTCACTCGTGAACAAGACCCCTAGATACTTAAACTCCTCCACTTGAGGCAGGCACTCTCCACCAACCTGAAGTGGGCAAGCCACCCTTTTCCGACTGAGGACCATGGCCTCGGATTTGGAGGTACTGATTCTCATCCCCACCGCTTCACACTCGGCTGCAAACCATCCCAGCGCATGCTGAAGGTTCTGGTTAGAAGGGGCCAACATGACAACATCATCTGCAAAGAGCAGAGACGAAATTGTGTGGTCCCCAAACCTGACACCCTCCGGCCCCTGGCTGCGCCTAGAAATTCTGTCCATAAAAATTACGAACAGAACCGGTGACAAAGGGCAGCCCTGCCGGAGTCCAACATGCACTGGGAACAAGTCTGACTTACTGCCGGCAATGCGGACCAAGCTCCTGCTTCGGTTGTACAGGGACCTGACAGCCCTTAGCAAAGGACCCAGGACCCCATATTCCCGAAGCACCCTCCACAAGATGCCGCGAGGGACACAGTCGAATGCCTTCTCCAAGTCCACAAAACACATGTGGATTGGTTGGGCAAACTCCCATGAACCCTCCAACACCCCGTAGAGGGTATAGAGCTGGTCCAGTGTTCCACGGCCCGGACGAAAACCACACTGTTCCTCCTGAATCCGAGGTTCTACTATCGGCCGTATTCTCCTCTCCAGAACCCTGGCATAGACATTCCCGGGGAGGCTGAGAAGTGTGATCCCCCTATAGTTGGAACACACCCTCAGGTCCCCCTTCTTAAAAAGAGGGACCACCACCCCGGTCTGCCATCCCAGAGGCACTGTCCCCGACCGCAACACTTATGTTGCACAGGCGTGTCAACCAAGACAGCCCCACAACATCCAGAGACTTGAGGTACTCAGGGCGGATCTCATCCACCCCCGGTGCCTTGCCACCGAGGAGTTTCTTGACCACCTCTGTGACTTCAGCCCGGGTGATGGACGAGTCCACCTCTGAGCCCTCATCCTCTGCTTCCTCAATGGAAGACGTGACAGCGGGATTGAGGAGATCCTCGAAGTACTCCTTCCACCGCCCAACGACATCCTCAGTTGAGGTCAACAGCTGCCCACCTCTACTGTAAACAGCGTTGGTAGGGCACTGTTTCCCTCTCCCACAAGCCAACCAGGCCTGATAGGACTCCTTCTTCAGCTTGACAGCATCCCTTACTTCCGGTGTCCACCACCGGGTTCGGGGATTGCCGCCTCGACAGGCACCGGAGACCTTACGGCCACAGCTCCGAGCGGCCGCTTCGACAATGGAGGTGGAGAACATGGTCCACTCGGACTCAATATCTCCAGCCTCCCTCGGGATCCAGTCGAAGCTCTGCCAGAGGTGGGAGTTAAAGATCTCTCTGACAGGAGACTCGGCCAGACGTTCCCAGCAGACCCTTACAGTACGTCTGTCCAGCTTCCTCCCCCGCCATCGGATCCAACTCACCACCAGGTGGTGATCAGTTGACAGCTCCGCCCCTCTCTTCACCCGAGTGTCCAAGACATACGGCCGCAGGTCAGATGAGACGACAACAAAGTCGATCATCGACCTGCGGCCTAGGGTGTCCTGGTGCCACGTGCACTGATGGACACCCTTATGCATGAACATGGTGTTCGTTATGGACAAACTGTGACTAGCACAGAAGTCCAATAATTGAACACCACTCGGGTTCAGATCAGGGGGGCCGTTCCTCCCAATCACGCCCCTCCAGGTGTCACTGTCGTTGCCCACGTGGGCGTTGAAGTCCTCCAGTAGAATGATAGAGTCCCCAGTCGGAGCACTTTCCAGCACCCCTCCCAGAGACTCCAAGAAGGTCGGGTACTCTGCACTGCCGTTCGGCCCATAGGCACAAACAACAGTGAGAGGCCTATCCCCGACCCGTAGGCGCAGGGAAACGACCCTCTCGTTCACCGGGGTAAACTCCAACACATGGCGGCAGAGCTGGGGAGCAAGTCGGTTACGACGACAAACTGCAGTCAGGTTGAGACCCTGATGAGGACGACGAGCATGCAGAAGAGCTTCCCTGAGACGGTTTCTGATAGTTTGTGCAGAAATTATTTGGTTATGCAAACCGATTGTTGCAGCAGCTGCTGGATGTGGAGGTCCTGGGCTGGTGTGGTTACACGTGGTCTGTGGTTGTGAGGCTGGTTGGATGTACTGCCAAATTCTCTGAAACGCCTTTGGAGACGGCTTATGGTAAAGAAGTGAACATTTAATTCACAGGCAATAGCTCTGGTGGACATTCCTGCAGTCAGCATGCCAATTGCATGCTTCCTCAAAATAGTTAGTGATTGGAAGTCACAAAGTTCAGCAGAAAAAAACAGTTTATGGCCTGGATGTGAAGTGTCCCTGGATGTGAAGGGTCCCTGGATGTGAAGGGTCCCTGGTGATGCCGCACACCCTACGCTGAGCCGGAGGTCTTCAATGGCTGGGAGCTGGGTACCCGTGATATGCTGGCCGGTTTTCACCACCCATTGCACGGCCTTCCGGTCGGCTCCTGAGCAACCACCAAACCACACTGTGGCCCAGTTGATCAGAATGCTCTTGATTGTGCAGCGATAGAAGTTCACAAGGATCTTGGAAGAGAGACATGCCTTCTTCAGCCCCCTCAAGAAGTACAGGTCCAGCCGTGCCTTTTTGACCAGGGTTGAGGTGTTGAGGGAGCAGGAGAGGTCCTCGGAGATGTGGACACCCAGGAATTTGATGCAGGACACACGGTCCACCTCAGTACCATCAATGAGAACTGGAGCGTAACTGCAGCCTTTACATTTCCTGTAATCCACAATGAGCTCCTTGGTCTTCTTTGTATTGAGGGCCAGGTTGTTATCAACGCACCACCCCGCCAGGCACTTGACCTCCTCCCTGTAGGCTGACTCATCACTGATCAGTTGTACCACCGTGGTGTAGTCTGCAAACTTGACAATGGTGTTGGAACTGTGTACAGGAACAGGACACAGGAACAGGACACAGACTACAGGAGAGGGCTCAGCACGCAGCCTTGTGGAACACCAGTGTTCAGGATCAGGGTGGAAGAGGTGAAGTTGTCTAACCTGACAGACTGGTTTCTGTTGGTTGGGAAGTCCAGAGTCCAGTTGCAGAGAGGGGGGCTGGAGTTTGTTGACCAGCCTTGCGGGGATGACCGTGTTGCATGCAGAGCTAAAGTCTATGAACAGCGTTCTCACACAGCTATTGGTTTTGTCCAGGTGGGTCAATGCAGACTGTAAAGATGTGGAGATGCCATCCTCTGTAGACCTGTTTGACCGGTAGGCAAACTGATAGAGATCCAGTGTTGGGGGAGGCAGGACTTGAGATGGGCCAGAACTAGTCTTTCAAAGCACTTCATGGTTGTGCTCTTGAAGAATGTGGGGACCCCTGCCTGATACCGAGGCCATGTCTGCACAGACATCCAGAAAATGACTGAGGAATTTGTACTCTGGAGTGCAACGCTTCACCCCATTTTTATTGGCGGATTGAATTAGAAAACCTTTTCGCAATAACAGATAATTACACTTCTGTAGAAGACCAGGTGGGACTGTCCTCCTCCTTCTCCAATCTGCATCATCCAGCAAATTAGGTTACATGGTTGATCACAAAATAAATATGGAATGGGATCAAAACAAATGAAGGGAAACAGTAACGTATTGTTATTTTCAATATTTCTTTACCATGTGACAAATCCCCTGGAGCAATGGGTGGAAATGGACTATCTGGAGAGGATAGGGAAGATGATGGGTTGGGGAATGTCGACCAGGGTGCTGTGGACTCCGTAGTTGCTAGCTGTTGGTTCAGCTCCTGCAGCTTAGCAGGCTAGCATTAGACACGGCAGGGAGTCTGCTTCACACACACACACATAAATACACACACACAAGCATGTGCAAGTAAGGACACGTGCACACACATGCAGACACACACGTGTACACACATGAACCCACACATACACACAGTAAACACCACAGGCACTGTGCCCAGCTTCCTGACCTCGCTAAACATTCAGGTACAATTAATTCTTCCTTCCTGATCTAACGAACACCTCGCACTGATTGGACACCCCAAGGGGGCCCGGGCATTCTTTTAAAAACACTTTCTGGTCATGAATTTTAATCAACCCAAATGTATTGATTAATTATTTATTAAGTTACTTAAAGTGATGCCAGGTGGGCATAATTTCAGAAGGAATAGTAAAATGCTTTTGGGGCGTAAACTCTGTGAAGTGGAGACAGGGAGAATGGGAGGAATAAGCGATTTTCCCTGTTAGAACTGCTGTTTTATTTAAAGGAATATTTCCAGGCTGTTATAAAGTAGTTGGTCCTTGGTCCTGTTTGGAGTGCCTAAGAGTAGGTATTTTGAGCCTTTTCAGCTCATTTGCAGGAATTAAGAGTTTTTCACTCTTTGCTTTATTGCAGCAGTGTGTCTGCTGAAGGCTATGCAGACATAGTTTATTAAAGGGTGTGTGAGTGTGTGTTGTTAGTGTGTGTGTGTGTGTGTGTGAGTGTGTGTGCTTGTATCTGCACTGTATCTCATTCAATAAACTACCACTAGATATGTACATGAGACTACCCTGCAGGTGTCTAGCCAGCTGGCAAAAACCCAGCGTACGACAATCAAAAGTCTGTGTGAGTGTGTGTGTGCTATGGGTTAACCTGGCGAATAGGACATGAGTGCGAACAGCGCAAATTACAAATTACCTGCCGTATTAGACCTGACCCCAAATTTCCTCCCCATGAATATTCATTATGCAGGCTGCTCGGCACACTCAGAATCAGTTCCCCCACTCCTTGGAGTGGCTGCTGAATAAGAGTGATTAATGGAATTCTCCCCCATATGAATCCATCATTCCCGGGATGGAGGCAGGATGGTAATAAGGACCCAATTAGTCCCTCAGTGGGTGGGACTCAGCAGGGATGCTGGGAGGACTGGCCAGGGTCTGAACACTGTTCCTGCCTTACAGGACTCGTCTCTGTACCTCTCTGTGATGCTACAGCCTCTCTCCTTCTCCTATGCTGCTTAGACCCTGCTAAACAAGACAACCTATTTCACCACTGTCCGTCTGTCAGTCTGTCCTTGTGTCGGTCTGTCCTTCTGCCTGTACTTCTGTCTGTGTCTGTCCCTCTGTCGGTCGGTCTGTCTGTCAGTAATTCTGTCTGTCCCTCTGTCTGCCTGTCTCTCTTTCGGTCTGTCAGTCTCTCTGTCAGTCTGTCTGTGGTGGGCTTTTGGCTGGGTACCTCTGTTTCTCTGCCCTGTTCATTTCATGTTCTGGTGCATTCTGAGACGGCTCATCCTGCAGCCAAATATTTGCGTTCCGAGGCTGGCTAATCTAGGGCTGCCCCCCCCCCCCCCATCCGTCCCCTCTCTCCCCCTTCCTTCCCCTCTCTGGAGAATATGTGTGGGCTGCAGGTGAGAGGATGAATGTTATTACTATATTTGTGTTTGCACGCAGTTGTGATTCTGTGTGTGTGTGTGTGTGTGTTGTAACCAGTTCAACGAACAGAACAGAAACCAGTTAGTGTTCTTTTGAGTTCAAATTGTTTTTATCTAGTAATTCTGTAATTCAATTGAGTAATAGATACTAATAGCCTTAACACACTATAATTCCCATCATATCATGATTGCCAGTACTTCAACTTAAGCCTCCTTCATGTCCACAGTTCACCCCCCCCTCTCCTCACCCACAACATTTCTGTTGTAACTATCTCGCTTCCTCCACTTTTCTGTCAATCAAGGATTGAAACTAGCTAGCTTGTCTATTCCACAGATAGCTACTCTATCTGCACTGATTAATGAGGTAAATGTAAAAAAAAAAAAAATTATACATCACAATTTAAAAAGGAATAGAGATGAACGATTTGAACCAAAGCGTTTTTTTGTGGTTAGAATTCGTTCAGGACATTAACGCCTGTCGTGTTTAGAAGGAAGTGACTGGAAAACAATGCAGCAATAATCTTGTTAAAGTCAAAACCAGGCCAGTGGTGTCTGAGAAGGATTGGCATTCACTTCACTAATGTAGTCATTGGCAACAACCATTTCATAGGCCAAGTCAGATGCAGCAAGCAACAGAAGAAATGTAACAGTGATGTGTTAGTCTGACAGTCTGTCTGGTTGTAAGTTAAATGAAGGGACCTCCTCATGACCCCGCCCAACCATTCCAGCAGGCAGGTTTAGCCTGTGGCCCACGTGATATTCACTTCCTGCTTCTCTCTGTGTCCTCTCTCTCATCTTCACCTGTCCTCTCCTGTCTCTTCCTTTCTCTCTACCTCTCTGTGCTCCTCTCTCCTCTCCCAGGCTGACTCCATTGACAGTCCTGGATTAGACTTGGAGGAACACCTTTAGATGAATGCCAGGTCTTTAGGATTCCTCTGTGTAATTGTATTCAATCAACATCATCTATAATCTTAACCAATAGGAGCAGGGTGACACCTCCCCAACACATCTGTTAAAAGACCAATCTCTGATGTCGAGGTAGGCGCCATGGAAACGGGCCAGAGAAAGCACACTGATGATATCCCTGAAAAGCCTTTTAGCTAATTACTGACTCCTGCTTCAGACGAAAGTGTGGAGAGAACAGCACTGAGCTGTAGAGAGAGAGAGAGTGTGAGAGAGAACAGCACTGAGCTGCAGAGAGAGAGAGAGAGAGAGAGAGAAAGAGAGAGAGGCAGAAGGAAGGATGGAAGGCGGTTGTTGAAAGAGAGACAGATTAACATTTGTTCTTTAACATGCCTCCCTCAACCACACACAATAACTTTGCTTATACTAATTAACAATTAGCAGAGACTCGCTGGCTAATTGTGTTATTGCTGCTAATTAAGGGGCTAATTACAGGAATGTCAATTTAGATTTAATTACTAAGTGCTTTGTTAATTCCCACTGAGCATAAGTTACCCTTTTCTCTCTCCTTATCCCCTCCTTTCCTCCCCCTCTTTTCCGTGTGAACCCTTTGGTCTGTTCCAAGGTCCTGTGCCGGGTAGTGGGTAGGAACGGGTGAATAAATGAATGAGACTAGCTAGGTGTTCAAACAGAGAGACCAGGGGGTTTAGAGAGTAATGAAGAGCTGTCGGCCGTCCAATTAGCCGATTGTTCTTAACGAACGTCACAGAAAGCCAGCTCCGCCAGGCCCCCTTAGCTGTGCCTGCCTGCTGGCCCCTCCCTCCCCCTTCAGACACACGTCCTACTGGTGCTCTGTGCAGTGACGTGTCTTTGTGAGGCTAGAGTTCGTCCTCCTTATATTAATTAACATGATCCCTGAGGATAATTAACTGGCAATCGCATCCACCAGTGAATGGCCAAGACTAGGACTACTGGCTAACAGTAATAAACTCATTGGTAGACAAATCCATCCAAAGTAACTCACCGCTGAAATGTCCTTTCAGCGCCCTGTGTGTGGCCCGTGCAGGAACCACACAACGATGTCCAACCAAGGGGGCGAACAGAAGAACGAGGAACTAGAACCCTGTGTGGAAGGTGAGGGAGGTTCCTGCAGACTACTGTTCCTCCATTAGTGGTCGATAATGTGCATGCATTCTGTTCCACCACTGTTTGGTGCTGTTGTCTCACGTATGCATCTTCAGCACCACTTCTGGATATGGAAGCAGGCCTTAAGTACACACACACACACTCACACAGATCCCACCATCCAGCTTCCTGTCTCCCTCTGGTTCTCGCTCTGTCTCTCCCCTCCTAACTGCCTGACTCCTTCATAGTCCTGCCAAAATACCATAAGACAGGGTATAATATATATAATTATACCCACTTACATTAGCCATTATGCCAGTGGAGCATTGCTCGCCAAATGACACACGACCTGTCAAGACTTCATTCAGGCCATTAATAAGCGTCATTAGTGTCTAGTTTGAATACCCCTCTTGCACACTGCAGTCATTTCTACATGTCATAGATTTTAATTTGAGGGTAAAAATAGCTGTATGGATATTATGCACTCTCCCAGCCAGTCTTTGTGATCTTCTGATGGGGGGAAGTTGACAGTGTGACCTTGGCGTTTCTCTTTATTAGAATTAAAACTCGAACTGCTTCTCAAATGACACCATATTCCCTGTATATTTCACTGCTTTTGGCCAGGGTCCCGCAGAGGCCTCTGCTCAGAAAGAAATGCACTAAAAATGCAAAAGGCTGGTCACTGGAAGTGCTTTATCACCAGCTCTATGGTGCAGTGGAGGCATTGGAAGCTGCATCACCAGGTCTTCCCTTTACGACGCTCATCAACTGGATTCTACTTCACTCAGAGAAATTGAGTAGATGACGATCGTATTATATTCTCATAATATGAAAAAGGGTGCTGATTCTTTTATCGTGTTTTTTTCGTCCTGGAATTTGGCTGTCGGCCATGTTCTGTTGAGCGTCTCCTCTGTGTAAGTGGCAGCAGTGGATCGTTGATGTTGTGATCTACCTAGCTACCATCTTTCATGTTTTATTTTCTACACAAAACAATGCTTCTGGCATAAGCAACGACCGAGAGGGAATTGGCTGTGGCCCACCAGTGGATCTCAACCCATAATTTGTGAACAAAACGTTTGATTTTTAATTGTTTTTTTATCAAGTGATCAGAGGATGAGTATTGTTCTGTCTATTAAGAGTGTCAGTGTTGCTTAAGAAGCAAATCCTCCCACAGCTGCAAATGTGTGTGTGTGTGTGTGTTTGTGAGTGTGTTATGGTCCCACAGGTGCGTGTGTGTTTGTGAGTGTGTTATGGTCCCACTGGTGTAAGTGTGTGTGTGTGTGTGTATGTGTGTTGGTCCCACAAGTGTAAGTGAGTGTGGGAGTGTGTGCATGTGTGTTTGTGTGTGATGTTCCCACAGGTGTAAGTGTTAGTGTGTGTTTGTGTGTGATGTTCCCACAGGTGTAAGTGTTAGTGTGTGTTTGTGTGTGATGTTCCCACAGGTGTAAGTGTGTGTTCCCCTCCTGACAGGTGCAGTGTACTGGGATGTCTTTGATCGTTAGTGATTGTAGTTGTTTATCCCGCCTCTGTCTGCAGCAGCTGGAGGGGCTAATTAACCACAGAAAAACTGAATCACATCACCATGCAACCTGCTGGTCAGCCTGCCTGCTGTCAAACAGCACACATTTTGGTGTTCAACTGCACAGCACAGCCATTTATGTCTCCTCTGTGCTGCAACTGCTCTCACATACACACACACATACACACACACACACAAACACACACACCACTCTCCAGCACGGAGAAACAGTGCTTTAATCTGTGCTTTGGGATTCCTGATCTGTGCTTTGGGAACCAATAAGAACCCGGCAGCAATCTGTGTTGTGTCATGAAGATGGCAAAGTAACGTTCTCTCCTCTTTTTACCTCATAACTTTGGCAAGCCGTACATGTTTTACATTTTTTATTTTACCTAAATACATTCTTCTCTCCTAATCTGATGATGTCCAATTCTGGATTATGGTCTTGCCTGGTCGGGGAACTCCACAACAGAAGCTGGTCGGTCAAAGATCAAAACATGTTAACCCCAAGCAGACCTCGCCAAGCTTAATCACACCGCCTGCTCACCCCTAATGTCTTTAGCTGGTACACGCATGCTGAGGTTACACATTCCCCAGCTATAGTCTACAGAAATACAACCTTAACACCAGGAGGCGCTAGAGCGTGACGAAACAAGGCGGTCCTGTTCGACCATCCACCCGTCCCCTCATGGTGGTGCCGAGCCGATTTGCGCCACACTATGCTGGACCCCTGGGCATCGTCGCTATGCCACAACCAGGATGGCAAACCTCACCTTTTTCATATGAGCTGATTACTTCCCAGCGGTATTGGGCAGCCACTAAAACTGACCAGACGAACCGTAGCTTAACACTATGGAGCAACTACTGAATGCCAGGCTGGGTTAGGTGAGGGTGTTACCAGCCAGTTTTATCCATGCTAGCCTGGGGAATCATCTATTGAGTTCAATATTTGAGTCCAGGGATGGCTCAATCAGTGTCTGCGAAACTGACCCCTAATGTATATAGTGACAAAAAGAGTATCTTCCAGAGGCGATAATGCAGAACAAGCAGATGGCCAGAGGTGTAAAAAAAAGTTAAGTACTTCCCTAGTGTTTGCTAGTACTTGGCTGTAGTTCCCAATTAAGACCGAAGTTCTCTCCTTTTACCTAGTCATTTAGGTCTTATTTTTCACCATGTGAATTGTCCCTCGGAATGAAATTCAATACAGGGGTGCTGTCGCCATGCAAAGATTCGCCAAACTGCCATGTCACCGCAACATCCACCCGGCAGCAATGTGTTTATTGTGAAATGAACACAACTTACAACAAGCTGACCATGTTAGTTACCGCTGATGATGTGATTCTGCTGCAGTGCAAACATCCCCACCGTCGGCCAGTGGGAGGCAAGTCACTGCCGCTGCTGTAAGCACCTGGATACAACAGCGGTGTTTGGGTAATTCATACCGGCACATCATTATCCCGAGGACTCACTTCAGTTAATGGGCATGTCACTGATAGGGATGTTCATTTCTTTGCGTGACCATATATATCCTGGAAATGTTGGTCACCAGTAAATGTGTTCCCAGTGTGTACTGCCAAGGAGTCGGCAGTTTCGGTAGTTTGATAGTTAGCTAAGCGCTCGGGTGTTCAGAGATAGAGTATGACGTCTGATAGTTTCATGTGTCAGATGTGTGATGCAGGCATACTGTCAGTTTGCCTTGCTTCCTTTTTGTTGTCACACCTGGAGGAGCCAAATGAACGCAGATAACCAAACAGTGGGACCTGGCTAAAGAGCATATTCAGTTGATTTTAGCACCTGCTGTCAAAAGGCAGCATTCTGCATTATATCAAGTTCTTCTCTTTTGATTATATTTCAATGTTTTATAGCTCAAGTTGCACAATAAATCAGCCATGTCAATACAGAGGAATACCTTGATGAAATGGAGGTTTTTGTATTTCTTAATGACTCCTCACAGGAAATTACGATTTGCCAAAAATAGATATGGTTTGTTTGACTTTGACTTAGCCCATAAGATTGCTTAATATTTGTAAGAGCCTCACTCTTCTGCCTTGGCATTAATGGCCCTCAAATGAGTTGACTTTTCAGACATGGAACTCTCTGTTTCACGTATATGTAAAGTGCTAAAGACAAAGAATTTGAGCTGTACAGTTATTGAATAAAGGAGAACTGCTATGATGTCTTTTTTTAAAACTAGTCCTGTGTGGATGAATGTTTTGTATTCTGTCTTTAAACTCTTGTCCTATCTGTTATCTTTGTTACCATAAATGGTATGTGGATCAGAAGAGAAATAATCCCACTGATAGTATGTGTGAGATGGGCATGACCTGACCACAGCATCATAGCTCCACATCTCTCTGTGATCTGTGATACACAAGAAGAAAGAAGCACCCAGAGGGAGGGCTACTGTGTAAAGTGTGTGTATGCAGTAATGGGAGTATAGGGTGTATGAAGCTGTGTGTGTAGGTGTGTGCATATGTGAGAAGAGAAATTGGTGTCAGTGTAGAAAAGAAAGAAAATAAAGCCAGCGGAATATCAACAGCCAATTACAATGTGTACCTTCGCCTCTTCACCCTGCGTCCTACATGACAACACTATGCCGTGGCAACCCTCCCTAATCACCTAGCAGCCCCCTCACCCGCCAGCCTCACCCGGCAGCCTCACCCGCCAGCCTCATTTCCGTGCCTCACCTCCCGGTCGCATGTTCCACTCTGACCCAATGTAAACAACCGGAAACACATTCCCACTGGTACAGAACAGGTCACTTCCAGGATTGTTTTTCCAAACTTTATAATGAATGATGGCGTTTGGATAATTACCAATCATACAGCTGAATATTCTCACCCTGGACTTCACCCTAGTGTGGAGCTGTGATAGAGATGGAGGGGGGTTGAGAGGGAGGTCTGAGTGTCTGTGTTTAGTGTCTGTCTTTTAATTGGTGTGTGTTTTCAGTAAAGGCTGCTCCTTGGTGTGATCTCTGTGTCTCCCTCACATTCTGTCTGTCCTCTGCACTGCTCTCGTTCCCTCTCTAACTCGCTCCCATGCAGATCCTATTATTAGAGGGAATTGGACAGCTGCTCTACCCTCCACTGGACCAGAGAGAAAGGAAAGAGTGAGTGGAAGTGAGAAAGAGAGAGAAAGGAAAGAGCGAAGGAGAGTGAGAAAGACAGAGAGAAAGCCAGTGGCCTATTCCCTCTGGGTTGTTGCATAGGGCAAAATAATTGTTTTATAAGAAAAGTAAACTTGAATGACCTTTACTTGCTTTGGCAATGTAAACACTCACTTCCATTGAATGAGACATCTCCTTGGAGAGAAAGCCTTGACATCCCAGTGAACCTCAGAGACTACTGGAGCAAGGTAAGAAACCTTGAGGGGACCCAGCCTGTAAAGGAATTCATCCACAACACAGCCCCAAAGCAGCCCACTAATCAGGGGAGAGTTACAGACCATGAGCCGGGCGGAGGGAGACTCGCCGGGTTAGGAAATCCACTTGTCTCCCACTACAACACACAAACCACCCACAACAAGGACCTGTCACCCTCCTCGTACATTACAGAACCAAATGAGCCAAGATGGCTGAGGTCCTGCTGTGGTTTAGGGAGTGTGATTGATAGGCCTCCGGGACGGAAGGGCACAGAATGGCCGCCGTCTGTAATGATGTGTTGATGATCTCTGGGGCGGCCGTCTCTCATGCCTGATGGCAATCTAACTGACAGCAAAGTAAATAGAGTCAGGCTACTCTAAGGAAGAAAAACTGCCATCACACACTCACGCACACGCAGGCACACACTATTGCCTAGACACATATGCACACACACACACACACACACACACACACATGGCCACACCCACATGCAGGGCTTAAGCCTGTGCTACACTACTGATGGTATGATAATGGAAGAGATCATCTAAATATGCAAGAGAAGAGCAATTACACATTAGTCATAAAAGTGTCCTGCCTTTGTGGGTAATAAATACATGAATGTAAGATGGTCATCTTTAATTCACTCTACCCAGTGGGCTCAATAACCCACATACATCACTCACACACTGGGTGGAGGTGATCTATGGGGGAACCTGTTTTCACTGAATATTTCAGATAAAGCCACCAATGATATTAATATACATTGAGGGTGATGCATAACTGCTCTCTACGTAGAGAGGAGAGAGACAGAGAGGAGGAAAAGAGAGAGAGAAAGAAAGGGGGAGGGAGAAAGAAATACAGGTGAGACTGAGCAATAGGGACAGAAATGAAGGGCCAGGTAAAGGGCTTGGCTGATTGTGTCCTTAATTAGAGACGGACGTAAGAGGGAGGAAGGGTGAGGAGGGGTGAGGAGAGCGAGGGAGGAATATAGAGTGGCATAAAAGCAGGAATCACCCCTTGTGACTGTCCATCAATCATCACTGAGTAGTAATCTGCTGCCATTTTAGTGACGTTTCAAATTACCTGTGGCGGCCATTTTGTTAGTTTTGATTGCAAAGAGCAGTCACGGCCCTCTGCTTTGTCAAGCTCATCCTTTGTGGGGTCTGGAGGATGGTTATTAATGAGGAGGCCAGAAGAAGGGCATAAAAGGGGAAGGCAGGGAAGGAGTGGATGAACAAGAGGCTGAGGTAAAGGGCGATATGGATGAAGGAGGGAGGAAAAGAAAAGAATTGTGAAGGAATAACAAGGAAATGAAAGAGGATGACAGTGAATGTGATGGGAGAGAACAGAGCTGTGTGTGGTCTTTTTTTGTCTTCCACTCTATCTCCTTCAGCTCTCCTCTGAATCTGTGTGATTGGCAGGGATGTTAAGTGCCGTTTGACACCTGAGAGGGAGATGTGTGTGAGAGGAAGCGAGAGAAAGTGAGAGAGAAAGAGACAGAGAGAGAGAGAGGGAAATGGGCAAGAGGGGGAGGTAATGAATTGGAGTTGTCGGCACGATTAAAATGACTGTTAATTTCTCCTGGGAGATAGGAGCCTGGAGCAGCATGAATCACTCCTCCGCGGGATGACTCACCATGACCCGGGATGGAAGGGTGTAGGGTGGGACAGAGAGAGAGGGGGAGAGAGGGGGAGAGGATGAGGGAGAGGATGAAGGAGGTAAGGCCTGAAGGCAGCAGGAAAAAACGCCATGGTGGCCTGGAGAGAGGGACGAAGAGGAAGGGGGAGGAATGGAAAGAGCGTAATGGGGGAGGGACGCAGGGAGAGAGGTATGAGCAGGGGATGAAGGAAGATATGGGGTAATGGGGTGAGGACGGGGGAGGTTGATGGGGAGGTTGACCTCTAAGTGCTGAATGAGAGAACATTGTTCTGGGGTGGGCCAGCGCTGTCAGCGGCTTCTTCCGGGAGGACATTAGAATCTGGCCCACTACTCAGTCAGCAGGAACTCTGTCCAACTCTGTCCTTTCCCTAGTTTCCTGTCAAATAAAGCATGAACAAAATGCAACACAATATTTCAGATTTTATTTGTATTTTTTAAATGAGATGGGGGGAGAGGGGGAGTAGCTGAAAGGGGGAGGAGAGGGTGAAAAGAGGTGAGGGGGGAGAAGTGGAAATGAGATCAACACCCTGTCAGTAGTGAATATAGTAATCCACCGATCTACCAATACCTTAAAGTTAATTTGTAATATTTATTTACTACCCATTTACAGTTTTCCCCTATTGCTAAGTTACATTAACAAAACTTTTCACACAGTCAGCAAAACGGAACTGTATGTGAACCAAACTGTGAATCATTTCTCATTGCCTTCACAGAAAATGCATTCAATGAACACATCCCCCAAATCCTCTTTCTCATTCAAACACCTGCAAAACTATGTATTCACTGCACACGTTTTTTCAAATGCTTACGCTTGATTGTTCTCAAAACGGTTGCAGTTTTTCCCGATTTAATATTTGTTAGAAATGCTAATAATGTTAAAATATTTAATCAATCCAAACACATTCAATTGCAATTTCAGCTGCCCTTTGAGAGAAAAGGGGAACATGTGAATGAAGTCCGGTATCAATATATCCAGGTAAGATGTCTGTTCAATAACCAAACAGGGTATTTACACATTTACACATAATGTAAAGTACTGTAAAACTATGGATTTATAGTATTTTTTAGAGAGTAATGGAGATGGAAGCCTGTCAAACTGCACATAAATTCATCTTTGTGGATGAAGTTGGATTCAACCTGGCAAAAATCTGGGGAAGAAATGTGATTGGTCAGAGAACCACCGTGGATGTCCCAGGCCAGAGAGGAGCTGTGTGCAGCACTACCCAGTAATGACTTGCTGTTACACAAACCACTCATTGGCCCCTACAATACAGAGAGACTAGTAATTATACTATACTTGTTGATGTTTGTTTGTTTTTGTTGCTGCCCTGGAATTTGGGGAAATTTGTTTTTAGTTTAAATAATTTACTGTAAGATGTCAAAAGAAAAACTAAGGATATTCCTTCATTATTGTTGCATTTCTCATTCATTCTTGTTCTGTGTATTTAGTACAGTCAATTGTATTAAACTATACAGAACAAGTGAGAGGTTTTTCTTATTCTATGATCAAATACTGATTTATGTGAAAAAAAATATTTCAAAAACTTACATAAACTTTTTAGGTCAGTGTGTTATGAGTGACAGTGTGTGTTTCTGAGTGAGAATTGTTGCCAGTGTTTTGGTTGAACAAGCCTGTTTTGAGACATGTATGAAGTGTTTTGGTGGTTTTAGTGAGTTTTGGATGCAGATGCAGAAATGCAGACTGTGTGACTTGTGGTTTCAGTATTGACCGATGCCCGTTAGCAACGGGCGAAACTGTAAATGTGACTGGATGGTTCTATTGTCCTGTTCAGCTTCAACGCTGTAGTGTTCATTCACTTTGTCGTCATGGTGATGCTCAGATCCCGGTGAGTTTCGGGTGTGAGAGGTTCTGGAGATAAAAACAGATGAGAAAGTTTTTCCTCACCCCTCCTCTCTCTCCCCATCTCACCCCTCATCTCCTCTTTCCCTCTCCCCCCTGCTTCCAGCCCAGTGGCCTCTGACGGCAGACAGCAGAACAGCTAAATGATCTCCCTCTGGCACTTGCATTACTCTGAGAAGAGAAAGAGACAGAGGAGAGGAAGAGAGAGAGCAGAGGAAGATAGAGAGACGGGACAAGAAGTGAAAAGAGTTTCCATGGTCACCTTAATGCAATCCCCCCTCCTGATAATGAGGTAGAGTCTGTTGTCCATCCCACTGGGCCTACCTGCTATGGCACAAAAGCTCCACTCTATTTTTGGATCCCCTCTTCTCATTTATTTCCTGATTTGGTGATGATAATAATAATTGTGCTGGAGGTGCTGTATTCAAATTAACTGCCATTCCTCTGGCGCTATCGGCCAACCATCGCCTCCAAAAGTGGCTCGGCGTTGCACCTCCCCTCCCTCCCTCCACTCCCTCCCTCCCTCCACTACTCCCTCCCTCCTGGCAGGAACACAAAGGCCATTCAAGCAGGTCCTTCTCATATGTTTTCTTGTTGAGCTTATTCAAATCAGCTGTTTGAAAATGAACCTTGTTTGCATTGTAATGCCTGCGTCGGGGCGCGTTGACAATTTACAATTTACTGCTGGAGCCCCTGTAAGAGGGCTGGGCGCCCACAGCCTGTGAATATGAAATGAACTCCATTCCTTCCTGTCTGTATTCACATCACAGTGGAAACATGATAGCTTACACGAGTGTCTTTGAAAGCGACTCTAACTAAATAAATTTGATTTTGAAAGGGTGTGTTTGGCAGATTGCCCCCCTCGCCTCGCCAGGTGCTGTCAGGGATAAAGCAGCCAGTTTATTGTACATAATAGCATGCAAGGATCCTTAAATATACATGAATTCTATTAGGCGTCACTCGACAGGAAGGGAGACACAAAAGGCAACACTGGCTGAGAGGCGGAAAGGGAAGCACACATCCATCAGTATGCAAATGAGGGGTGTGTGTGTGAGCGTGTTTAGGTGCGTGTTTGTGTGTGTTTGTATGTGTTTGTGTGTGTGTGTGTGTGTGTATTTGTGTGTGTGATGTGAGTGTGTGTGTGTGCAAGTGTGTGTGTGCGTGTGTGCATGTGTGTGTGTGTCTGTGTGTGTGTGTGTGTGTGTGTGTGCGAGCGCTAAAGAGGCCATTACGCTGTCACTCTTACTTGGCTGTTGTTATGAACAAAGACAATAAAATGTTGCTGCAGCACAGAACACCTGGGGGATAACTGTCACTGTGAGTGCCGAAAGACACCTCTAAGAGACTTAATACACAGATGGGCTGGTTCTGCCGGTGTGTGTGTTTTCTGAAGACAGTCTCACCCCCCCCCATGTCATAGTTGTGCCGTACCAGCTGCACAGTGAGGTGTGTTGTGCTGTACCAGCTGCAGAGTGAGGTGTGTTGTGCTGTACCAGCTGCAGAGTGAGGTGTGTTGTGCTGTACCAGCTGCAGAGCACAGTGAGGTGTGTTGTGCCGTACCAGCTGCAGATAGTGAGGTGTGTTGTGCTGTACCAGCTGCAGAGTGAGGTGTGTTGTGCCGTACCAGCTGCAGACAGTGAGGTATGTTGTGCTGTACCAGCTGCAGACAGTGAGGTGTGTTGTGCCGTACCAGCTGCAGACAGTGAGGTATGTTGTGCTGTACCAGCTGCAGACAGTGAGGTGTGTTGTGCTGTACCAGCTGCAGACAGTGAGGTGTGTTGTGCTGTACCAGCTGCAGAGCACAGTGGGGTGTGTTGTGCTGTACCAGCTGCAGACAGTGAGGTGTGTTGTGCCGTACCAGCTGCAGACAGTGAGGTGTGTTGTGCCGTACCAGCTGCAGACAGTGAGGTGTGTTGTGCTGTACCAGCTGCAGACAGTGAGGTGTGTTGTGCCGTACCAGCTGCAGACAGTGAGGTGTGTTGTGCCGTACCAGCTGCAGACAGTGAGGTGTGTTGTGCTGTACCAGCTGCAGAGCACAGTGAGGTGTGTTGTGCCGTACCAGCTGCAGATAGTGAGGTGTGTTGTGCTGTACCAGCTGCAGAGTGAGGTGTGTTGTGCCGTACCAGCTGCAGACAGTGAGGTATGTTGTGCTGTACCAGCTGCAGACAGTGAGGTGTGTTGTGCCGTACCAGCTGCAGACAGTGAGGTATGTTGTGCTGTACCAGCTGCAGACAGTGAGGTGTGTTGTGCTGTACCAGCTGCAGACAGTGAGGTGTGTTGTGCTGTACCAGCTGCAGAGCACAGTGGGGTGTGTTGTGCTGTACCAGCTGCAGACAGTGAGGTGTGTTGTGCCGTACCAGCTGCAGACAGTGAGGTGTGTTGTGCCGTACCAGCTGCAGACAGTGAGGTGTGTTGTGCTGTACCAGCTGCAGACAGTGAGGTGTGTTGTGCTGTACCAGCTGCAGACAGTGAGGTGTGTTGTGCTGTACCAGCTGCAGACAGTGAGGTGTGTTGTGCCGTACCAGCTGCAGACAGTGAGGTGTGTTGTGCCGTACCAGCTGCAGACAGTGAGGTGTGTTGTGCCGTACCAGCTGCAGACAGTGAGGTGTGTTGTGCCTGGAAGGGTGGAGGCAGAGGGGAAAAAATGCATGTCTTTTCATTATCAGACGGAACTTAATGAAATACTATTATTTTCTATTTAGTGAATGTCCACATAAATGAAAGGTCCTAAAAGGACTAAAGGCTATGTCTCCAGGCTGTTTAGGTCAGGCCGTGACGCCAGTCCGCTTCTGTGCCACGCCGGCTTGATTTCTGGTCCAGCTGAGCTCTTAATTACATGATGGAGCTTGTTATGTGCTTAATTGGAGAGGTTCAGCGCTAAGCGAAAACAGGGAGGGCGGGGGAGGGGGGATGGAGAGAGAGAGACGGAGAGAGACAGGGAGAGAGAGAGAGACTAAGGTGGGGGTGTCCAGGGTGTTGGGGGGGCACTGAGACCTGTAAAACAGGGTTCATGGTAACAGATCAACAGCTGTACATTAACTCTGCACCCGCCACATTAACCCATTAACCCAGCCTTGTCCTGCTCCTGTTAGAAGCTGTCATAAACATTCAGGATGCTTTAACACTGTGCTAACACAATAATTTCTCTTTTGCAGCGTTGATTGTGTTCATATCCAAATATCTTAATTATTACACAAGTGGCAATTACCTTATATTAAATACTATGTAATAACACCACATTGTGGATTTTACCTGTGTACTCATTTTCAGTAGTACACAGTAGAGACATTCACAAAAATATGAATGTCTCTACTGTGTGGATGTGGATGTCTAGTAGTGTGGATGTCTAGTAGTGTGGATGTCTAGTGGTGTGGATGTCTAGTGGTGTGGATGTCTAGTAGTGTGGATGTCTAGCGGTGTGGATGTCTAGTGGTGTGGATTTCTAGTGGTGTGGATGTCTAGTGGTGTGGATGTCTAGTAGTGTGGATGTCTAGTAGTGTGGATGTATAGTATTGTGGATGTCTAGTGGTGTGGATGTCTAGTAGTGTGGATGTATAGTAGTGTGGATGTATAGTAGTGTGGATGTCTAGTGGTGTGGATGTCTAGTAGTGTGGATGTCTAGTAGTGTGGATGTCTAGTGGTGTGGATGTCTAGTAGTGTGGATGTCTAGTAGTGTGGATGTCTAGTGGTGTGGATGTCTAGTAGTGTGGATGTCTAGTAGTGTGGATGTCTAGTGGTGTGGATGTCTAGTAGTGTGGATGTCTAGTAGTGTGGATGTCTAGTAGTGTGGATGTCTAGTGGTGTGGAAGTCTAGTAGTGTGGATGTCTAGTAGGGTGGATGTCTAGCGGTGTGGATGTCTAGTGGTGTGGATGTCTAGTGGTGTGGATGTCTAGTAGTGTGGATGTCTAGTAGTGTGGATGTCTAGTGGTGTGGTTGTCTAGTAGTGTGGATGTCTAGTAGTGTGGATGTCTAGTAGTGTGGATGTCTAGTAGTGTGGATGTCTAGTGGTGTGGATGTCTAGTAGTGTGGATGTCTAGTAGGGTGGATGTCTAGCGGTGTGGATGTCTAGTGGTGTGGATGTCTAGTAGTGTGGATGTCTAGTAGTGTGGATGTCTAGTGGTGTGGATGTCTAGTAGTGTGGTTGTCTAGTAGTGTGGATGTCTAGTAGTGTGGATGTCTAGTGGTGTGGATGTCTAGTGGTGTGGATGTCTAGTGGTGTGGATGTCTAGTAGTGTGAATGTCTAGTAGTGTGGATGTCTAGTAGTGTGGATGTCTAGTAGTGTGGATTTCTAGTAGTGTGGATGTCTAGTAGTGTGGATGTTTAGTGGTGTGGATGTCTAGTAGTGTGGATGTCTAGTGGTGTGGATGTCTAGTGGTGTGGATGTCTAGTAGTGTGGATGTCTAGTAGTGTGGATGTTTAGTGGTGTGGATGTCTAGTAGTGTGGATGTCTAGTGATGTGGATGTCTAGTGGTGTGGATGTCTAGTAGTGTGGATGTCTAGTAGTGTGGATGTCTAGTAGTGTGGATGTCTAGTAGTGTGGATGTCTAGTAGTGTGGATTTCTAGTAGTGTGGATTTCTAGTGGTGTGGATGTCTAGTAGTGTGGATTTCTAGTGGTGTGGATGTCCAAATCTAAATGACTTGTAATAGTGGCACAGTGATTGGTTTGTGCCACTGTAATACACTCTGATATGTTAGTCAATAGAGAACACAGTCTACTAGCAGCCCAGTGCACATCCACTCTGTCCTTTCCTCCTGCTAGACGAGTGCTGTGCTGTTCTGTACTAAAGTCAAGGATGTACGAAAGGTAACATTAACAAAGTGACTTAGTAATGACTGAGGAAGAATTTGAGGAGAACATTGTTTGGTTTAATCGATGACAGCAAACACAGTGCTGTCACATTGTTACAAGTAATTCATAGTCACTACAAGTTTCGCCAGCATTATAGTGACTATGAATTACAATGGCGTTGCAAAGCATAAGGTTGATAGTTGGTAGAAAACAACTTTGCCATTATAGTCATGCGTTTAAATTAGGAGGAAATGTTATCATTGGCGAAAAAACCATCTGCGGTCCACTCCATTGTCTGTGGTCACACAGAGTTCAACTGAGTGTCACTTACTGCCTGTTGGTTTATGGGAATCAAGGGCATAGAGCAGCATAGTCAAATTGTAATATCTTACATGGGGACACAATTTGACCCATCTATCTAACTTTTTAAATAGCTGTAATGGATCCTTACAAAAATTTATTCTGATCCTTTTCAGATTGTATGGTGGATTGACCAAATTCAATTTGTGTCATACATCCATTCATGATGTTATGCCAGGTGAAAAGTAAACTGTTGAATAAAGTTAGCACGTTCTAAGTTTGAGCACAAGCCTGAGGAAATAGCAAGTTGACATGTATCGAAGTCACAGAGGAGGGAGAAAACGAGTGAGAGGGAGAGAGACAGCGGGAGAGACACAAGCAGGGAGTGAGAGGGAGAGGAATAGGGTGAACAATATTTTTGTTGTTCATTTTTAAGAGTATACTTTTGGGTCAATTAACAATAAAGATCAATTGATATCTCCGTCTTTCTTCTCTGATTTCCGCCTCTGGTAATGAGATAAATATTTATGAAGGCAGAAAGTCCCCTGCCTCTCCTTGTGTCAAATCCTCCACATGATCAAAGCCATCGTCGAAAAACACACGACACACACACACACACAAAAAAACATCAAGGCTTTGTTGGCATTGTTGTTGCACTGTCCCATATCACCCCCCCCCCCCCGCCCCCCTTTTAAGCTATCCATCCCCTCCTATCCCCTCAAAAACATCTCGAGCTACAGACAGGTTTGGGACCAGTGCACTGTCGCTTTAAGATAAAATATTCTATCTTCTACATCATAATTATCTCCTTAAGGTAGAAATATTAGCATATCCACCAATCTTATTATCTGAGAAATTGGCTCATTAAGTCGGCGGGCTCCCCTTGCACCCACCTTGCTCTCCGTTGTCCACATTTCATCAGTGAGCCGTGGTGCTGGGGGGCGTTGTGACTGACTGACAGACTGACACACGGGCTCACGGACAAGCACACGGACGAGTAAGCAGGAAGACCGACTGATTGATTGACAGAGATTGATTGACATTTCTATAGGACACGAAGGAATGGAAACAGGAGAAGGAAACGTTTGGACTATAGATATCAGAAAACACATCCCTCTGGGACTACCAGAGACAGGGCCAGGAGAAAGGTGCATCGCAGTAGGATTGATAGAGCAATGTTTAAAGGGGATGAGAACTGTCTTAAACAATGACCAATGAACAATGACACTGTAGGCCGAATAGCCTAAGGCTAGTCAACTCCAGTCCTCAGGGCTGATACCCTTCTGTTTTTTTCTTTTGCCTGGCAGTTAACTTGAACTCACCTGGTGTCCTGGGTCTGAATAAGCCTTCTTAGGAACAGACTGTCTACTGCTTAGCCAATACATCACCCCATATCTTTACATTGTGAAGCCTGGCCAATGGGATCCCAGAGTCACTAGGAACTGGCCAGAAACAGTGTTCAAAGACCCATTTAGGAGCTTAAAGAAGAAAGCATACATTTGCTTAGTAATCAGAAAGAAGGTCCTCGCAAATTACATTTCTCTGCTATTAGATATTAATGAGATGCCTTAGAATATCCCAGGCCCCTAATCTGCTGAATATAATCCCTGAAATGAAACCTGACTCCGGTTAGTCCTAATGAAATCATCCCTTTTAATCCTGGAAATAGCATTTATTAATCTCAAGGCTTTACTGAACAACGTGCCGCTACGGAGGAAGAGCGCTGCGGACATCCAGGCCTGAGAGGGGGAGAAAGGGAACGGGATGAAGGGGGGCTAAAGTGTGAAAGGAAGAATGGCTTGAAGGCACACAGAGGGTTGAAAGGGATGAAAAGAATGTGAAAGAGAGACTGAAGAAGATGGGGGGAAATAATTATAGTGAATATATAACGGTTAAACAATAGTTGAGCTCTCTCCTGTGTAGCAGGGTGGGTGTGTGGTTCACTGCCTAATTAGAAGCCTCTTCCTACAGTAACACGGGACCCCAAGCTGGGCTCTCTAATGCTCTGCTTAGGAGTCATACGAAAAAAAGGACTCCTGTTTCCTTGGCCTCCTGAATTCATTAACAAATCACAGAAACATAAGAACCAGGAAGCCTCTTGTCACCATCAATCTATGCATTCCATATCTCTTTATAATATCTGATTAGGGATATTCATTAGTATTAATAGCCTATGGGAAAACTATTTACCTGGGAGGTACGTTTGGGAGAAGGATTTACCTGAGAGGTACGTTTGGGAGAAGGATTTACCTGAGAGGTACGTTTGGGAGAAGGATTTGGCTTATTAAAAATAAACTAGGCAATGTATGTGAGTCTGCTCGTACCTAGGTGTAGGTGTGCACGTGTGTGTGTGTGTGTGCGTGTGAGTGTGTGCGTGTGTCTGTGTACACGTGCGTTGACGGTCATGTATGGGGCAGGTGGGTCGAGTCTCGATCTGCTTAACAGCCAATTTACAAAGGTCAGGTGAGAGGATCAAACCACTGGGTAAATCACAGCTCACACTCATAAATGAGAAACAATCATTCAGGAAAGGTCATATAGCCAGAACTGAGGATTATAATAATAGAGGCCTTCTCCTCCTCCTTGTCCTCCCTCTCTCCCTCTCTCTACAGGGGGTACAACACCAATTGTTCTCTAGACTGCTGGAAGTCAAGACCTCTGCATTTAAATCAGAGGTGAGGAAAGACTGATTTTAACTACAGCTGTTCCGGATTTATTTAACTTTATTAGGGGATAATGTTCTCTCGGGTGTTATGTGCTGTACACCAGATACGATGAGTTACACCTGGCCAGCAGAAGGAAATACTCAACAAAATGGGGGAAATTCTAATGATCATCCAAGATGTCCATTGTGTCTTTTCAGAATGTCAATTCAGTTGTCTGTCAGGTGGTTGGTTAATCTACAGAACTACCACCACATACCCCCGTCCATCTCCCATTTCTGTCCTTCACACCCATTAAGTGATTTGAATTATGTTGCTTGTGGGTTTACGGTAACAGCTGCAAACACCTGTCAACGTTACAAGGAGTTTTTCCTGAGCAGACCCTAAGACACAAGGTAAGAAAACCTCGGCATCTCAAGACAGAACCATGGATTACAGATTCCTATATTAAATACTTAACCCTTTTTTATTCCTTCATAATAAAATGCTAAAATAGGAGTGTCTGCCTTGCTTTCTTTTATCATAGCTGGTGAAATATGATACAATATAACAACAGGGGGCAGTATTGGGTCACAATGCAGATCAGAGAAGCCCTTACGCTGTCTTTCTCTCCCTTTTTCTCTCTCTGGCCAGGGCCCAGTCCATCCACCTCTCAGGATTAATTAAACTTTTTCAATTAATGTCTTAACGAGAACTGGTGGTGCTGCGCTGATAACACCATTATATCTCTGCATGGAGGGAGGCAGGGAGATGGAGATATTGGAGAGATGGAGAGATGGCAATGGGGGGACGGAGGGGGAGAGAGAGAGTCAGTGATGATATCGTTGGAAAGAGAGATACAGTGAAGAGGGAGAGAGTGAGAGAGATGGTGATTTACATGGTGAGGGAGTCAGGGAGAGAGTGAGAGAGATGGTGATTTACATGGTGGGGGAGTCAGGGAGAGAGTGAGAGAGATGGTGATTTACATGGTGAGGGAGTCAGGGAGAGAGTGAGAGAGATGGTGATTTACATGGTGGGGGAGTCAGGGAGAGAGTGAGAGAGATGGTGATTTACATGGTGAGGGAGTCAGGGAGAGAGTGAGAGAGATGGTGATTTACATGGTGGGGGAGTCAGGGAGAGAGTGAGAGAGATGGTGATTTACATGGTGAGGGAGTCAAGGAGAGAGTGAGAGAGATGGTGATTTACATGGTGAGGGAGTCAAGGAGAAAGTGAGAGAGATGGTGATTTACATGGTGGGGGAGTCAGGGAGAGAGTGAGAGAGATGGTGATTTACATGGTGAGGGAGTCAAGGAGAAAGTGAGAGAGATGGTGATTTACATGGTGGGGGAGTCAGGGAGAGAGTGAGAGAGATGGTGATTTACATGGTGAGGGAGTCAAGGAGAAAGTGAGAGAGATGGTGATTTACATGGTGGGGGAGTCAGGGAGAGAGTGAGAGAGATGGTGATTTAGAGAAAGTGAGTGAGAGAAATATATTCAGAATATGTTGGTTGAGAGATGGAAGTATGGAGAGAGAAATAGAAAAGAGATAAGAGATTTCACATCTCAGGACTGAAGCATGGATTACAGTTTCCTGTACTGAATACTTCCAGCGTGAGGACACGTCTAACATCACATGCATCATTTAAATAATTTAAATAATTCCTGTTGTTGCAGGAATTTCAAACTTCTAGCGCACTGGAGATTTAAAAATATTGTCAGACTTTACAATATGTTTGTCATCCAAGCACACTTTCTGCATTTCTCAGTTCACCAAGATTTTGTGGGCCTGGTCCACTGTGGAGATCCAGATGGACATATTGTTACATGTTTATCTCCTAGCTCTGTTGGCCAATACGTTCTTGCTGAAGATTAGAATGGAAAAGTGTATCTACATATTATTTAAATTGATAATGTGATCAAGCCCAAAGCTGATTCTGAAAGGCAGCATCAAAAAGATACACGAAGTGCATGAAATACTTTCTTTTTTTTGGTGGAAAATACACACTTTATATGTAGGTAAATAGTCATAGAAAACCAATCCATAGAAACGGACACCCTTTGACATGTTGACTTAAGGGACATCCTTACTATAGGTCTGACACAGTCTTCCCCATAATCCTTTGGGTTACCACAGTAATGAGCTTGACTGGCACACACCAGGGGACCTATCACTTTCTCCCACCCCACTCTCAAACACACATTCTGCCACACACCAGGGGACCTGTCATATGTAAATTAGGCCGCTGATGTGTCACATGATGAGTCAGAAGGTCCTTAATTGGTCAGCAATCGGAAGTTGATGTGTTAGATATTGGAGAGAACGTTGGCATAAAGTAGCAGAACACCACCACAGAACAGACTTTAAACATACTATAAAATGGAAGGTCATTCGTCAGTCACCTAAAAAATTATTGGCACCCTCTGCAAAAATGAGCAGAAATGGCTGTATTAAATAAACAAATTAGGTAATGACCTAAAGTTTATTGTATTTTCCCAACATGTGGACAATATTGTACTTCAGAAATGATCATTTAAGGGCTTCAAAGAAAATTGTAAATTTCTAAAATTACATATGTATTTTCTGTATCTCAGTGCTCTGTGCACCTTCCTCTTGGAAAGGAAATAACACTCATCCTTTTCATACAGTTGTGCTCAAAAGTTTGCATACCCTTGGAGAATTGGTAATATATATACCATTTGTCAAGAAAACATGAGTGAGCAGACAAAACACATGTATTTTATTTCTTATGGAATTCACATTCAACTGTAGGTCATAACAGAATGGCACAATCATAAAACAAAACATGGCAACAAAGAAAACCATTTACTGACCCCTTTTCAAAAGTATGCATACCCTTGGTTCTTAATACTGTGTATTGCCCCCTTTAGCATCAATGACAGTGTGTAGTCTTTTGTAATAGCTGTCTATGAGGCCCCGAATTATTGTAAGTGGTATAGCTGCCCATTTGTTTTGGCAAAATGCAGTCTTTGGTCGTCTTGCATGAACTGCAAGTTTGAGATCTCCCCAGAGTGGCTCGATGATATTAAGGTCAGGAGACTGTGATGGCCACTCCAGAACCTTCACCGTTTTCTGCTGTAACCACTGGAGGGTCAACTTGGCCTTGTGCTTAGGGTCACTGTTGTGCTGGAAAGTCCAAGAGCGTCCCATGCGCAGCTTTCGTGCAGAAGAATGCAAATTGTCTGCCAGTATTTTCTGATAACATGCTGCATTCATCTTGCCATCAATTTTCACAAGATTCCCCATGCCTTTAGAGCTCACACAACCCCAAAACATCAGTGAGCCACCACCATGCTCTACAGTGGTTATGGTATTCTGTTCACTATAGGCCTTGTTGACCCCTCTCCAAACATTGTGCTTATGGTTGTGACCATAAAGCTCTATTTTGGTCTTGTCTCTCCAAATTACAGTGTGCCAGAAGCTGTGAGGCGTGTCAAGGTGTTGTCAGGCATATTGTAACTGAGCTTTTTTGTGGCATTGGCGCAGTAAAGACTTCTTTCTGGCAACTCGACCATGCAGCTCATTTTTGTTCAGGTATCGTATTACGGTGCTCCTTGAAACAACCACACCGTCTTTTTCCAGAGCAGCCTGTATTTCTCCTGTGAGTTTTTCTTTGTATCCCGAACAATTCTTCTGGCATTTTCTGGCTGAAAACTTCCTTGGACTACCTGACCTTGGCTTGGTATCAAGAGATCCCCACTTCTTAAGAAGTGATTGAACAGTACTGACAGGCATTTGCAAGGCTTTGGATATCTTTTTATATCCTTTGCTATCTTTATAAAGTTCCATTACCTTGTTACACAGGTCTTTTGACAGTTCTTTTCTGCTCCCCAGTATCTAGCCTGCTCAGGGCATCCAGATGAGAGCTAAAACACTCACTGACTATTTATACACAGACTCTAATTGCAATGGTAAAAGCCACAGGTGTGGGAAATTCACCTTTAATTGTCATTTTCACCTGTGTGTGTCACCTTGTGTGTCTGTAACAAGGCCAAACATTCAAGGGTATATAATCTTTTTATCAGGGCATTTGGGTAATTTCTGTTATCATTATGATTTAAAAAGGAGCCAAACAACTATGTGATAATAAATGGCTTCATATGATCAATATCCTTAAATAAAAGAAAATCAGTGCCAACACTTCACAGTTTCTGACAGGGTATGCAAACTTATGAGCACAACTGTATATTATTTCACTGAGATGGTAAAACTTATTGGAAGGAATCAATGACCATTCCTCAATAAAGAATCTTCCCAGATACTGCTGATCCTCTGCTCAATTCATCAGTTCAAACCACAGGTTTTCAATGGGAGTCAAGTCTAGAGATTGAGGTGGCCATGTGTACTTATGACTCTTCTTGATGTATGATCTAACCACATTCAGCTTCCTAACCAAGGCAACCAGAATTTGATCAAAATATCAAATCTTACTTATTAGTCAATCACCTGAAACAAATCAACAACCTCAAACTCATGTTCTCTTATAACCAATTGTAGTGAAAAAGCTTAGTGAGGTTATCCTTGCAAGCAATGAAAAATGAGGGGGTGTGGTTTATTGCCAATATACCACTGCTAATAATCGATCTTAGGCATGACATATCGCAAAGTGTCAGGACAAAGGGATTAACCATGGCATATTGGCAATATACCAAAAACCCAGAAGATGCTGTTATAACAGCAGTAAACAGGGATAATCTGAGCAGTAAACAGGGATGTGAAGTGATCCCAATGTTACACAGTCTCATTTACTATAGCTTTCAGCCAACCAGCATTCAACAAACGTATTCAAACCCCTGACGAATTCAGAATTACAGATCATACATTTTGATATTTTATTTCAAAAGAAAGTATGGTGACACTGCTTTTATGTTCGGATCATTTATATTTCTAAGAAAAATTAAACACAGTAGTATGATAATATTTGGTAAATACAGACCTCTTTAGTGAGCCATTAATCCATTCCCAACAACTGAACTTTATAGCTCCTTCAAGGTGGTCATTGGCCTCTTCGTGGCTTCTCTCACATCCCTCATATTTCAGAGTTTTGAGGGCCAGCCTTTCGTTGCCAATGCATGAGTGGTGTGATGCTGGTCTTTATCAAGAGAATGATTGTTATTATTATTATTAAATGCTTTATTTTTTACATTATAAAAATACAAGAAAACTACGATCTCCCAAAAGCCAATGCTTTTAAATGCTCACAAAAAATGCTTGGAAATGGGTAAGAACTGAAGCTAAGACATCACTTTTCCGGATCAGATCAATATAAAATGGGGACATTTTTCAAGAATGTCAAATGGGAAAAATTAAAAATCTGTTACTTTCGGCTGACATTCTTTTGAAAATGTTCTGTGAGGAGAAATAACAACTCTGTAAGAGAGATTGCATTTATAAAAATCCATTTTTAATTTAAGAAAAAGCTGAACATGATTCTAATTCTCACTAATCAGACCAAACCATTACATTTCATATTACACTTTAAAGACAATATGAATTAACAGTGTGTTCAATTAGACTTGGCTCTCTTCACACAGACTATTCACACAGTTCACATTGGAGCGGAAGAAAACAATACTAAGAATGAATGAATCATTTTTCTATCTGATCCTCCTTTCCATTTCTGGTTCTCCCTCTGACACCAGACCCAGACAGTACTCCCTCTTTCATTTCTTCTCTTTTTTGTCCTCTCTCTCTCTCCGTCTCATTGCCCCATAACCACAGAACCGAGTTCAAGCCACCATTAAAGCGTTAAAAATTTAAATAAAAAAATCTAACACACTTTTTAATTAAAAAGGATCCTAATAATCCACATCATATTATAGTGCGCAGATTCATCGGTCAATTTAATAAGAGTGAGGCTTTTGGATGTAATATCTCTGCTAGCAGGTTTCCTTCATAACTGAGAGGCTTGCTTAATTACACTCTGGGCTAATGACGGGGAATATTCAGGGCCTCTCCGTGTTTTGATAAATGGCTTTCCACTAAGATTTATTCCTAATTATCTCATTTGTCTTTCTCCATTACTTTTTATAGCTTAAATTTATGAAGTCATTAAGACGTTAGTGGGCCTGATAATGATTAGGAGAAGGAATTGTGTGAAAGTGAATTATATGAAAATGATTATGGCTAAAGGAGTGTTTAAAATGGGGCCGCGGCAGATGAAGTGTGTACCCACGTGTGAGTGTGTGTGCGTGTGTGTGTTTCTGCGCGTGTCTGATTGTAAGTACAGTTGGCTTTGTTATAAGGTGCAGGGCGCCTCCCCACCCCGACGTCCTCCTCCTCCCCTCCTCTGGTTGATGCTGCCACCTTACGCCAGCGGAAATAACCGTGATTACTCCTCCAGCCCCGTCTACCTATCTCTCCCTCCTTGTGTCCCCCTCCTTCTCCCTCTTTCTCCTTCCTCAATTCTTTCTCCGTCTCCCTCGGTATCTTCTCATTCAATCCAGTCCCCAGTGTCTCAACTCACCCTGCCCTCCCCATATCTCTCCAGTCCCCCCCCCCCCCGTATCCCTGCTGCCCATCTCCCACTCCTCAATGCCCCCCCCCCCCACCACCACAGCAGAGAATAGGACTATTTTTACCCAAGCCCTTTCGTACCGCCATCCACGTTTGTTTAATTTCATTGGTCTTTGAAGATATAATGAAACACATAAATACAGATCCTTACATCTGTGTTCAGGGTTTTATAATATTATTATTACATTTTTACAGGCTGAGACGAGCTTGCAGGGTAATCTTTTAAATGAAGCCTTTTAGTCCAGAAACATAAAGGGCCGTGCAATATCCCATGCCCCTCACTCAAACACACGCACACACTCAAACACCCACGTACTCAAACACTCACGCACGACACACTGTCTGGCAGTCATTCTAAGCAGTCACCACCAGCCTGCTTTATCGCTTATCTAGTATAAATCTGTCCAGTTGTCATTCTAGCGCATTCGCTTGAAGCCACTTTGTCCTTACAGAACTTATTAAGATTTGAAAAGCCATTTAGTCCTTGGTGCTCTGTTCTGCAGTGCCTGGATGTTAAATAGACTTAGACCACTCATCCTGCTCACAAACATTAGTCACTCAAGGCCAAATGAGCAAACTTGCAATTGCAATTCAGGAAGTGAATTGAAAGTCCAATACAGGAAGAAACCTTGAAAATAAAATGCACTTTTCATTTCTTGGAGTGTGATTTTGATTAACGTCTTCAATTGACTGCATTGAAATGACGTTAAATGAAATTGACCCCAGCATAGGTTGAAGACAAACACGGGGACTGACTTTACCCAACAGCTTCTGTTTGGGTGTTATAGTAAGGTACTAGGTCCAACATAATCAAATCCTTAGCCCAGACAGTGGGTGGATGTTTTTTACATCCTTAGTCTATCACTATATATATCGTTCTCTATCCCAGTCTTCCTCTAACACCACCCCATCACCCCCCTTGTTCTCTCTGCGAGACGGATCACAAGAAGCTGTGTAAGCCTGTGGTTAATTCATTCATTATTTGATTATTTAATCAGCCCAGATGAAGAGCATCTTTAACACCAGTGTTAATTAGGAAACATCTGGGGCAGTGAGCGGGCGAGCCACAGAGGGAGGGAGCGAGGGAATGAGATGGAGAGATGGAATATTCGTACGAGGGCTGGCATCATTCACTGTTCCCTCTCCCCAGCTGTGGCTGTCACTCCTTCTACCCCTTCATTAACCCTCTTACAATCCATCTCTATTTCCCCTCCGTTCTTTCGGTCCCCTCTCCCTTCATCTTTAACTGTCTTGTTCCGTGTCTGTCGGCCTGTAGTACCACCGTAGGCCATCAGGGGGAGTAGTGTGTGTACTAATAACTAGACACAAAACCAGGCTGGTGTCAGTCTAGGAGCTTACAGACTACCTTCCACATTGTCTCAGTAGAACAAGCAGGCGAATACAGCTGTGCAATCTAAACACTACTAAGACATTCACTGCGAGGATATCTATACAGTATCAAAGTATTATGTTCTATTAACATTTATTTGTGAGTACTGAGGTCAGAGAGAATACAGCAGTTCTCTTTTCTCAGTCATCCAACCACTGGAACTCTACATTCTGTTACTCACATGACCAGCACCTGAAGGTCAGAACACCGACTGCAATGACAACTCCCCTCTCAGTTGAGAGATAAAGAGACAGATAAAGAGACAGAGAGAGAGGCAGAGAGAGAGACAGAGAGAGAGACAGAGAGAGAGAGAGAGAGAGAGAGAGAGACACAGAGACAGAGAGAGACAGAGAGAGAGAGAGAGAGAGAGAGAGAGAGAGACACAGAGACAGAGAGAGACAGAGAGAGAGAGAGAGAGAGAGAGAGACAGAGAGAGACAGAGAGAGACAGAAAGAGACAGAGAGAGACAGAGAGAGAGAGAGAGAGAGAGAGACAGAGAGACAGAGAGAGGGAGAGAGACAGAGAGACAGAGAGAGACAGAGAGAGACAGAGAGAGACAGAGAGAGCGCAACGGAGGGGGAGAAGAGGGGGTTTATTCCTCTCTGATTAAGACCACTCCAGTCCAGTGGCGATCCTTCACACCCGAAGCACCACAAGCAGAGGGATGGGGAAAAGAGAGGTGGAATGGAATAAGGCATGGAGGGGAGGGACAGGAGGGATGTGGAGGGGAAGGAGGGGGGATTCCCTTTAATTGCAATCACCCTGAGCAGCTCTGTGTGACATGCTGGCAGCAGCCCTGCAGGGATCCACATGCCACGCATACAATTAAAACAGGCTTCATCCCCCTCTCCAGTCACTCTTCGTATAGTGTGTGTGTGTATATACTTTATAGTTGTCTTATACAGGACATTTAGTTGTGGTCTTATACAGGACAGTGGGTGGTGTTCCTGGCCCAGTAGGTGGTTATTTATACAGGGCAGTGTGTGTTGGAGGTGGCCCAGTGTGATGTGGTCTTATACAGGACATTGTATGTTAGAGCTGGCCCAGTGTGTAGCTGTCTTATACAGGACAGTGTATGTTAGAGCTGGCTCAGTGTGTTGCTGTCTTATACAGGACAGTGTATGTTAGAACTGGCCTAGTGTTGTTGTCTTATACAGGACAGTGTATGTTAGAACTGGCCTAGTGTTGTTGTCTTATACAGGACAGTGTATGTTAGAACTGGCCTAGTGTTGTTGTCTTATACAGGACAGTGTATGTTAGAACTGGCCCAGTGTGTAGCTGTCTTATACAGGACAGTGTATGTTAGAACTGGCCTAGTGTTGTTGTCTTATACAGGACAGTGTATGTTAGAACTAGCCCAGTGTGTAGCTGTCTTATACAGGACAGTGTATGTTAGAACTGGCCTAGTGTTGTTGTCTTATACAGGACAGTGTATGTTAGAACTGGCCTAGTGTTGTTGTCTTATACAGGACAGTGTATGTTAGAACTGGCCTAGTGTTGTTGTCTTATACAGGACAGTGTATGTTAGAACTGGCCTAGTGTTGTTGTCTTATACAGGACAGTGTATGTTAGAACTGGCCCAGTGTGTAGCTGTCTTATACAGGACAGTGTATGTTAGAACTGGCCTAGTGTTGTTGTCTTATACAGGACAGTGTATGTTAGAACTAGCCCAGTGTTGTTGTCTTATACAGGACAGTGTATGTTAGAACTGGCCTAGTGTTGTTGTCTTATACAGGACAGTGTATGTTAGAACTGGCCTAGTGTTGTTGTCTTATACAGGACAGTGTATGTTAGAACTGGCCTAGTGTTGTTGTCTTATACAGGACAGTGTATGTTAGAACTGGCCTAGTGTTTTTGTCTTATACAGGACAGTGTATGTTAGAACTGGCCTAGTGTGTAGCTGTCTTATACAGGACAGTGTATGTTAGAACTGGCCCAGTGTGTAGCTGTCTTATACAGGACAGTGTATGTTAGAACTGGCCTAGTGTTGTTGTCTTATACAGGACAGTGTATGTTAGAACTGGCCTAGTGTTGTTGTCTTATACAGGACAGTGTATGTTAAAACTGGCCTAGTGTTGCTGTCTTATACAGGACAGTGTATGTTAGAACTGGTCAAGTATGTTGTTGTCTTAAGGTGCCTGCACGCGAGCCGCGGTGGCGGTGAAGGTCTAATAAACTTTCAATTGCTTGCAGTTTGCCACCCATCGCCCTACTCCATTTGAAAGTCTATGAGACCTTCACCGCCACCACGGTCCGTGTGCTGGCACCTTCATACAGGACAGTGTATGTTGGAGCGGGCCATGTATGTTGTTGTCTTAACAGGATAGTGTATGGTGTTCCTTGCCAGTTTCATACTGACTGTGTATTTTTAAATTGATGTTCTTTATCTGTGTTACAAGAACAACTGTGTTATCTAGGAGTATTGTCTGTGTGTTGTCTCAGCGTGTTGTGTCCGGGTGTTATCTAGGAGTATTGTCTCAGAGTGTTGTCTCAGCGTGTTGTGTCCGGGTGTTATCTAGGAGTATTGTCTCAGAGTGTTGTCTCAGCGTGTTGTGTCCGGGTGTTATCTAGGAGTATTGTCTCAGAGTGTTGTCTCAGCGTGTTGTGTCCGGGTGTTATCTAGGAGTATTGTCTCAGAGTGTTGTCTCAGCGTGTTGTGTCCGGGTGTTATCTAGGAGTATTGTCTCAGAGTGTTGTCTCAGCGTGTTGCGTCCGGGTGTTATCTAGGAGTATTGTCTCAGAGTGTTGTCTCAGCGTGTTGTGTCCGGGTGTTATCTAGGAGTATTGTCTCAGAGTGTTGTCTCAGCGTGTTGTGTCCGGGTGTTATCTAGGAGTATTGTCTCAGAGTGTTGTCTCAGCGTGTTGTGTCCGGGTGTTATCTAGGAGTATTGTCTCAGAGTGTTCTCCCAGCGTGTTGTCTCAGTTTGTTATCAAGTAATTTTATTTTGAGATCTGGCCTCAGTGTGTTGTCAGTATGTTATCTCAATGTGTTTTCGATGTTTTGTCATTGCGTTGTCTCAGCGTGTAGTCAATGTGTTTTCAGTGGGTTTTTAGTGTGTTGTCTCACTGTGTTTTCAATGTGTCTTCAATGTGTTGTCACTGCATTGTCTCAGCGTGTAGTCAATGTGTTGTCTCAGGGTTAATTGAGACACACATCTCATCTTAGCCCTGATGAGGGTCAGGGCACAAAGGCAGCTCTGAATCACATTCATCTAACCCCAATTTATGCTGTCTTACACATACACACACACTCAGAGAGAGGCAGAGCTGCATCTCATTAATCCCCAATTTACTTTGTCGTCAGCCTGATGGATGGCATGGAGAAGAGATACCACAAACACTCATCTGCATTCAAACACACGCATGCACACATACTGTATAGTACACACACACGCATAGACACACACACGCACGCACACACACTTTAGCTGTCTGCTCTGTAATCAAGCAATGATGTTTCTGATTCATCCCTTTATCTCTCTGATTAACACACATTCACTACGCTGTCATTATCCCCTTTAATCTCTGAGCAGGCTTATTCTGCTATACAAGAAAGCATCCATATTCCTCATTCACCTACACACTACAAACACCTACACACAAACACCACCAGCAAACTACCACCACCTACATACTACCACCACCTACAAACTACAACCACATACACACTAACGCCACCAACAAACTACCACCACCTACATACTACCACCACCTACAAACTACAACCACATACACACAAACACCACCAACAAACTACCACTGCTCTCACCACTACACTACCAAACTTCCCCTCACTGCTTTATTACACCATCACTACTACCCTCTCACCACTACACTACTATACTACACCTCACTGCTACATTACACCATCACTACTACCCTCTCACCACTACACTACCAAACTACACCTCACTGCTACATTAGACTACTAAAGTATACTAATACACCACACTGCTACATTACACTATAACTAATACCCTTTTACCACTTCACTACACTACTACAGTCTGTTACTTTATACACTGCACCTCTATACTGCACCACTCCACTACTTCAGTACTACAATACACTATTGCAACACTAAACTACTACACCATACTACACTACTATACTAAAGTATTACACTACTATCCTAGTCTGTTACCTTACACTAGACTATTACGCTACTACAATTGATTATTAAAGTAATATATTATACTATTACACTACTACAGTATACTGCCCTATTACATTACCATACTAAACTATTACTAGACTACACCACTACTGTATTCACTACACCAATAGTTAAATAAACCATCTGAGTTTAGAAAGATACAATTAACACTGTAAGTGTTGGAAAAAGGATTAGCTCTGTAAAAACCGAGTGCTTTAGTCTAAATGTGTGATCTCCCTCGCCGGGTTTGCTTTCTGTTCTTCCCTCATTTTTCTCTCTCTTCTTCTGAAAAGGTTAACTATGAGACGTCCTCTTGGAGATGCACAAGTCATCTCTCCTTTAATTGCCTCATCCTTCCTTTTCTCCACTGGGGTCAACTCTGTTCACTGCAGGGCCAGACAGAGGGGTCTCTCAGTAACACACACAGTGCATGTGTGAGCGCAGACACTTCAATTGCACACACACACACACACTCAGGGGAGATGTAGGCGCCTGTGTGTGTGTGTGCACTTCAAGTGTCTGCACTCACACACACTCTGTCATTAGAAGCAGAGGGGTGCTCTAGTTAACCTGTGTTGGCTAATTGAGTTGCAGTGGTGGCCAGGCCTCATCCATGAAACAGCTCCTGTAGCTCACATCAGCAGTAAAATACTATCTCTGAAGGATAATACTAGATTTAGCAGGGACATTCAGCCTGGGCATTCAACTTCTCAAGTCAATCAGCAAAATTCAACATGTTATTCACGTATCATATTGAAAATGTGTACTACTGCTACTCTCTATTCCAGAAGAATCTTCTGGTCTGTGCTGAAGTTTTCCAACGCTGTCAGTCTTGGGCTTTTTTTGCCTCAGGCCGTGACAATGTGTATCCCTGAAAATCATTAGAAGTTCTGCAATTGGATTTGTGTAAATGCTGTTTCTGAACTTTCAAGGTTGACCTTGGAATATGCAACTGTATAAACTGATAAAAGGAAATGGCTTTATGCTTTTCATGTGAGGGTTTTTCATTTGTTGGCTACTGTGACTAATAATGAATAAACTAAATAGTGAATAGAAAGGAAATAGTCAGGAAATCTTTCAAGAGAATGGTCTAAGAACTGTCAATTTATTAATCTATCTAGTCATGCGTTCATCAATCACGAAGAAATTGTAAAGACATTTTGAAAAATGACCATTCTAAACTTCTGAAAGTAGCATAAAAGCACCTTAATGATCTCTTCCCAACACCGGTCAAATGATTCTCTGGTGTAGATTGGCAGTAGTAGACTGTGTGATATGAGCTCTTCACTGTGCTAGCATTAGCCTGGCTGTGTGAATGAAGCCTAGAATAAGAAACAGTAGAATTAACATCCCCATTCAAAGCAATGCTCTGTAGACCAATGGACTGTCTGCTCTACTCATTCTAACTCTATGAGGCCATTTGAGTCAGAGCTCTGGGCGTGAGAGGACATCATTAGGAACTGTCAGCAGAGCGGACGAGCTGTGTGTTATCTCAATCTCACATCTAAAACACTACGGCTGACAGAGACATGGAGAAAATGGAGAGGAGAGGAGGGATGGAGGGAGAGAAGGAAAGAGAAGGTAAAAGAGGTAGCGAGGGAGAGAGATAGATGGAGATAATACAGAAGGGGTGGGAACAGACAGAGAAAAGAGATCTGAGAAAAGGCTAATTTCCATCTGACAGGTAGAGATTGGCCATGAAGATGTCTCCAATCTATGTCATTCTGTTGTGGAGAGGACTGGTCAGGTTTCACAGCACCATTGAAAGAGCTTCACTCTTTTAGTAACTCTCCAAATAGCAAGCCAAATGAAAATAGGACTGTATTAAATCACAAGTATATATTTTATGAAGGTATTTCCTGGCTGGATATGCTCAGTAATTCCCAGAATGGCAGGCGTTGTGCTGTCGGCCAGTATAGAACATGGCCACACAGACATTTGGTTGCCTTCTCAGGAAGTAGTGGCCAGCGTTAGTTTGTGTATCCTTCCTAACCACGCCACATCGCTGTTGGCTGAAAACCTTCCAACTCTTAAAGCTTCTTACCCAGACCCTGTCTGGGGGACTTTGACTCCACTTTATAAGGGGCTGGGTTTCATTGGAGCCCAATATATCCGAATATGCAGCATGATACACAATACCGTTCAATAGTTTAATGATTTTCTGCCCTTGAGCACAGCTCCGGCCATTCAGCCATTTCCTCCTCTGTATCCACCGACTTGGCAACAGAGCACAGGGGAAACGGCTAGGAAGCTTTAAAACGGCTAGGAACACAGACTGGTCAACCTTGTGGGGATTGCCTGCCGTGATAATGATTATTAATAGTACCTCCACTGGCCCAAAAGAGACACATTTTGGTGTGCTTTGTTTAGTTACGGACGTTTCAAATAATGTTACTACTGGAACAGTATCAGGCCTTTTTTACTTACCAGCACATTTCTAACCTAAGCTTGGGCTTTATTTTGCTGCTGCTAAGGGGCAGATACTTTCGTGTGAGGTGGCAATGAGAAGATGGAGGGAGTGATCCATGCATTGGCCAAGTCAACTCAGCTAAAGACACTTGTCGCATCTCCACCATTCATCAACGTATTAACATATGAACCAGTGCCAGTCTTAAATATGGTAGCTAGGAGTTAAGAAAAGCATCTATAGATAGAATGGTGGACTCTTTTTTCACTTTGACTGTAACAATTTAGCAAATTTGATAGCAAAGTTTAAAAAAAATACACGTGTGAAGGTACCAGTCCTGGATTCCCATCTTAAAAAAACATAATAAAAGTTTATTGTTTGATGACTTTATCAATTTGGAATGTCACTTGGGATATCCTTGTATCTAACAATGTCACATGGATATTTTGATATTGTTGATTATTCTTCTTTTTACCATATTCACAGGAGTGAGGACAGCAGGATTACAGAGAAAACCTGTTCTCTGGTTCAATTGTACAGACATGGACAAACATGTTATTCCATATTTTGTGCTGTTACATATTGACATATTGTGTGGATTTATGGAACATTTGATATAAAACACATTTGGACAGCTAGCTATACACACAGTTTATGCTTGTGGATCGTTACATTAAGGTTCAAATTGTGAATTAAACAATGGTTAAAGTTTAAAGCTTCAAAGAAACATCTGAAGTTAAACTTTCAACAAGAAAATGTAATGGATGTTCCTTTTTTATTTTTGCTTTAAAAGAGAAAGAAGTTATGATAAAACAGCCGTGGCCGTTATTTGCATATTTACGTTTTACACAATTATTCTGTTTTAAAGGTTTATGTTGTGCTAACATGGAAGTCGGACGGCAGGTGGACAACAAGGCAAGAGCCACAGCTGCTACAGAACCCGGTTCTGATGTTTCCATGGTGATGGGCGCAGTAGAATGCCAGAGTACAGGAGTCATCCTCCCCACTTCTCCTAACTCCTATTACAGCCATTTCTCTCCCCTCTGTGTCCCTGTGGGGTGCGTTGTGTCCAGATCAACTGAACTGGATCAGTTTGAGAGGCTGCCATCAGCAGCTAACACACTTGGCCAGAGCTCACACATAACTTACACACATGCACACTAATAGCAGGAAAGAAGTGTTTGTGTGGACAAGGTGCCCTTCCTGTGCACTCCCCAAAGGCTCCTACTGCTCTGCGTTCCCACTGGGTGTGCTGGATTATGCCTTCCCAACTCTACAATTTGCTCTTTTTTTTCTATTTCTTTGGGATCCCTTTGGCCTTAAATTCTCTATCTTTAGGTCCCTATTTCAACAGAAAAAAACAACAACATTCGGCTTGACACACATTATTTTAATCAAAGGCAAGATTTCTAATTTATAAGCAGCAAAGTTCCAGAAGATTTCAGAGTTTTAGCATTTGAGACTAGTATTTTGTTTTGTCTCCTGGATTTCTTACATACACATAGACACTAACATCAACGACACAGACACCAAAAGATGCTAGCCAACCGCCAGTTAGCCAGGCAGCTAAAAAGGTATTCTGCACACCTAGCTACAATCCTTTTTTCGAATGAGTTGTGAAAATTGTGCCATGTAAGAATTCTTACATGAACGGAAATACATTGATGAGCAGATAGAAATCCCTTGAATCTAAAGAGGATACTCTCCAAAAGCTACGAACCACTAAGTTATACAGTTCTTATAACTATCAGTGAGCGTCCTGCTCTTCCTCCAGCTTCTCTCTTCTGGGAACTTGGCAATGTTCAGCTGCAAAGTTTGGCAAGTTTTAAGTAGTACATTTGCCCAAATTCTGATGTCAGATCTTGCCATATTTTCTACTATAGCCATCCCTGATTGCTTTTTGATGTGTCTTTGGGGTTATCGTCCTGCTGGGAGAACCACTACTTTTGATGGAGACCAGAATTCTGGGCACTGTGTTGAATATTACGCTCCACATGTTCCCCAGTACCAGACCTTCTCCAGATTTGACTGAAGGTAGGGTGTTCTTGTCTTTTAAAGCTTAATTTGAAATTGTATTCCTTTCCAGAAGGAATTGGGCTTGTTTAGATGTGAAATTTAGACTTGTTTATAAAGTTAAATTAGGTGCCCAAGGAAAATAATGATGTTCTCTTAAAACCGTTTACATTGTGAAATCCTAATAAGAACATGTGTGTTAATTAAACTTGGAAACAAAAAGTAAACGACGAACAGGGTATGAAAAAAATGGCAGATATACACTGATGAGCCAAAACATTATGACCACTCACAGGTGAAGCGACTAACGTTGATCATTTCTTAACACGGGTACATGTCAAGGTTTCGGCAGATTTGATGGTAAGCAAACTATGAGTACTCACAGTCAACGTGTTGGACGCAGGAGAAATGGGCCGGAGTAAAGACCTGAGAGACTTTGACAAGGGCCAAATTGTTAAGGCTTGTGGGGTGCTCCCAGGCAACAGTGTTGAGTACCTTCCGACAGAAACAAATCATAATTGATACGCAAGGGCAATGAAGGCTATCCCGTCTACTCCAAACCGACAGAAGGTCTATTATGGCACAAGTCACAGAACATTTTAGTGATGGTTACAGGAGGAATGTGTCACAACACACAGTGCATTGCACCCTGCTGTGTGTGGGGCTGCCTCAGACCGGTCAGAGTGCCCAGGATGATCCCGACAAAAGGGCCTACAATGTGCAAGTGAGCGTCGGAATTGGACCTTGGAGCAGTGGAAGAAGGTTGTTTGGTCCAATGAGTACTGTTTTCTCCACCTTGCAAGGATCTGCTGTTAATGTCTTGGAGCCAGATACCACAGGACACTTTCAGGGGTGGAGTCCATGCCTCAGGAGGTTGGCGCTGTTTTGGTGGCACAGGGACGGCCAACAGCATATTAGGCTCATCAATGTGTTTACTACAGCATATTAGGCTCATCAGTGTATTTACTATTATAAAATAAATTAATTGTACAAAACACTCCTTTCTGGGTTTAATTAATCAGTTAGAAAGTAGCTCAACAGTAACAATGTTGTGTGTATATCATCCACCACCTGCCAAGAGAGATGTACTCAGTAAACTCAGACTGAGGTGTGTAAACAGTCAGGGGGGAACCACTGAACAAAAATAATCAGCGAAAAGGTGGTTGAAATAAACGAGTCTCACAACTTTTTATTCTTTTGTGTATCACTTGTAAAGAAGTATAGCGAACACAACAGTTTTCCTTGAAGGACTCCATAAAAATAAGAAAGATAACCATAATTAATACAAAGAAAACATCTTCCAGTGGGTAAACTTAAAGGACACAGCCCACTCCAATGCAAAACAAAAGGGGCGAGACAAATGTGACTAGAAGCTTACTGTGATAGAAGGCAGGGGCTTTTAGACACAATGCGAGACATTCTATCCTAAAATACAGTGGCTCTCAAAGGTATTCAGCCCCCATGGACTTTTCCACATTTTATTGTGTTACAACATGACATCAACATAGATTTAATTAGGAGTTTTTGACAGTGTTTAACACAAAAAGTCAATAATGTCAAAGTAAGAAATTAAATCTACTTGATGTTTTTAAATTTATTGTATGCAAATGCAAAGCAGAAAATAATTGATTGCATAAGAATTCACAGTTTTGAGTCAATATTTGGTAGAGACAACATTGCCAGTAATTACAACCATGAGTCTATTTGAATAAGCTGAACCAGCTTTGCATATCTGGACACAGCAATGTTGGTCCATTATTTCTTTACTTAATTTTTCAAGCTGGAGTGGCTTAAAAACAAAAAGACCAGTGTCCCGGAATGGCCCAGTCAAAGCCATGGACCAGGCACGTGGACAGGTAAGGCTCAACCCGTCCAGAGCACAAGCCACTTTGCTATCCAATACCCTTTCCAGTTGACATGTGCCCGTCCACCTTGGTGACGTGCGTCTCACACCCCGACGGGCATGTCGTCTGTCTTTTATACCCTCATCACTCACCCCGACGGGCATGTCGTCTGTCTTTTATACCCTCATCACTCACCCCGACGGGCATGTCGTCTGTCTTTTATACCCTCATCACTCACCCCGACGGGCATGTCGTCTGTCTTTTATACCCTCATCACTCACCCCGACGGGCATGTCGTCTGTCTTTTATACCCTCATCACTCACCCCGACGGGCAAGTCGTCTGTCTTTTATACCCTCATCACTCACCCCGACGGGCATGTCGTCTGTCTTTTATACCCTCATCACTCACCCTGACGGGCATGTCGTCTGTCTTTTATACCCTCATCACTCACCCCGACGGGCATGTTGTCTGTCTTTTATACCCTCATCACTCACCCCGACGGGCATGTCGTCTGTCTTTTATACCCTCATCACTCACCCCGACGGGCAAGTCGTCTGTCTTTTATACCCTCATCACTCACCCCGATGGGCATGTCGTCTGTCTTTTATACCCTCATCACTCACCCCAACGGGGATGTCGTCTGTCTTTTATACCCTCATCACTCACCCCGATGGGCATGTCGTCTGTCTTTTATACCCTCATCACTCACCCCGATGGGCATGTGTGCTCCTGTTTTATTTACCCGCATCACTCACTCCGATGGGCATGCGTTGTCTGTTTTTACACGCGTCACTCACCACAACGCATCGTCCATCTGTGTGAGCCAACAACTCCGCCCACTTTCTCAGACTCAGCACATGCCCCTCGTAAGGTCTGTGCACGGTACTGACCCGGACAACAATCTTTCCATGTGTTGATCACTGGCAAAAACTATTTATTAAATCCATTTTGATTTTATATCATAATGCAATGTCTACTGATGTCTAATCTGGGCATCAACCGCTCCTCTCATCCACTGGCCTTATTCCTTAGAGCATAGAGGACTTTTCTTCTTGGTATAAAGGGCTGTCTGCAGTTCCTCCTCAGATACTGAGCCTTGCCTGGTTTTATGTGAAGATGCATTTGACAAAAGTAGCTACAATCAAATGTTCTCTGCCGATAGTTCTCAGCTTGTTGTCGGAAGGTTCCCAAAGGCCAGGCCACCCAAACACTTACATGGTAATAACATATTTTACAACACCAGAGGTTAACCCTGGAGGATGTTCATTTGGATTATGGAACACGAGATTCCAACAGTGTAAAGTACTCCTTTGTTGATCGGGATTAGACCCAGGTCATTACCAAGTCCATCCACCTGCTCAGAAAAAGCTTTTTTGCATAATATTTACTCAAGTGACCTTGAAGATACTTCAACTATGCCAGAACCTGAATAAGCTTTAAGCTATTTCTCAAACGTTTTCAATGGCATTTCATCCTCAAGAAACCAACATGTAACCCCACTGATGTCAAAAACACTTGTGCGCTGTCTCTGACCAACTTTCTTGTCTCCTCTCTTAAAATCGTCTCCTAACTAGTCAGGCATCAAGAGCTAAGACCACTCATCGAGGCGTCGGGCTCTTAGTACTGCTCGAGCTCGACCTTCTCTCATCTCTCGTTGTCCTTCTAGATCTATCTGCTGCCTTCAATACTGTGAACCACTCCATTCCCCTCTCAAACATCTTGAGCCTGGGCAGCTCTGCACACTCGTGGATTACATTCTTCTACCACTTCTGCTCTCTTGGGTGTCCGACCCCTGTGGGAGTTTGGCTCTCATTCAACCTGGTTAAAGCTCTTCCTTATACTGGAACCCAAACTGTGTAAGAAGCTTCTCCTTAGAACCAGGACCGCAGAGTCTCCAGATTTTTGTTGTTGAAAATGTTAACTTCATTTAGTAAAGGATTAGTACTCCTACTACAGTGTTGTGTGGTTCTCCCATATAGCTACTGTAACAGTTTCTAAACAGGAAACAGACACAGGACAAGTTCTCTGCGCCGTGGAGGGAGTTTTATTAGCAACACAGAAGTGGTGAGGGGCAGAGAAGTAAAAAGTACAAAGGAAAAGTACCCTGCTATGTTCACCAATTTTGGAAAGTTCATAAGGAAGAGCTTAACGACCAAGTAAACAGAGTTCATAAATAACCAGTGTCCTTAATTTAAACACTCTTCATTATTATTTAATTGCTCAATGGTTAGTTTTGAACTCCCTTTACCTGGTTAGTTAGATCTTAATTGGATCACAGCCAAACCCAGTTGAGTACTTTTTACACCTCTGGGGAGGGGATCATCAAAATCATCAAAAGTCCAACCGTTCTCCAGGGATGACTGCGTCAGCTGTATGTGAAGGTAACTCTGGAGATGAGCATCTGCTAAATTACAACATTTAAATTTAAGTAGAAGAAAAGCATTTCCTTCCAGAAAATGTTGATTAAATAGTAAATCTAAAGCAACCTTAACTTCTGATCTTAGGTTTTAAACAAAAGAAAGACATGGGACAATGTGAAAACAGCAATCCCAAATCACGACTGGCATTAAGATATCTATGTACAGCACAAATCAGAAACAAGCATTGAACTTCTCTGCCACAACAAATGAATTCAGCCACTTGCTCCATAGCTGATGAATATGCTATTTTCATGCATTTTATTGGCTCCGTATCTGAGGGGACAGGTGTCTAAAGGGAGTATGATGAGACTACAAGTTAGTGCAAACTGATAGACATTTAGTGAAATATAAATTAGGAATATCTCATGCACTTAGAACTATTTGAGATTTTTTTTTTTTTCCTGCAGTTGTCTTCTGGTCATTTATGCTTGAATTTGTGCTTGTAGTACAGCAAACATCTTACATATGGCCCCTTTAAAGTATGGAATACTGCTCATGTTCAACCACTCACTAAGGAAAGAGGCTCTTAGTAACCTTGACTATTACTATTCAATTTCTAAAAGATCATGTCTAGCAAAGATTTTACAATCACTGGCTGAATAGTGCATACTAAATACGCATCAATCAGTGACAACAACCACACTGGTTGAAAATTGTATCGCCAAAACCTTGAATGATCTATTGAATTGTTCTGACTAGACCTGCCAAAATCCTTTGACAGAGTTGATCCTTCCCTTTTAGGCTCAATGCTGATGGTTGCTTTTGATTTCAAAACTTTATAACATATAAGATGGATCAAATCTGAATTTCTTCAAGGGGCCCCACAGGGTTTGATGTCCACTGTTGTTTATGTTGTATATAAATGACATTGAAAATAATGTGCAACATGTTATTCCACTGAAATTCCACTGCTACCAAGCTGACCCTGAACCAAGCCTTTGACTACTGACAGTCTGACTTCAAACATTTACACATTTCCCCTTTAGATTTGAAATGTATACATGATTTGAATTTGCAGCAACAACCAATTTACGGTTAACTGCCTTGTTCAGGAACCAGACAACAGATTAGATCTATCTAGCAATGTTTCAGTTACTGGTCATATGCTCTTACAGCTTTCTGGAGTGTGTTCAGTGCTGAATGTCTCGTTTGACCTTTATGTTTGTCTCTTATTTAAGCAGTTTTCCCTCACCAATCAGACAAACCTAGACAAGTCTTTATGAATAAACAGTGACAAGGTCAGGATTCTGTATGAGACCCAACTTAAGGACAGACAGAAACCCGATAGACTGTTTAGAAGAGTCGTGTTGAATTGTGGCCTGCGTGTGTGTGTCTGTGTGCATGCCTGTGTGTCTGTGTGTGTGTCTGTGTGTGTGTCTGTTTGTCTGTGAGCGTGCCAGTGTGCGTGCATGTCTGTCTGTGTCAGGACAAGGCTATGGTCTGTGTTAGCTATTTGCTTAAAGTGGTATGAGTCAGCATGACTCCAACAGGAGCCTGTTTTTGCTTGGTGTCAACCGACCAGTACTGTTAACACACATACACAGACACACACAGGCATCACAAAATCTCTCTGTTGCACTACCACACATTTTGAGGTCCATCTTTTTAGATTTTGCAGTTTTTAACATGGCTCTAAATCCAGACATGCACTAGCAGTTTTATGGGCCAAGCTGGAGACCTGTTCATTCCTGTGAAGCAGAGAACTGCTCTCCAGATACCTCAGTTATACGGTTGTAGGTGCTTCTGGTGGTGTGAAACTAGCAGAAGGCCAGAAGGGGAGAGTGTGGTGAGTTAGGGTGGATGGAGGCAGTCCGTCTGGGGAAGGTGGGGTGAGTTAGGGTGGATGGAAGCAGTCAGTCTGGGGAGAGTGTGGTGAATTAGGGTGGATGGAGGCAGTCAGTCTGGGGAAGGTGGGGTGAGTTAGGGTGGATGGAGGCAGTCAGTCTGGGGAAGGTGGGGTGAGTTAGGGTGGATGGAAGCAGTCAGTCTTGAGGGGAGTGGGGTGAGTTAGGGTGGATGGAGGCAGTCAGTCTGGGGAAGGTGGGGTGAGTTAGGGTGGATGGAGGCAGTCAGTCTTGAGGGGAGTGGGGTGAGTTAGGGTGGATGGAAGCAGTCAGTCTTGAGGGGAGTGGGGTGAGTTAGGGTGGATGGAGGCAGTCAGTCTGGGGAAGGTGGGGTGAGTTAGGGTGGATGGAGGCAGTCAGTCTTGAGGGGAGTGGGGTGAGTTAGGGTGGATGGAAGCAGTCAGTCTGGGGAAGGTGGGGTGAGTTAGGGTGGATGAAAACAGTCAGTCTTGAGGGGAGTGGGGTGAGTTAGGGTGGATGGAAGCAGTCAGTCTTGAGGGGAGTGGGGTGAGTTAGGGTGGATGGAAGCAGTCAGTCTTGAGGGGAGTGGGGTGAGTTAGGGTGGATGGAAGCAGTAAGTCTGGGGAAGGTGGGGTGAGTTAGGGTGGATGGAAGCAGTCAGTCTTGAGGGGAGTGGGGTGAGTTAGGGTGGATGGAAGCAGTCAGTCTTGAGGGAGGTGGGGTGAGTTAGGGTGGATGGAAGCAGTCAGTCTTGAGGGGAGTGGGGTGAGTTAGGGTGGATGGAAGCAGTCAGTCTTGAGGGGAGTGGGGTGAGTTAGGGTGGATGGAAGCAGTCAGTCTTGAGGGGAGTGGGGTGAGTTAGGGTGGATGGAAGCAGTCAGTCTTGAGGGGAGTGGGGTGAGTTAGGGTGGATGGAAGCAGTCAGTCTTGAGGGGAGTGGGGTGAGTTAGGGTGGATGGAAGCAGTAAGTCTGGGGAAGGTGGGGTGAGTTAGGGTGGATGGAAACAGTCAGTCTTGAGGGGAGTGGGGTGAGTTAGGGTGGATGGAAGCAGTCAGTCTTGAGGGGAGTGGGGTGAGTTAGGGTGGATGGAAGCAGTCAGTCTTGAGGGGAGTGGGGTGAGTTAGGGCGGAAGGGGTTTGGAGGTATGGTATGAGATACGCTGGAGGGGATTCGGGATATCAGCATCCCCCCTCTCTCTCATGGTTTCTGGGTTACGAGCGGCCAGAGTGGCCTGGCTAGGAGCCAGGTGTTACATAACATTGCCTGTAAACCAGCGGGGGGCAGCGTCTCTACGTTCACCCTCTCTGTCTCCCTGTTATTTTATCTATCTTCCACACTCTCCTCCCCCCCAGTCTCTCTCCCTGTCTGTCTCTCTATCTGTCTCTCCTGCTCTCTTTTTCTCTCTGGTCCTTAATGACAACAGTCAAGCCTGAGGAAAACATGACAACATCAAGACTACATTTAGTCACAAGAAATTTGGTACTTCACACCCAGCTAGACAAAAGTGTAGCTTTAATTTGCACTGCTGGCTTTATTCACCTCTTCTGTCTGTCAGCAATGTTGACCTCCTCTGTCTGTCCGCTCTATTCACCTCCCAATCTGTCTGCTCTATTCACGTCCTGTCTGTCTGCTCTATTCACCTCCCCATCTCTCTGCTTTATTCACCTCTACTGTCTGTCTGCTCTGTTCACCTCCCCATCTGTCTGCTCTATTCACCTCCCCTGTGTGTCTACTATATTCACCTCCCCTGTCTGTCCGCTCTATTCACCTCCCTGTCTGTCTGCTCTAATCTCCTCCCCTGTCTGTCAGCTCTATTCACCTCCCTGTCTGACTATTCTATTCACCTCCCCTGTCTGTCTACACTATTCACCTCCCTGTCTGTCTGCTCTAATCTCCTCCCCTGTCTGTCTCCTCTATTCACCTCCATATCTGTCCACTCTATTCACCTCCCCTGTCTGTCTACTATATGCACCTCCCTTGTTTATCTTTTCTATTCCCCTGTTTGTCTACTCTATTCACCTCCCCTGTCTGTCTACTCTATTCAACTCCCTTGTTTATCTTTTCTATTCTCCTGTCTGTCTACTCTATTCACCTCCCCTGACTGTCTGCTTTATTTCACCTTCCCTGTCCACTCTATTCACCTCCCCTGTCTATCTGTCCACTCTATTCACCTCCCCTGTCTATCTGCTCTATTCACCTCCCCTGTCTATCTGTCCACTCTATTCACCTCCCCTGTCTATCTGCTCTATTCACCTCCCCTGTCTATCTGCTCTATTCACCTCCATTTCCGTCCACTCGATGCACCTCCTGTCTGTCTGCTTTATTCACCTCCCCTGTCTGCAACAGGATCTCTAAAAGAGAGAGAGGCCTGAGTACCAATACTACATGATTTTTTGTCTTCGGATGTGTTTGCGTGTGCGTGCGTGTGCGTGTGTCAGTTTGTGCGTGTGCGTGCATGTAAGCATGGCAGTTTCATTATTATAAATAGGTACTGGGATATCTCCTCCATCTTTCAATTTTTCCTCTTTTAATTATTTTCTCTCCATCTCATGTTTGATGATGAAGTAAAAGCAGATGGGATGGATAGGGCATTTAATTACCATGCACTGATGAAGCCTCTCAACCAGCCTCCAAACACACACCCATACACACACACATACTAACACACAAGAAATGCATACAGGCAAGCACGCACACACAAACAGAGCATTAGGTAAGACTTGAGTAATGTGTGTGTGGTAATGGTCTAACGTGGTGGCAGCCTATACACTCTTCCCAACCTCTCCCACCTGTTTCTTTCCACCCCCTAAACCTGCCTTCCCATTGTCCTCTTCATCAGCCAGGCAGCAGTCATACACATCCATGTATCCAGTGGTTCATAACAGCACTTCTTAACCAATGTGTTTGCATGGATCTCTACTATAACCCTGATTCTGACTCACTGACCTCAAGTCCCACCACTGGGATTCTCCTATTCGGGTATAAGACAGCAGTGGACAAATTATGGTTGAAAGGATTTTACAGACAGTGCGATGGATGGGGTCAGTGGAGCATGGGCTGTGGTGGAATATCCATGTGTCTCTATCAGTGGGGCTCTTTCCCCACAAGGCTGCTCAAAACTCAACAGTGGCAGAGGAAATACTACTTGGTTTCTACGTGCAATGTAATTTGCCTGATTTTGATTCAGGTGAACACAAAAACGTTCCATTGCCTATGATTAATGTTTAGCACTGTCTTCCCTTTGTGTTACACTCACATCATCAAAATGTTACAGATAGGCCGAAGACTATTTTAATAAAAGGATGAAATGTAAAAGATAGGCCAAGGACTATTTTAATATATTGGTCAGGTGAAACAGGTGGGCCAAGGACTATTTTAATATATGGATGAGGTGAAACAGTTAGGCCAAGGACTATTGTACAATGCATCATGTGAAACAGCTAGGCTGAGGACTATTTGTGTTAGACTCACATTATCAAAATGTTGCTCTCTAGATCCTAAGAGTTTGTAATCTAGCTAATGCTTAGCCTAACCCAGGGATATGAACTTGATCAATCTACTAGCCTGCTTCATCTACATATTTTTATTTTGCATGTGTTAGGCTACTGGTGATAATAATTATTGATAAAGAGTTCAATTGGCTGAGTATATGGGCCAATATGTTATTGGGCTTCATTCTGGAGAAGGAAATCAAACTTCAAATTAGGTGAGAGCTAAACATCTTCATGTTTAAAAAAAGAAGCCACAGCACTGGAATGTCATCCAAAACGGCCACCAATGACAGCAGTGAATAAATTATGAGAGTAACCTCTAATTATACATAATTTCAAAGGTTTTGGCTAGTATGTTAATTACAGTTAATTGAAAACCTGCATGATAATAGCCAAAGGACCAATATGTTATTAGGCTCATTTCTGGAGAAGGAAATAATATTTGATGTAGTTTACTGCATGTGTGTTTCTTTTTTCATTTACTTTGGAGCAGTTTTAGTTGATCCAGCAGCATACAAAGGACAGAAATAAATCACAGTTGTGTATACAGGATATTCTTCATTATACTGTACAGTGGGTTCATCATTCCTCTCAGGAGTAGTTTAAACAATCTTTCAGTTAGTACTTTGAGTAAAACAGACATTTTATATTAATAAATGTTAATAAAGTTGGACTGAATAAGCCATATATGCACATTTTAAGAACTAAAAATTGTATTGTATGGTTTATTTTGACCCCAGGTGTGAGGCTTGTTTTCTCATTAACGGCCTTTTTAGTAAACAATGTGTTGTTGTTTCACATATGAAGCAGGATCATATTGAAAAGGCTAATCATATAGTACTTAACTTATTACATTTTTTGAAGATTTTATATAATTTTGGTGAAAATCAACATTGTAATAGATTTCTATAGCTGGTAATTTAGTCATTTAGACAACATCCTTCAGTGTTTCTCTAAGGTCTAGGAGAAGACTGATGTGCTCTCTTCTCCAAGTGTCAGTTGATGCTCTTTGTATTTTTCCTAATGATTACCAGACATATGCACCCCAATGTCAGCATCTGTTAACACCTTCCAGGACATGACAAGATTGTGGCTGTCGAACGCTACATTACACAAGTGGCCCAATTCTAATCTTTTCTTTTTTTTTTTTACTGACTTTAACCAACCAGATCAGCAATTGTTCAGGGAGCGAGGAAAAGAGTCGAAAGCCAGTGTAAACAAGGCCACTATGAAACATCCCCATTTTTCAACATACAGTATTGTTCATTGCACAGTATGTTCATTATAGGTTCTCTATAACAATGCACTGCACTGTTTTACAACATCTAACTGATCCGAAATGATGGCTGGCAAGCAGACAAGCTTGGAGTCTGATCAAAAATGTCTGCGTATCCAGTTACTGGTTTGTGTGCCAGGAAGACTACTGAGGAGACCACAACCCAGCAGGCTCCAGTCCACAGCCTGCCGTACTGTAGCAAGGAGAAAAGAAGTTGGCATGAGTCAGCAGCTTGTTGCAGTTTGGGTCTCACGGAAACATCAGAGCGCTAGGCCTTAGTGAGTGGGCAGAGTGAGGGTGGGCGGGGAAAGAGCGCTAGGCCTTAGTGAGTGGGTGGAGTGAGGGTGGGCGGGGAAAGAGCACTAGGCCTTAGTGAGTGGGCAGAGTGAGGGTGGGCGGGGAAAGAGCGCTAGGCCTTAGTGAGTGGGCAGAGTGAGGGTGGGCGGGGAAAGAGCGCTAGGCCTTAGTGAGTGGGCGGAGTGAAGGTGGGAGAGGAAAGAGCGCTAGGCCTTAGTGAGTGGGCAGAGTGAGGGTGGGCGGGGAACGAGACCAGGTTAGGGTTGAGGCAGCGTACATCTGGCATGTGGCAGCCTTATTATACATCATAATTTGTGTCCTACACACGGTTATGCAAAAAAGTGCAATTTCTAGAATGGACAAGTTAGCAGGTTTTCTTATGGCCCATGTAATATAGTCGGGCAATAGAATCTGTAACACTGAGAACTGAGCATTATATGCTGCTGTTCATGGGAATGTCAGTTCTACTAATTGAAAACCTATGTGATCATCTCATTGCTCCTCAAGTGTTATTCCCCCTGTGTCCTGTGCTGCATAAGCATCATATATCTTCCTTAAAGACCTCTGACAGTGAGATTAATCTAGCCATCCTAATGTCCCTGGAGCCTGATGGCCCGACACAATCAATCTATCGATAAACCAACAGATAAATCCCAGCCAAGCTTTTAACTGCTGTTCTGCTCTGCCATTAGTTTTCTATGATGATACAATCACAATACTATTACTGCAGCACATGAACACGTAGCTGAAGCTAGCCTTACGAGGTGATCTACGATCCATGTGTTGTGTATATTAAAGACAAATCCCAATGGATTCTGTGGATGCCTGTGGTTGAGTCAGGGAGTAGACATTGAGCTAACATACCATGACACAGTAAATGATGACGCTACTAAAAATACATCAGATATGATTCTCTCTCTCTGTGTGTGTGTGTGTGTGTGTGTGTGTGTGTGTGTGTGTGCCTCGTTCACACACCTTGGTGTGCAATGCGTGAGCCTCATGCAACATCGTAACATTGCCCCGACCGACATGCATCGATCCCTGTCGAGGCTCTTGTTCCATGCCTCTGATGTGTGTGTGTGTCCTGTACTGCTGGGCTAGTTTCAATACATGGCTTAGTGCAGGAACCCGACCTCTCTCTCATGTGGGAAGAAAATATGTTTGGTTGTGGGGACAGTCTGGCAACAGTTCCCCAACTCACTGACCCACCCAGCCACTCAGAAACACATCAGCCAGCATTGCAACAATCAGTTGGTCTGTGCGTTCTGTCACTCCTGCCTGTGTGTGCCTGCGTGACTTCTGCCCACAATCAATTAGTTCCACATAGTGGGGATTTCAAAGTCTAGGTGCTTCAGATAAAGAGCCAATAGACAGAGACAGAAAACTGTATTTAGTTCCATGTGAATAGAACAGAAATATGAGAAAATTGCCAGTGTTTGAAGTGGAATGAAAAAGTTACAGGTTACTTATTTAGCCTTCTTATTGTCAGTATTATATTAACATAGTAGAAAAGCTGCAGGTTTTCAAACAGCCTTTATCTCTCGAGCTTGTAGACAAATATTCTTGATTCACTTACACACAGTGCTATGCACAGTTTACGGGGGACGGAGACATGGACAGATGAAATACTTGGTCCGATGAAAAGCATGGCGTTTCAACACATCAATCCATTCCACCGCCAATGCTAAACTGAGCACTTCACGCTAAGCTCTACATTGACACCCAGCTGGAGGTGGTGTCTGTTGCTCTACAAAGCCCAGCGTCACTGCGGCCTCTAACAGTGCTGTCTGTATGCACTCTCAGGCCATCGATGCATTCCATTGACCTACAGTACACATTAATAAAACACTGAGTGTATCCTTGGCTCCGCGTCTCCCCGACTCCTGGAGAAAAAGGGGAGAGCTGCATTTACGGAAGCCAAAGGCGAGTCACTCTTCATGTCAGGGGTATTAATTGATGATTTTCATCACAGCCTGTGACCCTGTCACCTCTATTAGAATGCAGCCTTTGTAATTTCATGGTTAATATTCAATGGCCACTTGTCCACTGTGCCTGCTGTGTGCATGGCAAATGTCTAGAGGGGGTGTGTGTCATTTACCATGCGTGTGACTGTGTGAGAGCTTAAGAAAGACTGGTGCTTGTGTGTGTGTGTGTGTGTGTGAGTGAGTGAGTGAGTGAGAGAGAGAGAGAGTGTTTGTGTGAGTGTAATTGTATGTGTGCCTGTGTACTATGACAGGGAAATGGGGGTCATCTCTTGAAAGGTTTCTTCCAAAACAGTTGCAGATGTCCATTGATGTCATTCCTGCCCTTCAGTGAGGCCCAGTACTGAATTGTCTTTCTGTGTGACCTGCACACCGTGGCCCTGGTGCCAGACACATGCTGGCCCTGATATCTCTGACCTCCACACTGGCCCCTGATATCTCTGACCTCCACACTGGCCCTGATATCTCTGACCTCCACACTGGCCCTGATATCTCTGACCTCCACACTGGCCCCTGATATCTCTGACCTCCACGCTGGCCCCTGATATCTCTGTCCTCCACACTGGCCCCTGATATCTCTGACCTCCACACTGGCCCTGATATCTCTGACCTCCACACTGGCCCCTGATATCTCTGTCCTCCACACTGGCCCCCTGATATTTCTGACCTCCACGCTGGCCCCTGATATCTCTGTCCTCCACACTGGCCCCTGATATCTCTGACCTCCACACTGGCCCCTGATATCTCTGACCTCCACACTGGCCCTGATATCTCTGACCTCCACACTGGCCCTGATATCTCTGATTTCCACACTTGCCCTGATATCTCTGACCTCCATGCTGGCCCCATATTCTCTTACTTTGACACTGTGACCCTGGGGCCAACAAACACAGGCCCTGTTATCTCTGACCTCCACACTGTGACCCTGGGTCCAACAAACACAGGCCCTGTTATCTCTGACCTCCACACTGTGGCCGTGGGGCCAACAAACACAGGCCCTGTTATCTCTGATCTCCACAAAGGGACAGTGGGATAGAGCAGCTGCGTAGCTGACCTCTGAGCCACATGCTTTACACTACAGAGACTACACAAGACTATTTAGTTCTGTCCACATCTGTCACTGGTGGGAGGTGCTGAGAAAGACAGAGGGAATAATGAGAATCTCCACACATCAAAGCATTGGCTCAAACATTCCTGCTCAATAACTTTGGCAGATCTGTCACAGTACTCTATTACAGTACTCTTTTAAAGTACTCTGTTGGAGTATTCTGTTAAAGTACTCGGTTGGAGTATTCTGTTAAAGTACTCTGGTCTGCATGAGCTTAGTTGTTTTCCATAAAGACCAGGAGGGGAGGGAGGGGGAAGGATGGAGGAGGAGGGAGCAGACTTATTGTTAATGGGAGAACAGGGAAAAGTCCTCCTGGGAGATCTACTGACCTATGAGCATATACATTTAAACTGTTACTCAATCTACTGTACATTTAAGTCCATGCATGTACATTCATTCCTATTTTAAATTATTCCAGTGCCTGTTTTAAGAAAGCACAACCGTTAATGCACTGGAAGCCTTCACGGAACATCACTGCTATCCAAGAGTACCTGTCGTCCATCTGATCTCCATGTGAACACTCCAGGAGAAACAGCTGAAAGACGGAATTGTTTCTTTGTATGAGACGGCTGCTCAAAGAAAAAAAGGTCCTTCCCGGATTTATGCCGCAGAAGGAAGGGAAGTCGGTCAATGAGTGCCAGATGTCTTGCTCAACAGACGTCACCCACCTAGACAATATACACGGGTGAATGAATCACAGGCCGTGGAACCACCAACAGGGCCCTATGAAGTCATGAGGCAGAAAGGGCAATGTGCACGGATCAGGTTGACCCTACCTGTGACCGTCTGATGACCCTACCAGTGACCGTCGGATGACCCTACCAGTGACCGTCGGATGACCCTACCAGTGACCGTTGGATGAGCCCTACCTGTGACCATTGGATGAGCCCTACCTGTGAGTGTTGGATGGGCCCTACCTGTGAGTGTTGGATGAGCCCTACCTGTGAGTGTTGGATGAGCCTACCTGTGAGTGTTGAATGAGCCCTACCTGTGAGTGTTGGATGAGCCCTACCTGTGAGTGTTGAATGAGCCCTACCTGTGAGTGTTGGATGAGCCCTACCTGTGAGTGTTAGATGAGCCATACCTTTGAGTGTTGGATGAGCCCTACCTGTGAGTGTTGGATGAGCCCTACCTGTGAGTGTTGGATGAGCCCTACCTGTGAGTGTTAGATGAGCCATACCTGTGAGTGTTAGATGAGCCCTACCTGTGAGTGTTGGATGAGCCCTACCTGTGAGTGTTGGATGAGCCCTACCTGTGAGTGTTGGATGAGCCCTACCTGTAAGTGATGGATGAGCCCTACCTGTGAGTGTTGGATGAGCCCTACCTGTGACTGTTGGATGATCCCTACCTGTGACAGTTGGATGAGCAGTTGTTCGACATGATTGTAGTAACATGACAGGTCTTCTATAACTGACTACACAGTGTAGCTAATTTTTATTTATTTTTGGTAGCTGGGTAGTAAGGGTTATTTCCTAATTGCTTATGCCACAAAAGTATAGAAAATGGCTATTATTTCCTACAAACTTTGCTTTTGTGACCAGATAGATTCAGTGTTGAGTAACTTCTAGAACTTTTCAGTAATATACAGCTCCGGAAAATATTAAGAGACCACTGCACCTTTTTCTTTCCTTTCCAAAGAAGTTGAAAAGGAAAGTTTTGAGTGAGGAACAGAAGCGTTCAATTTGCAGTGGTCTCTTAATTTTAACCCTTCTGTTCCTCACCTTCCTTAAAACAAATTTGGAAAGGGAAGAATAAGGTGCAGTGGTCTCTTCATTTTTTCCGGGGCTGTATATAGTAGTATAAAGACAGGGGCCTTAAGCCCACCAGTTCAATTTAGTTCCAGCTGCACTATGATGAGTATGGCTGGGATTCCCAGATATCTTTGCCTTTGGGATGGCAGAGACACCAAGGCGCACTACCACAGACGCGACCACAGAGGACCAAGTTCTCTGTGGGGAGGAACAATGTCAAATGGAAGCCACTGGTGGACCACTGGAAGGTGCTGATGCCACCACAGCACATACAATTGGGCCTTATGAAACAATTTGTTAGATAAGGAATCGGCAGCCTTCAAGTACTTTCAACACTTCTTCCCTAAGCTGTCTGAGGCAAAGGTCAAAGCCGGTGTCTTTGTCGCACCAAAAATAAAGATGATTCTGGTGTGCAATGAATTGCCCAAGAAGCGCACTAGTAAGGAGAAAGTGGCTTGGAACAGCATTGTTGCAGTGATTCGAGGCTTCCTGGGCAATCACAAGCCCGAAAACTATGTGGAGCTGGTTGAGACTCTGGTGACGAACTATGGCACAATGGGCTGTAGGATGTCCCTCAAAGTCCTTCTCCTTGATGTTCATCTTGATAAATTCACTCGGAGGAGCAAGGTGAGCGCTTCCACCAGGATATACTGGACTTTGAACGCCTCTACCAAGGACAGCATGATGGGAGACTACATTAAGGGACTGATTTGTAAAAGTGATTTACAGTATAACGTTTGTAGTCATTTTTGTATTACTTTAGTATAAATACGTGTTCATTCGGACGTTTTAATAATTTTTTCTCACTTCATGTAAACGAAACGACACAAATTCGCCCATTTTCTCATTGGAAATAGGTCTATTTCTAAATATCATCCTCCTGGTCACAAAAGCAAAGTTTGTGGGGAATAATAGCCATTTTCTATACTTTTTAGGCATTAGCAAATATGAAATAAGACTTACTACCCAGGAACAAAAATGGTGTTACATAGTGCGATAAAAATACAGACACCATGTCATTCCTTAAACTGTCATTGCATTACACATGACAAACACTACACAGTATTGGAAATAATGCTTTTATGGACTGCTTCCACCAGTTGAAGCTAATACATATGCTTACCCATGTTTGAAACACTTGCACCATACACTCTTTTGGCAGTACTATTGACGCATCAACATCACATCACGTTAGACTCTTCCCGTTTTATTGAGCGCATTGAAAACAAATTAATCTGTATCTCCCAAATTCACACGTGGTATTTCCAGTTTTCATTTCCATTAAAAGCCTTCATCCAAAACTGACATGTTTGTATATAATGACAGCTCTCTATACATAGTTTGTAATGAGAGACAAAACTGTAATGAGCTCAGTCTGCAAGAACAGGTGCAGTACATCTACACAGCATGTCTCTCATTACCAGTTACATCCAGTAAAACAATACAGATTTCCTATCTGTAAAGTCTGTAAGACCTTGGAATCAATCAAGCCAGAAGCTACTGTAGTTTGATAAGACCTGTCATACTCTAAAACCAAGTTGAAAACCTTCCAGAGATTATAGGATCCATATATAAAGATTAAGGGCTGAATTCCATTAAGCCTGCATTTCAGTATTCATAACCTTAATCTTTTATCAATAGTCAAATTAAGTCAAACTGGTCTTGGCTACTGTATGAAAACCTAAAACTACTACCGGGCCTCATTTACAGGTATGCTTTTACATTTTAGAATTAGAAGTGTGGGGGGCAGAGGATGAATAATGTAAATAAAGCCACTGCATTAACATTGCTGAGGCAGCCTTAGCTTTAACAAACTCTCTTCAGTTTTCATTGATATGTGAGGAACCACAGAGAGCTTGATCGGGGGGATGGATCTTGATCCACAGGGTAGAAAATAGAAAAACATGATTTCTAAGTAGAAATTAATTATATTACATCTCATGAGTTGCTGGGCAGAAAGGTGTTTGAATGTTGTATTCTATTACACGTTAAACTCAAATACGTACCATTCAAAATGCTAGCATATAAATCATACTTAGCATAAAACCCCAGATATTCTAAAAGTCTGGAAAACGAATTACACCTTGAAGAACTACTGCTTCATGAGGAGTGAGGTTGGAACTGATAACATAGAAATGTGATTTTCACATTGGAATAGAAATGCAAATATATCTAAACTAAAATCTACACAAAATAAAATGGATTAATAGAAATCTGCAGCGCAAGAAGGGATCCAAGCCTGGCGTGAAGAAGAGGGAGGCCTTCTGTTCACAGTTGACGAGGTAAAAGGCATCCAGAGATTGAATGATCTCTTTCAGTCTGTTGAGAATTATAGGAAATCTGTTTACAGCAAAACATGAACATCACAAGTATCCAGTCAGTTTGGCTAAGAGTCCAAAAAAAATCCCAGACAGAGTTAAGCCTTTAGAGAAAGAACTGTCCTTTCACATGTTCAAGATGGAGGGTTTGGAAGATGTGGATTGCTATGTGGGTCTAAAATGTGCCGGCAAGTCAAGGACAAACACTGACGACCACCGTTTCCACCAGCTATCTTCAATCCTGGAGAGACTAAAGGTTCCAGGCAAGCACTTACCCTACTTGTCTTAACACGTCACCTTGTCATTCAAGAATTGGATTAGCTAAATCAAGTTTGCTAACGCTGGGCTGGGGAATGAAAATGTTCATAGCATTGTTGACCCATGTCCATTGGTTTATAGCAGAGCCATTTAAAGCCAGGCTCTCTGGCAGGACAAACGTCGCAGACAAAGTCGGTGCAATCTGAGGACGACACGGTTAGCACTAACGCTGGTAGACTTTAACCTTGCCAAGGACAAACCAGGGTTCTGCTCAGATCTGAGCAACCGTTTTCCCATTACCCTTATCTACAGAAACACTAAAATCCTGTTAAATGGAGCCATTTTCTCATTTTCCTGCGAGGTCATTTTCATGCATGGAGAGATCCATTCATTGTACTGCTGAGAATTTGGAGGCACGGGGGTTTCTGCTGTAATAACAGCTGGTGTGTCCAAAAGAACAGTTCAACGGGTTTGGAGAGGCGAGACGTTCAGGACCATCACAAGCAGCACGGCAATAAAACAGTGCACACATCTGCATAGCAACAGATCGTGACTAGGTATACTGAATATTCATAGTGCTCCTTATCAAACCATATCAAACCATGGCAACACAGAGAGGTGAGTAGAAAATGCCAAACGTAGTCCATGTCCTTTTTATTGGTCAATAGTACTTTAGTTCATGTCCTTTGATTGGTCAATAGTAGTTAATGTCCTTTGATTGCTCAATTGCAGTCCAGGTCCTTTGATTGGTACATAGTAGTCCACATCCTTTGATTGGTCAATAGTAGTCCACGTCCTTTGATTGGTCAATAGTAGTCCACGTCCTTTGATTGGTCAATAGTAGTCCAAGTACTTTGATTGGTACATAGTAGTCCATGTCCTTTGATTGGTCAATAGTAGTCCACGTCCATTGATTGGTCAATAGTCGCCCACGTCCACTGATTGGTAAATAGTAGTCCATGTCCTTTGATTGGCCAGTAGTAGTCCACGTCCTTTGATTGGTCAATATTAGTCCATGTCCTTTTATTGGTCATTTCCAATGGCTTTTCCGCAACATTTTAAAATGTCTGCATTCAACCTCGGTCAGAGTCAATTATATATCCTTGCATTGACCAGTCACCCCTGCCCTATACTGACTTGAAGCTGTTTGTCTGTGTGGAGGCTCAGGAGGAGAAGCAGAGGCCGCAGCACTCCATGCAGATCTCCAGGCAGTCTGCAGACTCACAGCACGCGTCGATGATCCCACAGTCCATGTCACATGGCAGTTCACAGTCGCCACACTCCTCTGACGCACAGCAGCAGCAGAAGCACGAGGAATCGTCCCCCGCACAGGAGCCACAGGTGGCACAGTCCAAGACCATGTTACAGAGAGTCAGGAACTCACAGAACAGACAGGCCAGGATACAGTGAACACAACAGTCTGAGGGACACAGAGAAACAGACACAGACCAGGACTTACTCATCATCATCATCTGACCTGGTCTATTAGTGTGTTGTTTGACTGAGGTGAGAGGAGAGGGGAGGGGTGGAGACGCCAGGAGAGTAGAGAAGACGAGAGAAGCGAGGAGAGGGGAGGAGATGACAGGAGGCGAGAGGACAGGAGAGAAGTGAAAAGAGTGGAGGAGATGACAGGAGAAGAGGACATGAGATGAGACTGGAGGGGAGACAGAGATCCAAAATGATCTGGTGTCCTATTTGACCTAAAGAGGACATGAGCCCTTGGACCATGCCTCAGGACAACCTGGCCCGAATGACTTGTAGATGGCTCTGCCTAAATTCCTCCTGGTTGTGTTACAGATCAAGTTGCTGCCTAAAGACACCTGTGGCCACTGCTCCCTCCCAACTGATTGTCCCTGTCTTTGTCCACCTGGTTATGCAGCAAGGACTCTGGACACAGCCACCAGGCATTTACTGACCTGCTTATCTTCTGAGCATACAAATACATTGACTAGGCCCAAAATTTTATTTATAAAATATATTTGACAGGAGAGTAGAGACCAGGAGAAGGGAGGAGGTGACAGGTGAATAGATAGGAAAAGGGGACATGAGAGAAGCGGGGAGGACAGGAGATAGGAGGAGAGTGGAGGAGCCAAATACGTAGGTATCTACTCACCGTCCTGCGCCTCCACAGGTATCTGGGAGCTGTTGCTTTTGGAGGAGCTCTTGCTCCTCTTGCTGCTCTGAGAAGTGATGGATGGGTTGGACTGGAGCTCCTTGGGGTTCTTCGTCCCCGATGAAGACGTTGAGGAAGATGAAGCTGCTCTCGGAAGGGAACCGGGATGTGGGTGATCACGGGGACATCCGTTCCTCCACCCGTTGTTGTGTATATGAGGTGTGTGTGTGTGGGCCTTGGCTCCGTGGCGTAGCTGGTTGCTAGGTGGCGTTAGGCACGGCTGCGTGGGGTGCATGGGGGTGGATCGCGCTTGAGGCTGACCTGACAACAGAGAAAAACATTTACAATATGCTTCAGCTGAACCCGTGGGACACATGGAAAACCCGGTCACCGTAACCATGTCCAATCAGCTCCTGGGAACGGCCATGTTTTTACTGGTGGGAGAAGTTTTCTTGGATTCAACATCACTCAGATAATCCCCCACAACAGATATGCCTAGACACGGGCCATTTGAAATTCCTAGTGTATGATGAATCAATCCAAATAATAGAGCAAAAACAACTGCCTCTTCATGGTCTAATAGACCCAGCTGCTCTACGCTAGGTGGACAGTGTATTAATAAATAAATAATAATGACTGTTATGTACATTCAGGGCCAGACATAGGCTCTTGGTGGCCCTAAATGAGATCAGGTTGGGGAGCATTGACAGCAAGGAGACAATTCATCATTCTATTTCTGTTTCAGTTTGAAAACACTTTTCCCACCCCAAGGGCCCACAGGAGGTCAGGGCATGCCTGTCTAGGTGGTAGCTAATTTTAGCAGTCGTATTAGTCGCTGGCGAGATAAACTACATATAATGTATGTATACATTATATAATATATATATATATAATATATATATATATATATATATATATATTTATATATACACATACTGTTTACATACAAATCAGGTAATGGAGTGGTTATGCACAGGCCCATTTGGAATGGGGATTTCTACTATTCTGACTTTCAACAGTAAGTTGAGACCTCAACTGAGTTTAATGGAAGCCCTAAGCAATTGCTTATGGCACTTTTGACTGGAGATGGCCCCGTAAAAATTCTAAAACACCATGCATTAATTAATAATATCTGTGATATACTGACCATTAGGATATGCAGAAAATAATGAATAAAATGAATGACTCTCAAGCAGTATTTGCAAATGGTTGTGTTTTGATTGATGTAAACTAATTAATGTTTAGAATATTTTCTCACAGTCAGAAATGAAGGCTACACACACACACACACACACACACAATCTCAGCTCTGGCCTGGTGTGTGTTTGCGGCCTACAGGCTCTGTACTGTTCCTTGTCTAAGTCAGACCAGGGTTGATCTTGGCTGGCCAACATGCATCTCTCCGTATATTTTACTGAGCACCACCAATACTAATTACACTGAAAGAAAGAACAAGGCAGTGAAAAGCACACCTCCTCTGCCAAAACAAACAAAAGCCCTGAAAACCAAAGAGGGCTTAAACTGAACCATGATATTTCAAATATATTATGATAATATTTAATACCATCCTATCAAGGCCCTAAATATTTTCTTGACCTGAAAACACAGATGTAGAGAGGTGTGACTTGACAGGGTAAAATACCGCTGTTGGATGTCCAGAGAGAAGTACACACACAAGAAGGCTGAGATTCAGTGAAACATGACGGGCAGTAAAACTGTCCATTAGATAATCGTTCAGAGACAGATAACCCTGCTAGGGCTGTTTTGATTGGCCCACTGCCGGGGTCACACAACCAATCGAGTGTGATTAAAGATTCTTTTATTTAGCATTTTCTAACCCAACTCCAGATGTCTGGCAAACCACAGGGGTAGTGTGTGTGTGTGTGTGTCTGTAGAGATGTCAGAGGGAAGCATATTTTCTCTTCTGAAGTATGTCAAAAGTCAATACCTGCTTCTCAGCTGTGTAGTCTCCACTCTTTCGAATTTTTCTTTCTGCTTCACCCTCTCTGCCTCAACATCTGTCTCTGTCTCAATGTCTGTCTCTGTCTGAATGTATGTCTCTGTCTGAATGTCTGTCTGTCTCAACGTCTGTCTCTTTCTCTGTCACTTTCTCTTACAATCTCACCCTCTCTTTCTCAACGTCTGTCTCTGTCTCAATGTCTGTCTCTCTCAGTCACTTCCTCTTACCATCTCTGTCCCAACGTCTGTCTGTCTAAATTTCTGTTTCTCTCTCTCTCTCAGTCACTTCCTCTTACCATCTCACATTCTCTGTCTCAACATCTCTCTCTCTCTCAGTCACTTCCTCTTACCATCTCACCTTCTCTGTCTCAACATCTCTCTCTCTCTCTGTCACTTCCTCTTACCATCTCACCTTCTCTGTCTCAACATCTCTCTCTCTCTCAGTCACTTCCTCTTACCATCTCACCTTCTCTGTCTCAACATCTCTCTCTCTCTCTGTCACTTCCTCTTACCATCTCACCTTCTCTGTCTCAACATCTCTATCTCTCTCTGTCACTTCCTCTTACCATCTCACCTTCTCTGTCTCAACATCTCTATCTCTCTCTGTCACTTCCTCTTACCATCTCACCTTCTCTGTCTCAACATCTCTCTCTCTCAGTCACTTCCTTTTACAATCTCACCCTCTCTGTATGTTTAATACTTCGATTCAATTTAGAGGGCATTATTGGCATGGGAAACATTTGTTTCCATCATCAAATAAAGTGAAAAATGGACAACGTATAATAAATTACACACAAAAGTTTCTTTAAATGTTCTATTATTATCTACTTACAGTTGGACAATGTGCATGTAGTTATGCCTATGATTGTCAAGAGACCTTAAATAAAGGCATGAATATTGGTTAGTATGACTATGTCTTAACATGGTTGTTCTTCATTTTGGGTCAGTCACAGTGGTCAGGTAGTTTGCACAGTTTTTGGTTGATTGGTTGAACGTCTAACTATGTTGCTGTCTGGGGGTTCTTTGGGTTCTGTTAGGTTGGTTAAAAACTCTCTCGCCTTTTCTTTATTCCCCACCCTCTCCTATCTCACCCTTTCTTTATAATCAACCCTCTCTAATCTCATCCTTTCTTTACTTCCCACCCTCTCTAATCTCATCCTTTCTTTATAATCAACCCTCTCTAATCTCATCCTTTCTTTATAATCAACCCTCTCTAATCTCATCCTTTCTTTATGCCCCACCCTCTCTAATCTCATCCTTTCTTTATGCCCCACCCTCTCTAATCTCATCCTTTCTTTATGCCCCACACTCTCTAATCTCATCCTTTCTTTATGCCCCACCCTCTCTAATCTCATCCTTTCTTTATGCCCCACCCTCTCTATGTCTCACCCTTCCTTTATGCCCAACCCTTTCTATGTCTCACCCTTCCTTTATGCCCCACCCTCTCTAATCTCATCCTTTCTTTATGCCCCACCCTCTCTATGTCTCACCCTTCCTTTATGCCCCACCCTCTCTATGTCTCACCCTTCCTTTATGCCCCACCTTCTCTATGTCTCCCCCTTCCTTTATGCCCCACCCTCTCTAATCTCATCCTTTCTTTATGCCCCACCCTCTCTATGTCTCACCCTTCCTTTATGCCCCACCCTCTCTATGTCTCACCCTTCCTTTATGCCCCACCCTCTCTATGTCTCACCCTTCCTTTATGCCCAACCCTCTCTAGGTCTCTCTCTCTCTCTTTCTCTGTTTCCTCCTCTCCCTCTGTTGCAATCTTTCTTCCTATCTAACTCTCACCCCCCCATTTGACTCCCCAACTGTCTTTTTCAACCCCTCTCTCCTACCCCTGGGCTTTTCCATTAACAACTGTCACATTTTGTAAAATACAGTACATTGTTTGCTTCAGTCAAGAAGAGAGACACCAATGAGTATGAGAGAGGGGGGAAAGAGATGGAGAGAGACAGGGAGAGGGAAAGCGAGAGTGTAGACCAAACATGCACCACAGAAAACGAATCAGTCCTCAAAAACCCTGTCTCAGCTTTTCATTTCTCCACTAGAAAACAAACATACACAGACAGCCACAACTGCTTCCAGTGACCCTAATCAGAGTGACTGAGCCAGGTCTTTACCCAACATCTCTCTCTCTGCTATCATTCTCTATGTGGCAATGTGGAACAGTCCCACGTCTGGGAAATATTTCTTCACTTGGTGAAGACAACATCAGGAGAAATCAGGATTATTCGTTTACTGAAAGCCAATAGATTATATAAAAGCAAATGAATGTAGATAGAGTGGTAAGGTCATTGTAACGGGATATTATCAAGTGGCTTGCCGTTCATCATTCTACCTTCGTATGTGTGTGTGTGTGTGTGTGTGTCTCTTGGTTTAGTGGTGTGTGTGGATGGGAAGTAAACAGGCAGGTCTTTTGGGCATCTGGCAGACTGACAGACAGACTTTACAGAGGATTCATGACTGTCTCCTTATAAATCTTGAGGGCAGACAACAAGGCTGCTACACACACACACAGATGGGCACAACACACACACACACACACACATAGAAAAAGCATTTTGTGCAACACAGACAGCAACAGAGAGAGACTGCGTGTGTGTTTGAGAGATCGACAGAGGAAAGTTTGTTCACTTTGACTGTGTTGTCTATTTAGGGTCAGGAGGGATGTTTGGGTGTGCCACAGAATCACAATGATTCACAAGCACATGGTTGGAATAACACAGAGCTGAACCACTGGAGGCCAACAAGATGAGACTGATACAACCAGTTCATAAGGGAGGGGAGTCAGAGAGGGAAGGGGGAGAATGGGAGGCCAGAGGAGGGGGAGGACAGAGGAGGGGGAGGCCAGAGGAGGGGGAGGACAGAGTAGGGGGAGGACAGAGGAGGGGGAGGACAGAGAAGGGAGAGGACAGAGATGTTAATGTGCAGACTCAGCTTAGACCTGTAACTGCGTGTTTGAGAAAGACAGAGAGGAAGAGAGGGAGGGATAGAACTGAATTAAATTAAGCGGAAGAGAGGCCAGTGTAGGCCCAGCCTGTTGCCTGTAGCCATGGGGGTGTAGGCCCAGCCTGTTGCCTGTAGCCATGGGGGTGTAGGCCCAGCCTGTTGCCTGTAGCCATGGGGGTGTAGGCCCAGCCTGTTGCCTGTAGCCATGGGGGTGTAGGCCCAGCCTGTTGCATGTAGCCATGGGGGTGTGGTACGTCTGGTTTTAAAGTGTGACTCACAGTCGGCTGACTGCTCTCCTCTACTTCGCCTCACGCCTCCTCTCTCTCACCTCTACCTCCCCTCATCGCTCTTCTCTGTCTCCCTCCCTTCTCTTCCCTCTTCTCGCTACCTCCCTCTCTTTCTCCTCGAATCCCTCCATGCCCTCCAGAAAGACAATCGCTCTTCCCTTCTCCGGCCCCTCCCACCCCATCACCTCCCCTCCTGTTACCCCCTGAGGGGGGAGACAAGGACGCGGCCAGGGACTGATTCATCACAGACGGGTGTGTAATTAAAGTCAGAGTTTTTCAATCCTGTTACATTTCACACTGGCAACCCTCTAACCCAGGGTGCATCTCTTAATGATCCCAGAGGTTTTTTTTCTGCAATTGTAATCCTTTTTCCTTTATTTTCTATGAAAAAAAACACACATGGACACATAAGCACAGCTTTGGTGCTTGGTCTATACAACTATCGTCACACTTTGAGGCACTTCACAACACTTTCCTCTTTCCCTATCATGACAATCTTTCAGCCTGACTATCAGCAGTACATTTACAAATACTACTGTGGCTGTTCATATCTGTAGAGGCAGGTCATATCTGTAGAGGCAGGCAGGTACACCGTAAATGATATGGCTTCTTTGTCGAAATTGTCCATCTTCAAAATGAAAACCCCTACCCTGGTTCTTTGTATTTCTTGCGCATGCTCAAAATGTATCTTTACCACAGCGTTTGCTGCTGAGAACAGCCAGTATGAATGCGACGACTGCTAATCTGGACTCGTCTGAGAGAGGAGCTAATTGCTAAAGTATCAGAGTGCAAACCGAGCACCGATACGGGCACGACCCTTTAGGCTGCCTACCTAACTCCTCTTCATCTTGTTTTGTGCTGCCAGCCTAACAAGTTCTAGTCAGATCGTAGTTTTTGTCTATGATGGGAGGTACCAGGAAGTGAGTTCTTTGTTAACTTAATACCCTGTTTTGATAGGAGGTTATACATGCAAATACAGTATATAATTGTTCAGAAGACCAATGATCCAGCCAGAGTCTCTGTTCTAGATTTCCCTGGCCTTTTCTCTGCCTTGTAGGTGCACTGTCCGTCCAATAATGGATGGAATCACAGACTGAGCACTTTTCTACACATTTGGACCTTTTTATTTCCACTCTCAATCAGTAGGTTTTTGGATGTACCATATGGAGGCTACTTCCATGATTAGGATTGACAGCTGAACAGGTTGTTCCGTAATGAATAGCTTCCAATCAGTCCATAGCTGATTGTCATATTTCACACTTCAAATGAGTGTTATGAAATGACCCGTGTTATGACCGACATATTTCAATGGTGAGGGCTGTTGTTTGCAGTGCCCTTGTTCTTAGCGCCATGGAGATTTTTTGGGGGGGCAAGCTATTTGCAAGAAATAGCTTTAATAAGTCAAACGTATATAAGCTCCTTAAAGAAATTTGCACAATGGCAGGAAATAATAACATTAAATTGAATTTAGCCTCTAAAACACCGGTCAGCCTTGCGCATAATTACGCTCCCGGCCACCCACACCACCTGAGCTTTTCAATTTAGAAAACAACCTGGCTTTGTGGGTGAGTGGTCTGACAGAGCATTGGCCTTGGCTGAACAGTGAGTGGTCTGACAGAGCATTGGCCTTGGCTGAACAGTGAGTGGTCTGACAGAGCATTGGCCTTGGCTGAACAGTGAGTGGTCTGACAGAGCATTGGCCTTGGCTGAACAGTGAGTGGTCTGACAGAGCATTGGCCTTGGCTGAACAGTGAGTGGTCTGACAGAGCATTGGCCTTGGCTGAACAGTGAGTGGTCTGACAGAGCATTGGCCTTGGCTGAACAGTGAGTGGTCTGACAGAGCATTGGCCTTGGCTGAACAGTGAGTGGTCTGACAGAGCATTGGCCTTGGCTGAACAGTGAGTGGTCTGACAGAGCATTGGCCTTGGCTGAACAGTGAGTGGTCTGACAGAGCATTGGCCTTGGCTGAACAGTGAGTGGTCTGACAGAGCATTGGCCTTGGCTGAACAGTGAGTGGTCTGACAGAGCATTGGCCTTGGCTGAACAGTGAGTGGTCTGACAGAGCATTGGCCTTGGCTGAACAGTGAGTGGTCTGACAGAGCATTGGCCTTGGCTGAACAGTGAGTGGTCTGACAGAGCATTGGCCTTGGCTGAACAGTGAGTGGTCTGACAGAGCATTGGCCTTGGCTGAACAGTGAGTGGTCTGACAGAGCATTGGCCTTGGCTGAACAGTGAGAGTGGTGGTAATGGTCAGCGTAGAAGCATAAGTGGTCCTGAGGTTTCGATGGAAAAATCTAAAAAACCAACAGAAGACCCCAGAAGTCAGAGAGCTTAACACTCAGTCATCAACACCCTAAAACACACACGCCTCCATCCAGCCCTCTATCTCCTCCCACTCACAATAGACAGATGAATAACCACAGTTACATTTCAAGACTAGCAGAGAAACAGAAGGAGATCCCAAAGGACCGATTGATCATGAGTCAGGAAAGTGGGACTGACTCACTCCTGTCTACTTGTGAAGGGCTGAGGTATGCCAAGATCACTGACAGGGACAATGAACTGTGAGGAACTAAAACACGCTAATGTTCAGTTCACGTCTGAAGAGAAAAACACAATCACACACAGCTCTCAGACAGATTGTCAGAGGCAGAGCCATGCTACAGTCACAATGTCATCCCTGTGAAGTAGAGCATTTGGGCTGTGGATATGCATTTTTGCTTCCATTTTCCACCATACACTAAGTCAGACAAACACACACACACTTAAAAAAAACGATTATTTCAAAACCAATATATGTCTATCACAAGTGAGAAGTCTGCAGTGTTAAGTGAGTATGCTGCAAAATATCTCCATGGGGCGTCTCTTTAGCAAAAAAGCAGATGCTGCCAGAATTAAGAAAGAACTTAAAGTTGAATGCAAAAATGGACACCATGCATGTCTCTGGAAAAGCAAATAACCTGCAGACAACGGCCTATGTCAGTGAAGAAGCTGGTCACAAGAAGCTGCTGGAAGGAGTCAGAATGCGCTTGTGAAAACTGTTTTTTTTCAGGGAGAAAAAACTTGAAGGTTAATGGGCTTGTTAGCTTAACAGCCCATCCATTCAGTTTTCTGTGATCCAGACAACTTCAGTTTGCCTGTTGTGCATAGGGCTGTTTTTGACTTGACAGGTTTTTTATAATCTCTTTCTTTGTAATTGATATGCCAGGCTGGCCGGGTATAAGCTTTGCTTTTGTGTGTTGATACTTTATTGCTTCACATCCTTGTCGTGCGGTAGGAGTAATTTACTCAGTCATACGGTAGGTGTAATTTAGTCAGTCGTACGCTAGGTGAAATTATGTCAGCGTTTACAGTATGTGTCAATCCCCAAACTTAACCTCTACAGTTTGTGCAAATTATGAGGATTTATTTATTTTTGTGTTGTACTCCAACTGGTGCCCAAGCTACTTTTTATCTTCACATGGGCTTGAAGACACAACACAATATGCTTCACAAGTACAACAAACATAATACACAGAAATACACGTATACTGTGGATAAACATTCTACAATAATCAAATGAATGACATTTAAAAATTAAATGCAAAATTCGCTATTTACAACACATTCTAATGCATAGCTTGATACACATAAATGAATCACAAATGTCTGCACACTGGTGTCCCACCACATGCAGCTGATGCACCTTAAATTTTTTTTGCCCCTGCCCCTCAGATAGCCTGACTCCGCCACTGCACCTTTGTATGTACAATTGTTTTGCACTCCATTTTTCTTCTCATTGAATTTTTCTCCAGACGCAATTTTTTGGCAATATGATATTTTCCTGTTTTAATTTTATTAAATTCTTTTTTATTAAAGTTTTTTATAAAAACACATTTTCTAAGATCTGGGGGGTTACTGTGGGTAAATAAAGCCGGAAAAGTCAGATTTTATATGTTATAATTTCAGGCTGTAAGGCAACAAAAGGCAAACATTTTGAAAGGGGTGGTGCCTTTCTATAACCACTGAATATATTGTTAGCGAAGTACAGTGTCCTAACAATGTACAGATATTTAAAGTATGAATGGCAAGGGAAAACAAATAAAGAGATAAACATGGGTTATGTTTACAATGTTTTTTTGTGCTCCACAGGTTGCTCTTTTCTCATTGCAACAGCTCTTTGGCAAAACCTCCAAAACACACCATCATTTGAGCTACTGGAGTTATTTTGTGGTAACTCAGTAACCAACAGTTATCGTCAGGAAGTGGCTCACAGAGGAGAGGCCCCCTGGCCTGACTGCACTTGGATTATGTGTGGTGAGAAGGGAGAGACATGGTTGTGTTTATGTTTGTGTACAGTATGTGTATCTCATTGTGCTTTCCAGGAAGCTGGTGCTGCATTGGGAACCATTTTGTCAAATGGACAGTGAAGGATGTAGAAATCTGGCCCATTTCTAAATTATCATCCTTTTCTTGTTGGACTTCATGTGACCCACCAAAGAACAAAACCAGCGTTTCTACTACACACAGATGCCCAAGAGAATAACGAGAAGAAAGAAACACAGCCAAAAACTATACTGCCGGAATCACCTAGGTACAGTAGTCATAGTGACTCAATAACAATCACAGTTAAAGGAAAACATAAAGAAACCAGTCCTCTGGACCAGTTTAACTTGGCTGTAGCATGTGGCATGTTGCGTGTAGACATGGGTGATGCAGCCAGCCGGAACTCACCCCACTTACCTTCTGATGTTGTAAATGTAATTCAGAGGCTTGTGTGTGCGTGTGTGTGTGTGTGTGGGGGGGGGGGGGGGGGTCTGACCTATTTCTTGGGGCTTTGTGTGTTAATTCAGGGTAGAGACAGTGTAACTGACAACACCGGGTTTCAGTAATGGAACCTAAACATTTAAAACATTTAGAGACACTTATGAACTGTAACAGAAGACAGTAATTCATAATAGGGATCTTATAACACTAGAATAGTGACTGCAAATGAGGGTGATTTGCGGGGAACATTTCAGGGAAAGTCTAGAGTGTATTTTGAGTAGTACTTTAATTCCATCCTAGAGAGCGCTAAAACATTGGGTGAATGGTATTGTTGTTTCTAGCTTCTGAACATGTTTTGAGGTGTGCCTAACATAATCATACCACCGGTGAGTAAAATACTGTACACAGTTTCTATTCATTTATATTTTACAACACCAGTTGAGTTGACTGAGAACAAATCTTCATTTACAGCAATGATAGAACATTTCACCTTACCAGCACCGGGATTCAAATTAGCAATGCTTTGGGACCCTATAGAATATTAAAATATATAGAGCCCTTTGGCCTTCTGTTTTGGCTTGTAGTCTGTGCCAGTTCTGAGGTTTTTGTTAAAGCCTTCAAAATAGTGACATACAGCAAGTAATATAAAGATCCAATATTATGCTAAAATGTATAAACACTTTATCTAGCGGTCGACCTGCTTGTCCCTTATCTCCTGTATTGATGGTTAGAGTGTCAAATACATTGTGTCTTATGCTGGTCCAGCACTCTGCACTACTGCCTCTGGTGCACTGCTACAGCATGATGTCACCCAGCCCACTGCTCCTTCAGAAAACACTCTCCTCTATCTTTCCTCATGTACCTGTCTAATAAAGTTTACAAAATGCCAGAAAACACATTTTTAAAAGTACATAAACGTAAAAAAAGAAAGAGGATCCTATAACAATGTAAGTTATTGTAGGAACCCTTTAAATATTTTGTATAGTTTAATATAGCCAATGTGACTGCTTTGTGCCATGGGTAACTACAGAGCAGTTGCTATTGAAACTGCATTTAGGTTAGAGTAGGAATCCAACAATCTGAAATACATAATAAAGTACATTACTGTCAAATTCTATATATAAAGTGTGTGTGTGTTACTCACAGGTAATGCTTTTGCTAGGTGTTGTCAGGTCTGGCTGTGAGAGACTGTTGTTGTTGTTACCATTTTCCTTGTCCCCTAGCAACACCTCTGGTTTGACCTTTGGCCTTTCGATGAGTGGGTCCAGGCTTCCGTGCACATCTGGAGGTAACAGACACATGGAAAGACAGAGAGACTGTTACAGAGGGAAAGAAACACATTAATCTAGAGCAGGGAGACAAACACCTCCCTGAAGGGGGCAGCATTCTTCCCATCACGACCACCCTACAATAACATGACCAACAATAACTGTCTCACACTGGGTCTGCACATAGTCAATGGTTAGAAGTTTAGACGTTTTTGTTAAGGCCTGCATAGTTAGCCCATTTTACTTGCATATGCTACTAAAATAAAATTAGCGTGAATGGCAAAATTAAAATAGGCGCACACTTGTAAACTAGCAATTTACACCAAAAAACACATACTGTCATAATTGTAGTATTTCTGCTATTGTGTCTCATTGTTGTCAAATGAACAAAGAACTACAAATAGCATAATGCAAGACATACCTCAGTTTAATAAACGACTGGAATTAACTCAGCAGAGCGGGTTGATAGCAAGAAACTTGTAATAGGTATGTAGCTTAATAGGTGTGTACACATTTTGTAGTGGGGAATCCTAACAAAAAAGACAGTTGTTAAACACAACCTGTCAAAAAAGCACACCCAATGCAGAGATGCCTACGTAATAAAAAACACAAAAAAAACACCCCGGGAAGTTTCAGTCAGCCATGAGAAAGATATTTCAGGACAAGAGGTGAGAAGACAACTCAAAATAAAATACATTATAGCCTACTTCATAGCTAAAGAAGAACTTAGTCAATGATAACCATCTCAACTATATTTCCTTGTGTGCCTACATTTTATTTGTGTGTTCCTATATTTTTTGTGTGCTCTTATATTTTTTAACTCAGGAGCACATGTACTCCTTGTATAAAATGCCAGCTTAGAGCCCTGATAGTGACAAGAAGCAAGTGATTTAAAAACCTGTTACTATGCTACGTGTGTGAACCCAGAGTCTCTCAGAGCATTCACAGTCAGTACTGTAGACTAATCTGTTACTGACCTCAATCCAGAGCCTCTCAGAGCATTCAGTCAGTACTGTAGACTACACTGTTACTGACCTCAATCCAGAGCCTCTCAGAGCATTCAGTCAGTACTGTAGACTACACTGTTACTGACCTCAATCCAGAGCCTCTCAGAGCATTCACTCAGTACTGTAGACTACTCTGTTACTGACCTCAACACAGTCTCTCAGAGCATTCAGTCAGTACGGTAGACTACTCTTTTACTGACCTCAACACAGAGTCTCTCAGAGCATTCAGTCAGTACTGTAGACTACTCTATTACTGACCTCAACACAGAGTCTCTCAGAGCATTCAGTTAGTACTGTAGACTACTCTGTTACTGACCTCAACACAGAGTCTCTCAGAGCATTCAGTCAGTACTGTAGACTACTCTGTTACTGACCTCAACACAGAGTCTCTCAGAGCATTCAGTTAGTACTGTAGACTACTCTATTACTGACCTCAACACAGAGTCTATCAGAGCATTCAGTTAGTACTGTAGACTACTCTGTTACTGACCTCAACACAGAGTCTCTCAGAGCATTCAGTCAGTACTGTAGACTACTCTGTTACTGACCTCAACACAGAGTCTCTCAGAGCATTCAGTCAGTTCTGTAGACTACTCTATTACTGACCTCAACACAGAGTCTCTCAGAGCATTCAGTCAGTACTGTAGACTACTCTGTTACTGACCTCAACACAGAGTCTCTCAGAGCATTCAGTCAGTACTGTAGACTACTCTGTTACTGACCTCAACACAGAGTCTCTCAGAGCATTCAGTCAGTACTGTAGACTACTCTGTTACTGACCTCCACACAGAGTCTATCAGGGCATTCAGTCAGTACTGTAGACTAATCTGTTACTGACCTCAACACAGAGTCTCTCAGAGCATTCAGTCAGTACTGTAGACTACTCTGTTACTGACCTCAACACAGTCTCTCAGAGCATTCAGTCAGTACTGTAGACTACTCTGTTACTGACCTCCACACAGAGTCTATCAGGGCATTCAGTCAGTACTGTAGACTAATCTGTTACTGACCTCAACACAGAGTCTCTCAGAGCATTCAGTCAGTACTGTAGACTACTCTGTTACTGACCTCAACACAGTCTCTCAGAGCATTCAGTCAGTACTGTAGACTACTCTGTTACTGACCTCAACACAGTCTCTCAGAGCATTCAGTCAGTACTGTAGACTACTCTGTTACTGACCTCAACACAGTCTCTCAGAGCATTCAGTCAGTACTGTAGACTACTCTGTTACTGACCTCAACACAGTCTCTCAGAGCATTCAGTTAGTACTGTAGACTACTCTGTTACTGACCTCAACACAGAGTCTCTCAGAGCATTCAGTCAGTACTGTAGACTACTCTGTTACTGACCTCAACACAGAGTCTCTCAGAGCATTCAGTCAGTACTGTAGACTACTCTGTTACTGACCTCAACACAGTCTCTCAGAGCATTCAGTCAGTACTGTAGACTACTCTGTTACTGACCTCAACACAGTCTCTCAGAGCATTCAGTTAGTACTGTAGACTACTCTGTTACTGACCTCAACACAGAGTCTCTCAGAGCATTCAGTCAGTACTGTAGACTACTCTGTTACTGACCTCAACACAGTCTATCAGGGCATTCAGTCAGTACTGTAGACTAATCTGTTACTGACCTCAACACAGAGTCTCTCAGAGCATTCAGTCAGTACTGTAGACTACTCTGTTACTGACCTCAACACAGTCTCTCAGAGCATTCAGTCAGTACTGTAGACTACTCTGTTACTGACCTCAACACAGAGTCTCTCAGAGCATTCAGTCAGTACTGTAGACTAATCTGTTACTGACCTCAACACAGAGTCTCTCAGAGCATTCAGTCAGTACTGTAGACTACTCTGTTACTGACCTCAACACAGAGTCTCTCAGAGCATTCAGTCAGTACTGTAGACTACTCTGTTACTGACCTCAACACAGTCTCTCAGAGCATTCAGTCAGTACTGTAGACTACTCTATTACTGACCTCAACACAGAGTCTCTCAGAGCATTCAGTCAGTACTGTAGACTACTCTGTTACTGACCTCCACACACAGTCTCTCAGAGCATTCAGTCAGTACTGTAGACTACTCTGTTACTGACCTCAACACAGAGTCTCTCAGAGCATTCAGTTAGTACTGTAGACTACTCTGTTACTGACCTCAACACAGAGTCTCTCAGAGCATTCAGTCAGTACTGTAGACTACTCTGTTACTGACCTCAACACAGAGTCTCTCAGAGCATTCAGTCAGTACTGTAGACTACTCTGTTACTGACCTCAACACAGAGTCTCTCAGAGCATTCAGTCAGTACTGTAGACTACTCTGTTACTGACCTCAACACAGAGTCTCTCAGAGCATTCAGTCAGTACTGTAGACTACACTGTTACTGACCTCCATCCAGTGTCTCTAGGAACATTAAGGTCAGTCCACCATTTTCCGACCAGGGCAAAATCAACTACGAGAAAACAAAACCTAACACACTGAATGCTTTTCAGAAATGCTACAGACTAAAGAAAGATAGTGTTGAAACTGAGAAGAAAAACTGCTCAAAAACTATTCAAATACATGCCAAGTTCATGAATAAATGGTTTCACTGCAAAAGTGAAGGTATAGGAATAAACCCAGCAGTTGAGAAGAAAATCCAAAGCAGACAACTTAATAAAAATAACAACAAAGAAAAACACTTCAACAAGTACGCTTACTGCAAAAAGATAAAACTGAAAAGACAATGACAAAAAGACTTAACAAAGTTAAAAAACAAAATTGGGATTATGGCTTCTGATCTGAATTTCAATAGCCACATAAAATTCATAACTAAATCTGCCTATTATCACCTTAAAAACATAGCTAAAATTTGAGGATTCATGCCCAGATGAGGTCTAAAAAAACATATTTGCACTTTTAACTCCAGTAGGTTGGACAACTGTAATGGCCTGTTTTCAGATCTCTCAAAAAAAAAATCCTCAGAAAATTGCAGCTCATTCAGAACGCTGCTGCTCGAGTTCTAACATGAACTCGGTCTCTGCATTGGCTCACTGTATCTAATAGAATTGATTTTAAGATACTGCTACTCTTCTATACATCACACAATGGTTCAGGGCCAAGTTACATTTCAGGTTACATGATATTATGCATGTACCGTAGATGATGAAATCCCTAAAACTCTTTTACGTTGAGAAACATAACTGTTGGACTATTTGCCCGTGCAGTCTTTCACAGAGAGGTGAACACCTCCCCATTTTACTTCTGAAAGACTCATCCTGCCTGGAATGATATTTTTATACCCAATCATGTTAGTGACCTGTTGCCAATCAACCTAATTAGATGTGAGATGTTCCACCCGGTACAATTTTGTATTAAACAACTTTTACAGTCTTTTGTTGCCCTTGTCCCAACTTATTGGGTTGCTAGCATCAAATTCAAAGTGGACATATATTTTTCAAGGAACAATTACATTTTTCAGTTTCAACATTTGGTATGTTGTCTTTCCAATATTTTCTGTTGAATTAAGGGTTTTAATTATTTCCACATCTTTGCATTTTATTTAATTTATTTTAAACAAGGTTGTAAATATTATTACCAATATTAACCTCTATTAATGTGTTTTATGTTTAGACAGAAAAACAGGTCATACAATCACAAAGCCATAAGTAGCCAAAGGTAGAAACTATTGGAGTACTTCTTATAAATTACAGAATGTCTCCTGCTCCTCCACACAAGCTGCAATGAACAACTAATACAGCAACATGTTGTCATTGTAGCTTCTTTTTTGTCTTTGGTAGAGTTACCTATCACTGCAACAGACAACATAAACACACAAACACACACATTGTAGACTCCAATAACTGGAGATATTCCTGCTGCCAGTATCGGTCTAATGTAACATTCAATGGACCAAGCTAGTCACTGGATAAAACAGAGTATTTAACACACAAATGGCTTAAAGAGACTGGAAGTGAGAGCATAATTGTGTGAGGGAGTGTTTGTGTGTGCGTGGGCATCTGGAGACAGTAAACTGCAATGCCTTGGGACTGTTTAGTGGTCTGTATGCATGCCTGTGAAAATGTGTGTATGAGGGCATACAGTATACTGAGTTAAATGTATGTGAGCTTACATGTTTCACACGCCTAATACTGGAGCCAGGAGGTCTGTAATGAAGCTGGAATTATGCAGGTCTGTATGCAGGCACATGCACACGCAAACACACACACGCAGAAACACACACACGCAGACACACGCACGCGGACACGCGCACGCGGAAACACACACGGACACACACACGCGCGGAGACACACGCAGACACACACACACACGCGCTTGCGCGCAGACACACACACACGCACGCGGACACACACGCGGACACACACACACGCGGAGACACACGCAGACACACACACACACGCGCGTGCGCGCAGACACACACATACACAACAGGTTGTGGGCCTCACAGAGGTGCAGACTCATTCCTGGGCAAATGGGAGCCAGCTGGGTTTGATCTGCCATCTGACGCACTCCGACATACACACACATACAGACATACTGTGTAAAGCCTCAATTGCAATAGCCTCTATCCCTTTCTCTTCTTTTTCCCCACCCGCCTCCCTCCCACCCGCCTCAGTTCTAACTATTGTTTTTAGACAAAGTTTTCCTACTGGGTTGTGTATGCCCAAGGGCGACTAGCTAAAAAAAAACTTTTCCAAGGGACACAGGGACAAACAAAAACACACAGGTTGAACGAGGACTAAACAGCAAACAATTGACTAGATACACCAAACAAAACACCACAGCAATACATACTCACATGAAACAGGACAAAGTGAGATGTATGTGCTAAACCAAGTGATGCATGAATGAACAAAGTGTCCTGTCTATCAAAAGGGTATGTATCTGAAGAGTGTCTGTGTCCATGTGGGGGAAAGCAAAAGAGTCTCTCTGGGAGGGTAGACGCACATACAGGGTACCTGTGTGCATAACACACCAAGAGATGGTTTTGGTAAAGTTTAGCCCCTGGCTTAGTAAAAACGTAATATAATGCTGAGGCAGCATTTTCACACAGTTTTCTTATGTTCTCATCCACTTTTAGAAGCTGACACGGAACTGTCTTGAACATATATATTTTTAAAGAGTTAACACACCATTAGCTAGCCAAATAATGTTAGCAAGTAGCTAGTATCAGAATCACCTTTATTTGCTACCGTTCAGTAAGCACATTTACAAATAACCAATCATTTTACTTAGTAGCATTCAAAGGGGTTCCTAAAGCTTAGTAGTGCTTCTGAGTGGAAACATGGGAGAATTAGTGCAAAATGAGAATCTATGACCTACGTAATAATTTAATATCTAATAATCTGACTCCATATTGTTTGTAAACATACACAATCATAAATGATCATGATATGCAGCAAGTCCTTATAAAAGGTAGCTAATCTTTCGTCACAAGCCAAACATTTAAAAGATAATGTTTCACGGCCTAAGTTATCCTCACTGCTCCTCATCAGTCAAGTGCAGGAAACAAGGGATCACGTAGCAACCTGGAACTCAGTCTGGGATGATCAGTCTGGTCACTTGGATTTACCTATGTGTATGTGCCTGTATCAGTTATCATAAGTGCCCATAAGGTGCAGGTCGTTTAACACGAACCATACAGTCAAATGGCATGTGTTCCTGGGGCTAACAGAAGGTTAATATGCCCACGACTCAGGGACGACTACACAATGTCATGTGTTTCTGAGAATCCAGGACTCAGGGACTCCAAGTCTGGTCACTTAGACTTAATTATGTGTGTGTAATTACCAGTAGCCCCACAAGCTTGAGTATGGAGATGAACGAGGAATGTCGTAGTAATCTATATTTCAATCAAGTAATAAAGTTACAATAAAAAACATAGTTACATACCAACACAATTTAACATCCTCCCAACTAGCCTAACAGTCTACTAATTATACCATGAGCATTTCAGACACTGTAGCACAAAGGAATGCTAGGAGCTTCTGTTAAAGACTCCAAGAACTAAGTCAAACTTCACTATTCATCCCACCCAGACAGACTGATTCCAAACTCCCCCATTGCATCTATAAAAGGGTCAAGCTAGACACTTGGTCTTGTAGGATTCTTCATCCAGTAAACATTTACCTGTAACAAATGATACATTACATGTATTGAGTTTATTCCTTTATTAGACACACATTAAAAAACTAAACATCAGTCAGGTTAATCCAACAAAAGTCATATTTCTACTTTGTTGATTTGTCCATCCTCACACCTGGTTCATCTGAGCAGATGGGGCTACCTTGGCCCCCACCGTGTATGACCGTTCCTTTCAGGAAGCAAACGGGCCCATTGGTGTGAGACTAGGATGTCCCACTGAGATGAGACACCAGACAACACGGCACCTTCACAAACCTTCCAAAACACATCTTTCATTACACTACAAAGCCAATGCAAGAAGACTGTAGTTAATATTAGCTGATTGTTCATGCACTAGCACAACTTAATGGACATAGCGTTATATATTCATAATGACAGATTCTAAAGTTATTAGTCAACACCAAACTTTTGGTATAGGCCAATCTAATAATGTATAAGGCATGCAATAATTTTAGTATGTTTTCTTCCAAAAAGTATATCTAGTTAGCTACAAAAGTTAATACTCAACATAAAATGTTGGAAATGGCCACACTGCTAATTTATAATACATGCATGAATGAGCACTGCAGCCAAGCTGGCTTGTAACATTAACATATAGACTGTGGTAAAACCCTCTAACCACTCAGAACACCCGCCTACAGCAATGGCTATATAAAATGTGCAAGCATGGGATAAACATGGGATAAACATTTCTCAGTATAAAAGGGAACACAGCAACATTGCCAAATACTTTTTCAGGAAAATTACGGAAAATGTCTCTCTCTACACCCCACATTCTCTGAGTCCTCTCTTTCGTCTCCTCTATCCCTCATCTTTCATCTCCCTCTTCTCTCTCCCTGACTCCCTCCCTCCCTCCTTACCATACCTCCCATATGTTATCTATCAGTCATCTCTCCCTTGTGCTCTCTCTCTCTATCAGTATTCTCTCACTCTTCTCTAGCTTGCAATGTATCCGTCCTCTCTCCCTTCTCAGTCCTTTCTCTGGTCTGTTGTCTGTTCTTCCCCTACTCCATCCTCCCAGCATCCTGAAAGTTCACCATTATATCTGTTCAGCAACCAACACGTCGAAAGGTTCCCTCACCTGGTATGCTGCTATGGAATGTAAGGGCAAATGATTTGATTTGTTCATTAGATAACCATGAATTAAATGTATGTAGATGTTTTCCTCCGCAGGAGATCGGGATCCTGTAATGACAATATTCCAGTGAACATACATCACAATTATTATAGAGAGGAAGAGTGTGATTTCACTAACACATCAGAGGAATTGTTAAAGACAAGACAGGTCTGCAATCCCAGACAGGTGAACACAATTATTAAGCTAGTCTACTGGTTAATAAACACAAATCATTTGGAGACTAATATAGCCTCCTCATTAGACTAATATAATCTCCTCATACCATTTCGGTCTCATTCGGTAAATGAAGAAGAGTCTGAGAAAAGTTGTTATTGCTTAAATGCAGTCTGTTAAACGTTATAGGCACGATTCTACAGTGTCCCTTTAAAGCAAACGGAGGAAGAATGTAGAAGATATTCAATATTGTGGTTAATAAACACAAACTAAATGTATGCAGATTCCTCCGTCTGTGACGGCAAGCCTGTCGACCTTTCTACATATTAGTTGCTAATAAACTCATAAGCTTGCGAAACAGCGAAAGAGTCAATTAAATCACTTGCAAGCAGTGTCTGAGGCAAAGGCCTTCTGAAGTCCTGCCCACAAGCACCACAGTGCCCCAGGCCTCACAGTCAAATGAGACTGCCCATCTGCAGACAGAGATCTCATTCCACCTAGAAGGGTTGAAAGTCACTATGGCTCTATATCACTATTGACCATTCATCATCCCATGGACTCATTTCAGACACCCAGCTTCAGTACACATACCCACACGTCCAACGACCAGGACTTCTTACTCTGTCCGTCTGTGTTCCTCCCATCTCTTAACAGAAACTTGTGTGTAGGTGAAAACACACTGGACTACATTACTGAGAGAAACAAATCATGTTAAGGTATTCAGAGTATGTGTTTGTGGTTAAAGCACACAGACTGCTGTATCTCTCTACAGGCATTTTCTGATTAGTCTACTTGATGTTGTTACACCGTTGTTTATTTAAAAAAATACCAGTGCCTTTCTATTTTTTCAACAAAGTATGTAGAATTCCCGCAAACTGCTTTTCAGACAACTTACAGACAAAATACATGTCCAGATCCACTTTTACTGAAAACAGGTATCAATAGGCTACCGAGTTTGTGTAGCTGCAAATATAAATGTGTCACAACACTGTCACCTTTGCTAAAAAAGCACAAAGGTCAGGTTCATGGGTAAGTACCCGAAAGAAAATGTATTTAATATTTAGTTCATGAAGATTTTATGAACTGCTGAATGGTGGATTTACAGTGAATAGGTGGCTGTTTAGGTAGCTGGAGAAGGAAGCATTCTGCTTGGCTACAGCGCAGAGTTAACCTCTCTAACCGCCCTTGCTCTCTTGATGTGGAGAAACTGAAATAGACTTTCATAAAATTAAACCAGACGTTTTAAAGAACAATTTGACGTGGAGCTTAACCACAGCGTTTTAGCAAGACTACTGGCTAACGCTGGTTAGGTAGTTCCTCACACACACACACACATACCCACACACACGAAAATAAAGATGAAGAGTGGTAGGCCGGGAGGGATGAACACAGGCAGATATATGGAGAGTGAGATAGGTGGGGTTCTCATTAGAGGTGGATGATAGAGACATAAATCCATATTGAAGTGAAGTAATGGGAGAGGGTCCCTACAGTGTGAAGTAACAGGGGAGGCTCCTACAGTGAAGAAGTAACGGGGGAGGGTCCCTACAGTGTAAAGTAACAGGGGAGGGTCCCTATAGTGTGAAGTAACGGGGGTGGGTCCCTACAGTGTGAAGCAACAGAGGTGGGTCCCTACGGCGTGAAGTAACAGGGGAGGGTCCCTATAGTGTTAAGTAACGGGGGTGGGTTCCTACAGTGTGAAGCAACAGAGGTGGGTCCCTACGGCGTGAAGTAACAGGGGAGGGTCCCTAGGGTGTGAAGTAACAGGGGAGGGTCCCTAAGGCGTGAAGTAACAGGGGAGGGTCTCTACAGCGTGAGGTAACAGGGGAGGGTCCCTAAGGGTTGAAGTTACGTGGAAGGGAGAGCACATTATATCCAACAGATCAACCCACCTAAAAAGCACAACACAGGGTATGTAACAGTTTGCACTGATAGTAACAAGGACGAATCAACACAACATCAAGGACGAATGCCCAAATGCATCCCCAGCCTTATGAGGTGTCAAAAATGAGAAGTTTGAAAGTCAAACCAAAAGTATTGTCTCTCCAAACCATTGTCTTCCTTCAGTAAACCACCAGCATTCGACCAAAACAAATGTGAAGCCAATGTTAACCCTGACTGAATCCCAAGCTGGCACTCATGAAGAACCCCCCCCCCGCCCAACCACTAAACTGTGGAGCAATTTCCCAGATCTGAGAAAGAAAAGATGAGTCTCTAATTCAAATCAGACAAGAGTAATCAAGCAACGCTTTAGCTGGCTGTTTTTGTACACGTGTTGGCAAGTGTGTCTGCATGCTTGTATGTGAGCTTGTGTGCGGATGTGTATGTATGTGGCTAAACTGTATCTATTTGTGACTCCCCTACAGGAATGTCACCTTGTAAACACAGCTCTAGTATTGGCCAATAAAGCCGGAATGAACTACAGAGACTTGGAAACATTACAGCATCCAAGATGAAAGAAACACCCTGTGGCTCTAAAACTATGAGGAGTGAAAACCTATTTCTCTGAGACTATGAGGAGAGAAAACATATTACTCTGAGACTATGAGGAGAGAAAACCTATTTCTCTGAGACTATGAGGAGAGAAAACCTATTACTCTGAGACTATGAGGAGAGAAAACCTATTACTCTGGGACTATGAGGAGAGAAAACCTATTACTCTGGGACTATGAGGAGAGAACACCCATTACTCTGAAACTATGAAGAGAGAACACCCATTACTCTGAAACTATGAAGAGGGAACACCCATTACTCTGGGACAATGAGGAGAGAACACCCATCACTCTGGGACTATGAGGAGAGAACACCCATCACTCTGGGACTATGAAGAGAGAACACCCATTACTCTGAAACTATGAAGAGAGAACACCCATTACTCTGGGACTATGAGGAGAGAACACCCATTACTCTGAAACTATGAGGGTTTCTAGACTGAAGACTGAGTGACTAGAGAGTATTTGATTTCAATTTGCATTAGCAGCGAGTGATGGTGGGGTGAAAGGGAATCCTCAGAGGAGGCAACATGGTGCGCAGTTCTAACGTCTGCTCTTTCACCTTGACTTCCAATCCATCTCCTTTTCACTCTTAATCTCTGGCTCTCTCACTCTCCATACCTTTCTTTATCATAAGCTCAATCACTCTCTTTGTAGCTCACTTTTTCTATTGATATCATACACTCCTTCAAGTAATCTGCTGAGTTTTATTTATTTACCAGAACACTGAGAGAGCACAACATGAAAGAGACTAGGCTTGAAGCCTGGTATTAGTACCAGCATTAGGAGATGGAGCAGGGGATGTGAGGGGAGCGATACAGAGAGAGGGGGTGGTATGGTAGAGGGAGTGTTGTAGGAGAAAGAGAACCACTGAGGCTTTACCTGGAGTCTTTGAAAGTCCCTAAACCCTCTCCCTTCGTCCGTCCGCCCGCCTGTGTGTGCCTATACAGCCTACACTAATGTCAGTCTACACAGAGAATAACACTGCTGGATGCTTGTGTGTGTGTGTGTGTGTGTGTGTGTGTGTGTGTGAGTGTCTGACTGACAGAAACAGAAGGCAGTGGTTTGTGTTACACATCAGACTCAACAGAAGCAGAGCGGCTTAAGGTGTACAGACAAACCCTCCAGCCCGCTAGCTAGCTAGCTCAACGTCTTTTATCAGGCCTCACAGAAACACAACATAATACAGCCTAAATCACTAGCTAACGCTACCTTAATGTCATTGACATAAGTGCATTAATTCACTCTCCACAAGCCGTATTCATTGGAGGACAGAGAGTTTGCGGGACATTCCCATCTGCCATTTCTCTAGGCCAAGTGACTGTGACAACTCCATCATTTAAACTGGTGGCGTGAGCACAGGCCATTCTCCAAAGCAGAAGTACAGTCTCTCTGTCGTCCAGATCATGCCAAGCGGAGATCCCTCACACACATGGCCTTTCATCCCATCCACATGTTCAGTGATCATTCCCAGGGCCTCCAGCTAATTAGACTTTGACATATAACGTTACATCCCCAAGCCTGACAAACTATACGCTCCCATGATCAAGATGAACAGCGTAATTACACACACATGCACACACACACAGCATGCAAACACACACACACACACACACACACAGAGGGATCCAGAGATCCCAGCTGCTGTATGTCTCTCATGTTGTTGGTCACAGCGCGTGGGACGGCAAACAGGTGACAAGGTTTGGAACCCGTCCCATCCCTCAACGGCATTGGCAGCTAATGTATTCATCATATGTAGACACTGGGTCCTTGTTGTGTCATGGGAGGGTTTACAGAGACATTAATAAGATAAAAGATATTAGTCATGGAGATGCATAACGTCCTCTGAGGGATCTCCTCAATGAGACCACACACAAACACACAAACAGCCCAGCCTAATCTGCCCTGAAACCTAGCCAGCAGTCAAACACACACTCGAGAGAAAAGCGCTTTTTGAGAGAGTTGGAATGAGTCCAGAGAACCAGATGATTGTTGCTTAGGGAGATTGTTGCAGTGTAAGCTCATTACAGACTGAAGCTGTCGGCTGTTAAACTGCCCTAAGAGGAATTTAATCGTCCGGGAGACGTCGTCAACAGCCAAGTATTTGTCTGCATCAAGGACAAACAAAGACAACATCAAAGAAACATCAAGGCCATTAAAAAGGCCTTTAACGTAGACACTGTGTCCTGCACCACACTCAACATCAACGCAGGTCTGAACACTCAGCACACACTCCAAGCTACGGAATGATCAGTGAGACCACCATCTGCAAAGCATCAAACCGTTGAACAGGAAAATCAAAAGACTGAGGACTTCATACATTCCGGAGCGCTGGGTCCGTCAGTAGAGCTGAACTCTGAGGACCGGCTGTGGTTGAAGAGCCACTGCAGAGCAGCAGGCACAGAGGTTCAGTCCAGTCAGGGCCAACCCTGTATCAGACTTGGAGAGGTTGGGAAAACAAACTCTCACACTCTTTCATAGTTCAACTACTGTATGTCGTAAAAAAAAAAGGACTCAAACTGCACCCAGTTTATTTACATTGACACAAAGGCAATCACACTCACAGCCTGAGACACACACATGAACACAAACACACACACACAGTTGTCAGACTTTACAAGAGGAGACAAAGACCTATAAGATCTAAAAGAAGGGAGGAAGAGAAAGACTCCTGGTACTTAGAAAGGCAGAAAGACTACCATGTAAACAGCCCTCTGATTGCATCTTCACGGCTGAGTGAAACCAAAATGCTCTTTGCTTTGGTTGTGTGTACTTGTGTGTGTGTGTGTGGGGTTTTGTGTGAGAGATAATTCAGCCTTTGCTAAAGCCCTGTATGAAAAGCCCAGACTTAGAGTTCTGTACTTGTTCGTTCAGCTTCAGGCATTGGTTGATACAATTTAAGATCCCCTAATGATCATTTTGGGAGTGTCTGAATTACCAAAATCCTCAACGCATTACACTGTTTTGTCATATTTTCCAGGTGGTTGATTGTTTTCAGAACATCTTTTCCTATTTGTCTGTCTCTTGCTGTATCACTTGAATAATTCTGTGTTGTTGGTTTTTAGTTCTCTGTTAAAGGTGATGTATGTAATATGAATCAATCCCAATATACACAGTGCCCTAAAATATGACAACTATGTATGAAAAGTGTTGAGAGCAGAGGAAGAAATACAGATTTACTGTCCCAATAATTACAGTGGGCTCTGTAGCTTCACTAAAAGAAGCACTCATTATTTCAGTAAAAATAGTAAAAGTTTATACCTTGGTTCTAACAAACAGAAGGTAAAACAAACTGGACAGCAAGACAACAAGAGAACGTCTGTTCCATGTACATGTAGATAGTACTAGATACCAGCACAGAGGAGCTGGTTATGAAAGAAGGGAACAGCTGCTGACGGGCAAATAAGAAGTCAGTACCAATCTCCATACACAAACATACATCTCACTGGGACCAGCCCAGCTAGCAGAACTCAATGGGCCCAGTGTGTGTGTTTTTGTGTATGCATGCCTGTGTGCGTGTGTATGTGTGTATGCCTGTGTGCGTGTGTATGTGTGTATTCCAGTTAACTGATGCCCAGTGCTGGTCGGGGATTCTGAGCATATGGGTGGAGTGTGAGGGCAGGTGATGAAAGCAGGCCCTTGTTGCCATATGTGGAAGTGAAGCCAGTCCTCAATCTCCCTGTCTGTACCCATCCTCTCCTCCTGACCCACCTTAACCCAGTTTAACACTGCTGTCTGTCCCCATTGTCTCCTTCTACTGACCTACCTTGTCCCAGAACAAGACCTCTCTGTCTGTCCCCATCATCTCCTCCTGACCCACCTTAACCCAGATCAACACCCCCCTGTCTGTCCCAATCGTCTCCTTCTCCTGACCCACCGTAACCCAGATCAACACCCCGTCCCCCGTCCCCATTGTCTGACACCCCCCTGTCAGTCCCAATCCTCTCATTCTGACTAGTGATGGCCAAACCAGGCTTCATTACCGTTCTTTTAGCCGCAGGATATTATGCTGGGAGCATTCAGATTTTCTTTATCACAATAAAAGCAATCATTGACATTTAGAAGGCAATATAGCTAACAATCTAGTCTGTAAAAAAAAAAAAAAGAACAACATTGGAACGGACATTAAACAGAAAATGACAGACTAGATCTAGATAGACTAGATAGTTAACTATATTGTCTTAGCAAAATATCCTGCTGCTAGAAGAACGGTAATGAAGACTCGAATGGCCATCACTAATTCTGACCCACCTTAAACCAAATCAGGGTCCGAAATTAACATCTCCCAAGGGCCAAATGCCGGTAGATTTTATGTTTCGCAAGGTAATCTCAGAAGGCAATTCGCCACACTGGCGAGTAAATGTTTGTACCCAATGTTTCCATCCTATTGTAATCAGAGCAGCGGAGAGCGGCGCTGCTAAATTGTGATGCGCCGCAACAGAATATCAGAATATTTTTATGACGTACGATTCTTTTTTTACCAAGCTTAGCTCACTTCACTTTGCATCTTCCTTCGCGCCCAGTTTACTTTCGCACGAGCATCAGAGCAGAGCACAACGTTCGGAGTATCAAGCTAGCGAGTGAGGTCAGAGAAAATAAACTGTCTGTGTCTGTGCATACGCACGTTTGTGTTGAACTGTCAGTAAGTGGCTGTCACATTGATATAAAGAAGGTAGCGACAACCCAATGTAAGAAGCTAGTTGGCTAACTGTAACAACTTTATAGCTACAATGGATTAGCGTCATGCAGATAACATTAGAAATTCGGGAGCAACAATAAAACCTGATTTTCATATTTGGCTTCAAGCGGTGGAATGTTAAACATTTGGCAGCAACAATTGATAGTTTTCACGTGTCGTCACGGCATTTAGGAACGCCCAATTGGCGGGCAAATCAAAGTCTCCTTCCATTGCCCACCATCGACAACTGGACAGTTGCAATTCCATTTGATGCGCTAATATATATTGTATTTGTCTGTTTTCGTTTGCACCGCTGCAACCAACTCCAATGCTATTGCATTGGCAATGGCCTAGCTAACGTTAGTGAGGCTAGCTAAACCTCGCTTGTTAAACATAATAGCGTTAGCTAAATACATAAAGTTAATACAGGAGAAAATCGTACCAATCCAACATTCTTCATGGCAAACCATGCTGTCAATGGTGGGTCATTTAAACAGTAGGAATGGTTTACCTGACATTGGGAAAACGTTTATATTATTAACGGTACATTTGTCACAAGATTATGTGTTAAACTGGCTGCACTATGCAGTGTAGCAGTATAAGGGGATGGATTATCCACAAGGTATGTACACATCCCTAAAGTTCAGCTCCGGCAGGGATGTCGCTGTTTTTAACGATGTAATAACGGAGCGGGTGCTGTATATGGGTCACAAGTGCCTAAGACTTGCAATGTGTGTGCATACCTATGTTTTTCATTTTTGTGAGGTGATCTAAACCGACATGGACTGTAAAAGTAGAACATTTCACCGGCTTGTGCAGGTGGTCCCAAATATTCCCAGTGTTTTAACATGTTTTGCCCGCCAGGCTGTCAGAGCAACCACATGACTGAAAACTATGAATAAGACTTCCGATTTTCATATTTTGCCTTCAAAATTAATGTATGCGGTGTGTAGTATATATTGTGTAAATTTTTTAAGGAAAAACTACCTGGGGTAAAATATAAATTAAACAAATTACTATTTAAATAATACTATATAAGGTAAATAATTTTATAAGGTGGAGCACATTGAGAAATGGTTAGAGCTTAAGTTAATGTAGAGAACCTTTCTAATTTTTGATGTTATTGTTGTTAATTTGCTTCTGCTCATTAGCTTTGGAGAGGGTTTGTGTTATAAATCTGGGAGGCATTTCATAAACAGTTTTAGAGAATGGTTAATTGATGGGGAGTACTTAGGTTATTAGTGAATGATAAGTAAGTATTGTCAAATAATGTTAAGAAAGTTGACAAGGAAGAGATACTGGTGTAAAGGGATGACATTATTGGAATACAAATTTGTAACATCACTTAAAAAAGAACGCTTTGTGAGAATTAGAGGTTTGGAAATAAAGGAGTTTCAAGAGGCTGTCTACAGTATGATGCTGAGGCTGTGGTTATTCTGTGTGTGGCCAGTACGTTAAAAATAAAAGCACAAACAACTGATTTGTCATCAGAAATAAAAAGTTTGTATTCAACATAATACTTTATTATCTCAATGAAATGTACTGAAATTAATGTATACGTGACAGAAAAGGCTATTTATTATTTTCTCTGGTAAAAAATATGCTTGTCCAGTGTATTCTTTCATCTACCAGTCCCCTTGGCAGGTGAACCAAAAAGTTAGTTTCGGACACTGCCCCCCCTGGCTGTCCCCAATGTCTCTTTCCCCTGACCCACTTTAACCCTATAGAAACACCAACTAAACCAAACGTAATAATCTTACAGGGCAGGACTCTAATGGGCAATTACATTACATTACATTTATATTACACTTCCTCTGCTTAGATTAAGTGCAGTGTTGTTCATATGTGCATTGAATTCCTTTACAAGCAGCTTTTTAACAGAGCAACAGACAGTAGTGAAGAAATATAAAAATACATATTTAAAACTGGCCTCGCTGGGAATCAAACCCACAACCCTTGTATTGGCAGCACCAAGTGAGAAAAAACATGGGTAGTAAGTGTATGTGAGTTTTATACACATAAATCCACATGTTCCTATGTTATTGTAATCCTCTAGATCCTAGATCCCAGCATTGAGTCCAGACTTGCCCTATAAGAAGTCTCCTCCCAGCAGAGGATTTTTGTGGCGGGTTCCCATGGAAATACCAATTGACATCCCCAAACCACACCTCCCTCTATCTTAACAGGGCTTGCTGGAGACTATCACTCTATCCTATCTTAACAGCCCTGTCACACACACAGAAACGTATGTCAATCGATCTCTCCATGACAAATCATGCTCTTTCTCATGCTGCAGAAGACAAGACAATTCCCAGAAGACATGTCCCTGTGTTTGGAATTGCATCACTCATGCCTGACCCCTCAAATAACCCTTGACATGACCAGTGCTGACTCTCACGCCTCACATAGTGTCCCATACATGTTTGTTAGTTAATTTGGCCCTGCTTACATTTGTTATAACAACCCATAGTTATACATATGAAAGAGAAATGGGTGAAAGAAAGAAGCTAGCATTGTTTGACCCAAGTGTTTAAAGGTAGGCCCATTACTCTACTAATATTTTCAGACCATTAAGAGAACATTTTTGAATGCATTGAAATAGCAGATACTCTGTTTTAACAATCGTCTCCTCCTCACCCAAGAAAAACAATTATTATTAATTATCAACATGTAAAAACTGAGGAATTCATTAAGTTGCTTTATCCGACATACAATAGGCTTGCCCTGACATGTTGAGGTTGCTTGAGGCAGTTTGAGTTCACTGAATCAAACACAGGGGAACAGAAGTAGCTTCTCATTTATAAAGATATGGATTAAACCAGAGTCCATCTAAAAATTGTGAATTATAGGAGCAGTTTAATATTCTAACTTGAATTTTCTTCTCCTGCCAATATCCTTGTGAAAAGTTTTCAAATACGGAGATTGAAAAATGTATTTACAAATCACATTTGGACCACCACATTTTTATCATGACTTAGACTGAATTGTTTTATTCTATTGATTGGTGCCTTGCTCCTTGCTAAACAATGGCGGCAGGAATTAACTTACTGCTTCATTTGGCTAGGTTAATAACCTAACTATTGAGATGATTGTCTAGCGAACTATAGTAAAATGTATAGCCTACTCTTTGCCTACTCTTCACTGCTCTTACAACATCGGAAGAAGCAGTAATTGTCTGTCTAATCGTGCTTGATAGAGATTTGCCTGCTTGTTTTTACTGGTAATCATGTGGCAACGGCAGCAGGAATACAGCAAAGGTATAGCCTGTTCTCATTGTATGAAACATCAGTGTTTACTGTACAGTTATCAATATGTAATCCGCTAGGAAAATGGTCAACCAGCCATAATTTGCTTGTAAAAACGAAATTATCATTTGGAAATTATTTCTACTGGAGAATGTGTGTTAATGTTATTGTTCGTTGGCATGGTATAGGTAGAATAAATGCATCTGTAATACCCAGAACTTAGAAGGGCTTTGGGTTATGCCACAAGGCAAACGAAACACAAAAAAGCACTTTTGTGTTTCCTTGTAATTTGTACAGCCATATTAGTACATTAAGCAGGTGAGCTATGGTGAAATGTACATGGGTTTTCCCCATGTACCAGCCAGGCATGTTGAGTGTTTTTAGGTTCCCGTCAATTTGTTTGTAGGTTTAGTGTTCTTTCATTCGTTGTGTGCATTGATTTCTCCTGTGTCTAATGTAGTCATATCACCTGCATCTACCTTTCCCCTTATCACCTCCCCATTTTGTCTTAGTTCCTTGCCTGAATGTCGGTCTTTTTTTCTTGTAACGTCGGGCTTCAGCCCCATAGGTTTGGTCAGACTGGGCTTGAACCTATCTATATACATTCTTGAAAACGTCACCCAAAGCCATTTTCCTCCCGCTCTAAAATGTTTGATTCAGAAGTGTATTGCAATTAGTGAAATTAAATCTGATGTGAGTTTGTGAAACTTTGTTTCTAAAACAGGGATTATTCACTGTTTCTTCTTGTGAATGTATGTTTCTCTTTACTCTCTTGTGGGTGTATCTCTCCCATTAATGAGTGTATTAATGTACATATTCATATCCCAGGAAAAAAAAAACACCCTCATACACACAGCTCATCTTGTTTTGCTCATACACAAACACTGAACCAAAGACCAGAAAATCACTGTTGATGATGATCATTTCAATGGGGACAGATGGAGGGTGTTGATCAGTTGAGACAGGAAAGCTGCAACCCATCACACACAAACACTGTAACTAATACACAATTGACTGCGCATCTCAGTTGTGCTTTTTCTTCTCATTCAGACACTCTGGAAGATATACAACATGTAATACTTTCAGTTCCTTTTTGCACTGTTCTTATGTACAGGGTAGATCTAGACTAATCTAGCACTTCCACTGTCAAAACCCAAATAGGGACATTAACTTCCCATAGACCTGGAGGACTGTCAACACCCCAAGAAGGACGTTACCTTCCCATAGACCTGGAGGACTGTCAACACCCCAAGAGGGACATTACCTTCCCTTAGACCTGGAGGACTGTCAACACCCCAAGAGGGACATTACCTTCCCTTAGACCTGAAGGACTGTCAACACCCCAAGAGGGACATTACCTTCCCTTAGACCTGAAGGACTGTCAACACCCCAAGAGGGACATTACCTTCTCTTAGACCTGGAGGACTGTCAACACCCCAAAAGGGACATTACCTTCCCTTAGACCTGAAGGACTGTCAACACCCCAAGAGGGACATTACCTTCAAGTAGACCTGGATGACTGTCAACACCCCAAGAGGGACATTACCTTCCCTTAGACCTGGAGGACTGTCAACACCCCAAGAGGGACATTACCTTCAAGTAGACCTGGAGGACTGTCAACACCCCAAGAGGGACATTACCTTCCCTTAGACCTGGAGGACTGTCAACACCCCAAGAGGGACATTACCTTCAAGTAGACCTGGAGGACTGTCAACACCCCAAGAGGGACATTACCTTCTCTTAGACCTGGAGGACTGTCAACACCCCAAGAGGGACATTACCTTCAAGTAGACCTGGAGGACTGTCAACACCCCAAGAGGGACATTACCTTCAAGTAGACCTGGAGGACTGTCAACACCCCAAGAGGGACATTAACTTCAATTAGACCTAAATAACTGTCAACGTTCACTCACCTATGGCAGAGGCTGGGGTTTCCGTGGGGTTTTGTTCATTTGAAGTAGGGAGACATGGGTCCCCATCATCAGGGCTCTTTGGTGAGCTGACAGGGGGCTTCCTCTCCTCATCCATGGGCGTGGCTCACACTGGGGAAGGAGTCAAGCCTGAAACAGACACAAAAAAACCAGTCAGAGAACACACATCCACTCTAATGCCCTACATGTTGTCTGTCAAATGTTACAAAAGTCAGGGTTGATCGTTCTTAGTATACCTACCAGCAAAGCACCAAAAGAAGGAGGGTCAAAATTAAACAAACTATAACATCACAATACAGTGTCTTTCTGTCATTAGAATTTAAAACAGCTTAAATCCTAACATATTATATAAAGCAGGCCTAGGCCAACAATGGGAAGAAGGGAGAGAGAGAGAGTGAGTGAGAGAGAGACTGCCAGGTCAGCTACTTGTTACTAGGAATAGCTTCTATTGTCAGAAAGTCTATAACTGGCCTATTTCTACAATTTGTCTACTTAAAATGAAATGCAATTTTTTTTGTTTCCATTTATTTCTAGAATCAAACTTCATGCTTTTGGAATTTTGTCAAATCTGCTCAGATACAAATCAGTGACCACCCCTGAAACCCCTGTGACTCACACACCTCACATTACACAAACTGAAAGGCCACTGTCACTGGGCACAGCTCAGTATTAGTGAAGCCAAAGAGCATTAATAAATTCAAATGTCATGTAGCACTCACATTGGACCTTAACTGTATTTCAGATAAGCATCTCCACTTTCCTTTGTCATGACTGCCTGGACACATTCTAGAGCTTTCTGGGATGGAATGTATTTCACCCCTGGAAAATGCTAATATTTAATTGAATGTCTATTTACACTTGGCACTTTAGTCATCTAAATTGTCTAGCCCTAAACCTACACTACAAACTAAGTTATGATCTTGTTTCATAAGAGAGATCTGCTGGGGGATAAAAAGTGATTGACATAGTGACTCATATAAAAGAACGTCATATTGTAAAACGGTATGAAGTAAACATAACTAAGGGCATCTTATTATATTATGTTTACCTTTTACATGCTTGCCCTGGTTTCTCCTAACGAGTTCATGCACGCTCAACCCGACTCAACCTAATGGGTCCTGTTCAAACTCGATTTAGTTATTATGAAGCAAAAGGTGAGGACTTCGACAACATGGGGACAAACCCTACTCAAACCCGCTTACCTTTAGCTGGGACACAGGACACACTTTCTGCGCTAATTCATTCTCTGAGCTCTTTCTCAGGTAGACTGAATGTCCCGTGCTCTTCACGCTTCTGGCTGCTCCCCTCGTCTCTTAACTTTCCCGTCTCTCAGTCACCGTTCCTCTCGTCTCAATATAAAGTCCTTCATGTGTAATTTGTTTCCAGGTGCACAAATGGATTTAGGACTTTTTTAAATTCAATGTCCTTATTACAAAGAGAACCCCCACGGGTGACTCGAGCTTTGTTTGTGCAGTTCCCCCGCTTGTCAGTGCAGTGCAGATGTGGTTTAGATCTCCACAGGCAGTCCTTGAACAGTCTAGTCTTGGTTGCAACTTCAACAACGCTTAAAGAGGGTTTACAACGAAACCGCTACAGTTTCCCCAAAAGTTGCCGAAACTTACTAAACTTGCGATTTGACAGCTGTTGTTGATAGTTAAGCTTTGGAGCTTCTGATGTCCTGTCATCAGCATGTACTTCACCCACTCATGTTTTTCGCTCCGTCGCTCGCTCTCCTCTCAAACTCTTGTCTGGAAACAGCTCTAGACTGTTGGACAGGAAACTACAGTCAGCACTGATTACCGCGCTTCCTCCAGGCATACACTTAGAATTACCCCCAAAACTTCAACCAGACTAACACAGGATGAGATACGTTAGAATAAAGATACGTATCTCCATGTGACGAAATTATGATCATATGTGTATTCCCATTGTAACATAAACCCAGTAGGGTTTGAAGCAATAGTCTAAACATGAATTGTAACTGTGAATGTGTTGGTCTATTTCATGATGTAATGCATTACGATGTATAAAACTCGATAAAAAATCAAATAAAAAGAATAACAGGTGGAGAGTAGTAATTGTAAACTATATTTTTAAACATCATAATTATTGTGATGTTAGTTAAGGTATTATTGCCTTGTAACATCAAGCTGTGTGACTTGAAAGCATTCCGTACTGGCTGTCATTTTATAACTCTGGTATTTTCTGATTTCTTTCAGATGTGAACCCTTAATTGTCCCAATTTTAAATAGCATTACTGTGTTTTTTGCATTATTGTATTGTAGCCAATAAAATAAAATGTTGCGGATGGGGACATCCAAGAGTTCCTTGAGACCCATTTCCTTGACTAAATCAAGCAGAGGACCACCTGGTTGAAGCCAGTTTGGGAAAGAGTTACCCTCTAGCATGATGTCATGGAGCCTACAAAAGTGTTTGTCTCATTTTAAACAATGAATTAGTCAAATTAACATGTTAACACATTTCTCACATTGTAAGCAAGTGAAAACAAATATACCTTTGTAAGGCAACAAACTCCCTGTGAGTCTTTCATTGTGTGGTACTGTAGGCCTTAATCTGAAAGATCATACTAGTCAGTTATCCTTCTGATGTTTGGTACAGTAAGGCTTAATCTAAAATACTCAAGTCAGTTATCATTCTAATGTTTGGTAGGCCATGATCTGAAAGACCCTACCAGTCAGTTACCATTCTAATGTTTGGTAAACCATGATCTGAAAGACCCTACCAGTCAGTTACCATTCTAATGTTTGGTAAACCATAATCTGAAAGACCCTACCAGTCAGTTACCATTCTAATGTTTGGTAAACCATAATCTGAAAGACCCTACCAGTCAGTTATCATTCTAATGTTTGTTAGGCCATGATCTGAAAGACCCTACCAGTCAGTTACCATTCTAATGTTTGGTAGGACATGATCTGAAAGACCCTACCAGTCAGTTACCATTCTAATGTTTGATAGGCCATAATCTGAAAGACCCTACCAGTCAGTTACCATTCTAATGTTTGATAGGCCATAATCTGAAAGGCCATACCAGTCAGTTACCATTCTAATGTTTGGTAGGCCATAATCTGAAAGACCCTACCAGTCAGTTACCATTCTAATGTTTGGTAGGCCATGATCTGAAAGACCCTACCAGTCAGTTACCATTCTAATGTTTGGTAGGCCATGATCTGAAAGACCCTACCAGTCAGTGCACCATCAACTTCTCAAGCACAAGCCTTTACTAAAATAACAAGATAATCTGTTTGTGTGACCACTAGCCTTTTATCTTCACAGGCCATGACTTCTTACATACATCACATGGGCTGGTAAAATCCCTGGCCATTCATATAACTAAGTACATATTACAACTACATATAACTAACTCTGTCCCAGACCTTTTACTAAGTAAACTCACATGGTCAAGAAATAGACCTGACCCAATCTTGAGTTATGGTTTGCAGTTTAACATGCCAGCTCATCATTTGACAGCCAGCCATATATGGCACTGACCCTAAACATTCTACACCTCTGACCGCTCCAATCAGATGCCTTTCCAATGGATTAAACATGACATTACCCAGAGAGCTGTTGCTGGGTCAAACAGGCGTGTAGCTAAACAGATAGAGGATCAGACTACTGGGTCAAACATTGTAATCCAAGATAGCTGATATCCTCACTTGCTAGACTGGCTCCATGCCCAGGAAATCCAAATAAATACTGTACAGTACGGCCATGAGGAAAACTACTGTTCAAGATTTAAGCCTCTATATGTCTTCTCATGAATTTACCTGGGTCCAAAGAACAAAGGTGTGGACTGATTATTCACTTCTAGGACGTAGGATCTAAAGATGTGTCCACCAAATGCATTTGGGCTCATCAATTGTCTGATGCCTGAAGAGAACTTGTTGGACTATGAAGTGTCACAGGCAACGTAGGAACATGCACAGAATTGAACAACGTGACAGTACAGGGAACGGAGAGGGGGAGGCAGAGAGGGACGGGAAGGGGAGAAGTGGAATGAAAGGAAATAAAGGGAAGAGAGGAGTAGAGAGAGTGACTGCGCAATAATTAAAAAGCGGAGGTCAGATTTAAATAAATATGTTGGGAAGGATAAACCATGTGTTCAGCCGTGGTTGTGTGTGTGTGTTTTGTATGATTGGGAAGAAGTTGAAGCCTGCCGTTATATTCTATAGGTATCTGCTGGCGTTTTGGGGTATTATTTTAAACTTTTGACGTTGATTGTTTTCAGTGGGTTTAAACGGCCCAGCGTAGCTGGGAAGTGAAGAAGGAGGGAGAAAATGTGGTTCTAATCACTTACAAAGATGCTTTTGTTCTGCAGCTGGGGCCCTCTCTCTCCCTCAAGCTCTCTTCCTTTCTCTCTCGCCCTCTCCTTCTCTCTCTCTAGCCCTCTCTCCCTTTCTCTCCCTCTCTCTCTCTACCACTCTCTTCCTGTAGCTCTCTTCCACTCTCCCTCAATCTCCCTCTATCTCTGTTTTTCTCTACCTCTGTCCCCCTCTCTCTCGACCTCTACCCCCTCTCTCTACCTATTTTTCTCAGTGAGTCCTCAGGAGCCTGTAAGACTGGTCTTCTGCTCTCTTCACAGGCATTAGTACACTGAAGATGACAACAGTTGTAATTGCAGTATGGGTGGCTGGCTGATCAGTTATGGGACTTGATGTGGACAGTTCCAGATAGTGAATGTCTGGGTGGCAAATTACCTGTTTACACCTGGTTCTACCAGTGACCCCTGTCCTGCAATATTTCATATCCTGATGTGGCTGTATGTTCAGCAAGGTGTCGACGATTGTGATCAGGTATTACTTTGATTGGGTTATGTCCTCATCTTTAACAAAAAAGATCTGGTCAAGATCAGAACAAGAACCGGATAAAGGTTTTAATTTAGAGGCAGGAATAAATAATAATTTTTATAGCAATAATTTTTTACATTATTTTATACCAAAAGATCATACTGGATGGAGTAGTGCAGGATGGGTAGGCTTGTGGTCCCACCCAGACAGACAGCAATAGGTTTTTGTCCTGGTCCCCATGACACAAGGATATCAAAATCAGCCACTAGAGGCAACAGGGAGTGCAGTTTCAGTCATGTAGGCAAGTGTGTTGTGGACAGGGATAGCTGATGTACATAAACCAAGCTCTGAGCAACGACTTCTATCTTACAATTAGGCTGTCATTAAAAAAAAAAAAGTTTTAACCCTGTCCTAAACCATCTTAACCAGTTGGAATAAATGTCTTAAATTATCAGTTTATTTGTTTTATGTTTGAGCCCTATCACAACCAAGGCCTTAACACTAATGTGAATAAATGCCAAAATCTAACAGTTAAAACTCACATTTTATAATCAAATGTTAGATTTTGAAAGGAGTCTGTGAAATCTTGATGTGTGGGTAATGAGTCCAAATATAAACATGAATACTTTGAGTATGTTCCTTAATCACTTGGATGTTGTGGATATGTTTGCGTGCGTATTATTATTTTTTGTCTTAACCTCAAAGTGTGAATGCGGTATATAGTAAAGCTTTTCTGTCCAGTACGCTGATCCAAGCTGAAGAAATTGACAAACATGTTCTGTGTTGTGTTGTTTAGAATGAGTCAGCATACAAGAAAAGCAGCCTCTAGTATGCATAACCCACACAGTCACACACAGACACACACAGACACACAAACAGACACACACATAGGCGGGATGGAGAAAGGCAGAGAGGCAGAGAGAGGTAGAGGTCTGTGTACAGTATGACTCAGAGGGTCTGCCTGGACCTCAGTGTTTCAGTATTCCTCTATATGGGCAATGGTAAAGCTAACAGCTAGACATACTCTACTTACTATTACTGCATGCGTACACACTCACCACTCATGGAAGCCAGCTGGAACACATGAATAGACACATGCATTCTCATTTACACATTCAGTATACCCCAGACCAGTGGTACACATACTGTACAAACTCCAAGGCCAAGAGCATGCACACAGACGCACAAACTCACAGCCTGAAAGCATGCTCACAGACGCACAAACTCACAGCCTGAAAGCATGCTCACAGACGCACAAACTCACAGCCTGAAAGCATGCTCACAGACGCAGATACTCACAGGCCGAGAGCATGCTCACAGATACATAAAGTCACAGGCTGAGAGCATGCTCACAGACACACAAATGTACACACATAAGGCCCCAGATCGAGTTTGTGCAGTTTTTTCTTTCCGGATGAAGAATACAAAATATTTTAATATAAATAGCACCTCTACGCCAAACACTAGAGTACGAAGCCAAGAATAACACCTCTGTGTTTTGCACCTTGGCTCACCTTAGGTACTGTACAGAGTTTCTCTTTAGTATGCATATGGTGTTAGGGTGTGTGTGTGTATGTGTGTGTGAATCTTTAGAATGAGTATGAGTCTCTTGCAAACCAAATGTCACGGGAATTTAGGCGTCAAGAACACATTTCTTCCCTTGTGACTAATGTAGTAGTTCACAAAAAGCACCAGATTAAATAAAGTTTAAACTTTCCAGAAACATTCAACAGTTTTCAATTTTTTCCCTGTGGCAACATATCCACAGTGGCGAACAGAGGTTTAAAGATAAGCTTTAGGGCATATTTCAAACCCTGAGGAGTGGGAAAGGAGGAGTCTGGGTGAGGGGAGACAAAAGAGTCATAGGGAAGAAAAGAGAGAGGGAGGAGGTGAGAGAGGAGGAGAGGGAGGAGGAGAGACGTGAAGAAAGAGAGAGAGAGAAAAAGGGTGAAAGATGGAGAAAAGAAAGAAGAGAGAAAATAAAGATTGAGCAGAGAGAGGAAAGGAAGCGGATGTCTCTCAGCTGGGCTGGAATAACACAACTCCACCCAGTGGAAGTCTGAGTCTGTCAGGGTGGAGGGAGTTCTAACACACATGCACACGCACGCTGAATATATCATCTATGGGGTGTGAGCAACTTCTCACACAGCACACTTTGATCCATGATGAAACATTAAGCACAATGAACCAGTCACTTTAGTTAAAAGTCATCCTTTGACTGGACATTTCCAGAGGGTGGTCATTATGAAAAGCTCTATTGTTGGTAAATTAAAGTGATTATTAAATAACAGTAGTGTTATGTTTCCATGCCTATTTGCTCTCAGTCAAGGAAGGAAGGAAGGAAGGATGGAAAAAGTGAAGGAAGGAAGGATGGAAGGAAGGAAGGACAGGCCCATAGTGTTTAGAATCTTCTACATCTGTTGTCTGGTTTGTTTACCCCTCCTGGTGGCCACTCACTGTATCACAGCAACAGCTGCTCCCTCCAGGTAGAACACACCTGCTGGTCCAGATGTGGGAACAGCCGTCCCTCCCACAACGCCCACAATGAACGTAAGGAGGAACACATCAAGCTAGTTGGTCAGGAGAGAAGGCTGACTCAGGTATCCCTGGGATGGTAGAGCAACTGGACACAAACAAGTGAAAATAATAATAATAATAATGATAATAACACTAACAAAAGCAATAGGGTTTCACCAGTGAACTGCTGAAATCTTAATAAATGAAGACTCAACTGATGTTTAAAATAATGTCTGTGCCCTGGGTTTTCCAATCTGACGTGAGTGTGACTAGATGTCATCAGCAATAGGATAGTAAAACTGGTAGCGGAATTAACGCCTTACAATAGAAAGACCTCCACTTGTCCAAACAATAACCACAACGACACATCACAAACACAAATGGATGCCACGGATCTCAAACACTCTCCCTTCATTAGGGACTCCACCTATATTGTGGATTATGCAAGTGTGTGTTGTGTGTTTGTCTTATGGCTCATGGTGTGTGTTGTGTGAGTGTATTGTGAAGTTAAGCTTTATTGAGCTAGAAGAGAAAGGGAAAGGCTGGAGGAGGAAGATGTACAAAGCAGATGTATGAGGCATGTCTATAATTCAGGTGTATGGGATAGGTGTATGAGTCGTGTGTATGAGACAGTTGTATGAGAAACATGTATGAGGCAAGTATATGGGGTAGGTGTATGAGGCAGGCACATGAGACAGTTGTATGAGGCAGGTGAATGGTGTAGGTGTATGAGGTGGGTATATGAGGCAGGTGCATGAGGCAGGTGTATGGTGTAGGTGTATGAAGTGGGTATATAAGGCAGGTGTATTAGGCATGTGTATGAGGCAGGTGTATAAGACATGTTTATGGTGTAGGTGTATGAGGCGGGTAAATGAGGCAGGTGTTTGAGGAACATGTATGAGGCAGGTGTAAGTGTATGAGGCAAATGCATGAGGCAGGTCTATAAAGCAAATGTATAAGGCATATGTGTGGGTTTGGTGTATGAGGCACGTGCATTGGTATGTGTATGAGCCAGGTGTTTGAGGTAGATGTATGAGACAGGCTTATTAGACAGTTGTAAGAGGTAGATGTATGAGGGCACGGGTATGGGGTAGGTGTAAGATGTAGGTGTATATGGTAGGTGTATGGGGTAGGTGTATGAGGCAGGTGTCTGAAGCAGATGTATGAGTCAGGTGTACAGGGTAGCTTTATAAAGCAGGTGTATGGGGTAGGTGTATGAGGCAGGTGAATGAAGCATATGTATGAGTCAGGTGTATAGGGTAGCCGTATAGGGTAGGTGTATGGGGTAGGTGTATGAGGCAGGTGTATGAAGCAGATGTATGAGTCAGGTGTATAGGGTAACTGTATAAAGCAGGTGTATGAGGCAGGTGTATGAAGCAGATGTATGAGTCAGGTGTATAGGGTAGCCGTATAGGGTAGGTATATGGGGTAGGTGTATGAGGCAGGTAAATGAAGCAGATGTATGAATCAGGTGTATAGGGTAGCTGTATGAAGCAGGTGTATGGGGTAGGTGTATGAAGCAGGTGTATAGAGTAGCTGTATAAAGCAGGTGTATGATGCAGGTGTATGAAGCAGATGTATGAGTCAGGTGTATAGGGTAGCTGTATGAAGCAGGTGTATGGGGTAGGTGTATGAAGCAGGTGTATAGAGTAGCTGTATAAAGCAGGTGTATGATGCAGGTGTATGAAGCAGATGTATGAGTCAGGTGTATAGGGTAGTTGTATAAAGCAGGTGTATGGGGTAGGTGTATGAGCCATGTATGAGGTAGATGTAGGAGGCAGGTCTACAAGGCAGATGTATGAGGCATGTGTAGGAGGTAGATGTAAGAGGTATATCTTCAAGGCAGATGTATGAGGCATGTGTATGGGGTCAGTGTCGTAAGTAGGTGTATGAAGCAGGTGTTTGTGGTAGGTGCACAAGGCAGTTGTATGAAATAGCTCTGAGCTAGTCTTCGGTAGGTGTATGAGGTAGCTGTATAGGGATATATGTATGATGCATATGTACAAGGTCCGAGTATGAGGCAGGTATATGAGGAACGTGTATGGGATAGGTATATGAGGAAGGGGTATGTGGTATGTTTATCAGGAAGGTGTATGGTACAGGTATATGGGGCAGGTGTATGAGGCATGTATATAAAGCAGGTATAGAGGGTATGCGTATGAGGCAGGTATATGGGGTAGGTGTATGAGGCAGGGGTATGGGGTAGTTGTATGAGTCGGGGGTATGGGGTAGGTGTATGAGTCGGGGGTATGGGGTAGGTGTATGAGGCAGGTGTATAGGGTAGGTGTATGAGGCAGGGGTATGGGGTAGGTGTATGAGGCAGGGGTATGGGGTAGGTGTATGAGGCAGGGGTACGGGGTAGGTGTATGAGGCAGGGGTATGGGGTAGGTTTATGAGGCAGGGGTGTGGGTAGGTGTAAGAGGCAGGTTTATAGGGTAGGTGTATGAGGCAGGTTTATAGGGTAGGTGTATGAGGCAGGGTTTTGGGTAGGTGTATGAGGCAGGGGTATGTGGTAGGTGTATGAGGCAGATGAATGGGATAGTTGTATATGGCAGGTGTATACGGCTAATGTATTAAATAAGTGTATAAGGTAAGTGTATAAGGCAGGTGTTTGGGACAGGTTTGTGAGGTGATGTTCCATCACCCAGCCAGATAAAAAAACATCACACTGACACAGTCAGACAGTGTAATAAGTATTTTATTGCATTTTATAATGCCGTTGTCAATAATTAGTACAGATTACATGCAACTAGACCTACTGTACAGTTTGTTTTATTGTCTGCATGGACAGACACAAGAAGATTCAGGTTACAAATACACAGATATATGTGTGTGTTTTATACAGCATGAGGAAAAGGGCAGTGACTGGCATTACATGGCCACCCAGGGAAGGGGGGAAAGGGCAAAGGTCTCATGGCAAAGTCACCTTTTTTAAGCCTCTTTTAGACCATCTCAAAAAACACAACTGTGCCCCTTCGCCTGGGTCACACTTTGAAAAATAAACGAACAGAAGGAAATAAAAAGATAAGAGGTAAACAAGTAAACTGAAACTAAGTAACGTTACAGAAAGTCACTGCTGAAAATGTACACACATTCTTATCATACAACCAGAGGAGTGCTGAAGTGGTAATTACATTTGTTTGGCTGTGAAGTTAATACCATCGGGCAACTCCCCTTTTTAGTCCCCTTTTCCTCAACATGACACCTCAGAGCTGTCCAATCATAGAGCAGATGCGGGGCCAAGTAAGTCCCTGGAGTCTGAGAGATGAAAGCAGTGGCCAACGTTAAGAATTGTTTGAGGTAAGGGAAACAGCTTGGTGGTAGATGACATTTCTGAAATATAAGACATTGACCTTGTTGCTTAAGAGCAGTGCCTACCTTTGGTGCATGATTGAGAATGAACTAAATCTCTGATGGCCTGTAGATTGTGTATGTGGTTACTAAAGAAAACAAGGACTCTGACGTAAAGATTTTTGACTCAGAGCCACGCACACTTGCCCTGTGGAGTGATTGACAGCTTTGAGGGTTAAAGGTCATCAGAGGAATAATTGTCAGAGGACACATATTGGCACCTAAAGGACCAACAACACCATCTTTCCATTGTTCTGCCATTAAAAGGGGCTATCTTTTTCCTATTTCTCTGTTTTTCTGAGGTTTTGGTCCTGTCTTAGAGAAAAGTCCTTCTGAGGTATCATCAATACATAATGATGTCAACTTTTGAGTTTGTTTTCTGTTGTTTTTCTTTTTCTTTCCTTAAAAATGCATAAATGCAGTACAGAGACAAAAAGTATCAAAATAGACCTAGCTAAGATAAATATACAAACAGGTGTTACCTAAACCACTTATCTAACTTTAATTCTTTAATTTTTTTGAGATACATTTAAAAAATCATCGTCCCAGACGTTTTATGAAGAAAACTGAATAAAGGAAAAAACTATTAAACCAAGATACCTGCAGATAAATACATACACTTCAGCATTAGCAATACAGTATAGGAATCCAAGCTGGAAGCTTTACAATAGCTAAACAGGTGCAGAAAATTAACAAAACAGAAAATAAAAAGACTTAATGGGAAAGAATGCCCTGGAGAGCTAAGCCAAGCGTTAATATACAATAATACAACATAACAGCAAAGCCAGAGAAGGAACAGAAGCGTCTATGGCGATCTGTTAACACACCATCGACAAATGTCAATCTACATCTTTAGAAAACAGCTTGGTTTACAGGTGTACCTTAAAGCACGAGACTTCCAAGATCATTTATTTACTGAATGCAGCAGTTCCTCTTTCGTGAGAGTTTGGATCATAACAATAATTATAGTAGTAATAATAATAAATTCCTTTGCGTGTGTGACTATTGTCTGTCTCCCAGTGAGTGAGGCTCTACAGTGAGCTCTGTGCTAGTCTTTGGATAGTATTTTTAGTTACTCAGAGCTTCAGCTGTCTAAACCAAGGAGCCAGGAGGGGCCATCAGAGGTCTTGCTCCTACTGACAGGGGCCACTACTCACCATTAGGGGCCAGCTCCTTGTCACAGGGCTATTATTCCCATCTCTGATGCTTTCTGAATGATACTCAAGGCCCTTTGGAGAGCACAATGACTACAGACTGGGAGAGTGTGTGTGGGTGTGTTTTCTTTATCACAGAAATCTTAAAGCTGTTCTCTGCATTAATGTGAAATGTGAGCCACTGGCGTCTGGTGGGCACTAGTTTGTGTGTGTGTGTGTATGTGCTGGGCACTGATATATTCTGCCTATCATCACTCCTGACAACTAGCTTCCTGCCCCATTGAGTCGCCGCTAACGACCGGACTATCATTGGGTGCCGGCAAAGCATGCTCATCAATATGCGTGCATGCAATTAAGAGGCTGTTCACGGAGCCATATGCTAATGGGCAATAATACACACTGAGAGCAGACCTTTTAAACATGGTGACCACTTCACTGTTCACTCTTAGGAGAATGCACCGGTTGTCTGTGGTTTTAGGAGAGGTAGTCAGTCATCTTTAACAGAATGGAACGTGGTTATAAAGTCTCTTTGTTTTTGCACTAACGCTCGTGAATTTGGAGTCCAGATAGCCAGACAAAGCTTTTTGAGCTCCACCAATTTTTTTTCAAACAGTAAGCAGAGTTTTGGTATATTTCCGTATTATTGACGAAGAATAAAAAAAGAAAATATTTCGGGTCTCCAGTGGCTTTTATTATGAACCATTTTGAAAAGGAGGTAGTGTTATTTTTGGTTTTAACTCTCGTTTCAAGGTGTTCCTCTTACACTTCGTTTGTAATAAATCAGTCAGGTGACCTGTAGCATTAAAACCCTACGTAGACAGGAAAGAGGGCTCTTTGACACCAGAAGTCAATACAAAGACTCCTCCTCTATTCAAAAAAGAAAGAAAATGGTGTGAAGTGCAATAGTTGACTTGACAAAACCGTTCCTCAAATGCTTTAGAAAAAATACAGATGTTGACATGTCCCTTGGTGTGTTCCTTTCACATTGGTATGTTTTTGTTGTTTGTCAGTTGTACCCTCTTTGCTATAAATAAGTAATCACAAGTGGTCATTCTGGTAAGTCTGTTCTCAATAATCCTCCCTGCCTATCCATTGATGTGACGTTTGGGATGAGATCCGTCTTTATGAAACCTACTGAGACTGTGGGAATATGAGTGAAAAGCTACGTGAGAGCATGATGACATAGAGCTAGGTAAAATCATTGTATTCCTATGTATTATAACACCTGCCCTTTTTGGTATTTGTTAAACTGTTCTGTTTGCTAGAGTATACTGTGGGTGAGAAGTAGAGAAGGGACAGTAAGAAAACCATTCACTATTCAAGCAAACTGGCATCCAGGTAAAAAAATAACATTCTCCTGCATTGCATGAAGGGATGTTTACACTAATTTAGTAATGTTCCTTATATTTCACAATGTGTGTTTTGGTTGAGGAAAATAATCCAAAATATGCATTTTTGCAGTGCAATAAAGAATTTACTTTATTTGCCCGGTATCCCATTTTTTCCCCGGTATAACTGACAACAGCACAGAGTTTTGCTTTTTTGCTGGCTTGTAGTGTCACATACAGGTATATAAATGTTCAAGTGCCTTATGAGGGAACAATCATTATTTGCTATCCCCTTTCAGGCTTGCCTATTGCGGAGCCTGTCTTATGTTTGTGTTTGAAACACAGGTAGCCTGAGCATGGAGAGATAGAGTTTCATATTTTAAGTGCTTTCTTTTTTATCTAAGGAACTGAAAGAGCTTGTTGGTTTATATTGGTTTTGGCCTTCTACCGTAGCATACCTAATGTGAGTTGTCATTGGCACCAGTTAACACAAGTAAAAAGCTTTTAACATCCCCAAATTCTATTTTGCATTATATACTTTGGTTTTTGGAATGGTCAGTACTGTCATGAACAAATTCAACGTAAGAGTTACGATACAATACAATAATAATTTAAATTTCAGGTGTTTGTTGTGTTTTGGACAGTTCTTTAGAGGATAAACTCAAAAGGGGTAAAATAAACTACAGGGTTTTTGGTTTTCTAAACATTTCTTTGGTTACCTGTAACAAAAATAAAATGGGAGAAAAAGCAGAAAATACATTAAAATAATTTGTTTAAATTTGGTATGGCACTGTAGAGTAGGTAATGCTTTTATGCTCACTGAAAACAACATATTTTAAATCTAGACATGCTATTCCTTTGAGTCCAACTCACACAGTGAATTGTAGATAGCTTCTATACAGTGACTATAGTAACAATAGAACTTTGAAGTGAAACTGAGCAGAGTTGCCATGTTCATCATATTCCGCAGAAAGAATTCCCCACAATTTCTTGACCATTTTGGACACAGTTCCAAGCAAAACCTTTGTGGGATGAGGTATTCTCTGACTGCAATAATATCTTTTTTTAAAGCATTGCTTTGTATCACAGCTGATGTTTCTCAACTAACTACGAGAAGGTAAAATAACAAGGTATGAAAGTGAGTTAAAAAGAAAGTCAAAACTGGATGATACAATGTGGGCATAATACTGTAGGTGAGTGTTACAGGAGCAGTGGGCCCTCAATACTAAGTGCTATTCTCAATCTCCTGTTATCTAAACTGGAACACCCAGACACAAAGAAAGGTAACCAGGGAGGTGTGGCATCAGTCTTCTGGGGACAATACTCTTTCGTTGCAGGCAATACGAGTTTGGAATGGTGTGAACAAGCAGATTAAAACAAATTAAATAAAAGACACAAAAAAAGAAGAAATAATGCATTTTTACAAAACACACTTTGAAATGGAATCATATCGCCATGGAAATATTAATAAAACAAAAAGAATAAAAAAGGAAGTGAAAAAGCTACCACTTTTGGATATCATATTTTTTTTTTAATTCTGTAATCATAAACAATTTTAGTCAGATACCTGTGTGTGGATACTCCCTCTCCTTCCCCTCTGTCTCTCACAGGGTGGCCTGTGCCTTTCACTCTACCACGCACGAAGGAGGAGTGCAGCACCAAAGGGTCCTTTTCCTGAAAGCTTTGTAATTTTTTTTAAAGGTATGACAATCTCCTTTTTTAATTGGAATAACCAGTAAACAGAGTCTTGTCGAGCTTGGGCAGAGAGTGGGCAGAGAGTGGGCAGAGAGTGGGCACAGGGCAGAATCCTGCCGTCCAGTCTCTGTCTCACCAAGGGATCAGTGGCTGGCTTGTATGCTTGGTTTCTGATGTGTTAGCCGTTGTAGCGTAATAGTGGAGAAAACCACCACGGTCATTCCTTTCATCTCAAAGCCCAGCAGTTCTTTCAGGCAAAACAAAGAAAATGAAAAGCAACCGATAGGACAGGAGGGGGGAGGTATACACCTCATGGTGATTGCTCCAAAAAATATATACACATGATCTGGTGTGTGTACGTTTCCTCACAGCTGGATGTGTACTAGAAGTGGTGTGAAAATTAAACTGCCGGAACTTAAAGACAGTAGGCCGTCCGTCCAATCAGCAGGTTGCAGAGGAGAGAGGACCCTCCCTCACCGCTGAGAGATGGCTCTATGGCAACCTGCTGTTCATAGGGTCGAGGAGGAGGGGCGGGTCAAAGCCTGGGGCAAGTAAGCAATGTTCCAGAGTGTCATTTTTGCGTCAGTACGGAATGAAGGTCTAACCCTGTTTGAAGTTGTCAATGTTGTTGTTGGTTTCTTGCTTAAAAAAAACATTCTCTTTTTTATCTCTTATCTTCTTTGTACGTGGTATTCATTTCTCTTCACTCCAATGGAGAGGGCGGAATTAAACCTCAGAGTCCCTTCCACTGGTTCAGCTCTTCCTGTCTTACTCCAGCTCCTCTGTCGGAAGGTCATCATCCAAGTCGTGGTCGTCACGATCGCTAGGCATAGCCATGTTCTGTGTGACAGTTGCCATGAGCGACACGGAGCGGCTGTCATCCTGGACCTCGGTTGGCTCCTCCTTCACATGGACCTGGTGTCTGAGGGACAGAGGGATGTGTTAGAGAGAGAGGGAGATGAAGGTGTGTGTGTGTGTGTGTGTGTGTCTTACACGTACTGTTGTGGGCTGAGTGTGTGTGTGTGTGTCTTACCCGTACTGTTGTGGGCTGAGTGTGTGTGTGTGTGTCTTACCCGTACTGTTGTGGGCTGAGTGTGTGTTTGTGTCTTACCCGTACTGCTGTGGGCTGAGTGTGTGTGTGTGTTTGTGTGTGTGTGCGTGTGTGTCTTACCCGTACTGCTGTGGGCTGAGTGTGTGTGTGTGTTTGTGTGTGTGTGCGTGTGTGTCTTACCCGTACTGCTGTGGGCTGAGTGTGGGGCTGCAGCTGCCGTTGCTGTTGACCTGTTCCACCGTGGAGCTGACGTCATCGTGACCCATCCCGTGTAGCATGTTGAGACTGGCAGCAGATGAGGGGTTAACCAGGCCCTGGCTGTTCAGCAGGGTCAGACTGCTTTCTGCAAGGGCCGCCTGACACACACACACACACACACACAGAAAGATCAGGGTACGTATTTATAAACATTCAGAATGCTCCTTTGAAAAGGCCACTGAGTGGTTGGAAAAGGAAGAATGACTCTGCAGGATACCCACTTATCACCACTAGAGGGCACCTCTGCACTACTCCTCACTGCTCAAGGGTTTAGTGGAGCGCATTGTTGCATGTGTGTGTTGAGGTGGTGAGGTTGCCCACGGAGTGTGTGTGTGTGAGTGTGTGTGTATGTGTGTGATAGAATTGACTCTGTGAAACTAAAATAGATTTTCTAGGACAGAAACTAATTTTATGCAGTGACCTTAATTGACAAATACTTGATGCTATAAATCATCTGTGGAAGTTGGCTTGAGTAAAGTATGTGTCTGTACGTCTGTGTGTTATTGTGTGTTGGGAGATGACTGTTGGAGCCTGTGTGTAAGTCTGTGTCGGGAGGAGTGTGTGAGTCTGTGTGTAAGTGTTTGTTGGGAGGTGTGTGTGTGTGTGTGTATGTGCGTTGTTAGCGAATGTAGAAACTCTCCAAAATAATTGGAAGTGCCCCCCCCCCCCCGCATACTTGTGTGTGTGTGTGTGTGTGTGTGTGTACACTTACCTGGTAGCTGGCATTTAGGGAACCAAAGCCCAGGCCTGAAATCATGTTCTTCACCAGAGTAGGACTCCTACAGAGATAGAAAGAAAAGGGGGAAGGGGGAGGAGTGTAGGAGACATATTGACTACATGTGTTCAGAGGAGTTACAGCCAAAAACAATTAACAAGTATAACACCCGTTTATACAGAAACATACACACATACTGTAAACAGATGCTGCACACACACACACACACACACACACACATTTTACATAGACCACTTCACAGTACTGGTGTTGACAAATACAGATGAAAGGGGGAAGAAACACACATTTGCACATAAAGATATGAAACACACACAAGAAAAGTAGAAATCGAGAAGTGTATTTTTAATATGTATTTATAAAAACATAAATACACACAATTAAATATAATATAACTTTAATATCCAATACTGAAACAGAGACATGTTGAAACCCAGGTCTGCTTGGTCATATTGGGACCCAACACCTACAGGATACCATCAGATACACCCAACACCTACAGGATATCATCAGATACACCATGATACCATCAGATACACCATGATACCATCAGATACACCATGATACACCCAACACCTGCAGGATACCATCAGATACACCATGATACCATCAGATACACCATGATACACCCAACACCTGCAGGATACCATCAGATACACCATGATACCATCAGATACACCATGATCCCATCAGATACACCATGATACCATCAGATACACCCAACACCTACAAGATACCATTAGATACACCATAATAACATCAGATACACCATGATACACCCAACACCTGCAGGATACATCATGATATCAGATACACCATGATACCTCCAGATACATCATGAAACATTTAGATACACCATGATACCTCCAGATACACCATGAAACATTTAGATACACCATGATACCATCAGATACACCATGATACCTCCAGACACACCATGATACCTTCAGATACACCATGAAACATTTAGATACACCATGATACCATCAGATACACCATGATACATTTAGATACACCATGATACCATCAGATACACCATGACACCATCAGATACACCATGGTACCATCAGATACACCATTATACCATCAGATACACCATGACACCATCAGATACACCATGATACATTTAGATACACCATGATACCATCAGATACACCATGACACCATCAGATGCACCATGATACCATCAGATACACCATGACACCATCAGATACACCATGATACCTTCAGATACACCATGATACACGAGTGCACAGCAAGACGATACATGCGTGAGACAAATGTGCTTGTGATGACTTCATACCCTGTCATCTTTGGTGGTCTCCTCTTTTGGTATTCAACTTCGTCCACAGTCCACACGGCCCCCTTCACGTTCTCCACCCTCACAAAACACTTATGCAGACTCAGGTTGTGGCGGACAGCATTCTGAGTGGAGGGACAGACGGGGGGGGGGGGTAAAGAACATTTGATTGAACATTTGATGTCTCCTTATTGCCTTGTAGAGAACTCCTGACTGGGAGGAGCACAGTATAATGATTATTTGACGTTCTCCTAAACAGAAACAAATATGACTCCTGATGAGACAGACATAAAAAGAGGACTCCTCCACAGGAGCTTGGACACACATCGACACCACGAACACACTCTCTTGTCCGTGCCGTTAAACTAAGACAAGGATGTGCATCCCTCCCTGGTTTTATTTCAACATTTCTGTAATCAGTTCCAACACACACACACACACACACACACACACATGCACACAGCTATCTGCGTCACACTCCCCTAGGGACAGTCCTCCCTTTTCATCTGCTATTTGTAGTTTGTTCATGCCCAATTTCATTACCAATTTTAATTCGTCTATAATTAAATCCCGCATATTTTCTGTGACACGCTTTTTTAATCCGTAAGGGAGGGACCGGCAGAGCAAGCATCACTCCTCACCGTAATTACACACACACACATATACACACGCATACGCACAAACACATATAGACACACACACATACACACACACGTAATTATACAAACCATAATCAGGCCCGGAACCCCCCCTCCACTCTTCTCACCCCCCATCTCCTTGGAGCCGTGATGCTCAGTTTTGTAAATGAGTATGACCCCAATCTCAGCCCGCCACCCCTCCATCGCTCCTCCTCTGCTATTCTGTGCTATTTGCATTTGTCTCCGTGATGAAAGCCTAATTCTCCCAGTTAAAACATTAGCAGTCATTTACAGCAGGTCACAGCACATGCCACACACACACACACCTGACAGACACACACGCAAACACTCCACACCATGGAGAGGAGAGAAAGATGTACAGAGAGGGGTAGGGGTGAGTCTGGGAAAGGGGAGTAGACTGGATGGGAGGACGGGACAGGGAGAATGAGACAGAGAAGGGGAGAAGGGGACAGGGGGTGAAGGGAACAAAGAGAAAGAGAGGAGAACACAGGGAGAAAGAGACAGTAAGGAGGAGACAGAGAAGGGCGCAGGGAGGAGAAGTCGGGGAGAGAGGACAGGAGGAAGAGAAAGGGGAAGGAGATAGGACGAGGACACAGAGGAGAAGACAGGGAGAAGGAGGAGACAGGGAGAAGGAGGAGACAGGCATGAGACAAATGTAGTAAAGAAATATGAGAGAATAGATTCTAAAAGACACCGAACAAAATGTGAAAAGTAACAGCCTGAGGAGACTGAGTAGTGGCTACTCACACATTTGGATTGATCAGTAGAAATCAAAGCATAAAAGTGATAGTAAGTCATACGTCAATAAGATTTATTATTACTCAAAGAAATAACTGGTAATTAACTAAATATTATTTTAATTGTGTATATATTGTTATGTAAATATTATTTGCTGATTCATTTACACAATATTGAATGTATGACTTCTTAAGTTTATTTAAAAAATAATATGAAGCATTTTGTATTGCTGGTAGTTATAACTGGTCATTATGCATGAACTGATATTCTATAATAAGACGTGAGCTGCTAAGATGGACTGAAATTAGTGATTGGGGCAATTAATGATTTAATTAATCATTAAAGTAGGGAACCTACACTTGTATGTTTGCTAAAACAATTATCATTTTTGAAGTAACATTAATCATTATAATTCAGAAGGCATAATGATATAAAAGTTTCAGTTAATAGGGATATGTTATAAGGGAGTTGCTCTCACATTTCAAGTATTGCCAGTGTATTACTTTGAGTTGGGGGGATTGTTTCCAAAAAAATTATTGAGTAAGCAGAAAAAATATTGATTTACGGTGTATAATTAACCACCAGATTTTTACCAGAAAAAGTCAACCAAAATAACGACCCATAAAACTAAGGATAGATAGAAAATATCGTTCAGGCTGGCTCAATAAGTGGAGAAGACCACTGAAGGTGTTTGCTCTCTTAGAATCTCTAATTTCAACTAAAACATAGATTTCTTACCCCAGCCCAGGTGTAAGAAATCAGAACTAACAAGGTGACTCCCCACAATGCTGATCCTTATCTGGTTTACGGAAAGAAAACAAAATCTCCATGTCAGGCAAAAGAAACGTTGCTCATAAAACCCCTCCACCAAGACAACAAATATTCTATCCATTAGGCCATGTATTTACAGACATATTTGCTCATAACCACCAGAAAATAAATACATTTTCATAACATGATGAAGTCAACACTGAAATGTACTTTCCTTTAATTTCTGATTTGTACTGTGATTGGTCAGGAGATCGTGCACCTCCCTTTGTCCGAGATATATTTTATTACTCTCTGTCTGCTTCTCTCTTCTGTTTTTCATAGTGAAAGATTAGAAGTATGCGAGCAGCCCATGTTCCACTGCAAGAAAGAAACGTTTCAATGTGCCATGCGACCATGGTCTATTGGGGCCTTAAGAGTGCACAATCTTCATAATGGGGGGTGTGGCTATGTTCGTATTTAACCAATCACATTCCAAATCATATACAATAATTTGAAGTCAACTGAGTCAACTGAAATTATTTTCATGAGCTTATTTCTGAGAGGGATGTCAATCATTTTGAAGGCATTTCATATATAATAGAACACTGCGGAGACAATCATTAAGAAGTGGAGACATGATTGCACAACGAGGACATTGCAAAAATCTGTAAAAAATATATGCCATTGCAGAAATATATGACAGGGCAAGGAAAAAGATCACCCAGGAGGCAACCTTAAAGGAGCTGCAGGAAATTGTGTCAGAAAAGGGCACTCCCTGCATAGCACAATTATCTCCATGTCTGAACTGTCAGGTAGGGTGACAAGATGGAAGCCATTTCTCATAAAGAATAACATCTAATCCTGTATACATTTTGGAAGACACATTCAATCTCCCAAAGCCATTTGGCAAAATGTGATATGGTCTAATGAGAAAATGTTGGCCTTCATTCCAAAATATATACATTGGTGCAAAGCCAACAGGGCTCATCATCCAAAGCGCCTACAGTCAAGCAGGTGGTGGAAGCATGATGCTTGGGAGAGGACAATAAAAAAGTTCCAAATATCAAGATCTTTTGCAAAACACCTGCTGCCCTCTTCCAGGAAATCTGAAATGAACTTCACCTTGCAACACAACAACGATACCAAGCACAATGTCAGATCAACAAAGTTGAATGTCTTAGAAAAAGATGATTGCCCTGGAATGGCCCAGTCCGAGCCCAGATCAATCCTACAGAAAAAATCCTATGGACTGACCTAAAGAGGGCTGTGCACTGGAGATCCCCTACCAAGCTGACTGAGCTTTAACTCCTCAGAAAAGAATAGTGGGATAAAATGTCTAAATCCTGTGATTGTTTTCAGTGTACCGAGCCCTAACCAATGCTGTGATCCAAGTAAAAGTTGCTTCAACAGAGTCTCAGTGTTGTGGGGTGTACACAGTCAATGATAGTTTTCCATCATATATTGTTTTTCAGAGATATTAACCATTTGTTTTTCGATTAAATATCTTCTTGTTGGTTACAAGATCTTCAGCCTTTACATGAATACAGCTGCATTTTCATTAAGGGTGTGTAGACTTGTTAAGCCCACTGCACAATTGCTTTATCATGACCATAAAGGGGCTTTCAGACCAGAAGAGATAACCGCCTGCCATGACACCTTGTTTATTTGAACAATTTATTTTTCTCAGACAGCAGGCAGAGTGGCTTGAACCGCATCATCAAGAGAAGTAATCTCTGAAGAAGCCAGGATTTTGTAAACCGGGGCACAATTCCAGGCTGTCGTGATCTCTGATATATTTTCTAAACTACATACATAATTTAAAGTTTTATATAAATACAATCTAATGTACAAGCGGTACAAATAATATGTATGTGATCCTGTTAATAACATGTTTATTGCACTCTCTTTCTACCAGTCACGCCCATTATTTTGAAATTAGCTAGTGCACGTGGATATGGGGAAACGTTTGTATAAGACTTGGAATCCCTGGTGAAATGTGCCCACATAAAGTATTTGCTATTTCAGGACAAAAATTGGGATGAGACCAGTTTGATGTGGTTTTGGATTTAATCTGATATATATGCAAACATATTGCACTCACCATTTCAGGACAAATAACTGTGATGAGACCACAAGAGTGTAGAAATACCCTGCAATCAGCATTTTATTGAAATGATCACATAAATATATAATTTGTCTACTATTTTCTGACAGAGAAACAGTAGCCAGCGATATACAAAAAGCTACACCTGTAGGTCTCATCACAATTATTTGTCCTGAAATGGTGAGTGGCATGTGGGCAAACAGAGTTCAAATCATTTCCGTTGGGGTCTTTGTGCGACTCTGAAGTGGTGTTGTCTAATTTCGAATAGTCAGACACCAACATAATCAGATCTTGTACTGCGGTCAAAACAGGTTGTTGGTGGATCAGCACGGACCAGGCACACTGTCTCTGATTGGCCACCGGTCGGCAAGAAACAAAAGTTGTGGGCACTCCTGTTGACGGCAGCTTCTTGGCTTCCTCTTGCCACTGCTGGTGGGGTGAGAGGCAGATGTGCCGTCATGCATACATGGAAAACAATAAAGGTGTAAGCCTTGCCGTGTGTCGGTGTGAAGAGATGGATCATTTAGCAAATTAGTAAAATAGGATGTAAAATATCTTTGCCCTATAGAAACAGATTTGATCAAGCATTTGTAGACCTCTATCTCTCTGCATACATACATATATTCACCGACCACATTATTAGATATGCATGTCTAGTATTGGGTAGAATGCCCTAATGAGCAGGTGTATTTATGATGTAAATATGAATGCATCATAAAGATCAAAGGAGTTGAAGTTTCCTGTGTATTTCAAAAACATTAAATAACTACAGTTTCATAATATAAGGACCTTAAATGTGTTTTCACTTCTTTAACGTTTCATATTCTGTCCTTGTCCTCTTTTTTGGTGGGTATTTCTATTGAAAACAAATTGGCTACACAAAACTCTCAAGCTCACTTATACTGTCCTTGTTTATTTGCAGGTTTCTCTAATTCCAATTCTCTCTAGTTGAGCCCCACATAAGAATCACCTAACATGGAACTGTGCCACAAAAATAAAGCATGCCAAGTTTGCTCTCTGGTAAATCAATTGACAAAATCTCAGTAAATGGCCACCCTGAAGAGGCAATCTGCCACTAAGTTGTCCCTGACCTTAGTGGAAAATCTTGAGAGAAAACTCAACTGTAAAATAAGGTAACAGCAAAGGGTTAAAACAATGAATACCCCATCTGGGCTTTTATCTAGGCATCTTCCATTTGACAATGACATTGGCCTTAGCCTTCGGAGAAGGTGCCTGTCAGGCTCCAAAAGCTTTTGGAATGGTAAAATCTGTAAAGTGGCAACAACTTGGGCAGGATTCTTGGGCCAGTTAGGCATTGTAGTTCACTGGCAAGAAGTTGGTTAGTTATGGCTTCCTTTTGCCATGACTGGACAGACTTCCTTGATTCATACCCTTTCCAAAGTACTTCATATTTCTTGGGGGATAATACTCTTTGACAAGTTAACTGTCAGGTTGGCAGATACTAACCATTTAAACAGACTACACATCTGCTGTAGGTGTTCTGGCCAAGAGGAACTAAACACTGCCACATCCTTCAAAAATGCCTCTGCATCTTCCTAACCATATAGAATGATGTGCAAACTTGGAAACACATCACCAGCAAAATGCAAGTAAACAAACCAGTAGAAGCGGCAGATATCTGCAGATATCATTTCAGCAGAACAAACTTGCTTACTTATTTAGAAGCCTCAACATGACCAATACAACCATCAGACCTGAGCAAATGGATTGTGGCTTATTAACGATGTTAACACATCTTTTAACCTGAGTGCAGAGACCTGTCAACTTTCAATATTATAATAAAGGGCAAACTACACAGACTATTGATATGTTGTGCAATTTTGGGTGCCCAACTCCAACTTTGTTTATCTCTTGAATGAATCACCAAATTAGCATGATATTTGACTGGGGCTGAGTTCACAACTCTGCTATCATGTTCTATTATATTTTTGAGGTGGTAAATTTGAGGAAACAAATGTAATTCCAAAAGAATACAGCAATATCTTTTTTTTTCTCTGGAGAGAAGTGTTCCAAAAAGGTTTTCCAGAATCTCAGAGTAACTCCAGTATACCAAGGGCATAGGGCATATTGGGAATCACTATCCTCTTCCACCAACTTCTCCATCTGATTGAAACATGTAAAGTACACCTTCAACATGTTGATGTGGCACAGCCAGGTTTCCCCTGCATGTCGGCGTGGCGATAAGATAATCCAGATTAGCAACTTTTATCTATATGGTGCACAGACAGGAAAAGCAAGCCTTTAACAGTGACCCTAAAACTGGCTATAAAACCAGGACTTGGTGGCCTACACCAAGAGTGCAGAATTTGGTCTTTCGATCACAAAGCTTAGGTCAGTGACTTCTTAATATCTTCATTGGCAAACTCACAGAAGGAATGCAATCTGCTTGGAAACGGATTTATGTACTCCAATAAAAGCATTTTCATTTTTAACACTTTTTAGTAAGTTCATCGAACTTCTGACATGACGTTCAAACAGAAGATCGTTGGGGCTGAAACCTAGACATGTGAACAACTTCTGGTGCTGTGAACAGCACTAGGGGTACCCCTTAATCCCAGTCTTTTTCAAACTCTAAGAGGTAAGCTCTCAACATACTCTTCAAAGTCTCATGAAATCTCTCAAGAACACCTTGAAACTCTGGGTGATATGCACCAGAGGCATAAATGCTGTAGCACTTGTTAAAATATGTTTTTACATTACATTTTAACATTGTTCTCTTTGTAAAATCTGTGCTTTTCCAAACAGGGTCTTAACAACACTGAGAATGAAGATTGTCCTCATGAAACTGAGCGACCCCACACATAATGAAGAGAAACTGATTAAAGGTCCAACAATGTCCAACAAAATGCATCTGAAAGTTTTGTTAAAAGCAGGAATAGGCTGCAAATGGGAAACGTATCTACAATTGTGAGACAACTCCAATATATCTTGTCGAAATGTACTACAATTTGACGTTGTGCCAATCATTCCATTGCAAAAACTTTCTTTTTGGATAACTTGAACGTACACAGTGTCACCAGTTGCTGAAGGAAAAACACTATCCAAAATAATGGACGGGTCTAAAACCAGCGTCTTGTAGTACCCCCACAAGCTGTTTTACCAACATTACCACCAGATGCGCAGTTCATCCACATTTTATCAAAACATTTGAACAGGAGGTAAACAACACCCAAATCTAAGACTTAATGGACTGAAGTGATCTTGCAAGTAAAAAAGATATAATATATAATGATCTTTCTATTTTTTCTATTTTCATTGCAGACACTAAAATGTCCCATCTGTCATGAAAACCTGGTGGATATGCAGAACCAGTGGTCCATCCTTCCCTTTGGAGCCTGGGACTGAAACCTTGTTGGTGGCTGTCTCGAGGGTGTGATCTGCGTGCTCACAAGTACAGGTAGCTTTCCTTTCATGGGAAAGGGAAGCTACCTTTGAACTGTTTGAGTATTAAGAGTGTCTTGTAACCTTCTAGATCCTTGACCTCTCGAGAAAGACATATGAAAAAGGGATTGTTTATTCCTTTGCAAATGTACAACTCTCTTCAAGCTGACATCTGTATACCTGTGGGACCAATGCCTAAACAGAAATGACAGCATATTTCACAGTTTAATAATCTGAACTCTGATTAAGATTTAAAGCAACGTACGCTTTCTGATCGTTGTCCAGAAAAACACTTTAGAGGAGCAACTCGAGGGATGTGGCAAGCTACTCCGGAAAGAAAATGTGCCCAACTAATTTTCACAGAAACGTGGTACAAGAGATCCACCAAGATTGAACTCTGAGTTTGTAAAATAGCTTGACTTGAATAAGTGCTTCTAGTTCAAGGATCTCCTTCTGCCCCAAATAAAACGTATGACTCCTAAATGACTGCTTTTGACTGGGCAAAGTTACACTCATATCTCAAGTAGGATTCCCCACAAATGTCAAACTTAAAGGTCCATATACTTTTGTTGATTATTATTGCTTTAACTCCAGTTCATTGTCAGTGACATTTTACAAAACAAACGTGTTGTTAATGAACATTAAAATATTATGGCTCACTGTATGTGATAAGGTGATGTCATACACGTCTGTAACTAAATCCTGAATTAGCCGCCATTTTGTTTTGTTGAACTAAATATCCACAATTTGGGTTATGGAGGGAAAATCAAAGTGGAACAAACCAAACAGGGGAAAACAAATAACAGCAGGCTTGTATAATCTCAGAAAGTCGGAGACATGCCTGAAGGTGACGCCCTATCAGAATATCCCATTCCAATGAAGAACTTTCCAGAAGGTCTTAACTATTTACTGACCCACTCGAAGTCCAACACATATTGACTAATAAGTTTACCAGCAGAGTGAAATACATGCTGACTAACCAGATGACTACAAACAGTTGCATCCATAACAGGTTACCTGAAAAAAAATAACTCTCTTCAAATTGTGCGAAAACATTGACCGTAAAATGAGGCACAGCCAAGTTTCAGTTCTAGAGTTACAGGTGAGGATGGGGTGAGGAGACGAGAAGAGGAGCAGAGGTTAGGGTTGTAAAAAAGAACAGGAATGGGGTGTGCACCATGCCGGACTTGTAGTCGTTACCTTCCAGCATACACCTCTTTAATTACTCACCTTCATTTGATATTAACATTTTTAAAGGTAACATGTTGGCACCAAAAGTTTAAAACAGTCTGTAAATAATCTTTTGAGACAGACTTTCCTGAAGATGACCCTGCTCTCTAGCCATAAAAAGCAGCTCTCAACCATATCCAGTACCTTAGAGAAATGAAATCACACTCCGGCTGGACAGTGTGGAGTTGACATCTCCCTCTCCAATCTCTCTCTCCTCCTCCCTCTCCCTCCTCCATCACCCCCCCCCCCCACACCTCATTCTTTCTGATCAATTACTTCCCTTGGCTCTCCTCATAAAATATCCAGGCCCATTAAAGGACATACATCTCCCTCTATATTTAATACAGGCCAAAGCTCCGGACACTCCATGCATTTATAAATGTAGGTATATATTTAAAGGGCCAGGTCTAGGTGGAGAAGAACCGTTAGAATAAATTCATTGTTAAATTTCATGAAAGTGAGATGAGGAAACGAAGATATTTCTGGCGCCTCCCTCCCACCGTTAAAGGCTATTAGTGTGAGGCCGGTCTGTGACACGCCCTCTTCACCCCTCCTATTGTCTGTCTCTGGAGTAGCTGACACTCAAATTAGATGGAGGCCTCAGTAGAAATGGGTCAGCACCTACACTGTCAGGTTCCAACCAGGTGTGTGTGTGTCTCTGTGTGAGTGTGTGTGAAGACACCTTTGCCTGTGTGGGTTTGTGGGAAGCAATTTCACTTGTGTGTGTGTGCGTACGTGTGTGTGTGTGTGTGTGCGTGCGTGCATGACTCTGTAATGAGGCTGTGTGATAGTGAGGTGTGTTTCCACCAAGCTAAGTGGAACCGTCTTCGTAGGCCATGTCAGAGCTCACAGAAGTCTCCGGAAGACCAGGAGGGAGGAAAGAAGAGGGAGGGGGGGTTGGAGTAAAACCTAACACCTCTCTGTAAAGAAACACAGCCACATGGAGTGAGTCCACACACTTACGCACACACACACTCCACTCAGGGCATTGTGGGTAAAATGGCTTATAATCATCAAAACAGCTTGGTGTTTCAATGGCCATGTCAGTTTTTGAGGCTGCCAAGTGTGTAATTGGGGGAGGGGGGGAGTGTGTGAGGAGGAATATAGTCTAATCTGCGTGTACTTAAGTGCAGTGTGTGTGCGTGTGTACAGTAGGTAAATGACTGTGTGCGTGTGTACGCAGAGGAGTGTGTGTGTAGGAATTTGTGTGGACTCACCTTCCACGTGGCTGTGTTTCTCCTGAAGTAGGCAAACATTCTGGTGAACCAGTTATAGATCTCATTAAGAGTCAGCTGCCTGTCTGGAGCCTCCAGGATGGCCTAGAGAGACAAAGACAGAGAGGGGAAACATTAGACAACAGCTCAACCCAGGCTTCAGAAATCCATCGGATGATACAGGTGAGGGACACTGAGGCCGAGCTGTGAAGTCCCCATTCATTCTGCTTGGGATCAGACTGAACAGTGCTGGACAGGAGGGGCAGATAGGTGAGGGTCATACAAAGGCCACTGGGCTGGATTCCAAACCCCATGTGTACCCATGGCTGGAACCGCAGTGGCCTCAGGGGGCTGGGGGGGAGGGGCGGGGTTTGGGTGGGAGGAGACCGGGGGACTTACATGGCGTATGAGAGAGGCATAGGTGAAGGGTGGTCTGACATCAGCGTTCTTATAGAACTCACAGTTCTGTGCCAGCTCTACAAAGAGAACACAGCGCATTAGTCCCGGACAATTGTGTGTGTATATTCAAGTTATTGATTGAGGGGAGACTTTTCATAAGCGTTTGCATGCCACTGCGCGTGCATGCATTTCCGTGTGTACATAACTGTTTGTGTGTGTGTGTGTGTGTGTGTGAGGGTTGTATGCATACCCTCTCGTATACCTGAGGCGATTGGGGTGCAGAACTTGTCAGCGTTGCGCCTGCGTATGGGTCCCACGCCGTGCGGGTGCGAGTGTAGGCTGGATGAGCTAATGACAGACGGCCCCTGCCGGAGCGGGGTGATGGGGGCCGCCGCGGAGGTGGGGGGGTGAGGGAGACCCTCGGGGTACGCCTCGCTCTCCCTCTTCAGCAGGGAGCCACTGGACGCCAGGTTCAGCTGCCGGGAAACAGGACGGAGACGGTCAGAAAGGGATACCTCATCGTTCACGGTCCCACCCTGCCCTCTGGTTGGCTAGGTGAACAGTTAGCTAAAGCGCTACTCCTCTCAGATACATCCGCGCAGAGTAGAGCCATGGCAGCCGGCACAAAGACTACTGTCACAAGACCCTCAGCACCGCCAGTGGGGAGAAAAACAAAGACCTCAGACTCAGTTACACAGACACAAACCCACTGCAATTAGACCTCAGTGAACAAAAACAAAAAGCCTGAGATGGGAGTGTTTACGTGTGTGTGTGTGAGTGTATATAGGCTTCTGTGGTCACACATACACACGGTGCGGTGACATGCTCTCTTCACGGCTCAGCTCGGCCCAATTAGGCAGAGCCCACAGGAGCAATGGGAACTGGAAACCGATCCTCCGAGTCGCTCTGGGATGCTTTTATAAGGGCTGCTAGTTTAGAGCTAATTACAACCATCATGGCTGTGTGTTTGTGTGTGTGTGTGTGTGTGAGAGAGAGATATTCTGAGTTATCTCAACCAGATGTCCTTCTCTCTACCCCATCTCTTTCTTCACCTACTCTTCTTTTTCTCCTCTTTTAAACCTGACCAGTCTCCTCTTCCTCTTCGTGTCCTCTCCCTGTCAACTCCAGAGAAGTGGTCCGTACCATTCTGATGGATTAGGGGTCAGGGCTCTTTAACGACTACTTCATTAGCTCTTTCTCTCTGTCCATTCTGTCTCTCTTTCCTTTCCACCCCTCCTCCCATCCAACTATTAAACAGGTGCACTTGAACCCTGGTACATCACCAAGGCAACACCACAACCCTCTCAGTAGTTTCCATTCTGAAGACTCCTCCCCTACTCCTCTTTCTCCAATCCTTGACCCTGAGGCTTGTCTCCCACGACGACACAGGACACACCTCTTCCAGATTTTCCATTAGGTGCTAATGACAGCTGACGCCCTGCGTTTGTCTCAACACACACACACACACACACACACACACACATACACATACACACACCCTGCTGCTCCACTGGAACCATTTATATCCTCTCTAATTAAGACACTCCACTCTAATTGACAATTAATTTCAACATCTTCATATTTTAATAAGACTCCTCGTCAATCTGAATAATGAAATATTCATTAGATACCTAATAACATGCATGCCTGTGCCAGCCAACCAGACAGTCTACCCACCAACCAGTCAGTCAGTCAGTCTGCCCTGCCCAGAGACACAGCTCCTTCTGAGTGAAACAGAACTGCTACTGTCCTGACCCAGAGGTTCTGTGATTAATACTGCCATCGTCCTCCAAGGTCATGGCATTCTTCAAATCAGATGAGTCCATTATTAAACAGTTTATTACTTTAGGCATGTGCTCATATGAATCAAGAACAGCATCCTGGACACAGTTACACAGTAATGAATATGATCAGAAACCCTAAAGTAAATAAAGACACTGTAGTTCAACAATAACCTGACAACCAGACTCAGAGCCGGACACGAGGATACCGCAAAACCCTCCCCAACACAAAGACACTGGGACCTACTACTGTACAAAGGTCAGGGGTCAGAGATCAGGTACTCACAGGTTGGTTGAAAGGCTTTGGCTCCGATGGACGCATGTGCAGGTGGGTCATCATGGCCTGCAGTCTCTCGCTCTCCTTGGCCAGCTGAGACACACACACACACACACACACACACGCGCACACGTCAGGACCGTTTAATGCTGTGAGTCAATGATTTCTGTTGTCATACAGGAGAACCTGGTAGGAAAGACGCGCTGCTACAGGCCCAGTTCACCCCACACACCACCAGAGACGGACTGCAGCTTTAGCTGCAGTCACACTTGATGCCCAGTCAAGGCACATCAGTGTCAGGGCATCATCAGCCTCCCAGTAAACCAGTACACTGCTATTTAGAGCCCGGTGTCAAGTTATGGCTGTTGGTGGGAGAGAAAGATGCATCCCCATATCATTTGGAATGCGTGTGTGTGTGGTGTGTGTCTCGGGGCTGTTCTCACTGTCTTATAACACCAGGCTCCACAGGGAGAGAGACAGACAAATCCCCTCCACCCACCCTCACAGACATAACGCACGTGTGCACACACACACACACGCACACCTAACACGCACGCACGCGCTCGCATACCCGGCGGACACACTCGTCCCCATTTGCCGATGCTAACTGCCGTTTAGCGGGAGTGGCGGTGATATAGCCTGTGGAAGCGGATGTGTGTGTTTATGTGTGTGTGTGTATCTTCTCGTAGCCTGCGGAAACACAATGCTGGCTCTATGCTGAGAGACAGCCCAGCCAGCCAGCCAGCCAGGGGCTACGGACCAGCAGTGTGTGTTCCTGACGGAGACACCGGCCTGGAGAAGCTGGCTGAATGAGGCCATCGCGGGGCAGAGTGGAGGGTCGTGGGTGGAGGGTCGTGGGTGGAGGGAGGGCCGGGATGAGGCTAAGACACCGGGGTTCAGGGAGAATGACAGGCCTGATGTGATGTGACAGCCCTGCCTCCACGTCTCTGGGTTTCCCGGGGAAGGCTTCAGGCGCGGGGGGTAAATGCTGTTTAGCGGAGGGGGGGGTGGGCTAACCCTGACCCCACTGGACCAATGCCCTGGGTTCACCTACACACAGGCCGGAGGTTATTTTGGGAGGTGTGTGTGTGAGTGTGCGTAAACACACACACACACTTTCTCTTCATGGTGTTTGTTCTCAGACGTCTTGGTCCTTTGTGGGATACTTGCAACGTACTAAAAAGACTGATGCTTCTACGTCCTCCAGTCCAGTCATTTAGCTGGTAACATTACGGAGAAGGCTGGGTTAGGCTCCACCCTCATCCCTGGTCTCCACCAGTACACTGCCAGGACAGATGGACTGGACTGGGAGCTTTATAATTAGGGCCTGTGATGGCAGCTTTCCTCTTTCAAATTACAAGCTCTAGTGCTTTCTCTAAACCCCCGCCCTGGCCCAGACAAGCTACTGACACAGAGACCGGCTGTGTATGTGTGTGTGTGTGGCTGTGTGTGTGTGGCTGTGTGTGTGTGTGTTTGTGGCTGGGTGTGTGTGTGGCTGTGTGTGTCCGTATGGCTGGGTGTGTGCTTGTGGCTGGGTGTGTGTGTGGCTGTGTGTGTGTGGCTGGGTGGGTGTGTGTGTATGGCTGAGTGTGTGTGTGTGAGTGTATGTTTGTCCAACCTGTATCTCCAGCTGTTGGACCACCTGCATCTGCACCCGGCACTGGGCTGTGCTGCGGTCATCCAGAGCATGTTCATTATTCAGATGTCTGAGAGAGAGACAGGCAGACAGAGAGAGACAAGCAGAGAGACAGAGAGACAGGCAGAGAGACAGTGAGAGAGACAGAGAGAGAGACAGAGAGAGAGACAGAGAGAGAGACAGAGATATAGTGAGAGAGACAGAGAGAGAGACAGAGATATAGTGAGAGAGACAGAGAGAGATACAGAGAGAGCGTGAGACAGAGAGACAGAACACAGGGTTATAACTGTTACATGACAACCTAAGCAAAGCCTTTTAATCAAAGCATTTTCTTCTGGATCACACATATTCAATATTCCACCAGAAGGACTTGCCAGACTTAGTGGGAATGTGTTTGTTAGTGAATGTGTTAGTATGTTTGTGTGTGCACGTGTTCATGTCTATACAGTGTGTTTGTGTGCCTTTGTATATGTGTTTGTGTCTGAATAGAGCATGCGTGTGTGTGTGAATCAGAGAAAGCTGTATGAAACGTGTGTGGGACCATGCTTGCTGTAGACACCAAAGGTTCAGTTTATGTAACCCTGGCCAACCATGACTTCATATAAACAAATATTCATATTTATGTCACTGAAAATCATAGTTTATTTTCCACAGACAGACCTATAGACAGACACACACAGAAACACGGACAATAAGTGGTTTGCAACAAACGCTTCAGAGTATAAACTAGATTTCATCCTCACAGAAAAAAACTAATATGACTAAATCAGAACTGGAAAGTGTCAACTGTGTTGAACTGTGTGTAAAATAAAGCAAACAAGCCATTAAATGAGACGGTGTATCATCTCATTATCCGCTTATTTCTTACAGTGTAAAAGCTGACTGTGTGTGTCCTGCTCTTTACAGCATAAACTGTCAGCGTGTAACGACACCTAAATATGAGCTCATGTGTTATTAGAGAAACAGAGGGCCTTATCTGACTAGCTCTTAATACACACCTGTGTGTGTGTGCGTGTGTTTTTGGTGTGTGGGGTGTGTGTTAGTGCGCGGTGTCTAAATGTTAGAGCTCTTTTTTCCTCTGCTGTGGGAGGATCCAGGAACGTCGGATCTTTATCCAAAAAGCATGACATAGACAAACATACTATAAAGCACACAAATGACAACGATTCCAAATGCACTTGTATTCAATCACGTTTTTACCATTATTTACTATTTTCACACTGACTACATCAAAGTTCGACATTTCGTCCATAAACGTTGCGGTTTTGATGGGGTAGGCATGCACTCAGACTGCCTGAGGTTACACAAGGATGGAGGGGGCTATGAGTGAAAACGACTCACTTATCCCTTCTGCAGTTAAGAGAGCGGGGCTGTTTTGTTAATGCAGAGGGAGAGAAGACATGAGACTATAATACTGATGTCGGGCCTAATCCTGACAGATAGATCCAGCATGGATTCTGGAGAGGTCTTAACACCACGCAGGATAATAAGAATAAAAACATGTGACCCTGCTCCCTGTACTCCTCTCCCTCTCCTCTTCTCCTGCCGTCTCAGTGTCTCCCTCTGTTGTTTTCCTGCCCCTCTCTGACTCGTCCCTTCTCCTGCTTTCTGCCTCCCTCCCTCCCTCCCTGTGGCCTTGTCATAAACAGTAGCAGGGTTCTTTCCCATGTCCCGACAATGCGTCTCTGTTTACGGCCCTGCCCTCTCAGACAGGGATTCCGGCCACATTAGACACGGCCCTCAGGCCCAGCGACCCCAGCCAGCCAGCAGAGGGCCAGAACAGGCAGAATCTGACAGGGAGAGACGCACCAAGAGAATGTACTGAACATCTCTGCACAGAAAAGAAACAACAAGAAAAGAGAGGGGAATGGGATAAAGGTGAGAATGGATGAGAAGTGGGGGGAGACAGAGATAGATCACAGATCAGAAGAAAGAGCTGGAAATAGAAGTCTCCTCTCGTCTCTTCTGCCCCGAGCCTCGACTGAAGAAGGCTGAAGGGGTTCGCGGGTCGGCCTGACAGTATTATCTGTCATAGTCTTTCTTTCTCTCCCTCGTCACTTTCTTTCTCTATTTTCTCTCTTCCTCTCTCTTCCTCTCTCTTCCTCTCTCTTCCTCTCTCTTTCTCTCTCTCTCTCTCTGGATGTACCCTGAGGCTGTGTGAAATGAGATACCAAACAACAGCTTTCGTCTCCAAACTTTCCCAGCCTGCCTCTGGCTTTGATCTGACTACTCACTGCCATCATCTCACAACACACTCCCCTCTGTGTGTGTGTGTGTGTGTGTGTGTATGTGTGTGTGTGTTTCATGCCATGTCTTTACAGAATATTGTTATAAATTGGTTCGGCGTTGGCCAGTTAAAGGGTTCATCCTATGTGTGATATATGTGTTCCCATCAGGTGGTCTGTCCTGCAGCTCCTGTCAGTGGAGGTATCGGGGTGTCAGTTGATCAGTATGTCTGACTGGGATCCTACACGGGGCATGTTGTTTGTGTTGTCATCATTCTAACAAATAGTGACAACTGACTGTTTACGCCAGGCTTAGATGTTTCACCTCAGATTCCCACCACTGAGCCCAAACACACAAACACGCACACACACACACACAGACAGAGACACACACAGACACACCCCCCCACACACACACACACACACACACACACACAGATCTCCCCTGCGGTACCCCCCCCCCACCCCCTCCTCTTCACCATCTATCCCTAAAGACTCCAAACTGGCAAACAGACAAGAAAGACATGAGGGAAGCAGGGGAGATGGATGTGAAGGAAGCTGCTTTTTGATGTCTCTGCTAGCGCTTTGGAGACAAAGAGCCGGGATTGTGAATGAGCTAATTAAGAAAACCGCTAACGAAGCGTGGAAACAATTTGCTTGACCCTTCAGAGCAAGGAACTCTGGGAGTACAACACTAATCAGATAGAGATGGGAGGGACAGGATACGGACAGGTAACACACACACTGACGGCAGCATACAGATACCCTCTCAGCACTGTCCTGCAGGTCTGACAGCACAACACCTATTACCTTCTATAGCTAATAAAACAAGACCACAGCCATGATAGAGGGATAGAAGGATGACAGAGACAGACAGAGGGACGGACAGACGGACAGAGAGAGAAACAGACAGACAGAGGGACAGACAGAAAGAGGGACAGACAGACAGAACAGTTGAAGCACAGAGATGGACTCAATAATCTACACTCAACTCTTCCAAGGAGCCTGATGTAACCAATAGCAACTGACTCCTTATTAACGGAAGGCTGTAGAACACTTCAATGACTGACTGTTTAAACGACTGACAGTTTACTGGCTGTGAGTGCCTGGGATGATACAGTTGAATAATAATGGCTCTAATAACCAGTGGGACAGCTGCAGTCCATATTCCTCGGCGCAGAAGTAAGACCCGCTCCAAACCCTGACAGTCTGGGAACCACGGCGGCCTATTGGCTGAGCTCTACTGACACAGTGACCACGCGGAGGAGAGAGAAGGAACCTTCGGGCTGTTACTCACTTGATGAACTGTCCCATGTCCTCACACAGCGCCTCACACCCTGGCCATTTACACTCCCCGTGTCCATAGAGCGGGTGGGAACCAGCGTGCTCCTCATGGCTGAGGGAGAGAAGGGGTCAAACGTCACAGAACACCCAGCACACATGGCAAGGACACCCTCGCATAAACACGCCCCGCGTATCCACCGCGGCGCTGGGCTGCACAAGCAGGTGGCGACCGAAACCCTCCTTCAGGACGAACAGAGTGAACGTTAAGTTCAGAGCCTGGTGTGTGTTCCTCCAGTCCAGACATGTGAGGTCACACAGCACCAGTCCCTCTCTCCTTCTCTCTAATTCTCTCTCCTTCTCTCTCTCTCTCTCTCCCTCCCTCACTTACTCCTCCTCTCTTCCTCCCTCTTGCTCTTTACATTCAGTGTGGGCGGGCAGAGACCCAGGCGGCCTGTCTGATTGGTGCACAGCGGTGGCGGTCTCATTTGTCATTTGGAGGTTGTTCTGAGTCGTGGCCGCGGGCTCTGCTGTGGTGAGAGAGTTGTGTGTGTGTGTGTGTGAGCGTGGCTCTGGGATGCTGATTCTGTTTTGGGCCTGGTCCAGGCTCGTGACCGAGGTCCAGTGTGAGTGTGTGTGTGTGTGTGAGCGAGAGACCAGTAGTCAGTGTGCATGCTTCAGGCTGTTCTCCAGATGTGGTTTGGCCCGGCCTGCTCTCCTGCCTGATACACACTGACAGAGAGCTCACAGTTTATTTACATTCAATCTACCACCTTCATGAGACATACGGCCTGGAACAGCAGTGTGTGTGTGTGTATGTGTGTGTGTGCGTGCGTGTGTCTGTAGGCTGTTGAAGCTTCTCGTAGATCCACATCACAGGGATGTCTAACATAAACCATTCCTCTCAAGTTTGGGCCATCACAAAGCCCAGCACACTCCCCTACTGTTCTTCCTATTCTTTTGCCTGGCCAGATGTGCTGACAGTGGTTGTGTGTGTGTGCGTGTGTGTGTGTGTGGTGTGTGTGTATGTTTGTTAGATGTGGTTGACTCTCTTCAGTGGAGAAGCTGCTCAGACGGCCGACATTACAAACTACTGGCAACCACACAAGTGTCCACATCAGCCATGTATTAGCTGTCCTGTAGCATGCTACTGTAAGCCCCTCCTTTCTCCCTGCTAGCATGACAGGGTACCGTTAGCATGGGCCAGCCAAATAGCACAGGAGATTAGCACTAAGCTAGCTTTTACTTCCCTTACACACAGAGCACTTCCTGATTATCGGCGTGTGTGTGTGTGTGTGTGTGTGTGTGCGTTACTCACTGGCTGCTAGATAGTGGGCCGCCTTTGGAGTAAGGCGTGAGGTGTTCGTCTCCAAGGTCTGCCTTGCTGAAGGAGGAGATCCATTCAAAGAGTCTTGCTCTTAAAGACAGAAGGAAAAGACCCCACTGATGAGTACAGATGGACCCCTATCAGTGTGAAACACAGAACCTAACCAATAACACTAAACACACATCCCCTCCTCCTGGTCATTAACACTGAAGTCAGTTATACAGTCCGTGTTTTTGTGTTTGTACTGATCCCGCGTGGGAATCAAATGCACAACCGATTGGACTCTTCCTCACCCTCCCTGCCCCCCTCCCACCCTGCCTCCATCCCATAATGTTCAGACACACACAGTCATGCTAAACGGACACATTGAAGAAAAGCAGACTGATGAGCCATGATCCACTCCAGCTAACACATGAAACACAGCATCGTAATGCACCATGTTATAACCCAAATACAGACAACACACAAATACACACCATGTTATCACCCAAATACAGACAACACACAAATACACACCATGTTATCACCCAAATACAGACAACACACAAATACACACCATGTTATCACCCAAATACAGACAACACACAAATACACACCATGTTATCACCCAAATACAGACAACACACAAATACACACCATGTTATCACCCAAATACAGACAACACACAAATACACACCATGTTATCACCCAAATACAGACAACACACAAATACACACCATGTTATAACCCAAATACAGACAACACACAACTACACACCATGTTATCACCCAAATACAGACAACACACAAATACACACCATGTTATCACCCAAATACAGACAACACACAAATACACACCATGTTATCACCCAAATACAGACAACACACAAATACACACCATGTTATCACCCAAATACAGACAACACACAAATAAACACCATGTTATCACCCAAATACAGACAACACACAAATACACACCATGTTATCACCCAAATACAAACAACACACAAATACACACCATGTTATCACCCAAATACAGACAACACACAAATAAACACCATGTTATCACCCAAATACAGACAACACACAAATACACACCATGTTATCACCCAAATACAGACAACACACAACTACACACCATATTATCACCCAAACACAGACAACACACAACTACACACCCACCGTTCACACAGACACCATTCACATGACGTTTATAACATCACAGGGATACACACAATGATAACGCAGTAAAAACTTTATCAGGCCTTACATTTCACATGGAGGACACTGTGTCCATCACACACTCTGTATGATCTGTGTGTGTGCGTGCGTGTGTGTGTGTGTGTGTGTATGAGAGAAAGACACATTTGTAACGAGGTAAATGTACCGTATTTAACCCATACAATACAACACATTTCAGCGGCCGTGCGTATGAGATGTTTGGAAGCTCCCAGTAACAGTACCTTTCTCTGTACCTGTCTCTCTTTGGGGTGTGATGACTCTGTCCGTTGTGTAGGTTGTTGTGCAGGTTGCTGTGCAGGTTGCTGTGTGTGTTTGCTTTGGGGAAGGACGATGAGGTAGAGTTGGTGCTGAGGTCCAGACCTTCTCCCGTCTGTTGCTGTTTCAGGGCGTCTTCTGCAGACTGTACCCCCGACACCTCCTTCCACAGCTGCTGCAGGTCACCGGGACCCATGGCTGAACGGGAAGGGATGGGGGGGGCGTTAGAACCCGGGTGACCCAGGCCGAGCAGAACTGGGACTGGGGAAATTGGGAGGGAAATGATGTCGGAGGGAGCTAAAGGCTAATTTGGCTTGTTTTTGTCATCTTTCTCCGTCTCGTGTATTCCCCAACCTCCCCTGTCACTAATTACTGCTGTCCAGTGCCAGTGTGTTTGGCTGTCATTGTGCTTGGCTGTGAGCGTTTGAGTTTGGCTGGAAGTGAATGTTCTGGGCTTAGTTTTTGGGGGCATGGTGTTGCTTTTTCTGCTCATATTTCACTGGGAGAGGAGAGAAATGTCCAGCCCACAACCCCACCCAACCAGAGCCCCCCCCCCACCCCCCCACCCCGGCATCTGGCCCAAGCTGTTCCTGAAAGCCACAGCCTACTTCTCTCTCACACACACACACACACACACACACACACGCACAGACACACACACACACGCACAGACACACAAACACACAAAGACACACAAACACACACACATGAAATATAAATATTATGTCTGCTACGAATGCATTCTTCACTCAGGCCCGCCAAAACAAAACTCCTCACTCCAAAAGAATGGAACTGTGTGAGTGTGTGCGAATGTGTGTGCTTAAGCAATACAGTGCATGGATGTGCATGTGGGTCAATAGATGTAGTGATAGTGAATGTACAAATGTCTTTATTGACAAAAGCTGTGTTTCTATGTCGCCTCCCTCAACAACAAATTACCAAAATAGGAATGCTTCGTTTAGTTACTGAGCTACTGTGAGATCTTAGAGGTAAAACTTTTTTTGAAATAATATAATAAGTCATCATTTTAAATGTATGCACCACACACACACCGGTCGGATGGAGGGACACTTTGAGGTGGCGCAACCAAGCGTGTGCACACGCACACACACACACACACACACACACACACACACACTGTATGAGTAGCAAGGCTCAGAGGGGCAGGGCTACCAGGGTGTGTGTTTGTGTGTGTGTGTGTGTGTGTATGGCATGGCTGGCCAGAGGAATGCTCTTGCTCACGCCTGGCTGGGCCGTCACAATGGACAGGCTCTTTCACACTGCAGGGAAATTCCACTCTGACGAGAAAGAGGGAGACAAACTGAAAAAGAGAAAGAGAAAGAGAGGGAGAGAGAGAAAAAGAGACAGAGAAATCTAGCGAGAGAGACAAAGAGAGAGAGAAATAGAGAAAGATAGCGAGTCTCTGAGAAAGAGGGAGAAAGCAAGGTAGCAATAGTAACAGAGAGATGCCAAAGCCAAGGTTTAAGGTTGTCTGATAAATGACACTCTTCCACTCTGAAAATGTTCAGTCATTCAGGGAGCAGAACTATTTGAGTTCCAGAGGAAGAAGAAGCTGCCCATGAAGGGGGTAGGGGTCGCTGGTGTGCTGGCAGAGGGAGGGAGCAGGAGGAGGGAGGGAGGGAGGGAGGGGAAGGGGGGAGGGAGGGTTAAGCAGGAGGAGGGAGGGTTAGGGAGGGGTAATTCTATCCCGGTTGTGTGTTTGTTCTTCCCAGTCTGGGCTTAAGTAATGTTACGGCCACTTTGGAACTCCTATACTGTGTGTGTGTGTGAGTGCACATCACTAAAGATGGGGTTGGTTAAGGAGGTCCACACACACACACACACACACACACACACACACACTGGGGCGGGGTGGTCAGCAGTCTACATTCATATCTGGAAAAACTCTGTGACAAACCAAGGAGACAGAGCCTGGGCAAACACACACACACACACACACACATACACACACACACACTCACACACACACACACACACACAGAGATACACACACAGAATTAGGATTTAGTGCCCTATGTCTGGCTCATCTCAAGCATTAAAACAAACACACATGCCCTCTCTCTAGTCCCCTCCATCCTGAATGGGCTCTCATATTTGACCTATTATCCAAATGACTGTCTTCCACCAACCCAACAAACATACTAGCTTTTATCTTTTATCAGCTGATTAACGTAACAGGCTTCACATGTGGTCATGGGCACTGGGGATGTGTGTATGTGTGTGTGTGTGTGTGTAATGTGTGTGTGTGCATGTATGTGTGTGTGTGTGTGTGTGCATTTGTGTGTGTGTATATGTGTTTGTTTGTGTGTGTGTTGTGTTTGTGTGTGTACCTTGCTGAAGGCTCTGCATGGGGTTAGTGGGCTCCAGGGAGACCAGGCCTTGTGTGTGTGTGTGTGTGTTGTGTGTGTATGTGTGTGTTGTGTGTGTATGTGTGTGTGTGTACCTTGCTGAATGCTCTGCATGGGGTTAGTAGGCTGCAGGGAGACCAGGCCTTGTGTGTGTGTGTGTGTTGTGTGTGTGTGTGTATGCAGGTGTGTGTGTACCTTGCTGAAGGCTCTGCATGGGGGTTAGTGGGCTGCAGGGAGACCAGGCCTTGTGTGTGTGTGTGTGTGTGTGGTGTGTGTGAGAGTGTATGCGAGTGTGTGTGTGTGTACCTTGCTGAAGGCTCTGCATGGGGTTAGTGGGCTGCAGGGAGACCAGGCCTTGTCTCTGCAGGTTGAGGATGTGTTGCTGCTGAAGCTGCTGCATCTGGATGAGCTGCTGTTGGAAGGCCAACTGCTTGTTCCCCATCTGCTGCTGAGGAGAGAGCAGACACACGGTTACCTCACGCTGCGCTGGGTCATCCCTCCGTTGATGCCTCACGCCTTCCCGCACACTACCGGATGACACCTTTGTGTTTAGGTTGACCGGGGAAACGCACGTTGAAACGGAACTCTACGCGTCCACACACTGACTAGAGACGCTGCAGATCAGTCCCGGACCCCGAGACGGATCTTCTTTAGGTGGAAACACTGCTGTACGGGATGGGGGGACGGAGGGCAAGGGTTAGTAGTACAGACTACGCTGAGTGTGGCGATAACGTCAGTGTGTGTAGCGGTGATAAATGTCCCCCTTCCTGGTTTCCCTGTTGGTGCCAGCCCTAGCCTGCGTTACACTGTTTGATGTCCCCCCAGAGAGATGGCCCTTATCTAGCAGATAACAGCTAGACACAAGGAGGCTGGGAGGGAGAAGGAGAGGGAGAGACAGGGAGACAAGGGGGAGAGACAGGGAGACAAGAGAGAGAGAGACAGGCAGAAATAGTCAGAAGAAAGAAGAGTAAATAAATAAATAGTGGGTTTTCTATATAAGAGCGGGTGGAGGCCGGCGAGTCTTTGAACAGACAGGAGGAACGCACAGGAAGGACACAGGGTCACTTCCTGCCAGACTGGGTGTCTGGGGAGGTAGGGGGTGTGTGTGTGTGTGTGCAGGGAGCAAAGCAGAAGGTCACTGTGTCAACACAACAAGCATTTTCTCCAGACCGGGAATAGAAAAGAATAGTCTGACCCTTTAGTTTCAATGTTACATCGTTTGTTCTTTTGACTTCTAGCACAACTCAACTACCTCCTCAGACTCTCTTTCACTGTCCCAGACTTTCTCTCTCCCTCTCTCTCTCTGTCCATCCTCTCCTCTATCCCTCCCTCTGACCCCCCCCCCCCCTCTGTCTCTCTCTTTTGGTCCATCTCTCTGTCCATCTCTGTCCATCTCTCTCCTCTTCCCTGCCCCCCCTAGAGACATGCTAGTAGTTCTTTTAACACATTGTGTGTGTGTTCTGTATACATTAGCCGCGGCTGAGTGGCCAAAGCTAGCGCAGTAACAGGCTGTCAACGTGATTTATGAGCACATCACACACTGTCTGAGCCTGCCAGTCACAAGCACACACACACACACACACACTCACATAGCCAGTCCCAAACGTCTAGTGTGACAGACAGTCACTTCATTAAGCTGACTTCTGACCAGCCCCAGTGCACCAGACACATGCAAATACACATACACACACACACACACACACACACACACACACACACACACACACACACACACACACACCAGTCCCATCCAGAAAAGAGTGGGCAGAACAATCAGAGAATAGAGACGGGGTCAGAAAGTCACAGTCATCGATGCACAAACACTCAAAAAGTCACAGGGGAGATTTTCCTGTTTTCCCTCTTCCCTCTCTGTCTATCCGTCTTCCAGACTGTTGAGTGACCAACGAAAAACACTGAGAGCTTTTATTCATTTAATCCCATCTATCCATTATTATTACACCTATTCATCACAATAACTATAGTAAAGGAAAGGTTGAGTAATCCTTTGTGCAGCACTGCCACAAGCACTTCCCCTTGTTCCAATTCCCTGATATCGTCCCCTAGTTCCTATTCCCTGATACCATCCCCTAGTTCATATTCCCTGATATTTTTCCCCAGTTCCTATTCCCTGATATCTTCCCCTAGTTCCCATTCCCTGATATCTTCCCCTAGTTCCTATTCCCTGATATCTTCCCCTAGTTCCTATTCCCTGATATCTTCCCCTAGTTCCTATTCCCTGATATTTTCCCCTAGTTCCTATTCCCTGATATTTTTCCCCAGTTCCTATTCCCTGATACCATCCCCTAGTTCCTATTCCCTGATATCTTCCCCTAGTTCCTATTCCCTGATACCATCCCCTAGTTCCCATTCCCTGATATCTTCCCCTAGTTCCTATTTCCTGATATCTTCCCCTAGTTCCTATTCCCTGATACCATCCCCTAGTTCCTATTCCCTGATACCATCCCCTAGTTCCTATTCCCTGATATCCCCTAGTTCCTATTCCCTGATATCTTCCCCTAGTTCCTATTCCCTGATATCTTCCCCTAGTTCCTATTCCCTGATATCTTCCCCTAGCTCATATTCCCTGATATTTTCCCCTAGTTCCTATTCCCTGATACCATCCCCTAGTTCCTATTCCCTGATATCTTCCCTTAGTTCCTATTTACTGATATCTTCCCCTAGTTCCTATTCCCTGATATCTTCCCCTAGTTCCTATTCCCTGATATCTTCCCCTAGTTCCTATTCCCTGATATCTTCCCCTAGTTCATATTCCCTGATATCTTCCCCTAGTTCATATTCCCTGATATCTTCCCCTAGTTCCTATTCCCTGATATCTTCCCCTAGTTCATATTCCCTGATATCTTCCCCTAGTTCCTATTCCCTGATATCTTCCCCTAGTTCATATTCCCTGATATCCCCTAGTTCCTATTCCCTGATATCTTCCCCTAGTTCCTATTCCCTGATATCTTCCCCTAGTTCATATTCCCTGATATCCCCTAGTTCCTATTCCCTGATATCCTCCCCTAGTTCCTATTCCCTGATATCTTCCCCTAGTTCATATTCCCTGATATCCCCTAGTTCCTATTCCCTGATATCTTCCCCTAGTTCCTATTCCCTGATATCTTCCCCTAGTTCATATTCCCTGATATCCCCTAGCCCACTGACCAGCAGCACTGGAGTCCTGAAGGCTTATAAACAGTTCTGAGTTGGACTACTGATGACTGTAAGGAACTGAGTTGGAATAAAGAGCAGGCAGAGGTTTAGCTGTTCCCACGGGAGGATGTATGTCCACAACAGTGAGGGCACTGAACCATTACCTTTAGGTGTGACTGGGTGTGTGTGTGGTGTCTCTGTAAGTGACTAGGTGTGTGTGAGTGTGTATGTGTGTGTGTGTGTGTGTGGTGTGTATGTGTGTGTGTGTGTGTGTGTGTGTGTGTGTGGTGTGTGTGCGTGTGACCAGGTTTTGCACTTGTCTGGTTGATACAGGAAAATAAAACTAGAGAATCAGACAGGAACAGACAAAAACAGCATCAGTCTCTACATGCAAGTCAACCACAACTGGTTTGCTTTGGTCACGGTTGAGTTGTCTGACCGCTGTAGGTCCAGGGGGACTGGGGATGAGAGAGACAGGACAGGAGGAGGAAGGGAGAAAGCTGGGAGGATCTAGGTCGAACATCCTCATGCAATTCCCTCAATGGTCTCCAGAGTCCATGAGCTGTCTAGAAGCAGGTCTCCGGCTTCCTACCTGCTTATCCATCTCTCTCTACTCTCTCTCTCCTCTCTCTCTCCTCTCTCTCCTCTCTCTCTCCTCTCTCTCCTCTCTCTCCTTCTCTTTCCTTGTCTTATTATCTGGTATGTTTATTAAAATAGTATGCAGTATCTAGGAATAATTACATTTACAGGTCCCATTCCATATTTAAGTTACAGTATGCACCTCATACTTCCCGAAGATGCATCCTTCAAAGCTCAACATCACTCCACAGCTGCTAAGGTCACTGAGATAAAATCCTAAACATAACCCCAATTGAACATATCACACTAAACCTAACAGCAAAGCATTTGTTCCTAGTGGGGTCTATAAAAAATAAAATAATAATTGTATTATACAGCATGGCAATCCAAGTATCCAGTACTACAGATATCTCTAAAGAAATAACTTAACGGTATTCAACAATAAAACATAAAACCAATAGCTGTGGTCAAAAGGACAGGAACTAGTTATAAAATGTGTAGAGATCTTTTATAATTTTAATTGTGTAACTATTTGAAAAACTAGGTATCTGATGTATGTAAACCTCCAGAGTATTACATGACTTGTATGTAAACCTCCAGAGTATTATATGACTTGTATGTAAACCTCCAGAGTATTACATGACTTGTATGTAAACCTCCAGAGTATTACATGACTTGTATGTAAACCTCCAGAGTATTACATGACTTGTATGTAAACCTCCAGAGTGTTACATGACTTGTATGTAAACCTCCAGAGTATTACATGACTTGTATGTAAACCTCCAGAGTGTTACATGACTTGTATGTAAACCTCCAGAGTATTACATGACTTGTATGTAAACCTCCAGAGTATTACATGACTTGTATGTAAACCTCCAGATTGTTACATGACTTGTATGTAAACCTCCAGAGTATTACATGACTTGTATGTAAACCTCCAGAGTATTACATGACTTGTATGTAAACCTCCAGAGTATTACATGACTTGTATGTAAACCTCCAGATTGTTACATGACTTGTATGTAAACCTCCAGAGTATTACATGACTTGTATGTTCAGAGGTGTTACTTGTATTTGGGATAGATATATGTATGTTCCGTGTGCTGTTTGCACTGGGTGAAGACAAGTGCGCTTCATTTGTATAGAAAATCCGATCCTATTATTGGCTGTAATATCTATTGACTTCAGCAAAGACCCCGTCCCTGGGTTACACATAAGGGACCCCACAGTCCCTGCCAGGCCCAATATCCACTAAAGCCTGTGGCCTCTAAGGGAATAACAGCTGCGTATAAAACATTGTATTTTGTCTGCTGCTATCTGTGATCATCTTGTTTTGTCTGTTCCCTGTTTTTTTCTGTTTGTTTTTAATGACTGTACCTAAACTGCATGTGTAAACATCTACAGGCAGGGCTCAGCTGTAAAAGAGACCTTGGTCTCAGTCTGAGTTCCTTGTTGAAATAAAGGTACAATAAAAAGTTATCTATAGCGCATTAAAATCTGTAACGCATACATTCAGTTTAATTCAATTCATCTGGATAAGGAATTCCTTCTCAGACTTAAAAAACCCCGGCAAAAATAGAAGAGGAGAGAAGGAAACCAGGACGAGGAGAAGGCAACCAGGATGAGGAGAAGGAAACCAGGACGAGGAGAAGTGAGGGACAGGGAAGGAGGCGCACTCGGCCCTGGTTCAAAACGCTGTGTATAAGTCAGCCCTTCACCTCTGGTTGATCTACGTCCCTGACTGACTGATGTGACTGACTGACCGCTGCTGCTGGGTACTTTATAACAGGCTCGGCTCCGTACCAGTCTCACCTCTTTGGCTGCCTGTTTCCCAGCCTGCTGCTGCTGAGTCAGAAGCTGGAGATGAAGCTGCTCCTGCTGCTTCTTATAGTACTCCTGTAGCTGGGGAGAGAGGGGGAGGACGGGATAGAGAGAGAGAGAGAGAGAGAGAGAGGAACAGAGCGAGAGGGAGAGACGGGGGAGGGAAACAAAGTCAACAAAATGTCAATGTTCAAAAAAACCTGAGAAAGAAAACCAAAGCCATGGCAGCAATTATGCAATGTGTGTGTGTGTGTGTGTTTGCTTCTCTCTCTCTCTTGTGCATCTCCTTGAAGGTCGAGTGTCTTTGTTGTGCCCCTGAACAAAACAAACTTAATCGACAAACTTCCAGAAAAACAACTAGAACACTGTGTCACTTTGGTGGGACTTCACTCTGTTTCCACAGCAGCTAAAGCAGGTGCTTCAATACAGTGTGTACTATTCTATACTACTGATATGAATGACCACCAAGTTATTTCACTGAACCCTATCCCATAACGTAACAACCCTGAAATGAAGGCCTAAACATTTAGTTTAAATTCATACATACGTATTGTTTGTTTAAAAAAATGCCTGCCTCGGATGCGACTAAAGCCTCCTAAGTGAAGCACGTGACATGCAGTCGATAAATCACATGAAGGGAGGCTGGGATGGAGCCGGGGGGGGGGGCACTGTAAACACATGCACATGCGCAGATGTGTACAGACACACCTTTGGAAATAAAGGCTGCTGGTGAGTTAAAAGGGAGATTGAGGGCTGCGTTAAGCAGGACCCAACAGGAGTCTTTTGTCCCTCCGGGGGAGACGCTTCTGAAGCCACGGAGAACAGAGTTGGTTCATTTCCCCTGAAACACCTGGACAGAGATGGGCATGTGTGTGTGAGTGCGTGCGAGTGTGTACCAGGCCACTCTGGGTGTAGTGAGGTTTGTGACGTCCCATAAATCTTTGAGCCCTAAAGGATCTGGCATGTAAAAGGCTTGGCCATAGCGCCCAGAGACAGACATGAGACAGACCCGCTGTTATTTATGGGCTGCCTGACTTATTACCAAGGTAACTGCATAAGCAGAGGCGTGTGTGTGTGTGTGTGTGTCTATGCGTGTTGGGGAGAAGTGACAGAGGTTGTGCACTTGTGTACCGTCTTTATAACAGCACGTATGTTAACATGCAACTTAGTGATGGTTGCAGGTGAAGTCATGGGGCTTCCGATCAGATGGCCCAGAACAGGTAGCCATACTAACCCACATCACAGTCATCACATCTGTGTTACTTACTGTCATTACATTTTGGTTTGAACTGACCTGCTGTCTCCACAACAAGGGACTGTGGGTGAGTGTGTGTGTGAGTGTGTGGGTTTCCTTTGACTCATTCTATTTCTCTTCTTTTCCCTCCTCCTTCTCTTTTCACTTCATAGGCGGAGTTAATCTGTTCTCTACGCGTCACTGGGTGTCATCCCTCCACTCTCACACACTCTCCCTCACCCACACTCTCACACACACTCCCTCACCCACACTCGCACACACACAGCCCACACTCGCACACACACACGCACCCACACTCGCACACACACAGCCCACACTCAAACACACACACACACACGCCAGGCAGGAGAGTTGTGGGAATAATTAAGTGATAATTAAGGTCTTTTTAATGATTTGATTCAGTGGCTGTGCAGCATTAAGAGAGCCAGCATATTACGGTGACCTTGACTAGACTAACGCACCAAAAAAAGGAACTAGATCAGCTGTGCTGTAATTAAAGGTTAGAGGAAACTTAAAGGTTAACACACACACACACACACAACGCAAATCTCAATGGGCATATAAAACACAATGCTCCAATGACTGATGGGGTCTCTGACTGTGTGTATGTTATGCATGTATGTGTGTGTTTTGTGTGTCTGTGTGTGTCTGGTAAAAGTGTCTGCTTTGCAGAGAAACTAGTTGCCAAGCCGTGGAGTGGTTAATGAAGTGGGACAGCCATGTTAAGCTATTGAAAGCAGAAGTCAAATGTCCTGAGTGTGGGTCTGAGTGTGTGTGAGCCCACACAGAGGCGTTGTACACCCAGAGCCACTCTTCTGTTGGGGTGACGACGGCTGGATCAGCCCTTCTTAATGTTCCCATTATCATCCATGTTGACAGACGTTCCTACTGCCCTTTACTGCTGGGTGGTACCAGATTTACATGGGAACTAAAGTCGCTGCAAGGACAATCGGGCAAAAGTGTGGTTAAGGTTAGGGTTAGAATTAGAGATTAGGGTCAGATGTTAGGTTTAGGGTCGAGGTCGGGGATATGGTTATGGTTGTCAACTGTGGGTTGTCACAACAAGTATAGCATTATCAATGTGTGTGTATGTGTGCGTGTGGAGTTTTATCTCTGTCATCTGTATGTGTGTATTTTTGTAAGTGTGTATGTGGACTCATTTCCATAGGTGCGTGAGGCGAGGTCAGTGGTCATGTTTGGTGCTCGCCATGGTGGCGCTGTGTTACACATTTGACAGTTATATTGTGAGAGTATGTGTGTGTGTGCTGTATATGTGATTGTATATGATGCGCGTGTTGATGCGTTAAATATTTGATGGAGTTGTGATGTTGCCCGCCAGGTATCAGCGGTTGCTGTGTCGACCAGCAGAACAAACACGCGACTGTCTCCAAAACACACCCCGATCACACCTTCTTCACACACGCCCCTCATCAATCAACAACAGCAACAATCACTGCAATAGGCCCAGAGACAGCTAACAGACGCTCTCTTCACATTCACATTTTCTCAAACTAGCAGACGCTCTTCGCCATGGCAGCTTAAGCTAGCTCCCTTTGGCCGCAAGGTGTGTGTGTGGCTGAGTATATGTGTGTGTGTGTTTCCCTGCTAACATAACTGCTTGTGAGCGTTTGGCGAAGCTCAATGACAGGAAGGTTCTCAAGAACCACACAGGGTAAGACGAGTGGGGAATATCTCGTTCACGTCTTTGTGTGTGTGTGTGTGTTGGCGTGTGTATGGGTGCGTGTGTTACACTGTCGAAGCGCTCACTAACGTTGTAAGAGGATACCCTGATAAGCAGTGTGTGTCAGCACCTCTGAACACAGGCACATCCAGACATGCAGACCTGGGACGGAGCCTGGGGGTTCATCTGTTACCTGCTGAAGCATGAGGGCCTGCTGTTGTTGTAGTAGAGCCTGTAGCTGGGGGGGGGACAGGATCTGTTGCATCTGTTGCGGAGTAATCATCTGGGGGGTCATCATCGCCATGGACACCGGCACCTACAGTGGGACCACCACAGAGAGGATTACATACAGTCTGTCAGAAACACACACACATCGTTGACAAACTGCCGGCAGTACAAGAAACCTGTTAGTTTGTGAATTCAGAGGGAGATAAAACCTAGCAATGTAATCCCCTCTGGTATATAAAGTCTTATGTGCTTCTATAAACAGATGCTGATGATTCTCTATCCACACAATCAGCTCTTTTGAGAGCACAAAGGAACAACAAACAGTCAGATTAGATGTTATCAGGAGGCACATCTGGCAAAATGATGCATCACGCTAGCAAATGATTACCATCAACACACACACATTTTGCAATGAGCAGTGATACATTGGGATATCAGATATGACACAAGCCTAATCTGATCACAAACACACTGTAAAAGCATAGAGATAAACTAAATGAGAATAACACGCATACAACTAACAGAGCGTTGATGCTACATCTTCTGGTCAGCAGCTAACTAAAAGACTAACCACATGTCTACTGAACCCACATACATCCATCTTTCCACTGAACCAACAAACATCTGCCTGACCACATCCACCTATTTACTGAACCCACAAACATCCACCTGTCTACTGAACCCCCAAACATCCACCTGTCTACTGAACCCACATACATCCACCTTTCCACTGAACCAACAAACATCTGCCAGACCACATCCACCTATTTACTGAACCCACAAACATCCACCTGTCTACTGAACCCCCAAACATCCACCTGTCTACTGAACCCACAAACATCCCCCATCTACTGAACCCACAAACATCCACCTGTCTACTGAACCCACAAACATCCACCTATCTACTGAACCCACAAACATCCACCTGTCAACTGAACCCACAAACATCCACCTGTCTACTGAACCCACAAACATCCACCTGTCAACTGAACCCACAAACATCCCCCGTCTACTGAACCCACAAACATCCACCTGTCTACTGAACCCACAAACATCCACCTGTCCACTGAACCCACAAACATCCACCTGTCTACTGAACCCATAAACATCCACCTGTCTACTGAACCCACAAACATCCCCCATCTACTGAACCCACAAACATCCACCTGTCAACTGAACCCACAAACATCCCCCATCTACTGAACCCACAAACATCCACCTGTCTACTGAACCCACAAACATCCACCTGTCTACTGAACCCACAAACATCCACCTGTCTACTGAACCCACAAACATCCACTGTCTACTGAACCCACAAACATCCACCTGTCCACTGAACCCACAAACATCCACCTGTCTACTGAACCCACAAACATCCACCTGTCTACTGAACCCACAAACATCCACCTGTCTACTGAGCCTTAAAACAAGCATGCAACACACACATTCACCTGATGATTAAGAGCGTCTCTCCTCAGTAAGTGAATTTGTCTCAACCACTCTAGAGTTCACAGCCATGGCACAGGCAGCCCACGGAGAGAAAGAGGAGGGAGGGAGAGATAGAAGGAGGAGCGGGAGGGAGCGTCGGAGGGTCGGAGGGGCCAAAGACAGAGTCAGACAAAAACAGACAGAAAGGGAGAGAATGGAGCAGACAGATCAGAAGGGGAAAGATAAAGCCATGTTGTTGTTTAGTCTGATGGCGGATGAGCAACAGGTGAGTTCTCCTCCGCTTGAAGGAGTAATGAGGAGAGATAGAGAAGGAGAGACAGGGAGGATTACCTCTCCCTTTATAGCCAATAGCAGACGGCTCAGAAAAAAGAATACTTTGTGCTTAATACAAATAAGAGATGGCTACTTCAACTGAGATACACAACCCTGAGTTAGAAACTCCTGTTCAGTATATGAACATTCATCTCAAATTCCCCCACGGAACTCAGACTCTCCTGGCTTTCTATTCCTCTCTGTCTCATTGTGATATTGCTGTTTGCAGCGCTGCATGGGTCCGCTTCTCTGAGCACTCTATTTATTCCCTGCCTGAGGGACGGCAGGGGAGAGAGGGAGAGAGGGAGGGAGGGAGGGAGATAAACGGAGAGAGGGAGGAAGAGAGAGGGAGATAAACGGAGAGAGGGAGAGAGGGAGATAAACGGAGAGAGGGAGAGAGGGAAAGCTGTCAGTGGTAAATTAAATCTGTAAAGGGCTGATTTGACTTTGTAAACAAGATTGGCCATAAATACTAACACCCTGTACCCTCCCCCTCCTCCCCCTCCTCCTCCCCCTCCTCCTGCTCTCTCCCCTGTGTTATCAGCTACAGCCTGTGTGTGACAGGCCCTGTCCAATCCCTTATTGTAAGCTGCCGTATCGTGATCAAACAAGTCATCCATATCCCAACACAGTCAGTCATCATAGAGGTGGGGGCCCTGGGGTGGGGGCCCTGGGGTGGGGGCCCTGGGTGCGGGGGGTGGAGGGGTGGCTGGGTGGGGGGGGTCTAAGGTGGAAAGGGAACAACGTTAGACAGTTGCAACAAGGGTCTGTCTGTCCCCCTTTGTTTCCCTCCGTCTGTCAGTCTCTTTGTCTGTGTACCTCTTTCCGTCTGTCATTCTGTGTGTGACCCTCTGTCCCTCTATCTGTCTCTCCCACTGTCTGTCTGTTTCTCTGTCTGTCCATCCGTCTGTCCCTCTTTCCGTCTGTCTTTCCCTCTGTCTGTCTGTTTCTCTGTCTGTCTGTCTGTCTGTCCGTCCATCTGTCTGTCTGTCTGCAGGGAGACCGTTACCGATCACTTGACAGTCCTATAACCACCCAGTAATATAAGGATACTGACGGTCATCTAGACTGGACACCAGGGGGTGAGTGGCAGCGTGATGGGGGAGGGCAGTTTGGTTGGATGAGGCAGGTGAGGTGGCGTGGGTGAGGAGAGGGTGAGGGAGGGGTGATGAATGCTCGAGCCTGTGCCACAGCCGCCAGGCTGGCTCATCACTCTCAGAGGGAAAATGAAAACCTGTCATTAATTGCTCTTGTGGATCCCATTCTCTTCTTCTGCCACACATACACTCACACATGCAGTCACACACACTCACATGCACGCAGGCGCACACTCACGCGCACTCACACACACACACACTCACACACACACACACACACACACACACACACACACACACACACAAACTCACATGTACTCACGCACTCACGTTCCCCCGCGCTGACAACCCATACATTCTATTTTATACACATGCTCATTGACATTTTCAAGTTGCAGGCGTAATAATTACAGGAGTTATAGCACCTTTCTCTCTGTTGGCGGATGCACTGATGGCAGGCCAGAATGTGTGTGTGTGTTTGTGTGTGTGTGACAGGGGCTGAATGCTGAGTTGTTAAGGTTTGACGCCATTAATTGCCCCTATAATCTAATATCACAAAGCGTTGTGATTACGGAGACTCGGGGTATGGCGGCTACACCTCCCCACTGCCTCCCAGCGCCGCGGAGAAAACAAAAGAGGCGCCATTAGCGGTTTGACGGGCCCTAACAAAAGACGCTCACAATGTGGAATTATATTTTCATTCGGCTTTGTCTCTCTTCGTGAATGATTTCTCCTCTTTCATTGCCCCGTGAATAGAGAGAGTGAAAAGCCACGCGATTTGAAGCCATTTATTAAATGCATTTAATTTTTTTCGGTCTTCTCTCTTGTTCTTTTTTTTTTTTTTTTTTTTTTGCTGTTGCATGTTAATTTAAAAGAGAGAGATGTGAGGTAGATTAGTAGGAGCGGAGGTGGGGAAGGGGGAGAGGGAGGTGGAATGAGACAGCTTACACATCCACACTCCACTCTAAAACCAAGACAAAGACACACACTTTCCTTTTCAGGGAGACGGAACAGGGAGCAGAAGCGGGGACGTGGAGGACAGAGAGAAAGAAGTTACACACTGGAGGAATCATGGCGGACGCAGAGACAGAAACACAAAGGACGCTGGCGCGGCCTAAAGCCCGGTGGCTTCTGCGTGTGCGTCAGGCCCGCGTCAAACACCGATGTCTGGGACGCCTGACAGGGGTCAACCTCGGTCACAGGGAGAGACACAAAGAATGAAGGGAGGAGAGGAGGAGGAGAGGAGGAGGAGAGGAGGAGGAGAGGAGGAGACAGTCCCAGCTCTGAGGTAATTAGTGAGGTTGTTTGAAGAGAGAGTTTAACTGATTAACAAAGGATGTGAGGCGGCGAGGGACAGAGAGAGAGAAAGAGAGAGATGGAAAGAGAAAGAGGAAAATGCCTGACTTCCCAGAGGGATGGAGAGAGGGAGATGTATCATGCATTTCAATGAGCCTCGATCTCTCAGCACCGCTCCCTTGATGAGCAGTAGTTCCAGACAGGAGAGTGGAGCTGTTTTCCATGTCTCATGGACGGAGCAGCCCTCGTGCACCAGCCACTAACCCCACCGGCCACATGCAGCCAGGGTGCACCGTTTCTGGAAGTAAAGCTGCCTCTCAGATCTCCTGTAGGATGATAACACCACCGTATGGCTGAAGACAGAGCTTTGGATGGGCTTGACAAGAACACTCAAAGGGTGTGTTGGGGGGGGGGGGTTCTCTGCAAAGGCCAGCCTTGCTGTAATGAGCTGTGCAATAAATGAACTTATTTAAACACACACGCAGAGAGCGCATTTAAATGAAGGAACAGTGTGCATTCTCCAGAGGATCCTCTGCCAACTCATATTAATGACCAATTATCACACGGAGAACTGCAGTACACCTACAGCACACACACACACACACACACACACACGCGCACGCATATTGTTTTGTAGCCGGTAACATTCATGCTAAATGTTTAAATGATGATGTCGTTCCAAAGTGGTAAGACAGGAAGGTAGTTTCTGAGGCCCTATGAACGGACTGACACAGCCATACAGGGGAATCCTATGCGAGCGTGCGTGTGCACATGCATTTAGTCTTAGTACATGATGGCCTGAGTAGTGTTGTGTGGGAGGGAGAAAGGACCCTATAATAACAATATAAACAGCCTCTCCATCTAAATGATCTATCCTGCCTGACGTTCTGTGGGGATTCACCCCAAAACACGACAGACCTCCCCTTCTCTCCTCCCCTTCTCTCCTCCCCTTCTCTCCTCTCCTCTCTTCCTCCCCTCTCTCCTCCCTGTCTTGCGTTAGGACCCAACCCCATGCTGTTTATCCCTGTCACTAAGAATTACCCTCCTCGCCCCGCCAGGGACCACTGACACACACACACACTCCAACACACTCCTACACACTCCAACACACTCCAACACACTCCAACACACTCCTACACACTCCAACACACTCATAAACACTCCAACAAACTCCTACACACTCCTACACACTCCAACACACTCCTACATACTCCTACACACTCCTACACACCCCAACACACTCCAACACACTCCTACACACTCCAACACACTCCTACACACATGCACTGACAGACAGACAGACATTAGTTATTGTTCCTCTATTTCCTTTATCATCCTGTTAAACGCTGTCATTCCCTAATTTCTCACCCCATCGACATGCAGCCCTGTAGCTCTCCTTTTCTCTCACTCCGTGTTTCACTCTCAACATCTCTTTTGGTAACTCCATTGCTCCCTGTTAATTGGAGTTCTAAGTTGATAGAGGAGGTAGCACTCCTATGTTGGAGGACTCAGGAGGAAGAGGTCCTACAGTTAGTCCAGAAAAAATTGGTCACTGACACAAGTTTTGTTATTTTGGCTGTTTGCCAAAATATGTAAGTTACGGTTAAGTAATGAATATGGGCTTAATGTGCAGTCTCTCAGCTTTAATTAGTGGGTATTCACATCCCAAATAGAGGAGGGGTTAAGGAATTTCAGCTCTTTAATATGTAGCCACCTCTTTTTCAAGGGACCAAAAGTAATTGGAAAATTTACTCAAAAGCTGTTTCATGGGCAGGTGTGAGCTAGCCCTTTGTTATTTCTTCATCAGTTAAGCAGGTAAAAGGTCTGGAGTTGATTCCAGGTGTGGAATTCACATTTGGAAGCTGTTGTTGTGAACCCACAACATACGGTCAAAGGAGTTCTTAATCCAAGTGAAACAGGCCATCCTTAGACTGCAAAAAAAAAAAAATCCACCAGAGAGATAGCAGGAACATTAGAAGTGGACAAATCAATAGTTTGGTACATTCTGATAAAAAAGAATGCACTGGTGAGCTCTGCAACACAAAAAGGCCTGGACGTCCACAGAAGACAACAGTGGTGGATGATTGTAGGATCCTTTCCATGGTAGAGAAAAACCACTTCACAACATCCAGCCAAGTGAAGAACACTCTCCAGCAGGTAGGCATATCATTATCAAAGTCTACCATAAAGAGAAGACTTCACAAGAGCAAATACTGAGGATTCACTATAAGATGCAAACAATTCATAAGCCTCAAGAATAGAAAGGCCAGATTTTGCCAAAAAACATCTAAAACAGCCAGCCCAGTTCTGGAACAGCATTCTTTGGACAGATGAAACTAAGATCAACCTGTACCAGAATGATGGGAAGAAATGTATGGAGAAGGCTTGGAACCACTCATAATCTGAAGCATACCACATCATCTGTAAAATACGGTGGAGGCAGTGTGATGGCATGGGCATGCATGGTTTCCAATGCCACTGGGTCACTAGTGTTTATTGCTAATGTGACAGAAGACAGAAGCAGCTGGATGAATTCTGAAGCGTATAGGGATATATTGTCTCCTCTGATTTCAGCGAAGTTGATTGGTTGGCGCTTCACTTTAAAGATGGACAATGACCCAAAACATACTGTGAAAGCAAACCATGAGTTTTCTAAGGCAAAGAAGTGGAATATTCTGCAATGGCCAAGTCAATCACCTGATCTCAACCCGATTGAGCATGCATTTCACTTGCTGAAGACAAAACCTAAGGCAGAAAGACCCACGAACAAACAACAACTGAAGACAGCTGCAGCAAAGGCATGACAAAGCATCACAAAGGAGGAAACCCAGTGTTTAGTGATGTCCATGTCTTCCAGACTTCAAGCAGTCACTGCCTGCAAAGGATTCTCGACAAAGATTTTTTTGTCGAGAATGTATATAAAATAGTAGCAAATCCTAAACGTTTCATACTTTTGTTCAACCTCTTGAATTAAAGCTGGAAGTCTGCACTTCAATTGCATCTCTGTTGTTTCATTTTAAATCCTTTTTGGTGGCATACAGAGCCAAAATCATGAAAGTTGTGTCAGTGTCCAAATATTTCCGGACCTAACTGTATGTGGGAAGATAAAGGAAGTTAATGTCCTATGATGAAGGATATAGGAAGCAGAGATCCTATGTTGGAGGACAAAGATGGTAGAGCTCCTATGTTGGAGGCTTGAGAAGGTAGAGGTCCTACTTTGGAGGTTTGAGGAGATGGAGGTCCCATGTTGGAGGACTGAGCAGATGGAGGTCCCATGTTGGAGGATTGAAGAGATGGAGGCCCCATGTTGGAGGATTGAGGTGGAATAGGTCCTACATTGGAGGACTGAGGAGGTATAGGTCCCATGTTGGAGAATTGAGGAGATGGAGGTCCCATGTTGAAGGACTGAGGAGGTATAAGTCCTATGTTGGAGGATTGAGGAGGTATAAGTCCTATGTTGGAGGATTGAGGAGGTATAAGTCCTATGTTGGAGGATTGAGGAGGTATAAGTCCTATGTTGGAGGATTGAGGAGGTATAAGTCCTATGCTGGGGGATTGAGGAGGAAAGACCCTATGTTAAAGGGCAGAAGAGATATAGATCCTATGTTGGAGGGCAGAGTTAACTTCAGCCTTATTAGTTTTTATACTTCATTAACAAACAGAGAGTGCAACAGAGAAGGAGAGTGGGGGAAAGGGAACAGAGAATGGGGCAGAGTAGACATAAATATCTCTATTGTCTGAAACACTACCTCCTCCCCACTGCCCCTCACTATAATCTCTACCAGACCAGGGGCCACATTTCTCAGGGGGACGTGATGAGCGAAACCAGGTGCGGAGGGCAGGGGGGGATGTTGAGTCATGATGATAGACAGGTGTCGTTGAACTCCGTCCGCCTCATACCGGGTACTGATTGAACTATACAATTTACAACTGTCTGTTCATATCAACCTATTTGTCATCCATATTGAGATGGCATCATTGAATCTAAAATCCTGCTTGTTTCCAACCATTGCTTCATATTTTTTTATTATAAGCAGTTGTTGAGTAAGCTTTCTTGGGAATTAAAGATAACAATATAAATGGGAAGTGTGCAGCACTATCCAGATGAATAGATTTGTCTATTCAGACAAAACAAGTGGGACGTTCTTTCATTTAAAGAATGCAACATGCACATTTGCACGTTTTATAAAACATTCTACTGTTACATACCGATAAAGCTCACAATTTAGAACAAAAGTACAGGGCAGCCTGAGTCTGGCGTAGTTGGGACAGAAGATGTTTGGGGGTGGGGGTCTGAGCTAACAGGGCAGGGATTATCTGAGGGGTCTGGGGATCTGGTTGGAGGGCAGAGGTGATCTGTCACGGTGTACTGAGGCTTGTCCAGCCCGGTGTCCACTATCACTATCGCAGGACGCACACACACGCACACATACACACAAACACACACGTCCCTGACAGGGGCCAGACAAATGGAAAAACTCTTCTGGAGTGGACGGCCTGAGACCTACAAGTTCAAATGGAAAATCCTCCTACTTCTCTCCCTCTATCTAACGCCCCAGTGCCTCACAATAAAAATGACAACACATTTCCAGTGTCACACAACAGAGGGAACGACACACACACTTCGGGCACTTGAGAGGGAAGTGTAAGAGGCCGTTATTGACCGGCCTTCATTACTGATTTCTCTCATGTTTCAAATCACAAAATAGAGTTTCACACTCCACTAGCCAGACCCAAACCCTCCCCCTTCACCCCTTCCCCCCCTCATCCAGCCCCTTCATCCTGCCCTCCCCTTCCTCATCCAGCCCCTTCATCCTGCCTTCCCCCCAGCCCCGGACCCTAACCCCCCCATCCTCTTTCACACACTGTCAGAACACCATGTAACCCTGGTAGCCCCCCCCCCCCTCTATCAAATAAAAGAAGAAAAACTGCCAACTAAGCACTTCCATTGAGTGAACAAAATAAGTGCTTTGGGAAAACACTTCGGGAAAGAAGCATTGCATCTGCACTGTTGAGGTCTAAGCTTGGTTCGCTGGGCTAGCTGACTTGGCTCACACAGCTAGTCTTGGCTAAATATGAATCAGTGTAACTAGCCAAACGAGGAAATGTGGCAAGTAAGTTAAGAGAAATAGTCCCACTGCTTATCCAACCAGGAAGTCGCCACGACTCCGTTGTTACATTGATGGAAGCCAATACAAAACCATTTTAGGAAAGCCTGACCTATAAGTCTGTTTCAGGGTCAGACTAGAGCTAATGGCCTTTAACCTCTATATCGTGACACATTAAAGTAGTGTTCAATCTGTTGTGACAGACGGTCGGAAAATACTTTTCCCAAGTGTTAGTTCTGACCTCCATTCACAAAACATGCTAAAGTTATCTAAAGTCAATACTGAATAAGCAATGTGATGTGAACATAGGGTTTTTCCATCAGCTGGTTGATCTGTAACGAGGCCACAGGGGCCCCTCCCCTCAGGGGGCCCTCCCCCAGGTCTGTCCTCTCTCTGAGTGGCTGTGCCAGGCCCGCTGCAGTGACACAGACAAGACAGTGGGGGGGGGGGGGGGGGGGGGGCGAAAGCTAATTAGCATTTCAGTAATGAGTCTTTTCATTTTTTTTCTAATTAAACAAGCTCCTTAATAATACATGAAAGCAGGACACTCCACGCTATTCAATTACACACACGTATATATGGGCTGATGCCAAATGTACATGTGCCAACACCACCAACAGTGTGGCTGTGCCAAGTGCCACAAAAGGGTGTGTATGTGTGCCAAGTGTGGGTGGCACAGACTCATTGTTATGCGCACGTGGAAGGTCAGACGTACGTGTTAAGCTGAGCTGTGTAATCACCCCCACGGCACATTAACCCCTTCAGCCCTCTTCCAGAAGACACACAGATGGCTGTTTCCCCAACAGGCAACTCTCGACCAGAGGCCTTGAGGGAAAGGGATCAGGCTATTTAAGACATATCTTCAGTCCTCCCAAAACTTTCTTCCGACGTGTAAAACGGACGTGAGTACAAAAGGTGACACACGGAGATGTGACGGAGAGAGGGAAGAAATCGTCTGGCAGAACCCAGCTTTCTCCTGAGGACTCAGACAAAGAAAGACAAGTACAACCCCCCCCCCATTATCCCCCTCCCTCAGAGAGAAGAGAACCATCTAATTATTGAGCTCCAGAAGATTCCATTATTCGTTAGGCCTCATTTGCATGTGTGAGAGCCGTGGCAGGGACCAACCTGCGCAGCAGCCATTTTGTGACTGAAGTGAGTCGCCGTGTCACCAGTCGCCGTGTCACCAGTCGCCGTGTCACCAGTCGCTACTCTGAATTGACTGGATTAAATGCCTTTTCCCCTGCAGTAATCACTCACACACCCTCTCACTCATTCTACAGCTCTGCAATTGCATGATTGCTTAAATTACTCCAGTGGAGCGGGGAAGATATGAAATGCTAAATGATTCCTTTCAATAAAAATATTAAAAAAACAAGGGGCTCTTGATGGCCAGGTGCTGTTGAGTTTATAGTCACTTGGAGCACAGCTAGAGATAGAGAGACTCTAGCATGCACACACACACACACACACGCAGTGCCCCACACACACACACACACATTGGTGAGTCAGGGCTCTGAGGGGATGAGATGGGGTGAAGAAGGAGGTGGACAGTGACAGCTCCTCCAGTGGCGATGCCCTGGGCTGCAGTACAGAGGGAAGTGAGGCCGGACACCAGACAAATAATACATAAGAAAAAGAAAGAAAGGAAGGAAGAAAGAAGAGGGAGAGAACACACCTGAGCTCCTGAAGCAGGGAGAAGAGAAAGAACAAGATGGAAAGAACCACAACTAAGTGAATATCTGAGTGTGTGTTATTACAGATATACAGTGAGGTAGATCAAATCCATTAAGAAAAAGAATCCTTTAATCCAACCAGATGAGTCAGGTGAGCCTTGTATTTTCTGTCTAGGTCATCTAGCTCAATTACCTCATTCTGCTGTTCTACCTCATCCCAATTAAAACCCTATTGGTTTGGGACACTTTGCCTTACATTTTTTAACCGACAATGCACATACGTTTTAAAAGTGTAAAGGCATGTGAAATGTTATGTTATAATAAAATGTGTAAATAGTTACGAGTGGGAATGACAAGGGAAAATAAAGCCATAAATCTGGCTTAGATTCAGTATTGTTTGTGCTCCGCTGGTTTCCCTTTCCTCATGGCAGCTGGTCAGACGATCTTCTGTTATTGCACATTGCAGTATTTCCCCTAACAAATATGGACGTTTCTCAGTGTTTGATTTTATTTCAAATTCTTTGTGGTACCGTATGATCTGAGGAAAATATGTTGCTCTTATGTGGTCATACATTTGGGCAGTGTGTTCATAGCCTGTCTTCCCTCGCTAGTCAGGTCTGCCTATGGCAGCCTCTGTCTATAGCAAGGCTGTGCATTTTCTTCATTTTGGGTCTTTTACAGTGGTCAGGTATTCTGTCACTGTGTACTTACTACTTAGGGCAGCATTCCATTTAAGGTCTCATTCATTTTTTGGTCGATTCCTTAACATTGTCTAATAGTTTTCTTTTAGTTTTCTGGTGATTTGGTTGGGTCTGACTGTGCTGTGTATTCCATCTCATCTCACTCAATTTGTTTTTCTACCTCATCGCTCTTCATATGTCATTTACTTCCCCTCTCCTACTTCACTGTTCTACCTAATCCCTCATTCTGCATTTTCTACCTCATCGCATGTAATTTACTTCATCTTTCTTACTTCACTGTTCTACCTCACCTCTCTCTGCTTTTCTTCCTCATCTCTCTCTGTTTTCTACCACATCTCTTTCTGTTTTCAACCTCATCTCTCTCTGTTTTCTATCTCTGTTTTCTTCCTCATCTCTCCCTGTTATCTACCTTATTTCTATTCCTTGTTAATCTTTGTAGCAGTAGCAGTACATGTGTAATGTAGTTACTAATTGTTAATGAACAGAGCACAACACTAAAAGAGGCCCTAACACGAGTTCCCGCTGTTCTTCCAGAATGGTCAGCACCATGGAGGTACACCTCTTTATCCAGACGCACCACAACAGGAGTCAGGGGAAAAACAATCTGTGTGCATGTGTGGCTTTGTGAGTGTGGCGAGAAACGAGTGTGTGTGTGTGTGTGTGTCAGTGGGGATCCTGCACTCCAGCTAACCCCACGCTCTTTACTCACTGAGGAATTCAACACTGAAAACAGCCCAGTGCCCCATCACTACAAAGACCCCATTCACAGAGACAGAGAGAGAGAGAGAGAGTGAGTGAGTAGGTGAGAGAGAGCGAGAGACAGAGGGAAGGAGAGGGAGGGAGATAGGGAGGGAAAAGGAGAGAGAGATGGTGGGGTAATTGTACATTAACACTGAGACACGTACACACCTATGGTTCACGCCTTGGAATGTGCATCCATCAGAGCCTTTCAGCAGTTAGAGGTCAGAGACTTACTACAGACATGATATCAACACAATATGACTATCAGTGGCTATGAATCATGGAAGTGAGTGTAGGCTTGACTACTTCATGTGCGCTTGAGTGTGTGTGTGTGTCTGCTCTGACCTGCACAGGGTTCTGTTTGACCTCATTGCTGCTGGGGGAGTTGAGTCCCGAGGCTTGTTGGAGGAGGAACTGTCTGGCTGCCTGGAGGGCCTGGTGAGGGAGAGAGAGAGAGACGGGGGGAGGAGGAGAGGAGGGGGGGTATGGGGGGAGGGAGGGAGGGAGGGGGGGGCAGAAGGGTTACACAATGTGGAGGGTCTCTGTCACCCATTCAACAGATACGTATATTTATACACACACTCACAGGTATAGCAAGTCATTACTCAGAGACACACACTAATAAACACACGGGGAAACCTGGCAGCGAGCCACACAGACACACACAGACACACACAGACACACACAGACACACACAGACACACACAGACACACCAAGGCTCAGGGCCTCTACCAAGTCTGATATCCTCAACGCCAGATCCACACCTGGCATAACACCGTGTGAGCCCCTCCCTCCCATGTACCTCCCCCATCTCTCTACATCCCTACCTGTGTTCTCCCTGTACGTCTCCCCCTTTCCTCCCCCTCCTTTCTCCACCACCTGGCTCTCCCTCCTTCAATCCGTCTCCCTCTCTCCCATCCTCTTTTATCTGGGTGCCAAGTAGGCTCTACTCAGGATGTAGTGTGTCTGTGAATCTGGATGTGTGTATGTATGAATCTGTGTGTGTGTGTCAATATGGTGTGTGTCTATGAATCTGGATGTGTGTATGTATGAATCTGTGTGTGTGTGTGTGTCAATATTGTGTGTGTATATGAATCTGGATGTGTGTATGTATGAATCTGTGTGTGTGTGTGTGTCAATATTGTGTGTGTATATGAATCTGGATGTGTGTATGTATGAATTTGTGCGTGTGTGTCAATATGGTGTGTGTCCGTGAATCTGGATGTGTGTACGTATTAATCTGTGTGTGTGTGTGTCAGAATGGTTTGTGTGTCTGTGAATCTGGATGTGTGTATGTATGAATCTGTGTGTGTGTGTGTGTGTCAATATGGTGTGTGTCTGTGCTCCAGAGAACTCTGACTCAATATTCCTCCCTTCTACCCTCTCATTCCATCTCTTTCTGCCCCTCAGTACCAGCTACTGACACTCCTCCAGTAAACACCAGCTGAAAGCCACCCTCCCTCCTCAGGTCAATGTTTACAGTGTTGTCTGGGCACCACTAGTTGTCTGTTTCACATGGCAACAGGTTCCAAGTCTTGCTGCTGCCCATTGCAATGTTTCACCAAACAGAAACAGGAATTTATCAATGTTTGACTTGACACTGTTTTGTTGGATTGGGATAATTTCAGGGAAATATGTGTTTCTATTGTGGTCATGCATTTGGCAAGAGTTTAGGAGGTGCAGCTCAGTTTCCACACATGGGAAGCGTGTGCATGACAAAGTGATTGGCAGGTCTGCCTATGGCAACAGCTCTCAACAGTAAGGCTGTGCTTCCTGAGTCTCTACATAGTTACTGTGCCCGCCTCACTGTCTGCCACTGTATACTCTATGTTTTCCAACTTGCTCTGTTTTTAATTGAGTTTTTCAAATAGTAATCTTTTTGTTTTCTTGTGATTTGGTTATGTCTGTGTTGTTGTCCTGGGGGGCTCTGTGTGGTCTTTTTGGGTTTGTTAACAGAACCCCAAAACCCAAGACTCCCTCCATCCTCCCTCTCCTTCTATCCCTCCAGTTTGATCATTCTGTTTCGCCCCTGAAGTGTGTGTTAATTGAACATGCGTGTGCGGACACAGGCCGTCTTTGTGTCAGGGTGGGAGTTACCTTTGGTCATGTCCGTTTGAACACATGAAAAAGACTCAATTTGCCCAAAACACGCAAGACTCGCCAATCACCACCACCCCAAACACACAAACACACTCTCAAAAACACAAAACCAAGTATTTACACACACACACACACACACACACACACACAGTGTAAACACAAACATCATAAATCAGCAGAGTGGGTGAGGCGAAGTTGGGGGGTGGGGGGGGGGGGGGGGGGAGACAGCAGGATGCACATTGGCTTCCTGACACTCTGAAAAGAGGGGAAGGTTACTCAGTAAATATTGATTCATGAAAAAAAATGAGGCGGGGGGGAGGAAGGGGCGCTGGGGTGTGTGGCTGGCCAACCCAACTGACAGGCACTGACACACCACGCTTCCCCAAACTGGAAACTATTACTCAATCAGCTCTCTGACAAAAGAACATTTCACAAGATAAATAATGTCACCACTAAAGTATATTGTTGTTGATATTACTAATGGTCACCCCGGGATCCGTCGAGTTACTGGAACCTACGCGTCGGAGAAAATGGACTGGGAAAGGGAGAGAGAGCCAGATCAGGAGTGTGAAAGAGAAAGGGAGTATGAGGGAGAGGGAACGAGTGGGAGAGACTGAGGGACGGAGAAAGTTAGAAAGATGGGGGGAGAGAAAGAAAGGAGAGGAACGGAGGGAGAGAAGGAAGGAGGGAGTCAAAGAGAGGGAGACTAGAAGGAGCCCGTCCAACTGACAGTATAAACGATGAAAACCATCTGTATCAAACACAACTCCTACTTCTGCTGAGGCCGCAATTAAAACACACACTACTAATGCCACACACACCAAATACACACACCTTCACGCTTAAAATCACTGTAATACTAGCACGGGAACCCACCCTTATGTTGGTTTGACCTGGGCTTTGGCGGCACACACACGTTTGAGCGTGCACACACACACACACACACACACACACCGCCCGCCCAGCTCTCTAGCATGTGGTGTGAATTACTCCTCACTCCTTTGACATCGGGAGTGTGTGTGTGTGTTGGCCCCAGCCAACACGTCTGGCAACAATAAGGGACAATTCTGTCCAAATTACCACCCTGATTACCACTATATTAAAGAGGCATTTATGGCTTTCACTAACACTACTACCACACTGAGGTGAGGCCTGTCTCCTCTCCCGTGTGGCTCCTTCGGGACATAATGTCTTTCTTCTCATATCCTAAAGGCTGCACTCTTTCAGTCAAAATAATCTTCAAGCCACCCCCAAAAATAAAACAATAAAAAAAAAACAACGGTAAATGTTTCTAGACTGTAAAACAGGGATCGTTAGTAATTTCAGATCAAATGACCCAGAGTGCCATAGCTAAGTTCATTCCAAGGATGGGAAACATTTGTTTACATGCCACTGCAAATGGAAAGCTAGATAGGCATTATACAAAACAAATAGGTAAAAAAGGCATATCATAAGAAATGTACTGTGTTGCAAAAAAAGAGAAAATATTTCTAGTATGAATGACAAGGGAATATGGAATGGAATGAATATTATTTATGTTCACAATGCTGTTAGACATGGTTAGACATCTTGCTGCTGTGATTGCACATTTAAGTAATACACCTAACAGATAGAGAGGTTTATCAATGGTTTATTAAGCAGGAGGTGAGGAAGTGCAGCTCCATTTCCATCTCATTTTGTGAACAGTGTGAACCGTTTGGCTGCCTCTCTCAATAGCTAGGCCGTGCACACTGACCCCCCCCCACCCCCCAACCCCCTCCCCCCCCCCCCCCCCACACACACACACACACACAAACAATATAACAAAGTCACTTTACATTTTAAGTAAGAGCGCTAGAACCCTTCTCTCCACTGTCTTTCCTGGCCCAACACCTCCTTCTCTCCACTGTCTTTCCTGGCCCAACACCTCCTTCTCTCCACTGTCTTTCCTGGCCCAACACCTCCTTCTCTCCCTGGCACCCACCCCCAAACCCTGTGGCGCTGCACCTTTAAAGAAAATATGAGGGAGGCCTGAGAGAGAGGCCCAACAACAGAGCCTTTGTGCTGCCGCTCAGCGCACGCACATGCACGCAAGGGAGAACACACACACACGCACGCACGCATGCACGCACGCACGCACGCACACCGCTGGTGTCAGACAGATTTTATTAGAGGAGGGAGGGAGACAGAGGGGAAGGTGGGGTGAGGAGGTCACAGCTCAGCTTGGAGGCCTGTGTGAACTGTGTGTGTGTGTGAACTGTGTGTGTGTGTGTGTGAACTGTGTGTGTGTGTGTGTGAACTGTGTGTGTGTGTGTGTGAACTGTGTGTGTGTGTGTTCTTATGGCCTGTCATCGGCCCCTCTGTAAATCATGGGCCCTGACACAGCCTTTAATAACAGAGCATTTTTTAATTCAGCAGGGTAACACACATTTTCCCTGGTCTTTAAGGGGCTTCAGACAAATGGCTGACAACAAGGCTTTTTCCCCTTGATTGGAGGATGGAGGGAGAGAAAGATGTGGGGGGAGAGAAAGAGGATGAGGGGGGGGGGGGTAAGGAGAAAGGGAGAGAAAGGGGGTATAAAAGGGGGTTAGCTGAAGAGCCCATTGGGGAAAGGAGGGGCAGTTCATTTAGGAAAATGCACACAGTGACCTTGATGTGTGTTTGTGTGTGCACTCAAATTGAAAAAGTGAGGACTTAAGTTTCACACTACCTTTTGCTCCGTCCTCACACACACAATTGATTTATTTAGGCTTGGGCTTAATTTTAGGCTTAGGTTAAATGTAGGCATACAAGTTTAAGGTCAGGGTTGGAGTACATCTAAAACTCAGGGTAAAGGGTTAGGACATAAGGAAAATACTTGTTTTACAGACTTTGATAGCATTTAGAGTGTATGTGTGTGTAATGTATGTGTGTGAGGTTTTGTGAGTGAGTAAGTGAGTGAGTGAATGTGAGTGAAAGCCTGCCTGGCCGTTGCTGGAGGGTACATTTGACATGTCACTGAGATTACACATATGCAACAACAAACAGAGCAAACCTCTCTCTGTCTGCACATCCTCTCCCAGGCTCTGTTTCTCTGTGAGAGTGTCTCTGTGTGTCCCTTTGGTGCGTTTTGTGTGTGTGTGTCTGTGTGTGTGTGTGTGTGTGTGTGTGCGCGCGTTTGTCTGTGTGTCTGTGTGTGTGTTTGGCTCAGGTTGCTAAAGCAAACAAGTCTACTGCAATGAATCTGGTCCCTAATCCGGCTGTGTTTGGGCGAGACAGAGAGAGAACGCAGGAGCAGCAGAGAAATATAAACAGAGAAGGGAGAGAGAGAAAGGGAGAGAGGAGGGGAAGAAGGGAGGGAGGGATGGAAAGAAAGAGGGAGGATGGGAGGGAGGGAGGGAGAGACATTGAGGGAGGGAGAGAGGGAGGGAGACAGGTGGGTACCATATGTTGGAGCAATCCATCAAGACTGACTGAGGCCCATTGTTGACGGCCGAATCAACCCAGCCTCCCCCGCCTCCCCCCATAGAAAAACAGCCCCAGGGCAGACAGTGGGCTGTCTTTGGGGGGTTTGGGGGGAGGGTGACAGGGGGGCAGGTGCTATCAGGTTACTAAGAGCTCTGAACATCAACTAAAAAGTCCAAACCAACTAAAACGACATGAAAAACTGAAATGTTTAACACTAAACACCTGTCAGTCTCATGTCACCTGTTTAAATTCCTCTCCTTCCCTTAGAGAGGGACTGAAGGACTACATACTGACTACATACCACATCTCCCTACCTAGCTGATCCCAGATCAGTATACACAACCATATCTCTCTACTCAGCTGATCCCAGATCAGTACATATCACCATGTCTGTCTACCCCGCTGATCCCAGATCAGTACATATCACCACGTCTGTCTACCCCGCTGATCCCAGATCAGTACATATCACCACGTCTGTCTACCCCGCTGATCCCAGATCAGTACACATAACCATGTCTGTCTACCCTGCTGATCCCAGATCACTGAAGACAGAAAGGAGAGCCAGTTTAGAAACAAACTAAATGTCAATACAGAGTCAATAGAAACAGAGTGCACCAAGTGTGTCACCTTATGGGAGAGGCATGGAGGGCTTCCTGAACAGAGTACGTGGGAATGTGTGTCCTGGAAATGTGACATAGCAGATTGTTGTCACTTATTCCTTTGTCTAAAGTCACTGGTTCCTAAGCAGAGGTAATAGGACCCGAGGGGGTACTTTGCCCAACGATCAGGGGTACTTCAGAATACTCATGAGACCATTGGCTAACCGGTAAATGGCACACAGAGAGGAACTTCAGGGGTACTTCAGAAGGACCAGAATTCAGTAAGGTAAAGGAAGTATAGCAGCCAAAAAGTGAACTACACAGAGACAACATAGTAACCCTATAAAAATCCTGTCCAAATTGAGTTCTTTTATAAGTAAACCTTAGACTGACTGATCCAAGATCTTGTGAAATGCCTGAACTAGCAATGTGTTTTCTTTGACTGCGGTTACCATAATATTTCCGAGGGAATATTTTTTCAGAATGAATCAGATTAGTTCACCGACAAGGGAAACTATAATCTGTCTACAGTATCTAACTTGCAGTTTGATGATAGATAATATGTAATTCTATCATAAATAGAAACTGAAACTGTCGCTAATGCCCACCTGTGAACATCCGTGGTTACGGGAGCCCACGTCTATTGGTTTCTATAGAACATCTGCAGACTCTGTCTTCTACATCTTTTCCACAAGCCCAATGAGGAACAATTGCAAACTGGGGCATGCAAAATCCCTCTGTGATTTGGTTACTAAAATTGTACACTTCACTCAATGTTCAAATGAGAAAACAAGCTGTGAATAGTGTAGATATTATGTTATCTAAATCACTATGAAACAAGTATTTCTTTTTACAGCTTTTGTAAGCTGGTCAACCACAAGTGGAACAGAAACCTACCAGCCGTAGCTGTACCACTGTTAACTGGGCATTCAGTGGATATCTGGTTTCTTCAGTCAATTTAAATACACTGAATATTGAGAAACTGAATATCCACTGAATGTCCGCGGAAAACAAAGTTTGCCTCACTGGATTGAGGAGAGTTTGTCTGAACGCAACTAATGTGGCTTGAATCCACCTAGCTTCCACATAGCCCCTTAAACTGGATCAGTCCTGCTCAAGATTCTACACAGAGAGACTTCAGATCCCTGAGAGGAAGATTTCTCACTGGTCTCACTGGTCTCCATCTTGCTCTCTCTTGCTCTCTCTCTCTCACCACTGCTTTCTCACCCTCTTTCTCTCTGCCCCCCCCCCCTTTTCTTTGTTAACTTGGACTGAGCGAAGGACAAAAACGGAGGAAAAAAAAGGTGTAGCTCAATGCTGTAACACGAGCCAGCGACCAGTGTGTCAGTAAACTGGTGTCTATGGCAGCTTGATAGCACCTGGTTTTAAACACACACACGCTGGTGTTCATTACTCTAGTGAAAATTCAGACCAAAGACAACGAGATGAAATCAATAGAAGCTATAAAAAAAAAAGAAGGTATGCATCGAGAAGTGTTCCTGTTTTCCAGTGTACAATCAAGTTTATGCGTGTGCATCTTGTTCTGTAGCGAGTCTTTGTCATTGGTTGAATGACAAATTGTCTGGGAGTCGACCTCCTCCCACAGCAAACAGATGGCGCACATTTCCAAGTCATTGGAACTTCAGACAGGTTTGTACCACTTTCTATTTCTCAGAACTGCAACAAGCCAAATTTCTATGAGTTAAAATGATCGCAAAGCAATTCACTTTCAATAAAGTTGGGTTTGATTTAACCTATAAGACCATGAAGGCATGTTGTTCGATTATGACTTGACTGAGTAATCTATTTATAAGTTATGTCCTGAATATTTGTTGTCTAAAAGTAGACTATAACTAACTATAACTAAGTCTGAAAATGACTAGTCTGACAAAAGTTCAAATGCATTTTTGTCAAATTACTAAAACTATGACTAAATCTAAGATAGATGCCAAAAATAAAACTGCCATACACACACACACACACACACAGGGAAGCAGAGAGTTTGATTGCTGTTGGGTGACAGTTAGTGGGATAGCTTTATGACTTGGAGGCATATCTAAGTGAAGGCTTGGTTTCAGCCGCGGTCGCTTCTGATGTATCACATGCATCACTGTCAGTCACCACACAAACCATTCACTGTCTGTCTCTATCTTCCTCCCTCATCCAAACCATTCTCTGTCTGTCTGTATCGTCCTCCCTCATCCAAACCATTCTCTGTCTGTCTCTATCTTCCTCCCTCATCCAAACCATTCTCTGTCTGTCTCCATCTTCCTCCCTCATCCAAACCATTCTCTGTCTGTGTCTATCTTCCTCCCTCATCCAAACCATTCTCTGTCTGTCTCCATCTTCCTCCCTCATCCAAACCATTCTCTGTCTGTCTCCATCTTCCTCCCTCATCCAAACCATTCTCTGTCTGTCTCTATCTTCCTCCCTCATCCAAACCATTCTCTGTCTGTCTCTATCTTCCTCCCTCATCCAAACCATTCTCTGTCTGTCTCCATCTTCCTCCCTCATCCAAACCATTCTCTGTCTGTCTCCATCTTCCTCCCTCATCCAAACCATTCTCTGTCTGTCTCTATCTTCCTCCCTCATCCAAACCATTCTCTGTCTGTCTCCATCTTCCTCCCTCATCCAAACCATTCTCTGTCTGTGTCTATCTTCCTCCCTCATCCAAACCATTCTCTGTCTGTCTGTATCTTCCTCCCTCATCCAAACCATTCTCTGTCTGTCTGTATCTTCCTCCCTCATCCAAACCATTCTCTGTCTGTGTCTATCTTCCTCCCTCATCCAAACCATTCTCTGTCTGTCTCTATCTTCCTCCCTCATCCAAACCATTCTCTGTCTGTCTCTATCCTCCTCCCTCATCCAAACCATTCTCTGTCTGTCTCTATCTTCCTCCCTCATCCAAACCATTCTCTCTTTCTATCTTTTTTTTCCTCTCACATCTAAGCCCTTCTCTCTCTTTCTATATTTTTCCCTCATCTAAACCATTCTCTGTTACTCTATTTTATTCACCCTCATCCAAGGCATAAAACAAGCACCCTAATGTTGTTGAATTGTGCCCATCCTCAGCATGGCCTCTGACCCTGACCGTGGAGAATCTTCTGGATTTGTAATGTTGTTGATAAGAGACACTTCCACAGACACATTGTAATAAACATTCTCAGAAATCCAAGCATTAAACAGTCTGTCTGCCTGTTAGTGCATCTGCCTGTCTGTCTCCTTGTCAGTCTGTCTGTGGTTAGATGATAGAGTTCTGATAGGGAAATAAGGAAGGCTTTGGCCTGGAGGGTGTTTTCTGAACGCTGGTATTAAAGTATCCTGAAGCGTTGCTTTGGGAGCAATCTTTACACTGCACAGCCCTACCTAAAAATTTACACAGGCCATACCTACCTAACACTATACACTGCAAAGACCTAACTAATATTTTAAACTTCCCAGACCTAATTAACACTTTACACTGCCCAAACCTACTTAACACTTTACACTACCCAGCGATACTGAAAACATTACATTGCCCAGGCATACTGAACACTTTACACTGCTAAACCAACTTAACACTGACCAGACTTACCTAACACTACCCCTCCCTTATTTCTCTCTATCCTTCTCTCTCTTCATTACTCTGGTAAAGCCTGCTGAACAGAGTGGGTTACTACTCCACTTTGACCAGACTTCAGTACTCTGTTTCTTCACTTCTCAGTTTCCTCACCTCTCCCTTCACCTCTTGCTCTCTTTTTCTGGTTTTAATTAGTCTCTTCCTGCCTTCACCTCCAACCCCAGCTTCCTCCCCCCACACATTTGTTTCAGATCAGAACCAGTAAAGGCAAGGCAGACTAAATCTATACCTATATAATAAGAGTAGTGAAACTACAGCTCTGTCCTACCTGGAACCGCACACATCACTGAGCTGGAATTATCTGAGACGCCTTCAAACACTCTGTCCAGCTACAATTCAATTCTGCTATTTAATGTAATATTTCCGCAGTATAAAGGTCTGAGTTGGAGAGCCAAGGGCCCCTCGTGGCCCGAACTGCCCATTAAAGAAGGAAAAGGCAACGTTCCAAGCCAGCGCAATAAAAAATTCACAAACCCAAAAAGAACTTTCAAATATGCTGTAATGTTTGAAAACCCAGAGCATTTTGGGATTTTTTTAACATCCTATTTTTCACAAAAGGGACCTGTTCTGCCTCCCCGAGAGCCTAGCGGGATCCAGATGTGCTCCTCACCTCCAAGTCACACAAAAAGTTGTTGTTAAACGAGGCGACTTTCCCCGCACAGTGGCTGACTGCTACAATACAAAAAAATGCCTCAGTGTATGACAAGAACTACACAACAACCAGGAAAAAACAATAACATATCATAACACCAACCGATCACTGTTCAAATATTACACCAAATGAATTCAGTACAGACACAGGGAGGTCTGAAGGGACAGTGGGGGAAAGAGGGACTGAGGTAGACAGAAGAGAGACAGAGAGTGTGATCTCATTTCATCACCAGTCCAGCTATAGTTGAGACTCTGTTCATCCAGCTGGTTCTGGGGTTGACTTCAAAAACGTGTTCCACTAACACACTGAAACCTCCAACGTAGAAGCTTGACGTTTTCTGAATCAATAAGACGATTACACAGCCAAAATGAAATTGGTCCTCCCAGCTGGGACAATGGTCTAGAAGGCTCTTCCACAACACCAAAATGACTACCAGAGTTTAGGTTTGAGCCTCGACTGTGTCGCCAGGTGACACATGGCTGGGAAGCTACGTGGAAGGTGCAAACCGGCGAGCATCATCACCCGGGACTTCCTGGTCTCACTGCATCGTCAGCCGGGATTTCCTGGTCTCACTGCATCGTCAGCCGGGACTTCCTGGTCTCACTGCACTCTAGCGACTGTCTGAGGAGGCTGAAACGCTAACGGAGGTGGTCAGGCGAGAATGCCCTCACACTCTGACCACTGTGACTTCCTGGTTGGACAAGCAGAGTGGATAAAAGCAGAATGGCTTCTTGTGGATACCTAGGAGGAAGCTACAGATATCTAGTTGAGGAAGACTCGCCACAAACTCTCCTGTATCCATTGGGAGTTGTTGCTATAAGACAAAGCCATATATACAATTTAATATAACAATGTTGGGGATATTATTGTTTTAAAAAAATAAAATGTGACTATTGTAACAGAAATGCAAAGAAAAATGCATTGCTATCTAGCCCTCAATCAACAGCAAACCACCATATAATGATGACAATGTAAAGAAAAGGAGTAGACACAGGAAAACCTGGCTTCCTGTATACAAAGGTCTGTGCAACAGAACCAGAGAAAGAGCTGCATTTCCTGAATAAATTGTACAGAATAAAATAAAAACATTTAGAGAGTCCCCAAATTTTAAAACAGTATTCAATGAGACTGAGATAGGACACAGAGGTTTGGGCTGGCAGCAAACTACACTACTGCCTGTCAAAAAGATTATTGTTCTACAGACTGTCCTCGTCACAATCTTTATTTATAATTGGACTATATTATACTGTCAATGAACACTTAATTTTAACGTACGATTTGCCAATACTGTATTGATGAATAATGCCAACTAATTCAATTGAAATGTAGGAGGAAAGAGAAAGTTATTGAGAGATCATTTTCAGATAGGAATTGTTACTGTATTGTTAAAATAACTCAGTAATGTTCATATGCTCACCCTTTGACATTGCTCACTCCAATATTTGCAGCATGTACATTTTCTAGAGGCATGTGGTATTCTGGGAGGTGCATTCTGTTTAGTGATGTAAGCCAGTCACCTGGGATCTGATGCTTGGCTAACATTGGCTGGGAGTGGGGAAGGAGGATGTCTTCATGGCCTTATTCATAAATGTTTATGTATCACTTCACTTCGGTAACAGTAACCTGTCATTAATGCCATTCAAGCATATTGAATTTGAATGCTGGATTTAAAGACAGACAGAGATAGAGACAGTGTGATGTTTGATACATTCTGGCCAAAGCAGTAACTACTGTACATCTTAGCACAGCCCAGACAACTAATTGAATGGCAAATAGTACTTCTGCAGTTCCCATTGAACACACACACACACACACACACATACGCACTGCAGTTTCTTTGCGGTTTATTCAACACAGCTCACTTGGCAGGAGCGGAAGGTCTCGCTCCAGACAGGCTCAACCCATAGTGGAAAACCCACACAAGCATACATTAACTCACAGACACACAAACATCCTCACACACACGTTATCTCTCTAATCACTGTATGTTTGACTAGTTCTACCCCACTGTGTCCTGCTCTACATGGGACAGTAGTGATCGCTAAGGTCTTACGTCTTAGCTGGATGACCTCCAGGGCTAGTTAGGAAACTTCTGGTTCGTCCACCGCAGCCAAAATTGCTCTTCTTTGCTATGAGAGTGCATTACTAAGAGAGTCCAGTGATCTTCAGTACTAACAGAATACAGTGCTCTTCAGTGCTCAGAACATGCAGTGCTCATTGGAGCTAAGAGAGTGCAGTGCACTTCAGTGCTAAGACACTTAACATAGGTCTTCAGTGCTCAGAGAGGGCAGTGCTCTTCAGTGCTCAGAGAGTCCAGTGGTCTTAAGTACTAAGAGAGTGCAGTGCTCTTCAGTGCTCAGAGAGTCCAGTGGTCTTAAGTACTAAGAGAGTGCAGTGCTCTTCAGTGCTCAGAGTCCAGTGGTCTTAAGTACTAAGAGAGTGCAGTGCTCTTCAGTGCTCAGAGGGTCCAGTGGTCTTAAGTACTAAGAGAGTGCAGTGCTCTTCAGTGCTCAGTGCTGAAATGAAGCACTCTCTGAACACAGAAGAGCACTGCACTCTGATGAGAATAGCACTAGCCTGGCAAACAGGCCCACATATGGAACACATTTTGCTGCTTTTATTAATAACCAAGAAATCAAACTAATAACGTAGGTTGAGTGCTGCCAAAACCAAACTCAGGAGACAGACAGACGGAAAACACACACACACACACACAGAAAAAATACACACACCACACACAACACAGAGCATATTGGTTAAACAGAGGAACACTCTCGTAGCCAGTCTCTTGGAAATGCATTACACAAGCATGCCTGTCTAACCACAAATAAAAACCTTTCATGTTTTTGGTTCAGAGACTTTTTACACCTGGTATTGGCTTTAGACAGAGGAAGTGTTGTGTGTGTGTGTGTGTGTGTGTGTGTATGGATGTATGCATGTGAATGTGTGTGTTTAATGGTGACATGCTGAGGAAGCATTGAAGCAGTCCGGCTAATATGAACTTAACGCAAAAAAATGACAAATGTCTGAAATGGGCCCACCTTCAACTTCCTTATGGTTGCCAGGTGTGCTCTTGCTCAGTGTGTGTGTGTGTGTGTGTGTTTGTGTGTGTCTGGGTGGGTGGAGGGTTGGAATGTATGATTTAGGAAGGGGATAAATCCTACTGGAGGAAACAGTGATATTACAGCCAGCACTGTGGAGCCACGTCTCACTAAGGACACACACACATTCACACACAGACACACACACGTATCTCTATAGATACACACACATCTCTCCATGGACACACACACACATCTCCATTGCAATGGGAATTCATCACAGCCTTTTTTCTTCTAGAATGATGATAAGGTGGAGGAAGAGGAAGAAAAGAAGAGAAGGAAGAGGAGGAAGAGATATGAGAGATGAGAGAGATGGACACGAAGAGAGATGAGAGAGAGATGGAAATGGAGAGAGATGAGAGAGAGAGATGGAAATGAAGAGAGATGAGAGAGAGAGATGGAAATGAAGAGAGATGAGAGAGATGGAAATGGGGAGAGATGAGAGAGAGATGGAAATGAAGAGAGATGAGAGAGATGGAAATGGGGAGAGATGAGAGAGAGATGGAAATGAAGAGAGATGAGAGAGATGGAAATGGGGAGAGATGAGAGAGAAAAGCTGCATTCCTCTCCTCCCCTGTTGACTTGAATCTGTCTTTAAGATGGTTCACACAAAGAGCCAGAGCATGCAAGCTAATAAGCAACACTTAAAAAGGCCTTGGCAGTCATTGTGTGTGAGTGTGTGTGTGTGTGTGTGTCATTGTGTGCGCCCCCACGCCCTCCACTGTTTCCAGGGTAACTATGTTGAGAGTTCCGCAGTGAGCAATGCACTTTCTTTCCTTCTCTCCCTCTTCACTTTCTCTCTCTGACTGTCTTGATTTCTGCTTGAGTCTCCAATCTCTAAGACAGGACGGGGACAGACTGGACTGAAGACAGGGCAGGGACAGACTGGACTGAAGACAGGGCAGGGACAGACTGGACTGAAGACAGGACAGGGACAGACTAGACTGAAGACAGGACAGGGACAGACTGGACTGAAGACAGGACAGGGACAGACTAGACTGAAGACAGGGCAGGGACAGACTAGACTGAAGACAGGCCAGGGACAGACTGGACTGAAGACAGGGCAGGGACAGACTAGACTGAAGACAGGGCAGGGACAGACTAGACTGAAGACAGGACAGGGACAGACTGGACTGAAGACAGGTCAGGGACAGACTAGACTGAAGACAGGACAGGGACAGACTGGACTGAAGACAGGTCAGGGACAGACTAGACTGAAGACAGGCCAGGGACAGAGAGGGACGGGTGTTAATGGAAATGAAAAAGACTTCCCTCGTGACTGGCCAGGACCCTGGTGGTGTGGTGCATTATGGTCCCCCTACCCACCCCCACTGTGTACGTATGTCCATTGGGGCGCCGAAAGGTGCATCCGTCCACTTGGATTCAGCTAGCGTGATGGATCTGATAGAAGCCCCTGGTTTGAGGACTAGAAAGCCAACCAGTCACACTCTGCATCCTGAAGGGTTGAGGACAAGTGATCTAGCGACTCTGTTCTAGCGGCGTTTGTCAGACTATCCCCAGGAAAGTACAAAAACACACATGCACACACACACACACACGTGCTATACACGCACCAATTAGTGTCAAATATGGTTACTGCTTCCTGACGTGGAGAGTAGCCAATAGGAAATGAGCGCAACCAACGGTGACCAGTGTCCAACGATCTGCCAACATCCATCCCCTCCTCCCTGCATTGCCTTTTCCTATTCTGGGCCGCTCGCTTGCAGCTTTCCCTTCTCTCTTATCCTCCTTTAAAACTCCTCCAATGTGTATCCCTCACTTTCTTGTACTGACACACATTCTCTCCTCACAGGACTCACAACCCTAACCCCAGTTGGAGTTACTCCTCTAACCTCATGACCGAGAACACGTCACTGAGGCTCTCACCCTGCCACCTCACAGGTCATGGCAGTATTCCACATCTGTCCAGGGGAATTAAACACGCATGGGTATTCTTTACAAACATTTATGTTAATGGAGTAATGGAGATATTGGCATGGCCTCTGCAAGATTTCAAGAGTTAGATTATGTTTAGGGTTAGGTATTAAGGCAAGTTGTCAAGGTTATGGTCAGGGTTAAGGTTAGGCATTCAGGTTAGGAATTCATGTGAAGAGTTAAATATCAAGGCAACAGATAAGGTTGAAGGTCAAAGGTTAATTACTAAGGTAACATTTAGGGTTAGGTATTACATATTAATTTCAGTCGTATTAAACAGAAAGCTCTGGAACTCCATAGGTCACAAATCGATTTTCCAAACTGCAGTGTTTTGGGTTTTCTATTTTTAAGATATCTATATATATTTTAAGACACTTTAACTTTAGTAATAAAAGTTTCAAAAAACTATCAAAAAAGACTTGCCATCCTTATATCTAGCGGACAGCTTTTTATTCACACAGAGTGTGTGTGTTAAAATCCATCTATATAAACATCTAATATATACAAACATCTGTGGAGATCTCTACAGTGCATTCGTCTGCTAAACCCAACTTCAGAAAAAGCCTCTACCCTCACCATGGCAATGGCCTTTGAACCAGAGTGTCAACAGTCAACCGCTTGTCATTCACAGCAAGGAGCAAAAGCTGTTGTGTGTTTTCTATTTACCAGCCTGTGTGTGCAAACCTACCCAAACAAGTCCATAGCAGCTAGTCCTTTTCTTTCCCTAAATTGTTCTGTTTCTCACCTCCTCTCGGTTAGGACTTTGTTTCCTTCCTGTGACCCTCTTAGTGTGTTGGTCACCCAACCATGGCTGTGTTCAAAATCCTCCTGATCTGATCTGCGGTGCACTACCTGGCCCGCCACCAGGGACAATGGATGGACGGGATGGAAATCAAATAAAACAAAACCTTGGACCAGAGCTAAGTAAGGCGGTCGTTACCAGAGAGATCAACCTGGAAAATCAGAGTGGCTGTCCTTGTGGCCATTTTTGCCCATAGTGACAGAGAAGAACAGACAGATGGACAAAAGAGTGGGGAGCGAGGGAAGCAGCAACAAAATAACACTAATCAGCTCCCTGGGCCTTGAGAAAGAGCAGGAGAGGGAGGAATAGAGTGGTGGAAAGACAGAAAGGGGGAGAGTGAGAGAGAAAAAGGATGGGGTAAGAAAGACAGAAAGGGGGAGAGTGAGAGAGAAAAAGGACGGAGTAAGAAAGACAGAATGGGAGAGAGTGAGAGAGAAAAAGGACGGAGTAAGAAAGACAGAAAGGGGGGAAAAAGCTCAAACAAAAAAGAAAGGGGGTGAATGGGATCCCCACATCTCGTTCAGCAGATCCCTGGGCAGCTCAAAGACCCCCGGAAAAAGCTGTAAATTCTGTTTATTACCCCCATAAATATGACATCCCAGCATTCCAGAATTAGGCCTCGATGTGTGAAAAAATAATTAAACCAAGAATATGGAATATTGGAGGAAGAGAAAAAATGGAAGGAGGGATAGACACATGTGAAAGGCATTACGTTTGATTTGAGCAGGAGTGTGTGTTTGTCTAGTACACGTGTCTTTAATTCACAAAGCCAGCATTACGTGATTCCACAGAAGAAATCCTACTATCAGTGAAGCGGTCTGCCTTAGTTTGTGGTTTACTGAATAAATCATTAGTATGTGTTTGTGTATGTGTGTGTGTGTGTGTTGCCTCTGTTTGAACCAAACATAATTTGGTTTGAAATATCTGGTCCAAAACACTGGACCAGGTAAGTGCCTCAGATACTGGACCAGGGCAGTGCCTCAGATACTGGACCAGGTAAGTGCCTCAGATACTGGAACAGGGGAGTGCCTCAGATACTGGACCAGGGCAGTGCCTCAGATACTGGACCAGGGCAGTGCCTCAGATACTGGACCAGGGCAGTGCCTCAGATACTGGACCAGGGCAGTGCCTCAGATACTGGACCAGGGCAGTGCTTCAGATACTGGACCAGGGGAGTGCCTCAGATACTGGACCAGGGTAGTGCTTCAGATACTGGACCAGGGGAGTGCCTCAGATACAGCAGGACGTAGCTCCACCTGAAAGCCACACCTGACCAATGAAACAGATGCATCTGTTCAATGACTGCCTCAATTCAACACACTTCCAGGTTGGTAAATCCGATGTCTGCAGCGCTCCTGGACCTGGGCTGCCTACCCATCCTCCCTAGATGGAGCTGGCTGACTGTCACCCTGCCCCAGAGCCCTTAGTAACCTGTATCCTCAATCAGATTACAAGCTGACAAAGTCAAAGGTAGTACTGGAGTCTGAAAACTTCTGTGATGTTGGATTCAGTAGTGGATCAAATATGCAGAGAAATGTGAGGAAAAGAGGAGAGGTGTAAAGACAGTGAGGAGAGTGGTGGAGCAAAGACAGAGAGACAGGGAAAGGCAGAGAGACAGGGAAAGACAGAGAGACAGGGAAAGGCAGAGAGACAGGGAAAGAAAGAGAGACAGGGAAAGACAGAGAGACAGGGAAAGACAGAGAGACAGGGAAAGACAGGAGAAAAGGGAAAGACAGAGAGACAGGGAAAGACAGAGAGACAGGGAAAGACAGAGAGACAGGGAAAGACAGAGAGACAGGGAAAGACAGAGAGACAGGGAAAGACAGGAGAAAAGGGAAAGACAGAGAGACAGGGAAAGACAGAGAGACAGGGAAAGACAGAGAGACAGGGAAAGACAGAGAGACAGGGAAAGACAGAGAGACAGGGAAAGACAGAGAGACAGGGAAAGACAGAGAGACAGGGAAAGACAGGAGAAAAGGCAAAAGAAAAAGAGGGGCCCCTTATAAGAATGCAACAGGAAGTTGGCACTCTGGAGGTCCCTTTGTATGGTCGCGGTAACAGCAGTGGGTGTTCCGTGATGCTAGGCAACGGTTCCCCCCTCTCCCCTCTCACTTAGACCTCCAGCACCCCCTCTCTATGACCTCCGGTGACCTGTGAACTGTGGTGACTCCAGACCTATACTGCTTTCACTTAGGATTTGCAGTATATGTCCTGTAAAAAACAATAAGCAATGTTTATATGAACTTTGAACAGACCCTTATTTACCACTATATTTACAGGTACACGCCTTGTTTACACATCAGTGGGTAACAGCCAAACAGCACGGAGGGGTGAATGGTGTTGTTATACCATTGGTAGTTCAAATTAGTAAGGACTTAAACAATGAAAGCGTAAAATGAATTTAGCTACAAAACAGAAGAGAACCATTCATAGAGACAGCTCTGTGAAAATGCAGAAATGATGACTAGGCCTTTAGGTGGCTTTAATTCTTTTTGCTCTACCCCTTTTAGACAGAAAATAATGCATAGAAAATACAGGCATGGCTTATTTGTGAGATTTTTCTGCGTGTATTATCTCTGTCATATTGTAGTTGCAGCGTTTTCCCTGAAAAATAATTTGGAAATGTTTACATGGAGCCCTTTTACACAGCTGTTCATTCCATTTTAGTCATGACATCCCATTTTCTCCAGCCCATTGCTCTGGTGTAGACGGGAGTTCTAAGGTGTTGGGATTGACCACAGTCTATTAATGGGTCTCACGTGACGTAACCTAGCATTGTGGAACCATGTTGGAGACTATAAAGCCGATGGCCTGACAGGGCGTTTCAAGCACAAAGTCAACAACCCCTCAGCCCTCCAACCTCAGACCAGGAATGATGATCACAGTTAGCTGACTCACTATACAGGTTACTGACTAGCTATACACCTCACAAGGAGTCTGACCGATGGGGTTTGAGTTGGACCCCCCCCCCCCTGGCACTTCCTCGTCCACACACCCCTCCCTCTCTCACTCCCTGCTCATCCCTCCATCCTGACCGGGAAATGAACCTGAAGAGTCAGAAAGGACAACAGTGTCTCTTGACCTCTAGTCACCTCCACCACCTGACCACTTCCATTAACACCAGGTCACAGAATAGCATTAGTGTTCACATTAACTTCCACACACACACACACACACACATATACAAACGCACACACACACACACTCACACTCACAGATTTGAGTTAATGAAGGATGTAATTAAAAAGCCACAATGATGATTGGACATTGCGGAAGAGAGATAAAGATCTCAGATATCCACACACATATACATGGAAGACATACTGTGTGTGTGCCAGAGAGATAGAGAGAGATCAGGCAATATGGAGCCACATCTATGAGATGATATCTACAGTTGATAGATAGCGCATGGTTTCCTGTGTTAAATAGTCTAGACGGGTCATAATGTTGACATATGCTATACTTAACTACACCCGCATATGTGGGAGATACAGGAAGGAAAGGACTTGGAGGAGAGAGACTGAGAGAGGGACAGACAGGCAGACAGACTAAAAGGAATGGGGGAGAGAGAATGAGAGACAGACAGGCAGACAGACTAAAGGAATGGGGGAGAGAGAATGAGAGACAGACAGGTAGACAGACAGACTAAAGGAATGGGGGAGAGAGAATGAGAGACAGACAGGCAGACAGACAGACTAAAGGAATAGGGGAGATAGAATGAGAGACAGGCAGGCAGACAGACAGACTAGAGGAATGGGGGAGATAGAATGAGAGACAGGCAGACAGACAGACAGACTAGAGGAATGGGGGAGAGAGAATGAGAGACAGACAGGCAGACAGACAGACTAGAGGAAGGGGGGAGGAGATAGAATTCCAAACTCAAAGCTCATTCTGAAACAGTCTTTGTTTCACCCAATGCTCCTCTAACTCCCCAGGGAAGGAGTGACCTCACTCCAATCTGTCTCTGATACTGTGTGTGTGTGTGTGTGTGTTTGTGTGCGTGTGTGTCAATGACGCTGTCTGTGTTTTAGTGTGAAATGTGAGTCACTCTTTTTCCTTCCTCTTTTCTCGTTTACAGTTGAGTGGTACTCCAAGAGGAAATGGCACTTCAGTGGCAGTGAGCTTCACTTTTCTCTCATTGGCTCCCCTTTTCTCTCCCTCCCTCCCTCTCTCTTTCACTCTCACTTTCTCTTCTCGTGGCCTGCGTGGTTAGCCAACAGATGCCCAGGCAGCAGGTGGACTGTCACAGGGATAAAAGACAGAGTGAAGGATGGAGGTGATGGTGGTTGCTTAGTGCTCAAGCCTACTGTCATAAAGAGGAGAAGGGAGGTGAACAATCGAATTGGGGAATCTGAAGGAGACACACACACGGATACTTGTGAACACAAATACACACAGATGCAAGTGAACACAAACACACACAAACACACACACTCACACACACTCACACACACGGTTACACTTGATTACAAACAGGCACACAGATTGAGGTTTGGGAGGGATTTGCCAGGCGATGTTTCTAACCCGCTACGCGCATTTTCACATCCAGTTTGTCCTTGCAGTCTCCACCCTCTTCTCCCCTGTATGGCCCCTCAGGGCCAAGACGATTACATAGACCGACAGTGTTGGGAGTCCTGACAGCCTTGTAAGACGGTCTGGGATTCACCGGAGGTATCATACCTGCATGTTCCTGTTCTACTTCATAATCGGCCTCACACGATGGCCGTCTGGCTGACCCAGCACCTACAGAATACTGGATTGTAAAAAGATGTTCAAAGATCTATTGGATAAGTTAGCCAAGGGACTCTGAGTGGCTTAGTGGTCCGCGCTGCTGCTTGGCAGTGACACTGCGTCATGCTGGCCTGGGTGGACAGGTGGATTGCTGGACGGGACGGTCTGGTAGCGACTCTTTGGGGCAAGTTCCTGGAGACTCATCTGTGGCTGTAATAGGGCAGGAAGTGGTCACGTCAGTGGCTGTCCACCAGCTAAACGTGTGTGTGGATGTTTGTCATTCGATGCAGCGGGGAGCCATGGTCAGGATGGGGAAATGGACATCACAACAGTGGGAGGGGAGAAAAATGGGCGTCAAAAATAAATACAATAAAAGGATATGTTAGCAGAGGTGGGAATCCTGAATCGGTTAGTAAAACAAACCAAAACTTAAGCTCAAGGCAGACTCCCAGTTCACTCCCCTACACCTGACCTATCTCTCATTCTCTCTTTCCCCTTCTTTTCTCTCCCCTGTATCTCTCTTTCCTCTCTCCCCTGTATCTCTCTTTCCTCTCTCCCCTGTATCTCTCTTTCCTCTCTCCCCTGTATCTCTCTTTCCTCTCTCCCCTGTACTCTCCATGTTCTCTCTGGCTGTGTTCTTCCTGGGGAGAAACAGGGCACATTCCTCAGGGAGGCCCAGGCTCTTTTCTGACACGTCTCAGCGCTCCACTCCCCCCAACATCGCCCCACTCCACCCCCCAACATCTCCCCAGCCCACCGCCCCATCCATCTCTCTTAACCTCTGCTGTATCTACCTGCCTCTAGTCTGTCTCTACCCCCACAGCTTTCAGGATTCAAACCACCGGGTTTCATATCTGTGTGCGAGTGCTTACATTACCGTTCAGAAGTTTGGGGTCACATAGAAAGGTCCTTGTTTTCCATGAAAATATACATGAAATTAATTCGAATAGGAAAAAATAGCAAAATGAATAGGAAATGTAGTAACTGACAAGGTGAGAAATAATGATTTTTAATTAAAATAATAATTGTGTCCTTCAAACTTTGCTTTCGTCAAATAATCTTCTATTTGCAGCAATTACAGCCTATTCAGCTGTGCTAACATAATAGCAAAAAGGTTGCTGATAATTGGCCTCTACACCCATGTAGATATTCCATTGAAAATCAGATTTTCTGGCTACAACAGTCATTTACAACATTAACAATGTCTACACTGTACTTCTGATCAATTTAATGTTATTTGAAAGGACAAAAATAATCAGCATTTCTTTCAGAGACAAGGACATTTCTAAGTGACCCCAAACTTTTGGATGGTAGTGTATGTTTAAAAAAAAAAAAAATCTCTCTCTTTCTCTCAGTCTTTCATGTCTCTCTCTTTCACTGTCCCTCTTTCCCTTCCACACACACTATACTCCCTCGCCGGTACCTACCACGCAACCTTCTCGGACCAGTGAGCGAGAGAGAGAAAGAAAGAGGGGGGAGGGAGGAAAAGAGAGCAAAGGAGAAAATGAGAAATAACGAGAGAAAACAGGAGAGAGAAGGAGCGATAAAGGGAGAGAGGGAGTGAAAGAAAGGCCGGTGGAGGGGTTTGACGGCTGGAGAAGGCTGTGATTTCTCCCAGGCTCCCGAGGGGCCCAGGGAGAGACGGCTTTGTGTTCTGACAACACCGCCCTGTGAAGAGCACTGTGTGTCTGAGAGTGTGTATATCCCAGTGTGTGTGAGTGCGTGTGTGTGTCTGAGTGTGTGCGTGTGAAGACGCACTGTGTGTCTGACAGTGCGTATCCCAGTGTGTGTGTGTGTGTGTGTGTGTGTGTGTGTGTGTGTGAAGATGCACTGTGCTTCGGCTCTGCTCCACTGCACCTCACAGGGTGTTTAACCAGCTCCACAGCTCTGTACTTCAGCTGGAGAACAGAGGAGGAAAGGCGAGGAGAGAGGATCTGGAAGAGAGGGGGAGACGTGGGGGAGACGTGGGGGAGACGTGATGGCAACGGACATGGCCCTGCAATGGAACAGCACTCCGGGGGGACAGGAGAGAAGACAGCAAACGAAAGGTGAAGCTTCTCCATCAAGCAGACATGGCGATAAGATATACAAGGAAAGAAATTCCAGCTTTCAGACACCTGTAAACCCACCAGCACACACAAACACACACTAACACACACACACACAGGTGCAACAACACAGAGAAGAGACAGGGGCCCACAGAATAAAGAGCTGCTTGTGTAAGGTACCGGTCAGGTCGGTGTGTGTGTGTGTGTGTGCGTCCAGGCCTGGTAGCTCCAAAGGAAACCGAGGAAGAAATGTAGAAATGAAGAGTAGAGAAGTCTTTCACATCATTCAGCCCTCACTATAATCACATCTGTAGACTTTATCAGCTGCTCTTTTCATTCAAAGACCTGACCTCAAACCAACGTACAATACTGCAGACGTAATTAGGCCCACGTGTGTGTGCGTGTGTGTGCGTGTGTGTGTGAGTGATGTAACTCGTCTGGCGGCATAGAGAGTCTGGTAGATGTGGGATAATGGGAAACAAAGCGTGGATTTTCAGCCAAGGATCTCCGGGAAGCACGGAAATTCCATCTGATACAGTGGCCAGGGGAGGGGAGACACTGACACACCAGGGGGAACTAAAACAACGCAACACCAGCCATATCACGTCGACGTGTCACACAATGGGAAACGCAACACACAACCGTGTCCACACAAACACACATGGAATACCGTGCTGTGTTTTTCCCCGGTGAACACACACACACACACACACCACAGTAACACAAGCCAGGCCTCCAGTAAGAGTGAGTCAGTGTTTCACAGAAGTCTGAAGGGGGTTCGGTAGCACAACACGGATGACCTGTCCCAATGCATCTCGCCTCCCGTTCATGTTAGATGCTCTATCTAGGCCACAGGGTGTGCACGTTACGCCACGCCAACCACCGTACACGGCGTTCCTAGCGTCCATGACCTGAACCTTGCACAACTGCTCAAACAGAAACCCGCAAAGAACATACGTACAAACAAAGGCGCATGAAGGGCAAACATACACATGTACGCATCGAAGCACGAACAAACGGACACCCACGCCACACACACACACACACACCAGTTAACACACACACACACACAACCACACCTGTTGCTGCTGGAGGTGCAGCAGGTCGACTGGGCTGATCTCTCCGTTGGTGTCACCGTTGGACCCGCCTTCTCTCCCTCCCCCGCCATCCGATTGGCTGCTGAGGCTGCTGACTCCATTCTGATTGGAGGGCGTAGTTCGAATGGTCTCAGAGGCTGATTCCACCATCATCACGTGGCACCTGAGAGCGCGAGGAGAGACAGGAGATAAACAGAGAGATTAGGTGACGGTGAATGGGTGCATCCATAGCAATACGAGACACGATCTGTGCCTGGAGTCACACACACTCTCACACACACACACACACGTCAAGGGCTGGAGAAACAAACTCAGCAGAATATGCATGTTCTCAATGAAAAGGCCAGGTTGTGTCTGTCCCTGGTTGTGTGTGTGTGTGTGTGTGTTAGGGGATGGGGTAGACATCAGGAGACAGACACGACTGAAAGAGTCAGGCAACCCCAAAAGCGCAACTTTCAACAATAACCAGAGGGGCTATGTGCACGCATGTTGTGTGTGTACAGAGCAGGGTTGTCTTTGAGAAGAGGGCGTTTGATGCGAGTTACGTGTGTGCGCGTTTGTGTACAGAGCAGGGTTGTCTTTGAGAACAGGGCGTTTGATGCATGTTTGTAGGGTCCCTTTAATTAGAATGCACTCCTTCAACAAACACGACAAAACGCACCCGCTCCAGAGTTTACTTAAGTAAAAATGCTCAGTAACGCAGGGGCAAAGAATGCATCGTTAGGAGAAAGACAGAGCGTGGGAGAGACAAAGAGAGAGCCAGAAACAGAGAGAAAGTAAAGGAGAAAGAGAGAGAAATGCTTGTAAAAGAAACCAACAACCTTCAGATGAGCTGGGCCTGTGAACTGTTAATGATGAGCTCAATCTCTGCTCTCTGCTTCCAGTTTTAGAAAGAAACTTTCTCTGTTGCCAGTTTCTGCAGGGGCACGGAAAACGCCATCGAGGCATTCCACCCATTGTGTGAACAAAAACGTGTGTTCCAAATGCCATGCCTTCTGGTGGAACTAAGCGAGGAATTTGCCTCACAGACGAGAGCAGGTGAAAATGCAGACACACGCACGCAGATGATGTCCCCAGGCGACAGCAGGTGAGTCTGAAAGAGCATCGGTGGCGCTGCTAATGGAATGTTGCCAGATGCTCACAGAAAACAAAAGCCCAAAGGGTGTGCGTATTTGAGTTCTCCTTAGTTCAGAGTATGTTGCGTAAAAGGCAAACTATATTGGTTCACAACATCTGACAACCACAAATCACACTGAAGCCACACACACACACACATTTGAAATGTTTTCTTTCCCCTCCTGTTTTTTCCTCCTTCATAAATCGAATTTACATGATTTTACCGGATTAAAAGATTAAAGGCTGCATGTGCATTGACACTCAGTCCACACAGCAAGGTTGTCCAAAGCAGTACCTGGCGAGCCCAGGGCTTTGACCTCCCAGTGGGTTGCCACCTGAAGGCTGTGTATATGGCAGAGGATCCAGAATATCAGCACGGCCAGCCAGCACTGATGTTACAGGCTGTTCAGGACGACACCGGGGGCTGCTGTTTCAGTTCCTTGGGCTGCACCTTGTAGCGTTCAAATGAGAAGTAACTCTTCCAGAATTTGTGCCTCCCTCAGGCCACCCGGCAGACATTTTGCTAGAGCCATCTCCCTCACAGCTTCTAGTGTCAGGATCGCAGGCAGAGGGGAAATGTTGTATCAAGCCTGGTTGAATACTCATTACCGAGCGCCTCAAACGTGTTCCAGCAACGTGGCGTTTTTGTCCAAGATAACTGCATGTTTCAGGATGAGAGCACATTAAGGGCTATAGAAGTGAATGCTGGGGGCTAATCAGTCCCAGACCACTACCGGTTGACACCGGCCTTTTCGGTCCTTCACTTCCAGTCCAGACCATTTCAGAAGGCTTCATTTGTATTTACTTTTAATGCTGTTTCTCCCATTCCATTTGCACTGTGTCCATTACGCAATCATGGCGCTGCCTCATTGCAGCCACTCCCATTGGAGTGAACAGAGAAACGTCCCCTCCAGTGCACATCTCGCCAAGCTTGCAGGTGCTCCACCAACAACAACCAGTTGTTACAATGTGACGGGGCAAAGCAACAAAGTCCAACATTCCTAACCTCCACCCCAATTCAAAGCACTCTTAGCAAGATTCCCACAGGCTTTCAGTATGCCGCAACCAAGATTTGAACTCCAGGTCACAAGAACGTAGCTGGACTACAAATCAGAAAAAGTAATGGGTTCAAGAAAATATATTTAGTTAAGTTGAAGTTAGCAGCACTTTTATGCCAACCCTCAGTGAGAATGATTTAGTCAGCTTAAAGAAAAGAGTCCTTGTACATGTTGGAGGTAGTTGCCTTTCCTCAAGCGCACTTATCATTACATTATACCATACAGCAGGGGTTTTGAACTCTTACACTACGAGGTCCAGAGCCTGTTGGTTTTCTGTTCTACCTCATCATCAATTGCACCTACTAGGTGTCTCAGGTCAAAACCAGTCCCTTATCAGAGGTTGCCAATGAAAAAACTGAACAAAATTGGACTAGAGGTCCAGTTCCATTTATCCCCTGGCTGTTCATGTGTATGTACTGTTGTGGCAAGAGGTAATGGCATTATAGCACTTCATACTAATGAACAATTTACCCTAGAAAACTGTTGAAACTCAAATTTGTTGGTATATAAATACACATTTCTTTGGTATCAAGAACAAATCTGAACATTTGACTAAATCTTAGCTTGTTCTACAAAGAAATCCAAAAATGGTGTGGACTATATTATTGCCACCTTCTAAAAGTAGAAATAATTACATTTCCAGCAGGTGATTTTCCATTACTACCCTGTCGTGACAGCCAGGTACCTGCAATATGAACATCCCTCGTTCAACCTCCAGAACATTTGATGTTCCTATTTTCAACGTATGCAATGTTCTTAAGTAGTTAAAGACCCACAATGCTGTAGCCAACCACCTGAGATATCTCTTCACCAAACAAAACATTTAAAAGGGTGGAGAAATCAACCCAGCTGCCACACACATTCAAGCTGACATTCAGACACCAGGTACAGTTTCAACTCAGACCATCGCCAACTCAATGATCGTCTGGTAGGAGACCCAGAAGGACCCCACTGCGGAGCGAGAGACATAGGAAAACCTGACTGAAATTTGCCAAAATACAACTGAACATCCCACAATAACTACGGGACAATGTCTTGTGGAGAGATGAGACCAAATTAGAGCTTCTTGAAGAAGCACATCATCTCTGTGTTTACAGAACACAAAACGAATCCTTCAAAGAAAAGCACACCTTCCCCACGGAAAGACATGGAGGAGGTTCAGTGATGTTGGAGGGTTGCTTTGCTGCCTCTGGCACTGAGTGCCTTGAACGTGTGCACGTTGTCCCGAAATCAGGAGAATACTAAAGCAGAGTCTAAGTCAAGCGTAAGGGCTCTTTCAGTAGGACAATGACCCCAAACACACACTCCCAGGGATGGTTTATGACATAACACTGGACGGTTCTGAAGTGACCAGCAAGATCAAGATCAATTTTCTATCAAAAAGCTGTGGAGAGATCTGAACAGTAGTTGGGAGTCACCCTATAAATCTGGAGCTGGAACAGTTAGAACAGGAGGACTGGGTCAAACTTCCAGTAGAGAGGTTCAGGAAGCTCATTCATGGCTATATGAAGCACTGGTTGGCAGTTATTTTGAGGAAGAGGTATTTCATTAACACCTTAAAGAAACAGGCTAAATTATTATATATGCTTATTTTTGGGGGGGCGGGGGGGGGGGCACTTTTCCATGATTACTTTCTATGAATCCATTAGTCATTGTAGACACTGTATATATGATGGCATGAGAGGGCTGGGGCCTTCTAGTTTTTAAGGTATTTAAAGTAAGCGACTCCATCTGATCCACTGGCCTTGCTGTTTGGAAGACAATAAATATTCTACCTCTTCAAGGGCCAAACGACAGGAATCAGGGAAGCAGCGTTGTGGTGCCATTTCCACGGTTTAACAGCGAGACTGCGTAGTCAGCTGGACGCTACGGGCTTATTCACGCCGTCAGACTTTCATTAGGATTAACGGGAATGTTCAGTGAGATTTGCATGAGCAATAAAACAAATAATCACGTAAACTTGGGAAGATGGGAATGTGCGCGCTTCCATGGTAGCGGACAGCTGTTCTACCACAGACACCGTGACTGTCTGGCGGAGATGCCTTCGCTAGCCAAGTTTAAATGAAGGGTTACTGGCACGGGCAACATCTGTGTACATTTTCTCTGCCCTCTCTGGTGCTGAGTCCAGCCGCCGACGTTGATGGTTGAGTGGCGTCTCGGATGAAGCGTAGCTGTTCCTCGATCCGTCCTGTCAGTGAAGACGCCGTTTCACGCGGGGAGCTTTCACCCCCACCCGACATTTGCAGGTAGTCCTTTAAGCCCAGGTATCATCCCTGCCCTCATCCGCCTTGGCTTGGGTTCCTCTGCACTCCCCAGCCCCTGGTTCAACGGTCACATCTGTGTGAGAGCCCGACTGTGTGTCTCTCTCCCGGTTCACGTGCGAGCCGAAGACGGTCACGCGTGGTCAGCATTACAGGGTCTTTAAGGGTCTCCAGGAACAGACTGAGTTCCCTCCGGACCCCACAGCTCATTGACCGGACCCCACAGCTCATTGACCGGACCCCACGGCAGGGTGTGACCATGGACCACCGTCTCCAAGCCGTGGCTGCCGCCCCTCTCCAGATCACACCCCCAAGGAGGGGAGGAGACGAAGGGTTTGAAGAGGGAGCCCCCGGGTGAACCAGGAGTGGATGGGGGAACTGTCACTTTTAATCCGGGTAGATACCCCCCCACGCAATCTCTCTCTCACACACACACACACACACACACACACACACGCATACCTGTGTGGCATTCTATGTTGCTGTAATGGGTGTGTACAATGTCATATCCTGTAATGGGTGTATAACTGTGGTAATAGGAGGTCGGGGGAGAGGCACGGGCATAAATCTACCCCGGAGTCTTTGATTAGAGCAGTGAGACAGACAACACACACACACACACACACCGTATTAAGTGTTTCTGGCAGGGTAGAAGAGCTTCCCGCGCAGACCTGCACCTACATGTTAAACACACACACACACAAACACTCACTCTGCATCAAGTGTTTCTGGCAGAGCCGAAGAGCTTCCCGTGCAGAGGCCTGCCCATACGTTCTACACCCACACACACACCAAACACACACCCTGAAGTTGATCCCTTGACCTGACACAGAGAAGGAAGAGGCATTCCCACTACCCTGAGGGATAGAGAGAGAGAGAGAGAGAGAGAGAGAGAGAAGGGAGGAGGTCCAGGCTACAGATCATAGAAACAGCGGATGTGTTTGGAATAGAGGGAGCAGTGTTCCGCTGGAGGAGAACAGAGGGTCTATGGGACTGAACAGACCTCAGCTACAGTACAGAGTAATATGTGTCATGGATCAGACAGACCCTCAAAGAGTCTGAAATCTAATCAAACCTTGATAAACTCCCATATCTGTTAACTGAAATGCAGCCATGTACAATCACAACAGCAAGATACATGGCCTGATGCCATGAGAAACAGAAACCAGTGGAGTACAAACAACAAGGCAAAACAACCACGGTTCTGGTCTTCGTTTGCTCTGATGAGAGCGAGAGAGGGGGGGCAGAAACTATATATATATATATATGGAACAATGTGATTGAATTTGTCATGTTGAAAATGTTTAGTGTCTACTAAGAATGTATTTTTTTATTCGTGTTTTCACAAATGTTCCACCCTATTTTTCAAAAAACTGACACACAGAGTGCGAGAGAGACAGACAGACTGACACTGCTGGAGTAATTTACACTGACACACATCTCTCTTTCTCTCTGGTATGAACAGATTCTCTCTGGCATGTGTAATTGATGAAGCTGGGTGGATCTTACAGTACAATATGTCCTGTTGCTACAGGTAGCTGCAGCAATGGCTGCTGGGTAAAACCTGCTAAAAGGGCTTATGCAGCAGGACACAGGGTGTGTGGTGACAGATGTGGAGGTCAGAGGGAACATTAGAAGGTTGTCCTCTCTGTCTCTAATTCTAGTTTCTCCCTCTGTCCTGTTGGAGGGATCCTAGCTTACCTAAACATGATTACCGTTCCACCCAAACAGACACTCAGTTACATTAGTTCTGATTGCTCTTACACAAAAGGACACTGTCATCCTTCTGTTCTGTTATATTTTAAGATCCATTGTGGGTAAATGTTATGCATTTCCAGTAAAAAAAAAAATATATATTAAAGAGAGAAATCAAAATGTTCACTGCACCGGGCCTTTAAAATGACCCCCCCCCCCCACACACACACACACATACACACACACACACACCCACACACACACATACACACACACACACGCCCACAGACCAAGAGACTGAACAGCCATACAGCTCCTCAAGGCTACCCCACCACACAGACAGAGAGAAAAGCCCGGTTCAGCAGCTGTAATGGCAATGCCTCCTTGCCCTGTGGCTCACAATACCAGGATGCCAGGCCTGGTGTCTGGGAATACTGGAGACGGCACACACCCAGAGTCATCTTCAGGATCATAACTGGGTCTGACACAGTGTCAGACACATTCTCTCGGGAGGCAGACAGGTTGTTGACAAACAGGTTTGGATGTTCAGCTCCAGAGCAGTTTTGTTGTTCAAAACATGTTTCTCACCATATATCTGCTTCAAGGTGAACCCTTAGAAAAAATAGTTTAGATCAGTCATGAAATGATTTGGTAAAGCAAACTAACTAAATAAACTAGGAGGAGGGGGGAGAGGAGGAGAAGCGGGTGGAGCAGAGCCAGAAGGAGGTCATGTTACTGGTACAGACAGTGTACACAGTGCAGTGACACCAGGAGGCACCAGGTTAAACCAGGAGACACCAGGAGGAACCAAAAGACATCAGGAGAAACCAGGAGACACCAGGTTAAACCAGGAGACACCAGGAGAAACCAAAAGACATCAGGAGAAACCAGGAGACAACAGGAGAAACCAGAAGACATCAGCTCACAGACAAGAGGAGAAACCAGAAGACACCAGCCCAAAGACACCGGGGACAGCAGCAAAAACATTCAATTTCTTCTTCCTTAAGCATTTTGTTGTGGACTTGCTTCTGCGTTTCAGATCATTGTGTTGCTGCATGACCCAGCTCCAATTCAGCTTCAGTTCACAGATGGATGGCCTGACATTCTCCTGTAGGATTTTCTGGTTCAAAGCAGAATTCATGGTTCCTTCAATAATGGCAAGGTGTCCAGGCCCTGACATTGCAAAACACGGCCAAACCCTCACATTATCACCACCACTGCTCACATCTCAGTAAGCAATGGTTTCCTCCTTGCTACTCTGCCATGATACCATGTTTGATTATTTTAAAATAAAAACATTTAAGAAGCTCCAAATGTTCAGACTCTGTCTATACACTAATACAAAATGATCTGACCAGATTATAATGTACAAATAACAATAATAATAATAATAATAAAAGATTTGATTGACAGGGACAAATTTCTTCTCACCAAACTTGTATGTATGCACACACACACACACACACACACATTTACACACATACAGACACACAGCCACCTGCCCTCTGGCTTGTAGCCTAGCTCACACAAACACACCCTGTCTTCCTCTAGTGACTGAAACAAACAAACAGAGCCAGTGTTCATTTATCTACACACACTCTGAATCTCTCACAAACACTCCAAGCTCAGAATCTCATTGTTTACAGCCGAGAGTAGAAAACTGCAATCAAACAGAAAAGTGTTTGTTTAATTTAGATAAACATTTCACGATTGCACTTTGTTTAAGAAAAGACACAAGGAGGCCGACAACAGAATGCTGAATAAGGAGACCGGAGCGAGGAGCTGCACTCATGCGTGGGTTTGTTTACCGCTGCCTCTGGGGAGTGGAGCTTGTGGGAGAGTGTGTTAATAGTATTATCTGCATGAGTTGGGTTATCTGAATCCTGTGGCGTTTATATTAACCAGGGTTTCAGATGCTCTAATCAACCTAGGACTAGAGGTCCAGTACATATACGCACGTTCACACGCACGTTCACACACATCAGTGTGTTGTGTGATGGTGGTAAACGCAGGGCTATAATCTGTACGCTCCACTGAGGAGCTCTATTTCCGTGTCCTGAAGGAAGGACAGTTGCAGAGATGGAAATCAGAGATTGTACAAGGTAAGGAGCTGAGATTGAGATAGTAAGGAAAGACACAAGACAGAAAAAAACAGAAAGAGGCAGACAGGGAAAGGGAGAAAATGAGAGAGAGACAGAGAGATAGACTGAGGGTGGGAGAGAGAGAGACAGATAGACTGAGGGTGGGAGAGAGAGACAGAAAGACTGAGGGTGGGAGAGAGAGAGTCAGAGAGACTGAGGGTGGGAGAGAGAGAGACAGATAGACTGAGGGTGGGAGAGAGAGAGTCAGAGAGACTGAGGGTGGGAGAGAGAGAGACAGATATACTGAGGGTGGGAGAGAGAGAGTCAGAGAGACTGAGGGTGGGAGAGAGAGAGACAGATAGACTGAGGGTGGGAGAGAGAGAGTCAGAGAGACTGAGGGTGGGAGAGAGAGAGACAGATAGACTGAGGGTGGGAGAGAGAGAGTCAGAGAGACTGAGGGTGGGAGAGAGAGAGACAGATAGACTGAGGGTGGGAGAGAGAGAGACAGATAGACTGAGAGTGGGAGAGAGAGACAGATAGACTGAGGGTGGGAGAGAGAGAGTCAGAGAGACTGAGGGTGGGAGAAAGAGAGACAGATAGACTGAGGGTGGGAGAGAGAGAGTCAGAGAGACTGAGGGTGGGAGAGAAAGAGTCAGAGAGACTGAGGGTGGGAGAGAGAGAGACAGACTGAGGGTGGGAGAGAGAGAGTCAGAGAGACTGAGGGTGGGAGAGAGAGAGTCAGAGAGACTGAGGGTGGAAGAGAGAGACAAAATACACATCATGGGATAAAACACCCAGAGCAAAACCCCAACTCTAAATGAACACATACATTCTATTAAGAATGAACTAAGAACACCTCTTCTACCTCCCAATGACAAAAAAGGCATGGATATTCTGGGTGCCCCGTCCAAAATGTGATCCCTTAACAACGTTGGTCTAAAAACAAAAGACTGACGTCACCACAAACAGTCTGTTCCCAAGGGCACCATTTACACAGCTAGAGCCGAAGAGTAAGGACCAATAAGTCAACTGTTGGCTGAGTGAGGTCAAAGGTCAGAGAAAGACAGAATGTTATTGAAGACTCAGAAGACACATCACTTTAACTAAATAACCTAGCCATGAAAAAGACTCCAAATCAGAGATAAACCTAAACCCAATTCAGAATACGATCATAGAATAATAATAATTAAAACCAAAGACCATCAGGTTTTATGGTATATTGCTAATATACAACGGATAAGATCCACTCACTGCCTAACAGCTACTAGATGGGGTACATTGGCCATATACCACAGGCCTCGTACCTTATTGCTTAATAATATTTATTATTCTTGTTGTTGTTTTATTTAGATGTTGGTTACATTAACAAGTCATGCATGCAATTTAAGCATATTGATTTTGAATTTGAGAAAGAGATAAAGAGGGAGTGGGAGAGATAGAAGGGGTGAGAGAGAAGGAGGGGATGAGAGATGGAGGGGATGAGAGATGGAGGGGATGAGAGATGGAGGGGATGAGAGCGAGGGTGTGTTGGCAGGGACCCTCCCTCCCCCTCAGTATTAATAAGCAGTGTTCCTGGGAGCTGATGCAAGGCAGGGAAACAGGCATTCAGGGAGCAGTATAAATATTCCCACATGAGGCTTAACATGATAAAGACTTAATAACCCAGTAAGCTGCTGTAAACACACACACACACAGTCTTGAGCATGCACACACGATGTACACGTACGCCCCAAACACACACACACACACGTTCTATTTGTAGCCAAGGCACACTGTTCCACCTGGCATTCTTTGGTGTGTGTCCTCAACCACTCAATAGATGTAGCAAGAGATGTAGTAGTTGTTGCTAGTTTGATTTAGCTAGCTTATGGCTAACACTAGCTTATGGCTAACACTAGCTTATGGTTAACCCTAGCTGTCTGGTTAACACTAGCTTATGGTTAACACTAGCTGTCTGGTTAACACTAGCTAATGGTTAACACTAGCTGTCTGGTTAACACTAGCTTACGGCTAACACTAGCTTATGGTTAACACTAGCTGTCTGGTTAAGGCAACCAGTCTCAGGCTGCCCCAGGCCCTCTCCAGCACAAGTTAGCCTATAGCGCATGGCTAAGCTAATGCTATCCGTCTCGGCTCTGTTGGCCTTTATCCAGCCCTAGCAGGTGAGCTGCATTAGTCCCCAGACAGACAGGGGTGAGCAAAGAGCTACGGGCCAAAGTCTTAAGGCTGGCTGGATGGCTTCAAAGAGCCTCAAGCCAACCGACAGACAGACAGACTTGGCCCCTTCCCAACACCTACCCAGCTGGTCTAGACCAACATATTACTACTTCTAGGAACAACACTCAGAGCCTATTAGTCTACTTTAGCAACCAGTCATACAGGTGAGGAGACATCTACATTGGGGTGCACAAAGAAGAGCATTGACTGGCCTCAGTGGGAGTCAGCCTCCTGTAGGGCTGGATGGATTTCGCTACGGACTTAAAACACATGAGAATGGGTGCATGCAGAAATCGCAATGGTAATCTCAGTGGACAACGCAAAACCCCAAATAATGCCTTCAGAGTTAAAATAGTACTATACCCACTAATTACCAACATATACACAAGAGCTGTTAAACTCGCACCCTCCTAAAGAAAAGCGATTCTCAAACCTTCCATAACTAAGCCCTCATTTACAGAGATGAACCTGCTAAGCCAGCTGGTCTTGGGGCTCTGGTCACAGACATAAACACCACAGAACCCAGGACAATGTCATTAGCCCAACCAAAACATGAGAAGACAAGAAGAGAACTATTCTCCACCCAAGGCAGAATCCACCAAAAACTATAAAGCTCAATTTGGAATGCTATGTTGCCCTAAACAGACGGTACACAGAGACCACTGAGACGACAGAAATGAAGACATGAATGAAGATCGTACTGGCCCACAACAAATTACCTTTTCTGTATACTTTTAAGTCATTTTTATTCTTATTGTCCCCCTGTTTTGTCAATTTAAATGTCTCCCATGTCAGAAGCCCTTTACATAGAAATGGAATTGAGTGGATTGAGAGAGGATGGAAGAGGAGACGAGTGGAGAGAGGGAAGAGGAGGGGAGAGTGAAAGGGGGCCAGCCAGAAGGAGACAATAATAAAAGGTGATATTAAAAACAGAGTCATAACCTACAGCCTGAATGACCAGATGGTTCTCGGGTGTGTGTGTGTGTGTGTGTGTGTGTGTGTGTGTGTGTGTGTGATTGTGCGTGGGGTTCTCTGAAGACAAAGTCCCTGTTTGCCGAGCCCATAAAGATTAGAGGTCTCAGTCAGGTGGCCATAGGTAAACACACACAACATTCCATACAGATGAGATCGCTACGTGTGTGTGTGTGCGCGTGTGTGTGTGTGTGTGCGCACGCGCGTGAGAGAGTGGGAGAAAGACTAGGGAAAACACAAAGTCCTTCCTCCACCCTGACCTCTCTTTTTAGAGAGTAGTAAGTGATTTACCAGTCTACCGTGTAGACCACTAACAGTTGAGATTACACACACACACACACACACACAAACAAATATTTGGAGAAGGAACAGGCCTCTCACACACCTCATTTATCTTAGGTAACATCACGAGCCCTATACTCAGAAGAATTTAGTGTCATGCGAGCGTATGTGTGTGGAATGAGGGTGAAAATCTGGTGGGGCCGAGCACCATCCTGGGATCATGGGGATGAATAATCCCCTCTCACCCCCCCTCCCCCTCCCTCTCCACTGCTGGGACAGTCCACACCGCTAAACCCCAGACTGTATTTAACATGGTGTAACCGGCGTTGGGGGGGGGGGGGGGGGCGTCAAAGAGCGATAGAGTGAGGGGAGAGAACAGAGGTGGTTTCTTTATTACCGTCAGAAACCAGCTAGCGCACCGCTGAGCAATTAGCAGCTAGGTCCTACGAGACGCCTTTATTAGAATGACCTTCAGATGGGGGGGGGGGCTACAGGAGAGGGTAGTGAGGGGAGGGCAGTGAAGATGAGGAGGGTTCTCTGGTACGCTGTTCTCCAAAATAAAATAAAAAACGGCAATGCAAAGAACGGATAGGCTGGTGAAAAAGAGGGAAATGAAAGATGATGAAGACAAAAAGACGTGTTACGGGAAGAGAAAGGCTGAAATGAATGAGTGATAGGTGTATGAGAGCTGTATGACAGGACGGATGGGTGATTGGTGACACTTTGAGTCTATTGTCCAGAGCCACAACACTGCATACAAATCCACCCATGTCCTGACACAGCACACACAACCAGAAACATCTCACCACTGCCGGTGCTGTCCGTCCGCGTGTGTGACTGGGCGTATACTGTGGGTGTATATCTCGCTGCTGGGTGAGTGACAGGTGTCAGACAAATCAAAAGGAGAGCGTCTCTCTGCAGTGTGTGCGCGCGTGCGTGCGTGTGCGTGTGTGTGTTTGTGTGTATGTTTGATTGTGTGTCATGGCTGTCAAAGCATGTTTATTTCTGAAAGCTCTTTCCATGTAAAGTTCAACAACAGGAGGCTTCTGAAGTAAACTGAACCCCTTCTTTGTTTGGTTCAGGTTCTGCCCGCTGGTTGTCTATGTAACTGACACACACTTTAGTCTGAATAAATGTGCTGTCCTAAATGTTGTCACAGCCTTTCATATATTTAACATAGTGTCCACGTGGAATAAGCAGTGTGATATGATCTTTTACCCCAGCCCAATAGAAGGTTGGCTGGATCAATGGGTCACTTGTGTGGAACGTAGAATTTTCCCTCTCTCAGCCTGGTGGAATCATCACATCCTCGCTCCTGAAAGTACGACATCCTTCTCCAAATATTGACCTGGATATCCTACACACTCAACTGTGGCAACTTTAGAAACTGGACTACACAAATGAATCAACCTTTAATTATTTGTGTAGCAATACTATGTACAGTTCTGGACATTAGCGTTTTTTGTGGAAAAGGGGCAGCACTCCGCTATATTAATTACTGTAATTGTGCTTGTCAAACGCCAGAGGCAAAACAGATTTTTATTTACACAATCAAAATGGTTACGAGGTAGATAAAACAAATACACTGATTTAATTTCACCTGGAAATTGGCAAAAAAATGTACTTCATTAAGTGCTGAGGCGGAATTAAAAAAATGGACATGATATAATTTTATACATCTGCTTTTAAGTCTGCCACTTTGCATTTCCCAGTTAATTAATAGATTGGATCAGAGAGGGTTTAATCAAATATAATTGAATAAGTCTGTAATAAAAACAGGCCAGACTTTAAAGGAGACACGCAGGGAAAATGATAGCATGTCCACTTTTCAAATTAATTGAATTTTAGTACTTTTGAACTTGGTCCAAGGCATCGCTGCATTAATTAATTTACAAACCATATCCAAAAAGTGTTGGAACAAGATGATATCCACGCACATACTATTTCTCCGCTTTTTCCACCTCAAAAGGAAAATGGAAAACAACCAGAATCCCTCAGCACTGACAGTCTATATTGTTACATTTGTAATTGTTAGTTTTTTTCTTTTCTTTTTTTTTCTTTTCACCATGTTTTGTCTTTTGGGGCAAAACTAAAATATTCATAATTTCTAAGGCAGTTCTCATTGCATTAAAAAATTTCTCTTTTATAATTTAGAACAGAAAGAAAAATCTTTGTTAAAGTGACATGCATGGTAATTAATGAGTAGAGCGAACACAGAGAGATGTATTAGTAATTTAGAACATACTAATATTAATAGAATAATTGATGGTGCAATATAAATAAATTAATACAGTAATTCGTTTGAAAAAGGGATGCTTTCAATTCAATTTAGGCAAAAACAAAAACTCCAGGGCTCTTAAACAAGGACTTTTATTTCCCTGCTGAGGCCTCTATCATATTAAGCCAGCGATGAAGAACCAGAAGACAAACTAAACATGCACTGTTCACTCTTAGATAACATTAATATTTCACATTCCTCATTCAAAATTCACCATGAACAACTTGTATTGCATGTCTTGTTATATTCATTTGAACTTAACATGCATTTTTATTTTGATGATACAATGATGCAGACGATTAAGTCCGGCCCAAATGTGAAACGTGTATTTAGTTTTTAAATTAAAACCCCTCACCCATCCTCATCACCCCAATAATTTACCATTCTGGGGGGGGGGGTGGGTGGGGGGGGCGTTAGGACATTACCATCCTTATTACTCCTCATTAAAATATGCACATCCCTAAGAAACACCACTGCAAACCATCTGTGTTGGAGTGTGTGAGCACGTGCGTGTGAATGCACACACGTCTGTCCGTATGCAAAAGTGACAAAAAAAGAACAATATAATTGGAGAAATGTACGCAGTAATAATAGGTATTCAGAAAATGATCATTCCTATTAAAGAGGGAGCATAAAGTCAGCCTCATTTGCATGTTTTAGATTATATGCATTTCAAAAGTAATTTCCGCGGGGCATATGAATGACATTAATTCCCGGGCGGGTTCTGCTATAGACCTCAAACTATCAAACACTCAAACATTTAACAGATGAAAAAAAGCAGGCTGGCATGGTTGCAAGGAGACATTTCAAGGTTAAAGAATTTGAATGTGATTTTTAAAGTTGTGTCTTCGTTTGTTTAAAGTTGTGTCTCGGTTTGTTTAAAGTTGCTCGCCGTCTAGTTAAGAGTTCCATTAACTTGGATTCAGACTGCGAGTGTTTGGTCCGTTCCAGCTGGAGACACGCTCCTCCGTATCCATCACCCTGTTAACTATGACAGCCCTGGGTGTTGACCTACTGTCCTGCTTCACCACAAGACACATACTCACTGAACACCTACTATAAAGACTAAACTGTTTAAACCCAGGCTAAGACCATCCCTGGTTCTAAAGACTAAACATGTTTAAACCCAGACTAAGGCCATCCCTGGTTCTAGAGACTAATGATGTTTAAACCCAGACTAAGACCATCCCTGGTTCTAAAGACTAAACATGTTTAAACCCAGACTAAGGCCATCCCTGGTTCTAGAGACTAATGATGTTTAAACCCAGACTAAGACCATCCCTGGTTCTAAAGACTAAACATGTTTAAACCCAGGCTAAGACCATCCCTGGTTCTAGAGACTAATGATGTTTAAACCCAGACTAAGGCCATCCCTGGTTCTAGAGACTAATGATGTTTAAACCCAGACTAAGACCATCCCTGGTTCTAAAGACTAAACATGTTTAAACCCAGGCTAAGACCATCCCTGGTTCTAGAGACTAATGATGTTTAAACCCAGACTAAGGCCATCCCTGGTTCTAGAGACTAATGATGTTTAAACCCAGGCTAAGGCCATCCCTGGTTCTAGAGACTAATGATGTTTAAACCCAGACTAAGGCCATCCCTGGTTCTAGAGACTAATGATGTTTAAACCCAGACTAAGGCCATCCCTGGTTCTAGAGACTTATGATGTTTAAACCCAGACTAAGGCCATCCCTGGTTCTAGAGACTAATGATGTTTAAACCCAGGCTAAGGCCATCCCTGGTTCTAGAGACTAATGATGTTTAAACCCAGACTAAGGCCATCCCTGGTTCTAGAGACTAATGATGTTTAAACCCAGACTAAGGCCATCCCTGGTTCTAGAGACTAATGATGTTTAAACCCAGGCTAAGGCCATCCCTGGTTCTAGAGACTAATGATGTTTAAACCCAGACTAAGGCCATCCCTGGTTCTAGAGACTAATGATGTTTAAACCCAGACTAAGGCCATCACTGGTTCTGAAGACTAATGATGTTTAAACCCAGACTAAGGCCATCCCTGGTTCTAGAGACTAATGATGTTTAAACCCAGACTAAGGCCATCCCTGGTTCTAGAGACTTATGATGTTTAAACCCAGACTAAGGCCATCCCTGGTTCTAGAGACTAATGATGTTTAAACCCAGGCTAAGGCCATCCCTGGTTCTAGAGACTAATGATGTTTAAACCCAGACTAAGGCCATCCCTGGTTCTAGAGACTAATGATGTTTAAACCCAGACTAAGGCCATCCCTGGTTCTAGAGACTAATGATGTTTAAACCCAGGCTAAGGCCATCCCTGGTTCTAGAGACTAATGATGTTTAAACCCAGACTAAGGCCATCCCTGGTTCTAGAGACTAATGATGTTTAAACCCAGACTAAGGCCATCACTGGTTCTGAAGACTAAACATGTTTAAACCCAGACTAAGGCCATCCCTGGTTCTAAAGACTAAACAAGTTTAAACCCAGACTAAGGCCATCCCTGGTTCTAAAGACTAAACAAGTTTAAACCCAGACTAAGGCCATCCCTGGTTTTAAAGTCTAGACATGCTTAAACCCAGACTAAGGCCATCACTGGTTCTGAAGACTAAACATGTTTAAACCCAGACTAAGACCATCCCTGGTTCTAAAGACTAAACATATTTAAATATCTGGCCCTGAAGGACAACATATTACTGGAGGAGAGGGAGAGAGAACGACACAAGGAAGAGTGGGATCAATAGCAAGAGGTGGAGTGAAGAAGAGAAATTATTTGACCAGTGTCTGTTAGGACAGAAAGAGTGTGTTAAGTGTGTGTTACGGCAGTGTGTGTTACGGCAGTGTGTGTTATGGCAGTGTGTGTAATGGCAGTGTGTTACGGCAGTGTGTGTTACGGCAGTGTGTGTTACGGCAGTGTGTGTTACGGCGGTGTGTGTTACGACCAGAAGATAGAGAAGACCCCGGGGCAGGAAACAGTGTGAATTTGTGCTTGGCTGCAGTGGAAAACGGGCCTTGAAAACACAGCGCAGCGCCACATTCTTTTGCTATTAGACAATCTGCTCTCAAACCACACTGGCTCATTCGTGTGTGTGTGTGTGTGTGTACAGAGGCAGATGTGTGTCGGCGCGACCATACAGCCCACACTATCAAGATGTCCCACACCTGTTAGTCTGAGTTGGGTCTTGGCCCACGCACAAAGACAGAACCATTGGGGGGTGGGGTTGGGGGGGTGAACAAGACAAACTACACCAAACCATGAGCAGAGAAAAGACAACAGAAAGGCTGGGCGTGTTGTTTGTGCTTCCTGTTGGGTTGGGTTTACATGTGTAAACAGGGCGGGCATCCGGGAGTCTCACACTGCATCAGGAGCAGCTCATTAACTATACATGGATTGGGCACAGCTGTTTCACTCATATGTCTGGCGGAACACATTCACATTAGCTAAACACAAACACACACGAATGTAGCACAATCCAAACAAACACGAATGTAGCACAATCCAAACACACGAATGTAGCACAATCCAAACACACACGAAAGTAGCACAATCCAAACACACACGCGCTCGCAGACACAGTAATGACCGGTTACAGTACAAAACCTACAGGCATGGCTACCCTACTGTACAAGTCGTGGGCCCATAGGGGGCAGTCTGGCTGAGGTTACAGACAAAAATCTGGAAAGGGACGGTTTTACAGCACTGTCTCTTTCTATTAGCTTCTCCTACCTTCTAGCCCCTCCCCTTCCCTCCCTCTCTCCCTCTCCCTCCCTCCTCTCCGTCCCGCAGCTTTTGCCTGGTACTTAAGCAGGCTTCAGACGACAGAGAACGGGCGAGAGGGAGTGAGAGGGGGAGGAGGGGGAGAACGTATCTAGGGCCAGTAGAAGTGGGCTAATTGGGGCCTGGGAAACATGTTTGTTTCTTTCCATTCTTTTCTCCCGGCAGTCAGGGCAGATCTGTTCATCTCAACCGTGCAGCGAGAGAAACATGAAAAGAGGATTACATATTCCTAAAACACAATTCATGACGGGGTGAAAGATGCTTTGACAACCCCCCCCCCCCCCCCCCCCCCCCAACCGTATACACACACACACACACACATACACACACACACAGCCATACAAGAGCATTACATCTGTTTGAGGAGATTATCAGTGGAGGATGTCAGATGTGACAGTGACATAAAGAGCAGTAATGACATCTGTATGTACAGTCAGGGACGTAAGCTGCTTGGAGATACCCTTGTCCTACAGTCACAGCAAACTGCCAAGCAACACAAAGCCAAATAAAAGGCCTTCACTGACACATCGACTAACGTGGCAGATCAATGTTACGAGCCAACTGGACAGACTGCTGCTAACCTGGGCACCTCTGCTGGGCTCAGAGGGTCCAGCTGACACCACCCTCTCCAGCCCTCCACCCACCTGGGGTTTACACCACCCTCTCCAGCCCTCCACCCACCTGGGGTTTACACCACCCACTCCAGCCCTCCACCCACCTGAGGTTTACACCACCCTCTCCAGCCCTCCACCCACCTGAGGTTTACACCACCCACTCCAGCCCTCCACCCACCTGAGGTTTACACCACCCACTCCAGCCCTCCACCCACCTGAGGTTTACACCACCCTCTCCAGCCCTCCACCCACTCAAGATGTCTTAATGCTGGTCTTTAAACTCTGTGTTGGTGTGTGTGTCCGTCCAGGAGGGAACATATGCATGTGTAAGTGAGTTGCTGAGCCTGTGATGCTTCTTGATGGTTTCCAGCCTGTGTGATAGTAGCTTTGGAGGAGGCGGAGGGGTAAAGTGGGGGGGGTTCTCTCTAAACGTGTCTGGTATTCCTCACAGTGGACCCTGACTTCTACTTCAGCACTTCCCCTCATCTGTCTTCTCTATGTAGAAGGAACCACGGAAGAAAAAAAAAAACGCCATATTTGTCATTTCCGATTGTTTACCTTTTTCACGGCAAATTGATTTTTACATCTCCTTTTCCTGGAAGTGATGTGCTGTGGGCTGGCTTGCCAGACCTGTCTGGATTTGGGATGGGCTGCCAGGGCTGTCTGCAGGCTTTATGGCCTGGCTCTCAGAGGAACTTTTAAAGCTTTCAACTCTAAAGTCATTTCATATGATACAATACCGCTTTGTCCTAACCACCTCTGTTTCAGTCACTTACTCCCCACGTCCTCCACTCTCTCTCTCCCCTCTCTCTCTACCTCCCCCTCTTCCCTCTCTCTCCTCCCTTCTTTCTTACCCCCCCCCACCCTCTCTCCCCCACTCTCGCTCTTGAATCCTTTGTTTGCATTCTTTTGTCTTCCTGTTCTACTAAGTTGAGTATATGTTGTAAAGATGGAGGCTTTCCCCTACTCTTATTTCTTGCCCATGTGTATTTTCCTACAGAACAAAAGGCATACTTTTTGCATTGCGGCAGCATAACTATCAAACTGAAATGACAGACCCTTCTAGAAGCTTTTCAAGACACACAGTAGCATTGATGTGTTTTATCTGGGTGAAGGTTTGTGGTAGACTATCAGACCAACAATCCACAAGGCTTGTCTGGAGAAGAGGGAGAGAGGAGCGAGGTCTCACTTCACTGCTGTAATAACCCTCGGTCCAGGAATAGAGTGGAGAAGGCTAAAGTACAGGCCTGGCCAGAGCAGGGAAGAGACCATGGTAATAGTGTGTTTTTAAGGACCAGCCCAAACCAGCAGCATGTCATGGCAGGGCCATAGCAACACAATATATGCTGCCTGGGTGTGTTTAAGAGGAACACACACACACGTTAGGGTTGGGTAATGTCTGGAATCAACCTGTCCAAACATTATCCATGTGGTTCACACTGAGGGGTCCGTTTGCAGGAGTAACCCAATATAAAGAACTGTAGTTACAATGGTTAATAACTCAATATAAAGAACTGTAGTTACAATGGTTAATAACTCAATATAAAGAACTGTAGTTACAATGGTTAATAACCCAATATAAAGAACTGTAGTTACAATGGTTAATAACCCAATATAAAGAACTGTAGTTACAATGGTTAATAACTCAATATAAAGAACTGTAGTTACAATGGTTAATAACTCAATATAAAGAACTGTAGTTACAATGGTTAATAACCCAATATAAAGAACTGTAGTTACAATGGTTAATAACTCAATATAAAGAACTGTAGTTACAATGGTTAATAACCCAATATAAAGAACTGTAGTTACAATGGTTAATAACCCAATATAAAGAACTGTAGTTACAATGGTTAATAACCCAATATAAAGAACTGTAGTTACAATGGTTAATAACCCAATATAGCAATATAATGAACTGTAGTTTAGCACAATGGTTTACAATATGTTACAAAACTACCTAACTTTTAAAAGCAAATGTTTAGTTGGCCATTTCACATCAAGTGTACTGTTATTTCATGTAGACTGGGTACGTGCTTTTGTAACACTCTTTGTCCCATTTAGGATATTTTCTGACAGACTGACCTTCAGGCCCACACCAAATGGACACAATGACTATATCCATATAAGTGATTTAGGTCATCCATGACACATGCAAAAAGCCCATGGTCACTGGACAATGGAGAGGAGGGAGGGGTAAAAAGACATAAGAGTTGACTTAATGTTAAAACATCACAATGTCAACAGCCACCGAATCGCTGTCAATATACGAACGAACGAGTGTAACATTTTGGGAGGAATCACGTCCCAAACTTTACACTCGTCCAGGCCGTAGGTACTCACCCTGGATATGACTTACATTTGACGTTTAATCATTTAGCTGATGCTGCTATCTGGAAGCCAATTACATGAGTCATTGATCCCATTCACTTAGTATGTATAATACTTTACACTTTACTGTTGTTACAGGGGAGGGGGTGAATTAGCCAATTAGAAGGTGGCCACGGTGATATCAAGGCCAGATTGTACGTTTAGCAGAGCCACCAGGGTCGACACCCCTAGTCTTATCATTGCCACAGGCTTTTCAGTTACCACAGAGAGACAGCACATCCATATGTAACATGGCACCCTACACAGGGCAGTGTCCCCTTCACTGCCCTGGGCCAACTGGTTTCAATGTTTAGACCAGAGGGGAAGAGTGCCCCCGATGGGCCCTTCCAGCAGCAGGGACCCACCAGGACTGACCAGTGGGTGCAACACTGTGGACGATGACAATGGTTTGAGCGTGCCAAGTCAGCTTGCATGTGTGTTCATTACCTTTCCATATTCCCATTAATAAGAGGGAGCCCTCTGAACAACCCCCCCCCCCACACACACACACACACACACCTCACCTTCACTTCCAAATAACTCTCTAAGGACAGAGTAGGACACACGTGTGTTCAGCTGTTGTATAGTGAGAAGAGTAACAACAACATCGTATCAGCTCATCATCACCAAGGTAAGAGAGGGCTAATTGGAGGAACCATTCTCTGTCAAACACGCAGGTCAGCATGTCTGAGAGTGTGTGTGTGTGTGTGTGTGTGTAAATACAATGTGCATTTAGCAAATAAACATTAACAGTGTTGGCCTTGCAATTAAAATCAAAGAATATTCAGCCCTGTACACACACACACACACACACACACACACTCATAGACACACACTCATAGACACACACTCATAGACACATAATCACAGACACACACTCATATCCCATGCTGTGTGGTTGTACCCAAATCTCCCCTTCGCAATTATGGCAAATTAAAATGGCGGTTAGCAATGGTAGTGGAGGATAGTGTTTTGTACAGAGATGTGTGTGTGAGTATGAGTGTCAGGGCCTCTCAGGGTTGATGAGAATGTTGGTGATTTTAATACTGCACTCCTCTCCTGTGTCAACCAATTAACACCTCCAACCACAAAACCCACAGACCACCAACACCGCGCGCGTGTGTGTGTGTGTGTGTGTAAAGATGTAATGGAGGAACATCCTCTTTTATTATGTAGGAGTGGTGGATCCTAGTCTGAAGGCCACATCACATCCATTCAACAGGTAGACAGACACGCACTGTCCTCCCAATACATACAGTCCTCCCAATACACAGCACTTCCCATACGCACAGTCCTCCCAATACACAGTCCTCCCAATACATATAGTCCTCCCAATACACAGCACTTCCCATATGCACAGTCCTCCCACTACACAGTCTTCCCCATACGCACAGTCCTCCCAATGCACAATCCTCCCAATATGCACAGTGCTCCCAATACACAGTCTTCCCCAAACGCACAGTCCTCCCAATACACAGTCCTCCCCATATGCACAGTCCTCCCAATACACAGTCCTCCCCATGCACACAGTCATCCCAATACACAGTCCTCACCATATGCACAGTCCTCCCAATACACAGTCCTCCCCATATGCACAGTCCTCCCAATACACAGTCCTCCCCATGCACACAGTCATCCCAATACACAGTCCTCCCCATATGCACAGTCCTCCCAATACACAGTCCTCCCCATGCACACAGTCATCCCAATACACAGTCCTCACCATATGCACAGTCCTCCCAATAAACAGTCCTCCCAATATGCACAGTCCTCCCAATACACATAGACCCCCTAAAACACACAGTCCTGCTAAAACACACAGTCCTCCCAACACACACACAGTCCTCCCAATACATCTGAATATGTGAACACAGACACATTTATTCATTCAAAACTCACCAGACAAACCTTGAAATCACACAATCATTTTGTCTATGTGTGGGTTGTGGGGATCTGGTAGTGATAGACCACCCCCCCAACACACACACACACACACACACACACACACTAACTCATTGCCCAGTGTTTGTGGTGGTGGAACGCAGCTGGTAACATCTGGATGTATTTTAGCTGTGTTTACATTTCCACAACGCTGAAAAAAGACACACACACACACATATTCAGAGACGCATTGACACACACAGACGCACACACTCTCCCACATACACACACACACCCTCACACACACACATCAATACAGTGACACACACACACACAGACACACGCAATCTGAAAGCAGTGCAGGTGCCAGAAGAGTAATAAAGCAAGAAGCAGGTCACAAAAGGAGATTGTTTCAACTCTTAACGCTGTGCTCCTGGAGCAAACCCACCGACCAAACACACTCACTTTCACACACACGCACACAACACACACTCACACACATACACACACACACACACACACGTCATTCCTCCCCACTGCCCTGCTCACGCTCGTCTTTCACAAACACACCCGGCGCCACAGCCCTGCTCCAGTAATAACGTAGGAAAACTGGAGCGAATCTAAACTCTGGAGCAGGACAGGGCTGGAGAAGACAGAGGGGCGGGGAGAACAGATCAATGAAGGAGATAATGGATAGACGTGCAGTAAGGCCTTGGAGTGTCGGGACCAAGGTCTGGACCCAGATGAGACGGACTGCCTGGGTAAACAGACCTACTACCACACCAACCACAGACCCGCTTATCACATCAGCTTCAAAATGGACTGCTTATTACTGCCGACCACACAACACCCCCTCTTACGCACAAACTAGCACGCAAATAGACCTGTTTCCACTAACTCTCTCACACACACTTACAGACTCAAACTCACACACAGCTGCACAGCCATTTTTCTTCCCTTAAATGAAGCAAAGACAAAAACAGTTGGATTGTGTTCAGCCTAATCAAAACAGACACAGAATAGCCCTGTCGGACTGACGTCATCTAATCCCAGTACAGTCTCTGAGACCCAGACAAACACACACACACAGAGGGAATAGGACGAGACCCGTGCTATGTAGAATGTAATTTCAGTGATTGAGTATAATTTACTTGTGAAAGATGAAACCAAGAAGGGCAATGAGAGTGACCCCCTAGATCAAAACCAAATCAACTACACGAGAGGTTCAGTAATACACACACATTCACAAAACACACTTTGTGTTCCCCCTTCCAGCTTTGTTCAATAGGTTTATACATTTCCATTTGAAAAGAGAATAACAGATCTGTGTTTAACGTAGTTTTCCTCTGCCATTTGTAGAGCAGCTAGGTGTCCTGTGAGGTCTGTCCATTCTGTCCAGTTAAAGAGGAAAGAACACCAAAGGTCAGTCAATTAAAAAGAAATGTGGATTTGAATGTTGCCCGACATAAAGTGTCCTTGGGATCACAGTAATCCTCTCAGGTATTCCACTTTCCCATGGCTAACACTCACCCCTTACACACACATACACACACACACAGACACATACACACACACACACACACACACACACATACGTGCACACACACAGGAGATTAATAGAGAGATCTCGTGGCACAGAGAGACTTCTGATGGGTTTAACTTGGGGACTGATTGTTACTGAAGGCCGGCGAGACGATCCTGAGAAAAAACACACCAGCGCTTAAATCACATGATTACAGTACAGACTCCTGGGAAAACAACACTGTCAGGTCCACCATAACCTGGCCACACTTCAACATCTCCCATTAACACCTAGGATATATGGTGACAAGTAAAGGACTTTATAGGTCATTTTAAAAGTAATAGATGTGTGATATCGTGACTATTACCTATTAGCAGAATATAAAGTTGTAACTTACAAACCCTACCAAAGTAAACCTTCAAGTGTTACCAAATACAATTAGATCACCAGCACCTGATAGAGCTTAGAATTGAGACCGGCGGTAAAACCCGTGGTCAGGTGTTACCCACGTCCATCTCCTTCAGGATAAAAGAGAATCACTCTGAAATAAATTAACCCTTTCAGGAGAAATGAATTTACCTAAACTATTAAGACCTGTCTCGTTTAACACACAATGATTTACACCCAGCTAATTAGCATGCTTCATTTCCTCCATCAAAAATAGGAGAATAACTTAAGTTAATATTCCCATATTCATACGTTCATTTCTGTCCAATTCTCAATGCTGAAAACCACTTTTCTTTTCAAGCAATTTCACCTCCAGAACTCTCAAAAGGGAGACTAAATCATTTCAAGTGGTGTCGGGATTAAAACACACAAAGGGAAACGATATTAAAAAGGTAAAATGTATTCACTCTGTAGGATACGTTGGCGTTTCAGTAGAGCGGAGTTAAATGTTAAAGATGTTTTCTGTCACAGTTTTGGACATAGGGGTTTCTGAGTAATTAAAAGCTAATTGTGGAGCGCATCGGCTTCCTGCTCTCTTACACAGATCTCTCTGTTTTTCTCTCCTTCTTTCTCCTCTCCTGTCTTTTAATTGCCTGTATTTCCTCTCTCAGCTTGCTGCCTGTTTAAATTTTAAATTTTAAAGAGAACACAGAAATCAAAGGACTATACCAGAAAACACAGAGCTGACTTTATCTAGCCCTCTGTTAATTCCAATGAAAATAATATTCAAATACTGCTATTGTTTGATTTACTTAATTCTTAAAAATTTCCTTTTTTAGTTTGTTGCATCTTGACAGCATATAATTACCATTGTTTTACTGCGGGCTATCAATAAATTGAGGTTACATTTCATTTTTACATGACCGAAACAGAATTACATCTCAGATGAGGTGCAGAAGAAGATCTGGTGAAAAAGTGTGTTGCAAACAGAATGGCTCTGACATTATCAATGAGTGTTTTTTTCACACTCCAGCCACATCAACGACCACTGCTGAGTCCTCAGGTTTGAACCCTAAAGGCAGAACCACACTCTTGTGCTCATCCTTCCCTTCTGCCTCACCTCTCTGGCCCTCTGTCTCTCCTCCCCAGTGGAAGCCAGGGGCCGTTAGACAGGCTCAGAAATGAGTCAATATCCTCAGGAGGCCTGAAAGGATTAGAAAATGTCACTTTCTCTCGGCAGCCGGAGAGGCAAACACTGGAGCGTGCACACACACACACACACACACGCTATAATAGTCTCAAACACTGGAGCGTGCACACACACACACACACACACACACGCTATAATAGTCTCAAACACTGGAGCATTCACACACACACACACACACACGCTATAATAGTCTCAAACACTGGAGCGTGCACACACACACACACACACACGCTATAATAGTCTCAAACACTGGAGCGTGCACACACACACACACACGCTATAATAGTCTCAAACACTGGAGTATGCAAACACACACATACACACACACCCTATAATAGTCTCAAACACTGGAGTATGCAAACACACACATACACACACCCTATAATAGTCTCAAACCCTGGAGCGTGCACACATACACACACACACACACACACACACACACTATAATAGTCTCAAACCCTGGAGCGTGCACACATACACACACACACACACACACACACTATAATAGTCTCAAACACTGGAGCGTGCACACACACACTCACACACAAACACACACTCTAAAATAGTCTCAACTATACTGACACTGGTTGTCTTTTTCCAGAGCTTCAGAGGAGATACTGTCAGGAACATCTCATGCACACACAATGCTGCCAGCAAAGCTCACACACACATATACATCCACCCCCACTTCTGATCTCTCATCCATAGCGAGCCAGGGCCTTAGAGATGCTGTCAAACATTTCACACTATAGCCTCTCATATCTTCCTGTGTCCAGGACATACATGGAAATCATCTCCAAAACGATGCTACAGTCAATATACATTCAACAACACACACAGTCACTGTTGGAACAGGGTGTATAGAATACTGTGCGCACGCACCAGCACACACACACACGCACACACACACACTTCTGTGTATCGGTGCCAGTGGGTGTGAAGTCTATTAAGTGTTGTAGTTCTCTATTAAAACTCAAGACGGGCGCTGGAGAAAGGGGAAGAGCAGTTCACATTATCTCAGGGAATTCCAATCAACACTCTGGCCCACAATAATTAGCTATTAAAACAGCTAATGGACAAACCCCAAAATCCAACAAGACACCACTGCAACACAGCTTTATAATTGATTCTACAATCACATCCCTTTCTGCATAAAGGCATGTGATAATATGCCCGAACAAACAAACTTAAAGTTAAACGCTGACCGCCTGCATGCTAGTGAAGGGCTATGACAGCATGGGATGACTGTTGGGGACAATGGAGTGTGAGAGATAGCATGTTGAAGTCACAGCTATTTTCAATAACACAAATACACTGTTTTTCTAAACACTTCATAAACACAAAATCAAACAAAAAGCATATATTCACCTTGTGTTTATAAAAGGGGAAAGCTCAGGTCTACATACACGTGCACAGGCATACAAACACGCACACACTCCAGCTCCTCTGAGCGATAAGACGTTTATTACTAACCATAAATTAGTGCACACCCAATTAAAGAGAGGAGAGAAAATACAAGACTTAGCTTGTGTAGCTGGGAGAGGGAGAACGAGAGAGAAAGAGAGGGAAAGCTTGGGAGGGAGATTTCTTAATGTTTTCCCCAAATTCAAAATAAAAAGCTCAACATTTAAAGAATAATCAACAAAAAGAAACTTTCTTGAATTTTTCTGGGTAAAGGTCAGTGTTGTCCACAACACACTGTGTCCTAGCTAGCCACCAGCTAAGAGAAGAAATAGACAATGTACTGCTCTCCCTGTACACAATATTGGCACCAATATAATATCTACACTACACCTAATATTCATATTGTTGTTTTCGTTGCTGTTTTTATAATGTTGTAAATGTATCACCTCACTCCGCCTACATAAACTGATTCATGGCATTAAGACATTTTGAATAAAATGTTAATTCAAAAGAGGCCGAAAAAAGTGAAGAGAACAAAAAATTGAAGAGAGAAAAGTAAGGGAGGAGAAGGAGAAATAGAACACAAAAAGAATTCCAGCCTCCAATCTGTCCGTCTCATTTACTGGTGGTGGTTCAGTTCTTCAAACAGAACGGTCCTTTCCTCGTTTTTCTGAAATGTCGAGCGTTTTCTACGGAGCCGTCTTGGCCCTACAGTTACGTCAATTCAGTGCCTATTAAAACAGCATGTGTCCCAGCCTGCTGCACACACACACACACACACACACACACACACACACACACACACTCTTGTGCAGTATGACATCTAGAAGTGAACTTTTAACCTCTTACCTCCTTGACATCTAGTGTGGCCAATCTTTTTTCTGGCCTCTAGTGGTATAGTCCCCCTAATTTTGGACTGCCTTCCTACAAGGGTAAAAACTGGATTATGACAGAGGCATTAGGTTTGGACCATTTGTGTACTTAGAGGATTGTCTGCACAATGAATAAAGTATTTGACTGTTTCATTGGACAACTATCTCTCTTTAAAGTGAATGACATAGATACTAGGGGTGTCTGTAGTGACGCTACAGGTCTCTTACTGTTACCTTCCTGCTCTGAGAGGGACCAGCAAAACCTTTACACAACCCAACAATATCTAAAAATAACATCAGAACATTTAAACAATACAACCATGGGCTCAAATAAAATCAAAACCTTTACACAACACAACAATATCTTAAAATAACATCAAAACCTTTAAACACAACAATGTTAAAATAACACCCCAACCTTCACATTACACAACAATACGGTAAAATACACTTAAAGCGATTACACAATACTGCAATGTGTTATTATAATGTCAAAAGCTTTACAAAACCCAACAATGTTAAAAGAATACATTTTTAGTAAGTCAATCCATCTGCATTCCACAAACTGTCCAATTTGGATTTTCTTTCTACTCATTGTTTATTTTCAAGTACAATTTATAGATGTTTCATACTAACAAAATAACCCAAAAACTGGACTTACTCCTAGAATGTGAGAAGGACATCTATTTTCTATTATACATATTTATTTCCGTGATCATAGCAGAATAAATTGCTCACCTTTTCTGACTTGGATGTGTGCATCCTTACAAAGTAGCCCTACAAAGTCCCATCGTTTAATTAATTGGACCCACTTCAATAGTGCTTAACCTGATGAAGATGAGCTATTTCAAGGATTATGCTAAATTTATCCTGATACAGATGACAGCTGAGTAAAAAGACTTAACATTCTTTCTGAATTTGAACCTTATCTAGAAAAGTAAACACAAGTCTAAATAAAAATCTGAATATTCTGAATAATCTGCCAACACCTCCAGAAATTGTGGTACAAATGCATTGATGATACTTCCTTTATATACTACCTCAGCATAATTCCATTACTAAAGAGCAAATCATTTCATTATTGTCACCATGAAAGGTGAATGATGACGTGATAATGCCTGTTCAAGCATGAACATTTTCACGACGGATCTGATTTATAATTGGAAATGTGTATGAACGGCAAGCAGCAACTTTCTACATCTTAATATTTTTGTACGTATTTTTTGAACTGGCACATGTACTTATTTTATGACAAATACATTCTCCGGTTATAGAACAATTTAAAAAAAGATATAACGGTGAGAAATCTGAACTGTGCTGCCTGACTAAATGTGGCCTATTATATTCCTCCAGTAATTTCTCTCTCACAGAATACACACACACTCCTGAGCCCAGAGGCCAGTGTTTCTGCGTTAGCTGCAGTTTTAATATGCTGAGATACTCATCAAGAAGATTTTTACACTGATTTTACCAGACTGCAACACACACACACACACACACACACACACACACACAGACGCAGACACACACACACACACATAAATGCACACTTACACATCTTGTAACTGCACTGTGCTCTCTTCATCACATGCAGATCCCTATCTGGACAAGCCAAACTACGATAAAGTCACTCTCTAACTACGCCAATCGATGGAAGTCATTTATTTACCTCACCAGGCAATTTCTCCTCCGTCTTCAGAAAGAGAGAGAGAGGATGAGAGAAAGTTTGGCAGCGCTGTGTGAATGGTGTGTAAATGAGTCTTGCTGTATAGTGTGATACAGTAGGACATGTGTGGAAGTCCATAAAGAAGAGAGAGGTTAAAACATCCATTAAACACTGAGAACAACTCCCAGATGGACGGACCCATCTAATGAGGTTTCACCATGTTTCACTACAGTCAGAAACAGACTCATCTAATGAGGTTTCACCATGTTTCACTACAGTCAGAAACAGACTCTTCTAATGAGGTTTCACCATTATTCACTACAGTCGGAAACGGAATCATCTAATGAGGTTTCACCACGTTTCACTACAGTCAGAAACAGATTCTTCTAATGAGGTTTCACCATGTTTCACTACAGTCGGAAACAGATTAATCTAATGAGGTTTCACCATTATTCACTACAGTCGGAAACAGATTTATCTAATGAGGTTTCACCATTATTCACTACAATCGGAAACGGAATCATCTAATGAGGTTTCACCACGTTTCACTACAGTCAGAAACTGATTCATCCAATGAGGTTTCACCATGTTTCACTACAGTCAGAAACAGACTCATCTAATGAGGTTTCACCATTATTCACTACAGTCGGAAACAGATTCATCTAATGAGGTTATACCATGTTTCACTACAGTCAGAAACAGACTCATCTAATATAGTTTCACCATGTTTCACTACAGTCAGAAACAGACTCATCTAATGAGGTTTCACAATTTTTCACTAGTCGGAAACAGACTCATCTAAAGAGGTTTCACAATTTTTCACTATAGTCGGAAACTGACTCATCTAATCGGGTTTCACCATGTTTCACCACAGTCAGAAACAGACTCATGTAATGAGGTTTCACCATGTCTCACCATAGTCCCAAAACAGTCCACAGTAACAAAGGCCTGATTTCACTTCACATGTCAAGGCAAATCAGCAAAACCCCTTCCAGTTTTTATATTCCTCTCCAGCTGGTTGTCCCCTCCCTTCCTCTCCCTTCTCTTCCCCCTTTCTTTCTCCCTCTCCATTCAAATGAGTTTGGCCTAGAGAGACAGGGAGGACAGTGGTCCTTAACTTCACTCAATGAAATAAAAGGTACTTAACTAACCCATAATGATCAATACAAACCTGGCCACACACACAAACACACACCGACAGACACACACTTATCCCAGCTCTTCAGCTGTTCATGCATATGCATGTCCTTTGTAATTCATGCGGGGGTGTGGGCCTATCACAGCGCAAGGCCAACCTGGAGGTGAACTCGTTTGTAAATCAGTACCACAATGTGGGCGTGTGTGCATTTGTTTGTATGGGTGCGTGTGTCCAGGGTGAGCTCGGAAAGAAGCTCATAATCAGTGTGGCGCCTCCATCCATTACATTTATTGAGCTCAGTCCACCTCATTCTCTCCGGTGAGTGGTGAGTAGAAACCTCACACAAAGACGCGTGCCTAGAGTCCACTGTGTGTGTGTGTCACCCAGAGTACTCCAGCCAACCCAAGCAGTAACCTCTCCACTCCAGGAGCACGCCAGGCTCCCTGCCCTGTCTTATTATTCAGAAGGGGAGAACGCTCAGGAAGTCATTGCCGATACAAATGTATGTGTCAGTTAATGGTGTCCCTACAGCCCGGCCCTGCACAGCATTGTGGGTAGAATAAGATGAGGCCAAATGCACAATGAGGTGTGGGGTTAAACGGATGTTAAATCCGGCCCTGCTCAGAGCACATACACGTAAAACAGAAGTGGTATCCAGGGGTCCTCAGTATTTCAGCTGTCCGTTAGTTGTAATCTGTTATTTGTTCAGCAGAACACCAGCAGCTGCCTGCAGCCCCCACCTACCTTCCCTGCTTACAGACCCACTCCTACCCCACCACATATCCACAACATCCATGGTAGCCCTACAGACGATCCAAACAAGCTAATGGCTAAAGTGGCTAAAGTAAACGAATGGCTAAAGTGGCTACAGTAAACTATTGGCTAAAGCGGCTACAGTAAACTAATGGCTAAAGTGGCTACAGTAAACTAATGGCCAAAGTGACTACAGTAAACTAATGGCCAAAGTGGCTACAGTAAACTAATGGCCAAAGTGGCTACAGTAAACTAATGGCTAGCAATATTGTTATTTGCTGAGACAAAACGCATACAAAATGTACTACACACAACACAGACACACACACACACACACACACTTACTACTTCATCCCTCCTACTTCAGACCAATCACAGCAGCCCTCTGTTACTCTAGCTCTTCAACAAATACTGTGTGTGTATGCCACCACTAAGACACGTGTAGATACCAAGTATATGTATAGTAAACAGAACATGGACGATGGATCCTATCCTACCAGTGCACAAACTATAGCAGCATCATTTTAAGTCAATGAGTGTGTGTACTGTGTGTGAGAGAGAGAGAGAGAGGAGACTTGAGGCGAATGGAGGACAAATAGCCAGGAGAAGCTTGTGGAATGTTTGCACTTTGACTGCTGAGCAGGGTCCAGGGGCAAGTGTGTGTACGTGTGTGTGTGTTAGTTAATGTATGAGTGTGTGTGTGTGTGTGTGTGTGTGTGTGTACGTGTGTATCTGTTTTAATCAATGTATGCGTGTGGGGTGTATGTGTATTAGTTAATGTATGTGTGTGTGTGCGAGAGTTTAGGCTGTGGCTCCCTCTGGGAAAGTATCCACATCTTAATGACCAGGTTCTGTGCCATGCCTACTATCAGACTACACACACAACCTCATAGTTAAAGAAAGCATGGACAAGGAGAGACTCAAAGACAAGACACTGACAGCTCTCTGCAGTGCTGAGAGAAAAGGCTTGGAATCTTTAGCATGTTCTGCATACATTTGACTTAAAATGTTATCAGATCTTCTACTTAATCCTAATTAAAGATAAGGTGAACTTTTTTAAATTAAAATCAAAAAAATGCATTAGGTTTTCGAAATCCCAGTGGAGCAAATTGATCCCACATTAAAATAATTTGTTGGGAAAATTATGTAAACCTTTAATCAATCAGTTAAAGTGTGTTAAAGCAGTCAAATGTTTAGCAATTGGTCCAATATTATTTGCATACCATGATAGTATTATATACTGCAAACTAGTTGAATGCGTTTGTTATTTTTCTATTGTTGGGAAATAAATGTTAAATATTACAATTAAAAAATTGTAAGTAAAAATGAAATCTGTTTGGGTACAATTTAGTGATGTGGATTTTATCACAATTCAATTGTTTTTCGAAATCTTGCCATTATCTGAATTCATTTAGAAGTGTCTCAAATCTACAATCATAATTCACCATTGACTTGAGCAAAATATAACAGAAAACATATCCAAGATCTAATCACATTTAAGATTAAATGTATGCTGAAAAAAGAACATCCCAAACCAAATGTTCTTTTGCCACAATCCAGTATGTTGCCCAACTGGTTGTCAACATACTGGACAACACATGACAGAAATCAGAGATAATACACCTGGTAGTATTGACAATGAATGAACCGCTGAGGAAAATACCTCAGTTGGAGCAGTTATGACAGAACACACCTGAGCAAAAACAAACTACTGATAGAAAGATACTGCCAGACAAAGGACTTATTAGTTCTGGTGGCATGGTGTTGGGAACTTAACACAACTTATTAGTTCGGGTGGCACGGTGTTTGAAACTTAACACAACTTATTAGTTCTGGTGGGATGGTGTTTGGAACATAACTGGACTTATTATTTCTGGTGGCACGGTGTTTGGAACATAACACAACTTATTAGTTCTGGGGGCGTGGTGTTTGGAACTTAACCGGACTTATTAGTTCTTAGGGGTATGGTGTTTTGGAACTTAACAGGACTTATTAGTTCTTAGGGGTATGGTGTTTTGGAACTTAACAGGACTTATTAGTTCTGGGGGTATGGTGTTTTGGAACTTAACAGGACTTATTAGTTCTGGGGGTATGGTGTTTTGGAACTTAACACAATGACTTGAGAGTAGCTGACCGTTCCAATCACAATGGCGTGTGTCCGTATGTGTGTGTACGTGTGTGTTTGTACAGAATTTACTATACTTGTTATGCTTTTGTAAAAAACGAACCTAACCTTTTTTTCAGGGGGGGTTAGTTTTAAGAGTAGGTTTAGATTAAAGGAGCTGTGGTGAAACTCCATGCATGCATGTCTCCCCTCCAGAGACCCGGGTTCAACACCCATCACCACCCTTCACCTCTGTATCCACTTCACCTGATTCCTACTGTCAGTAAATTCCTTGAAAAAACTGTGTGTGTGTGTAAATGGAGCCAATCTGTGAGCCATATGCCACTCTCTCTGCCGTGCCAAACCCCCCACCCACATCTGCCACGCCCCAAGCTTGGCACAGCAACACACACATATCCAATGCTTGTGTGGGGCTCCCTCCACTTCATTAGGAAAGTAAACACAAGTGCTGTCTGAAGTGGCTAATTAGAGAGCTAATTACTCCCTGCTCGTTACTAATGCAAATTAGATTACGCTGCTTAACTTCCTCGTGTCCACAACGGCGCTGTTAATTGAGGCCTTTTGAAATTAAATTACCCGTTAATTAGCATATCAAAACCATTAATTCTGTGCCAGGATAAAAAAAAACACAACAACAAATGCCAAGTTTCACTAATGAGTTTTACTAATTGAATATGTATACTCAATGCCGAGGTGGATGCCAGCTACTGCCTATTCAGCAGATGTGTGTGTGTGTGTGTGTGTGTGTGTGCATGCATATGTGTGTGTGTGTGTGTGTAACCAGCTGGAGTGCAAAAGCGACACACATTGTAATAGTGGCATGTCATTTAAGGAATCGTTCTCCCCGGGGGGGGGGGGGGTCAACTGGTGAATATATGGGCTGAAATACGACCAACACTGTGCGTTTGCTCTAATTCCAGCCTCCACTGGGGTTTTAATGTGTTTGTGATCCAGTGAGTACGGGGGATCTGGAGTGAGTTTGAGGAGCTGAATCTACTCCTGAGAGGGTTAGGAGGGGATGCAGCCTGTAAGCTGCCTTTGAAGTGAAGAAGTGCAGCATCTGTGCAGTTTTCTAGTAAAGCCTGGACCCCCTGCTAGGTGCTGCTCTAACTCCCCCACTCCTCTCTCCAAAGCCCCACCAGGTAATCTAACACCTCCCCTATTCTACCTACCATACCTAGCCAATTAAAGAAGAAAACATGTGTGCACGAACCAACACACACACACACACACTTCTTCTAACACTTACAATCCAATTAAAGACATAGGATTAACTGCAAGCTGTTCTTCTCCCTCCTATCCAATCAAAGCTAAAGTTCAGTCTGATAATGGGCAATTGTAAACTTTTCAGAAGTCAAGAGAGTATTGAGGTAGGTTCTGGTGTCTGGTTCTACCTTACTGGCTACTGGCCATAAATGCCAGAACAGAACAGAGGTAGAAAGCCCAGAGCCATTCTCGTTTTTAATCTACAGCTGAAATAAAAATAATCATACATCTGAAGATCCATCTCCAATTTAAATGCAAAATGTCGCAAAAAAAATTGATTCAAATCCCCTCCCCTTTCCTCCTTAAATATCTATCCAATCAAGATGGCTGAAAAGCTTTATTCAGGTTGGTGGCTATAAAAAGTTATCTTACTACACTTGATAACTTCTCATTTGAATACCACTCTAATAGTAGAGGAAAAGTGAATAGTAAAATTGAGAGGTAGCCTTACAAAAAAATTAAATAACCATGATAATTAGATGTAAAGATATTATAATTCCTTTAAGGGGATGCATAGAAACTGCTGCTCTACAATATTTGCCCTAATTGCTAGAATTATCATATTAACCAGTTACCATTTGACTAAGTTGATTAAAAAAATGATTATTCGTCTATTTCTTTTAGGACTTTCTTAATCAAAATCTAACATCCTTGAAAAATTTATTTGAAGGCGCTCTTATCAGTTAATTAAATCAGGTTGGAAGTCATTTTTCTGCGCGCCGTGATTAGGGTCTGCTCTGTTCTCCTCTGTTCAGACACCATGACGTGAGAGGAAACTTCTCAGTGGCTCATCAAACATTCACAACCAGAAGAATAGAATTTATTTGAAGGGCCGTCATTTTTTTTTCTTCTCTCCAAACCTCCGTCTTTCTGATGAATTGTGCTCTACCCAATAGATCTCTCTTTCTCCTTAACACATTCTCATTAACGCCCAGAGAAAGAAAAGCAGAGGGGAGAGAGAAGGTAAAGAGACCAGGACGGAGGGGGAAGAGAGAGAAACAATGTGATAGAGACACAGGGAGAGAAGACGGCTAAAAAGAAAGGGGCAACAGAGGAAGATAGCGAGAGGGGTAGAACGGACAGACGGGCAGAGAGGAAGAGATGACAACACTGAGGATATTTTGAACAATCCTGGACGTCTTCAAACTGCACAACGGAGCAACACACCGGTGTCTCATTTAACGCTTAACATTTGTATTTCTCTGATGAGCTTCTGGTTCCGCCATCAGTTATGTAGTGAAGACAGTCTACACAGTCCTCATGTCAGATCTCAGGAGGGAAAAATCCAACTAGATGGAGAGAATAAGAAAGAGGTAGTCTGCTCAGCACTCCCATCAGTGGTGGAGAAGCCTCCGGAGAAGCCGGCAGACCAGAACAGAGCAGATATAGTGCCTCGCACACATCTGTCCATCCAAAAGTCCTCCGGGAGGAAGGGGGAGCAGGGAGACCGAAATGAGAGGAAAAGTAGAAACAGAGAGAGCCAGAGAATGGTGGTTGGTAAATTGATGTGATTGGATAATGAATTGAATGATTGGAGCTTGGCTGATTAAGTTTCCGAGGATCCCCAATCTCCATCAACCAATCAACACGCTCCTCATCATCAAATCAGCACGCTCGGTTGGGCCCGGAGCGCTCACCTCATGGGGCTTCATCCCATTGGCTGTCTTCACTCCGTCTCTCCCTCCACGTTCACTACATGTCAGCCTGTCTTCGGCGTAACCGCACTAGTCTTTCGCAGTGGGAGAGAGAATTCTCAAAGCCACAATTACTGCAAAGAACTATCAATTTCCTCTTCAATTAACCCTGTGGGGAGGGTGGGGGGCAGAGGAGGGGCAGGGAGACAGATTCACATTTTGGAATCAGCATTACACCTATGTGTGCTGCTGTCCTCCCGGCTCCCGCCTCCCCCCTGTCCCCCTGGGGGGGCAGTAATAAATGTGGGGGCCAGGCGAGTGAGAGAGAGGCTGAGCGGAAAGTGTAACAGATCCTCGGGGGTGAACTTGACCCCACCGCCGGGGTCAAAGTGGTTACGGTAGAACCAGAGCCCCATCCCCATTACCAGTGAACACAGGCCGGTACAGGCAGCTAGCGCTAATGCCCGCTGTATGCTAATTAAAGAGGCGGTGGGTTGGGGAACCTCTAACCACAACCCAGAGCTGCTAAAAACTCTTTCCTGGGAGACAGAGGGAGGGAAATGGGGGAGAACAAAAAATAGGAAAAGTGGCAAGAGAGCGAGAGAGACAGTGTTGGCGAAAAGAGACACGGTTCCTGGCGTAAGAAGAAAAAAGAAAGAAACGGAGAAGCAGAGACAGGGAGGAGAGAGAAGAACTGCAAATGTGATGCAGAAATCACTTCTACCTAGGTCAATCAGTGTAATCTTTTAAATTATTGCTCTCTATAGAGACTACCCAAGTTATTTACCCAAGGTTTATCACAAATGGGTCAGTGTTATCAGAGATATTGTGTCCGCCTAACGAATATTTTGTGTGGCCATATGTAAGATTTTTATGGTACTCCTAGTATAAATGACCAGAAGACATCAGCAGTTTTTTTTATATCTATTTTTTCTATACAAATATTGTTCTGTGTGCCTATAAATGTTCTCGTTTTCAGCCCATCTATCAGTTTGCATTCTACAGGGCCCCTTTAAATATTATAGTCCCCCTTCGGCCTCTCTGGGTTCATAAAGGCAGAATCTCTATGACAAAACACATGGTTCCACTGGCCAAGGCATGTCCAGATCTTGGCCAGTGGAATCAGACTAACGTAGTGAAGTTTGGAGACCGATCTATAGACCTCCTCCATTTCATCATGTGGGACCAAAAAGGAAAGGTCTGTTTTGGAGAGGGAGGTGTGTGTCAGGCTCTGTGGTGAGGGAGGTGTATGTCAGGCTGTGTGGTGAGGGAGGTGTGTGTCAGGCTGTGTGGTGAGGGAGGTGTGTGTCAGGCTGTGTGGAGAGGGAGGTGTGTGTCAGGCTGTGTGGTGAGGGAGGTGTATGTCAGGCTGTGTGGTGAGGGAGGTGTGTGTCAGGCTGTGTGGTGAGGGAGGTGTATGTCAGGCTGTGTGGTGAGGGAGGTGTGTGTCAGGCTGTGTGGTGAGGGAGGTGTAGGTCAGGCTGTGTGGTGAGGGAGGTGTATGTCAGGCTGTGTGGTGAGGGAGGTGTGTGTCAGGCTGTGTGGTGAGGGAGGTGTAGGTCAGGCTGTGTGGTGAGGGAGGTGTGTGTCAGGCTCTGTGGTGAGGGAGGTGTGTGTCAGGCTCTGTGGTGAGGGAGGTGTGTGTCAGGCTGTGTGGTGAGGGAGGTGTGTGTCAGGCTGTGTGGTGAGGGAGGTGTAGGTCAGGCTGTGTGGTGAGGGAGGTGTGTGTCAGGCTGTGTGGTGAGGGAGGTGTAGGTCAGGCTGTGTGGTGAGGGAGGTATGTGTCAGGCTGTGTGGTGAGGGAGGTGTATGTCAGGCTGTGTGGTGAGGGAGGTGTGTGTCAGGCTGTGTGGTGAGCGAGGTGTGTATCTGGGGCTGTGGCTGTTAGATCAGCCGCTTCTCCGCTAACAGGCCTGCAACCACACGGAAGAACTCAGACAGCATGCCTGCACTCCGTCCCCCCTCTCTGGGCTAAGCCCTGGGGAGGGAGCCCAAACCCAGCCTTCGGCTAAGTCCTGCAGGCAAACTTTCACAAAGCCCCAGAATGTTTGCCTGTCTGACTGGCTGCATGATGACAGAGAAGCATGCCAGGCCCTTTCTCTTCCTCCTTCTGCCCCCATCCTCTTCCCCTGCCATCTACTTTCAGAAACATATAGGCTGTTTGCTGCTGACCTTTCAGACAATGAAAACAAGTGGAAGCCAGAAGCTGCAGATAAGTGATACAGGTTTCATACAGGCTGGTCGACCTTCGCTAAGCTAACAGTCCTGCTGTCGATGTGAGAAAGCACCGGCATTGTCCTGCTTGTTCTGCCAAGAGTCAATGGCTGCCTTTCAACTGGGTTAGAAATGTCCTTAGTCCTTGAAGAAGAAAGAAAATATTAGTGTTTTCTCCATTACTTGCTTATTGTAAATACTTCAAAAGAAAAACCTCATCGAAAAAAATGGGGGAGAAAAAGTTAAAAGAAAGAGAGCGATGAATAAAAAGAAATGTGAATCTTTTAAACGGTCATAATGTAGTTTTCATCGAAAGGTTTCTAAAGATTTCTAAAGGATTTTTCCCTTTGTGTGTTTGTTTCACCTTTTCATCAATTGATACGGCAGAATGTGCAAGCAAACTAACCACAATACTATTCAAACTTCACATTTAAGTGTCCTGTTCAATAGACACATTTAAATGTACTTCATGAATAGTTAGATACAAAAGAAGTGAAAACACGCTCTTCACAGAGTTTGTGAACCAAATGTAATGATTTGAGTATAAAAAGACACACACTTACATTCCTAAAATACTATACCCAAGTAGGGTCACGTTTTCTTGTATTCAATTTAAACATCACAGAAATGTATTTTCTAACCCATTCAGATATGATGAACACCGATGGTTTAAATTGAGTCTGATCATTTAACAGCTATTTTCTTTTGATGAATTAATTCATCACATTCAACAAGCATTTCAGATATTTAACTTAACGTTAAAAAAATAAGTATAAACATCAGAAACCATCATCATATCATAATTCTTGACGAAGAAGTATCGATTGTCCTTACAATATAAAGCCTTGTAATTCGACTAAATAGGAGTGGAATAGAATGTCAATTAAAATGTGTTTTAATTAGAACAAATCAAGCCTATGAATTTAGATGACAGCTTCCTTTTAATGAAGGACTTGAATGCCCGCTGAGACTCGGAGGAGGAGAGCAGAAAGGAGTTCATTTGAGAAGGCAGCAGTGTCTTTACCTTCGCTACAAGTTAAAGAGAAAGGGGAGAGAAAAGGAGCACTTAGAAAGCTCGGAAACAACCGTGCACGGAAACGAAGAGAACCGTTATATTACACACAGAGAACAAACTCTTGATATCGGTGAGTGTGTGCACGTGTGTTTATCCATGCACGTGTGTGAGAGTCACAAGAACAGCCCTGTGAGTGACAAAGAAGCACATCTGTACAGACACGTCTGTCTGACAACTGACCGATGCAGAAGAAAGGCCATTACAACATAAAAAGCCTTAACTGAGATAGAAAGAGTGGGCCGTCCTCCAGTTCAGACACTACACAGTGTAGCTGGGAAGTCACTCCACAGAAAAATACAATCTTCTCCCATTCATCTCCTCTTCCAACCAAGTGTATTTGAATTATTTTGAACACTGCTAATTTATTTAATCAAAACTAAATGTCAGTTTTAGGAAGTCATCTATTATTCACTCCTCAATCCTCTCCTTTTTCCAGGCTTCTGTTTTTTCCATCTCTCAGTCAACCCTGACAACTGGGTTCATACGGCTTTAGACTGCCGTGGTTTCAAAGGCTAGTGCCACAAAACACCTTCTCTTTCGCTTGTGAAAGAATAGTCTGTCTTTAGCCTAAAATGTTGTGCAGGGAGACAGGAGTCCTAGTCTGTAAAATACACTGTGTGGGGAGACAGGAGTCCTAGTCTGTAAAATACACTGTGTGGGGAGACAGGAGTCCTAGTCTGTAAAATACACTGTGTGGGGAGACAGGAGTCCTAGTCTGTAAAATACACTGTGTGGGGAGACAGGAGTCCTAGTCTGTAAAATACACTGTGTGGGGAGACAGGAGTCCTAGTCTGTAAAATACACTGTGTGGGGAGACAGGAGTCCTAGTCTGTAAAATACACTGTGTGGGGAGACAGGAGTCCTAGTCTGTAAAATACACTGTGTGGGGAGACAGGAGTCCTAGTCTGTAAAATACACTGTGTGGGGAGACAGGAGTCCTAGTCTGTAAAATACACTGTGTGGGGAGACAGGAGTCCTAGTCTGTAAAATACACTGTGTGGGGGTAGGAGTGCTGGACAGCAGAGGTCATCTGACAGGATTAGGAGGCTTTATTTCCCTGGAAAGAAGAAAGGATGGAAGACAAAAGGAAGAAAAGAGGAAGGCTGCGCTTAAATCCCTCTACAAATGTCAGAGGGCTAACAGTGACTGGGGGGCACAGAAACGCACCTGCCTGGACACACACACCTGCCTGGGCACACTCAAACACCTGCCTGAACACACTCACAAACTTGCCCGGACCCACACATTCCTGCCTGGACAACACACACACACGCCTGGAAAGAGACACACACCTGCCTGAACAGACACACGCACACCCGCCACATCCCAGCGTCCCACTCGGGCCGACCAGGAAAGAAGACGAGTGGTCCTGCTGATGTGTGGGGAACAAGGGAAGGAATGAAGAGGGAGGTAGGAAAGGAAGGAGAGGGGGATTACACAATTATTCAGATAACAGCTGGGGATAATCTAGTGGCAGATGTCCCTGAGTCAACAATGCCCAACGCACACACACAGACACGTTACAATGCCCAACACACACACACACACACAGACACGTTACAATGCCCAACACAGCCCGGGAGCAAAAGCCAGCCGTAACCGATGGTTACAAGCACTTTGTGTAACCTGTTCGTGCATCTGCACACACTAATCACCAACGGCAACTGAGAAGTAAGGCAAAGACAGAAAGTTTGACGATTTGCTTTGCCAAGCAAGTGAATCGTTCGGCAATGATAATGTTTCTTTTTTTCTTTTTTTACTGTATATATATTTACTGTATATATATTTCAGGGAACAGGTGGTTGTGTTTGGTCTCACGAGCACATAGAAACACACACACAAGATCCAAAATCATGCTTCTTTAAGCTCTTGCCTCTGTCTCTGCGTGTAATCTCAACACTAGTATACTAGTATCTGCAGGGCTGTATTCTGTTTCACTTCTTCTGCCCCCCCCCCAAACCTCTTCATTGCTTTAAAAGGGCAGAGAGCCTCAGGGTCCTCACCCTCTGGGGGGCAAGGGCACTTCACCTCAAGGACCACAGAGAGAAAGACAAAAAAGAGAGAAACTGAGAAACATTTCATGATGACAAGTACAGCACCCAGACATTGGTTAAGAGAAATATATTGCAAAACAAATACCCAGAGAGTTCACTTTTTCGTAGTTATCTCTTTGTGAAAAGTGACACGAGTCAAAAAAGTACATTGCGTCAGTTAATGCCACAGGGACACATAAGCTGTGTGTGGGGGGGTACTGTCACTCCGTCAATCCCAGCAGGCCATTGTGATTCGGGTTAAAACTGGTTAACAGATTGCTCTGTCAGTCGGTATATATCTAGCGCCCTGCTTTAGCCTGTTTCTCATGCTAATGGTTTAAGTAGTCATCCTGTGCCCCCCCACCCCCCCCCCCACACATTACTAATACCATAAAAGAGCAGCGTTCACTATCCTCTCGGCACGCGGTGTTAGCCAGCGTTAGCCAGCAGCACCCCCATACTTTACGGATTAGTAAACATAATGAGATGCATTTATACGCTTGGAAATTATATGGTCAAGGGGGCGGGATAGGGACAGGCGTATAGCGGTTTCATTTGTTCCTACAGGGGCCTTTACAATACAACATACACAGACAAATACAAACACAACCAAGTACAAAGCAGCGACACATTTGGAGCCAAAACACACACACAATTAATGAACATAAACAACATAACGACATGATGAAACCTCTGACACTTATAAAACCCCCAACCCACTCTGGGAATGTCAGGCGACGCGTCAGCACCATCAAACACAAATCTGCGCTAAACCACTAACTGCTTTTCTGACAGTGTTTCCCTGTCGCTAGGGAGCGTTCAGGGCTGAGCGTGAATCCGTGTCTGCTCCTCCTCCCGCTTAAATCTTCCCGGAGCGGGAGTTGCTCTCCACTCTGTGCTACGGAGGATCCACATCTCGCCTGGTGGATTTCAAAACGGAGCGAGGAGAGCTTAAGAAGCGGTAGCGTTGGGTAACGCTCCTCTACGGGCAGCGCTGAAGTTGCGTTCAGGGCCGTCCGGCTGTCAGCCGCGCATCACTGTAACCCTTTAATAAAGGCATTAAAACACAGCGGCACAAAGTTTAGTCCCATTGTTGTTTGGAATGTGGCTTCGCTGTCATCTATCCCCTTGGCGACTGGCTGATTGACAAGTAGGTTGTCAGGCTGGTACGTTGGGTTGGGATACACCATGGCTTTGAACACCACAGGGGCAGAAATACTGATTCCCACATAGATCACCTAGTGAGTGTGATTAACTACCAGAGGCTGAACCTTACGATGCCCACACGGAGCCTCGGGTTGGCGTTGGTGAGACGGGGAGACATCCTCTGAAGTGGACGGGGGAGTCATATGGGAGACACGGGGGGTGAGAGGAGACAGGATGAAGGAACAACTCGACATTAACAGCACCGGCACGCAGAACGCAAAGCTCTGGAATCAGTGCGTTGATGTCCAGACCTGTTTCGGATAATGACAGGGACAGACACTCCGTCACAATCCCTCCAACATGCATTGTTTCTGTCCACTATCCTCTTCAGGACCCAGTTGTCCACACCGCCCATCCAGTCCCGACCCACACCAGCCCAGGCCCAGCTCTCTTGCTCCAGTCCCGTCTCCAGCTAGAGGTCCAAGCCAGGCCAGTCCATCCTTTCTCTCTCTCTCCTGGACCCTCCATTGCTGTTTCCGTCTCCAGTCTCTCCAGTAATGGGCCATAAAGCTGGCCTGTGGCTCCCAGCTCTCTCAGGAGACCCTGGTATAATGCTTCCACACACATAATGACCCACGGCTGCCAGTCTGCATACTGTCATCTCCATCCTCAGCCCTCTCCCTCCCTCCCTCCATACTCACCTCTCTCCCTCCCTCCCCATCCTCCATCCACAGCCCTCTCCCTCCCTCCCTCCCCAGCCTCCTCCCCATCCTCCATCCTCAGCCCTCTCCCTCCCTCCCTCCCTCCCTCCCCAGCCTCCTCCTCATCCTCCATCCTCAGCCCTCTCCCTCCCTCCCCAGCCTCCTCCCCATCCTCCATCCTCAGCTGTCTCCCTGCCTCTCTACAATTTAGGGTTACTACCCCCCCACATCCATCAGTTCATAAGATCTTAAGAGACTCACTATCAGACTCTCTTCCTCACTCACTCTCTCTCATTTTCACCCTTTCAATCAATTCAATTGAATTAAAATGGGCAATAAAGGCAGAAGAAATGTTTACATTGCCAGAGCAAGTATAAAATCTAAATACTAATTAATTAAAGTGAAATAAACTATCAGAAATTATAAATAAACATTACACACACAAATGTCTCTCAGTCTTTCATTCTCATTGGGAATCAACAAAAGACCTACCCAGGACGCCCCCCCCCCCCATCCCCTCCCCCGCTTCACAGCTCATTCCATCATTCTCCATCTCCTCTCTACTTTCTCCTTTCCCTGGACTAGCGCTGCTGTGTCAGTCTGATTCTACAGGCTTTACTTTCTCCGATCCATGGGTCAGCATTTGGCACACACACAAACACACCCATGCACTAGCACACGCGCACACACAAACACACCCATGCACTAGCACACGCGCACACACAAACACACCCATGCACTAGCACACGCGCACACACAAACACACCCATGCACTAGCACACGCGCACACACAAACACACCCATGCACTAGCACACGCGCACACACAAACACACCCATGCACTAGCACACGCGCACACACAAACAGAAAAATATTCCGGCCTCCCGTTCTCCCCAATAACCGTTCCAATTAGAACCACATGTGTAATCATGGTTCAGGCTAAGGCAATGTGGCAGTGGCTCAGCACTCACGTCAATCACCTTCCTGATGACCACAGCCAGCCAAACACTATGCTCCCACTACCAACTAGATACAGCCACAGTCCACACAGAAATACTTTCAAACTTCAACCTTTCAATTTTTCAACAAAAAAATAACATCTATATAAAAAACATTTTCCGACTTTAAGACGACCTCCCAAAAAGAAACCACCAGTGTATACACGGTGACCTGCAGATGTAACCATTACATTTGCAGTTTTTCCACAGACAATGTGTTTTAATGGAAGTGTCGTGATGGAGGCAAACGGCAGGATATCCAGGGGTCAAATCCTCCACATATCAGCGTCATGTGGTCTATCTATCGCTGGCTTTCCACCTCTCTTCAAAAACACTTTGGAACACCACACAAGCCACTCAGCCAATGGGCAGCAATGGTTTTGGGCTGGCAGGAGAGTTTTAATGCAGACTGAGCGAAGGACAGACGGAATACGTCCTCAGAAAAGTGTTCAGTATTAGCAACGCTCTGAACATTAAAAACTTCACAGACAGTACTGTCCATCTCACTTGACTGCAGACATATGAATTTAGAATGGGCACTCACACAAACACACACACACACACCCTCTCACACACATGCACAAGCACTCAAGGTAAGAAGACTAATATTATGTTTCTGGACCAGATTAAACTAATGCATTAAAGCCTAAAATGAAAGGTTTCGATGAAGTCCAATTCATATTATAACACACCAGTCAAACCAGTTCTATAATTTAAGAGTATAGAAAAGCAGTGAAATGTTAGTGTGATTACAGTCTGTCTCTTTTGACCATTTGGAACGTGTTCTGGTAGTCACACCCAGGCTCTGACACAAGCCCAGTTAAACCCTGACAACAGCGCTCGTTCTCATACAGACACACACATACACTTTGCCTAACTACAACCAAAACACGTTCAAACACGCAAATACATTGTACATCTGTCCCACCCTGATAGTGTCATCTAATCCCCATTACTGCTGTGTTCCATTCCACTAAATACTCTATCACACAGATTCACTTTAGCAAACAGTTAACATACCTTGCTTACTATTGAAAAAATATACCACGGCAGAAATTATAGGGGGAAAGAGAACAGTTTACAGAGGTGAAATACAAATATTCCAAAACAGAGAAAAGTACAGCAATATCAGTAATAAATCAGAAGAGAAATGTGGATGACAAAGACACACTTGACCATGTCAACAACAGGACATGAAAAACACATTGAGGAGGAAAAGAAAGAAAAATGTGTTGGATTTTCTGCCTGCAGCTGGACACACACACACACACACACATAGCAGACAGACTAGAATGACAGTCAGAATTTTTTGGACACCTCTAGATTGCAGACTGTCCTCTAAATTTTCAAATAACTGTATCCTTATGAATTAATATCTGTTTCTATTTCTATGTTCCCAAACTCTACTTTTTGCAAATTGTTTTATTTTTTTTATTCACTTAATCATTATCTTTAAAACTACTCTATCTAAAATGATCTTATTTTCTTAGATACCACCTAGACAAGTCCTGAATGTATGCCTGTATTACTCCCTAATAATGCCCAAGTAACTACCATGACATAATGCAACATGTCTCTGTCTCCTTTTCCACCATTCTTTTTGAGAAATGAGACCCTTACTGTTCCACTCTCTTTTAGTCCAACAGCAGGTATGTCTGTTTGAGCTGAGGCTTTTCAATAATGGTAATGGAGTCACTGAGCAGACACTTTCATCTCAAGCCACTTCAAATTATGTCATATCTTCCGTATATGTGGCCCAATCGGGAATCAAACCCACAACTCTGGAATTACAATCATCATGCTCCAACTAACTGAGCCACTGCAACCCCTTTCTCCTCAGTTTAAAGCCTTGTCTGGATCTGCCCACCGCAGCTGAGAAGAACAAACTACTGACAAATATGCAGCTTTCTCTCACCTCAAACTCCTAAATCTCTAATGCAAACAGTTAATTTGACTTTTTCCAACAGTTTGTTGTGAGCCTAGTACAAATAGATTAGCCCTAAGGGTAGAATAACACAACCACAAATATTTGGTAGTACTTCTAATTAAAAATGGACATTCAATGTTGTTAGTAAAATGTACAACGTAAATACTTTTCAGATAATGTGCCTGGATTTAATTAATTAGTCCAATATTACTGCATTTGTTTGTTTATTGCAAATTTACTTTAATTTCTAATTCCTAAGTCGAAAACGTATTTACGAATAACCACTGTTGAATTCAGAGAGGAAATGGGAAATCACCTACTTCAAAAAATATATAGTATTAGAACAATTTTTAAAAAAAACTTTATGTGACACTAATAATTCGGGTGTGAATATATTTATGCCACAACAGATATGACTATCACCAACCAAAAATATGTTTTTAGTGTTATGACAGGAATATAACATTTGAAATATAGCTATTTCATTCCCGATAAATATTCTATTAAACCTCCATCAGTGGTGCAATTAAAACTGTCACCGTCACGTTGCGGAAATGCCACCGGATGGCACGCGCAGTCTCGCAGCGAAAGATGGGGACAGGAGCCACGAAACAACAGGGGGCAAGTAGAGGAGGAGGGAAAGGGAACACACTAAATACAATTAATTATGCCAAATGCCCCAGCGTCCATCAATCAAGAGGAAATAACGGCCGCGCTCAGCCATAGGATCTGCTTTTTTCTTTTAAATGACATACACATCCACAGCACTTTCGACGAAACCAAAAGCAATGAATTGTCATTTAATTTCTCCCTCCATCATGCAGGATATCAACCCGTCTGACGTGCGGGAATGTCCCAGATGAAGGCTAATATTTAAAGCGTTCAGGGACAATGATTTAGGGAGACTTATGGGAGTGCTCAACCGCAAAAACGTATGAAAAGCGGTAATGTCTGAAAACTTCGAGATATAGCCTTCTGAGATGTTCAAAATATCATAGAAAATGCAATTTACCCTATGTGAATAATCAGTTAATAGATGTATAGTAGGCCGAGACCTTTAGAGACTACAGTATGAGATTATTGAAAGGATGTCATAATAAATTACAAAACTTTCCAAAATAGGATAATAGCAATAAAACGTATTTACAAAAAAAGAAAACCGCCGGAAACACTCAAATGTGTAAATGTGTCCTCAGAAAAATGCACTCATGATCTTAAAAGTAAGCCTACCCTGTTTGTTCTCGTGCATGGGGCGCTCTCGGCTATTCTGCTAATGTGGAGGCCTACTGCACCCGTTTGCCTCATTTTCAACACTAGCAAAACTTTTTTATTTAATTTGTTGATCTTCACTTTGTTCTTCATATTCTCAATATATTTCATATGCGTCCGTTGCTAAATAAATATTTTCAAAATTATATCAATACGCTAAAGATTATAAGGCTTAATCCTATATTTACAACAACTGTATCTGTCTAAAACAAAACGAAGTTATCTGTAAACACGGGAATGTTTCTGCTGTTCATGCACTTGGCTTTTGATAGGTATATCCGATTCTGATGAACAGATTATGCATGGATAATATCCGATAGAAATCCACATGATAAATTGTTCCATGCTCTTCTACCTAACTTCGAAATACATATAACATATTACAAAGAACACGCATACAGCCAATTGTTTGACAAAAATAACCAATCTATAATACCTACCATGACAATAGCCTTCAATCCGTTTATTAAATTGCAATAAAATCATGCAAATAAGACGGACAACCATACAGCATTTCATAATGACCATTTATATCGACTAGATTAAAATCCGCAACAACCAAGACGAAAATCAGCAGACAAAATACATTTAAAGAGGTCTTGTAAACTATTTGACTTAAAAGTTAGACCGTAAAAACTAATTATTTTAGCAAAAAAATTTAATTTCGCCATATTCGTTTTGTTGTAAAAATTAATTCTAAAATAAATAAAAGGCCTATCGAAGATTTAGCCTAATGTGGGCTTTATAAAATGCGTCTTTAATTCGCATTCAACATTCCCAAATCGATTCCGCCCTCGTTTGGTGTGTGGTTAACAGGTATTAAACGATCAAAAGGAATTCAAACTATTGCCGAATGGGTAGCCCATGTAAAATTAACACCAGTTATTGGAGTGTTGATTAATGAAACAATTTTACAAAGCACACTTTCTGCGTTCCGACGGTTATTCGGCTCATTGCATTTGTTACTTTCATTGAAAGTCACTTCGGACATCTTTGAAGGATATCTTTGTCCGAAAACTTTTTTGTTGTTTTATGAGCGAGCGGTTGTGAACCTGACACCTTCCATAAGCCGCTGGCAGCACGCGGCCACTACCCTTCCATAACTCTTTGGCTATTTCACATCTAAATATGAAAATAAAAAGCAAGTATTAGTATTAATGAAATGTGGCTTTTTGAATTTCATTTTTAAACTAAAATCTGTTATTTTAATAGCACGTGTTTATCTAGGGGAGCGGTCGCGAGAAACTCGCTCGTGGGTCCTTGCCATTTTCAAATAACTTTTTTTCTATTGTAGAAAAAAGTGCAAGGTCTGTGAAGTGACTGATCTAGACTTTCATATTTTGACTACAGTGGATGCCAACCTTGATGAAACGCCCATTATTCAACAACAGTCATTTGCTCAGTAAAATTAATATCGGGTTATTATTAGTTTATTAGACTTTTACTGAAAACAATGATAGCGGTAAACAAGTCCAATTGTTGCAGTGTGTTCTAACTCAACAACAGGCGCGTACACGTTTACTCTTCGAGGAACACACGCAAAAAGAGAAAGAAGAGAGGACATGTAGAGAGAATAATATGTAGATAAATGTATCAACCTGTTCTTGTTTTCTGAAGAAGTCAACTTTCACACCAGTGGCTGGACCATGTGGACAGCCCCGCTTCAGCTCGGCGCAACACCCCCGGCGAGTCCACTCACAGCGACAAAGACGCAAAGCAACAGACCAAAAAGAGAGAAATCTTGGGATCTAAGATTGGTATCGCAGGACCATTACTTTCAACGACAACCGTCTTCGTTAGTTAAGTCCGTCCTTCCTTTCCTTCCTTTCTTTCCCTTTTGTTGTGCGTCCTCTCTCTCTAGGAGTGGGTACTGTAGTGAAGTCAGAACAATACTAGCTAGTGTGCCACTCACACACTGGCTGCATGCGCAGCCCTCAGGGAAGTTGATCGAGAGAAAGCAAGCAGCTTTTCGGGCTGTTCGTGGCCTCTGCTTACTGTGTTTTGATCCTGGTATCTCGCTGTTATTCAGATCCTAACCACTCCACAAGTCCCAATGACGATACTCGATGCAGTTTTTGGCATCCCGTCTGTCGTTCGCTCGTTCGCAGATAAATCAGTGTTGAATTACTCGGGTTGTATGTTGGTTGAGGGACAGTTTGCTCTACCGTAATGCCGCTAAAACAGGTGCGCGTTCACATCTTCCTGTGCCTTGCTAGTGGCGGACCGAGCAATTCAAGAAACCACCGCACATCAAGGGAGCAAGCGCGAGGCGAATGCCTGTGGAAGGTTTAGGCTATACGGACATGCCTGGCCAACAAAACGATGACGTATATCGTGCGGTTAAGAGTCGAGTGAATAGAAGGGATCCGCTTCATTCAGCCAGTCAATTGTCCTAATCAATTCAAGTTGGTATTGTGATCAGAATAAACATCTTTTTTTATGCATACTTCCACTGAGGGAAAAATATTTACTATCTGACAAATGTACTAAGTGCTATACTATGTGCACTTTTCCACATACTCAATGACATATTTGTAAGCTCAGAAGTGTAGGGTAAACATACCTATTAAGCTCAGGTACACGTTAAGCTTACTTTGGATTCAAACCAAAAATAAAAATAAATGCATTTGGGATGTTTAATGTCTCAAAAATATCTGCTTTTAAGCCAATCAGATTTGCCATTAATAAGTTAATACGTTCATGAATAATGTGTGTCGAATTGCTACTACCTCATGCCAGTCAATTTAAAAGTTGCAAAAAAACTTTGGTGTATTGAAGATAATCTAACATGTCATATATTGTCTTGGCTTTTTTGTTTAAGAACTCTTAATTCAAATTGGAGATTAATCAATCACTATATTTAACTTTTATTTTTTTTAAACGTATGCAATATATATATATATATATATATATTTTTTTTTTTTAAATGGTGAGCTTAATAGGTACACTTATCCAAATGTTGCTAAGACCAGGCTGTGGATGTTAAATTCAGTTTATGTGCAAGCGAGACTGTTTCTTTGCCTGGCAGCAGCATTATACATACTCCATTTATTTATCGGACTGCAATAGCCACAAGTTTTCTCAGTTCTTGATTATCATGGTGTTCTAGAGATAATGAATGAACTCTATTAATGAGAAGATACTGTCCCTCCAAAAATAAGATATGAGAATGAAGGCAATTCATTCCCATTCCAATCATGCCCTATTTTCTAACTCATATTAGATTTAGTTTACGACATGAATCTTGACCTATTTTCCTATTATCATATATAAGGAAAAAGTATTTGCTTACATTTCTGATATTAATAACTATATTTATTTACAGTAAAATAAAAGCTTCAATTATTAATAACATGTATAAATTGCATGGACTGGATGAACATAATTATTATAACTACAAAAGTTCACACCCTGGAAAGTTGTATTTTTGGCATATATGGACACAGAGCTAACTTCCAACCACACTCATTGATAAAGATGACCCAATTCAACAGATCACATAAAAAACAGTAAACCCATTTCTGCAATATTCCATAAAGATTAGGAACATGGTCTGGTTTGATCTTAACCATATGAGTGTGTGGTAAAACATTATGCCAAGATAAAAATAACTATCCAAGACACTCAGAAGGCAAATTATTGATGGCCATGTGTCTGGGAGAGGTTACAAAGCCATTTTCAAGCAATTCAAAGTGCATAATTTCACTGTTGATGGATTACCTGCAATGGAGAAAATTCCAGACCACCAGCAATCTACATAGGTCAGGTCGTCCCACCAAATCCAGGCCAAGAGCTGACTGAATGATGCACATAGAAGTCTCTAAGAACCCCAGGGAAACATCATGGGGTCTATAGGCCTCTCTTGCCACATTCAGTATAGAAGTGTATGAGTCAAATCTCAGAAAGAGACTCCACAAACATGGCCAACATGAGAGGTCAGAAGGGATGAAACTTCTGCTCTCAAAAAATAATATAAAATCCCACTGACATTTGCCAGACAGTAAAGACAAAAACTACTGGAACAATGTGCTCTGGACAGATAAGTCATAGGTGGACGTGAAAATAGGGGTGTACTTATGTTCTTTGCATTTATGTTGACTTTTGGTGAATGAATGATTGCAAAGTATAATCTTGCCATGCCATTTGTTAAATAAGGTTATCTACATCTATCAATAGTGTTGAAGTAAAGATAAAATATCCAAATGTCCAAATATTTGAAAAAGACAATTACCCAATGGTTACACTTTATTTTGAGAGTCCCACTTTCCATCTTTACTTGTTCTGTAGAAAGTAATCAACAATGTTCAACAAACTATCTGTTGATTAGCAACTACTTGCTATGGTTAGGTTTAAAAGAAGGTTTAGGGTAATGGTTAAGGTCAGGATTAGGATAACCTTTTAAGGTTAGGACAAGAGTTAGAGTTAGTAGATAGTTAAAATGTTACTGATACTCAGTAGATAGTCTGTACAGGATCGACAAACATACCTTTGGGACTCTCAAAATAAAGTGTCACCAAGATAACTTCCTTTTTTACATCACTGTATAATACCTTTTGTCATTTGACATGTCTAATGAAACACTTATATGACAATCAAATAGTGTTACTGGACAAAAAACAAAACAAAACTGTAGCTACAGAGTTTTTTGGACCAACGCCAGGCTGAATTTGTTTTGTTTGACAGTGATGGAAAACAGCATAATAGCTAATGATGTAGCTGAGCCAGTTGGTCAAACCTCATTTTACAAGGAAAATTGGTTAGGGATGCTACTAACCAGTGCAGTCCACATAACTTTGAAGATGCACCATCAAAAACTAGCAAACTAGCTGCTGAGTATAACATGAAACAACACTGGAACTCATTTGTAAACATCTCTTGCTTTAGCCAGTTATTACATCAACATTTAGTGGTTGATGTTTGCTAACATCAACCACCAAATAACCAGAGGAAATATTTCTTAACCTCTTACGTCACATGTCTCATATAAAGATGAGGTAGACTCGTGAGTTTACAACTCAGTACTTTAATTTGGCACAGAAACGTTATTTTTTGTATTTGTAATTGATAAAAATGTTATTAAAACAATAAGCTTATTTGATTTTCATTTTGACATCATGACCTTTTTGTGGTGATCGGTGGCAAAAACTCTTTATTAAATCAATTTTGATTCACATTGTTTTATTAAATGTGGGAAAGACCAAGGGGCTGAATACTTTGAGAACCACTATAGTTACTTATCTGTTCTGACTGTGGGATGCTTGAGCACAGCAACTGAGAGCCAGCATACTGTGTGCCTAGAAATGGGCACTTCTTGAAAGATATTGCTTATTATCCTCGCAGCAAACAAGCAAAGAACTTTCACAATAATACGATTGCTGCCTCAACTACAAAAATGTATCAACCAAAGTATCTTTCTTTGAATGCCTAGCAATCACATGTACTTTGTTTAAAGCACAATTTAACAATCCTCAGTCACAAATTAAATCAATATGTTGCCAGTGGTGAATGAGATGTGAATGAGAAGCTTATAGAATGACTCTTTTGAGTTTCCAGTTCATGGGCACTGATGTCAAACTCATTCCCTGCAGGGCCGAGTGTGTGCAGGTTTTCAGTACTACCTTGTACCTGGTTGTAAATGAAGGACAATAATTAGTTAGGAACTCCACTAACTTGGTTGTCTAGGTCTTAACTGGACACAAAAGTGGAAAAAAAACATCAGAAACAAGATCCTTCTTAGAATGAGTTTGACACCCTTAACACAGGGGTACTTGCATGCTCTGGCTGTTGCTATCTAAAAATAACATTTGTCTAGATATTGGTCTATTGACTGAATAACTGAAGTGGGCAGACTCCACAGGGTTGCAACAGTGACACTGTAATAATGTTACACCAATATCATCTTAATCTTTGTATAGGTATCTATACTAACTAAATTAGAATCAAGTGGAATGGAACATGTTTTGCTCCCTCCAGTGATTCAGCTGTCTGGTAAAACAAGTTGGCTATGCCCAGTGGGGAGCAAAAGTCACTGGAAAGTCCCTCAATGAAACACTGTTGCACTGATAATTCACAATAGCTTGTCATTTTAAGTTAAAGCTAATTCTAAGCTATTTCTTCATCATAAATAGAAATGAACATCACTTTATTTAGTTTTAACCAGCGCCATTGCCAGCTAGATAGGGTACATTGTTGTTAGCCATATCCCAAGGATAGACAAGGCCAATCAGTGAATATCCCAGTGAGCACAGTTAAATCAACAATCTGAAATAAAAAATTCAGCTTTCAAACTTGAAGGAAACTTGTGAAAGAAGCCACAGAGATGCCAACAACCACTTTAAAGGAACTATACAGTATAGTTCAGTGACTGGAAGTGGATTAATAAAATTAAGAGGTCTGTCTAAAACTGGCCTGTTTTGGACGATAGCTTGAAATAAATTATCACTCCAAAAGTACCATCGGAGAAAGCTTGAGAGTGATCCAGCTGTGATAAAAGGGGTTGGGGGTTGAAGATAAAGGCTAAAACTGAAAGCGCTGTGTGGCAGAAACTTAACACTGCTCATGCCTCAAGGTGGTGGCAGCATCATACTGTGGGGATGCTTTCTCCTCAGAAAGGACTGGGATCTTGTTAAAATTGAAGGAAAATTGATTGAGCAAAACACAGGGAAATACTACAAGAAAACCCATTTCAGTTTGCTAAAAATATTGAGTTTGTGAGGAAATTCACCAATCAAGCACAATATCAAAGCAACATTTTGATTAAATAATGAATATTAGGCAACCTCCTTCATCATGTGATCTTTAGGATTTCTTATTAACATTTAAAGACTACAACATTGTGATTATCCCCAGCTTCCAGTTGGCTCATTCATTCACCCCTCCCACCCCTGTAACTATTCCCCAGGTAATTGTTGTAAATGAGAATGTGTTCTGTAATATATGGAACTGGTAAAATAATGAATTAAAAGAACCATTTGTAAATTTCCACCACACAAACGCAAAATAATGCTAATTATATTTGAAAGGATATTGGGGGAATATTTTATTCGAAATAGAGCATTTCAAAAATAGTTTGTTGTTGTCAGCATTTTCAAGCTCGGTAGCCTGCTTCTCCCTGATATTTTTCTCTTGTTTATTTTTGTCTGGGTGTTGTGTAGTGTTTTCCAGCCCCAAATAATTTGTGATAAAGCTCTGGAGAAAACCCAGCTAAGTATAGGCATTGCTTTCGAGTAATAGAGGAATACACAAGCTGATATACTGTAAACCTGAAATGCGAGATGAGCAGGCCATATTTCTACTCGATAGGTGAGCTATACATCCATCTAAGCAGCAATTTAGCTACAGTACCTTGCTAGAAACCCATCTATCCGTGTCCAGCACCACTAGCCTACAACATACAGTATATAGAAAAAGCAAAGTATGCTAGGTCATGGTTATACCACAGACAGAATAGACTATGACAATGGGATTTCCAAACCAGAAATGTCATAATGTCAGTTTGATTGCCAAATTAGCTATCTGTTATGTAGTTAGCAGCTAAGGCTAAACTAAGTAATATCTCTGAAAAATATACAAAAAGTATTTATTCTGTAACTATATGTGTACCTCTAGAAAGTGGAGTGAATTTGTGTCATAAACTTTTCCATTGGAATTTGATTGGATATTTACACCGTTGAATGCATAATGAATACACATATGAAATTGAACTAAATTAAAATGAATTAAATCTATTTGTATTATGGAGTCACTGAATAGAGCTTGTATTCTCCTTGATCAATATCGCAACTAAATGTTACTCAATATGTTGAAATTATGTAGTGTGCCTGGTGGGTAGCTATTCATTCTTGAACTATTTCCCAGTTTAGTGCTTTCATTTGCTAATTGAGAATATAATCGGGTTCAAGACAAAAATGTCAGGAAGACTGACTCAGGAGAACTTGAAAATATGACATCATACCTGTCGCTGCGAAAAGATAAAGAAAATGAGAGAAGCAATAAGTCATAAGAAGAGCTTAGAATAATTCCTGTCTTGCTATAAACCCGATTGTCCCCTCATGTGCGTTCTCTCTATCTAAGCTTTTAACAGGAGAGAATGATGGCAGTCAGTCAGACACCCGCTAGACAATGGGCCATGACGGCCATAAATCACAATGCCTTCCTTAGATCAATACAGCTAAAGACCAGAGTGCGGTGTGTCTGTGCATGCCTGTAAATGTGAGTTGTTGACAGTTCCTGTTGTCGACAATGACAGTACATCCAACATAGGTGAAATGCATTGAAGTTGAATCCAACTACAATGACACAACTTCGGTATTTACGATGCAAATAAACGTACATGTTTTTTTGGCAGTTGTGAGGAACTGGGGTAAAAGCCTGTTTTAAAAGTGAGTCGTGGGCCAGTATCCAAATATCAGTTGATCTGGGACCTGTTCTTTATATAATCTCATTCATTATAGGTGCTGGTATAATAGGCTGAGCTAAGATCTGTTCTGTATCCTATTCATTATCAGAATCACCTTTATCCACTTAGTAAGTGTACACATATTAAAAACTGTACAATCTAAAGGACAAAACTGATCCTAGATCAGCACTGTCAGTACTCTGAGATTTTTTGTGGATACACATCCTGTTCTAAAAAGGAGACTTGGAGAATAAAGTAGTAAAGCTAAACACACTGTGTATTTTTGCCTGTTTGTTTGTTTACACAGGGTAAAAACATGAACAAACACTGATGCACAAGTCTAAAATTACCTTCACGGCTCATCTCAGGCATATAAAGGCTCTCTGTTTACTAGTGTGTGTGTGTGTGTGTGTGTGTGTGTGAATGTGTGTGTTTGAGAGCCACGGGAACAGTGCCTATTTGATTTGTTTACTTGTTGTTTACTGTTCACTTCTCTCTCTCTTTCTCTCTCATTATCTCCCATTCTCCCTCCCTCCATCTCTCGTTCTTCAGCAGAGCAGAGGAATGCACAGGGAGTCATGTTCCTGATGCAGACTGTTTGTTTGTGTTTGTTTGTTATGTTGGTTGGCTGGTTGTTTGGTTCTGGGTTACATCAAGTACTTGGACACAGTCAAAGGATAAACAAATCAGACAGACAGAGATATATTCTGTTAGTAACTAGGATTTTACAAAGTCAACAACAGCAGCCGACTGTGGTTGAGCAGAACTGATGATATCAGATATGGCAGATTGCATTAGAACAATATAATCATACTGAATGACTAGCATTTACTATACAGCTCTACGTTCATCTGATATAATGCTCTTTATTCTAATCTAAGTAAATTCTTTATATTCAGCTAACTAACAGTCTACAATATATTTGTTTAACCCAGTGCTCTAGTCCTCCAAAGTAATGGTTTGTATGGGGGTATTTCAGCCCTTTCATCAGCCACCTGCTGGCACCTGTAGCACCCAATACAACTGTGAAGTGATCATATTTATAAGTGTGGGATGAGATGTGTTTGGAATTCTGCATGTGTTTGTATGTGTGTAGGGGTGAAAACACTTGTAGCGTCGCTGTCAAAACGCGATGGCAGAAACAAGACCTGCTCTATATCATACCTCTTTCCTATTACGAATTCAATTACAAAAACAGTGTTGGGCACTTTCACTTATACACCTTTCCTGTTCCCATTTAGCATCGGTCTGTGTTAATCAGGGGTAATAATTATCAAAGTGGACAGGTAATTAAATTAAAGCATAATTGACTACATGAGTTGGCTGTAGTATAACATTTCCCCTCATAATTAAAGAGAAATATGAGAGCATTCACCCAGGCGGTCAGAGCTGAAAACACCACGCTCCCTCCTTGACACCCTCATACTGCCTTTGGAAAGTAAGGGTGAAGGAGATGAGTGGATTATGTTTGTGTCGGTGTGTGTGCAATCTTGCTTTGTGTGTATGTCTGTATGCGTGTAAAAAGAGACAGAGAGGGTGATAGAGAGGTTTTGTTTTGTGTGTGTGTGTGTGTGTGTGTGTGCGCGTGTCAGAAAACGTGGAATGTTTGTTTGTGTGTGGTAACTGCATGGAAAAAAGCATATTTAAACATCCATCTGGGAGTGATGTAGTAAAATAAAACAGCACTAAAATAAAAGTTATTGCTGCTGATGTTTACAAACAATCCCCAAATCCCTGAACTTCACTGATAATCAAACCCAGACTAGAACATATACAGCAACAGCGAAAGAAAGTCTGGGTTAAACTCATAAATACACATGCATATGAGACGAAGTGAAATGCTTATTTTAAAAAGAGTGGACAGACTTATTTTAAGGAGAATTGACAGACTTATTTTAAGGAGAGAGGACACTTATTTTAAGGAGAGGAGACAGACTTATTTTAAGGAGAGAGGACACTTATTTTAAGGAGAGGAGACAGACTTATTTTAAGGAGAGGAGACAGACTTATTTTAAGGAGAGTGGACAGACTTATTTTAAGGAGAGTGGACAGACTTATTTTAAGGAGAGAGGACACTTATTTTAAGGAGAGGAGACAGACTTATTTTAAGGAGAGTGGACAGACTTATATTAAGGAGAATTAACAGACTTATTTTAAGGAGAGAGGACACTTATTTTAAGGAGAGGGGACAGACTTATTTTAAGGAGAGAGGACACATATTTCAAGGAAGGAAGGATATTTATTTTAAGGAGAATGGACAGATTTATTTTAAGGAGAGAGGACACTTATTTTAAAGAGAGGGGACAGACTTATTTCAAGGAGAATGGACAGACTTATTTTAAGGAGAGAGGACACTTATTTCAAGGAAGGAAGGACATTTATTTTAAGGAGAATGGAAAGATTTATTTTAAGGAGAGTGGACAGACTTATTTTAAGGAGAATTGACAGACTTATTTTAAGGAGAGAGGACACATATTTCAAGGAAGGAAGGATATTTATTTTAAGGAGAATGGACAGATTTATTTTAAGGAGAGAGGACACTTATTTTAAAGAGAATAGACAGACTTATTTTGAGGAGAGTGGACAGACTTATTTTAAGGAGAATTGACAGACTTATTTTAAGGAGAGAGGACACTTATTTTAAGGAGAGGGGACAGACTTATTTTAAGGAGAGAGGACACATATTTCAAGGAAGGAAGGATATTTATTTTAAGGAGAATGGACAGATTTATTTTAAGGAGAGAGGACACTTATTTTAAAGAGAGGGGACAGACTTATTTCAAGGAGAATGGACAGACTTATTTTAAGGAGAGAGGACACTTATTTCAAGGAAGGAAGGACATTTATTTTAAGGAGAATGGAAAGATTTATTTTAAGGAGAGTGGACAGACTTATTTTAAGGAGAATTGACAGACTTATTTTAAGGAGAGAGGACACATATTTCAAGGAAGGAAGGATATTTATTTTAAGGAGAATGGACAGATTTATTTTAAGGAGAGAGGACACTTATTTTAAAGAGAATAGACAGACTTATTTTGAGGAGAGTGGACAGACTTATTTTAAGGAGAATTGACAGACTTATTTTAAGGAGAGAGGACACTTATTTTAAGGAAAGTGGACAGACTTATTTTAAGGAGAAAGGACAGACTTATTTTAAGGAGAAAGGACAGACTTATTTTAAGGAGAGTTGACAGACTTATTTTAAGGAGAGAGGACACTTATTTTAAGGAGAGTGGACACTTATTTAAGGAGAATTGACAGAATTATTTCAAAGAGAGTGGACACTTATTTTAAGGAGAGAGGACACTTATTTTAAAGGAGAGTGGACACTTATTTAAGGAGAATGGACAGAATTATTTTAAGGAGAGTGGACACTTATTTTAAGGAGAGAGGACACTTATTTTAAGGAGAGAGGACACTTATTTCAAGGAAGGAAGGACACTTTTTTTAAGGAGAATGGACAGACTTATTTTAAAGAGAGAGGAAATACTTATTTTATGGAGAATGGACAGACTTATTTTAAGGAGAATGGAAACACTTATTTTAAGGAGAGTGGACAGACTTATTTTAAGGAGAGTGGACAGACTTATTTTATTGACAGTAGGAATCAGAAGAAGACAAATGAAGTGGAGACAAAAAGGTGAAGGGTGGAGTTGGGTACTGAACCCTGGTCTTTGGAGGGGAAACACACATGCACACAGCCTGAAGTGTTACCAATGGACCAAGGCCCCACCCTCACACAGTTTTTTTTTCTTACAGTCAACAAAAGGAGAAACTGTGGTTGGACAGAACTTGTCATATCAGACATGGCTAGTTACACTGGAACAACATCCTCATAATGAATTACTCTACATTAATACTGCTTTATATTCATGCAATTTAATGCTTTATATTAATCTAACTCAGTGGGGCATCTTAGCCCTTCTATATCAATATGTTCCTATCTACCACCACCTGTAGCACCAGACATATTACAACTGTGAAGTGATCATACGGGTTTGATGAGTTCGGGGTTTTGGTAAATTACTGGGAGGAGTGTGTGTTTGTGTTTTTGTGTGTATTGGTGCATCTATGCCTGTGTGTGTGTCTTTGTGGGTGTGGTGCAAACAGTGGCTGTGTCTCCCCTATAACTTAGATTATCTAGTGTAATAAGTGGGCGGTATGTGGAGTAATTGGTGGGCGGATCACAAGGAACATTCCAGCCTGTTTTCATTAACGACTCATAAACATATTTACTGCTACAGCTGCTTCGCATTACACCACATGAAGAAAGATAACACAGGCATCAAACGTCTCACTGTTTAAATGTCACGGGAAACCATATTTCTACATGTATTACATTTACATTTCACATGCTAATACAAGCTTTTCATATGTGAGAACAAAAACATTTTGTTTATAGTTTCACATTAAAGTAACATTTCCAATTTTTTCAACGTGCTGTTGATTGGTTCCTCACCCTGAATGTAGTTTTTGGGCCCAAAAAACGACTTCATGGATAACAAATTTCAGCAAGCTTTAGCCGCTGAAAAAAAATTATCAATGGAGTTAATCAGGGAATGTAAGCATGTTTATCTTTTAATGTCCAAATCAAAGGGAGATTTCTCTAAAGATAGATGAAAATTGTAATGGCTGTTTAGAAAAAACTAAAATCCCAATTGCAGTTTCTTAATTTTACTTGTAGAATTGTTCAAATAATTGTTTTAAATATCACAAACCCACATATTCAGAATGTTATTTCGGCAGGCAAATACCTATTCTTCATTTATTGGTAAGTAACCATTTGAGAAAAAGAAACCTGTGAATGAAACAGGGAAGTTAGCGCTCTGTGTTTCCTGATTTTTTCTCCTGTTTCCCGGTTTGGGCACATGATTCCATTTTCTGTATCTACTGATAGCATAACAATTTATTTGTGAAAAACAAATGACTATAAAAAAAACTTGGTAGCTTGCTGACATGTTGGTGAGAAAAACAATGACATTACAGATATTTTTTTGTGATTATTTATTAAATCTGTATTATAACAATTGCAATTGTTTAAAATAATGTCTTCATACAAGGTTACATATAATGGAATTCATATAAAATGTTTGCTTGCCAATTATTAACCGCTAGCTAGCTTAGTGATAGATGCTAACACATTTTCTGTTTATTCTAAGCTATCTTTAGCTTCTGGTAACATTTACTGAACAGGCCTAAAAGGGATTTCACAGCCTTTTAAGTGGTTAATGTGTTTTCTATTGGAATTAATGTAACCATATGGTGTAAAATCTTTACAAATGAACAGTTTTCAGCTAAAAACAACTAAGTGGTTTCAATATTTTTTATTTCCACAGGGAATCTGCATTGTTTAAATCACAACAGAGTGCTGTGTAAACATCAATATCCGGTAAAATACAAACAGCAAACAATATTATACATTTAAATACAGAACATTTTCTTAAAACAAAATAAACACAGCTCTCATTTAATACCTATTTCAATGTTGTTCTTACTGCCCATCAGATGAGTTAGTCTGCCCAGCAGATAAGTTAGTCTGCCCAGCAGATGAGTTAGATTGTCTGAAGGTTATTATACCATTTATAGATCTTCAACTCAAATTGTGCACAGGTTAGTATGACTCCTTCTTCTGAAAAACTGCTTAATAAAAAAATCAGCCAATGCTGGGCAATTGTGGAAGTTAGAGACTCCCAACCAAGAGAATCACAGAAAATACAGTGATGAGTACTGTAGTTGTCACCAGTGATAAAACACATTGCAGAAGGATAGTCTGAATCTATGGGCTTCAGGGTCATCACACCTGCATGTATATACAGTCCATAGTTTGACCCTGAGAGTCGGATTCACAGACAAATTAACCGTAGTCCTGGAGTAAAAAAAATTGCTCAAGGAGATTTTAGTCCAGGACTAGAGCCAATCTGCGTCCATGAAACTGGCTCTAAGACCTTGGTTTCATTCCTACCGTTTACAAAAGAAAATGAGTGAAAGTTAGAATATCCCGTGTGACTGAGTCATGTGAAAAATTTATGTGGAGCTTCACACTTCAGCAAACCACCTGTCTTTTGTTCTCCGCCTGGTGTTTCCCTCCACAGATTTGTCAAATGTATGTCTAAACAGAAGTCCCAACATCACAGTTACGTTTGTCACATGATTTCACGTGTGCCTCCAGAGTCATGAAAGCCTTTCCCTCTGTCCCAGAACCATACTGTAGTCTTACTAACCCCATGTATAATGGATCCCGGACATTTTGTACCCATTTATATATGGTGAAACCCAAGCATACACATACACTCGCACACACACTGCCCTCTGCTCCCTTCCTCAATGTGATCTTGTATCAAAGCAAACAAATGACATGCTGCCCCCCCCCCCACCCCTCTTTTTGATCTGTCGTTGTGTAGACTGACATGCAGTATCTTCCCAGCTGACATTATCAATCGTTGTGTGGCGTGGCAGTGTTCTGGCTGCCCGGTGGTTCCCACAGGGAGAGCCTACAGTACAGCAGGCCTCTTTGTTTGGTTTAAGCCCCCAGAGAAGGAGCTCTGACTGGGCCTGGAGCTGTCAGAGGCAGGTTTGGCTAGAGGAATAGCAGGAGAGATAAGAAGGGATAGAACGGAGGGATGGGGATTGTTGGGAGGGAGAGGCCATAGAACCCAAGTTTACTTTCTTCCCCACACACACTCATCAGAGACATGTGTCACAAATGTAAACACGCACACACACAAATAGGGCATAGCATTTCTGAACACGGTTCATGGTTTGCTCCTGAGAAAGATCTCCCAACTGGCTCACCCATATTAGTATGGGCATCAGAGCTAAGCTGACATTTAACATCCTGATATTACTACCACTCAATTACATCTCCTTCTTATGTCACACGTCTGTCTCTCTAAATTTTCCATTTAAAAGGCCTTTATGGGCATGGTGATCATTATATCACCTTCTTTTCTTGTTCAAGTTAAATGTTTTTTCCACTGTTAAGATGTACATTTATTGGATTTTATTATTTCATTTACAAATAAAAAGAATTATACCCTTTGTTCATAAATCTCTGTCTTGAACTGTGTGTTGTTTTGTACTGTATCCTTGGCCACTGCCACAGTTTATTAGAAGTCTATAAATGTGTTCGGAAAGGCTTGGTCTGTTGTGTGTATACAATACATGTCAGGAAATTATGCTTTCTGAACTGTAGTGTGTGTTGTGAGGGTTTGTTGGTCTTGAATGTTTCAGTGATTTCTTTTCCCCAGGTTCCCTGTTTTTCACTTTAACAATACAATAATGTTAAACCAAAATACATACTTAAACATACAATATACCATAATTATATTTTTTTAAGGACAGTTTTTATAAGTCAGTCAAAAACCATGACAGATGACAAAGAAAAACAACAATATCTATCTTGGAATAATTAATTAACATTGAAAAATAATTATTCCTATGACTGAAAAATTCAAATAAAACATACATGCCACAAACAGCCTACGAAATGACAGAAATACTGAAGTTAATTATATATAATCTATTTCTAGATTTTATACAATACAAATAGGTAGAATATGCAGTGTCCTTCTCTGCAGTTCTGTGATTATTAATGTCATTATTGACTCTATAGCCTTTTGGAAACATATAATGGCACAGAAACACTGGCTGCTACGATGTGTCCCACAACCTGGTTCTGGGTTTGAGTCATGCAGCGTCAACTATAAGTGTTAGATGCACAGGCTAAATGTAAAAAAAACAAACATGTTAAAAAATATATAAAAAACACACACGTTGCTAATGTTCTGTGTAAAACTGGATAATGACACATAGCAGCAACATTCCTCTAATGCAAAAGGACTGATCAGATGGCCAGGTCTTACATACCACTGTCCTCTTCTGTTCCTGGCACTGATTAGATGCGCGCACACACACACGCACAGACCAAACTCTCCTATCCCTGCGGTGATGAGAAGAATAACTTTTCTTTGAGGGACTTCTCCTCAGTAGCATGGCCAGATGAGCTTTGATTTCTGCAGATTCTACCGTTAATCCTGGTTAGAATTTAAATAGAGAAGAAATGATTGCCTTTCCCTCCACTCTCTTTCTCTCCATCGCTCTCTCGACGGGCTCAGAAAGCCTGACCTCTGCTTTTTCCCCCGTCCTTCAGATTGGTTTTAAATACTGGGCAGATTAAAGCACAGCCATGAAAGCTCACATTAGCTATATATTTAAAAATCCCCTATTCTGATAATCCATGTATTTGTCAGAATCAAACACAGGGGAATAGAACAGGAGAAATGATATAATAAGGAAGCGGAGGCAGACGTTTTGTGAAGGAGAATTATGTGGAGAGATACATTTAGCTGAGTATGTCCTGGCAAGAAGAAAGGCCTTGAAGATGATTATTGAAATGCTAACTGCTGGCCAGGGGACCATTTGACGAGACAAAAAGAGCGCTGGTGATTTAACGACCTCTGATGCCCTTGGCTGTCGCTCACACACCAGAGAGGCCCATGAAGATGGAATGGTATGTAGCAACGCCGTGGCATTAAGTGTGTGACACAGATATGGGAAACCAGGGACAAACTGGTGGTGTGACTACATTCGGCTGGTCTTCACTTTTAGGGTTGGTGTTAAGGTAAGGGTTAGAATAAGGTTTAGAGGTAAGGTTAAATGTTATGGCTAGGAGTTAAAGGAAACAGGCATTGGTCTCTTCCAAACAACCAATAATAATGAAAGTTGAATAATATATCTTCATAAATGTATATACATAACTGAAACGTAAATGCAATCCCGTTTCCAAAAAAGTTGGGACGCTGTGTGAAATGTCAAGAAAAACAGAATGCAATAATGTGTAAATCATTTAAACCCTATATTCAATTGAAAATAGTACAAAGACAACATATCAAATGTTGAAACTTAGAAATGTTTTTTCAGGGAAGGCCTTGCTTATTTCAGCAAGATAATGCCAAACCACATTCTGCACATATTACAGCAGCATGGCTCCATAGTAAAAAAGTCTGGGTCTGCCTGCAATCCCGACCTGTCACCCACTGAAAACATTTGGTGCATTATGAAAGGAAAAATACGACAAAGGAGACCCCAAACAGTTGCGCAGCTGAAGTCTTACAGTATATCAAGCAAGTATGGTAAAACATTTCCCTCTCAAAACTACAGCAATAAGTCTCCTCAGTTATCAAACACTTACAGAGTGTTGAAGGAGCAGTGATGCAACACAGTGGTAAACATGCCCCAGACCCAATTTTTTTTAAATGTGTTGCTGGCATCAAATTCAAAATGGGCATGCATTTAAATTTTTTTTTGATGTTGTCTTACTACTATTTGAATTAAATGTAAGGTGTGATTTGCACACCGTTGCAGACTTCTTCTATTTGCATTTTACACAGCGTCCCAACATGTTTGGAAACAGGGTTGTACTTACTGCTAGTTTTTTATAATGTGTCATTAAAAGTGCATTTAAGTGAAACAATCCTATTTAGAATTCTCATTAAACCAACGTTCTGATAATGTGTCATTGAATTACTACCAAAAGACATGTTGAAATATACATTCAATAGTGTCAGCTAGCAAACATCTATTTTCAAAGATATTAACGGCAAAGTCTTGGTTAGAGGCAGTGAAGAAAACGTTTAGTAGCTAGTTCAGCATTGTGTGCTGACCATTTCACCCACCGTGATTTAATGTACAACCTGATGCTCTGTGGATAATTACATTTAGACCTGGGAAAAAACATCTGTGACTTAATGCTGTTCCTTGTGCTTATGTCTTTTGAGGCAAATTGGCTAGCAATCTATTACGTAGAGCAGAGGTGTCAAACCGGTTCCACGGAGAGCCGAGTGTCTGCAGGTTTTCACTCTCTCCTTGTACTTGATTGGTTAATTAGGTCACTGATTGGTTAGTTTCTACCCTCACCTGGTTGTGTAGGTATGAACTAGGAACCAATTTATAGGAAAAACCAAAAACCTGCTGACACTCGGCCCTTTGTGGAACCGGTTCGACACCTGTGACGTAGAGCTATGATCACATGGGTGAACTGCTAGTAACCAGTCTGTGACAATTTGGTAGCTATTTTTATAGGCTATTTGAGTGACTGATAGATTGTTGGGTGATTCCTGGGCGTGAGGGGAGTAACAGTAGGAGTAGCATGCTGTTGCTGATTTTGGCTATTATATTTTTCTTAAATTGTACTCAGTTAATAAACCTTGAAGGTTTGAATACCGAGTCGTTTTGTACCTTGTCCTTATTCATACTATTGGTCCTACGATTTGGTGGCGTTTGGATGATAGGACGAACTCAGGGAAAGTTTTTAGCTGGTCCAGCTAGCGAGCGTGCTTGGATTCCTGGCCAGTAACACGGTTGGGTTAGGTTTTTGATTTAGCTTTATGATTAGGGTTTTGAGATTAAGATGAGGGTTATAGTTAGGTTGAGGGTTTTCCTTTTCTCCCCTTTTCCCTCTTCTCCCCTATCCCACTCTGGTTTTAAGTGGTGAACACAGAGGTGTGCTTGGTGACTGGATGGAGGCCTGTGGGTCGTGCCAAATGTTTTGGCTCTTTTTTCAGACTGGTGTCTGTTCATTTACAGATGAGACACACTTACAGTGCAGTACTACCCCAGCATTGCTTTAGCATGACCCTTTGCTCCCCTGCCGTGTGTATATGGTTGTCTGGCTGGCTTGGCTGAGTGGTCGGTGATTTGTGATGTTACCTCTGCAGCTTTAAACTGCACCAAGCAACTTTGAGACCTATTTTATGACTGTAATATGAGGTACTTAACGTATCCCTGCCATAAAGCACGGCCCAACAGCAAATCAGACCCAGAGGAGTGTGGTTACAGAGGAAGAGGAAGCAGGCAAGAGGGGGTGAAGTATTTAATGTTAAAAGACAGATAATACTCATCCATCTAGAACACATGGATACTAAAGTAGGCCAAGCAAGATATCATCTGATACACTTGTTTGCTTCCCAACAGAATAATTCTCATTCTTCTTCATGCTTCCAACAGTCAAACGTTTATTTGGCATGGAATGTCTCTACAGTACGCAAATAACATTCACCAGCCCTACATAGATAAGAAAATACCCAGCAAACCATGAACATTTCCATAACATTAGCTGAGATACCCATTATATTCCAGTTAGGGTGTGATCGAACATAATGATAATAACATCCTAAAAACACCATTTGTTTTATATGAACATTTTTCAAAATGAAAGTCATTTAAATGTTGCACACAACATCGGTAGCAACCACCAAACAATGTTTTCGGTGTGTTTTCTGGTAATGTTGTAATTGTGTACCAGTAATGTTAGAATGTATCTGGGGTGCCAATACAGGGTCCTGCCTGAATTTACAGAGGGAGCCTGTGCAAATTTCAACTTTTAACCCACGTGGTCCACCCATGGTTGTGGTCTCTGGCCGGTACGTTTTAGGCTGTGGCTGCCAGCCCAACCTTTTCTGCATCTTTGGCCTTAGGTCCATCTTTATAGCCAAAATCTTGAGTTCCCCAAAGGTTCTGGGCAGATGATGTTCTGCACATGTGTATATTCTCTACATATAGTCTCTGCTGAACTCATACATAACAGGCTATAGATCACATAATAGCCATGGTATTGTACATAGGCCAAACAGAACCACCTTCAGTAGCATATAAGAGTTTACTCATTTGCATGGAGGACTCAAGGATAACTAGACAAATTCTAACTTGCAGGTTTGTACTCCACAATGTAAAGTAGATTAAAAAAAGATTGATGAAGCAGAAAATATATGCAGTCTGTGTATGGACAATTCATTTAAGAACTTTAGTCTCCAATCAATAAGAACAAGTAACAGGAGTTACTGTAGTTTGCCAGGTCCTCTAACGTCATACGTTGGAAAAACTCATAGGCCTTGGTGTTTGTCCAGTGTTATGTTGGATATGTTTCACTAACCAGAATATGAAACAGAATCATGCTTCTCTATGGTTGAACAAGAAATTTCAACAAGTTACAAAGATGAACCTTTCAATTATCCTTTCTGATATTGGCCTAATGCTCTGCTAGGCTACCTGGGTAATAATACAATGAATGGGGATTTCCCATGTAAACAGAAGACAATTTGGGTAAGGAAATATTTTGGTAAGCATAGTTGTGTCACAGAAGCAAACTCCAACCGAAGTTCAGAGAATCCATCCAAACCTTTATTCCGCTAGAAAGCCTAAAGAACAGAACATCCTGGCTACAGTCTGCTGAAAAGTACCTTAAAAAGCCTTTAAAGTTCTGGAACTAAGTCTTATGGGCAGATAGCTAAAAAGTGGAAAGTTCTTGACTGGCCAATCAATTACCAGATCTGATTCAACTTGGGCAAAGTTTCACATGACGAAGACAAGTCTGAAGGAAAAAAAGCTCCCAAAACAAGGAGATACAGAAGATCGCTGCCCTGTTAGGATATGACCAGACTTTAGGCAATCATTGTATTGAAAGGATTTGTGATCAATTAATCAACATGAACACTTTTTTGAAACATTTTAATATGTCTAAATAATTTTCATATTCTAGAATTAGAGACAAAAACGTGAAATGTCGTGTAATTTCAAAATGTTTAGTCTGACATGAATGGACATACCCTCATTTGAATGTGGATTCTACAGTTTCACACTTCAGTGATTATGGAATAAAAAATCAGTGTGGAACAGTGCACAAACCTTTTGGGGTTTACTGTACTAGATTGAACTACATCCTTGGACAACATTTTTTGTTTTAGGCCCATTTTCTTTTGAGCAATTTTTACAGTACAGTAATTGTACTTAGGTAACAGTGTTAGGTATGCCAAAAGCTTGTGTATGTGTTCCAGAGACTCAAAAGAGTTAATTATGCATATTAGTTTGTATTGTAGCTCCCAGCAGTTCCCAAACAGTTCCCAGCAGTTCAGAAATAAAGATACTTGCGACAACAAAACCTGTTTTGGTTTACTGTGTGTATCGGCTGTTTATAGTTATATTTTCATGCATCAGTCTTACACTTACATGCAGTTTATACAGGTATAAAAAATAATCATTTAAAATTGGTTACACGAACATGCAACAGCATTTAAAAGGGGGAAAAGTACAGGAAAGGGGTGGAGATATGAGTCTTTAATTTGGAAAGTTAGATGAATATGACAGATGGCTTTTCAATACCCAGAATTACAGTTTCAGTTCTTTATTTCTGTCTCTCCCATTATTTCCTTTACCACTATTTTCTCTCCCCCCCTCTCTCCCTCTCTCTCTCTCTCTCTCTCTCTCTGTCTGACAAAGTGCTGCCTCTCGATCAGTCTCTCACCCTTTCTTCTTCAGAGATTCACATTGCCACTCATTGAAAAGCCTGATCTCAGCAGTCCTTTGCTAGGTAAAGCAATGAGAAACAAATTAGGATCAAACTCAATCTTTCTCTAATGGCGGTTCTGAGCTTTTACACAGTGCTGAGCATGGGAGTTCTGTGCATGGGAGAATGGGATTTTGGGACATGGGAGCATGGAACATCTGGGCATGGGACTTCTGTGCATGGGTGTACGGGAATTCTGGGCATGGGAGTATGAGACTTCTGGGCATGGGAGCATGGGATTTTGGGACATGGGAGCATGGAACATCTGGGCATGGGACCTCTGGGCATGGGTGTATGGGAATTCTGGGCATGGGAGTATGGGACTTCTTGTCACGGTCGTGGGATGAGAAGGACACAGGCGCAGAGTATAGGTAGTGAAGATAATCCATGTTTAATAAAAGAAGGACTCCAACAAAACAAAAGGCAGCAACCAGTGACGTGGGTATTCCTTACACAGGATAAACAAAACCAAAATGAACCACACCTCTGGACCTACAAACTGAACTTAAATAGGGTCCCCAATTGGAGGCAATAACTAACACCTGCCTCCAATTGGGGAAACCAAAAAAAGGATTAGAGGTGGGTAAAGGCTACCTCCTGTCCTGTCCTGGCTATGCCCTGAGCCCAGCGCAGAGATGGCTAGGGGCACAGCCAGGACGTGACAGTACCCCCCCCCAAAGGCGCGGGCTCCCGACCGCAAGACCGGGACGACCACACCCGGACCGGCGGAGGCTCAGCGCCCAGAGCTGCCGGCACAGGCCGGGGAGGCGGAGCCGCAGGGACAGGCTGGGGAGGCAGAGGGCCAGGAGATGGGAGAGCCCGGCGGAGGAACAGGAGCCGGCGGGAGAGCCGGCGGCGGGTCAACAGCCGGCGGAGGAGCCGGAGCCAGGGGAGCCCGCCGTACCGGTGAACCAATCTCCCTCTGTCTACATGATCCTGTCCTCTGGGACAGAGAGGTGAACTAGTCTCCCTCTGGCTACATGGTTTTGTCCTCTAGCACAAGAAAGTGAACCAATCTCCCTCTGTCTACATGATTCTGTCCTCTGGGACAGAGAGGTAAACTAGTCTCCCTCTGGCTAAATGGTTTTGTCCTCTGGGACTGGGAGGTGAACCAATCTCCTTCTGTCTACAAGATTCTGTCCACTGGGACAGAGAGGTGAACTAGTCTCCCTCTGGCTACATGGTTTTGTCCTCTGGGACTGGGAGGTGAACCAATCTCCTTCTGTCTACAAGATTCTGTCTTCTGGGACAGAGAGGTGAACTAGTCTCCCTCTGGCTACATGGTTTTGTCCTCTGGGACTGGGAGGTGAACCAATCTCCTTCTGTCTACAAGATTCTGTCTTCTGGGACAGAGAGGTGAACTAGTCTCCCTCTGGCTACATGGTTTTGTCCTCTAGCACAAGAAAGTGAACCAATCTCCCTCTGTCTACATGATTCTGTCCTCTGGGACAGAGAGGTAAACTAGTCTCCCTCTGGCTACATGGTTTTGTCCTCTTGGACTGGGAGGTGAACCAATCTCCTTCTGTCTACAAGATTCTGTCCACTGGGACAGAGAGGTGAACTAGTCTCCCTCTGGCTACATGGGTTTGTCCTCTGGGACTGGGAGGTGAACCAATCTCCTTCTGTCTACAATATTCTGTCCTCTGGGACAGAGAGGTGAACTAGTCTCCCTCTGGCTACATGGTTTTGTCCTCTGGGACTGGGAGGTGAACCAATCTCCTTCTGTCTACAAGATTCTGTCCTCTTGGACAGAGAGGTGAACTAATCTCCTTCTGGGTTATATGGTTCTGTCATCTGGGAAAGGGAGTTAAACAAGTTTCCCTCTGGGCTACACGGTTCTGTCATCTGGGAAAGGGAGGTAAACAGGTTTCCCTCTGGGCTACATGGTTCTGTCCTCTGGGAAAGGGAGGTAAACAAGTTTCCCTCTGGGTTACATGGTTCTGTCCTCAGGGAAAGGGAGGTAAACTAATCTCCCTCTGGGTTACATGGTTCTGTCCTCAGGGAAAGGGAGGTAAACTAATCTCCCTCCGGGTTACATGGTTCTGTCCTCAGGGAAAGGGAGGTAAACTAATCTCCCTCTGGGTTACATGGTTCTGTCCTCAGGGAAAGGGAGGTAAACTAATCTCCCTCCGGGTTACATGGTTCTGTCCTCAGGGAAAGGGAGGTAAACTAATCTCCCTCTGGGTTACATGGTTCTGTCCTCAGGGAAAGGGAGGTGAACTAGTTTCCTGCTAGGCTACTTGGTTCTGTCCTCTGGGAAAGGGAGGTGAACTAGTTTCCTGCTAGGCTACTTGGTTCTGTCCTCTGGGAAAGGGAGGTGAACTAGTTTCCCTCTGGGCTACATGGTTCTGTCCTCTGGGAATGGGAGAGGTGGATGCTTCTGCATTTCTTACAGGTTACTGATGACCTGCTTAGATGTGCATGTGTTTCCTAGATGACTAGCATCGATGTGCCAACAGGGTCTGTTTACTGTACATTACATGAGCTGTGCCTGGAGACAAGGATAAGTAACACGTGTTATAATCACTACTGCAATCAACTCTTGACAGCAAACACACACACACACAGACATCCCATAGGGGAGGCAGGTAAATATTATTAACCCAGTATGTTTGGCTGAATGAAAATGCAGACACATACACATGAATGCATGCACACACATACAAAGGAAGATACACCACACAACCCCCAAGCTACTTCCAGTCAAATCCATCATATCAGGGAGCAGGAAGAGCGCTTGCCCCCTATTACTGAGTATCTCAGTGGTGAGGGCCCTTCGCCAGCCCTTAGGGCACACTCTTCCGTCTCTTTGCTGCTCACAGCACTAAGTCCACTTTACTGCTCCCTGGGGAGCCCCCCACCGACGGATCATAGCCAAGAGTCCACGCTACAGCAAAGTCAGCAAACAGAGAATGGAAGACACAGAGAGATGACTTGGGAGAGAGGAGGGAGGAGAGGGATGGAAAATGTGTGTGTGCGTCTGTGTGTATACGCACTTTGTAGGTATTGTAAATACTTAAAGCACATGTGTGTACATATAAAGTATTGAACAGAATTTGTGTTATTATATCTGCTATTTTATCGTTGTTGTGAATCACACTGGTTTGACTAGACATTTGTGTCAATAAAGCATATCCCATTTGCATTTGAAATGGAGAAAAAGACAGGAAGAGAAAGAGTCCAGAACTTGAGGGGCAGAGAGTATGTTGTGGCAAAGAGAGCAAAAGAGGACAAGGACAGAGAAAGACTGAGTAAAAGAAACAAGAAAGAGATTATAAAAGTAGTCATGTACAGTGAGAGGATGAGGATAAGACAGCAGACAAATCCTATACAAGCACAAAGAAGATATAGTGTTTACATAAAATGAATATCAGTTCATCAGTCAGTTAGTGTTTGTTTGTTCAAGAACTTATGTGCTACATGAATGATATTAAGCAAATGTAAATGCTGTAGCTGACTGATTGATTTCATTAGTTTTTATTATGAAACCCCTGAAGGCCCTACAGTGTAACCAAATCTGATTGGGCTGACAGCCCAAAAACCAATGAGAATGTCAAGCTTCAGATAACCAATCAGATGACATTTAAGTCTCTATTATTGGTTGATTGACAGGTAGACAGAGAAATACACATACTGGTAAGCCTACACTCTTCAAAAATTGTACTAAAAAGGTACTTATGTTCATAAACACATCCTTAGAACATGTCATTAGGAAGGCAGCCAAGCTCAAAATCAAAAATCTACTATAAAATTATTTACTATACAGGCACATTTATCACAGTTTAGCTGTAAAACCGGGCAGGCTACATGATGTATTAAGTAAAACAGGGCTTGGACTGTGTTCAGAAGGCCGTACCTGTGCGATATTCTTCGGTTGTTGCTTTATTACATAGAGGCAGCTACAGAGAACATTGCTTCTGTCTGAGGTGGAATACGCCTTATAAACAGATAGCGTAACTACTGTTTGACAACCGTTTCATGTGCTGAATTACTCAGTATACCAACTCATGACTGTATGTTAGTATAATGGAAGTTCTATACCAACGACACGCAAAGGAAGCAAATCAGTGGTGCAAATCATGGAGAATACAAATAGTGGCTTTTAGAATCTGGTCAGGGAGTGCTGAGGCTGGAACAGAGGGGCTGCAGTAGCCCCAGCAAGCCGATCTTCTGCGACTATGGTTACAGTAGGTCCACTATCGAGTTCTTAATGTTAGCATTATAACACTTGTTTATCTAATTCTGTATTAAACATCACTTTTGTTTTATAATGTATCCTCAGATGTGATTGTCCCAGTAACTTCACAAGACAGCTGTTGTTTCCAGTCCACTGTCTGGGAACATAAGTATCAGATTTCATGGTAATTTGATCTGACTGCCACCCATGATGGCGCATATCAGATTGTGCTGCAATTGCGCTTGAAAGAGGTTCTAATTTATTAGGCAGCTCTCATAACATATTTCATTAGATTAAAAACTGAGTCATAAGTCATAAAGGTTGACAGTCCCTTGACATTGGGGACAACCTTTGAATGCGAGGTAGAATACTTCTGGGTGCTAACTAGAACGTCTATGTAGGGTTATTCATAGAACCCTCTGTAAATTGATCCAGTAGAATCATCTATGAACTTCAAACTTTACTTTCTGGACTTTGAGTGGATCTTCATAAGCATTATGAACCTTTACAGTTTTTCACAATCGCTTTGGCTCAATTCTCAAATGAGAATTATTTTTTCAAAACACTGTGTTCAAATTTCTGAACAATAGGTTTCTTCCTTACAGCAGATTAGAATTTCTTATTAATTTAAGAAACTTTCACTTTTTTTTGGCACAACAGTAGTACAATTGTCTACAACTTTCACAATACTTGCATGCACATGGCTTGCTGATCCAAACGGAGGAGTTGATTCTCAGTGAAACTGACATACTCTTCACAACTTCTAAACATTATTTCATCACATGTGCTATCAAATGCAAAAGGATCCATTCAATAACCTAAATCTGTCAGACAAACATGTATACTCCATAAATATCTTTGACATGAAATGTTTGTGATATCTGCTAAATTGGAAAATTACCTGTCGGGTGACATTGTAATGAAATAGGAATCACAATCTTACCAATCAACCAATCAAGTTTGAAAGCATATATATGGAGCTTGCCCACAGCACAATCCCTTCCCTTTCTGAACATGGAGGAACATCACAACCCTGAACAGCAGCTACCTGCTGGTGGAAGAGAAATAAGAAGATGTATAAGAATGCGTGGTGGTGATGTTGGGGGAAGAGGAAGAGGTAGAAGGCAAAGAATAAGAGACCCTGATGAAATCAGAGCCACCTTTGTGGAACATGTCATAAACCATGGTCCTACAATGGAAGAGGCTGGTCGGAGAGTACAGCCTCGTGTCAACAGGTCCACAGTGTCATCAATTGTGCCAACATTCACTAGGGAAAACAGGTAAATATGTGCTAGTTCTTTCCTTTTTTTTACAGCATTTCATTCACAACAATACAGCAACTATTTTAAATGCAAGCCTGAAATTCACAATGTCCCATAAGGTATGTATGAGGAATGTACAGTTATACACCACTATTTGAATACAATATACTATCTGTAACATGATGTATCTGTGAATTCTACATGTCATATATAGGACAGCACAACAACCTCCTGCTGATGGCAGACCAGCAGTATACAGCCATCAGCAAGAACAAGAAGTTTGCAACATGGTCATAGGCAACAATTCCATCAGGCTAAGAGAGATGTATATATATATATTTATTGATTCCTTAAGCTTTTGAACATTTTATATGCGTATTATCGAATATTGAATATATATCTATTTATTGATTCTTTTAAGTTGTTGAACTAATAACTGAATGTCTCTACCTTTGCTGTGTTTACTGTTGTTGTACATGTCATGTTCTCTGTGTCCTCCATGTTCATAGTGCTGTTGGATGTTTTTAGGGGGTTTTCATTGATCATTGATCATTGACTTTTAAGTAGTTTTTGTCTTATTGTTGTTCTATGTTTGCTGTGTTTATGTTAGGCTCCCATGAGTGTAAAACAAATTCCCCCACGGGGCAATAAAAGGTTTTCATTTCATTTTCATTTTTCATTTTCATGCAATCATAAATGACAACAATATCTTCGCAAATATCAGTTCTCTCAGCATTTACACTATACACAGAGTTTTAAAGAAAAAACAAGTCTATGAGGTGCCGTTTGAGAGGAATAGTGACAGAGTGAAGGAGCTGCAGTACCAGTATGTCCAGGTAAACCATTGGTGTGCCCATGGTATTTTGTACAGGGAGTTTGACTGTACTTCAATTATGCCTGCGTATAATTCTTGATGTTGTCAATACCCATAAGAACAGAAAACATTTCTACTTCACTAAACTGTCTGATTCTAGAATAGTAAAACTTACTTTATATTTTGTTTCTGTGTTAATATATAGAGAATAATGGATCTGGAAGGACTTGAAATGTCCCACATTTCTGTTTTTGTGGACGAGGCGGGGTTCAATCTGGCCAAAGGCAGAAAACGTGGCCACAATCTCATTGGACACCAAGCCACATTTGGCACACCAGGCCAACGTGGGGGCAATATTACAATGTGTGCTGCCATTTCTGAGAATGTTGTGAGCACACATATTCCACACATCGGGCCATATAACGCCCAACTTCTCCTGGCCTTCCTCAATACACTTTATAGAGACCTAATACCGGAACACCAAAGAGGTTTAGTCAGACCAGATTTGCCAGATGATGTAATTGTGTGGGATAATGTCAGCTTCCACCGAACCAACATTGTTAGGGAATGGTTTGCTGCGCATGAATGAATAACCCGTGGAGTTCCACAATACTCCCCATTCCTAAATCCGATAGAGGTTTTTTTCAGCATGGAGGTGGAAAGTACAGTGGGGAGAACAAGTATTTGATACACTGCTGATTTTGCAGGTTTTGCAACTTACAAAGCATGTAGAAGTCTATCATTTTTATCATAGGTACTCTTCAACTGTGAGTGACAGATTCAAAAAATGATATCCAGAAAATCACTTTGAATGATTTTTAAGTAATTAATTAGCATTTTATAGAATGACATAAGTATTTGATACATGAGAAAAGCTTTGTTTGCAATTACAGAGATCATATGTTTCCTGTAGTTCTTGACCAGGTTTGCACACACTGCAGCAGGGATTTTGGCCCACTCCTCCATACAGACCTTCTCCAGATCCTTCAAGTTTCGGGGCTGTCGCTGGGCAATACAGACTTTCAGCTCCCTCCAAATATTTTCTATTGGGTTTAAGTCTGGAGACTGGCTAGGCCACTCCAGGACCTTGAGATGTGTCTTACAGAGCCACACCTTAGTTACCCTGGCTGTGTGTTTCGGGTCGTTGTCATGCTGGAAGACCCAGTCACGACCCATCTTTAATGCTCTAACTGAGGGAAGAAGGTTGTTGGCCAAGATCTCGCAATACATGGCCCCATCCATCCTCCCCTCAATACGGTGCAGTCGTCCTGTCCCCTTTGCAGAAAAGCATCCCCAAAGAATGATGTTTCCACCTCCATGCTTTATGGTCGGGATGGTGTTCTTGGGGTTGTACTCATCCTTCTTCTTCCTCCAAACACGGCGAGTAGAGTTTAGACCAGAAAGCTCTAATTTTGTCTCATCAGACCACATGACCAATTCTTCCTCTGGATCATCCAGATGGTCATTGGCAAACTTCAGAGGGGCCTGGACTTGCACTGGCTTGAGCAGGGGGACCTAGCGTGCGCTGCAGAATTTTTATCCATGACGACGTAATGTGTTACTAATGGTTTTCTTTGAGACTGTGGTCCCAGCTCTCTTCAGGTCATTGACCAGGTCCTGCTGTGTAGTTCTGGGCTGATCCCTCACCTTCCTCATTATCATTGATGCCCCACGAGATGAGATCTTGAATGGAGCCCCAGACCGAGGGAGATTGACCGTCATCTTCAACTTCTTCCATTTTCTAATAATTGCACCAACAGTTGTTGCCTTTTTCACCAAGCTGCTTGCCTATTGTCCTGTAGACCATCCCAGCCATCCCAGTGCAGGTCTACAATTGAATCCCTGATGTCCTTACACAGCTCTCTGGTCTTGGTCATTGTGGAGAGGTTGGTGTCTGTTTGATTGAGTGTGTAGACAGGTGTCTTTTATACAGGTAATGAGTTCAAACAGGTGCAGTTAATACAGGTAATGAGTGGAGAACAGGTGGGCTTCTTAAAGAAAAACTAACAGGTCTGTGAGAGCCAGAATTCTTACTGGTTGGTAAGTGATCAAATACTTGTGTCATGCAATAAAATGCAAATAAATTATTTAAAAATCATACAATGTGATTTTCTGGATTTTTGTTTTAGATTCCGTCTCTCACAGTTGAAGTGTACCTATGATAAAAATTACAGACCTCTACATGCTTTGTAAGTAGGAAAACCTGCAAAATTGGCAGTGTATCAAATACTTGTTCTCCCCACTGTATATGGCTATCGGGCACAAGATCAGAGGTCTCTGTTAGACGCCATGAATGCTCTTTGTGAGGACATCACAGGCGATCATTGCAGCCACGCAACGAGCGGTTGTTATAGTGCTGTATAACTGTATATTCCTCATACATACCTTATGGGACATTGTGAATTTCAGGCTTGCATTTAAAATAGTTGCTGTATTGTTGTGAATGAAATGCTGTAAAAAAAAGGAAAGAACTAGCACATATTTACCTGTTTTCCCTAGTGAATGTTGGCACAATTGATGACACTGTGGACCTGTTGACACGAGGCTGTACTCTCCGACCAGCCTCTTCCATTGTAGGACCATGGTTTATGACATGTTCCACAAAGGTGGCTCTGATTTCATCAGGGACTCTTATTCTTTGCCTTCAACCTCTTCCTCTTCCCCCAACATCACCACCACGCATTCTTATACATCTTCTTATTTCTCTTCCACCAGCAGGTAGCTGCTGTTCAGGGTTGTGATGTTCCTCCATGTTCAGAAAGGGAAGGGATTGTGCTGTGGGCAAGCTCCATATATATGCTTTCAAACTTGATTGGTAGATTGGTAAGATTGCGATTCTTATTTCATTACTATGTCACCTGGCAGACAACTGTACTTATTCTTTTGTGAGAAAGAAACTAATTATTCAGAGTTTGAACTTATTGTTTTGAAAAAAATCATTCTCATTTGAGAAATGTTTTGGGTGAGTTACTACATTTTGCAGACATACCAGAGGGTTGTGGTGTCCCATGAAACCGTTGTTATTATTGTACACACAGTTTAGAGAAAATTAAGACTGTTTAAAAAAAATCACCAAGTGATTGAGAAAAACTGTAAATTCTTTGGGGATGCCATTTTGTGGTATGTTTCTGTTCACTATATATAACTTAACATTTGTATATCCAATTTTACATCTTTTTTGCATGTAAATCTTCCAATGTACATTTTCTGAGTACAGCCTACATGTAACACATTGCTACAAAAATAAATGTACTCTATACGTACAAATGTGCTTCCCCTTTCTCTGTGTACTACAGTATTGTACAATATTGACTTTTCCCAGTAGACTTTTATCTACTGTTGAAATTGTTATCTAAAAAGCTCAATAATAATAGCATTCAGCTAGACAAAACTGACATTCTTCTAATAGTATTATAAGCAGTCAGTGTCAATAAAAAGGTGAATTTGGATAAAGCAAACATTTCCAGGGTGGACTGCAATGGTGAAAAAACATCTACACATTTTGACCAGTATGGCATACACAATAACAAAATAGCTTTTCTTAGCTTTTTTTTTGTGGCATTTGCCAACTTACTGACAAAAAAACTAGGTTTTGAAGCATGAATTGAATATTTTGGGTGAGTTAATACATTTTGCAGACATGCCATAGAGATGAGATGTCCCACGAATTAGTTGTTACAATTGCACTTACAGTTTAGAGAATGTGAAGACTGTTAAAAAATATTTGCCAAAGCGATTGAGAAAAACTAAAATAAAGGGAAAAACATGTAAACAAACAAGAAACCAGGCAAGCCTAGTTCAGCCGGCTCATAATAAAGAGAGAATGACATTGTTGTCCTCCCTGGAGGTAAACCCGCGTCTCCCACGTGAGAGGCTGTCTTTAACCACTTTGCCACAGAGCAATACATTTGCCAGGTGTCGGTATAGCCTCTTGACATTATATAATTTTTTTCATGTGTGAGTTTCAAATATTCCTTACCGACCCCCCAGTGTGAGTTTTTTTGCGCTTGACTTCAGTACTCACTAAAGCATTTGAACTCACTCCAGCAATTGAATAGTCACCTTGCCAGGTAAGGAACACTACATACATTGCATTGAAAGCTTCTCTCGTTGAGTCGAATTCTAAAAGCTGGAAAAGTTGGTTGATGTGTAACTGTAGCTAGCTAGAAAACTTCAGCTAACCGCTAGCTAACAAAGCATGACCAGTAATTCAATGCAGTGAAAATGAATAAACTATATAAAAAGCATACAACAGGTAACGTAACTTCTAGAAGGTTTGATCACCGGTGTGATCGTACGCTTCAGGGACCACTCTAGCCTGATCACACTGGTGTCAAACGGTTAAGCATTGAGTTAAACTGAGTAACATTTCTTGTTAGGTTTACCTCCACCACAAATAGAATCTATGAAATGTATCACTTTTACCACTATGAAATGTATAACTTTTAACAGGAAACAGTTTTATTTTAGGCATCCTATAATGTAGCCTAGCAAGTGAAGGTTGTAGCCAGCAAAGTTTTTGTCAATCCTGAACAAATAATTTTTTGCCACTGGCCGTTTTAACAGCTATTTAGCCATTCGTGACTGACATTCAGTATCTATCAATATAAGTGACGATAACTGAATTTTTCTTCAAGTGAAAAGATGAGACAATTGTGTAGCCAGCGAAGTGTTTGTCTATCCTGAACAAATCCTAATATCCACCAGAAATGTTATATTTTAGGCTTCCTATAACATAGTAACAGAAGGTTGTAGCCAGCGAAGTTTTTATCTGTCCTGAACAGATCCTAAAACATAATGGCCCTCATTTATCATTATTGCGTAGAAACGGGCGTATATGTTGGCATAAGATTTTGCTTACACTCCTCTCACCATATGATTTATGAAGCTGTGCGTACCTTTTAAATCCAGGTGTACGCAATACCTGCCCTTGATAAATGCCGCGGCTGAAAACGATCGTCATTAGAATAACACGCCCCTATATATTCAAGTCTCCACTTCCCCCACGCCCTCATTTTATGCCATGGACACACGGAAGACGGCAAAAAAGAGAAACTTTGAGATTGAGACGATCACCAGGGAGGTAGAAATTGTTTTATTTGGCAGTTTAAAAAGCGGAATAAAAGATGATGATGTGATGTGGAGTACCATTCATTCACATTAATAATTGCATGACAATTTGTAATATTCGTCTTATTATTTTATGATATTTATTATCAATGACGTTTATTGTTATTTAGAAGAAGAATGTCGTTATTATTATTATTTATATTATTATTATTATTATTATTATTTAAAAGAAGAATGTCATTTTTATTATTTTGTCAGTCTGAATTATATTTTGGTCATTAAAAGCCTTTTATTACTGAACCCAGTCCGTGCGCAACTGCCTGGCCTAACCCTGAAACGTCATGTAAAGCGCACAGGCTCGCATTTGAAGGAATACATATAAATCAAATGCTTTGGTAGAGTCACACAAATTAAACATTGAAGTCCATGTTGCACAAAAATAAACACTGAAGTTTGTAATTATTATGTTGTTGTTTTTGTTACAGTGGGTCATAATATATCATATCTTTTAGTTTGTCAGTGCGTTAGGATTTTTTTTTCTGCGCATTTCTGCACGAACTCAAAACGTGCGTACACCACCTCCTGAGCTGGCGTAGGATTTGAGAGTGCCGTACGCCAACGTCCATATTGATAAATCTCAAAGTCACCGTGGTTTCCGGTGTACGTCAGGTGTACGCTGGAAATTTGGTGTACGCACTTTTGATAAATGAGGGCCAATGTGTTTTGACAGGAGTTGAATGCGCGACCTGTTGGTCTGTAGTCTGCATCTCTAACCACTACACAATTTAACAAGGGGTAGTCAGACACTCAGTCAGTAAGAGACATTTGTTCTTTTTGGCCGGTAAAAACCCATTCTGATTTTATGTAAAACCCTTTTAGACCTAGAAATAATCTTTCTTGCCTTTCAAATAATCATATAAAAAACAAAATATCCAAAAGCATCCTAAAATGGCACTGCATGAAATCTATTGTGTCCAAATAAAGGTCATCTTCAAAAACAAGGTTTCCTCAGATGAAAATAGTTGCTGGCAGAACCTTCTACCTCCACAAGGAACAGTGTCCTAACAGATGTAGTTTGTTAATCGATCTATAGCTACAGTATTTTTTACCACACCCTCTTTCCCCGTTTCTCTACATTCAAAGTTTCACTATTCAGCCTTTCATCCGTCTCTCATCTGGATGTTGTCATACACCTGTCCTCGCACACTCCCTCCAGCCCATGTCATGTCTTCCCCTCCTCTCCTTGTTGGAGTCTCCACTCAGAAACCCACGCCTAATCATTTCTCCTTCCTCCTCCTCTCCTTGTTGGAGTCTCCACTCAGAAACCCACGCCTAATCATTTCTCCTTCCTCCTCCTCTCCTTGTTGGAGTCTCCACTCAGAAACCCACGCCTAATCATTTCTCCTTCCTCCTCCTCTCCTTGTTGGAGTCTCCACTCAGAAACCCACGCCTAATCATTTCTCCTTCCTCCTCCTCTCCCTCCTCTCCATTACGTTATGCATGCATTAGTGACAGGGTAAGGGTGAAAAGTGTGTTGTGTGTGTGTGTGTGTGAGTGTGTGTGAGTGTGTGTGCGTGTTTGTGCGTGTGTGTGTGTGAGTGTGTGTGTGAGTGTGTGTGCGTGTGTGTGTGTGTGAGTGTGTGAGTGTGTGTGTGTGCGTGTGTGTGCGTGTGTATGAGTGTGTGTGTGTGAGTGTGTGTGCGTGTGTGTGTGTGTGTGTGCATGTGTAAGGTCAGTGAGTGCGGCCTGATGGGCTGGAATTAAACGAGGACACAAAGATGAGTGGAGGGCAGGCATGATATTATGAGACTCACACGTTTGTCAGCTGTTGAAATATCAGCTCGTAGACATTAACTGCTCTGTGGAATAAATGTTTAATATTCTCTGACATGTACACAGACTTACAGTATAGTCGTTCTGGTCTGCATACATACTGTACATGCTAGATATTATCTGCCTAATTGTGCTTTCTGGGAATAAAGTAACATGGGGAAAACATTCAATTCACATGGGGAAAACATTCAATTCACATGGGGAAAACATTCAATTCACATGGGGAAAACTTTCAATTCACATGGGGAAAACATTCAGAATGAAGAATTGAAGTCAGGTTGTTCCACGCAGCACCACCTCTACAAATGCAAAAAAACATTTTGCCAATTTATCAAGAAAATTTTGTTTTGAGCAACAGACTCTGAAAGTAATTTCTGGTGGTAAGGATTGGGTTTGTTGTATGCCAGGTATGACAGCACATCATACGATTAAAGTGTCATGATAGCTGGTAATAATGTTTATGCATTGGTTATGTTTTCATTTGTTTAAAACCTGCAGCATTATTTAACAAATCGAAAGTAATGTCCACTTTAAGAGTAAACCAGAAAGTAAAGTCCACTTTAAAGTAAGAAAGAAGCATTACAAAGCAGAAAAACTTTAATGAGACAGATATATGAAACGTGCATATTTTGCCAGATGTAACATTTCACCCAAGTTGGTACAAAAGAAACACAGAGCAAGTCTTATTCTCAATCCATTCATTTAAACTAATTTTTTTTACAGTTAATCATAGGTGAAATATATAACAAATGTATATGTGTGTATATAGTTCTTTGTCATAATATGTTTTTTTAGAGTTCCATTGACCTCTAAGTTAATAGAAAATATATAAATAAAAGTGTTACTTTTGTACTGGCTCTCCCCTATTTAGTTAGTTCTTTTCATCTGTGAAAGCAACCAACAGTAGAACTGACTGTAATACTGATTAAAGGAGATGTGTCAGTCAGGAGATGTCTCTGTCTGTCAGACAGTGTGTGTATTGTTGTGTTGGCACTGGAATATACAGTGGAGTGGACACTTTAATGAATTTAAGGTACTTCAATCTTGCACAAACGCCAAAGAATGTGCCCATCAATAAATGCTCCATGACCCTATGGCCCATAGAGAGATTTTCACAGGGACTCAATCATGGCTGTCACAATGAAAGACACACAGATACACAAACACACACACACACACACGCACATGGGGGGCACAGAGCAATCCCACTCCACTTATTAAATTATTCCCTTAAATCTGTGAGGATTTTCATTCTCCCCACTGAAGGCCTTGAGAAACCCTTTAAACCACATCAAGCATGAGAGGCTGTGAATACGTTGTGAATACGTTGACATGCACACGCAGTAGACACATACAGCCCCACCCCCAGAACCTCACCCCATCAAGGCAGAATTTACTACTTTGCTACACATTTTGGGCTATTTTACAGCCCTTGGACAAATGTCAAAATTAACCTAAATGTGTGGGATTTAGTTGGAATGAGCAAGAAGCCAACAGGAAAACAGTAATCTTGCTTGGCATGAACATGAAGCCAATAGGAAAACAGTAATCTTGCTTGGCATGAACAAGAAGCCAATAGGAAAACAGTAATATTGCTTGTCATGAACATGAAGCTAATAGGTAAACAGTAATATTGTTTGTCATGAACATGACACCAATAGGAAAACACAAACACACAAACTTACAGTTTATTCAGATTGGGAATTTGACAATAAATCAATTGACCAAACCTCTAAATTAACTATTTATCTACTAATCACAAACCGTGCCAATGACAAATTATTGAATGTCTACTGCTGAGCAAGAAAGCAGTTAACATTGTGATGTACATGTAGTGTGAAACTATTACTTTGTATAACTGGTTTTGTGTACTGGACAGGTGTGTACGGAATGGCGTTCATTCATATCTCAGCTAGTGAGCTTACCCAGTGAAATATGTAACACACACACACAAATACACTCACACACATACAATTGTAAAGTGCTCAGAGACTGTGGTGAATTCAGAGAATGTGGTGAATGCAGACTCAAATGGATCCTTGAGAGAAGACCAGGAGTATATAGTGTTTGATCACCATGTGATTCAGCAATGTCCACAGCCACCACATCACATACAATCACTCCATGTTTAGCCTTTCTCTAGCCACGCAGGCCATTTACAACACAACTTCTTTAAAAAAATGACAGTCCTCAAAGCAACTCTTACAGTACGAAACGCAGAATGAAAAGGTAAAATGGTGCACCACAGGGTCCAACTCTGGGTCCATTGGAATTCTACATGATGTACAGTACACAATGAATCGACTACTGTATCATTTAAGCATGTATTAAACCATGTATACAATCCTCAATATAAAAATAATAATATATGAATCTAACCATATGCAAACAGAATACAAATACTGTAAAATATTAAACTAGCTGAAGTGTTTTCTTGGCATTTGCTAAAGAAATTACCTGTTGCCTTACCTGTACACAGCACACACACACACACACACCTCGAAACCTTTCTGGCAGTGGTAACTCAGTTGTACCAAAGGAAGCAGAAGATAGAAAGAGAGAGGTAGCAAGACAGAAGAAAATAGACATGATACCTCAGCCTAAACACTTTTGATTTACAATGACCTCTAACACCATTACTGTCTTCAGTCCCTGGCGATTCTCATCAGTCCAAATGTTCTCTGTGGTTGCCCTTGTTGTCCTCAGGGCCTTTTGTTGCCCAATAGATGGGGGGCCCTCTGAGTCAAAGTGCACTGGGCTCAGCGTCCAAGGAGATAGAATCAAGACCATCAGTCCATTCAGGCAACTCTCTCCATGCGCACACACACACACACACACACACAGATAAACACACATGCAAGAAGCACACGTACACACATACACGCACACAAAGAAAAACCTGTGCATTCGCACCTGGCCCCAGCGCTGTGTCCAGATGATGATGATGCCATAATGTGCCCTATGGCACCATCATCTCAGTCCACCTACAAAGGTAATACTGGCAATCCAATGGGAAAAAAACGCTAAGCCTTTATGCTTTCTTACTCAAACATCATTCTCGCCATTTGCCATTTTGACACCATCTCTTTTCACAAAACAAGGCCACAATAACTTTATTTTATTTTTTCTCCTCGCTCCAAAGCACAATATTCAACCCCTAGCTCTCTTTTCTCCTTTCAATGTATTTTTTTGTCCTTTCTTTCTGCCTTTCTTCTTTCTTTTTTTTTTTTACCTCCAAGGTCAGACAGGACAAACAATGCCACTGGTGTCTGCTTGAATGGTGGTCGCTACCGGCGACCAGTGCCTAGGTTGCCAAGGCAACACTCTAACCATTAATTTTCAATTAAAACAGACAAAGAAATGACAGCTCGGGGTCTATGGAAGATGTCAAGAATCGGTATTAATATACGACAAGTGAGCATAATTGTGTGTCCATTTGCCTCACACTCATCTCTGTTATCAGTGAAATGTGAAAGTGGTAGATAATATTGGGTTGTGTGAAACACAGTCCACTGTTTTCTTCTAAAGAATCGAGGCTTCTAATGTATATCTCAGAGAAATAGCATTCTGCATTACCCATATGAATATTTTGGAAGAGGTGTTATTATTTTAATTACCATATGATTACACAGATGCCATTTCGTTTTATGTTTCAAACATATTTTACCATCATATGCAAGTGCACGTACACACGCAATAAAAATCACATTAACATAAACATACACACGCACGCACACACACACACACACACACACACACAGTTTTATGTACAAATATTAATGACTAATTTTATCAGTTTGATTGGATTTGAGCTTTGTGACAAGATCTCAAAATCACACCAGTTTGACTGTTTCTGTGTGATGTCTTTGCACGATTTAGCAGCAGTTACCAATGCCACACACTCAAGCAACACACAGCCAGATAGCAGTTTAGGACCTTCAGAAAACTACAGAGATTATCAGCACTCTAACAAATGGCTAAAGTCTCTAAACAGACTGCAAAAGCCACAGGAGAGTGACCCAGCTGAGAGAGAGAAAATAATATGAAGTTCAGGGAAAAGACATTACGCTTCTTTGTAATTGTACATGAATTTTGAGTGTGCATTTTCTCCAATAAAAAAATAATTGGCATGTACATTGTAAATGAATTTCAATTAAGTATGTAATGTGTGTATTAATGTATATATTATTTTATGGGAATGATAAGCTATATTGAGAGAAAGAGCAGAGAAAGTGTGCGGGAACTGCTGAAGGCCAGAATCCATTCCATTCTGCAGCAGTACACAGTACGTTATGCAGCATACAGTACATTATACTGTATACAGTACATTATGTGCACCAGAGGCAGATCTCATACCACTGGAACACCTTAGACCACACAAATATTCAAACGCTGACTGGAACTTTAGAACAACCTTAGTGAAACATAGGAACAGACTGAGGTTGGGCAGGTACAGATAATGTTAAGTCTGTTGGCCTTTAACCCTTCTGTTCCTCACTCAAAACCTTCCTTTGCAAATTTTTTGGAAAGGAAAGAAAAAGGTGCAGGGGAGCTGTATGTTTCTCCAGTATGTATGTATGAGTGGGATTTTTTTGTGTGTATTCGTGTTTACGTGAGAGAGGTGGTGTCTGATTACTGATTAGTGTGTGACAGAAATGGACATCTCACAAATTGACTGAATCTGTTGTTTGTTTAGAGGTAGATCTACCAGGGTGAAACTATGGGTGTTGTGGTAATGAACACTGAAATCGACTTTTACAGGTGACGTGGTGATAAACTGATTTTTGACATCCTTGCCCTAAATGAACTCTTTATTAAGTTAACGGAATTGTTGAAGGTGGATGATTTAGTCATTTGATCTTAAAAAGTCTTCGTTCAAACATGTTTTTTCCATGTTCGCTTCTTCTTATGACAGATGGTGGGTAGAATTTATAATCCTAAGAAGAAGAAAATTTGTTTGAACGAATTCCGTTTTTTCATATTATTCAGTTACGTTTTTCTTTTCTTACAGTCAATACATTCGAGCTCAATTGGGCTCCATATTAACCTGGCCAACATGATTTTCCTTCATGTTTGATTTGCAACACATATCATCTATCTACTTGTATTTTGTGGGTCAAATGCTTGGGGCATCACAGGCATTCTGTCCAATTATGGCTTTGAGTTCCAACAACTCAACTGCCAGTGAAAGAGTGCTAGGTGACAATGACACAGTTTTACGGCAAGACAAGAACGAAGACCACAGTAAGATCCATCTCTGAAGAACATCTTCCATTAAGGTATACTGTAGATTCCTAGCACAACGACCCATCAGATACATTCCCCGCCAGCCGGCTGCCAGTCATATTGACTGTATTACAGTAGCTCTTACTGTTGTCCATAGCGGACGGTTTTCAAGGTCTACAAATACCTCCTGAAGACCTGGAAAAAAGCCCATTTCTACTGGGACTTGGGGCGTGTGACTAAGGCCTAAGGCCTGTCTGACACAGGGAGAGGGGAGGATTATTCTCAGTCCGGTGCTCTTCTGCCGCGTCACAACAGGAAATGAGAGAACATGGATAATAATTACATTGATCTATTTCAAAAATGCTCTCTCTTTATTTAACCGTGCAACCACACACTCTTTCCTTCTCACTCATTTCGTTTTCTATCTCTCCCTCCTGACCTCCCTCTCGCCTGGTCCTGAGTATGTCCTTTAAATCACACAGTCCCTAAACTGCCCCATAAAAGGTGGCAGCTCTGCTCTCCCCCACTCCTCCCAGCAGTCTCCCCCATCTCCACACATTACTTCCTTTAATTAAGGTAATGACTTTCAGAGCAGTACTAATCGGATCCTCTTCTTATAGAGCGCAGACACACATGCACGCATGCACACACACACACACACACACACACACACACACAGTGACCCACTTCCACAGTTTAGCATAACATCACTGGTGCACACATTGTAAACCCTTGTGATACAATGAAGATGAGAAGAGCAGAAACAGAGGGTGAGCAGAAACAGTGAGAGAGAAAGAGGAGGAGAGTGAGATAGTGAAAAGGAGACACTTCCTATATTTGAAATGTTAGTATTGTAGTTCTTCCAGTTGCCAGTATAGAAAAAGTGGAAGCTATGGGAGAGGACAGATCCAACCCTTCATCAGCACACGAGAGAGAGAGAGAGAGAGAGAAAGAGAGAGAGAAAGTGAGAGAGAGAGAGAGAGAGAGAGAGAAAGAGAGAGAGAGAGAGAGAGAGAGAGAGAGAGGGAGGGCAGACCTGAGCACCACTGTATTATTTATCAGAAACATGCAGGCAGAATATAACTCCAGGTTTTGATGAAGACCGTCTTTTCGACAGATGAATTCATTATTAAACACCTATTAGCTCTACTCCTGATATCTCATTAATTCTCTGTAACAATTATTTAATTCCCATATTTTCCTCTTTATATGGCATGTTCAGTGTATTAATATGGCAGGAGTCACAGAGATGACAGCATGTATCTGTATCCACACACACACACACACACACACACAAACTTGTGCACACAGGCACACACACACGCAGAGGCAACTAGCTAAAAATTAGCAACTAGCTAACACAATAACATAAGACACAGAATCCATGCAAAGATGACAATATATGCGGTGAGTATATAAAATGCATGGACTTGACAGTCCTAGTGTATGTAATGCCATAGATGTAGTAAGATTAGCAGAGTATTCAGTACAGATTAGTGCTGCTATATTCATTTACAGTTTGGTTGTGATTTAACATGATGAGCACATTCTTAGTTGTCTGTTTGGAACAGATGGTCTGTTGCTGAGAGCCACAGGACACGGAAATAAACTGTTCAGGCGGTGACATTTTTTTGCTCATATATGTGCCTTGTATTTGCCCGCCTGCCCTCTGCCTGGATTGCTCCTCAACTCAAGATCTTGAAGCTAGAATAAAAAAAGAAGGAGCTGAGTGTGATCAGATGACCGTCTGTCTGTAGGTCCCTCTGTTTTTCTCTCACCCTCAAAGGCACCTTGACTGATAATAAGAGAGGCAATGCAGGTGGAAACATGGGGGGGTTTCAATTAACACCCAGCAAATTAATAAAGAGTAATAACTGTGTACGTGTGCGTGTGTGTATCTGTGTGTGCTTGTGTGTGTGTGGAGTGGAAAAGAACTCCCATTGCTCTGTCTGATGGGGAGGTCCCCGACAGTGGCAGGGTGATGGACAAAATGGCGCCCCAGTGCGAGGGGAAACATGATAGGCCATTTAACTCAGCAGATGTTCCTGATTGGCTATGTGCATCTTCAGAGAGTGGTGATTGGCTATATGCGTCTTCAGAGAGTGGTGATTGGCTATGTGCATCTTCAGAGAGTGGTGATTGGCTATGTGCGTCTTCAGAGAGTGGTGATTGGCTATGTGCGTCTTCAGAGAGTGGTGATTGGCTATTAAGTGGTAGTTGCCAGGTGCACACAGAAGAGGCAATTGTACACATGTGGGAAATAAGTAGTTATAACTGAATGAATACAAATACAAAGGAGGAATGGTGTCAGCTCAGAAGTATATTGTGTACTTTCATATAATCAGTGTGTGTGTGTGTGTGATTGTGAGTGAGTGTGAGAGTTCAAATATTGGTAAACAGTGTTTACATGCAGGACAAACTCACAATTATCGACGCACCATGTATACATCTATCTCAGATGTTTGTCAAAGATGAGTATATGTCTAACGATGTGAAAACCGACCACTAGGGGCAATGGTTAGCGCTATTAAGTTTGCCACGGTTCGCCACTGTGATGTGGCTGAAATATCAGCGGTTGAGTTGCTATGAGTTTGAATCAATGGAGAGAAAAAGTTATTTTGTGCAATGACAACCTTGTATGTATGATAGCCTACTGCCTTTTCCAACATCAGTATAAGCGCTGCCACTTATTTCAAATATTTCAAGCCTTTCCCAAAATGTAACTCTTACCTAAAATTGTCAGAACGAATACCTAATTATTAACACACAAAGCAAACCCTAGCCCTCAACAATAATACTTAACCTTAATCCCGACCTGGTCTTAAAACAACGTTAACCTAACATTTGACCTAAGTCTGACTTTTCCTTCACATCTGACCAGTTACTGAAAGACTGAATCCCCAAGCTGAAAATGTATTCTCCCCCTGAGTGTGGCAATTAACATTAATTATTCCAAGGTCAATGCTGTAAAATGAATGTGTTCTCAGTCAACATACCTGGTAAAATAAGGGTATACAATGTTTTACCCTAAACCAAAACCTAATGTTTTACCCTAACCTAAACCTAATGTTTTACCCTAAACCTTTATTAACCTTATTCCCACAATGTTACATATTTCTTTTGAACTTTTTGGTCCTCACATACACAAACGTACTGTACACACACATGCACGCACACACACACACACACACACACACACAGACACAGACACAGAAATGGCTATAGGCTTGACCGGGTGCACAGGGGAGTCATACCTACAGGAACAATAACACACCTCTTCTCTCTTTATCTCTGTAAACATTCCTTATCTACCCAGGCTACTGCCAGCCAGAGTACACACTCACACACACAGCTTGGTGCCTTGGACAATGTTTGCTCTAAGGAGGTGATTTATCTAGGCTCTGACCCGAGTGTCTTCCAACCTCCTCTCCCTTTATCACTCTGTTTCCATCATAACCTTCCTCTCTTTTGCTCTCCCTCTATGCCATTGAGTAAAGATGTACCTAGACCTCCCTGCATAAAGCAGAGATACAGTGAGGTAGACACACCACCTAGAAGCAGTACACATTTTAGATTGAGGATTAGGGCTCCAACAACTAATCATCTGGGTGTGCTATGGATCAAATAAACTATTAGCAGAAATAAGGGGGTCTAATCCAAATAGCTACCATTGTAATGACGTCAGTGAATCAACTTTTCTTGGTAAAATCACAAGTTTGTGAGCTAGAAACCAATGTGACCCAGCAACGTGTCTGGGCTACAAAGTGGAGTTGTTAGTTTTCAACTGTAACACTCGCTTGGTGACATCAGATATCATCACAGGAATGTCCAGCCAATGCGTCTTCTCGCAAAGACGGAGGTTAAATCTGAACCGTTCGGAAAGTAATTTAATCAATACACTCAATGGATTCAGTGGATTCTTTTTTATTTCTCTTTGAGGCTCAGAAGCTTCACAAAAGCTTTTTGAAAGTAGGTATGGCCATCATTTTTTTCCAATAAAAGGTTAAATTACAGATAAAAGCATTTGAATAAAGCATGTGAATGAAGCATGTAAATAAGAAAATTCTCAAATATGGGTCAAGCGAAGTCGTTTTTTAATACCTCTCAGATATCGGAATCCCACTTAAAGATTCTACATTGTTAAATAATTTTAAATAAGCTGAGTAAAAAACACGCTTAGAACATCAGCTCACTTGTGGCAGCTATCTGGCTCACAGCAATCACTTTATTGTTTACCTCTCTTCATGGAAAATGTTTGACAAAGTGACAGGTTGATGCAATTACATTGGTCATTTTGGATGTTTTACCTGAGAGGCAACTGATTCAGGGACGAGCCTATTTTTGTCAGAGTGGATAGTTATGGGGCTGGAACATTATTAAAATAATAACAAAAAGTAATTTGTACACTGTAATCTCAACATATCCAAGTCCAAAAAGAGATGTATTTAAAAAACTAAAAATATTATACTTTAATTACATTGACACAGAATCACATAATGTCTCCTATTTTATTAATGAGAATATTTAGTAACAGATTGACTAGGTTAAAAGTTAAGTTTCTGGTGATTTTACAGACATTTCTGAACAAGAAAGTAAAATTCCAACTTGACAAATTTTTTTATTTTCGTTTGTTTTGCTGTGGAGTGCCAAAAGAAATCAGTGTCAGGCTGATTTTAGTATGCAAATGGCCTGTACTGTAGTTGACCCCTATTTCACAAACTGCAGAAATGTTTCCATGATCACACGTTTTTTTAAATCATATTCAACAATCCACATGATGCCATAACTACAGTCTCATTAAATTTTTCTTTGACTTGACAAACAAGAGTTGACTTGTACAGTTTGACTGATTTCCTATTTTAGTTGCTGTTTCCTGTGAGTGTTGCTGTTTTTCTGTGAACTGGATTGATGGTAGGGCTCTATATGGCCTTTTTTGGCAAATTCTGTCTAGTTTTTGGGTCTTGGAAAAATCTTACATAAAAGGGTTATATTTAAATAATTACTTACAATTTTATATATCAATGTGTGATTATTGAATGAAAAAACATATTTATATGTACTGTATATTTTAAATACTTATTTACATGAACTTCTTTTGGCACTCTGATCATGTTGCCATTAGGAAGTACATTTGACAATATATTTACATACACTGTCATGACTGCCTGACTGTTTAGAAGGGTCTAAAGCCTACCCCTTCACTTAGACAAATGGTTCTGGATCTGCTACAAGCACAACATTTTGTGACATTATAAAATAAGTCAGACGTTCCATCCAAGTTGAACAGGCATCACATTTTAACTTCTCCTGGCCTGGGACAAGAACAAACACAGAGAATCACAGACAGGGTCAGGTCTGTGCAAATTCAGAAAGATGCAGAAAGATATGAATCTCTAATGCACCCAGTTAATGTCTTATACCAGATTTTTTTATCTGTCTAATATATTAAGTTGATTTCAGTTCAAATGAAAGGGTTACATTTGTTTTTAAATTCTAAGCTGTAATGTAAAGGTAAAAAGATGAAACGGAAAGATGATGCCTTTTTGGAATGGAGACACTTAAGAACTTCCTAGAGTATCTCAAGCCCAAGTAATAAAACAAGTGTCACAAAATACAAGTCACAAAATGAACCACTGGTGGTGGACTCATGTCCACATATCTGCCTGTTAATAATGAATCCTAACAGGTATAGAGTTCAACCAGGATTTTCTGACCAGGTGACCTGTCTAATGAAATCCTATTAGTGGTTCAGTGCTCTCAAAAAGTTACAATGAGGAGACAATGCATGACTTTGTATGATTGTTAGGCAACAGTTTCTCCTATCTATTTTGAGACTAGGGTTGCAGTCTATCAGCTTTGTTTCAGATTTGGCTGGGACCAAACATTCCATGTCCATACATTCCATGTCCACACAAATATGCACATGTATAAACACATGAGAAACCTAATAAAATCAGAAATTTTAAGAGCCGCATATGCAGTACCAGTACCACAACCTGCTTGTCCCAATCACTTCATTCTACCACTACTGCCGAACTATCTCAGAAATGCAGACTCAAAAATAGAAATTGACAAAATGCATTAGATGACTTGTGTCAAACCCTTTCTTTCTAATGTACAATAGGAGAAAATTAGCTAACAATATGAAACATCTCAAAAGGATGGGGATATTTTTAATTGGCTACGTTATAACCCATAGAATTCAACAACATAAACAAATGGAGACTTATGAATGAAATAAAAACATGATAAGACTTCTAAGTTTTTGTTTGATTGAGATTAAATGCTTTGGAAAGAGTGAAGAGAGATGGAATAGAATTAAGAGAAAGACACTTTCAAGATGCAAGCCGGGAACAGCGGTGCCATACCGGTTGTTATATTTCTATGTTGAGTGTGTTTAGTTTCAAGTTATTAAGATTCTATGTTCACTTTTTCAACCCTTGAGTCCATTGATTTCACCTGTGTCTTTAGTCTCCTCATCTGTCTAATGTTCCCCTTATCACCTCCCTACTGTATATAGTCTCTCTACCTGTCAGTTGGTCGGACATTGGTTCTTATTAGGTTTGAGTTCCTTGTTTGTCAGTTTTATGTCCTATAAAGCCTTGTCGTGATTTTGTAAGTCTTTGAAGTAAAGGTCTTTATTTGGAAATTGTCACGGTCGAAAGGAAGGCAGGACACAAGGTGCAAAAGCGAGTATAAGGAAATATCCTTTTATAATAAAGCACAATAAAACAAAAGGAGAGGCAAACTGCAAACTGAGGCACACCATAACTGGCACAAACAATGATACCCCAAAACTAAAGCAAACAAGAGTGATTTAAAAAGGGTCACAAAGTAGAGACAACAAGGTAGAGCTGCCTCTAATTGGGGAGAATAGAGACACCTAGAGGCACCTCTGCGGTCAGGTCCTGACTGTGGCCTAAGGATATATACAAATCTATATGTATATATGTTTATATATTATAATTTACAATTTTGTTTTCATTGATTTTATAATTTTTTGTCTTAATTGTAATGATCTTCCTACTGAATTTCTTCAGTTTGTGTTGGAAAAAGAAGGGTTAATATGCAAGAGAAAAAAATATCCAATAAGAATATTTCTTAAATCTTAAATTATCTAGCTGTGCTCAACACTCATTGACTAGGCCCTCAGGCTTTGAATAGAAGGCACCAGCCAACATCATTGACTTCCATTAGAGCAGCATTTTGGAATGACAGTAGAATCAACCAATCACAAATTGTCTTGTAATAAGTGGGACAATTGGATGATGCCTAAAGAGGGCCTAAGTATGTGTCACTAATTCAGAGCCAATAGCGAGCCTTATCTTGTTTTCTCATGCTGGAGCCTAGCTAGCTGAACAAGCTTTTTGCAGTGATTGTATGTAATGGCGATGGTCCAGCTGCCAGCCCTGACTTTGATCTCAATCGAAAAATTACATATTTTTTATTTTAAATCAAAAGACAAGCTACATGAACCTGTCATTATCCATTTCATTAACAAAGACAGGAGAATGGACTTCGTTTTTAAATGATTATCATAATGGTGAGTGGACTTTTTGTTTTCATCTACTGTACAGTTTGCTTTTTGTTGCTATCTCATGCAGAATGCAATGTCTAAAATATTATTTCAACTTTAGATCACTGATTGTGTGGTAAATACAAAGCTAATTGCGTTGCAATAGGAAGTACTGGGTAGATGAAATTTTTTGTAATGGTGGATTTTAGTTTTTTGTTGCATTATTGTTTAATTTATTCCACCACTATCTGAGTGACAATTTTGGCTAATGTTTCTTTGAAACAACACAACCCTATTTTCTTCTAACGTGGTTCCTACTGTCGATATTTGCAACCGTTGTGTTGCCTATGTTTGCTGCCTGTGAGCCACAGCCGAGGCGTGGCTTAGGACCGTTTGTCATCAAAGAATTACATCTCTCATCTCATCTTCATCAGCTTATCCATATTGGGTCGCAGGGGAAGCAGCTCCAGCAGGGGACCCCAAACTTCCCTTTCCCGAGCCACATCTGCCAGCTCTGACTGGGGGATCCCGAGGCGTTCCCAGGCCAGTGTCGAAATATAATCTCTCCACCTAGTCCTGGGCCTACCCCGAGGTCTCCTCCCAGCTGGACGTGCCTGGAACACCTCCCTAGGGGGACGTCCTGAGGGCATCCTTACCAGATGCCCGAACCACCTCAACTGGCTCCTTTCGACGCAAAGGAGCAGCAGCTCTACTCCGAGTTCCTCACGGATGGCTGAGCTTCTCACCCTATCCCTAAGGGAGAAGCCAGCCACCCTTCTGAGAAAACCCATTTCAGCCGCTTGTACTCGCGATCTTGTTCTTTCAGTCATGACCCAGCCTTCATGACCATAGGTGAGGGTAGGAAGGAAAATTGGCCGGTATATCGAGAGCTTTGCCTTCCGCCTCAGCTCTCTTTTCGTCACAACGGTGCGGTAAAGCGAATGCAATACTGCCCCTGCTGCTCCGATTCTCCTGCCAATCTCCCGCTCCATTGTCTCTTCACTCGCGAACAAGACCCAGAGATACTTGAACTCCTTTACTTGGGGTAACGCCTCATTCCCTACCCGGAGAAGGCCCTCCATCGGTTTCCTGCTGAGAACCATGGCCTCAGATTTAGAGGTGCTAATCCTCATCCCAACCGCTTCGCATTCGGCTGCGAACCGGTTCAGTGAGTGCTGAAGGTCACAGACCGATGATGCCATCAGGACCACATCATCCGCAAAAAGCAGCTCCAGGATACCGAACTGCAACCCCTCCCCACCCTGACTACGCCTCGATATCCTGTCCATAAAAGTTACAAACAGGATTGGTGACAAAGCGCAGCCCTGGCGGAGGTCCACCCCCACCTGGAACGAGTCCGACTTACTACCGAGAACCCGAACACAGCTCTCACTTTGGACGTACAGGGATTGGATAGCCCTCAAAAGAGACCTCCTCACCCCATACTCCCGCAGCACCTCCCACAGTATCTCCCGGGGGACCCGGTCATACGCCTTCTCCAGATCCACAAAACACATGTAGACTGGATGGGCATATTCCCAGGCCCCCTCCAGGATCCTTGCAAGAGTAAAGAGCTGGTCAGTTGTTCCGCGACCAGGACGGAATCCGCATTGTTCCTCTTCAATTTGAGGTTCGACTATCTGCCGAACCCTCCTTTCCAGTACATTTGAGTAGACTTTCCCCGGGAGGCTGAGAAGTGTGATACCCCTGTAATTGGCACACACCCTCTGGTCCCCCTTTTTGAACAGGGGAACCACCACCCCTGTAGTTCTCCTACATACATCTGCAAAATACATTTCTCAAGTCTTGCTCTGTATACACAAGCATCCAGGTTCTCTATCTATATGTATGACGTCAGATCTTTTACCGCTACGGAGGGCCTAGCTCCAATAGTCATGGTTCGCCACTGATCAATATGCATTGTTTAATTCTACAACACTAGGCAATATGTTGATGGGCACAACAGATGTAGCCAATGCAGTTCGGATGTGACTCCAAGAAACTGACCCGGCCGTGCAAGACTTTACTTCAAAGTATAATATAACTCAGTGACTCCACATTGTTAAATAGGTATTTTTACACAAACTGCCACACAGGAGACCAGGTATAGAATCTGGCCAGGGATAAGGAAGATTAGCTGAGGATAAACTGGCAACAAGCATCTTTTCCTACATACAGTAAACCAAGCAAAATGAGAACACAACTGCATCAGCTGAACTGTCCATGAAGGCAAGGAAAATCAACACAAATGAGGTCCCGTTTACAGGTCTACGGTATGTAATGCAGAGCTAAAATCCACTGGTATTGAACAACGTTTGGATCTTTTCAGTTTAAAAGTTAATGTGTTAATCATTTGAATAAGAACTATCTTGACTTAATTCTTTGTGTATTTTTTCAGGCGTTTGCATGTCACAATGATTCATTGATACATAATGATGCCCAGTTGTGTTGCACACCTGTCGTTGCAGGAAAGGCGTTTCAGTTGTCATATTTGTCATGTTTGGACCTAGTCCACTCAACTAAAGCAAAAGCTATAGCTGCTATCGATGTTAGCTTTGGGGAAACAGAGTTAGCATGCTAACTTGCTTGTTGTACTATGTTATTGCAGTGATCTTTTTTAAATACTATGCTGTTAAGCAATTACATTCGGTTCTGCATTATCAAAGTATTGTAAGATTAAGTGCATGCCCATGTTGTCCATAATCTCCCCCACTGACAAAAGCTTGCAAACTAGTATTGCTAGCTAACAGAGACTGCTCTTCAAGCTCCCTCCCTGGCTCACTACAGTGACTTCTACCCGCAGCCCTGCTGAACTTGGCTTGACTAGTTTTTCTTTCTTGTTTTATGATTTCCAAGGTGTTGTGAAGTGGCTGAGGCTGATTTACATAGGACGATACTTTGGTTAGCTATTGGTGGAGGTGGCTTATTTTAAACTTACTAGCTACTTCAGTGGATGTCATGTATAGTCATTTATGAAATTAGTTCTGAGATATCTGCAATCTGATTGGCTCAAATGAGGCTGAACGACTTTGACAATTCCCTGTTATCCACACTGTCAGAGGTAGGCTTGTTTATGTTGTCCATTTTGCAATAAAACGCTCTAAGGGGGGCTGATGATATTTACATACACTCACCTAAAGGATTATAAGGAACACCTGTTCAATTTCTCATTAATGCAATTATCTAATCAACCAATCACATGGCAGTTGCTTCAATGCATTTAGGGGTGTGGTCCTGGTCAAGACAATCTCCTGAACTCCAAACAGAATGTCAGAATGGGAAAGAAAGGTGATTTAAGCAATTTTGAGCGTGGCATGGTTGTTGGTGCCAGACGGGCCAGTCTGAGTATTTCACCCTCTGCTCAGCTCAGTTGCTGGGATTTACAACAGCAGAAGACCCCACCGTGTACCAGTTATCTCCACTACAAATAGGAAAAAAAAGGCTACAATTTGCACGAGCTCACCAAAATTGGACAGAAGAATGTTGCCTGGTCTGATGAGTCTCGATTCCTGTTGAGACATTCAGATGGTAGAGTCAGAATTTGGCGTAAACAGAATGAGAACATGGATCCATCATGCCTTGTTACCACTGTGCAGGCTGGTGGTGGTGGTGTAATGGTGTGGGGGATGTTTTCTTGGCACACTTTAGGCCCCTTAGTGCCAATTGGGCGTTGTTTAAAAGCCACGGCCTACCTGAGCATTGTTTCTGACCATGTCCATCCCTTTATGACCACCATGTACCCATCCTCTGATGGCTACTTCCAGCAGGATAATGCACCATGTCACAAAGCTCGAATCATTTCAAATTAGTTTCTTGAACATGACAATGAGTTCACTGAACTGAAATGGCCCCCACAGTCACCAGATCTCAACCCAATAGAGCATCTTTGGGATGTGCTGGAACGGGAGATTTGTGCCCTGGATGTGCATCCCACAAATCTCCATCAACTGCAAGATCCTATCCTATCAATATGGGCCAACATTTCTAAAGAATGCTTTCAGCACCTTGTTGAATCAATGCCACATAGAATTAAGGCAGTTCTGAAGGCGAAAGGGGGTCAAACACAGTATTAGTATGGTGTTCCTAATTATCCTTTAGGTGAGTGTATATGTCATATTCAGTTGAATACCCAACAGAAAAAATATTCCTTTGATTCTTGGTTTCTCATCAGTCTATTGTTTATGTGCAAAAAGGCATTCAGTATTTAATAGTTTCATAAAAACTCCATGTGGAATCAGAATGTTTTACCATTGCAACACATGCAAAAACACACACAAATATGCACATGTATAAACACATGAGAAACAATAAAATCAGAAGCACATTAGAAAGAGAGGAAGAGGACAAAGGAAAATGCAGAAGATCGAAGAGGAATCTGAGAAAAAGAAAAAGGCAAAACAATACAGGCCTCACAAAGCAGGGAAGAGAATCAATCTGTCTTCAAGGAGCTCTTAATTATACATTCTACAGCATTCTCCATCTTTGTTAGTCTTTAATTAATTCATAATACTGAAACAAATTACCTTTGCATGGATGAAAATTACACCTAAATGTGGCGTAGCAGTTTGGCATTTGGTGATTAAATATTCTTGAGAGAGTCAGAGAGTTTGATAGAGCAACGTTTGGTTGATGAAGTCGTCTAACATTATTAAGTTTGAAATAACAGTGGTCTCTTTTCCTACGTGTTCACATTAGTTACGGGGAGAATGTCATCCCACGACACCTGAAGAGCATCAATAAACATGGAGAGGAGTGGGCACCCAAAGACACACACACACAGACCTCTGCAAATTCAACAAATGTATTCTTTGTACAACAAATGTATTCAAATTCTTGATCAAGATTTAGTTTTTTCTTTGAACAGTGTTCACTCAAATCAAGGTTTGGATCATACTTATATTTTTCGTAAGATTAAACTGATAAAAAAAACAATTCATTAAAAACATTCTCATCTTGACCTAAGGGGTTAGTAATTATGGAGGGCACTACAATTCAGTATGTCACAAGTTTTTACGATTAACTAAGGTTTCAATACTGAACATAATGGTTTGATTTATGAGAAACCCCTTTCACTGTCTGTCTATCTTCTGCCAAGAGTGGCTCATTCTTTTGCATAACACCTTTGTTCTTCATTGTTAGCATCTTGGACTGAGGACTTAGACTCAATGCTTTCTTCACCTTCTAAATCTATCTTAAGTCAAAGTCAGATACGGTGCAGTAACGATAGATACAGTTCCATCCCAGTCCAAATTCTTTCCTTAATCACAACCCTCTACCTGTGTGGAACAAAGCACCTGCACTGTCCACATAATAGACCACATTCCAAATAATACACACACTAAGACTACTTTCTGGCCACAATATAATCAGGATACGTCAGAGGCAGAGAAAGCGCTGAGCTCTGAAAGAAATGATAACGCAGGAGAGAATAGGCTAGTCAGAATCCCTTTTCTCTTCCTCTCCATACGTATATAGATAATATAAGCAGTGCTCCCATGTCTTTGTCTGAGCCACTGTATCTTTTCTTCTTTAAGTCATAATCAAAGCAAGAGAAACACAACACCATACAAATAAGTTACTAACTGTCTCAATCTCCCGTTTAGTTTGTGTGTCATTAGAAGAGGAAACCAAGTCAAACCAAGACATTTTGAAAAGGTTTGACTTACAGCATTTTTACACTACATATATTATTTATACAAACAAGAATATTTCATAGTGTAAAGTGTGAAAATGGCAATAAACTATTGGAGTGGAATGGGTGGTGAGAAAGTGAGGTTCTTCAGTTCATCCTTTGGAATTACCTTTTCTGACGGAATCAGAATTTTTTTTTCCATAAAGTTGAAATTGTCTACTAAGGACATACTCATGTTCTTGAACGGACACATTAGCCACAGTGGAGAAACCAAAGATGACTACAACTCAGTCCAGCACTGGCGAGGTGATGGATTTTTGCCTGAAATTACAATACTTTTAGCTCAGAACATTAAAAAAATTGCTTTTCAGATTTCACTTGCAAATTTTACCAAACATAAAAAAACATTATTTTCAGATTAGGAATCAGTTTTTTGATGATCGGCATAATTCCACATCTTCCCATGAGCCTCACTCCTCAATCAATAAAATCAATCACATTTATTTATAAAGCCCTTTTTACATCAGCAGTTATCAAAAAGTGGTTTTACAAAACACCTTGCCTTAAGAGTACAAATTATAATAATTAATAAAGGCATGTGGGCTGAATCCAGAGTCTATTCAAACCTAGTCCAGGTCAGAACCATGACCACATGGACAAGGACAGGGACAACACGGGGGGAGGACAGTGTCAGCAGAGTGGCAGCTGAAATCATCAGGTATCGTCTTGATCTGCAACACAACCAGGAGGATTTTGGACAAGGACAGCAACGAGTCTTTTCAAGCCTGGTATTCCGGAGGTGTGGGCCAAGACCTCATGTCCTCCTGAGATTAAAACAGAGCAGGAGACAGGGAAAGTTAAGAAAATTAATTCCTTAGATCTTCAAGGATTTATTGTGGACAAGGAGAACTGACCCTACTCCCCTAGCACAATAATATAGCAGCGTAAGACCTTGTGGCTGAGACAGGGGGTCCAGTGACACTGTGGCCCTATCTGGGGGAGGAAATCAATCCACCCACATTGCCAAGCATCAACCAAAGGGACCCTCACCAACCGCAACCACCCTGAATGAGGGCCGAGTATTGCCAGCAGAGTACAGCCCAATTGCACAGTGCGCAACAGAGAGACAACTACAAGCCAGTGACTTCGCCCCCGAATGGCATTGGAGGGAGGGCATCCCAGTGGCGATGAGAGCCCACCTGGCAAGACAGCAAGGGTGGACAGACCATGCTGTAGAGATTAGTCTTTAGTAGACAATTGAAAGTTTGCAGTGAGTGTGCATTTCTAACCTTAATTGGCAAATCATTTCACAGTAGTGGAGCTCTATGAGAGAAGGCCCTACCTCCAGCTGTTTGTTTCGAAATTCTAGGTACAATTAAAAGGCATGCAAGTCCATGTATTGATTTATAGGTTACAATAAAATCAGCCCTAACCCTAACAGGCAGCCAGCGTAAAGAGGCAAAATGTTGTATTCTAGTTAGGATTCTAGCAGTCGTGTGCATCACTAATTTAAGCTTATTGATTTATCAGGGTAACCGGAAAGAAGAGCATTGCAGTAATCTAGTCTAGAAGTAACGAAAGCATGGATTAATTTTTCTGCATCAGTTTTTGATAGAAAGTTTCTAATTGTTTTCGAAGATGAAAATAAGCAAATCTTGAGACATATTTTATATGTTCATTAAAGAGAGGTCAGGGGTGAGGGTAACGTCAAGGTTTCTGACAGTTTTTTGGGATACGACCATGCAACCTTAAAGGTTTACAGTGAGATCTGCCAACAAAGCTCTTTGTTTCTTGGGTCCTAAAACGAGCATTTCTGTTTTTCTTGAGTTTAAAAGCAAGAAGTTCTCTGTCATCCACTTCCTAATAAATGAAAGGCATGCTTCCAAAGTAGCTAATTTTGGAGCTTCGCCAAGCTTCATCAGAATACACAACTGTGTGTCATCAGCATAACAGTGAAAGTTGACATTGTGATTCCAGATTACATCACCCAGAGGCAGCATATATAATGAAAACTATAATGGGCCCAAAACCGAGCCTTGAGGAACACCAAAACATACTTTTGATTTGTCAGAGGATATGCCATCCACACATACGAACTGATATCATTCAGATACATTTCAGATAATAAGATTTAAACTCCTGGAAAACAAAGCGTGCCAATATGTCAGAGTTCTAACCATGGATCTTCCCACTATCACACTAGTCTGCCATTGAGCGCTCCCAGCACACCCCTGACCCGGAGTCCCCATCACAGGCCTTCCTCCTCCTTGGGTTTAGAGGATCCCCTGGCTCTTCACAGACTACTGGAATAGATCGTACACCGACAACGTGAGCAGACGAAAGGGAAACCTACAGATTGGAAGTCAACTCCCCCAAGAATATAATTGCGCTAGAACCCAGTGCAGAAATGTTGTTCCCTGTCAGCAGAACGTTCTTCTTTCCCACCACAGTGTAGGGCTCTGTAGGAGTAGGAGGCCACCGTCCCCAATCCCACGACTGACAACCACATTTCTCCATGGGTAATTGGTCCAGTCCAGGACTGCGTTGCCATCGGTGAAGGGAAAAAGAAGGTAGGATAATAATTCCTAATCATTTGTATAAGTTGTCTATCTGTAAGCTAAGTTTAGCAACTTTTTCCCCTTTAGCCAAGCAAAGAAAGAGGGATGAATGCAAAGAATCCAGAACATAAATTCCAGTGGATACGACAGAATGGGCCAAACGCGTCACAAATTAGTTTGCTCTTTAAAATTGCAGTGTAAATACGAAAATGTTAAAAACTCCATTATAAACAAAGTAAAAAATGAATAAATAAGTAAAAACAAATACGATCAAAACAACATGACAAAAAGCAAATAGAAACAACAAGCCAAGTTTGCTACTCCTGTTTACTCTGCATTGCTTCTGAACTTTGTTTCTAAATGTCTGTAAAAGCCCTGTAAAACAAGCGTTTGTGTGTGCGTGTGCAGTGTTCCAACCCCCTGCAGCTCTCCACTATGAGGAATGACGGAGCGGCAGTTATAGCCAGAGTTCTATAGTGACAGACTGCAGCTCCGAGAGGGAGGGAGACAGTGGTATCAGACTCACCTCCAACACCCCTGTGGAGGCGTATCCATTATCACACACACATAAAGGAATGTATGTACTGTACACACACACACACACACACACACAGAGAAAAGTACACCCAAGTGAAGGAGTTTGTATGTCTGGTGGAGGAGTTGACAGTGAGCTGAGCCTGTGTGTACTGCTGTTTACAGACATCACAGAGCAACACTCCTCAGCTTGTAAAGGAACAACCATGTCAATTATTCTCACCTGAACACAGATCTTTCTCTCTCTGCTCCTCCTCACTATGTCTCAGTTTTTAGTTACCCTAATGGGCTTTCTCTATATCCATCTTTTTCATTCTCTCTCTCTCTCCCCCCACTCCATCTCTGTCTCCATCCTCTCCTGATGCTCTAAGAGGCCGTCTCTCATGATGATGAGAAGCCATATTTTTGGAGTCCCTTCAGATCACACGGTGTCAGGAGAATATGAAGGCAGGGCAGGAAAAAAGTCATCACAAACAACAAACAGATTATCACAAAAGCTGTGCTTGTGTGTTTGTTTTAGGGAGAGGGGCTTCATGTATTGTGTGTATGTGTGTGTGTGTGTGTGCGTGTGTGCATGTGTGTGAGTGTGTGGAGTGCCAGGTCTTATGCCAGCCTGGCAGGTATTGTTACCTTCTGAAAAGGAACATGCCACACATAGGATTTACTCACTAATAAACATAGACATGAATACAACCATCCACTTTGCTACCAAGAGAAGAGAGAAAAAGAGAGATGTATATACTGTCAACACTGTCACAGAAAATGGCTCTCAAATGAAGCGAAGCGTGCAGCAGTACAAGGGACTCTGGGAAATTGCCTTTTATCACTTCCCAAACAATGGGCTGTCTGACAGCCCGGAGCCTGATAACACACACACACGCACATGCGCGCACACACACACACGCACATTCTTATTTTACTATCACTGTAATAGAGATTTTCGGTCCTCACAAGTCTAGTAAAACAAGGACACACACGGTGCAACTGATAAGTCAGCCCAACGCCATTTACATTCTTTTTTTTCTATCACCAACCTCTCTCTCTCACTCTCTCTCTCTCTCTCTCTCTCTCACTCTCTCTCTCGCTTTCTCTTTTCCCGCATTCACTGACTTACTGTCCCTGGCAGTGGTATGCTTTCATGTGGTTAAGCTTCGATTTTCATCCTCTCCTCTCTGCTCCTCTCCTCTCTGCTCCTCTCCTCTCTCCTCTCTGCTCCTCTCGTCTCCTCAGGCCTGTACGTACATCCCCTCTTTAATGGGGCTAAGTGCTGTAAGCTGGCTGTGAGCAGATGAGATTCTCCCAGACGGTTCTGCTAGGCTTATAACTGCCTCTGTTTGTCATTGTTATTATTATTCTCATTATTCTCTCTCTCTGAGTGGAGGGGAGGTGGAAGGGGTGGCGGGGGGGGGGGGCGGTACTGTAGTCCTGTGATGCTTGTTAAATAAACTGGATATTTACTACCATGACAGACAGATTATTTACTAACACACACCATTTCACACGCCCATCACTCTCTCCGTCTTGTTCTGTCTTGTCATCTCTGTGTCTTGGGGTGGACGATTTACCCTCTACTCTTTTCCATAATAGAAAGATTAAGGAGGGGCAGTGTAGGGTCTGTTTGCTAAATAATCACTATGATTGTTAGCTATGTCTGTCAGACTTGGTTCTGTACAGCATTGCTCAGTCGTACAGTAGGTTCTGTGTTATAATCACACTTCTCCAAGTGGATCATTGTTTTCTCCAAAGACGGACTTGATACAAATTTCATTTCTAGTTTCTTCTTAATTCATCGTGTTACATGAACAAAATCCTTATCCATGAGTTACTTTGAAGCATATGGCTAAAGGGGTTGCTAGTTTGGTTAAACCTTTCCCTTCCACACAAAAAAAAAGTGAAATGGACACAATCCGCATCTCAAAAACAGCATGTTTCTCAAACGAGAGAATGGCAAAATAAAGTTCTCACAAAGGAGATTTTGTAAGGCAAATACACCTTCCGTACTGTATAATATGAAATCAAGAACACGTGCATGAACACACTCACATTTTACTAGCATTGTTGGGAACTTTTAACAGACACGTACACACACACACATTCAAACACTTTTAGCCGTGAGACTTTTCCTATGTGATAGTTAGCAGCAGATCAACATATTAGGCTAAGTGAGCTGTAAAGGTGGGGAAGAGAAAGAAACAGAGAAAGTGAGATAGTAAGCTCTGGGAGATATGGTTAGAGAGAGAATCAAATGAGATGGGGAGACAGAGAGAGATGGGTAGAGAGAGAATCAAATGAGATGGGGAGACAGAGAGAGATGGGTAGATAGAGAATCAAATGAGATGGGGAGACAGAGAGAGATGGGTAGAGAGAGAATCAAATGAGATGGGGAGACAGAGAGAGATGGGTAGAGAGCGAGAAACAGACAGAGAAAGCCAATCAGAGAGAGAGATGGAGATGGTGAGAGAGAAAGAAAGAGCAGGAGGGGTGGAGAAAGAGAGAAACTCAGATAGGAACAGAGAGAAACGGGAAGAGACAGAGAGGAGGAACGAGAGAGGAGGCACAGTGTCAAGGGATCTTAAATCTTTCTCTCTTTACCCAGTTAGAGATTATAGAGACACCATCTATATGTACTGTATGCCACTGCCAATGGGTTAAAACCTTTGGACTGAGTGGATCATAATGCTTTATAGTACAGTTTTATAGAACAATGCATTGTGTTCTTTTTCTATATGAAGTCCTCCTGCGTGAACTACTACCATTTAACACATTATTAATTACTATACAGATGCAGCCTATCAGTCCCAGTATCAGGGATGGCTAACTCCAGAGATCTCCCCTGAATTGGGTACTTTATTTGGGCATCACACGTGGAATGAGTTACAATGAACTTCTAAGATGGAGGAACATTGTGTACAATCGCCGTGAGACATTTCTTTGGGGATTGTGATTGTGTTTAGCTTTTCATATATTGTTTAATGTATCTATTATGTGGTGTTCTTTGTGGGGTTTAAATGAATGTACAATGTACTTCTGTTGTGCAGTATACCTTTAGGAATTGTATGAACATGACCAGAGTTTTTTCTCTTGTGATCTACAAGGACCTGTTCTCAGTCTCGCTCACCTGGTAGAATAAAGAATACATACAATAAAAATAAAATTCAGGAATGGTAGAGACAGTAGTAGAGACAGTTTTCTACTTTGAATAAATGTAAGGAATTATTTTGTGTGATTGAACACAAGGTGAATGCCTGTGGGTGTAAAGAATCAGACATCTGGTGTGATTTTTCTTGCGAGGGTAGACACACAAACTGATGAACTCACGCATGTTAAACTCCCTTCCTTTCCTCTGCCCTTGGAGAGGCCATTACATCCCTGTTCATCACAGGCTATCCCAAGTTGAGAACTGGTTTTAATTCAGTTAACTTGGTGAGTTCATGCTAACAAAACAAAAGGTTGTCCATGCTACTGCAGCCACAGCTCTCCCCACAACCTTTTAAAGCATTTTCCCACTCAGAAGAGACAGAGAGATTCTAGAGTGTTAGCTCAGGATGCTCTGCGTGAGCCTTCGTTCACAGTCACTGAGCCTTTCTCGCAGCATTGCAGCGTAAACAGATCCGACTCATTCAGAAAAAAACATTTTGTTACATATACATTTTACATAATCACCTACACCCTACACTCAAAATACGAAAAAAGCTAACCTTTAATAAAAATTTCATTTTCTTTGTAATTGCCTCATGAGAACCTAATGGCACTGCATTCCTTATCTTTATCTATAGGAAGGTTTCTGTTGATCGCTGTTCTCTCTCTGTCTCTTTAACCCTCTCGTTCTTTAACTCTCTGGTTCTTTAACTCTCTGGCTCTTCAACTCTCTGTCTCTTTAACTCTCTGGCTCTTTAACACTCTGTCTCTTTAATTCTATGTCTCTTTATGTGTATACGATGCATTCATAAATTATTCAGACCCATAATTTTTTCCACTTTTTATGTTTCAGTCTAATTGTAAAATTGATGACATTTATTTTTCATTTTTGTTCTCATCATTCTACACACGATACCCCAAAGTTACAAAGCAAGAACAGGCTTTCAGAAATGTTTAAAATTTATTACAAAATAAACATAGAAATATCACATTTACATACGTTTTCAGACCCTTTTGCTTACACTCGAATTTCAGTTTCATTTGATTAAAATGTATTGCAATACCACTTTATGGCACTGCAACTTTATATGAGGCCAGCCTCATATCAGCCAACCCTTCCATGGTACAAAAAATCAGAAGCTGGTTTGCTCTAATGTAACTTTTACACACTAGGGTAGGCCTAAGTGATTTGAGCAAGCGATGTGATGATTTTTTTTGCTAGCTAATGTTATCTGAATACTCTAGCATATGATTAAGACACTATTGTACTTCTATATTCGTATGAGTGGAGTAAACATAAATTATTGATGGGCTAACGTTACATTTTGTTAGCTAGCTAGCCTGAGTATTGTCGGTTAATTTTAATCATGTAATGTGTATGGACGAGAAAAAAAAAATCTAATTGTCTGCACATGCTTATAAATTATTGCATTATGCAAGAGTGTAAAATAATTTACTTGCATTATTCAATGGTGCAATACGTTTTAGAAGAAAAAATGTCTTGCATTGGTAAAAAGGCTACACTTGCTGTCTAGGCTAGCACCTACTATGACATTTATGGTCAATATGAACTGCAGACCAAGTATGTCTCATTGCCAGCCACAACAAGGGTTCAGGCGATAAAGTAATGTGAATTGAAACGCTTATTTACATGTTATGTAAATTACAAAATTGTCGCGATATCTCCAAAAAATTCCCAGCCAGCCCACAGGCTATACTAGCCCAGCTGTGAAGGGATGGGGGGGAGGAGCAGTGGAAGGTTATTAGGCCCTGTTTAATATTCATTCAAGAAGAGGGAGTTGGTCCATTGAGATGTTTCCGTTTGAAGGTTCCACACGTAACAAAATGCTTCCCATCTCCCACATGTATGCACACGCACACACACACACACACACATGCGAATGCACACACTCACAAACACACACGTAAATGCACACGCACGCATACACACAAAACATTCCATTTCAAGGAGCCACTGCTGACAATATCCCTCCTGTCCCTCAAAACAGTTGTGATGATCTGGTCCCTCTGGGAGTCCTTAGGCTGCATCCCCGAGGCTTCAGGGAGGAGGAGACTGTGTGTGTGTCAGGGGTTGTGGCAGGGTTTTGTTCATGGAAAAAGCGTAAAAAACCTCAAGGGCCTCTTCTTGACATTGGATGGGATAGGGAGGGAGAACGAATGGAAAGAGATGGAGGACGGATGGAGAGGAAGGAAAGAAGGATGAAAGAGACAGATGGAGCTGATTGGCCACTGACAGCTTTACATTATCTATTCAGTGTTGTAGTCCACATTATAACACACATACACACACACACACACACACACACACACAAATCCACAGGCCACGTGCTCACAGTAACGCAGCCCACGATGCATGATAAGATGTTGAAATTACCACTTAAAACATACTTCTAAATGCTCCTTTAAATGCTTATGTTGCCAATATTAACCTTATAATTCATAGAGCCACTGGCCTGTAAACCACACTGAGTTTGGAACCAGACCTACAAGGAGAGGAGAAATTAGAGAGTGTTGATCTAAATGCCCTGCAACTCCTTTTCATACACATACACGCACGCATGCAGGCACACACACAAACGCAAGCACACACACACACACACACACACACACACACAGACAAACAGAAACATATTAGCTCAGGCACATACCAAATCATCTCTGTGTTTGTGTTGGTCAAAAGAAGAGAGTGGATGAGAGAGGGAGTTTTCACTTTTGTTATTTATTATTTATCTTTCTAATTTTCCATTTGTTATTTATTACAGCTTTCTTATTTTCCATTTGTTTTGGCCATGTAAACACATGTTCCATGCCAATAAAGCAGTTTAAAGAAAAAAGAAAAAAGAAAAAAGGGAGAGAAACAGGATAGGATGAGAGAGAAATGGATTGAGCAAGTTTGGAAGACAACTGTGTGGTGAAGGATACAATACCTCTGTTCAAGATGTTAACTAGAAGTATTGTTTTACAATATTACATCCGGAAATGTATAGAAGAATACACTAGTCAATGGTTTATTTGGTAGCAAAAATGTCACCCTCGAGCTATTGCCTCAGAGGTGATGCACAATATTGTCTTTTCCTGCCTGGATTACTGCAACTCACTGTTAGTAGAGCTCCTGGCATACGCAACTAAACCCCTGCAATACAACCCATCTGATGTTCCAAGATCTCTCATGTTAACTCCCCCGCCCTTTCCACTGGCTTCCAGTTGACCCTTCACTACGAGATCATGGTGCTTGCCAAGAGAGTAGCTCCCGATCTACCCATTCAAAACATTTATTTGTCTTAACACCCCTTTAATAGAAGCAGCTAACCATTGAAGCTAGGACAGCACACACCCTGACCATTTTTAAGAAAACGTTTAAAACACAACTATTTCAGAGAGTATTCAAAACAACTCCACAGACCAGCACCCCCGTTGACTTTGTGACTGATGACTGCAATATTTAGTGTCTTGTTTTCTTTTGTCTTCAAAATTCTTGAAGGCTATTTTATTCCACCTAGCTATCTGCAATCTATGTGCCAACTGTATGTCTGCAGAATGTCTACCATTTAACATCTCCACTGGTTCCAAACACCAGTGTATGTGTTGTTTCCCACTGACAAGGACTGGGACCAGTTGACTGCATGACTGTAACACTGTTGTTATTGGCACCCCCAATGCCATGCAGACTGATGCTCCATAACACAGCCTCTAGCTCTGGCAGCAAAAACCTAGGCTGTCTCCAATACTGACCATTACCAATATTTTGTGTTCATTTGCTGGACAGTGGCTCGTGGCATCTACAGCAAAAGCAATCAAACATGTATTGGATTATAAAACCATTTTGTATATATATTTTTTTTTATTTTATTTGTATTTGATGAACAGACAAAGACCAGGTACTACTGGAAAGAAGTTTGGAGACCCAGCTGACTTCCACACAACAATATTGTCTGTGAACAGAGAGTGAGGGCAGGGAGAAAAATGGTCTTCAGAGAGGGATGGCTGAGGACACGTTTCAGCAGGGGACACCTACTAGGATGACTGGTGGACACACTTCTTCTGGCCCAGGACATTAACCTAGACAAAGCAACCCAGGCTGCTGTAGTAAGCCTGAAGACTAAGTTAAACAATACATTGTACAGTGCTCTGGTGTCCATACAAATTACATTGCTTTGCCCAGATCTCATTTTATTCTACATGTACATAGGGCTGCACGATTATTCTAAATATAATCGAAATTGCGATAGTGACCAAATCGCCAGCCAGCCAATATCCAAGCCAGCCAATATCCAAGCCGCCAGCCAACCTACGCGATTTTCAGATCCAAAATAGGAGAATGATACACCCTTCACGCGAGGCAACGGTCATGCATCGTATATCAATAATAGTTTTTCTTGCGGGTGCTGTAGGTATTTTTGTAGATAACTTAAATACCTGGAACTTACTTAACACTGTAACTGCTAGCGAAGACTTCAGGTTAGCGAGTGGCACCAAGATATATTGTACCACATACACAACGGCATGGTTACAACAGCACAAACGCCATTGCATTAAATGAGCAGCTGCTCATCAAATGCACAGGCAGCTTCAAATTGTAAAATAGAAAACACGGAACTTTAACTAGATTTTTATTCAGTTTAATAGCACATATTATGTAGGCTACGATCTCTATTTATAAGTGAGATTATCTACGCTGTTTACACCCAGGTTTGAAAGGTTTGACAAAGACTCACTATTTCTAATGAGATCATTTCCACCATGTTAATGGTCAGTGACGTTCGGATACAGATTACATTTTTCACTTACGGATTTTTGGTCGTGATCAGTGGAAAAAATATATTTATTAAATATATGTTGCCTTGTTGTAACAATCATATCTGGGAAAGTCCAAGGTGTGTGAATACTACTGAGAACCATGGTAAGTAGCTTACTGCTATTATTCTCTGTGTAGCTAAAACATATTTGTACATGCTGACTATTGTATGCAACTACATCTGGACTCTCACAGCTCGCCTGTCTATACATACCTATGTAAACTGAAATGTTATGTAAATTATTATGCAAAATATGTCCCACTTCTCTCTAGGTTCTCTTTCATTCATCTCCCATAATCTGAAACAGCTTTAAGTGTTGCATATCTCCTCCTTTTCCCTGTCCCCTAAACTTCCTCTCCCTGACTGAGTGCATTAAAGACCAGGAAGCTTATCAGCCCTAATGTTGCGCTAGCTTATACTCTCCCATACTCTGGAGCTAATGCTATTTCTGCCATTCAATGTGGACGGCCTCTGCTAACGATGCTATTTAGAGAGGCAGACACAATGAACACTTCATCTCTCCTCCCACCAGTCATATTCAAACTGCAGTGCTGCCTCAAAAAAACAGAAAATAACTTCTCCCTCCTCTTCTCCTCGTTTCTCTCCAAACACTTGCACCCCATAAAGGAGATGAAACGTGTTTGTGTGAGTGGCGTTTCATGTTTTGTTTGGTTCCTTGTGAAAACTCCAGGAAAAACTTTTTTTTACCTGTGTGTGTGCTGCCTTTAGCAGGGCTCTGTTTGATAAGAAAATGAACACAAAAGGAAGAGAAATTACGGATGGAAAAGACAATGGGAGTAGCAGTTAGCGGGTAGAATAGAGACAATATAGAGAGAGAAAGAGGAGCTGAGGTAGTGAATAGAAAGAACAGAAAGAGAAGGATAGAGGAAACAGAGTGAGAGATGGAGAGAAAGAGTAGGCCGCAATTCAGTCAAACCTATTTTGTTTAGCTCCTCTCAGTCTGGTATACAACATAAAAACCTAAAACTACTATCAGGGTGACTTTTCCTTACAGATATTATTTATCTTTACAGAATAAGAAGTGTGCGACCATGAATATTGTAAATAACGTCACTGTGTTCACATTGTAACATGGATGCTTTGAATGAACCCTAGCCTAGATCTCCTGCTGTCTTTAATGAATCCGTTCACCTGTCATCGCTTCACCTGCTCCCTCACGACTTCTCTCAGTACTCAGTACTTCTGGAGCGTATGAATACTCAGCAGCATATCTTGACCAATGGAGCACTACTACACCCAGCCCTTCACCACTTTATACCATGGAAATAAAGCAGATTCACACCTCCCCCTGGCAAGACAGGCCCAGTGGGCAGGTGATGGAGGAGAATGGGTGGGGCGGGGCTTAATATTAACATAGGATTACTACATGCTATGGAACACACATTTCATACTGCTCTCCCTGCCTCTCAAACACAGCACGCTGTCCATGACAATGTGGACTCGGGCTTTCTCCAGTGCAGATCTCAACACACTCAGTAGGATAGCATGCATCCATGCCATTCTCATGCCAAACACATTGGTGCTATACTGATGACTTTCTGAAGAGGACCCGCTACTGATTCTGCCAGCATGTCGCCCACACATACGAAGGCCTGTCACATGTGTGTGTGTGTGTGTGTGTGTGTGTGAAGTGGTATAGTAGTTAGGATGCAGCATCTAAAGCTGCTCTTTAAAACGCCACTCATGTTCTCAAGAGCCCAGAGAGTGTTAGCAACGCTCACTAACGAGCCCCTCATACTGATCCATTACAGACACACACAGGCACAGGCGCACACACACGTATGCACGCACACGCGCGCACACACACACACACACACAGCTCATTCTTTTCATAATGCCATTACCCCATTCCTCTGAGGAATACACCTCCATTTTATATCTTGTTTTTCCACATCTCCAAGCTCTTTATCTCCTCTGTGCCTTCTCGTCTTACTTGTCTCTCCTAAGGTGAGTCTATAGTCCGTTATTTGCCATTCACAACATGGTGTTATACTGGTGAGGACAAGTCCCCACCATACAGTCCAATATATACTGTTGACTGGGCAATGCATGTTAATGACTTATGACTCATGTTCTCTTTAAGTTGATCCAAAAGGCGCACTGATCCATTCACCAGTTTTGCTTTTTACTGCAGCCATCTTGGGCGCCTGGTTGTTTCAGGGCCTTTCTGGCTTTAATTTTGTCTTCAGTCGGCAAAATGTTAGCTTAATTGCATTTAGATTGGGGAATTGACTTGGACAGAACTTTCCCCTTTTTACCCCTGAAAAAACTCCTTGTTAGCTGGGGTAGTGTGTTTGAGGTCAAGCTGCATGATGAAGGACCATCCAATGAGTTTAGAAGCTGTTTGTTGCATCTGAGCAGACAAGATATTAGTTTATTATCTTGAGAGTCCATCTTTCTGCTGCCTTCAGCAGTCACATCATAAATGAAGATAGTTCCAGTCGTAGCCACACACACCCAAGCCATTACACATTGCACAACCTCTAACCCTAACCTCCACCATGTTTCACAGATGAGGTGGTATACTTTAATATAACACTGCCTCCAGGATTCTCAACAGATGAGGTGGTATAATTTAACATAACACTGCCTCCACCATGTTTCACAGATGAGGTGGTATACTTTAACATAACACTACCTCCACCATGTTTCACAGATGAGGTGGTATACTTTAACATAACACTACCTCCACCATGTTTCACAGATGAGGTGGTATACTTTAACATAACACTACCTCCACCATGTTTCACAGATGAGGTGGTATACTTTAACATAACACTACCTCCACCATGTTTCACAGATGAGGTGGTATACTTTAACATAACACTGCCTCCACCATGTTTCACAGATGAGGTGGTATACTTTAACATAACACTACCTCCACCATGTTTCACAGATGAGGTGGTATACTTTAACATAACACTGCCTTCACCATGTTTCACAGATGAGGTGGTATACTTTAACATAACACTACCTCCACCATGTTTCACAGATGAGGTGGTATACTTTAACATAACACTACCTCCACCATGTTTCACAGATGAGGTGGTATACTTTAACATAACACTACCTCCACCATGTTTCACAGATGAGGTGGTATACTTTAACATAACACTACCTCCACCATGTTTCACAGATGAGGTGGTATACTTTAACATAACACTACCTCCACCATGTTTCACAGATGAGGTGGTATACTTTAACATAACACTACCTCCACCATGTTTCACAGGAGAGATGGTATACTTTAGATCAGGGCTGCTCAATCCTGGTCCTGGAGATCTACCATCCGGTAAGTTTTCTCTCCAACCCCAGTTGTGACTGACTTAGCTTTTCATACAGCTCATTATTAGAATCAGGTGTGCAAAATTAGGGTTGGAGAGAAAAGTGTAAATAAAGACACTGTGTTCACATTGTAACATTGATGTGGTGACTTAACATAGCCTAGATCTCCTGCTGTCTTAAATGAATCCATGCTGTCCTACTGAGGGTGTTGAGATCCAGTAGGTTTTCTCTCCAACCCCAGTTGTGACTAACCTGACTTAGCTTTTCATCCAGCTCGATATGAGAAACAGGTGTGCAAAATTAGGGTTGGAGAGAAAACCTACAGGATGGTAACTCTCCAGGAGCAGGGTTGAGCAGCTCTGCATCATGGGCAGTTTGTTTTTCTTTCAACACTTTCCTCTTTTCATCACTCTAGTACAGGCTACTCTTCTGAAACACTATTATTTGAGTATTTAACTATTTAACTGTTCAGTCCTTACTGGTGAGTTGCATCTTCATTCTTGAATATCTTTTGGTTTGGATTTGAAATATTTGTCATTGGAGTTTGCTAGCGCTTTCTTTCTATTTAATGTTCTAAGAAGTTGATTTACTCATGCCTAATTTTTTGGTTATATCTCTGTTGGATATATTCTTATGTGCTGTATCTGTGTCATGATGGCCCACTTGACTTATTTGATCCTCATGTAGTCAACTCCAGCAACACACTCCAAATGTAAATGCAAAACCTAGATTAGATGATGACAGATCTTTTTAACATGTGCTAATGATGCAAACAAACATAACTGCCTAAAAAGCAAGAGATGTGAAGCTAATTGTACAAATAATTTTGGTTCCCTAAAATGGAGAATATGTTCCATATATGGTATAATTTCTAAATCGTTTGTCCAAAATCAGAATACCCTCATTAAAGCTGGCAGTCTGCACTGTGACCCTGTAATCACTGTATTATTTCAAATCATCCAAAGTGCTGGAATCCAGAGCCAAAAGACAAAAAGTGTGTCTTAAAAAAAAATATATATATATTTAGCCCTCACCAGAAAAAAAGGTAATGTCCTCTGGATTAATCTAAAAAGTTTTTTTTAATCAGACATAGAGTATGGAAATTAACAGATCAGGTATGAATACAAATTAGATTTGATTTAAAACTTGTTTAAGCAGCATCAACTATATAATACATAGACTCTCAGAACAATCTCTGTTGAATGGAAACATATGGTCATGTCACAACAGTTTCACAGCATTCATCTTCATATAATACTCAACTAGGTGTCACAATGATTGCATGTTTCTGGTATTTTCTGGGAGAACAAATTCAGTAAACACAAACCGAAAACACTTCCACTGGAGGGCATGCCATGGGAGAAGTTGAGGCGCACTATGTTTTAGATAACAAAATATATGTAGAAGAAACATGACTCTAACATGTAGAGCTAATAATCAGTTCTGATCTATTCACGGATGTTCAATCTGGAACATTCAAGAACATGTTGCACATGGGCCTAGTAAAGAGACAGCAAAGCAAAACACTCGCCACAGTAAAACTCACCGAAGACTTAAGCTGCATTTAGTCGGTTTACATGGAAAGTGCTGAAATGACAGAGCATAGTGGGAGGACAAGTTGGCGATGCGAGCATTGGGTGGAAAGTGAAGATCAAGAAATGCTGCTATATCCTCCTGGAAAGCCCACAAGCGATTACTTCTAGGGAAAACCAACATGATTATCAACATTTTCATTTGTATAAACATTTAATGCAGTGTTGGCTGTTCTCTAATTTTAAGTTAAGCTATGGTTCCCGGTCCTAAAACAAGGTTAAAGGTACTTATTCCTGTCCCAAGAAGCCTATTGCTATCTCTAAAGGAGGTACAGTCTTCCATGGCTGAGCTGGCAGAAATAGTGTAAACTGTCTTTCATGGGGGGTGGCAAATAGAAAGTAATTTGACGATTTTACATAACAAATCCTAATTAAATCCATTTTGATTTCAAGTTGTAACACTACAAAATGTGAAACGGTCCAAGGGGGTTGATCTCTGTTGAGCGTCCCTGTATAGTGTTACGTATAGTATTATGTATTTTATTATGTATATTATGTATAGTATTATTTATAGTGTTACGTATAGTATTATGTATATTATTATGTATAGAATTATGTATAGTGTTACGTATAGTATTATGTATTTTATTATGTATATTATGTATAGTATTATTTATAGTGTTACGTATAGTATTATGTATATTATTATGTATAGAATTATGTATAGTGTTACGTATAGTATTATGTATAGAATTATGTATATTATGTATAGTATTATTTATATTATGCATAGTATTATGTATATTATTATGTATAGTCTTATGTATAGAATTATGTATAGTATTATGTATAGAATTATGTATATTATGTATATTATTATGTATAGAATTATGTATATTATTATGTATAGAATTATGTATAGAATTATGTATATTATGTATAGTCTTATGTATAGTATTATGTATAGTATTACTTTTCTGTGCACTGAAAAGTTTGGTGTCAGTTGGTCAGAAGGTTCTGTACCATTCTCTGCTGCACCAGGAGACAAATGGATGCTGATACTCAGTGTGCAGAAAGGTGTGGCCCAGGACCTCCTGCCAGCTGTATTCCTAATCAGAATCACCCTGACATAGAGATCATCAGGAGTATTTCATATGATTTAACAGGTATGTTAGCCTATTCTCATTCACAGTAATTACCTGGGGAACATTTGAGGAGAGGGGGGCAGGTGTTATTTTAGACTACAGGATAGAGTGCCTCTTAGTGGTCCTACATCACAACTAAATGATCATTATGGGTGTATTCAGGGACCTACCTGAATCATTCCCAAAGCAACTATATTTTACTGAAAGAATAAATCCACTCCAGAGACGGAACCTGGTCCGCATTAGAAGAATGCCAACAAACAGGTTGTTCCTGTGGAGTAAACCAGTTCATGGTGCATAGGGCTTTATAAACACAAATTTGCAGTGTTATTTATATCATGGCTGCAAAGAAATGTTCTGCCCTGACTATTAAATCACAAAACAAACCTGCAGAAATGAATGGAAATTGGATCTGTATTTATGATATATGAATCATTTACACAACTTCACAATCATGTCTGTAAAATAAAGCTATAGAGATGATGTAACATTTCTAAATATCATTTGGCTATGACCAATTACACTGTATGTCATACATGTGAATGTGATGAGTAAAAGGATTCGCAGGAAGCCCGAAGCAGAGTGTTGGAAGCCCAAAGTGTTGTATTTATTTGTGCTCACTGCTTTGTAACTCTGCTCACTGCGCTTTAACTAAAACAAAAGCTGATAGCTTCATACATGTAATCAAATGGCATGAGACAGATGGTAATGATACAATGAGAAACAGGTGCGTAATAACAAATCACAAAACAAGACTGGGTGACAGTTGACTTTATGCTGCGTTCGTAGGCCAGTAGGAATGAGTAAACTGGGGAGCCCGATTGCCAGACCCGAAGAGGAGGTGAAGCAGGAGGCAGAGAAGTGTTTTATACAGTTGTGCTCATAAGATTACATACCCTGGCAGACATTTTTTAATTATGGCATTGATTTAGAAAATATGACTGATCATCCAAAAAAACTATTTAAAGATAGTAATCATATGAAACCACTTATCATCACATACAGCTCTGGAAAAAATTATGAGACCACTCCAGAATTTTCTTAAATCAGCATCTCTACATGTATGGCAGCCATTCCATTCCAGTGTCTGTTAAATTCCAACACTGGCACACCTCATTTTACTTTAATGAGGAACTGATTAGGTGATAACCTGAACCAAATTTAACAAAGGAAATGTGTAAAAACCACTGCTGTGGTCATCACTCTCCTCAATCTATAGGGGACCAGATGGATGGCAACAACAGTGCAAGTAGTACCTCAAAGGTAACTTGAATAAAAAAATAACTATTCAGCATGACAAAAGAGTTGAAAAAAAAGCTTTGAGTGAGGAAAAGAAGGGTTCAATTCTGGCTTTACTGGCAGAGGGATACAGTGAGCGTCAGGTTGCTTCCATCCTGAAAATGTCAAAGATGGCGGTTAATAAGAAAAAGGTCAAGCAACAGACATTGGGGACAACAAAGCTACAGACTGGCAGAGGGCGACACCTCGTCATCTAATGGTTCGACAGAGACCTGGAGAGGCTTACAAGCCACAGTGTCTCGCACTGGATCAGTGATGATCTGGGGAAGCTTCATCAAGGCTGGAATTGGGCAGATTTGTCTTTGTGAAGGACACATGAATCAAGCCAAGTACAAGGTTATCCTGGAAGAACACCTGCTTCCTTCTGCTCTGACAATGTTCCCCAACTCTGCGAATAGTTTTTTTCCAGCAAGACAATGCTCCACGCCACACAGCCAGGTCAATCAAGGTGTGGATGGAGGACCATCAGATCAAGGCCCTGTCATGGCCAGTCCAATCTCCAGACCTGAACCCCATTGAAAACCTCTGGAATTCGATCAAGAGGAAGATGGATGGTCACAAGCCATCAAACAAAGCCAAGCTACTTGAATTTTTGTGCCAGGAGTGGCATAAAGTCACCAAACAGCAATGTGACAGACTGGTGGAGAGTATGCCAAGACACATGAAAGCTGTGATAAAAAATCTGGGTTATTCCACCAAATATTGATTTCTGAACTCTTCCTAAGTTAAAACATTAGTATTTGGTTGTTGAAAAATGAATATGAATTTGTTTTCTTTACGTTATTTGAGGTCTGAAAACAATGCATATTTTTTCAGTTCTTCTGACCAGTTGTTATTTTCTACAAATAAATACTCTAAATGACAATATTTTATTTGGATTTTTTTGTTATTCTGTCTCTCACTGTTTAAATAAACCTACCATAAAAATTATACAGTGATAATTTCTACGGAATCAGCAGGGGATCAAATAATTATTTCTCTCACAGTATATATACACTCACCTAAAGGATTATTAGGAACACCATACTAATACTGTGTTTGACCCCCTTTCGCCTTCAGAACTGCCTTAATTCTACGTGGCATTGATTCAACAAGGTGCTGAAAGCATTCTTTAGAAATGTTGGCCCATATTGATAGGATATCATCAAAGATGCTCTATTGGGTTGAGATCTGGTGACTGTGGGGGCCATTTCAGTACAGTGAACTCATTGTCATGTTCAAGAAACCAATTTGAAATTATTCGAGCTTTGTGACATGGTGCATTATACTGCTGGAAGTAGCCATCAGAGGATGGGTACATGGTGATAATAAAGGGATGGACATGGTCAGAAACAATGCTCAGGTAGGCCGTGGCATTTAAACGATGCCCAATTGGCACTAAGGGGCCTAAAGTGTGCCAAGAAAACATCCCCCATACCATTACACCACCACCACCAGCCTGCACAGTGGTAACAAAGCATGATGGATCCATGTTCTCATTCAGTTTACGCCAAATTCTGACTCTACCATCTGAATGTCTCAACAGAAATCGAGACTCATCAGACCAGGCAACATTCTTCCAGTCTTCAACTGTCCAATTTTGGTGAGCTCGTGCAAATTGTAGCCTCTTTTCCTTTTTGTAGTGGAGATCAGTGGTACCCAGTGGGGTCTTCTGCTGTTGTAGCCCATCCGCCTCAAGGTTGTGCGTGTTGTGGCTTCACAAATGCTTTACTGCATACCTCGGTTGTAACGAGTGGTTATTTCAGTCAAAGTTGCTCTTCTATCAGCTTGAATCAGTCGGCCCATTCTCCTCTGACCTCTAGCATCAACAAGGCATTTTCGCCCACAGGACTCCCGCATATTGGATGTTTTTCCCTTTTCACACCATTCTTTGTAAACCCTAGAAATGGTTGTGCGTGAAAATCCCAGTAACTGAGCAGATTGTGAAATACTCAGACTGGCCCGTCTGGCACCAACAACCATGCCACGCTCAAAAGACGTGTTTTGCCTGCTCGCTCATGTTTTCTTTACAAATGGTACATATATTACCAATTCTCCAAGGGTATGTAAACTTTTGAGCACTACTGTAGCTAAGAGTGAATTTATAGCAAAATTATTCATTACATTTTTTAACCTTGCTTTCAGGACAATGTATGCAAGAAAGTTCAGTCATGCCAGAATCATAAAAAAAAATCAACAAATCTTACTTGGTATTTAATGAGCAAGAGCCTGATAACGGACTGCTTCCCACACTGGACATCCTGAACTTATCCAGACTCAGGACAAGAGTTCAGTAACCAGGCCGCCAATAACTCCTCATCCCCCAGGTACACATTCACCTTGTAATATAGGTATGACCGGACCTCCCCAAGATCCACACATTCCAGCCCCAGAGGCTCAGCGCCCAGGGTGCCACGCTGAGACCTTCAGGAGAGAGGAAGATAAACAACCTTCCGAACCACAAACAGCTGTCACAGACAGTGAAGCATTCATCTTGTGTGATTCATATGGGAAAAATCTCAAAGCGAACCTTGTGTTCCCAGATATGGCAGTGAAAAAGGTCTGGTGCCCAACCACAGCAAATGCATTTGAAATGATTTCAGGTGACAAGTTAACATTGTGGCAAAAGCCAATCGTCATCCACAGTATGTGATTAAGAGGCCCTTCCACATTATTCAGAACAACAACACTGACCTGTCTAGAGGATGTGCTTTTATGGACAGTGTCTATCTAGAATACCACAGTGACATTCACCCCAGCTGTTGGACCACCTTGTACACTTAACCAAACAGGGCGTCAATGAAAGTCAAGGAAACTGCTATAGGGGAATTTTTTTAACCAAAAAACAGTACCTCTGCTCTATATCCTTGAAGATCACAACCACCTGTTGAAACCCTCCTTACAGCCCGAACACCCATGGAAAGAACAGCATAAGCCAATGTTAACTACGTTAGCTAAAAACATAAAATAGGCTACTGAATTCAGCTTAGAGTCTTCCAACTGCGCCAATAGAAAGTTTCATAACATGAACATGGCTGTCGAAGTTTGGTATAAAATAAAGAAAGAAAAGCTGCAAAGCGCCCACAAACCCAACACACAAATTCACTTCCCTCTCCCCTCTACTGAGCCCCTAAAACAAATACAAAACCCTCCCCACAGCAAAGAACTTTGTCAATGCCCCCCCCCCAGTTCCCCCAATAAATATCTATCATTCCCTTATATATTTGTCATATTTTGAGAGTAAACTCAAACTGATAAAAAAACAATTACAACATTTATTTCAATGAAAATGTTGTCATTTAAAAAAAATATATATTTTTACCAAAGGTGCCAATCATGCTGGAGGGCACTGTTTCAGTGTCACCAATAAAACTAGGCCTATAAAAAATAAAAATTCAAATCATTTTTCACACCCAGATTGAGATTTTTGTTATGCCATTTCATAAAAAACATTTCTGGGAATGTACAGAGCTAACTATTATGCATTAAATTAATTACAAATGAGTAAACTGCGGGACTGTCTTTCTTGAAAAGTGGAGACAGGATAGCCTCACATCAGCACACCCCCAAACAATGTCCCTTTGTGACAGTTAGCTGTTTAATTAGCTTGAGAGATCCAATCAAGTAAAATCATTTTAGTGTGGTATTTAAAAAAAAGTTTACTTTAGTGAAAATGTTTGCAAATTTAACAACGCAAAGGATTTCAAAAGAGCCATGGTAAGACAACAAACCAAAACGCTGTTAGTGTGTGAACATTACTGACTTAATTTGCTAATATTAGCTAAGTAGCTGGCTATGTTCGCTGTACTTTTCAATTATTTACCAGCTAAGGTGTGAATGAAAAAGGAACACCAACCAATCACTAACACCTTGACGGAGAGACGGGTTAAGCCCAAACAGTTCACATCCATTGCACAAGGACTGCAAAGGGAACAAGAGTAAGCCAGTGACTCCGCCTCCCAATGGCATTGGAGAGAGGACATCCCATTGGAGATGAGAGCCTGCCTGGCAAGTCAGCATGGGGGGCTTGTAAATCCAGTGCCTTTCCGTTCACCTTCACACCCCTGGGCCAGACTACACTTAATCATAGACCTTGCTGAAGAGATGAGTCTTTAGTACACAGAGTCTTTGTCTCTCACCTTAATCGGCAGATCATTCCACAGTAGTGGAGCTCTATGGGAAAAAAAAGCGCTACATCCAGCTGTTTGTTTAGAGATTCTAAACACAGTAAGGAGGCCAGCATCTTGTGATCTTAGCGAACGTATTGGTATGTATGGCTGGACCAATTCAGTGAGGTAAGTAAGAGCAAGGCTATGTAGAACTTTGTAGGTTAACAGAAAAACCTTAAAATCAGCCCTAGCCATTGTAAAGAGTACTGGAGTAATTTGGTATATATTATTTTGTTCTAGTTAAAATTCTAACAGCTGTGTTTAGCACTAATGGAAGTTTACTTATTGTCTTATGTGGGAAATCTTGAAGTAACAAAAGCATGGATTAACTTTTCTGCATAATATTTAGATAAATGGTTTCTGAACAAAAAGTCTCTGTTAATGTTACATTGTGTGAAGAACAAGTGTTATAAACTTGTATGACTGTACAGCCTTGATGTGTATTTCAAAGATCAAGAAAGGCAAATCAATGGCAGTAACAGGTATTTTAAACTGAATGTAACTGTTCAACCTCGCTGTCTATTGCAAAATTACAGTAGTACTGCTAGTAAGAATTTACTTCCAAAAATCTATATGTACATTTTTCACTAGTGTTCCACTATTCCACGAGCACATACCTTTCTCTCCTCTTTGAGAAAGGATTGATTGGAAAAAGACATACTTTCTCTGCTGTTGACATTTGCAGTAAAGGTAAAGTCACTTAATAGAGGGATACCTAAGGTCCTAGTTTTGTCTTTCTGTCACCACTTCGGAGAGGGCTGCAGGTCTTGATAGGTACATAGAATTTACTTTCTTTCCCTGACCCACTTCAATATATCATTTAGCAGACAAAGATTCACTCTTCTCATGAGGCTCAGTAACAAGTCAGTAAAAATGTGGATGGAAAAAGGGCAGCACTAGTAAAATGACAGTCTACTCTGCTGTCCAATTGAGCAACTGGAACTGAAAATCATTCCAGCTACATATTTCCATAGAAATGTATACATATGTACAGACATCACCAAAAGAGATGTGGTATTATCCAAAGGTAGGAAAAAAAAGACATTGTCCTAGAGGTCTTGAAGAGCAAAACAAAACATCTTATAGCCATTAGGGTAATAAAATATATAATTTGTAAGGTTCTCAGTGAAAGACGGAAAGTTTCCCAGCTTTTTAATCACTCCGGGTCAAGTAGTGGGAGAACAGACGTGTGCATGCAACCTCAAAGAAAGACTCACAAAGCAGTGTGCCCCATAGATGCACACTAGTTCTGAGTTAGTGTGTGCCTGTGTGTGTTTTCTTTTTGCGGACATCAATTCATTCTTCTGACTACAGATAGAGCTCTGAGGGATATATAAAGAGTTAGCCATGAATGCCTGCCATCCTCAAGAACATGTCTTGTTTCGTTTTTCATCAATCTTTAATGAAGACCTTAGTTGTCCTGGGGTTCAGGGTCATGGAACCTCAGAGATTGACATCAAAAGCACACAAAAAAATCACTATGTTCTGTTCAATAGGTCTCCAACTGCAATTACTCAAAATGGATCCCGCTTACAATGTAGAACACACACAGGCACTGGTACGTACGTTCAGACTATGGAGGCAGGCGAGATGAATGGCCAAGGAAATGGTGTGTAATAGTCTAGCTGTTGTGAGATCTAGTGGCGCTGTCAGTTCCAGTAATATGTCTCATGTTGCTCCACTAACAGTAGTAATGGCCCATTGTGCTTCTGCTGGATCCTGATCACTCCAGTATAAATGCAGAGTGAGGCTGAGATGGTGAGTGAAAGGCAGGAGAATACTTTGGTGTGTGGGTGTGGCTCTCTCACAAGGCTCTCTCCCCTCATCGCACGTACTTCACATAATGAGTTTCCAAACAAAATGATCTGTCTGATATCTCTCTTGACGTCTCTGTAACTCGCTCTGTTCGGCAGGATTTGGGTTACGGCTAGGGTCTTTAGGATGTTTACAGGGTAGAGCGTACGTGTGTGTCCGTGTGTGTGTGAGGCCAGTGTTGGTGGCTTGATTGCCAGGTTAGGGAGTGGTGTTTAGAGGAGCGGAAGGGTTCCTCCTCCTTCTCCACTCCCCCTCATCCAGACTCCAGGCCCCAGGGGAGGTCAGCTCCTCTTGACCCCTGCGTTCCACAGCCAGACACCACAACAAGGCCCCCTCTCACACACACAGACACACATACACAAAAACCTCCACACACATTTAAGTCAAACCCCCCCTGCACACATACCCACCCACACACACCCACACACACACACACACAGTCCGAAAAGACCCACACAGACAAGCATACTCAAGCATCTACCTAATATTTGTAATCGTACTTCCCTCAATCTGTACCCTCACAGTTTTTTTTTTCTCCTGTCCTCTCTCACTTCCCTGTGTTCCCCTGCTCTCCTCTCCTAACAGACTATACTGTTGTGACCTGGCTGGGAAACAGCTTTGGATCCAGATGCACTTTCTCCTTCTCTCTCTGTCCATTCACTCCCCTCCTTCTTCCCCTCGCTGACCTCTGTCTATTTCCAACCCCCTTCAGTATCCCTTCTTCAGTCTCTCTCTTTCTCTTCTGTCCACTTGCATGGATTTGGGGGCAGTCTCTTAGCAGTCCTCCCTCTCTCCTTTTTCAACAGGCCTCTCTTCATGCCCCTCCTCCTCCCCCCTCTCCTGGCCCAGGTCCTCCATTAACACTCCAAATGAAAGAGAGTTGAGAGCTGCTCTTCTTGTCTGTTCCTTCCTTCTGTTCTGTTTCTCAGGTGGTTATTGTTAACTCAGCTCACTGCAGCTGCCTGGACCCCTCCTCCCCCTCCTCCCCTCTTCTGCACCCCGACCACTCTCTGTACCCCCCCCCTTACCCCATCACCTCCCTCTGCACCACCACCCTCTGTCTGTACCCCCCTCACTCTCTTTACCCCCTTGTACCCCTCCACCTCTCTGTACCCCCACTGGTTTCTGTTTTCCTCACTCTCTATATTTCCCCTCCCTCCCAGCCCCTCTATTTCCGCCTCTCTCTCTATTTCCCTTCTCCGGCACACTTTCTTTATTCCCCCTCTCCTTCACTCCTTCTTTATTCCCCCTCTCCTTCAGACTTTCTTTCATCCCCCTCTCCTTCACTCTTTCTTTCCTCATTTCACTTTTTCCCTGCCCTTCGATCTCTTCAATCCCTCTTTTACTTTTCTTATTTCCCCCTTTCGTTCCCCCTCTCTCTTTCATTCTCTCTCCCTCTCATTTTGCTCTCCTAATCTTTTGTCTCCATCATCCCTCAACCTGTGGAGCAGTGGGAATGAAAAAAGCCAGGGATAATAAAATAAACAAAGGAGTGGCCCTGGTCACCCAAAGGTCAGAGGAGGGCCTGCTGGGATAGAAGCATTCGTTTACTTTCATTTGTTCATCCATCTCAGGCGGTTTTATTCATGTACTCTGTCTGCCTCTCAGACTCACGGCCCAGTGACTGTTTATGGAAGGTTTCTTCTGACTGTAGTGGACTGTGATTCTGAGAAGGATTTACCTCTCTGTTTCTTAACCTGGCGTGACTGACAATGTCTCACAGCTGCGGGTGCATTAGACGTATACACACACACACACACACACATTAACACACATTAACACACACTAAGACACAAACATGCTCCCATACACACACACACACATGCATACCCACTCACACACATAGCAGTTCTATTACACACGAACACACACACACACACACACACAGGTGCATTAAACAGCTTGCCCCCATTGCCCACATTCAGGGGTGTATTACACACATGCACACACATAACTAACATGGATGGCACACAAACACGTTTGGTGATGACAGAGAGACAAATCAGACAATGACTCTTCTTTCCACAGCTCGCCAACCAGGAAAACATGGGGGATCAGCCTGGATATGTGCCTAAGTTTCTTTTCTTCCCTCTTCTGCTATGGGCTCCTCTAAGAGGAGTGAACAGAGCTGTAACCCACCCTACTACAGACAGAGCCTAGTTGTTATTTCCCTGGAGTGAACGCCAGCTTTACCACTCTATTAACTACAGGTCTTAGCCTGCTTCAGACTGCATTTGTTCTCAAATAAATCACCACTGGAGGAGAGGAACGAAGGAAAAGAAAAGAAAGTAGCCCAAAGACCTGTTTCAAGAGTCCCCCAGGGTCATACGTTTAACTGGCGATGGGGGGAACATAACGCCCACCCACCCTAGCTAGGGCTGACCAGCTGACCACTTTAATTAACACTGTTTTTGAATCATCTGATTCAGAGCAGCGTCTATGGTTCCTTCAATGGTGGCAAGAAATAACCTCCAGAATGTTGCACTACATCCACTGTGGCTGACCTTATGATATGGGGTCAACACTATGGAATGTTCTGCTTGGTTTACAGCAGACAAAATAGAGCCTATTTTGCTCAAACATCAACTCAGGTTTGCAGGGCTCATCTGGAAGCAACTGTTAAGACCTGTCAAGACTCCAAGAAGAAAGTTTTTTTGACAGATCACTCAAAAGCTGAGCTTTTTGGACACCACTGGTTATGTTTGACTGGCGAAAATCAAACAGAATTCTACAGTATTGATCCTGTGGCTGATCAACAGTAATAGGAAGCTTTTGGTTAGAGTCATCGTGCACCACCAGTAATTTAGGGTAGGGGGGTCCTCACAGGGTATTGGGTATTGCATAACTGTTAATGAAGTAAATAAGTATAGAATTTTTGTCTAATTTGTTCACCCATGTTCCATTTATATAATAATAATGTTTATTTCAATCTGAAAACATTTGGTAACAGAAGTAGGCAACATGCTTTTTCACGGCAGGAGATTTGTTTTCATGAGCAGGCCTTCTGAATGCCGGGGGAAGGACCTAATCTGGTCTTGTAACCCTGTTGAGTTCGTTCTAAGGTACGTTTTGGATGACGCCATGCTCGAAGTGGTGGTGCTTAGTAAATGTACACATTCAGTCAGACTTTGCATCAAAGCTATACCACTTTCAGTGATGGCACTCTCACCTTCTAGAAAATCTACTCTATAGCTTCCATCAACTTCCTCCCATGGATCCTTTGCAACAGCGCCAGCTAAATTCACGGCAGGAATACGGCGGAGAGCAGTAGCAAACACTTTCACAGTCAACCATGGCTATGATCTCCGAAAAAAATCCCGGTAGTAGCCAATCCACATATTGATCAGGGTGTACGACAGGTAGTGGTCAAAAACACTGACTGTCTGAGCCGACCAGATGAAAACATTATTGGATCTGTCCAAGGACAGTTAACACTAATTGGTCAAGGGGTTGTTGTAAAAAAGAAAAGGTGAAGGCCCCTGGCTATGACCTCATTCTCTGAGGGTGCCTCAGGGCGGGTAGGTCATGTAATAAAACCCATTTCTAAATTCACTCATGTATAATATCTGTAAAATAGGACAAATATGGACACCCACATAATCATGGTTATTAAAGACAGGAGCCTGTGTCATGACATACTGTGACCAATAAAATCACCTCTTCTGACATGTCCAGCACCTCCATTACCCTGGCTAATTATGGCAGGCAGGAAGGTTGTTCTATTTTTTATGGGCTAAATTAAGGTTAAAAAATAACTATTTGCATTTTAAAATTACAACAAAAGCTGTGCATTCTCAAACATCAATTCTGAAAACATATCCCTAATTTCAATAGGTGCAGAAAAAATGCAAGGTCAGTCAGAGGGAAATGGTATACAGAGCTACACAGCATTCACTGATGCCACAATCTGACTGCAGCACATCCTACTGTAATTAACCTTTTCCCCACTCATATAGGGCACATACACATGCTCTATACAATATATGGTTCCGATTTCTGGTAATGAGGTGGTTAAAGGATAACCACATCTTATGCAGTGTCAGGCAGTAATGCATTACGTGAAATAACAAATTAAATTAAATTACAGCTACTTTTGAACACCCCATGTATTACTCCTTGGCTTACTTTTACATTCCAGAAGTATGAGTGTGGGGAAAAAAGGACAACCTTGTATGTTTGGTTTGGATTTTAAAACAGGCCTTGTATTAAATGATTGTCCTACAAACATATACTGTAGGTCTGTGCCTCTGAGCCAAGACTTACATGCCTAACTGTTGACCAATACTCAGCATACAGTAGACGTGCAAAGCAGACACACCAATCACATATCGTGTCTGACCAGAATACACGTGTTTCCTTTTCTCTGCCTGATATAAACAAAGTATGCATTTGCTTAAATGTCGCTTAAAGGGGGTGTTAAATACAAAGAAATAAAAACACACAGACAGAAGGCATATTGAAACAGCACAGTTCAAACAAAAGCAAACATTCAGACGAAGCACATATCCAGACATATACCCAGAAAAACATCAAACAACACAGCATGACACAGATATGTTTTCACAAAAGGCAAAGACAACAACTGGACAACATGGCAGAACTAGAATCAACAGGCACATCAAATGAACCATTTACAGGCATCAGTAAATTTTTGCTCAATTGCGTTTTTTTTTTTATTAGCAATGGTGAACAAGTTAGCACATTTTTTGTAGATGATGACAAATACCTCATGATCCAACTTGTTAGACACACAAATGTGTTTTTAGAAGAATTGCAGGGGTTTTTATACTTTTGTATGTTTATTCCATTATATGACTCGCACACCGAGCATAAGATTTCCATGGAGCTAAGATGATCACACATTATGTTGAGAGGCCCATTTTCCATCTGCAGATGTTCTATAGATAGTAATACTATCAACTTGCATCCAACAAACTTTAAAAATAACATTGGTTGACAAACAACTGCTTGCTAAGGTTAATGTTATGGGTTAGGTTTAGAATAAGGTTTTGGGTACAGCACGGGCTAAGGTAAGCATTAGGATATAGGTTAGGGTTAGGATATAGGTAAGGGTTAGATTTAGATTTTAGAGTCAGCTTTAGTGTCATTGAACAGTATGAGTACAGTACAACGAAATGCAGTTAGCCTCTAACCAGAAGTGCAAATAGAAGAGGGCTGGAAATATACAAGTATTAAGTATAGTGTATGTTACATGTTATGTTGCAAATACAGAGCAAATTGCAATTCTCAATGTACAATGAAGACAAATTGGGGAGGGCACAAATGTTCAAGTATTATTTACACAGATCAGCCATAACATTATGACCACCTGCCTAATATTGTGTAGGTCGACCTTTTTGCCGCCAAAATAGTCCTGACCCATCGAAACACGGACTCCACTAGACCTCTGAAGGTGTCCTGTGGTATCTGGCACCAAGACATTAGCAGTAGGTCCTTTAAGTCCTGTAAGTTGTGAGGTGGGGCCTCTATGGATCGGACTTGTTTGTCCAACGCATCCCACAGATGTGTGATTGGATTGAGATCTGTGGAATTTGGAGTTCAAGTCAACACTTTGAACTCCTTGTTGTGTTCTTCAAACTATTCCTGAACCATTTTTGCTTTGTGGTAGGACGCATTATCCTGCTGAAAGAGGCCAATGCCATCAGGGAATACCACTGCCAAAAGGTTGCGCATGGTCTGCAACAATGCTCAGGTAGGTGGTACGTGTCAAAGTAACATCCACATGAATGACAGGACCCAATGTTTCCCAGTAGAACATTGCCCAAAGCATCACACTGCCCCCGCCGGCTTGCCTTCTTCCCATAGTGCATCCTGGTGCCATGTAAGCGACGCACACACACCCGGCCATCCATGTGATATAAAAGGAACGTGATTCATCATTGCAGGCCACCTTCTTCCATCATTCTAGGCGCTTTCAACATGTCAGCATGGGCAACCTGACTGGTCCCCATATGCAACAAACTATGATGTACTGCGTGTTCTGACACCTTTTTATCAGTACCAGCTTTAACCTTTTCAGCCATTTGAGCTACAGTAGCTCGTCTGTTGGATCGAACCACACAGACCAGTCTTCATTCCCCACGTGCATCAATGAGCCTTAGCCGCCCATGACCCTGTCGCCGGTTCACCGCTTTTCCTTCCTTAGACCACTTTTGATAGGTACTGACCACTGAAGACCGGGAATACCCCTCAAGGGCTGGAGTTTCGGAGACGCTCTGACCCAGTCGCCTAGCCATCACAATCTGGCTCTTGTCAAAGTTGCTCCGATCATGTTTTCATTTTTCCTGCTTCTAACACATCAACTTTGAGGACAGAAAGTTCACTTGCTGCCTAATATATCCCACCCACTACAAATACCTTATAAGTGTAAGGTAGCATGTGCAACTGAAATGCAGGGATAGCAGCAATGAGGTTCTGTGCACAGACCTTCTGAGGGATGTGCTGAATCTAAAAAAGTGGGCGGAGTAGTCGGCTCACACAGAGTGGGAGTGAGTGACGCACATAAAAAAAAATGCTGACGCATGCCCATCAAAGTGAGTGACGCGTGTAAAAAAAGATGGACGACGCACACCAGTCGGTACACGTGACGCACTTCACCAAGGTGGACGGGCACATGTCAACTGGAAAGGGTATTGGATAGCAAAGGGGCTTGTGCTCTGGACGGGTTGAGCCTTACCTGTCCATGTGCCTGTATGTACATGAATGTAATGACTGAAAAATGCAAGTACAGTACAACAGCAGTTCTAAATGTGCAGTGCAGGCAAGTTGGAGGTGTAAGGTGGCATGTGCAACTGAAATGCAGGAATAGCAGCAATGAGGTTCCCGAGGGAGACACAAACATGTAACAACTGAAAAATGTCCTTCTCAGACTTTGTAAGGCAGTGACAGAGTCCAGTAGTACAAGGGAGTAGTCCACAAGGTCCCTGAGAGGGGGTACTAAGCGTTGGGCGGGTGGGTGTGGCTAGTGTGGAGTTGCGCAGGGTTACAGCAGATGAAAATAAACGTACGGAAACAGGAAGGAAGAGACCTGTACCTCCTGCCCAATGGTAGTTTGTGGCATGGATAATTAGTAGATAGTTAAAATGTAGATAATCTGTAGAGCATCTACAGTACAGACACATTTTGGGACTCCCATAAAGATTTCTCATCCAGTTACATTAGTAATAATTTACTCTTCTCCAGAACGACATATAGTAGTGAATACATTTTATGCCGCTGCAACCTCCATGTGCCAACTCACAAGACCATATACATTCTTTAATTTGGTATTATCTCATAGTGTGACATAAACATAACCAGTAATGTGAATGGGAAACAATCAAGTCAAAATATACTAAATGCACATTATGTCCATAAAATAATTTATAAGAATTACTTTTGTTTATAGATATCACTGGTGTTTTCACAAATGTTAAGTTCTACAATAGGCAGTGGTATTGTTAAACCAAAATTGTAGAATCCTCCCGATTTTTTTAAATCACTAGTTTGGCAGCATTTTGGTATTCCAGTAGACTACATTGGTGGTGGACAGAGAGGTGTTGATAAAATACAAACTGTTTGTTGCCAATTCTTAACGAATATAGCCTATGCAACTGCTAAAATCAAAAAAAGAATTGCCAATATGCCAACTTTACCCCAATATCAATACCCTGGAGCAGCTTGGAAACGCAAAGAAGCAGCACTTTGGCTCCCCAAGGCATTCATGCATCTCATAGCCTCAGTCTAATTGGGCTAAAGACATGATAAGAGCAGTGGGTGTGTGTTTAGAGATGCAGAACTTTGCCCATACTCTAAGAATAGATGGTTTCAGCATGTTCTAGGTGCTTGAACCTGTCGCTGGTCATCAATACAGACTTTCAGCTCCCTCCAAAGATTTTCTATTGGGTTCAGGTCTGGAGACTGGCCAGGGCCTTGAAAGGCTTTGTACGAAGCCACTCCTTAGTTGCTCTGGCTTTGTGTTTCGGGTTGTTGTCATGCTGGAAGATCCAGCCATGACCCATCTTCAATGCTCTTACTGAGGGAAGGAGGTTGTTGGCCAAGATCTCGCGATACATGGGCCCATCCTCCCCTCAATACGGTGCAGTCTTCCTGTCCCTTTTGCAGAAAAGCATCCCCAAAGAATGATGTTTCCACCTCCATGCTTCACGGTTGAGATGGTGTTCTTGGGGTTGTACTCATCCTTCTTCTTCCACCAAACATGGCAAGTGGAGTTTAGACCAAAAAGCTAAATTTTTGTCTCATCAGACCACATGACCTTCGCCTATTCCTTCGCCTATTGGTCATTGGCAAACTTCAGACGGGCCTGGACATGCGCTGGCTTGAGCAGGGGGACCTTGAGTGCGCTGCAGGATTTTAATCCATGACGGTGTAGTGTGTTACTAATGGTTTTATTTGAGACTGTGGTCCCAGTTCTCTTCAGGTCATTGACCAGGTCTTGCCGTGTAGTTCTGGGCTGATTCCTCACCTTCCTCATGATCATTGATGCCCCACGAGGTGAGATAATGGAGCCCCAGACCGAGGGAGATTGACCGTCATCTTCAACTTCTTCCATTTTCTAATAATTGCCCCAACAGTTGTTGCCTTCTCACCAAGCTGCTTGCCTATTGTCCTGTAGCCCATTCCAGCCTTGTGCAGGTCTACAATTTTATCCCTGATGTCCTCACACAGCTCTTTGGTATTGGCCATTGTGGAGAGGTTGGTGTCTGTTTGATTGAGTGTGTTGACAGGTGTCTTTTATACAGGTAACGAGTTCAAACAGGTGCAGTTAATACAGGTAATGAGTGGAGAACCGGAGGGCTTCTTAAAGAAAAACTAACAGGTCTGTGAGAGCCAGAATTCTTATTGGTTGGTAGGTGATCAAATACTTATGTCATGCAATAAAATGCTAATTAATTATTAAAAATTCATACAATGTGATTTTCTGGATTTTTGTTTTAGATTCCGTCTCTCACAGTTGAAGATAAAAACTACATTCCTCTACATGCTTTGTAAGTAGGAAAACCTGCAAAATTGTTCTCCCCACTGTATACACACAAGGCTGGAATGGGCTACAAGACCATCGACAAGCAGCTTGGTGAGAAGGTGACAACAGTTGGTACGATTATTCGCAAATGGAAGAAACACATCGTGGAGTTGCAATGATCATGAGAATGGTAAGGAATCAGCCCAGAACTACACAGGAGGATCTTGTCAATGATCTCAAGGCAGCTGGGACCATAGTCACCAAGAAAACAATTGGTAACACACTATGCCGTGAAGGACTGACATTTTAGATTCCGTCTTTCACAGTTAAAGTGTACCTATGATAAAAATTACAGACCTTTACATGCTTTGTAAATAGGAAAACCTGCAAAATCGGCAGTGTATCAAATACTTGTTCTCCCCACTGTAGATAAGGGCACTGAACTGGTACTACATATGACTGATAAATAAATGGATAATAACATTATAGTTCGAGCTGTATTGTTACATTTACTTGCTGCCTTTGATGTTATCATGAATTGTTTTTGAAAATAATCGCTTGTTCCAGCTTAACATCCCCTGCCATCACATTATCGTGAGGTACTTATCCAATAGAAGTCAGAAAGTGTTCTTCAGTGGAAGCTTCCCTTAAGCTATGTTCAACAATATAAGGTTAGCACTTTAGGGATTATAATATTCAATTGCTCACTGCAAGGGTCCAGCTTCTGTACCGTTCATGTCTGAGAGTGAATGGAAGCAACACAAAAACATCAGCAACATAGTGAAACCTTAATGCAATCGCAATGGATTTCAGCCAACTACTCCATGAAAACACAGCATAACTGTTTCACTGATTCACTGATTCTATTTTGTTTTAACTACAGCCATTTATAACTTATCCAGACCACTGCTTACATTTTTAATGCTAATTCTGTGGAATCCATCAATGAACCGGTCCCATGAATTTGTTTATTTTCAGACACTTCCATGTGTAATAGAATGTTGTCCTAATCTTGTATTGCTGAACCTAGTCTTCAAGGCAGCTGCTGTGGACTGTTAAACTCCTTGCCTTTACAATACAAGTCTTAGAAGAAGTAAGAATTGCGATGTATGCTGATATCTCCACACTATTTGTCAGTGAGCTCACTCAGATTCTTGCTATCAGTATCAGAATGGGTGATAAACAACCAACTAGTCCTAAAAACTACATAAAAGAAAGGGCAAACATGTTTTAGATTAAAACATTCCCTAAGAATAAAACCTAAAATGCATTTATTCATAAAGGATGTGGCCTCTGAAACAGCTCAGTTGGCTAAACTTAGAAGAGGGCCAGTTGTCTGATCAAGTCATACCGACAAACATTAAAAGATATTCTGCGGTTTTTGACAAAAACATTTTAGTACTACTTTTTCTGACTCTGGTCTTGTCCCATCTTGACTACTGTCCAGCAGTATGTTTTGGTGTGGCAAAGAATAAAATAGCAATGTGACAGCTGGCTCAAAACAAAGCAGCATGCATTGCACTTAACTGTTCATTCAGAGCTAGACTCAACAATGAGAATGCTACTGTTTATTGGTTGATGTTCTAAGAGATTGATTGCTTCTCTATAATTGTTATGAGTATTATCATTGTGATCCAAATTATCTACATAATCAGATAACATATCCATATGCACTCCACAAGACAAACCCCAGGTGTCTCTTCACGGGTCATCAGTCCAAAACGAAATGCAGCAACGCAATGTAATGCACAGAATCATGATCACATGGAATTCCTTTCTATGTTCAGTTACTCAGGTGAACAGGAGAAACGAAAAAGAGTAATTGACATGTTATGGTAAAACAAGGACATGTAAAGAGATGAACACACAGACACAATCATTTAGACGAACGCATTCGAACAAACCCAAACCCACACATACAGTCTACCATACACCCCCCCTGTCACGCCCTGATTCCCTCCACCTGTGCTGTCTTTATGGTCCACCCCCACCAGGTGTCTCTCATCTCCCCATTACCCCGTGTATATTTATTCTGTGCCCTTCCTGTGCCAGTTCGTCTTGTGTCTTATGCCAAGGGTCTTCGCATTTCCTTGTTGTTTTTTTTATGCTCCCAGTGTTGTCTCTAGATCCCTTGTGTATCGAACCCCCAACTAGCCATGACCATGAGCCTGCTAATCGCCTGCCAGTCCTTCAAGCCTTAACGTCCGTGTACCGAACCTCTGCCTGCCCCTGACCTACCCTTGCCTTCGCCTACAATAAATCGTTGTTGAACTGGTTCCCCTGTGTCTGAGTCTGCGTTTGGGTAAAACTCCTTAGCCCTGATACTAACACACACATCTCCCATACACAGAAATATCTGCAGACAAAATGTGCACACACTGTTTTCTGTTGAATTATTGTATTTTACATTTGTGGGCCTTTCTGAGTTTTTCAGGCTTTTCTGTTATGTTTTGAGTGGACCCCTGGAAGAGTACCATACACTTCGAAAGGAAACATTTTAGACAAAATAATCTGTAATTTGAAACCATTAATGTAAAGAATGAAATAATTGGATTTTTGAATATTTCACTGCAACACTGCTCACTTTGTTCATGTTTCATTCATGTTGCTTGACATTTTCGAAGAACTGTCAGTCATCAACATGAGCTCGGACCACTCAGTCTGAGTTTTCAGATATCCTTGTTGTTTGAAATGACAGAATTATTTTTATTAATGTATACACATGTTTCTTGGGCCGGCAGAGATAGTTGTTCAGGTTTTAATAATTCAATAGGGCTTCTTTAAATGTGAATCAGGACTGTTTAGGACCTTTAAGTGCTGCTCTAAACTTGGGGTTGGGGGCCTGCAGTGATTCCCTGGGCCCCCACAGCCAGTCCTATTTCAGCACAATTCTAAACATCACCTCTCAAAACCCATTCCAAAATAAAAGAAAACATGGAAAGAAAAACAAGACAGCAGCACAAAAAGGCGGAAATGTTATTTAAAAGGTACCAGACCGCATCATTTTCCGCTGATATTATATACTCCCTGCTGTATCCAAAATATATACGGGCCGAGGTCCAAGAATGTAAAAATAAAACACATAGACTCAACATCTGGACCGAGCCTGAACAAAACCCCCATTTAATCACAGCTAAAGCATTCTACCGTTCGCCCTCTGCGAGCTCTCACTCACTAACACACACACACAGGCATGCACAGCCCTCTTCTCCACAGAGGCTGGCCATGATATAACAGAGGATCATGTTTCACCAGAATTTCCTGAAACGTTGACAAAACGTTCATTTTCATTATAATTATCCAGATTTCCTCTGTGTTTCTTGTACTACCTGCTTGTAAAATAGCCTCCCTCTACTCTGGCCTCTCTGTGGGCTGGGCAACTATGACTGTGGAAGTGTTTCCTATAGCTTCAGAGAGGATGAGCCATGAGGGTCGAGTATGTGTACTCTGTATGTGTGTGAGTGTGTGTGTGTGTGTGTGTGTGCGTAGTTGCTTGTGTATAGCCAGGTGTGTGTGTCTAGGCACAATCAGAAACTGAGCTGAGCGAGAGCTGCCCTCCTGTAGGCATGGAGTGGCCAAGAAACAAGAGGTTGCAGAAAGAAGAGCTTAGGTAAGGATGTAGGGTTTTGCATTGCCTGAAGGCAGGGAGGGACAGTTCCCCTCACAGCCGTGGATGCAAGCTTCATATGGAAGCCAGTGACAAACTAACACACACAATGGATAGAAAAAGTCTACACACCCTTGTTAAAATGCCAGGTTCTTGTGATGTAAAAGAATGAGACACAGATAAATCATGTCAGAAATGTTCCACCTTTAATGTGACCTATAACGTGAACAATTCAATTGAAAAACAAACTAAAACAAACTAAAATAAAAAACTCACAATAACCTGGTTGCATAAGTTTACACACCCTTAAACTAATACTTTGTTGAAGCACCTTTTTTTGGGTGTAGGAGTCTATTAGCATGGCACATCTTGACGTGGCAATAGTTGCCCAGTCCTCTTTGCAAAAGCACTCCAAATCTGTCAGTGCACAGCCCTATTCAGATCACCCCACAGATGTTCAATAAGATTCAGGTCTGGGCTCTGGCTGGGCCATTCCAAAACGTTAATCTTCATCTGGTGAAGCCATGCTTTTGTGTATTTGGATGTGTGCTTTGGGTCATTGTCATGCTGAAAGGTGAACTTCCTCTTCATCTTCAGCTTTCTAACGGACGCCTGAAGGTTTTGTGCCCAAATGGCCTGATATTTGGAACTGTTCATAATTACCTCCACCCTGACTAAGGCCCGAGTTCCAGCTGAAGAAAAACAGCCCCAAAGCATGATGCTACCACCACCATGCTTCACTGTGGGTATGGTGTTCTTTGGGTGATGTGATGTGCAGTGTTGTTTTTGCACCAAACATACCTTTTGGAATTATAGCCAGAAAGTTCAACCTTAGTTTCACCAGACCATAACACATTTTCCCACATGCTTTTGGGGGTCTTGCCACCGTACCCCATAGCCCATTCATATGAAGAATATGGAAGATTGTTGTCACATTTATCACATGGCCAGTACTTGCCAGAAATTCCTGCAGTTCCTTTAATGTTGCTGTAGGCCTCTTGGAAGCCTCCCTGATCAGTTTTCTTCTCGTCTTTTCATCAATTTTGGAGGGACGTCCAGTTCTTGGTAATGTCTCTGTTGTGCCATATTATCTCCACTTTATGATGACTGTGTTCCATGGTATATCTAATGATTTGGAAATTCTTTTGTGCACTGGTCCTGACTGATTTCTTTCAACAATGAGATCCCTCTGATGCTTTGGAAGCTCTCTGCGGACCATGGCTATTGCTCTAAGATGCAACTAAGAAAATGTCAGGAAAATCCTACTAGAACAGCTGAACTTTATTTTTGATTAATCAGAGCCACTTTAAATGATGGCAGGTGTGTACTGACTTCTATTTAACGTGAGTTTGAATGTGATTGGTTAATTCTGAACACAGCCACATCCCCAGTTATAACGCAATGCTTTACGCAATGCTCAAGTTAGCGTGCTAGTTTTAACTGGCTGAGCTGAATGTCAGAAAGAGTGTTTAAGTTGTGGTCGTTGTTCAGGATGGAGGATGGGAAGCCATGGACACCTTCTAAACAGAAACATGCTTTGGAGAGAGCCATAAATGCCACAATACAAACATACGTATCCTTATCATGATCATGTATGTGTCCTTGTATCTTATGTGCAATTAGATATGCGCCTCTTTTAAAACACAAATGCATAGCATAATACCTTTTATAAACATATATATATTATATAAAGTATTATAATAGAGTGTACTATGTAAGGTATTCATGGATGTTAGGTAACTGAAATACCCACCTTAGTGTTTGAATATAAGCCAGAAAGGACAACGACAGGAAGCAGGGACCTTCTTGACTTAGACCTGTTTAAACTCTGAGGGCCGGTTTCACAGACATGGATCAATCCTGAATGTTTTATTATTATTATTTTTTTTTTATAGTTTTCATTTGAGCATTTTCTTTTTATTTTATTGTATTTTAATATTATTTTTTTGTAAAGCACATTGAATTGCTTCTATGTGTGAATTGTGGTATATAAATAAACGTGCTTGCTTGCTTGCTAGTCTAGGACAAAAAAATTCAGTTCAATAGAAAACCCCTTGTATTTTTAGTCCTAGACTAGGCTTAATCTGTGTCTGCAAAACCGGATCTAAATGGTGGCTGTCCGGGTCTACTGTATATTTGTGTTCCTGGCAAGCTAGCAGTGAAGGGTTTTTGATGCCTCTGCTCCTGTTGCCTCTACAGACACATGTAGAGCTGACAAGGAGGGGTGCTGTGTCTCTGTGTGTGTGCTGTTTGATAGGTAACCCCTGGGTAAGGCAAGCCAGTCTAGTTCAGCAGAAAATGGGGTAATGGCAGGACTGAAAAGCAAAGCACACTGACAGTGGTTTAACATGCTCCATAGCCCGCCACCACACTTAGCCAAGTCAGTGAAGAAACACACACACACACACCCATACACACACACACACACACACACACAGAAGGCACATGCCGATAAGAGTCTGGACATCAATACATCTCACTGGGAATGCCAGGACCAAGCCCCAGCTCCTTTTCCTCCTCACTCTTCCTCTCTAAGCCACAGCTGAGCGCCTGACATATGACACTGTTATACAGCACATACCAAACAATGCGACACAATGCTTTTGAGAACTGTGAAAAGACTGGCAATGTTCCACTTTTGGGGCATACACCCAAATTATTACATTATACAGTAGTCTTTTGGCAGACGCTATTATCCAGAGTGACTTAAAGTAAGCACATTCATTTTATAAGAGCTGGTAAAACAACCACACAGTTTAGTAGTAAGTGCATTCTAATCAATGAATTAGTTATTAGCAAAAGTTAGTTTAAGAAAGAAAACCAAACAAATAATAAACATAAAAAATTTACATGAGACGACAGACAGAGTACTGCATTCAACGACACCGTGCCGACTAGTGTCGCCATGATTCTTTGCAGACAGACCTTTTCACCCTTTTAACATTGAGATGAGGAGAGGGCCAAGAACCGAGCCTTGAGGAACGCCAGTAGTAAGAGGCTGTGCGGCAGACATCAATCCTCTCCACATCACAAGGTAAGACCGGCCTGAATTAATACAAAGCAGTCTTCAATGCTTTTATTTATTAGACCAATACTGTGTTTTCGGAGATTACAGATTTATCTCTTCTGGTGAATGAGGTTTATAAAACAAACGTTCCTGATGGCTTTGTCCATCATGGTCAATAAACACAGACTAACTCAGTCACTCTGAAACCAGTTTTTATTTGTCCCATGTATATTTATCTTTTACTAGTTCTGACATCTAAGTGGTCATGGTCCACTTTTTATGAACGCTGTCTATAACCCAGGTTGGGTTTGGTCTCAGTTGGTAATTCATTTGGAGCATCATGATTGAATATTAATAATTCACATCAGTTCCCTGATGACTCATTAGTGGGCCTGTTACATATAGAAGGAGAGAGAAAGTGAGGGCATTAGAGGGAGGGTGACAGGGAGAGAGAGCAAAGGAGAGGGAGGGAGGCTGAGGGGAGAAGAAAGAGCAGGAGTCAGGAGGGGGGGGGGGCTTCTGTGAAACCCAACATCTTGCCAAATGAAAAGGAGGAACAGTAAAAAGGCACCCACATTCTGTGTAAGTTTGTTGGGACGTTGAATGTATATACTAACATAACCCAAAGGAAACTGGACCCTTGAAGGTTCTTGCAAGATAATGAAGGTTCTTGCAAGGCAACCATGTTCTGTATGTTTGCTGGGAAATTGAAGGAATATTCTAACATAACTCAAAGGATACTGGACAACTGAAGGTTATTTCAAGGTTACCATAAAATATGTCTACAAAGTGAATATCTTAAATTCTGCAAACATGCTTACTACATCCTGGTTAACTTCTTATTTTCATTTAGGCAATGGTCTTTTAGAAACAGTTCTTGCACATCATGGGAACATTTCTGTGAAAAAGTTTGTTAATTAACTATTGAGTCTCCCCTAGAGTAATGGGAAATGTTGGGAATGTGTGTTGTTGGCTGGGGAAAGAGATAGGGAGTAGGTAAGAGACAGAATGAGAGGAAAAGGGAGACAAGTAAACGGAATTAATAAAATAATCAGAAAGAGAACAAGTGGAAAAGTACTCTTTTGGAAATTTGCAAAGGTATTTCCTTTCCCATCTTTACCATAGTAGCAGCAACCTGAGACTACCAATATATACTGAGGGAGTGAATGAAGCAGTGTTGAATGAAGATCTGTTAAATATAACTAAATTTCACTGAATACTTGCAACTAAAGACAAATATTTCCAAGTTGATTTAAATAAAACCTACAGACAATCCTTGACACTTCTTAGCTTCCAACACATAATTAATCACAGTGCCAGCACTGTTTATTCAATATCAAACCATTTAATGACTTTCATTTTTACATGAATATCCAAAGTCACCACTGTTGATGAGACTTGTCATGTCTCAGTAGTGGATGGCACATCTGTTGATACATCCGTAGTTATCTGAAGGTGACAATGAGAGGCATCTTATGGTCAACATAAGAGACATGGCAGCCTGAAATGGAGACTGAGGAAATGGGACTAAATCATTTGAAAGGATTTAAAGGAAGGATGAAGGAAGAAAATTGATTTCATGTCTGTTTTCTACCTAGCATTTAACCTTATCCATTGGCAGAAAACAAATAAAGGCAAAAGCAATTCATCATGTAGCTTTCTATAGTATTTAAACAGGATTGTGTGGGAGTGTGTAGCTGTCGTAGGGTCAAGGCAGCAGGCCATCATGGTGAGTGGAATCTATAGTACCCAAAGAAACGTCTGTCTTTGTCTAAATAACTACATTAGAACATAACCAGCAACATTGAATCATTTTTATTTAAAGTTAGAAACTTTTTCATTTTGAGTAAAATTAAATATATCTAATAGCCGAAGTGGAACTGGAAGTGGACAGAAAGTAAATGTGTGTCTGTTTGTTTCGACAATAGGTGAAACAAAACCTGTTCAAATCGTTCTAATAGTTTTCTCACATTGTCTAACAATTTCCACAAACTTGGTTTTGGTTTCAATAGCACATACACAAGGAAACACAGAATCACGCAGCCCCCACCCGTCCACCTACACACCCACACATTTAGAGTGATTAGTGGAAGTTAGAGTTGACCACCAAGCGGAGAACAGGGGTGGCTGTAGATCGATGAGGGTTAAACCTCAGGTTAACATATAAACAGCTGGATAAGACACAATCAATAACCTTGTATCCCTTTGCAACTGGTCAATACTTCATCACTCCACCAGAGCCAGAAGAGCCGTAGCTAGTGTGTGTCAGCATGTGGAAGAGGTACAGTATAACAACACACACAATGACACACACACACACACACACCAGATAAGCGGATAGCAGTGCTGTGGTAACTCAATAGAAAGAAGCTTTGATGAAAAAGCACAACTGTGTTACTATTGATTTTCTGGCCTGCATTGCCATCCTTTCCAGAGCTAATTCAGTTGGACCTGTTTCTACACACACACACACACACACACACACACACACACACATACACACGCATGTATGAACATTCGCACCAACATAAAACGTGAACTCTGGCTCAAAGGGTTGTGTGTTAAATCCCACTGAGAGGCAGTAAAAAAGATAAGCCTTTTCCAAACCATCACCCTTAATTACTCAGAATGAATACTGAATTCATCTCTTTTATGAGGCTTCCCCAGTGACTTTTGGTTGATTTAGCGATGTCCCTGTTTGTGTTTGTGGCTGAGTGCATGTTAATGTGTGTTTTCCCCTTGTCATTTCCTTGTCAATATTGCACATTCTGGATAGAGGTTGAGGTTGGTTGAGAACTCTAAAGGAGGTTAACTCATTACATGAAAAATGTACTAGGCTAACAATTTAATTGTCATCTTCGTTTGAAAGAGAATTATAGGATTACAGATCATACATTGTCAATCAAAGTAAGAATGCAGGATGTCTTTGACTGGATGTCTATTTACAGTGCCATCAGGGAATTCAGAGAGCTTCACATTCTCCACATTTTGTTGTTTTATTAACTGAATTCATAATTGCCATCAATCTGCTCACAATACAAAAACATGACAAAGCTAAAACACGTTTTTTTAATTTAAAAATAAAAAACATGTCCCTGTACATATGTATTCAGACCCTTGCCATGACACTCAAGACAATTGAGCTCAGATGATTCCTGTGATCTTTCATAATTCTTGTTTTGAGTACACCTGTTCGATATTCAACTGAATGGAAAGGATTTAGAAAGCCACACATGTCTATATAAGGTCCCACACTTCACAGTGCATGTCAGAAGGAAAACCAACCCATGAAGTCCAAGAAATTCTCTGTTGACCTCCAAGATCTATATGCCTCTGAGAATTGTGTAGAGGCATAGATGTGGGAAACTTTATATTTGGGTTGAAATGCATTTAATATTATCCTACATATAGTTTACTTTCTGTATGGTAGGAGTTAGCTTTGCAGATGACAAGAAGTGACACTTTATATAACTGCTAGGGTAAAGCAAATTTTAAGACATGAGCATATTGTGCTCTGATGTACTGTGAAAAACGTCTGGGAATCCTTGCTTTAAGATATCATTTTGTCAAAAATGTTGGAATCAGGCACAGCGTCACTTTGGAAATGCCAGTCAAAAATTCAGCAGGACAATACCAGAAACTCTTACAGATCAGGGAACATTTGTAAGAAAGGATCCTTGAATTTAGCAACTCTTTTTATTCAAAGGGTCCTCATTCAAGGTGTCCAGGAACAAGTCCCAAGTGTGCTCGTTTATCTAGAAACCCGTCTGAAGAGGTGCACACCATTAAAAAATTGCATTACCAAGGGATATGCTCCTTGGATTGCACCAACAATTCCCCCTTGAAAGGCTATAACCGCAGCCAGATATAATTTGAAAGTTGACAGTCATGCTTCTGTAAGAACATTAAAATGTCCTCGATAAAGATCTGAGGGAGAACAGTTCCCTTGTTCTGGCAATATAGTTGGAATGCCTGCGACATATGTATACATTCAGAGCCTCCTTGTAGAGTAAGCGCTTGACGACTAAATAGCAGGAATTACATCTAAAAGCAACATGGGTCAAGTCCATAGGTTCCCTTTGTCCATGAACACCACACGTGCCTTGCACCTTGGACATTAAGTCCCAGCAATGTGCAAATATATACATAGAGTCTGTTAGACCTGCAGAACAGCTCCCTTACCTGGAAGACCACACAGCATTGTAACCTGACCTCCCAAGAGCAAGGTGTTCCCCCAGATAGCAGATCTGCTCTCAGGTTACAATTACCAAATCAACTGACACACTGCTCAATATTAATATGGAGTGGGCCATGGTCAACCTTAAGAGGGGTCTCTTGTCCCCCTGCCCGTTGATGTATGTCATCATGTTGTCAGTCCATACCATGTTGTCAGTCCAAACATGTTGTAAGTCCATACCACTAACTGCTGGTCCCACAGTCCCGGGCAGAAACACTGCATTGCAAGAAACACAAGCAAGAGCTCAAAGTAACTGATGCGTTGGTGCTCTGCGTCATAGACCACTCACTCGTTGTTGAGTTTCCTTCCTGAGGGATGTGTCTGTTTTGATCGATTTTACGTAATGTGACTGCCAATGGGAATGCCTTGTATTCTAAGGACAAGTGCCCTGAGGCACGACGGGGACACTGAGCCTACAATGTGGCAGGATGAGTTAAAGCATGGAAATCCGCCAGCATTAAACCTACTGAGGCCATCAACCTCAATAGACGGAGGCAGGCGCGGAAATGGCCCCCTGACAAAACTGGTTGAAACTCGCTCGCCTTACAAACGCACAATTTCACACAGAATGCAGTTTCGGCTGTTAGACTGCTTTTCACCTAATTCACCCTGCAACCCAGTGAGTGAACATAAGAGAGCAGCACTGAGATTTGCAATGCCACCCTTTCTTTAGACAAAAAACATAAGCCAGCCAACACCTTGACCACCCCATACCAACTGGGTGTCAGGGCTTCCAGAACCACCTTTGCAAAGGTGAGAGATGAGACAGAGAGACTCATGGGAAGAACTAAAAATGTGTGGGCAAATTGTTAAATGCCTCATTCAGATCAATGGATGTGAAGAAATTGCTTGAACGCACTGAGTATTATAGTTTTTGGGCTCAGATAGCGATTCAGGCCCTGCCTATTTGAGGAACGAGGCAGCAGTAACTGAACGAACTGGGATGGACGATGGTAGCAGAATCATGTCCAGTCTGAAATGCATAAACAGCTTGTGAGGATCTGTGGGAGCAGTGTTTAAGTTATGGCTAATGACATTGGCCGTGGTCTAAAATGCTGCCAGTTTTAGTGAGGAAACAACACTATCACAAACCTTAGACCAAAACAAAAACATTGAAGGAAGGAAAACATTTTAATGTAAAAACTCCTGCAATACATCTGTAGATATGTGTATACCATTAAAATGAAGACAAAGTTTTTAGTAACTGACCCTAATCTAAAAAAGCATGACACATTATGTTTAGTGCAGTGAAGAGCAGAAACATCTGAGAATGTGAGCCATTATTATTTCACCCTCTGATGGGCTTGAGTCTTCACTGTCCTAGAAAGGTATGACTGTAAAGCAGTGATGGGAAGTTTGATTCTGTTTACTGACTCAGATTTTTAAGGATCTTTTGATTAATGTAAGTCTGTAGACCCAACAGCGTGCCATGCCCACTATCGGCAAAAGATTAAACATAAGAGCCTTTTCAGTCAATTGTGTGATTTAGACAGTGTACATTTGTGACTGATAAGCGTACAAGATATTTCTTGACAAACTTCAAATGAGATCTAGTTCCTGACGCAACCGAATTTACTGATCCTGTGTGGAACGCATTGCTCATCGTCCATCAGTGAATTACTCCCAACTACTATCACTGATGACTGTACGGTTGCATTACGTCATAATAAAGACATGCTGACCTTTATATTGCACTTTCCTGTACACTTCTTTCATCACTTTTTTCCTATCCTTTTCTGGTGTTCATTCCTGAAGGAGACGAGTCGTTAGACTCCATTGAAAAACATGGCCGGCTGGATAAGTATATTATCCGCCAGCTGAAGAATACACTGGGACCAAGAAAGAGGGGGATATCAGAGGAAGAGCAAGAGATAGAACGGGGGGGAGAGAGGGGGTATGACATTTACACAATGAAACTACTCCAAACACACACACACACACATATACTCCCAGTAACTGTCGGATTGCAGATGTAGTCCACTGAAAAATCCCAAAATGCCCCATTGGCCCTCCATTTGTGCATTCATGCGTGCCTCTGCCATTTGCACAAGTGTGCCAAACCTGAGGAAATGAAAATGATTGAGGGTGTAGGGGCTAATTAAACCTTCCAATGGCCCCTCCCAGTGAGAGTGCAATGATGCAGCCTCCATGAGTGAAGTGGAGAACACTTTTTTCACTCATACCACAATACCTCTTTTTCTTGATAACATCCATGTGTCTGTGGATGGACAGGTTGGCCTGAATGAGGAAGCGTAACCCCTTCTATTTCTGTGATTGGGGAAAAACAGACTCATCATCACTTTCATGTATACAGTATTGCTTCCTCCACTGTCAGACAGTCACCCACCAGGTGTGAACTAACAGCCCTCTGAATACACCAATGAGCCACCTATGACGCATTGTTACCATCACCGGCAAAAGCAGCCGCCCTGGCTTGACGTTTCACACCGGTTACATGTGTGTATGCGCAAAAACACATTTTTGGTATTTCTGGAATCAGTCCCTTAACCCTAATCCTAGCGGTAACCTTAAAACACCCTGAAGACAGATTAGTTGATACCGCCCAAGCCTGGGTTTGTATTTGTATTTGCAAAACAATTACATAGTATTACATATTTTCAAAACGGTTTGTGATAGAGAGATTCTGTTTTCTTTGTTGTCTCAATGAGATTCCGCTGAAAACACAGATACGATTTGTGTTTACGTAGCACATTTCCTTGTTGTCGTCATCCTGTCCAAATGCAACCAAACCCTTGTGCACCTGACCAATGGATGGGCTGCTGGGTAACAGCATGGAAGGCTGTTGCTAGGCAGAATAGTTTATTTTACCCAATCAGGTGAAGGTATCTGTTATGTATTTGATCCAATCAAAAGGTTGCTGGGTGGGACATAAATTTCGTTTTCTTTATTTGCTCAATTTGACTGTAGAAGAAGTTGAAGCAATGTCAGCCTAGCTAGCATGCTAACTTAGCATTAGCTAACGTTTTAGCATTGTGTTGTTGCGTAACGCTAACTTGTCGAAAAGACAAAGAAAGGATATGTTTTCAACAGTTTTAGAAGTATTATTATTAGTATAAAAAGGCAAAACGTAAAAACACTTTTCCTAAATGAAGCCATAGTCCGTTACGGTAATCACGCTGGATAGCTGAGTTACCGGACAACAAAGGACAAATGCTAACAACAGGCTAATGCTAACGCAAGAACAGTCTGGTAAGTAACATCTAATAACCTATTTATCATTAAATAATGTAATACAAATGTGATCATTATAGATATTGTCTGCTTTGCGTATTTGGAATGGGAGAACTGTTCCACATGGCTGTGTGTGGTCTGAATACAATCATAAATAGAAAAATAATTATGGGCGTCAAACATATTGGACTGCTTGCACAAAAGGTGACTAACTTCATTGTTCTGTTCACATTTATAGTGATACAATGCATTTTCGTGCAAGATTTTAAAAGTGTTGGTGTAATGGCACAACAGTTCCACAAGGGTTTTTGGGCTGATTTCAATGAAAAATTGTGTCAAAAACCATCTGTATTGGGAGTATCACTCCGTATGGGTGTGTTATGGTCAGAATTCAATGATATATAGAAAAAATCAGATTTCGCTTATGAAATTAGTTACTTTATTGTGCATTTTTTCCTAAAACACTACCTTATAAGAACATTAACATGCATGCTTATATTAGCTGAGGTCCTTTGGAATAATTTGTTGCCAAATATACAATGATCGATTAACATTACATATTGTTTATAAGCCCAAATATAAAAGTAGTGAATCCCAAAAATTTAAAGCATAGTACTCTGGGGGTTAACCTCAGTAAGCTATGCATAAAATGTAACATCTAACCGCCAAAACTTAACTTTATGCCTAAACTTAACACCTATGACTAACCTTAACCCCTAATGCATGAACTTAAAACAGTGGCCAAGCATGCCCAGCCCAACAAAAGTACAGACTAGCTGAGTCCATCCCAGCCAGAGAAATAACCCAGAACTAACATTTCAACCATTTCAAGATCACAGTTTCAGTGAGCGGGGTAGATTGACAGAGGGCCCTGAGCCCAGTGTCTGGGGCCTGTAGGACTAGGAGTGTGCTGTAGCATTTTCACAGCTGCGCCAGATTCACTTGAGGGAATAAAGACAGAAAAAAGAACAGAAAAAGCCTTAGGGTGGACAAGTTTATCATTACAGGATGGGAAATGAGTAATGGATTTGTGCAGCTAGCATACAAAGAAACACACACACCATGATATAAACAGGCATATAGAAGCACTCTCTCTCTCTCTCTCTCCCTCACTCACTCTCTCACACACATACACACATGCACAAAAACCCATCCATCCACGTACACCAAGCAGGTTAACATCCAAATTAACCATTTCTCCAAGAGGGGGAAACATCTATATATTACTTCAAAACAGGCCACTAGGGGCAATGCTGAGTGCTATTAGAGTTAAATACCCTGCTGGTCTGCATTAAGGGCATGGATAGGGGATGGGCGGTTAGGATGCACACTCTGATTTCATAGGAAAACGTGTTCAAGCACAGAGTCAGACAAACTAGTATATGTGCCTCCCTTCCATTTAATTTGGTTTCCACACCTTAACACTTAACTGCTTCTTATGCTAGTCTTGGTGAAATGACATTGAAAAAAACGGGCGGAACTCAGTGTATTCTTTCATTGAAATACTGAATTTTACCTTTCATTATGTCCTTTATTAATATTGTCTGCTAACATGCATTTATGTGTGCAAAAAGTTTACACAGTTTATTTGTATGTATTGGTTCTGGAAATTCATTGCTATTTATGGTTAGGCAAGCAAGATTTGCACAAACAGTAGTCTCATGTTTTGAATCAGTTCTTTTTGGGTGTTGTGGGACAAAATGTTTGAGAACCACTAGATTTAGTGTGCTAAATCTAAGAAAACCTTATCAGAATATAGAATATCACTATTACCCTTATTGTCTTCCATGCCGCTGTGGAAATCAGTAATTTTGTCCCTCTCCCCGCTCTACCCCACAAACATTTTGGAAAAACCAGTCGCCATTTGGCAGAGTTGTTGTAAGCTATTATGAGGGGATTTGATGATCAAGTAACAGGCACTGCATGCATTATATGCAATGTTGTAGGCTACAGCTCATAAAAGCTAGCTAGAAGCCTGGTTAGTCGACTTGCTAACCAGCTAGTAAAATCAACCACGAGTAACTCATTTTTGATTACATGATTATTGTTTTCTAGAATATACATTTCATGATAGCAACAATAGCATTCTCAACTGCCACACCTTGAAGTCCTTTTCACACGTTTCGACATTCTTTTCTGACCGGTGGTCTCAAACAGCTGGGATCCTTCTTGACTTCTGCCTTGTTCAGATTCTTTTACTCCACATTCCACAAGCCCTTTGCAATGCAATACATGATTGGCTCATCCAGGTCAGATTTGGTAGTCATATGGACACAGCAGGAGAAACAATAAGTCTCTGCTGCAAACACATACACAACATATCATGATGGCATCACACTGTCTTGCAGAGGAGACAATATTTGATACACTGCCAATTTTGCAGGTTTTCCTACTTAAAAAAGCATGTAGAAGTCTGTAATTTTTATCATAGGTACACTTCAACTGTGAGAGACAGAATCTAAAACAAAAATCCAGAAAATCACATTGTATAATTCATTTGCATTTTATTGCATGACACAAGTATTTGATCACCTACCAACCAGTAAGAATTCAGTCTCTCACAGACCTGCTAGTTTTTCTTTAAGAAGCCCTCCTGTACTCCACTCTTTACCTGTATTAACTGCACCTGTTTGAACTCGTTACCTGTATAAAAGACACCTGTCCACACACTCAATCAAACAGACTCCAACCTCTCCACAATAGCCAAGACCAGAGAGCTGTGTAAGGACATGAGGGATTAAATTGTAGACCTGCACAAGGCTGGGATGGGCTACAGGACAATAGGCAAGCAGCTTGGTGAGAAGGCAACAACTGTTGGTGCAATTATTAGAAAATGGAACAAGTTCAAAATGACAGTCAATCTCCCTCGGTCTGGGGCTCCATGCAAGATCTCACCTCGTGGGGCATCAATGATCATGAGGAAGGTGAGGGATCAGCCCAGAACTACATGGCAGGAGCTGGTCAATGACCAGAAGAGAGCTGGGACCACAGTCTCAAAGAAACCCATTAGTAACACACTACGCCGTCATGGATTAAAATCCTGCAGCGCATGCAAGGTCCCCCTGCTCAAGCCAGCGAATGTCCAGGTCTGTCTGAAGTATGCCAATGACCCACTGGATGATCCAGAGGAGGAACGGGAGAAGATCAACTGGTCTGATGAGACAAAAATTTAGCTTTTTGTTCTAAACTCTACTCGCCGTGTTTGGAGGAAGAAGGATGAGTACAACCCCAAGAATACCATCCCAAACGTAAAGCATGGATGTGGAAACATCATTCTTTGTGGGTGCTTTTCTGCAAAGGGGACAGGACGACTGCACCGTATTGATGGGAGGATGGATGGGGCCATGTATCGCGAGATCTTGGCCAACAACCTCCTTCCCTCAGTAAGAGCATTGAAGATGGGTCGTGGCTGGGTCTTCCAGCATGACAACGACCCGAAACACACCAGAGCAACTAAGGAGTGGCTTCGTAAGAAGCCTCTCAAGGTCCTGGAGTGGCCTAGCCAGTCTCGACCTGAAGCCAATAGAAAATCTTTGGAGGGAACTGAAAGTGTGTATTGCCCAGCGACAGCCCCGAAACCTGAAGGATCTGGAGAATGTCTGTATGAAGGAGTGGGCCAAAATCCATGCTGCAGTGTGTGCAAACCAGGTCAAGAACTACAGGAAACTGATGATTTCTGTAACTGCAAACCAAGGTTTCTGTTGCAAATATTAAGTTCTGCTTTTCTGATGTATGAAATACTTATGTCATGCAATAAAATGCAAATTAATTACTTAAAAATCATACAATGTGATGGATTCCATCACTCACAGTTGAAGAGTACCTATGATAAAAATGACAGACTTCTACATGCTTTGTAAGTGGGAAAACCTGCAAAATCGGCAGTGTATCAAATACTTGTTCTCCCCACTGTATGTATATAAGAAATGCATCTCCCCTTTCTCACCCAACGGTATGTGCACGGGGCCAGTCTGAGATGTAAGCCATAGAGGAGATGGAGTCCATATGAAGTGTCTGTGTGGGTATGTGTGGGTATGTGTGTTTGTATGTGTGTGTGATATACGTCCATGTGTGTATATATGAGAACCTAAATGTTGGAACCGGATGCCCATGTGTGCATGTAGGAACCTGAAAACTGACTCAGTGATTCCCAGAAGGGAAAATGCTATATTTGGCTTAGGGGTTATGTTCACACAGAATCCAGTTTAAGTTGTTAGAATAAATTAGACGTAGTGTTAGAATTGGGGTTACTTTTTGGTTTAGGCATTCATGGTTAAGTTTAGGGTTAGAAGCTAGGGCCAGGTTAAGTTTAGGTAAATAGTTTAGGTTATTGAGTTTAAGGTTAGGGTATGGGTTATGGGCAAAGGTGTCAAGGTTAGGTTCAGGTCCCCACAAAATTTGAAAGACATACGTGTGTGTAAGTGTAGAGGGTCAGTCTGAGATTTAAGCCATAGAGGAGATGGAGTCCATATGCAGTGTGTTTTCTCAGCCCTGGAGGAAACAGTGAGCACAGCGGAAAACGATTTCTCTGAGGTTTTCTTTGTGTTTGTGTGTCTCACTGAGTATTTGGTGTGTTGGGTGTGTGTGTGTGTTGCTATGGTGTGTGTGTGGTTGGTGTGCGTGCAAGGCTGTGTGTGTTCCCTTTCTGATAGTTTTTCTTAATACTACCACTAAATGCAGTTATTTTATATAGCATATCACACACTTCTCTTGAATCACCAAGGAAGAAATTAGCTAAGAAAAGTGTAGTAAATTAAAAAAGTTATTGATGGGACCATTCCAGAGGTCTTTTGTCTGGCTCAACTTGTTAGAATCTGGTTGAGGAGGGTGGTCACACGCTGTGTTGCTGAGATCCACTGGTTTGATCCCAGAGGACCAGTCAGACATTGAAGCAGAGGACCACTGATTTGATCCCAGAGGGCCAGTCAGACAGTGAAGCAGAGGACCACTGATTTGATCCCAGAGGGCCAGTCAGACATTGAAGCAGAGGACCACTGGTTTGATCCCGAAGGGTCAGTCAGACAGTGAAGCAGAAGACCACTGGTTTGATCCCAGAGTGGGACAGTGGAGGAAACTATATTTGTTAAGTAGTGGTGTTATGTCCGTTGTGTGTTTGTGTGTATGTGCATTTGTGTGTGTATGGTTGAGTAGCCTGACTCCCTTCATTAGTACATGACTGTGTGACATCACTCAACATAAGAGCTCTCCACTTCAGCTTGGGGCCAACAGGGGTGCTACAGAAGCAGGACAAACACACACACACACACACACACACACACACAGGAACAATTAATATGCACTCATACATTTTTAAGGCTAAATTCAATTAGTGAGCGTGTGGTGAAATAGGGTCTGAGCCGACAAGCCTGTGTCTGAGCCTGAGATGACATTTCAACTAATGAAGCAGGGATATGAAATACACAGCATCAATCAGAGGAAGGGGGGAGAGGGAGATAAAATGGGCTGGCGGTGGGGGGGGGTTAGAAATAGGGGAAGTGATTGTGCCCTCAGAGTTGGAATGCTGTGACTTCTCTCACTTAATATGACATGCATTTGCCCCAGTGTGAATGGCAAAAGAAGGGAGACCTACCAACACTGAGTTTTGGTATTCTGGCCATGTGACAACAAGTGCCTGGATTTCTACCCACGCTATTTTCTGTGTGTGTTTATGTCATACTCTACGGATGTTAAAGACCAAGAACCTGCAAGAGCGTGTCACTGCACTGCTGTTTGCAGAGAGCGGCAGGATGTCGTCTCAGGTAACACCAAGGTGCTTTGCACACTGGGAGGGGGGACACCTGGAGTAGTCAACCCAGCCATGCTGGTGAGGATTTGGAGTGGACCGGCCTTCCCCCAGAGCAAGAGCAGCCCTGTCTTGTTTAGGTTGACCTTAAGGTGGTGGCCAACATCCAAGCAGAGATGTCATAGGAAAAGGTGATTAGCGTGTAGACAAGTTGTAAGGGACCAGTCAACACAATAGGCTTAGCGAAAGGGGTGCAGATATTATCAACTTTCTTTCAAAATGCCTAGCAAAAAGATTTGCAAAGGGGGGAGATGCAGGGGGAGGATTGAGGGTCAGTGGGATCAAAAGGGTACTTGCGATCAGATGAAGAGGCTTCCTTGGTTGTAGAAAAAGGTAGAACGTAGTATTAGCCCCGGGGAGGGGAAGCCAAGATAACATGGAGGGAGTGAAAGGACAATAGGTCATTTGGAACTTACCATTTTCTTCATTTATATTAGATTAGATTTAACTTTATTGTCATTGAACAGTACGATTACAGCACAACGAAATGCAGTTAGCATCAAACCAGAAGTGCAAATAGGGCAGGAAATGTAATAATATGGAAAGTATTAAGTATAGTATATGTTACAAGTGGAATGCAAATACAGTGCAAATGGCAATTCTAAATTAGCAACAAAGGCAAATTGGGGAGGGCAGAAAATGTACAAGTATATGTATGTACAATTGAGAATGAATAGTTGTGCGATGAGGCTAATGTAAGTACTGTACAAATGTCAATTCTGACTGTGCAACTGAGCAAGTTGGGGGTGTAAACTAGCATGTGCAACTGAAAGAGCAGGGATAGAAGCAATGAGGTTCCCGAGGTAGATCTGTGCATGTAACAACTGAAAAACCCAAGAACAATTAAGCTCAGCTGCCCACAGGGGAGAGTAGGGTTTAAGAAGCAGAATCAGGAGACTAAAACTAAAAGGATTTTATAGATGGGAAATGTGACACGATAGGAAATAGTAAAGCACAAATCCTGAAGGCGCAGTGGTGGCTGAGTGGGTAGGGTTGGAGTACAGAGAAAGGGAGGAGTGAGTAGTGACCAGAGACATGGAAGGAGGGCTGGAGTGATGTTAGTTGAAAGACGCCATCTAGTAAAAATTAGGTCAAGAGAATTGCCTGCCGTGTGAGTGGGTTGGGACTGGCAGAGGGTGAGGTCAAAAGAGGATGGAGTGGAAAGAAAGAAGTGGAAAGAAATGAATCAAAGGCAGATGGTGGGTAGAAGTCTCACAGTAAAATGAGCGGTGAGCCATTGTCAGGAAATGAGCTTATCAAGGTGTGAAGCTCATTGAAGTCTCCAAGACCACCTGGTAGACCATAGAAGACAACAATGTCAAGTCTGAATGTACAAGTCAAAGTAAAAGAATATCCACACTGGATGAAGAAATGATAACCAATAAACTGCATTACCATTAAAAAATACATATATTAAAATATATATATGTTCAGTAATTTACAGCAGCATTCTAGAATTCTATTTGTACAAAGGGTTACATTTTGAAGTTCGAAGTCATTTAAAAATGAGTGGTTCTTTTTTTATTAGGGGTTGCTAATGGGGAATAGTTAAAGATTGTCCTTTCAATTATATAGCCTAATGTAATTTGAGGTTTTCTTTAGCACTTTAGGAAGTATTGTGATTCAGTTGTGATTTCGTGATGAATCTAGATGTATTGAATCGTAACATGTGTATCGTGATATAAAGCTCTGGATTTTTTTTAATCTTTCCTTTCCAAAAAAGTTGAAAAGGAAAGTTTTGAATGAGGAACAGAAGCGTTCAGTTTGCAGTGAAAACCTTACTTTTCAACTTTTTTGAAAAAGAAAGAAAAAGGTGCTGTGGTCTCTTAATTTTTTCCAGAGCTGTATATAGTTACGCAAGGTACTTGCCAATACCCACCCCTACAGAACATTGCCCAAAGCATCACACTGCCTCCGCCGGCTTGCCTTCTTCCCATAGTGCATCCTGGGGCCATGTGTTCTCCAGTGACGCACACCACGTGATGTAAAAGGAAATGGGATTAATCAGACCAGGCCACCTTCTTCCATTGCTCCGTGGTCCAATTCTGATTCTCATGTGCCCATTGTAGGCAATTTCAGCATGTCAACATGGACTGACATACAGACTTTCTCCAGATCCTTCAGGTTTTGGGGCAGTCGCTGGGCAATAAGAACTTTCAGTTCCCTCCAAAGATTTTCTATTGGAGGCTAGGCCACTCCAGGACCTTGAGATCTCGCGATACATGGCCCCATCCATCCTCCCCTCAATACAGTGCAGTCGTCCTGTCCCCTTTGCAGAAAAGCACCCACAAAGAATGATGTTTCCACCTCCATTATTCATGGTTGGGATGGTGTTCTTGGGGTTGTACTCATCCTTCTTCTTCCTCCAAACATGGCGAGTGGAGTTAAGACCAAAAATATTAGACCACTTGATATTCTCCCATTCCTCCTCTGGATCATCCAGATGGTCATTGGCAAACTTCAGATGGGCCTGGACATGCGCTGGCTTGAGCAGGGGGACCTGCCCCCTTGAGCAGGGGGCGCTGCAGGATTTTAATCCATGACGGCATAATGTGTTACTAATGGTTTTCTTTGAGACTGTGGTCCCAGTTCTCTTCAGGTCATTGACCAGGTCCTGCTGTGTAGTTCTGGGCTGATCCCTCACCTTCCTCATGATCATTGATGCCCCACGGGGTGAGATCTTGCATGGAGCCCCAGACTGAGGGAGATTGACTGTCATCTTGAACTTGTTCCATTTTCTAATAATTGCACCAACAGTTGTTGCCTTCTCACCAAGCTGCTTGCCTATTGTCCTGTAGTCCATCCCAGCCTTGTGCAGGTCTACAATTTAATCCCTCATGTCCTTACACAGCTCTCTGGTCTTGGCCATTGTGGAGAGGTTGGAGTCTGTTTGATTGAGTGTGTGGACAGGTGTCTTTTATACAGGTAACGAGTTCAAACATGTGCAGTTAATACAGGTAAAGAGTGGAGTACAGGAGGGCTTCTTAAAGAAAAACTAACAGGTCTGTGAGAGACTGAATTCTTACTGGTTGGTAGGTGATCAAATACTTGTGTCATGCAATAAAATGCAAATTAATTATTTAAAAATCATACACATACAATGTGATTTTCTGGATTTTTGTTTTAGATTGCGTCTCTCACAGTTGAAGTGTACCTATGATAAAAACAGACCTACATGCTTTGTATATAGGAAAACCTGCACAATTGGCAGTGTATCAAATACTTGTTCTCCCCACTGTATACACACAAGGCTGGAATGGGCTACAAGACCATCGACAAGCAGCTTGGTGAGAAGGTGACAACAGTTGGTGCGATTATTTGCAAATGGAAGAAACACAAAAGAACTGTCAATCTCCCTCAGTCTGGGGCTCCATGCAAGATCTCACCTCGTGGAGATGCAATGATCATGAGAATGGTAAGGAATCAGCCCAGAACTACACAGGAGGATCTTGTCAATGATCTCAAGGCAGCTGGGACCATAGTCACTATGCCGTGAAGGACTTAAATCCTGCAGCGCTCGCAATGTCCCCCTGCTCAAGAAAGCACATGTACAGGCCCGTCTGAAGTTTGTCAATGTACATCTGAATGATTCAGAGGAGAACTGGGTGAAAGTGTTGTGGTCAGATGAAACCAAAATCGAGCTCTTTGGCATCAACTCAACTCGCCCTGTTTGAAGAAGGAGCAATGCTGCCTATGACCTCAAGAACACCATCCCCACCGTCAAACATGGAGGTGGAAACATTATGCTTTGGGGCTGTTTTTCTGCTAAAGGGACGATGGACGGGGCCATATACCATCAAATCTTGGGTGAGAACCTCCTTCCCTCAGCCAGGGCATTGAAAATGGGTTGTGGATGGATATTCCAGCATGACAATGACCCAAAACACACGGCCAAGGCAACAAAGGAGTGGCTCAAGAAGAAGCACATTAAGGTCCTGGAGTGGCCTAGCCAGTCTCCAGACCTTAATCCCATAGAAAATCTGTGTAGGGAGCTGAAGGTTCGAGTTGCCAAATGTCAGCCAAGAAACCTGAATGACCTGGAGAAGACCTGCAAAGGGAAATGGGACCAAATCCTTCCTGAGCTGTGTGCAAACTTGGGGGCAAACTACAAGAAACGTCTGACCTCTGTAACTGCCAACAAGGGTTTGCCACCAAGTACTAAGTCATGTTTTGCAGAGGGTTGGAATAGTTATTTCACTCATTAAAATGCAAATCAATTTATAACCTTTTTGACATCTGTTTTTTTGGATTTTTTTGTTCTTATTCTGTCTCTCACTGTTCAAATAAACCTACCATTAAAATTAATGACTGATCATTTCTTTGTCAGTGGACAAACGTACAGAATCAGCAGGGGATCCATTTTTCTTTCCTCACTGTATATATATGTGTATATATATACACTCACCTAAAGGATTATTAGGAATATCTGTTCAATTTCTCATTAATGCAATTATCTAATCAACCAATCACATGGCAGTTGCTTCAATGCATTTAGGGGTGTTGTCCTGGTCTAGACAATCTCCTGAACTCCAAACTGAATGTCAGAATGGGAAAGAAAGGTGATTTAAGCAATTTTGAGTGTGGCATGGTTGACTGAAATAACCACTCGTTACAACCCAGGTATGCAGCAAAGCATTTGTGAAGCCACAACATGCACAACCTTGAGGCGGATGGGCTACAACAGCAGAAGACCCCAACGGGTACCACTCATCTCCACAAATAGGAAAAAGAGGCTACAATTTGCACGAGCTCAACAAAATTGGACAGTTGAAGACTGGAAGAATGTTGCCTGGTCTGATGAGTCTCGATTGCTGTTGAGACATTCAGATGGTAGAGTCAGAATTTGGCGTAAACAGAATGAGAACATGGATCCATCATGCCTTGTTACCACTGTGCAGGCTGGTGGTGGTGGTGTAATGGTGTGGGGGATGTTTTCTTGGCACACTTTAGGCCCCTTAGTGCCAATTGGGCATCGTTTAAATGCCACGGCCTACCTGAGCATTGTTTCTGACCATGTCCATCCCTTTATGATCACCATGTACCCATCCTCTGATGGTTACTTCCAGCAGGATAATGCACCATGTCACAAAGCTGGAATCATTTCAAATTGGTTTCTTGAACATGACAATGAGTTCACTGTACTGAAATGGCCCCCACAGTCACCAGATCTCAACCCAATAGAGCATCTTTGGGATGTGGTGGAACGGGAGCTTCGTGCCCTGGATGTGCATCCCACAAATCTCGATCAACTGCAAGATGCTATCCTATCAATATGGGCCAACATTTCTAAAGAATGCTTTCAGCACCTTGTTGAATCAATGCCACGTAGAATTAAGGCAGTTCTGAAGGCGAAAGAGGGTCAAACACAGTATTAGTATGGTGTTCCTAATAATCCTTTAGGTGAGTGTTATTATGTATGTATGTATGTATGTATGCATGCATGTATGTATGTATGCATGCATGTATGTATGCATGCATGCATGTATGCATGCATGCATGTATGTATGCATGTATGCATGCTTCCAGCTTCCAGTGGTTCTCAAAAGTATTCATCTACTGAACTACAACACAAAATGTTTTAAGAGTTTTTGTCAAAGATCAACACAAAAGTCCATAATGTCAAAGTAAATATAAATAATTTGAAAATAAATGATTGCACAAGTTACGCCATTTGCTATGACACACCTGAAAGAGCTGTGGTGCAACCAATTATCTTTAGAGGTCATGTAATGAGTTGAATGGTTCCCCTAGCTTTGCCCCTTTATGTAGTGTGAATAACCTAGCTTTGTCCTCATATCTAGTGTGAATATCCTAGCTTTGTCCTCAGATCTAGTGTGAATATCCTAGCTTTGTCCTTATATCTAGTGCGAATATCCTAGCTTTGTCCTCATATATAGTGTGAATATTCTAGCTATGTCCTCATATCTAGTGTGAATATTCTAGCAATGTCCTCATATCTAGCGTGAATATCCTAGCTTTGTCCTCATATCTAGCGTGAATATTCTAGCTATGTCCTCATATCTAGTGTGAATATCCTAGCTTTGTCCTCATATCTAGCGTGAATTTTCTAGCTATGTCCTCATATCTAGTGTGAATATCCTAGCTTTGTCCTCATATCTAGTGTGAATATCCTGGCTTTGTCCTCATATCTAGTGTGAATATCCTAGCTTTGCCCTCCTATGTAGTGTGAATATCATGAGACAGAGCGATTTGGAGAATAGAGTTATGAGGAGAGGGAGGATTTTCTCTATGTTTGATCCAGAGAGAAGAAAATGATAGTTGATTGTCTTGGTCACTGTGTTTCATACTGAGATAAAAGATGAATACAATCTCAGTGATAGTAATGGCTAATAGCTTTAGCTAATTTCCTGCTGCAGTTAAAGTCAGATGCATGTCGATGGCTATTACAGTATTACCAAGCCTTTAGAGTGAAAAAGATGTGAGGCGAATGGGGATATGTGTGTAGAAGTGTGTGTGTTTAACTGTGTTTGTGACTGTTCATATACATGCACTGGTGTGTTTTTGTGCATACATCCAAATATTTTAATGTTACCCAATTCCCGGCCTCATTATCCTTGGCTTGTGTTGCTTTCTCCTCTAAATGTTTTGGCATTATTTTGATTTACAGTATGCAACTGCACTACTCATGCGAAGGGAGGAAAACGAAGAGGAGAGGAAAGCACACCATGCTTGTTAGTGGGAAATGGACTTGTCTCAATACCCCTAATAATATGCCAGGAGTGAGAAATAACTGTGATTAGCCAAATAATCAAAGAGTCTCTGACGGCAAATCTGTATTCTACAATCAATATTGCTTGTGGTTCGCTGTGCTGTAACCACACGTCCTTTCAATTTCCTCCAGCCCACTTGAATCAATACAGGTGATTAGCTGTGTTAACCATTTGATCCCTGGCACTGATCTCTAAATCACAGCCTCTATCTAGTGCTCTAACTCTAACCTCCTACTGTCCTGCCACTAACAAAACTTCATACAGTACATCCTCCGGTAAGCCATGTCACGTCTTATCTAAAAGGTCTTATCTAAAACAAGTCCTAAGGGGCAACACAGCCAAGAGATATCAAGCTGTTAGTGTATAGGCCCTACCGAAAGATTCACAAATATCTCTGTTAAAAGTGTATTCCAGAGAAAACGTTTGTGATAAGTGTAAAAGGTCCAAGTAATGCAGCCTTTTTTATCAGATAGGATGCTGGAGAAATGAACAAGCCGTAAGCCCATAATCAGTTATGAACAGGTGTTGCGGTGGATTAACAACAAAATTAGGCCAGCCGGCACTTAAATGGGGAAAAGTATACTAACAAACTTCGTCCTATCCTTAGAATTTGTCAGGCACCACATTCTATAAGGCATGCACTCTAAACATAATGCCCTGATGCTCCTGGTTATGTGTCTGGTAAGCAGAACCTCCATTGTGTGTCCTCTACACTGGGCCTCGTGCTTTCGGGCTGGGCTGCTGCTGGGTCCCTACTAAAACACACCAACACACCAAATAGTTTAGTATCATGAAATTACACGTTTTCACACATTCATGAACGTTGACTGAGAAAAGAAATGGGAATTTCCTGATATGTAACATTATGTCCAGAGGTTGTAGAAGTTGAAGGGGATGACATTGTGTGCTGGATAAGGAACTGCTGTACTGGTGTGACTATTTATAACACTGTGTTTTTTAAAATCAAATTAGAGCATGAAAAATAAAGCAGAACGAGAGATGAATGTGTTATTTTTGTTGTTGCTGCAGTGTATTTTGGTGGGACAACCACCCTGCCCCGACTTGACCCTCTCATAGCTGTTTCCAGAGTCATCCCTGTCTCTCATTATATCTGACCCACTGAAAGAGTTCTACGACCTTACACAAACATGCATACTGTATATGCACCCACTCAGTCGGGACAGGTGCACTCATTACTGCATGTGAACTCACACACACACACACACACACACACACACACACACAGTTCATTGACCTTTTAAAAAATCTGACTCATGGGTCAGACCAAAGCCACTAATTAGGCAGGAGTGTGGTTGTGTTTATGAAGCACAAAGAGCAAAACAAAAGGTAAAGATACACAGCAGACAAACACCCTTTCTCACAAGGATCTTGTCATCATCACCTCATTCCAATGCATTCTACCCATTACAACAAGATAGGGCAATAATCACTTAAGTTCCCTGAAGGAGAGAATGAGGTATGAAACTAAATAATGAACACTGACGTACCTTAATTCAGAGAAAAATGCTAACAAGGCTGTGTGAGAGGACAAATCCCACCACTCCTGGAAGCCAAGCCACGTCTTTCAGATGCTATATCTTATTCAGCTGTGATTCAGAACTGGTCTTCACAGGTGGACGCAGGGCCCACAAGGGGTTGTACCTTGTTTCCTCCTTCAGTGAACCGATATAATAGACATAAGCTAAAGCTCCATTATAGTCTGTCAATCCATACCACATTATTGGATTAAAAGGAGAATTTGCTAAATTCCTCCCTCTTTTGTCTACAAAGGGAATAGTAGAAACAATGTATTTACTTCCGGCAGCCTAAGCAGCAACTAGATAACAACTATCTAGCTATATAATTTGGTTTGGAATTGCAGCTTTCAAGCTTGAAAATGATAACTGTATTAATTTATCTCTGGATCTTTATGAACATTTCTTAATTGTAAAATAAAAAAACTACAACTGGAATTTTTCACAGGTGGCACTATGGGGTAGCTTACAATCTACACCGAACAAAATTATAAACTAAACACTTTTGTTTTTGCCCCCATTTATCATGAGCTGAACTCAAAGATCTTTATGTACACAAAAGGCCTATTTATCTCAAATATTGTTCACAAATCTGTCTAAATCTGTGTTAGTGAGTACTTCTCCTTTGCAGAGATAATCCATCCACCACACAGGTGTGGCATATCAAGATTCTGATTAGACAGCATGATTATTGCACATGTGTGCCTTAGGCTGGCCACAATAAAAGGCCACTCTAAAATGTGCAGTTCCATCACACAGCACAATGCCACAGATGTGGCAAGTTTTGAGGGAGCGTGCAATTGGCATGCTGACTGCAGGAATGTCCACCAGAGCTGTTGCCCGTGAATTGAAAGTTAATTTCTCTACCATAAGCCGTATCCAAAGGCATTTCAGAGAATATGGCAGTACATCCAACCAGCCTCACAAACGCAGACCATGTGTAACCACATCACCCCAGGACCTCCACATCCAGCCTCTTCAGCTACAAGACTGTCTGAGACCAGCCACCCGGACAGCTGCTGCAACAATCGGTTTGCATAACCAAAGATTTTCTGTACAAACTGTCAGAAACCGTCTCAGGGAAGCTCTTCTGCATGCTCGTCGTCCTAATCGGGGTCTCGACCTGACTGCAGTTCATCATCGTAACCGACTTGAGTGGGCAAATGCTCACATTCGATGGCGTCTGGCACTTTGGAGAGGTGTTCTCTTCAAGGATGATTTCCGGTTTTCACTGTACAGGGCAGATGGCAGACAATGTGTATGGCGTTGTTTGGGCGAGCGGTTTGCTGACGTCATCGATGTGGATCGAGTGGCCAATGGTGGCGGTGGGGTTATGGTATGGGCAGGCATGTGTTATAGACATGAACACAAGGGCATTTTATTGATGTAATTTTGAATGCACAGATACTGTGACGAGATCCATTGTTGTGCCATTCATCCACGACCATCAAGTTATGTTGCAGCGTGATAATGCACGGCCACATGTTGCAAGGATCTGTACACAATTCCTGGAAGCTGAAAACATCCCAGTTCTTGCATGGCCAGCATGCTCACCGGACATGACAACCATTGAGCATGTTTGGGATGTTCCAGGTCCTGCCAATATCCAGTAACTTCGCACAGCCACTAAAGAGGAGTGGACCAACGTTCCACAGGCCACAATCAACAACCTGATCAACTCTATGCGAAGGAGATGTGTTGCACTGTGTGAGGCAAATGGTGGTCACATTAGATACTGACTGGTTTTCGGACCCCCCGGACCCTCCCAATACAGTGAAACTGCACATTTTAGAGTGTCCTTATATTGTGGCCAGCCTAAGGCACACCTGTGCAATAATCATGCTGTCTAATCACTATCTTGATATGCCACACCTGTGAGGTGGATGGATTATCTCGGCAAAGGAGAAGTGCTCACTAACACAGATTTAGACAGATTTGTGAACAATATTTGAGAGAAATAGAAAAAGTCTTAGATCTTTGAGTTCAGCTCATAATAAATGAGGGCAATAACAAAAGTGTTGCATTTATAATTTTGTTCAGTGTTTGAAGTGCATGCATGCGCACACACACACAAAAAGGATGGATAGCGAGCAACTGATTATATTCAGGAATGCTCCGTCAGGAGTTACTGAACTTGTCAAAGGACACTATAAAATAGTTAAAATGTTCCAATTGATCCAAAGTCCTGGCAGATCTGTACAATCTCAGGACAACTGGGAAAAAAAGGTAATTTTGGAAGGAGTCAGTGTTGTTTTATTAGAATCATAATCTTTTTGTCAAAGTTCACAAATGTATCATTGCCAAAGTTAAGGCCAACTTGTAGAATGCAATGTTGCAAATGTATTTAAAAATGTTTTTGTTATTTTACTTTTCTTCAATCCGATTGGAAAAGTAGGCTTCACGAGCAGATGGGAGCTCAAATATTGCATCGTACTGTCTTTCCAGGCAAGTCAAAATATTTCTTGATGGAGCGCCATTTTTGTTTAAAATAAATTAAAAACTTGCTATAGGGCGTTGGTATTTTCTGTATAATATGGATCTAGTTCTTGTTGCTAATCTGATTAGTTGTTAGTGGTGCAACCACATCTGTGGTATTACTCAGTGTTAAGATCCTTGGTTAGATTGTTATTTACTCTAACCTCCTTGGTATACAGAAAACACCAGAGCAATAAAGCAAGATTCCAGAAAATGTTCCCAGCTGCCCTTCATGCCACACTGCCCCAGCAACACAGAAACATACAGAGGAAGTCAGTCAGGGGAAGAGGGGAGTAGAATCCACCTGAACATGGACTGCCTGTACCCATTCCTTCCAAACGGCACCGTGAGGCCCCAGAAACCACCCTGGGAGAGCAGTTCATCTGTTTTTTTCATTTTCCCTTTTCCTCCTCTGCTCATTCCGCCCTGAACTCGTCTGATGTGTCCGTTCTTTGTGTCTCTCCGTGTTACAATATGTCCTTGGGAGAATATACTGTTGTTTTCAAGTTTCACAAAGCTGTCTGGCCAATCACTGGTGAAGTTGGTTACCGAACTCAAAACATTGTAACAGAGGGAGACAAAGGGAACGGACACGTTTAGCGCCCTGGTGGGCATTTTATGAACATAAATAGAAGTGTGAGTGGAGAGGGTGAGGGAGGAACTGCCAACAGAAAACAATCCACTGTGAAGCGGCGGCGATGTCTCGGAGACAGCCTCCTGGTTTGGGAGGAATGGGCTCCGGCGGTCGACTTCTTGCCGGCCTCTCCGCCCCGTCTCCCTTCTGCCGTTCTCCATCCTCAGATGTTGTGTTGCTGGGACCAAGCTGAGGGGACCAGGGCTTGGAGCTGTCTTCCCTTTGCCTTCCGTTACCTTCCCTCCTGCGCCTCCTCTCCAACTCCTTTATTTTTCACCCAATGCATCCTCCTCAGCTTGTTATTCCTTGAGCCGTCTCTCTGGAAGCCTCTTTATACAAACCCATTCCAAAAAAGTTGGGACACAGTACAAATTGTGAGTAAAAAATGAATGGAATAATTTACATATCTCATAAACTTATATTTAATTCACAATAGAATATAGATAACATATTGAATGTTGAAAGTGAGACATTTTGTAATGTCATGCAAAATATTGGCTCATTTTGGATTTCATGAGAGCTACACATTCCAAAAAAGTTGGGACAGGTAGCAATAAGAGGCCGTAAAAGTTAAATGTACAGATAAGGAACAGCTGGAGGACCAATTTGCTACTTATTATGTCAATTGGCAACATGATTGGGTATAAAAAGAGCCTCTCAGAGTGGCAGTGTCTCTCAGAACTTAAGATGGGCAGAGGATCACCAATTCCCCCAATGCTGCGCGAAAAATAGTGGAGCAATATCAGAAAGGAGTTTCTCAGAGAAAAATTGCAAAGAGTTTGAAGTTATCATCATCTACAGTGCATAATATCATCCAAAGATTCAGGAATTTAAGAATCTGGAACAAACTCTGTGCGTAAGGGTCAAGGCCGGAAAACCATACTGGATGCCCGTGATCTTCGGGCCTTCAGACGGCACTGCATCACATATAGAAATGATACTGTAATTGAAATCACAACATGGGCTCAGGAATACTTCCAGAAAACATTGTCAGTGAACACAATCCACCATGCCATTCACCGATGCCGGCTAAAACTCTACAGGTCAAAAGAGAAGCCGTATCTAAACAGAATCCAGAAGCGCAGGCGTTTTCTCTGGGCCAAGGATAATTTAAAATGGACTATGGCAAAGTGGAAAAGTGTTCTGTGGTCAGACGAATCAAAATTTGAAGTTCATTTTGGAAAACTGGGACGCCATGTCATCCGGACTAAAGAGGACAAGGACAACCCAAGTTGTTATCAGCGCTCAGTTCAGAAGCCTGCATCTCTGATGGTATGGGGTTGCATGAGTGCGTGTGGCATGGGCAGCCTACAGATCTGGAAAGGCACCATCAATGCTGGCAGTTATATTAGGCAAGAATGGGACAACATTCCTATTCATAAACTTGAGCAACTTGTCTCCTCAGTCCCCAGACGTTTGCAGTCTGTTATAAAAAGAAGAGGGGATGCCACACAGTGGTAAACAGGACCTTGTCCCAACTTTTTTGAGATGTGTTGATGCCATGAAATTTTAAATCTACTTATTTTTCCCTTAAAGTGATACATTTTCTCAGTTTAAACATTTGATGTGTCATCTATGTTGTATTCTGAATAAAATATTGAAATTTAAAACTTCCACATCATTGCATTGCATTCTGTTTTTATTCACAATTGTACGATTTTTTGGAATCGGGTTTGTACTTCCCTGGATGAGGTGCCTATGAGATGAAGCGGCGCAGGGGTTATTTGGGGGCGTTCGGGCAATGCAGATGTAGCAGGCGGAGATGTGTTTGCACAGCATGTTTCGCAGTAAAGACAGGGCGTTTCTACATCTTCTTAGTTTCAAAGATTGTGATTTTGGTTTTCATATACTCATCCATCCTGAAGAACATGTTTGTTCCATAGATAGTAATTAGCTTTATCAGTGTTGAGAGTACTTTTAATACATTCATTATCTACAGTAGTGACTCTGTATTGGGAGTTCTGTTACGCATAAGAACTGACACCCCTCTCGTCTTGAAAAAGCATCTTTGGGCAAAAGAGGGAAAAGAGAAGGGATGCTGTATTCTGTCCAGTGGTTTTTGTTGCCGTTTTGTTTCACTTTTCCACGTGTTATGTTGTTATGCTGTATGTTGTTAATACAATGACCTCCAGAGCTCAGAACACTGGCACTGTGTGCGTTGCCTTTGTCTCGCCCTATTACACAGTGAAACTGTAATCAAGGCTAAAACATTAAAAATAACAACTGCATAAGACGTGCAGGTGTGTTGGCCTGTCAGCCTATGTCCATTATTTTATGGCAGGCAGCAATGTAGAGCCCTGCCAGTCCACAACTCCCTGCATCTTATCCCACAAGGATGGGTGGTCTGCTCTCATCAGAGAGGTCTTTGAAGCTGACACTCTCTGACGGTTTTACATTTTTGACAATTCAAAATCAGGAATTATAGCTCTGTCTCAGGTTCTTCTGTGGTGCAGGGATTACACAGCCTTTCTTCTATGGGGAGCCAGTTTTCCTGTTCCTACCCATTTCATTGGCAAGACTGTGGTCAGGGAGCCTGCACTTCGTCAAGGTTTTTCAAAGGTTTTGAATATATTGAAAATAGTTTGACCTTATAGATTTTCTAGTCAGCATGAATTTGCTAGGTGATATTGTTTTGTTTGGACTGAGTTCTGGTGCTTCTGTGGTTCAGTGTTAGTAGAACAGGTTTATGAACCCCAGGATGGCCCCAGGACCCAAGGCATGAACAGCTTCTTACCCCAAATCTGTCTAATGTGGGTAATGACATGAGAGGGCAGTCAATTATCGAAATATCATTTGAGATAATATTTACTTACTATTTCATTACTTTGTCTTATATATTATATTATATTGGGTATTTGCCTAATTGTTAGTAAGATAATCTTCAGTGTAATGAAGTGTAATGAAGAAAGTGCAAAAATACATTTTCATCAAATGTGTGCATTTATTTAAATTAGAATGCCATAGAATGCCCTGCCTGCTTCCTCACTCAGTTCATCCACTTAGGTGTCCAGTTTAGCTTATTTTTAAACCAAAGTAATTGTTGTGTTTGCAGTACTTTATGTTTGTCTTGTAACTGAGAACTTTGGTCCAATGTCGTGAGACCTGGATCTTCTCTGGAAAACCTTTTATTTTAGTCTTGTTTGGGTTTAGTGCCAGGGCCCAGGTTTGGGCGTACTGTTGTGGCAAGACCAGACTCTGCTGTAGGCCATGTGCTGTGGGTCTCTCCCTCTCTGCCTACCTACATCCCAATTCAATATAAAAGCTTTATTTAGGAAAGAAAGGAAGATTTAATTAAATAAATGTTTTCACAAAGACAAAGGCATTTCAAAAGTTACAATATTAGCAATGTAAAGTCCTGTAACATGGCTAACAGTTACGAGTATAAATAACAAGAAGTAATGAAGAGGATCAGAATATTTATGCTTACAATGTTGTTTGTGCACTGGTTGTCCTTTTCTCATGGCAACGGGTCACAAGTCCCATTGCTGCTTTAACTGCACATTACGGACACAGTCATTTATCAGTGTTTAAGGCAAGGTAGCATTTCTCTGTCTGTCAGTCAGTCTGTCTATATTTACTTCTCTCTCTATATATCTCTAAATCTCTCTATCACTGTTTGTTTCTGGCTGTCTTTCTGTTTCTCTGCCTCTCTATCACTCTCCCTGTCTGTCTCTCTCTTCAATACACACACACATAGAGAGAGAGAGACACACACACACACACACGAAAACTGGCCCACATTGCATACATCTGATTCTCCTCATCATAGCCGCCTTTCCCTCTCTCTGATCCAAAACACACACGGGCTGGGACACACTCACACCCACGCCCAGGGAGAAATCTCTCTCTGATCCAAAAAAACATCCAGAACAAACAGAAAACAATTCCAGGCATTCCTCCTGCTTTAAGGCCTCCTAACCAGAGACCCTTGCTCCATGCACACACACATAAACAGTTATGCACACAGACACACACATACACACACACACACACACACACACACATTCACATGCTCGCAAACGCTTGGCAAGAGTTTAAGGATGCAAAACCTAAATCCAGTATTTGACAGGAGGGGGAGAGAGAAGCAGAGAGCGGGAAACAGGAGGGGGAGAGAGAAGTAGAGAGCGGGAGACAGGAGGGGGAGAGAGAAGTAGAGAGCGGGAGACCGGAGGGGGAGAGAGAAGTAGAGAGCGGGAGACCGGAGGGGGAGAGAGAAGTAGAGAGCGGGAGACCGGAGGGGGAGAGAGAAGTAGAGAGCGGGAGACCGGAGGGGGAGAGAGAAGTAGAGAGCGGGAGACAGGAGGGGGACAAAGAGAAGACAACGGGGGAAGAGAATGGCAGCAGTCCATTTCCAGCAGACATAAAGAGAAAATGAAAAGCACTCGGTTTGTCAGAAACTGATACAATATTGGTGCTACTAAACAAAGACACTGTAATAGGCAAAATGGATGGAGGGGGGCAAAGACAGGGAAAAACCAACCAACTAACGAGGGTTGGTGTCGAAAACCCTGGGAAAAAATAACGATAGAGCATCTTTAAACATTGTGATTTGACTTTGAACAAAGTGACTTTTGAAGTGAAAGAAGCCGTTTCCCCCCTTTCTCTTTTTCATTTTTGCCTCTCCTTCCCTCCATATTTTAATGCTCCCTGCTCTATCATGTAAATCCCCATTCAAATTAGGGCGGTATTAGAGCCCTCAGCGCTAATGTCAGAGAGGCAGAATGAGATGGGGGACTTAAGCACCTAACGAACAATGAAATTCCAAAGCCTTGGGACAGGACAATTAAGAAGCAGGCTTAGCCAATGATGAAAATTTATTGCTATCTAATACATATTTCTATTTTCTGAACACTAACCAATTTGAATGTGATTAAGGGGGGTTGGAGGAGTGGTGTGGGGGGGTGGGAGTGCATTTGTTAAAGAGACGGCTGGCTCTCAGAGGTCGCTGGGAATAGGTCCTTTTGATGTTAAATTACAAATACGGAGGAGAAAGTCCCCTTTATTGTCTTTTTTGAGTCTGAGTATTGTTTTCTAAGGTTACTGTTAAAAGCCTTAGTTAACTCAACCCTGTCTGGCCAGTAGAGAGAGGTGTTAATGAGAGGGGCCTGGAGGACAGAATGACAGAATTGGGGAGAGATGGAGTGGCTCAACTTGCAGTGGTAGAATAGGAAATGTAAATACTCTGCCGTTTTATTCCTTTTTTTCTTGAAAGTATCCATCCATTCATCTTTCCTTCTATTCCTCTCTCTCTATTCTTCACTCCATGGTTACGACAAAGGGTCAGGGAAGACACTGGAGCAGTACAGCAGAGTAGTGATTGGGGAAGAGGTAGGAGACTGGAACAGTACAGCTGAGTAGTGACTGGGGAAGAGGTAGGAGACTGGAGCAGTACAGCTGAGTAGTGACTGGGGAAGGGGTAGGAGACTGGAGCAGTACAGCTGAGTAGTGACTGGGGAAGAGGTAGGAGACTGGAGCAGTACAGCTGAGTAGTGACTGGGGAAGAGGTAGGAGACTGGAACAGTACAGCTGAGTAGTGACTGGGGAAGGGGTAGGAGACTGGAGCAGTACAGCTGAGTAGTGACTGGGGAAGTGGTAGGAGACTGGAACAGTACAGCTGAGTAGTGACTGGGGAAGAGGTAGGAGACTGGAACAGTACAGCTGAGTAGTGACTGGGGAAGAGGTAGGAGACTGGAACAGTACAGCTGAGTAGTGACTGGGGAAGAGGTAGGAGACTGGAACAGTACAGCTGAGTAGTGACTGGGGAAGGGGTAGGAGACTGGAACAGTACAGCTGAGTAGTGATTGGGGAAGAGGTAGGAGACTGGAACAGTACAGCTGAGTAGTGACTGGGGAAGAGGTAGGAGACTGGAACAGTACAGCTGAGTAGTGACTGGGGAAGAGGTAGGAGACTGGAGCAGTACAGCTGAGTAGTGACTGGGGAAGAGGTAGGAGACTGGAGCAGTACAGCTGAGTAGTGACTGGGGAAGAGGTAGGAGACTGGAACAGTACAGCTGAGTAGTGATTGGGGAAGAGGTAGGAGACTGGAACAGTACAGCTGAGTAGTGACTGGGGAAGAGGTAGGAGACTGGAACAGTACAGCTGAGTAGTGATTGGGGAAGAGGTAGGAGACTGGAACAGTACAGCTGAGTAGTGACTGGGGAAGAGGTAGGAGACTGGAACAGTACAGCTGAGTAGTGACTGGGGAAGAGGTAGGAGACTGGAAAAGTACAGCTGAGTAGTGACTGGGGAAGGGGTAGGAGACTGGAACAGTACAGCTGAGTAGTGACTGGGGAAGAGGTAGGAGACTGGAACAGTACAGCTGAGTAGTGACTGGGGAAGAGGTAGGAGACTGGAACAGTACAGCTGAGTAGTGACTGGGGAAGGGGTAGGAGACTGGAGCAGTACAGCTGAGTAGTGATTGGGGAAGGGGTAGGAGACTGGAACAGTACAGCTGAGTAGTGACTGGGGAAGAGGTAGGAGACTGGAACAGTACAGCTGAGTAGTGACTGGGGAAGGGGTAGGAGACTGGAGCAGTACAGCTGAGTAGTGACTGGGGAAGAGGTGGGAGACTGGAGCAGTACAGCTGAATAGTGACTGGGGAAGGGGTGGAGCTGTAAATTATAGCTAAGCAGCGGGGAGAAGAATTTGATGTACTTTTTGTCATTAAATTGTCATTAAAAGTATAGTCTACAACAGTGCTGCCCAACCCTGATCCTGGAGATCTACTGTGCTGAAGGTTTTCTCAACCCCATTTGTGACTAACCCAGTTAAGCTTTTCATCCAGCTAATAATTAGGATCAGGTGTGCTAAATTAGAGTGGGAGAAAAGACCTAAAGGACATAAAATCTCCTGGAACAGGGTTGGGCAGCCCTGCCCTACAACTGTACAAATATAACAAATGAATCGCTCACAACAAAATACTTTAAGATGCATGATGTTTGGCCACTAATTGTAAAAGTCTGTCGAGCAAAAACAGGTGAAAATGTGTGCTTTGTCAAATGGAGGTGGTGGACAAAATAATGGAAACACCACATGGAAAAAGACTGTTACTTTGAATTAACTATACCACACTCCCTTGTACCAACACAGCTGCAGAGGTCACAGTAGGTTGATTGCCAGTTCCAAAGAAGACAAATATTCAGTGCCCGAACCGCAGGTGCTTCGTCACAAAAACTGCTAAATAATTCCATGGGATCTGTCGCAAAAATCATGGTAGCATATGCCGAATATGGACAACTCGCATCGGCACGGGCATATAGTTGTGCTCAAAAGTTTGCATACCTTTGGAGAGTTGGTATTATATGTACCATTTGTACAGAATACATCAGTGAGCAGACAAACACGTCTTCAATTTCTTATGGGATTCACATTCAACTGTAGGTCAGAATGGCACAATCATAAAACAAAACATGGCAACAAAGAAAAAAATGAACTGACCCCTTTTCAAAAATCTGCATACCCTTAGTTCTTAATACTGTGTATTGTCCCCTTTAGCATCTATGACAGCGTGCAGTCTTTTGTAATATTTGTCTATGAGGCCCCAAATTCTTGCAGGTGGTATAGCTGCCCATTCGTCTTGGAAAATGCCTCCAGGTCATGCAAAGTCTTTGGTCGTCTGGCATGAACCGCACATTTGAGATCTCTCCAGAGTGGCTCTATGATATTAAGGTCAGGAGACTGTGATGGCCACTCCATAAACTTCACCTTTTTCTGCTATAACCAATGGAGGGTCAACTAGGCCTTATGCTTAGGGTCATTGTCATGTTGAAAAGTCCAAGAGTGTCCCATGTGCAGCTTTCGTGCAGAAAAATGCAAATTGTCTGCCAGTATTTTCTGATAACATGCTACATTCTTCTTGCCATCAATTTTCACAAAATTCCCCATGCCTTTAGAGCTCAAACACCCCCCCAAACCATCAGTGAGCCACCACCATGCTTCACAGTAGTGATGGTATTCTGTTCTCTATAGGCCTTGTTGACCCCTCTCCTAACATAGTGCTTATGGTTGTGACCATAAAGCTCTATTTTGGTCTTGTCTCTCCAAATTACAGTGTGCCAGAAGCTGTGAGACGTGTCAAAGTGTTGTCAGGCATATTGTAACTGGGCTTTTTTGTGGCATTAGCGCGGTAAAGACTTCTTTCTGGCAACTCGACCATGCAACTCATTTTTGTTCAAGTATCGTCGTATTGTGCTCCTTGAAACAAACACAGTATCTTTTTCCAGAGCAGCCTGTATTTCTCCTGAGGCTACCTGTGAGTTTTTCTTTGTATCCTGAACAATTCTTCTGGTAGTTTTGGCTGACATCTTTCTTGGTCTAACTGACCTTGGCTTGGTATCAAGAGATTCACAAATGTTCCATTTCTTAATAAGTAATTGAACAGTACTGATTGGAATTTGAAAGGCTTTGGATATAGGCTTTTATATCCTTTTCCATCTTTATAAAGTTCCATTACCTTGTTACGCAGGTCTTTTGATAGTTCTTTTCTGCTCCCCATGGCTCAGTATCTAGCCTGCTCAGTGCATCCATGTGAGAGCTAACAAACATATTGACTATTTATATACAGACACTAATTGCAATTTAAAAAGCCACAGGTGTGGGAAATTCACCTTTAAGTGTCATTTTCAAGGGTATGTAAACTTTTGATCAGGGCCATTTGGGAGCCAAACAACTATGTGATAATAAATGGCTTCATATGATCATTATCCTTAAATAAAAGTTATTTGGCATGATCAGTCATATTTTCTAAATCAATGACAAAATGTCACAATTTCTGCCAGGGAATGAAAACTTATGAGCACAACTGTAAGTTTGTATTGCATATTGTGGGGGGTCAGGGTTAACTGATTCCAGGATTTTCCCTCTTTTCCAGGGGGTTCAAACAGCCCCATAGCATGATGCTCCCCCACCATGCTTCACTGTAACAATAGTATTAGGCAGGTGAAGAAAGTTACCTTATTTTTGACAGACAAAACGCTTGGCACTCAGGCCTAATAGTTTGATTTTGGCCTCATCACATCAGAAAATATCTTTCCTCATGCTTTCCTCATCAGTAAAATTATATTTGAATGTTTTGAGTTTTACCGTATACCCAAATATATAAAATCAAATCAGGTTGACTAATGCTCAACAATCTGTCAGAATGATTTGAAGTGATCGTATTGTAATCGTTAGGAAACGTTAGGAAAGATCATCCAGTGCATTTAATCTTTCTTGACTGTTTTCATTTTCCTCAGTCCTGTGAGGTTTTTTGCCCAGTAGACAGATATCTGTGCCGGAAAATGTATGGGGTTTTGGGTAATAGCTGCTGGTAGCCGGGTATCATTTTGAATGTTGAGGAAAGCCAATACAGCATGCCACACTGGCTTGAGAAAGTCAAAAAGGCTGTGAAACATTATCAGTGTGTTTTCACTGGACTAAAATGGGGAAAAATTAGGACCTGGGTACGGAATGTTGGAATTCTTAGAATCAGGAACAACGCCTCTTTTGTTATTTACCCTTCTTAGAAAGAGGGGGGCAAGATTTGGGTCAGAGACAAGAAGAGCGCCAAGCGCATACATCTGCCCCCCTGTAACACGAGCTGTGGCCAGATTAATTCCCCATAATAAATGCGTTCTCAGGCCCTAGTTTAGAGGGGATAAAGGACATTTTCATTAACTTTCTTCTATTTAATGTTCAATTAGTCGTAGGTATAACCGGACCATAATCAGATGGAAATATGGTGATGAATTAATGTCCCGGCAGGAAGACGGACCGGGGGATTGGTATGCACCACGCGCATGGACACACTCACTGGGTGTGTGTTTGTGGAAATGTGTGGTTGTGTATGTGTGTTCGTGAGAGAGTGAAATATGCAGATTTGCAGCGTAATGGCATTACACCCACTAAACATGTTTCTACAGATGATCTGATGTTTAGAGCATCACGATGCTCCTAGGGATCCTATGAAGAGTGACGCTGCTCTGGATCCTATGAAGAGTGATGCACCTAGGGATCCTATGAAGAGTGATGCACCTAGGGATCCTATGAAGAGTGACACTGCTCTGGATCCTATGAAGAGTGATGCTCCTAGGGATCTTAAGAAGAGTGACGTTCCTAGGGATCCTATGAAGAGTGACACTCCTAGGGATCCTATGAAGGGTGACACTCCTAGGGATCCTATGAAGAGTGATGCTCCTAGGGATCCTATGAAGAGTGACGCTCCTAGGGATCCTATGAAGGGTGACACTCCTAGGGATCCTATGAAGAGTGACACTCCTAGGGATCCTATGAAGGGTGACACTCCTAGGGATCCTATGAAGAGTGACGCTCCTAGGGATCCTATGAAGAGTGACACTCCTAGGGATCCTATGAAGAGTGACGCTCCTAGGGATCCTATGAAGAGTGACACTCCTAGGGATCCTATGAAGGGTGACACTCCTAGGGATCCTATGAAGAGTGACGCTCCTAGGGATCCTATGAAGAGTGACGCTCCTTGGGATCCTATGAAGAGTGACACTCCTAGGGATCCTATGAAGAGTGACGCTCCTTGGGATCCTATGAGGAGTGGAGAGAAGAGAGGCGGCTCATGGCAGGATGGATAGATGTGCAAAATGTAAAAATCAATCAGCTTATTATGTTGGTGAGAGAAGCTTTCAGGACACAAACAGCTGTGTGTGTGTGGGTGTGACTGATGCAGCATGTTGTGTTGCATGTCATGCTGAAGGATAGGATTATTCATTTTCCCTGCAGTAGTACACAAATCACTCTTTTATCCTTTATCATTGAATCTTTCCAGGGTTAAATATCTGAGATCTTTGCGCGCACACACACGTATGTGTGTGTGCGTGTGTGTTAGGGCTGCAAAATATATCATTTCAGCATCGACATTGCGATGTACGCATCCACAATAGTCACATGGAAGAACATGTGATTTAGTAAGGTAAACATAGCAGACTACTATATATATATTTTTCAAATGGAAAAACAGCATTATATCTGTCTGATATAACGTAATTTACTCCGATTTATCAGTTATAGGATACAAAGTTTATTATAATTATTATTATTTTAAACACAGAGTTCATTGCTGCACGTGGTTGACATGCAGGCTCTGCTTGCGCGTGAAGAAATGATGAGCGAGGAACAGGCATAAAAGACCGAAATGGAGAATTTGGTTGCAAAGAAATGCATCGTCAATTATATGGAAGTATTTCGGCTACACACAGGATGGTGCTGACCAAAAACAGGCACTTTGTCGAGTGTGCCTTGCAATTGTTGCCACAGATTTAATGTGTTTTATTATAGGTCTTTAAAACACAAAGAAAGCATGCTGAAACTCTACATTTTATCTGTAAATAACTAATTGTGTAATAATTTGCAAAACTGTTTTATAAGTACTTTATTTTGTCTTAGTTTTTTCCCTTAGAAAATGCTGTGAAAAAGGATGGACGCATTGACCATGCTGCAGGTGTCTGCAAGAAGCTGGTGGGTCACTTCTCTCGCAGCCGGAAGGCCAGAAATGCTCTTGAAAGAGCCCAGAAGGAACTCAATCTACCTTCACATTCCCTCATATCAGAATGCCAAACAAGATGGGGTTTCAGACAGAAGATGATCAGCAGGATACTAGAGCAGCAGAAGGTTATAACTCAGGTCCTGTCTGAGGACAGGAAGACACGGCATCTAATTCTAACCTGGCAAGATATGGATGTCCTGGAATCTGTCAGTAAGTCGCTGGACTTCACAGATGCACTCTCAGGAGAAGACTATGTTAGTGTCTCATATGTGAAGCTCGTTCTTCACCTCTTCAACACTTCAATGCTACTAATACAAGAGGGAGACACAGACTTGACCAAGACCTTGAAAACTGAGATGTTGCACTACATCAACGAGAAATATAAAGATTAAGCTACTCAGAGGCTGCAAATTCTTGTTTGGACCCCGGGTTCAAGATGGACTTTATCAGTGAAGACAACAAGCCCCAAGTCAAGGCCAGAGTGGGATCAGAAATGATGGAATGCCTGGAGGAGACGTCAAGCAGCAGCACTGAAGTGGAGCCTGAAGTTGCTTATATGTCCCAGGCAAAGAAAGCCAAGAAGTCCTTGGAAAGTTTCTTTAAACAGAGCGGAGCTGCAGCAAAGGGGTGATTCCTCTCTGACCCACAAGGATGCTGTGGAAGCAGAATTAAACAACTACCTACTAACACCTTCCATAGATAAAGAGGAAGATCCACTTGCATGGGGGAAAACACATAAGCTTTCCACATCTCACCAAGCTTGCCCACAAGTATCTATCCATTCCCGCTACAAGTTCCCCCTCTGAGAGGCTTTTCAGTACAAGTGGCAACATTGTCACTTGCCGACGATCATGTCTCAAGCCTGTAATGGTGAATAGACTGGTATTCTTGGCCCAAAAGTTATTATATTTGAATATAATTTAATTTACTATATTATTCTACAGTTTACTAGGTACTCTGTTTAGAAAGAAACCTGATTTTATACATTTTAAAAGTTTAATTTAATCTGGATTTGTCTAGCCATGATGATCAACACTGTTTTCCTTTGGAACTGTTGCTAAGAAAAGTTTATTTTAAAAACAACATTTTGTGAAATACAATGGTTCTGTGTTGATATTTGTTATTCATGTTAAGTTCATTGGTATTTATTAGTTAGGTTTTGCTTTTATTATTACAAATCATTTGTTTTATAAATACTGTATTTTGTTTGGTGTATAGCTGCTCTTTTTTCATTTTTCAAATGGATTCAATTAAAAGATACTTGTTTCTATTTTCAAAAAGGAGGTTTGTAATTTAATTTGTAATTTAATTTGTAATGTAATAAAATGTTAAATGGATTTGATTTGATTTTGTCATTCACATTAATTCCCTATTGTGATAATGAAACTTCCTCCTTAGAGAATGTTCTGTTTTAACCTGGTTAGAGTACTGAGATAAAGCCTCCTGTAATCTCCTGGATCCATTATAGACACCACACCTCTTCATTCACAAATGAGCCCCTTTATTTTAGGGTAAGCAACATGCATTATTAATATCATAACATGTTAGATCATTGACTTAAGCCTGAATTGATAGAAAAGTATTACATGAATACAATTGAACCATGGTGAATTAAACAGTGTATTAATTAATATAATAAAGGAAACTACCCAAAATAAGTAAAAAGGTAAAAAGTCATTTTCATTTTTTATTTTTTTTTCATATAGATGCAGTTCCCTACAAAATCACACCAATCAGTCTAGAATAATTAATTATTCTCAAATAGAGGTTTTCAAGTCATCTGGTTAAGACATCCTGTATTTTTTTCATATCGCAATAAATATAGATGAAAAACAAAACATTGCAATGTCAGTTATTTCCAATATCTTGCAACCCTAGTGTGTGTGTGTGTGTCTGTGTGTATACTTTCTCTTTGACTGTATGAAAAGTCTTTGAAAGCAGAGTAGTTATTACATTGAAATTCAAAGAAATGTATAGTTGGCTCAAATAAAATGATCCAGACATGTGTGTCTGATGTTTTCCCAACAGGCCTATTTACCTTGTGGTTTTTCAGCAATTCTGATGTACATTCTAAATTAATGATGATGTTAGTGTTATTTTCTTTACTCGTTTTACATTAATAGTTGAAATTCAATCAGACTGTTAAGTTAAACATGTTCTGTGTGTGTGTGTGTGTGTGTGTGTATGTGTGTGTGTGCGTGCGCGTCTGTCCATAGAGGTAAAGCCACATCCTCTCTGATGTCATTTATTATATTGGCCGGGGGCCCCTAGCAGCTGGGGTCCAGGCAGGGTCTGTGTATAGGAAGTGATGGCACTGAGGACCAGAGGTAAAACCACAGACTCTCTCATGTCATTAGTAACTCAGAGAGAGGGCAAACACCCCAAGACAGAATGGCCCACACACACCTTCAGTCTTTGTCTTAAGATAGGAAAGGGTGAGTGGAAACATTAAGAAAAGGGAAAGGGCTGACTAGTAGAGACACAGTGAAAAGGGGGATGATGTGAAAGATGGGTGGTGCATAAAGACAGAGGAGAAAGGATGAAGAGATTTCCCCAAAACAACTGGAAATAAATGTTGGGCAGAGGAAGTCCTAACCATTTATCGGGAGACGGGTCTGTTCATGAGTAGTGTGTGTGTGTGTGATGAGGTCACTGTCTGGACATGCCGAGCAAGAAAACACTTAAAACACACACAGACAGAGAGAGAGAGAGAAGGGAGTGAGAGAAAGAGTCTAAAGAAAGAAGAGGGAGTGGTGTTCTCAGTGAGGGGATTCCCCTGTCTTCCACTCATAAAGACAGAAAGCATTGAGTCAGTGACTCACACAAACACACACAGATACTAGCATCCCCACAACAAGTCTCTGTCTGTAAGTGTTATGAAGGTTATTGTCCTACAATGGCTGGGGTCAGGAAAAATACCCTCCTTCCCCAGAGTAAATCTCCTTGGACTTGACATGCTTCTCCGTTCCCACAAACACTGAAATACACATACCCAGCTTGCACCCACACACACACACACACACACGCACACACACACACACACACACCCATCTTTAAGCAGTTGTCATTCTGTGATGAGGCCCAGAAATATGTATTTTTTTTGTCATAAGGGGGAGGGGACAAAGGTTTAGTGGGTGGGGCCAGGTTTTGTGGGTGGGGGAGGGAGTTTAGTGGTGGGCTAGAACTACACGAGCTGGGGAGAAAAGTGAAAAGTAGAAAAGAACAGAGATTTGGGATGAATAATGACTAGGGTGTAAAATGAAGGAGGTGAGAGCTAACACTAACAAGGCCAAATAAATCATTTGGAGTTTAATGGAATTTAAAATACAAAAAACTGCCCAAGTCTATGTAAAACATTTGTGTTGTTAGACATTATGCAATGCTCTCCACAAGTATTGGGACAGTAAAATCTAAATTCCTATGTTTGATATACACTCAAGGAATCTGAAAATACAATAAAAATATAAATATGGGAAAAGTAAAGAATGCCACCTTTTATTTCTGTCAGTTTCAACAGTTATATTTGACCAACTATGCATAACAGCACTGTCAGTGTTCCATCCCCCAATGTTATATTAGCATAAATATTGGGACATTTGAACAATGGCAGCAGAATTACAAAGGAAATACTACAAGATGCAAACCTATGATCAGCACCAAACACAGAAATGCCAATTTAGATTTGCTATAAAGTACAGATATCTGCCATTTTTTAAACAGACTTTTCTGGACAGGTAATATGAAGTTGAATCTTAATACAAGTGATGGGAAGGCAAAACTGCTGAGACAAAAAAGAACTGCAGACGATTCAGTGCATACCACATAATCTGGGAAGCACGGCAGAGGTGGTGTCATGGCATGGGCATGCATGGCTGCCTCTGGAATGTGCTCACTCATCTTTATTGATGATGTAACAAATGATGATGGCAGCGGTAGAATGAATTCAGTAGTGTACGGAAGCACACTGGCTACCAATGTACATGAAAATGCCACCAGACTCATTGGGAGGCATTACACAATGACTCAAAACACACTGCCAGTGCAACCAAGAAGATCATAAAGCGGAAAGAAGTTTGAACATGCATTCCACTTGCTGAAGAGCAGACTGCAGTCAGAAACTCCCCAAAACAAGCAAAAGCATTAAAATGGCAGCAGTAACATCTTGGTAAAGCATCTCAAAGGATGAAACCAAGAGTTTGGTGATGTCAATGGGTCGCAGACTCATTGCATGCAAGGAATTTGCAAATAAATACTAGCTTTTGTACTTTTCACATTTGCTTTAAGTAGATTTTTTCCAATATTAATGCTTGCATGTAATTCTTAGTTAGTAAAAGTGTTGATATGGACAGAAATAAACAGTGACATTCTGTATTGTTGCCACATATTCATCTTTTCATCATATTATCATATGCTTTGAAGACTAGGGAGCAAATACATTTTTTTGACTTTGGAGTGCTTATGGAGTGCACTGTATATCATAAGCAGAATGTTTGTTACAAGCAGTTTGAAGAGGATGTGATTATTTTCCTGGACAACAAAGTTACCTTTTAAAATCCTTCTGCTGTGTCACACGCAAGTAATATGTGTAGAGGTCTCTCAAATGTAATAAACCCACTTGGACTTTTCCACACTTTACTGACTGTATAAGAATTCACCCCTTTGCCATGATGAATTTTTACCACTGCACAATCCAGAGCATTCTGACTAACTGCGCCCGCAGTGTGGTTTAGTGGTTGCTCCGTAGCCGACCGGAAGGCCCAGCAACGGGGGGTGAAAACTGTCCAGCACATCACTGGTGCCCAGCTCCCAGCCATCGTAGACCTCCAGTGCAAGCGATGTCTGCACAGGGGGCGCGGCATCACCAGGGACCCTTCACATCCATGCCACAAACTGTTTGCCCTCCTCCCATCAGGCAGGCTGTACAGGTATCTACGTTCTCGCGTGTTGTCGGGCATATTGTAATCAAGCTTTTTTGTGGCATTGGTACAGTAAAGTCTTCTTTCTGGCAACTCAACCATGCAGCAAATTTTTTGTTCAAGTATGGTCGTATTGTGCTCCTTGAAACAACCATACCGTCTTTTTCCAGAGCAGCCTGTATTTCTCTTAAGGTTACCTGTGGGTTTTTCTTTGTATCTCAAACAATTCTTCTGGCACTTTTGGCTGAAATCTTTCTTGGTCTAACTGACCTTGGCTTGGTATCAAGATATCCCTGAATTTTCCACTTTTTAATAAGTGATTGAACAGTACTGACAGGCATTTGCAAGGCTTTGTGTATCTTTTTATATCAATTTCCATCTTTATAAAGTTCCATTACCTTGTTACGCAGGTCTTTTGACATTTATTTTTTGCTTCCCATGGCTCAGTATCTAGCCTACTCAGTGCATCCACGTGAAAGCTAACAAACATATTGAATATTCATAAACAGACACTAATTGCAATTTAAAAAGCCACAGGTGTGGGCCTTTAATTGCCATTTTCACCTGTGTGTGTCACCTTTTATGTGACCAAACATTCAAGGGTATGTAAAACTTTCATCAGGGCCATTTGGGAGATTTCTGTTATCATTATGATTTAAAAAAGAGCCAAACAACTATGTGATAATAAATGGCTTCATATGATCACTATCCTTAAATAAAAGGGTATGCAAACTTATGAGCACAACTGTAACGTTTTTCCAAAGAATAAATAATTTTTACTCAAGCATGTGGCTCCAACCAGAAAGCAAACTTCAATCCAGGGGACCATTCATGCCCATTCATGCCCATATCTTCATGATCCAGTTGAGCCATGTACAGTAGCAGAATTGAGAAAGATCAGATTTCTACCTCAGCTTGTGACATTGCCAAACAGTTACAGGATGACAATGGAATGGAGCCCATTGCAAAAGAGAACCATGTACAGTACATCTCCCACAGAAAGTGCCAATCCTGACTGGCTGAAAAGTGACAGGCTCCATTTGTATTTTCTTTTATCCAGAAACATAGAGGAGTCTAACTCCTGTTGCCACACCTTGAGATCAGTCAGACAACAGGCTGTGAGCCAGCCTGCTAGCTAAGTGGAGTCTGTCACTAGCATAACCGGAGTAGATGTAGACTGAGAAAAGGCAAAACAATCTTGTTCACCATAGCAATTTTGCTGCAATAACATCCTCCGCTATTTCCGTCATAAATAACAGTAATATAAAATGGGAGTACTTAATGTCAAATATCAGTTACTTAGCTATTACTTCTAACTAATCACTTCCCTAAATGGGAACTGTCCTCCAGATTACATTACTGACACATCCTGCTAAATTGCTGCTAACATTACAACACAACATTTAAATGTGCACTTAAACAAATTACACATTTTCTAAGTAAATAAATCCATTTTAAAATTCTAATTAAAGATCTATACTACCTTTCAAAACATCAGTCTTGTGTTCCAATTACATGTTGTGTTTGCTATTTCAAGTTCATCATTTTAAAAGGCTAACTGATCATTAGAAAACCCTACTGCAATTACAGTGGGGAGAACAAGTATTTGATACAATGCCGATTTTGCAGGTTTTCCCACTTACAAAGCATGTAGAAGTCTGACATGTTTATCATAGGTACTCTTCAACTGTGATTGACGGAATCGAAAACAAAAATCCAGAAAATCACAGTGTATCCTTCTTCTTCCTCCAAACACGGCGAGTGGAGTTTAGACCAAAAAGCTCTATTTTTGTCTCATCAGACCACTTGATCTTCTCATATTCCTCCTCTGGATCATCCAGATGGACATTGGCAAACTTCAGAAGGGCCTGGACATGCGCTGGCTTGAGCAGGGGGACTTTGCATGCTCTGCAGGATTTTAATCCATGACAGCGTAGTGTGTTACTAATAGTTTTCTTTGAGACTGTGGTCCCATTTCTCTTCAGGTCATTGACCAGCTCCTGCTGTGTAGTTCGTGGGCTGATCCCTCACCTTCCTCATGCCCCACGAGGTGAGATCTTGCATGGAGCCCAGACCGAGGGAGATTGACCATCATCTTGAACTTCTTCCATTTTCTAATAATTGCGCCAACAGTTGTTGCCTTCTCGCCAAGCTGCTTGCCTATTGTCCTGTAACCCACCCCAGCCTTGTGCAGGTCTACAATTTTATCCCTGATGTCCTTACACAGCTCTCTGGTCTTGGCCATTGTGGAGAGGTTGGAGTCTGTTAGATTGAGTGTGTGGACAGATGTTTTTTATACATGTAACAAGTTCAAACAGGTGCGGTTAATACAGGTAATGAGTGGAGAACAGGAGGGCTTCTTAAAGAAAAACTAACAGGTCTGTGGGAGACAGAATTCTTACTGGTTGGTAGGTGATCAAATACTTATGTCATGCAATTAAAAGCAGATTCATTATTGCAATTCACATGCAATGTGATTTTCTGGATTTTTGTTTTATATTCCGTCTCTCACAGTTGAAGAGTACCTATAATAACAATTACAGCCCTCTACATGTTTGTAAGTAGGAAAACCTGCAAAATCGGCAGTGTATCAAATACTTGTTCTCCCCACTGTATGTTCGCACAGCTGCAAACTGTTGTGCTGATTAAAGAAGCAATAAAACAAGTCTTCTTTGAGTTTCTGGAGCATCAGCAATTTGGGGTTTGATTACAGACTCAAAATGGTCAGAAACAAAGAACTTTCTTCAGAAACTCATCAGTCTATTCTGAGAATTGAAGGATATACCATGAGAGAAATTGCCAAGAAACTGACGACACAGTGATGTGTACTACTCCCATGACAGAACAGCGCAAACTGGCTCTAACCAGAATAGAAAGAAGAGTGGGACACCCTGGTACACAACGGAGCAGGAGGACAAATACATTAGAGTGTCTAGTTTGAGGACCCTGGTCCTCAACTGGCAGCTTCATTAAATAGTACCCGCAAAACATCAGTATCAACATCAACAGTGAAGAGGCGACTCTGGGATGCTGGCCTTCTAGGCAGAGTTGCAAAGAAGAAGAAATATCTCAGACAGGCCAATAAAAAAGATTAAGATGAGCAAAAGAACACAGACACTGGACAGAGGAAGATGAAAAAATGTATGGACAGACGAAGCAGACAAAGTTTGAGGTGTTCGGATCACAAAGAAAAACATTCTTCAGATGCAGACCAAAGGAAAAGATGCTAGAGGACTGCTTGACACCATCTGTGGGGTGCTTTGGTGGTGGTGAAGTGGGAGATTTGTACAGGGTGAAAGGGATCTTGAAGAACAAAGGCTATCACCCTATTTTACAATGCAATGCCATACCCTGTGGATGGTGCTTGATTGGAGCCAATTTCCTCCTACAACAGGACAGTGACTCAAAGCACAGCTCCAAACTATGCAATAACTATTTAGGGAAGAAACAGTCAGCTGGTATTCTATCTATAATGCAGTGGACAGCACAGTCATCAGATCTCAACCCTTTTGAGCTGTTGTGGGATGGTATGTAAGAAATGCCCATCAAGCCAATCCAAGGAGGTGCTTCAGGAAGTATGGGTTGACATCTCTTCAGATTGCCTCAACAAATTGACAGCTAGAATGCCTAAGGTCTGCAATGCTGTAATTGCTGCAAATGGATTAAAGCGAAGTTTGAAGGACATAATTATTGTTTCAATTAAAAATAATTATTTCTCACCCATTTCTTATTAATTTTGCTATAGTTCCTATTCAAACTCTTTTCACATATGTTTTCATGGAAAGCAAAGACATTTGAAAGGGACCCCAAACTTTTGAATGATAGTGTAAGTTTGTATCTGTGGTTTGCCTGTCCTCTGACAATTCAAAGTTACGCCTTGGTTTCATGCCTGAGGTCATCACGAAACAAAATGTCAATTTTCACTGCTATGCAGCCTACACAGCAGAACATTTGAATGAAGCCTTTGTTTCAGACATAAAGAAGTAGATGACAGAACATCTTTTACTTTTAAACTTTGAAAAAATCGAAATCCTAATTTTAGGTCCCAAGAAACAAAGAGATTTGCTGTCAGATTTGACAATGAACCTTGACGGTTGTATAGTTATGTCCAAAAAAAATTTAAGGCCCTCGCCGTTACTCTGGATCTCTCGTTTCACGAAAAGTGTTGAGATATGTCATAGAATTATTTTTCCATCAACATTACATTGCAAAAATGATGCAGAAAAGCTCATCCAAGCTTCTGTTAGTTTAGGATTAGACTATTGGAGGCTCTTCCCTCCCTGATAAGACACTATACATTTTGATTAAAGTTACATATGGCTGCTACAATCTTGTCTAGAACCCAAAAAATAAATCATATTACTCTAGTACAAACATCTCTACACTGGCTGCTTGTTAAAGCTGACTTTAAGGTTTTCCCCGGCAATATTGACCTAGTCTTACTTTCTTTGAATAGGTCCAGCCCTACATACCAATCCCTACACTACGGACACGAGATGCAGGCCTCCTTACTGTTTCTAGAATTCCTAAACAAACAGTGGGACACAGGACTCTCCGATAGAGACCCTTTTTTGTGGAATGCTCAGTTGATTCATGTGACTGACTGAGTCTCGTCCTTGTTTACTGAAGACTCATCTGTTCTGTAAGGTCTACGATTTCTCTTAGTCCGGCCCCGAGGTGTGAACGTGAATGGCAAAGCACTGGGATATTTAAAGTCCACCTGGTTGTGTTGCACATCCAGTATTTGATCTGGTTTTCCTGCTGTCACTGTCCACGCCCACCTGGTTTTTCCTCGTGAAGTCCATCTGTTTGGGCTGCTCAACTAGATACTGTCTTATAACTGGCCACCCTCACCTGTATTTACTGACACACCGGTCATCAAAACATCCAAATACAATGATGTGGCCTTAACATGTCATGTACTGTTATAATCTTCACACACGATCCAAAGACTGGCCACCATATGTGGATCCATTTCTGGATTTTCTGGATTACAGGCTGGGTATTCGTATATGCAGTTTGTGACAACTGCTGATGTAAAAAAGGTTTTATGAAATATATTTCATTAATTGATTAATAAACATAGGGCATATGCATACATAAACAAAGAATATGTTACATGAATATACTGCACTGTTCTGTTCAAACAAACACTAAGATGAATAAAGGGAACTGTAATACTTACTCAAACAAACAATATGATGTATAAAGGGAACTGTAATACTTACTCAAACAAACAATATGATGTATAAAGGGAACTGTAATACTTACTCAAACAAACAATATGATGTATAAAGGGAACTGTAATACTTACTCAAACAAACAATATGACGTATAAAGGGAACTGTAATACTTACTCAAACAAACAATATGATGTATAAAGGGAACTGTAATACTTACTCAAACAAACAATATGATGTATAAAGGGAACTGTAATACTTACTCAAACAAACAATATGATGTATAAAGGGAACTGTAATACTTACTCAAACAAACAATATGATGTATAAAGGGAACTGTAATACTTACTCAAACAAACAATATGATGTATAAAGGGAACTGTAATACTTACTCAAACAAACAATATGATGTATAAAGGGAACTGTAATACTTACTCAAACAAACAATATGATGTATTAAGGGATCTGTAATACTTACTCAAACAAACACTAAGATGTATAAAGGGAACTGTAATACTTACTCAAACAAAACTAAGATTTATAAAGGGAACTCAAACAAAAATAATGACATAAATAAAGACCACCATTATACATAAACAATTACGTGAATAAAGACCACTATTTTAAACAAGCAATAAGTAATGGAGTATGTGTACTTCTTAGTGTTACATCAGGTGAGTGCCTGTCTTGATTATGTGTACTTCTTAGTGTTACATCAGATGAGTGCCTATCTTGATTATGTGTACTTCTTAGTGTTACATCAGGTGAGTGCCTGTCTTGAGTATGTGTACTTCTTAGTGTTACATCAGGTGAGTGCCTGTCTTGATTATGTGTACTTCTTAGTGTTACATCAGGTGAGTGCCTGTCTTGATTATGTGTACTTCTTAGTGTTACATTAGGTGAGTGCCAGTCTTGATTATGTGTACTTCTTAGTGTTACATCAGATGAGTGCCTGTCTTGATTATGTGTACTTCTTAGTGTTACATCAGGTGAGTGCCTGTCTGGGTGGGTTAACAGGGTTCTTAGGTAACCCCAATCTTAATGTAACATTTCACATGAAGAATAACTCAATGAAAGACAACTATTACAATGTGCCTTTATACAAGACCACCTGTTGTTGGCTTCTGACAGAGACTACGATGTAGATTCCTTCTGGAAGAGGGTTATGAGCATTGTGCCTTTCCACAGGTGATTTCCACTGAGATTACCATTGCTGCATATGTCGGCTCAATCGCAAAATGCCTTAAAAGCCACTATGCCTTTAACCCACTTTTCTGGCCTTACAATATCCAACCCAAAAGCTGCAATTGAAAATGATGTGGCCACTACAGTAGAAAAGGTTTTAGTCTTTCTATAAAAGCTCTCTAAGCATGTTTTTAAATGGTTATAAAGCATGGAAATTCATAAACAAACATTCAGTTACTGAAGTGAGACAGGTCTTCTCCGGGAGCCCGTCTGTACACTTGCTACTACATATCCGCTTCAACTCCTCCCTCTTTCAAACAATTTCATGCTCCAATTACAGCCCAACTGGTTCCTAGATAACAGGGAAACTAGGAGAAAACAGGATCACTTTGCTAAGATCCCATTTGAGTTGATTAACTGCTTGAATTAATTAATAACAAACAGGATAAATTGACCACAAATGAAATTTTGGGCTGAAATCTTGCCCACAATCCAATAATGGGGGAAAGTAAGTAAGTATCATTTCAATTACAGTGTAAGCTGTCTCAACCGTGGGTCAAACCTCTCTCTCCTGAACGTGGAGGCTTTGCGCCAGTCTTCCTGGAAGAGGCCTGGGACTTGAACACAGGCGATTACGGAGGTAATTTGGATGAAAGCCCACTTGAGTTGGCCTGGCCCTGTGATACTATCAGCTTTACAATTAACCAACACAAACAGATAACCTCCACATCTCCGCTAGCAGTAGCACTTCTAATCGCCTGCTACTGCTGTTATTGCCCAATACACACACGCATGCACACACACACACACGCGCGCACGCACACACACACACACACACAAACACACAAAATACACTGCAGGGATTTCTGTCCAATTAACATGCATGCAAAGCAATTTAGAGCCCAACAAGATGTTTTTGTCTGGCTGCTCCAGGGTAATTTAACTACTCTTTCTCTCCACAACACTGGGATTGGAGATGGGGGAGAGAAGGGGGGGTGATGGAATGGATTTCTTGATTAAAACTCTCCTTTTCTTCCACTTTTGCACTAGCAGGCATGGGGTAGCGTATCGTGACACACAGCCAACATGCGTGGAATCCATATGTATTAATACAGACCCAGGCATCATTGTTAATTCCTTTTATTAGCCTTCTCCTCCCATGCTAAGATTTAATTTGTGGTCATCCTTTAGCCGGCTGCTGCAAGGATAAATTCAATAGAGTTTTTTTTTTGATTCCCATAGCGATATCGCTGTCATTCATGTCTGACTGGTCTTTAACACGCGGCTCAATAAATCAACAAAGATTACAAACATGGAAACTGATGGGCCATCAAACAGGGTCTTCCCTTTGCTATGTCTCCTCTCTCTCTCTTCTCTCTCCACTCTCCATCTCTTCTCTCTCCTCTCTCTCTCCATCTCTTCTCATTCTCTCTCCTCAATCTTTTCTTTGCGGCTCTTTGCTATTCCACCTTTCCTTTGATTTTGACAGAATGGAGCTATTTCCTTTTCTGGGCAGACAGAGAATTACTCATCTACATTCCTTCATACATGCACCTTCATATATACTACTGCATGTTCTTTATCATTAGTATAACACACACACAGTAGAGAACAATTGCCTACCAATGACATTCATATTTTCTCGAACCCCTCAACCTCACCCTGATAACCTAACCCCAGAACCCCATTCCTAACTCTAAACTTAAATATAACAAACTCCCTAACCCTTGAACTTACCCTCAACCTAATTCTAACCCTAAACCACATCTTAATATTGCATTCAGGACTTTTGGGAACTTCTGTAACTCACTGGTGTAACAATACAGACACACAGACACACACACACACACACACGGGCGCACACATACAAACACAGACACACACAGTGCAGATTTAACTGGCAGGTGCTATGTGAGCTAAGAAGGAGACGGGGAGAGAAAGGCTGAGCAATAGACAATATTGAAATAATGATTAAAAAGAACAACAGCAGGCCTATCTCCTCCTTGTCAGTCTTCCAGCCCTCCCCATCCTCTGTTTCTACACATAATTAAACCAATAGTCAGATTCAATTAGCCAGCCTTTCTCCCCTGCACGCCTTTATGCAAAAACTAATTGGTCAATTAGCCAATTAACATGTGAGCAGGTCTTTGTGTTAACGAGGCTTTAACAAGCAGCAGTAACCCTGAAGTAATGACAGACATAGAACACTTTCTACACCCATCTAATAAACTGTTGCCACACACACTTGCTCGCTTACACACACACACACACACACACACACACATAACAAGTGGTGACTGTGACAGCTCACAAATCAAGCCTATTTGTTTTTACTGTATCTCATACACAGGCACAGATAGTGTATACACACACTGGGTCACTCGCCGTAATAACGCATGTCTGTTCCGACTCCGGTAGAAATATGACTGAGAGAGCTTTTGTAATGGCTCCTGCTTCAAATAAACAGACACACACATCTCTGCTTCCCTCTGCCCCAAATCAAGCGGGGATACGCCACAGTACACCTCTTCACTGCCAATAGATGTGTGCACGTGTGACAGAGAGAGATCAAGCGAGACAGAACGAGAGTGTGTGGGTCAGTGTGGCATGAGATCGGATGCTCTCTACATTCGCAGACACAACCGCTTCCTCAAAGAGTTGGTTGGCTGGGACGAGGAGGTGTTGGGTAATGAGTGGGAAGAGAGAGATGGGGAGGTGTTGGACACAAGCGGTGGTGGGTGAGGGTGGAGGGAGGGAGGAGAGCAGGGGATAGTTTAGGTTTAAGGCATCTTGTCGCCCATAGCTCCCCATTTCTCTCCTCCCACTCTCCACTCAACATTTCCAACACCCTCCTTCCCTGATCCAGTCAACCAGCCTTTAGAAGAGACTGTTGTGTCTAGGAAACAAGTGGTGAGTATCAAAACTCATATAAAACTGACACACTCTTTCTCTTATTTTCTCTCTACTACACACATGCAATCCTCTTTTGGCAGTGGGGAAGTATACTGCAGTGTATATTCAGATATATTTGAGAAGGGTCAATTCTTCTGTTTTGTACCGACCTAGGTTGTAAAACACATTTTATTTTCTAAATCATCCACTTTAGAACAATTAAATTCATTAGCTTTTTTTAAAATGACGAATGTATAAAAAAGGGCTACAATTGAGTGTTTACAGTTTGGAAAAGGTTGAGATTTCGAACTGACAATGATCCCATTTCTCCCAGGTTATATTTAGATTTCCTTTGGATCCTCAACCACAACACTAGCCTGTCTACATGTAATACTGCTCATCATTGCCCCTAGTGGACGGTTTTTAGGTCATATATAGACATTTTCCCCCACCTGCACAAACGTCACATTTTCAAAAAATCTGGTGTGATGCCTCTGGTGTCAGAAAGGGTCCAACTAGGAGCGGTCTCTGATTGTCAGCAAAGGGCCCAAAAAAGGACCTTTTATTTTACACACAGCCTGGTAGCAGGGAATTCCCTGTCAGAAACAGCACTGACCTCCTTGAGAAAGTTTATTTTCATGTGCAGTCACTCTAAACAATCCCTTAAAAGGGAGCACAGATGTTTATAGGCATTCACAAACCACACACTGCCTCTCTGACACACACACACACACACACACACACGGGCACACATGAAAGGAAATTTACAAAGGCGAGAGAGAGGCGTGTGACAGAGGGATGAGGGAAGTGGAATAAGACAGAAACCAGGGATTAGATCTAAATCACTTAAAACTAAAACCGGAATTAAATTATCACAAAAACCAAACAACCCATATTCACATGAATCATAGTTGGGATTTAAACCTGAACGATGTGTACAGTGGGATCATTTATGAATGGCTGGTTGTGGATTCATGTCAATATCCCAGGGATGTGTGTGAGGTAACTGCGGTGCAATATCTTAAAGCTGTGATAGGAAATAAAACCCTGGGAGGTGTATGTGCCTTAACATGGTGAAAGTAAGACGCTTTGCGTTTTAGACCTGTGTGTTTTAAAAGCCTCATTAAAGCGCTGCCCTCTGACTGGCTGTCTACCGAGCCACAGTGTTTTAGTGTAAACACACACTCATCTTTTCCCCATACAAGGACATGCGTACCGAATGCTGTAGAAACATCACAGGCACTTTATTGGTGCGCGTGTGTGTGTGTGTGTGTCGGTGTTTGCAGAGGTGTGTCATGTGTGGAGAAAATAATAATGTAAAATAATGTGCCCGTGAATGACCTGTTCCAAAGGATGAGTGGTACTGTCAGATGAAAAGACTGGAGCTGTATAAACATCCCTCTCAAACACAGGGCTTTACTGGGTCAAACACACATGCAAAAGTCAGCAAGAACAATATACATAATGTGGAGACTCTCACATTGTGTATATATATATATATATATATATATATATATATATATAGAGAGAGAGAGAGAGAGAGAGAGAGAGAGAGAGAGAGAGAGAGAGAGAGAGAGAGAGAGAGAGAGAGAGAGAGAGAGAGAGAGAGAGAGAGAGAGAGAGAGAGAGAGAGAGAGAGAGAGAGAGAGAGAGAGAGATAAAGAAAAATAAATGTTTTGGATTTGTCTAAAAGTGTCTTTGAGTGGACGAAATACCTGAAAGGAAGTATAATAATAAAAGTGAATGAAGTCTTTGGCTGTCATTGATTGTGTGATGCTCTTTAAAAGGCCTTGAGGTCGCGCACAGTATCACAGCATCACTGGTGTTTTACATGGCTGAGTGTAACTTCATTACTTAAAAAAGTGATGATACCGAAAGAAAAAGAATGTATTTCTGACTGCACTGACACTTTATGAAGTTAGTTAGCCCTATCTGAGTCCACATACAGTTCTAGTGTTTTTATAGCCGAAGGAAATTAGAAACCCAAAGCCCAATAAAATGTAATGTGTCTTTGTGATCTGTAACTTTCCCTCACTGAAAAGCGGATAGAAGGGCTGAAACGTACCGAGGATGGTTGGCTTGTAATGAGGTCTTCGTCTCTCTGACCGTCACACACACAGTGCACACAAACACGTGCACATACGTCTGACTCTCAGGGCACTGAAGACTCCGATTAGGAACGGATGACCATGAAAAATTAGCAGGTTTATCTGTCCTTACTCTCCTCCTCTCTCTCTCTCCTGTATCTGTCTATACCTCCAGCTCAATTACACTTTTCAATTCGGCTCCCCCTTTCCCTCTAAGCTCTAGGGAGAGAATGGAGCTGTGATTAAGTTGATAAATTCCAGATAATAAAAACAGAATGGCAATCATTCTGTCCTCTTCTCTTCTGCTCCCTCTGAGCTCTGGGCAGTGTGGACGGGGATAGAGAATGGATGGATGTTTTAGAAAGACCTACTGCTATTTCAGCACACTCCTCCAACTTTCCCAATGAGTCTCCTTCATCAATAAACCCATAAAATTCCCCCCCGCCCACATATACACACATATACATATATATATATATATATATATATATATATATATATATATATATATATATATATATATATACATACACACACATATATGTATGTATATATATATATATATATATATATATATATATGCTTCTGTTCCTTGCTCTAAACTTTCCTTTTCAACTTTATTGGAAATGTAAGAAAAAGGTGCAGTGGTCTCTTAATTTTTTTCAGAGCTGAATATATACATACAGAGAAAGAGAGAGTGAGAGAGGGAAAGAGAGAGGGGAAAAAACTCATAGTTTTCCAATAATTTTATCAAAGAAATGTCTTGCTTCTATTCAAGTGCTATCCTCAGAGACATTTAGAATTAGTCTTAAGACAGCCTTGCTAACTCCTGCAGGATGTCTTGGGCTAAACTGGGACCTTTACTGATAGGTTGGCATGTTTTTTTCTAATGAATTCTGTTGTTGTTTTGAATTCTGTTGTTGTTTTTATGAACAGTGGTGTGTCACTGTTTTTTATTGGTCTGTTCGAAATAGGAACATGGTGAAATTGTTGTTAAGCATATGTTTTGAAAACAACAGCCTTTTAAAATAATTAACATTAACGCCCAGCCAACTTAAAAACAAAAGCACTGGTAAACTTTATTGAGTCATTCCTTTTCTCTGTTGTTCCAGACAAGACTCACGCACACACACTCATGCGTGTACACACACACACACACACACACGCATGCGTGTACACACACGTGTACATCCACACACACGCACAAATTGTTTTTCTTGCAAAGAGTTTCCCCCAAACAGTCCTGTTCTAGTCATTGCAGATGCATACGTATTCTGTCTTGGGCTCCTTTCTGCTCCAGGCACACGGCGGCAGCAATACAAAGCCAGTCAACAGTCACCAGGCGTTCATTAGGCCACACCACAGCCCCTTCTCAGGGGGGGGGGGGCAGAGGCTGAATTGGGGGAGCAACAAAGGGAGAGAATTAGGGAGGACAGGGAGGTGATGGGTTGAAGAGGAGCGGTACTAAATGGTTAGCGGGAGACATTAGGGGGTCAGCTTCAATATAGAGGGAACAATGGAGCAAAGATCAATCATCACCTGCTGCTATCATTCAATAGGCCCCTGATCATGTCAATCATAGAGGCTTAAGCACACCCTGCTGTGATACCCCTAACCCCCCCACCATATCCCTGACAAATCACCTTCACCTCACAACCAATATCACACTAGAAAAGAGGATAGCACCCGCACACCTACGCACACACCGACACACACACACACTCAGACAGAAGGGCAGAGAGACACAGACAGATATATACTAAACGGTCCTGTAGAAACAAGCCCTGGGGAAATGAGTGCTGAAGTGTTGTTCTCTTCTGCCAGCGGAACACTTTGTTCCTGTACAACATAAACATTGTGATTTATCTCAACTGCCCTCTTTAACTGGACTGCTCCTCACCTCTTCCTCACCTCTTTCTCTTTCCACTCCTCTCTTATCCTCTTCTCTCCGATTTCTCTCAACTTCCCTTCACTCTTCTTACTCTACTGTCCCGTTGTTCTTTACTCTCCACTTGGTCTATTCTCTCCTCCTCTTACTCACCCTCTTTTTCACCAACATTTTTATACAGATTAGTACAAGCACACAACGTATGTATGTCCCTGGGGAATCAAACACACGGACCAACCAACACACACACAAGAAATAACAGGCCTGCCACACACACACACACTCCGATACGAGAAGGACTGGGATTGAACTGAGAGGGCTAAGCACAGGTTAGAAAGAGAGGGAGGGTGAGGGAACAAGGATGGAGAGGGAAAGGGAAGAGAGAGGGAGGAAGAGGGCAGAGAGAAAGTGAGAAAAGGTGAGAGAGAGGGGGAGGGAGGGAGGGGAGTGTGGCAGGGGATGAGCGAGAGGGGGAGGGAGGTGATTGTGGCAGGGGATGAGCGAGAGGGGGAGGGAGGGGAGTGTGGCAGGGGATGAGAGAGAGGGGGAGGAAGTGAGTGTGGCAGGGGATGAGCGAGAGGGGGAGGAAGGGGAGTGTGGCAGGGGATGAGAGAGAGGGGGAGGAAGGGGAGTGTGGCAGGGGATGAGCGAGAGGGGGAGGAAGGGGAGTGTGGCAAAGGATGAGCGAGAGGGGGAGGAAGGGAGTGTGGCAGGGGATGAGAGAGAGGGGGAGGAAGGGGAGTGTGGCAGGGGATGAGCGAGAGGGGGAGGAAGGGGAGTGTGGCAGGGGATGAGCGAGGGGGAGGAAGGGGAGTGTGGCAGGAGATGAGAGAGAGGGGGAGGAAGGGGAGTGTGGCAGGGGATGAGAGAGAGGGGGAGGAAGGGAGTGTGGCAGGGGATGAGCGAGAGGGACAGACAGACTACAACACACTTCAGCTAGGAATACTAGCTTAGGAACCGACACGCCAATTTACTCTTCCTCTCTGTCTTTCTCTTCCCCCATCCCCTCTCTCTCTCCTTTATTCCCCCTCCCTCTCTCTCTCCTTTATTCCCCCTCCCTCTCTCTCTCCTTTATTACCCCTCCCTCTCTCTCTCCTTTATTCCCCCTCCCTCTCTCTCTCCTTTATTACCCTCCCTCTCTCTCTCCTTTATTCCCCCTCCCTCTCTCTCTCCTTTATTCCCCCTCCCTCTCTCTCTCTCCTTTATTCCCCCTCCCTCTCTCTCTCCTTTATTCCCCCTCCCTCTCTCTCTCCTTTATTCCCCCTCCCTCTCTCTCTCCTTTATTCCCCCTCCCTCTCTCTCTCCTTTATTCCCCCTCCCTCTCTCTCCTTTATTCCCCGTCCCTCTCTCTCCCAGGACAGGATAGGAGTTTGATGGTTTCAGCTGATTCCAGCATCACAGGCAGACTGACAGTTGACATTTCCTTTTCTTTAATACCTGTCTTGTTCCTTTCTGTCTCTTTTCCTTCCTTAGATGGTCAAAGTATTGTCAGGGAGAGGAGCAGAAGGATGGGGGTGAGGGAGGGAGGGAGGGAGGGATTGTGGGGGCAGCGGTTCATGTGGGATATGGGAGGTGTCGGCGCCCTACATTAGTGGTTAACCTGCGTCAGTCACTGGATAATGTAATGACATACAACATGAATGCATTTTATAAAATGCAGGACACATCAGCTTCATCAGTTCTAAAAACACACACGTCACCGAAATCATTTTGGCTGCATTTACAACAAATGTGGATCTTGGCAAAAATAGCTGATGGCAACATTGTTTGATCAGATCTGGGCTTCATGGGTTTGCTAAAAAGTACAGTGTAAATGTATCAATACAAATGTACTGCTCTTGAAGGTATCAAAATGTTAGTCTCTACGAGGAAGCTAGAATAAATAAACACTCCAGTGGAATCCACTTGCCCAATGATGAAGATATTAAATACAGGTTATGATAGACCATGGGCTGGTGCCAAAAGCATTCTCTCCCAAGAAACATATTTAAAACAGTTTTGCCCAATTTAGTCAAGATATTTGGGAAGCCATACCAAACATGTTCATACACTGTAGCCAAGTGGAAATGAGCTTGTCCTCAGTGTTTCAGGTGGGAATTAATAAGGGGGTTGAACTGAACTTTAGTCATTCAGTAACCCAGCTCATTATCGCCATATGCCTAGTGGCCTAAAGATCATAGGGTAACATTTAAGCCCAACATTTTTATTGCTTTGTCGTTTGCTTTCTACCATGCACTGGTTGATTCCTTTGCTGTGTTCTATTCACCTGTTTATGACCACTGACTTGTCATTCAAAGTGATCATCTCTCTTGCTTTGGCAACTTGTCAATGGACATAAACAGACAAATAGAACCAAGGAATGACCAGTTAACATATGACTGGTAAACAGCAAACGACAAAGCAAACAACATATAGTTGGTTTAAATGGTACCCCGTATTAGGACCAAAGATGAGGGGCTCAGCCCGGCGGGCGAGGCTCATTTTCACCTCGGGGGTGATGTAGGCTGGAAGCTTTTCGTACCCTCTCCATGTGGTTTGAAGAAGAGAGAGGGGAGTAGGCAGGAAGGAGTGAGGTGTCAGGTAACTTGTGCTGTAATGGTGGAGGAGTGCACATTCCTCAGTTCGTGTCTGGACTCAGCAGACTGGTCAACAGCTGAGACTGCTCTGTTACTTTCGTAGCGCCAACTTCTTGTATATGATAGGGTCCTGATCAAGGTTTTGGAGGGAACGCTGTTGACTGGGGCTCCCTGCTTGCTCCATCAAATCCTTGCAAAATCCTTGCGCCTGTCTAATGTTCACACCCATGTTTTCCCATATCACCTCACTACTCCACACTCTCCACTGCTATTCTTTTCTGTCCCTTTGCTACGAAAACAGTTCCTGTCCTTAGACAGACAGCTCAGTCCTAAAAACCCTGTTTCCACCACCCCCAGAAATATTAGATTCTCCAGTACTACTGACCAACTCTGTTTCGTTCATCTTTACTGTTAATCGCTTTTTGTCTGCTTAATTGCTGTGTGAGACTTCCTCTCGCAAGATCCGTTCCTCTCACCTGGCTGCTGTGATGGTCATTGTACGGCACATGTTAAATACTGTAAGCCCTCCCTCTCTTTTAATCTCTCCCTCCGTCTCCCTCTCTCTGTTTCTCCCTCCCAAAGTCTTTCTCTTCTCTCTCTCTCTCTCCGTGACCCCCTCCTTTCATGACTGCCTCTCATTTTTGCTCTCCCCTCTCACACGTGTGGGGATTTCTGCGATGCGAGACATGGCCGCTGTAATCGAATTTGTCCATGTGGAAAAACAATACAAGCCAGAGAAATACTTAATGCGGGCTATTTTGTATACATGTCAGATCGTATGAGTGTAAGGCTAAATTGGGGTCATTTGCGCATTGTGTGAGAGGGAGAGGAGAGGAGATTAAAGGAGGAATGCACAGAGGCATGAATCCTGTTTGCATGTATACATAAAGGCCTGCAGGGTTATTTGGGGTGACGGCGTTTATACACCAGTTATATCGAACACGCACGCACGCTCACACACACACACACAGACACAAAACACACAGACAGACAGACGTCAATTAAATAAATACTTCAGCTACAGCCATCCGTAACAGAGGGAATTTAGGTACATGCAGGGCTCTTCTAAACTCTCTGGTCCATCCCTGCCATTGATTGCTCAGAGGGAACGAAAGGCCAGTCTTCTCTGAATCTGGAAGGAGAAAGAGCAGACGAGGTGAGGACTGGGCTAATTGACTTGTGTTGGATCAGAAGCTATGAGAGAGGAAATCACATTGACTCTGTGAAGGCACGCCGGCTGACCAGCTGTCCCAAGATCCTCCACACCGTACATACCTATAAACGTATAAACACACCCTCAAACACACGGACCAACCAACACACACACACACACACTTGGACATACACACAACACTAAAAGCTCTCACGGCCAGACACAACCTCCACTATCCCCATCCAGAACACCACAGCCAGACACAACCTCCACTATCCCCATCCACAACACCACGGCCAGACACAACCTCCACTATCCCCATCCACAACACCACGGCCAGACACAACCTCCACTATCACCATCCAGAACACCACGGCCAGACACAACCTCCACTATCCCCATCCAGAACACCACGGCCAGACACAACCTCCACTATCCCCATCCAGAACACCACGGCCAGACACAACCTCCACTATCCCCATCCAGAACACCACGGCCAGACACAACCTCCACTATCCCCATCCACAACACCACGGCCAGACACAACCTCCACTATCCCCATCCAGAACACCACGGCCAGACACAACCTCCACTATCCCCATCCAGAACACCACAGCCAGACACAACCTCCACTATCCCCATCCAGAACACCACGGCCAGACACAACCTCCACTATCCCCATCCACAACACCACGGCCAGACACAACCTCCACAACCTCACTTGATGATAACATTGCTCACTATTATTGCTAGTGGCCAGTATTGAAGGAATTGAAACCATATCCTGAGTTCATGGAGACCTGGACGAAAACGTAATATTGCAGTAGATCTGGTGTTAAGTCCTTACACACACACACCCACACACACCCCCACACACACACACCCACACAAACATCCACCCACACACACACGCACACACCAACCCACACAAACCCCCACACACACACCCGCACAAACACCCACACACACACCCACACAAACACCCAAACACACGCACACACACACACCAACGCACACCCCCACCCACGCACACACACACACACACATACACACACACATTTCTTTGTTTCATGAGCTGCCCTTCTCTGTCTCTACTTCAAGGCGTAAATTGATCTGCTTTAAGATGTGTGTGTGTTAGCCATGTCAGATAAGGACTGTCCAATGTGTGTAAGATTGCTCTGAGGTCCCTGGACTAAGGTTAATAATGACTTTAAAAGAGAAGGACACAGACAACGGACATAGACAGAGAGATGTATCAGTGGAATGGAGAAATGAAGGGAGAAGAAAAGGTGGTGCTCGGCTATTGTTGCTATGACTGGGAGGAGGAGTGGAGAAAGGGATCAGGACAGGAGAGCTGGGGGAATAACTAACCTCACTCTACCTCACATCAAAAGGACAAAAAAGAAATGGAGAGAAACAGGAAGGGGGGGGTGTTGTGGGGTGTTGGTAATCTATGGAGAAAGATTACTTGGGACTACACACATTTGGCTATATTTTCTCCCACACACTTTCTCTAGGCTATATCTTAATCAGAAGATCCCTCTCCCTTCCTCTCTCCTTTCCCCTTTCCATTTCTCACCTGTCTCTCCCCTCTCTCCCTGTCTCTCCCCTCTCTCCCTCTCTCTCCCCTCTCTCCCTTCCTCTCTCCTCTCCCCTTTCCATTTCTCACCTGTCTCTCCCCTCTCTCCCTCTCTCCTCTCCCCTCTCTCCTCTCTCCTCTCCCCTCTCTCCTCTCTCCTCTCTCCTCTCTCCTCTCTCCTCTCTCCTCTCCCCTTTCCATTTCTCACCTGTCTCTCCCCTCTCTCCCTCTCTCTCCCCTTTCCTCTCTCCCCTCTCCCCTTTCCATTTCTCACCTGTCTCTCTCCCCTCTCTCCTCTCCCCTCTCTCCCTTCCTCTCTCCCCTTTCCATTTCTCACCTGTCTCTCCCTCTCTCTCCCTCTCTCTCCCCTCTCTCCCTTCCTCTCTCCTCTCCCCTTTCCATTTCTCACCTGTCTCTCCCCTCTCTCCCTCTCTCTCCCCTCTCTCCCTTCCTCTCTCCTCTCCCCTTTCCATTTCTCACCTGTCTCTCCCCTCTCTCCCTCTATCTCCCCTCTCTCCCTTCCTCTCTCCTCTCCCCTTTCCATTTCTCACCTGTCTCTCTCCCCTCTCTTCTCTATCTCTCCCGTCTCTATACTAGCCTCCATTTGTGGGATGTGTTTAAGCCAGTCCCCTAATAAAGGATGCGCCCATACATATTCATGATAGGAATCAAGTAATTAGTGAACACCCCTCCCCACCGGACACGCACACACATGCACACGCACAGACACACACCCACGTGGGCGCACACATGCACACACAGACACACCTTATGCATATGGATGTCCTCGGCCCGCCAAACAAAGACAGTGGCAGTGGAGGGCATTCTCTATTAACAGATGCAGCCTCATATCACGGCACAGACAGCAGCACCCGCCACACTCACACACACACACACTCATACACACACACACACACACACACACACACACACTCATACACACTCACTCAAACACATTCACTCACACACACACTCTCACTTACTCACTCACACACACACACACACACACACACAGACACAGTATAGCCAGAGGGGGGAAAGTGATACAGAGAAAAGATCCCTTTAGCTTTCTTAACTCACATAGTCATGAACCCATAACTACACAACCCTATACACACACACACACACACACACTTACAGGGATAGTCAACCTAACGTCATTATTGCATCAAGCCTGAAAAGGCTCACTGAGCAGGAAGATCTCATAATCTCATGCCAGTATTCAACGTTTGTCCAGGGGAAAACAAACGTTTATGGGCAAAGTGAAAGCAAACTTCTATATGTGAAGTATAGAGTTAGGATTAGGTATGATGATTAAGTGTTAATGTTTGGGTTAGGTTTAAGATTAAGTAAAAACCCATTTAAGTGGGTGTACTATATAATACAATAACAAAGACATTTGTTTGGTATACAAACATGACATTTTAGTTAAACATTTGTTGTACATGTCTACACAAACCCCTTTGTTATTATTAAGATTGTTATTACCAATCATACCTCCAGCTTCTATCAAAGAAAATGTGAGAACATTCTTGACCTAAGCATATGTATTTTGATATCGATTCCACAATTGACAATTGAGCTTACTGATGAACAAATCCAAATATTATTATTTTATTTACATTAGCTAAAGTGTTGCTCTAAGTACTATTTGGTCTTGAACATCAAAAGAGCATCAAGTTATTTGATCACATGATCAAACTGTTAGATTTGTGGTAGTACCTGAACTATATACACTCACCTAAAGGATTATTAGGAACACCATTTCAGTACAGTGAACTAATTGTTGTGTTCAAGAAACCAATTTGAAATGATTCGAGCTTTGTGACATGGTGCATTATCCTGCAGGAAGTAGCCATCAGAGGATGGGTACATGGTGGTCATAAAGGGATGGACATGGTCAGAAACAATGCTCAGGTAGGCTGTGGCATTTAAACGATGCCCAATTGGCACTAAGGGGCCTAAAGTGTGCCAAGAAAACATCCCCCACACCATTACATCACCACCACCAGCCTGCACAGTGGTAACAAGGCATGATGGATCCATGTTCTCATTCTGTTTACGCCAAATTCTGACTCTACCATCTGAATGTCTCAACAGAAATCGAGACTCATCAGACCAGCAAACATTCTTCCAGTCTTCAACTGTCCAATTTTGGTAGGCTCGTGCAAATTGTAGCCTCTTTTTCCTATTTGTAGTAGAGATGAGTGGTACCAGGTGGGGTCTTCTGCTGTTGTAGCCCATCCGCCTCAAGGTTGTGCGTGTTGTGGCTTCACAAATGCTTTGCCGCATACCTCGGTTGTAACGAGTGGTTATTTCAGTCAAAGTTGCTCTTCTATCAGCTTGAATCAGTCGGCCCATTCTCCTCTGACCTCTAGCATCAACAAGGCATTTTCGCCCACAGGACTGCCGCATACTGGATGTTTTTCCCTTTTCACACCATTCTTTGTAACCCTAGAAATGGTTGGTGCGTGAAAATCCAGTAACTGAGCAGATTGTGAATTACTCAGACCGGCCCGTCTGGCACCAACAACCATGCCACGCTCATAATTGCTTAAATCAGCTTTCTTTCCCATTCTGACATTCAGTTTGGAGTTCAGGAGATTGTCTTGACCAGGACCACACCCCTAAATGCATTGAAGCAACTGCCATGTGATTGGTTGATTAGATAATTGCATTAATGAGAAATTGAACAGGTGTTCCTTATAATCCTTTAGGTGAGTGTATTTACATATATGGAAATCCATGCACTCTATCACACAAACACATGTTTGATTTTTGGAGTGAAATGCATAGCTTTGCTGTATCTCAGCTTACCACCACAGACAGCAATCAAACTCACAAGAAATGCTTGGTAATATAGCCTACAAGATAAACAGGGTATTCATCTATTTTGGTCTTACCAAAATAATAGTTCAACTATGTGCAATATAGCCCATATTCATACAAAGAAAAACACTTACCATCAATCCATCAAATGTATTTTATAAAGTCCTTTGAATAGCATTCTGAACCATGAATGCAAAGTGAACAGAAAAACACAGAACATCAGAATTAAACAAACTATAAAATAAACTAAAATATATATTTAGGCTCAATTAACAGTAAACAAAGCCAATAGTATGAAGATCCATATAACCACCACATAATGACCTACTACAATAAGAGTCATATAAATAGCAGCGCTTGGAACCTGTTGCTGTTAGATGACGTTTTTTTTGGACAGAAAGCTGGGAAAGGATTCCAGGCTAACTGTATAGGATACTTGGCCTGGCTCCTCTATTAGCAGATGTTGGGACAGCTGTGGAACCGTTATCCCAGCGACTTGTAGAAGACTGTTAAGGTGCACGTCCACTATTCTGGCGCGAATTCGCAAGCAAACGCGCCGCCTTGCCCCAGATGGCTGCTTATACTGTAGACAGCTCAAACGGCCGCTCTGCCTTCCCAAGATGCTTTGCGCAACCGTCAACAACGCTTTGACGCTGTTCATAGAAAATGAATTGTATCCGTCCGAGGCAGCGGGCGCCGGACCAGTGGGCATCCACCGTCAGGGTGCATGTGCACGTGCACTATTCCGGCACGCCCGCTACCTCAGATGGAGTGACGCAGTTAAGGAGTGATGCGGTAAACTTGACCCTCATGAATCTAAATGAAATATCATAGGCGTATAGCCTGGCAGAGATTAGCAGCATTTTTTCATATTTTATGTAAAAAGTCAGTCCCAACTACGTGGGCCCCTATACACACACACTCCCAAGACGCGCTCCTTTGTGTGTTAAGAGATTCTGCGCCAACCATAATTTAAACAAAAACTGAGGGGGCTAAAATCTTAACCCTAAAGCTAACCAATACCCTACCCATAATCAAACTCTAACCCAAACTGTAACCTTAATAAGCACATTTTATCCTAGCCGATTTAGAAACCATAAACCCAACCTGTAATACCTAAACCGAAAAGTTATATCCCCAATTATAAGATACCCCAATTGTAAGTTTTACCTTAACCCCTAAGATGGAATATAATGCTAGTTGCGTTAAAAACCTTGTAGGGACCAATTAGATATTACTATCCCAGATGTATGTAGACCTGCATTATTTTTTACACCAAAACACACACACACCTATTGTAAAATGATTCTCTCTCGATGGACACCTACTGTAGAGCACATTGAGAGAGAATCATTTTACGATATTTTCTCTTCAGATATTAAACATTCAGAATGTTCAGATTGGATAATTTTATATAAACAAAACAAAACGCTCTTTAAGTGGAGAGTGAAGCCTGCTACAACATCCTCTCTTTTTCTGTCCATCGCTTGCTTGTGTACACAAATACAAAAGCCATCATTTTAAAATTGGAGTTTGATTTTCTTTTACGTCTATTATCCCACCCTGTTATGTGCAGTCGTAGCACCATTCTGCTGATTTTATTTCACAAAACGTCCACTCTCCTTGGAAGCTTCCACTCCCCTTGGAAAATAATCCTCCATTTGTGACCAGGCGAATTGGCCCCTACCTGTTAAAGATAATAGTGAGACACATGATTTCAGGATAAATTCAGCAGTTTCTGCAGGTTCCAATCCTGAGTAGTGAATTGCAAAGGATATGCTCAATCACAAGCACCACAACAGGAGATTTTAAAACAACTAAGGGAAAAAGTTGCAGAAACTAACAGAAATCTATAAAAATTTGGAAGTTTCAATACACGTCACCACCAAGTCCCTGCTGAGATCAGCCCCTATAAACTGGATGAGTGAACAAGGTAAGAAACTGATCAGAGGCCAGTGGCCACTTTGATGTAGTTATAGGCCTTTATGGCCATGACTGGTCAAAATGTGCACATGACAACTCTATCTCAAGCATTCCACAAATCTGGTCTGTATGGTAGTGCTGGCAAAGTTACTGTGTTAAGTCGTACCATTTATTTAAAATGGGAGTGGAGTTTGTGGGGTCAAATTAAGTATTTGAAGTGTGTGTTTATGTGTGTGCCACTCTGTGTGAGGTGTGGGTTGGTTTTCTCTGATGGAACAAATCTTGCCTCATCCCCTGCCTTCTAGCCTTACCCTAAAACACTAGACAGACAGAAGACAGAGAGTGTTTGTTGCACAGTTTGTGTCAATTAAAAAATGTGCCTGAGACATCTAGGACAGGAGAGAACAAAGACTATGTCTGAAACTCACCACTGTCCTTTCAAAACACTGAGTGAGACGGAACCTTACCTCTGTCCTTTCAAAACACTGAGTGAGACGGAACCTTACCTCTGTCCTTTCAAAACAACGGGTGAGACGGAACCTTACCTCTGTCTTTTCAAAACACCAGGTGAGATGGAACCTTACCTCTGTCTTTTCAAAACAACAGGTGAGAAGGAACCTTACCTCTGTCCTTTCAAAACACTGGGTGAGAAGGAACCTTACCTCTGTCCTTTCAAAACAACAGGTGAGACGGAACCTTACCTCTGTCTTTTCAAAACACCAGGTGAGATGGAACCTTACCTCTGTCTTTTCAAAACAACAGGTGAGACGGAACCTTACCTCTGTCCTTTCAAAACACTGGGTGAGACGGAACCTTACCTCTGTCTTTTCAAAACACCGGGTGAGACGGAACCTTACCTCTGTCTTTTCAAAACACCGGGTGAGACGGAACCTTACCTCTGTCTTTTCAAAACACCGGGTGAGACGGAAGCTTACCTCTGTCTTTTCAAAACACCGGGTGAGACGGAACCTTACCTCTGTCTTTTCAAAACACCGGGTGAGACGGAAGCTTACCTCTGTCTTTTCAAAACACCGGGTGAGACGGAACCTTACCTCTGTCCTTTCAAAAACCGGGTGAGACGGAACCTTACCTCTGTCCTTTCAAAACACTGGGTGAAACGGAACCTTACCTCTGTCCTTTCAAAACACCGGGTGAGACGGAACCTTACCTCTGTCTTTTCAAAAACATTGTGAGAGATGGAAGGATGGGAGAGGGAAAGAGGGGAGGGAGAAGAGGGTGGAAAGACAGGGATTAGGTGTGGATATTTCCCCTGCACTTATACCCGTGCACATACACGCGAGCGATCACACTCTCACACCGCTCTTTGACCAGCTGTATCACCGGGCTCCATTTAAATATGTAATCTAAGTGCTCTCCTAAGAAGTATTGTGCTCCTCTCATGCAGGCAGGGCAAGGAGATTAAACCCCAGGTCATTACAGCTTCATAAAGCACTATTCTTCTCTCAGAAATCACCTCATATCCTCCTTCTGATGAGTGTGGCCTTTACCTCGCGCACACACACACACACAAATTTGATCATACACATACATACACCTACGAGGTAGCAGACACATATACACACACAGAACTGGCTTTTATTCACTAGGTGGAAGGAAGGCCATTGGACCTAGACAATGCCGGCCCCATTCCCCATTTGAGAGAGAATGGAGCTGATAGCAAGAAAAAGAAACAGAAAGAGACAGGAAATATAGGTCACCTGGACCGGAGTGTCGTACCAAATTCATTGCATGTTTGGGTAGAAATAAAAAGGCAGACGTTGATTGCGGAAATGAACGGATGCACCCGGAATGTTCTATTTAATGTTTCCTGTCTTTTCCATATTCTCTCGCTCACTTGCTCCACCACTCTCTGGTCATGGGTCTGAACTGTTGATTGATTCAGTTGTCTCTAAACACATAGGGTCCTATAACACAAGCCCCAATCATTAGAGGGATGGAAATAAACCTTACCCTAGCTCAGTGCTTATAGGGCACATATGAACCTAGCTCAGTGCTTATAGGGCACATATGAACTTAGATCAGTGCTAATAGGACACGTATGAACCTAGTTCAGTGCTTATATGGCACATATTAACCTAGTTCAGTGCTTATAGGGCACTCATGAATCTAGATCAGTGCATATAGGGAACATACCTGACTCTAGCTCAGTGCTTATAGGCAACATACCTGAACCTAGCTCAGTGCTAATAGGGCACATATGAACCTAGCTCAGTGCTTTTATTAACATACCTGACCCTAGCTCAGTGCTTATAGGGAACATACCTGAACCTAGCTCAGTGCTTATAGGGAACATACCTGAACCTAGCTCAGTGCTTATAGGGCACATATGAACCTAGCTCAGTGCTTATAGGGAACATACCTGACCCTAGCTCAGTGTTTATAGGGCACATATGAACCTAGCTCAGTGCTTATAGGAACATACCTGACCCTAGCTCAGTGCTTATAGGGAACATATGAACTCAGCTCAGTGCTTATAGAGAACATACCTGACCCTAGCTCAGTGCTTATAGGGAACATATGAACCTAGCTCAGTGCTTTTATTAACATACCTGACCCTAGCTCAGTGCTTATGGGGAACATATGAACCTAGCTCAGTGCTCATAGGGAACATATGAACCTAGCCCAGTGCTTATAGGGAACATGTGAACCTAGCTCAGTGCTTATAGGGAACATGTGAACCTAGCTCAGTGCCTATAGGGAACATACATTAACCTAGCTCAATGCTTATAGGGAACATACCTGAACCTAGCTCAGTGCTAATAGGGCACATATGAACCTAGCTCAGTGCTTTTATTAACATACCTGACCCTAGCTCAGTGCTTATAGGGAACATACCTGAACCTAGCTCAGTGCTTATAGGGAACATACCTGAACCTAGCTCAGTGCTTATAGGGCACATATGAACCTAGCTCAGTGCTTATAGGGAACATACCTGACCCTAGCTCAGTGCTTATAGGGCACATATGAACCTAGCTCAGTGCTTATAGGAACATACCTGACCCTAGCTCAGTGCTTATAGGGAACATATGAACCCAGCTCAGTGCTTATAGAGAACATACCTGACCCTAGCTCAGTGCTTATAGGGAACATATGAACCTAGCTCAGTGCTTATAGAGAACATACCTGAATCTAGCTCAGTGCTTATAGGGAACATATGAACCTAGCTCAGTGCTTATAGGGAACATATGAACCTAGCCCAGTGCTTATAGGGAACATGTGAACCTAGCTCAGTGCTTATAGGGAACATGTGAACCTAGCTTAGTGCCTATAGGGAACATGTGAACCTAGCTCAGTGCCTATAGGGAACATACATTAACCTAGCTCAGGGCTTATGGGTAACATTCCTGACCCTAGCTCAGGGCTTATGGGTACTTTCTACTAGGAGTCACCACCTGCTACAGCTCTGACAGCACTAAACAGAAATACACACAGGCCTAGAAAATGAAAATAAGGTTATTGACAGCAATGTCTGAGGGTTTCTGAAGAAGCATAATTTTAAAAGTTCTTTGAAGAGCCATACAAAAATCTGAAATATTTCAGCCCTTTAGGACAAGAACTGAATAGCAGTAGGGTTAAAAGACATTTTTGCATATTTCCCAGGATGCCTTTCAAGTTCATTTTAGAGTTACCAGAATCACTCATGACTGAGCTCTATGGTGAAAGAGACAAGGTTGTTGCATTCGTTCATTTTCAGAGTATCTAAGCGAAGTAGAGTAGCTTGTGGAGCAGGTTTAAAAAAATGTTAGGGTGGTGGCCATGTCAGCTTCATGAAAATAAGTAAATTGAATTTAAAATGGGCAGTATATCCTCCAAAATTCACTGTATTTTGAAAAGAGCTGTACAATTTTGCCAAGGCGCGAGATAAGTGGCCAGGAGTCAGAAATGTACGCATGCAGTAGTGGACGCATCACTTTAGTCTACAAGTACAGCAGTTTTAATGACTCAAATGTCATTCCACTTTTAGGTTCTTTTCTAACAGATGTATTTTTCCATTCATCAAATTGCTGGTGCACAGTGCACTCTTTTGGATGACTGAAATATTATTTCTTTGTGTACATACAGTAGATGCACAGGTAGCCAAAAGTTGTTCTACTCAGCAAATGACTACAGCTTAGCCCAAAGAGAGATTATGTTAAATAATAATTAAGACGCAATCACATCTTTTTTATTTATCTGAATACGTAGAAACCAAAGTATTAAATTGAACGAATGTTTGGCTGTACTCATGGCGATTCACAGCCCTTTCTTTAACCCCAAAACTAAACTAATATTTATAAAAATGTAGGCTAAATGGAATGCCTGTTGTCAACCCCTACTTTATATTATAAATCCATGTTAATGCAAAAATGCATATACTGAAATGAACCATTCTCAAAATCAACCTTTAAAAGATAATGCAGGGAAATATCCTAATGATGGCATAGTGAAATCCTGGTTGTTAACACCAACCCTGGAATTATTTTACATAACTGAGTGTTCAACTAACACTTACCCTAACACTAAACTTAACAGCAAGTTATTTTTATCTGTAAATTTAACCCATCCCTAAACCTTATCCTAGGCTATAATGTTTAAGATTACACAGAAATGGATGACCTCTGAAATACACTGTGAAACCCACAGATATGGATGACCTCTGAAATACACTGTGAAACCCACAGATATGGATGACCTCTGAAATACACTGTGAAACCCACAGATATGGATGACCTCTGAAATACACTGTAAATCACACAGATATGAATGATCGCTGAAATACACTGTGAAACACACAGATATGGATGACCGCTGAAATACACAGGGAAACCCACAGATATGGATGACCGCTGAAATACACTGTAAAACCCACAGATATGGATGACCGCTGAAATACACTGTAAAACACGCAGATATGGATGACCGCTGAAATACACTGTGAAACACACAGATATGGATGACCGCTGAAATACACTGTAAAACACACAGATATGGATGACCGCTGAAATACACTGTAAAACACGCAGATATGGATGACCGCTGAAATACACTGTAAAACACACAGATATGGATGACCGCTGAAATACACTGTAAAACACACAGATATGGATGACCTCTGAAATACACTGTAAAACACACAGATATGGATGACCTCTGAAATACACTGTAAAACACACATATGGATGACCTCTGAAATACACTGTAAAACACACATATGGATGACCTCTGAAATACACTGTAAAACACACATATGGATGACCTCTGAAATACACTGTAAAACACACATATGGATGACCTCTGAAATACACTGTAAAACCTACCCGCCTGCTTTAGGAAATGTGTTTATGGTCTGTGTGTATGTAATGCATCATAATGGCAGCCTGTAAAGGGAACGCAGAAGACCTTTACATAAACATGGATAGCCTGCATTCAAATATGCACACATTCCCACACAGTCTTGCACAAACATTTATTTGTGGTTGTTACATACAGTGAACATGGATTATGTACCACTACTAACTACCTACAGTGTGTGTTAAAGTGAAGGAGGCATGTGTCTCCTATTGAGCTTCTGTTTTATTAACTACTAACATCTGCCTGTTGGCAGCCTCAGCTCTTCTTAATCACATACATGAGGATCACACACACCAGACCTCAATATGGCTGCTCAACACTACAAAGGCTCATGTTTTCATTGTCCTGTGAACAGGGTACACAAGGCGTGGACTGGTGAAATAAATGTTTACCTGCTAGTAAGAATATGATCTCAGCTATCTGTCTCCTGTCAGACCAGACTGAAAATGTCTCAGGAGTGAGACAGGAATATAGAAAATTTGAAATAAAGGAGAAATACAAAGAGAAAATTACACTATCATTTCTCAGGGGGAAGGGTAAAGCACATCTACAGACTAGCCAAAGACTTTAAATGTCACCTCATTACACACACACACATACACACACACCTTCTACGTGCATACAGTCCCAGACACACACTGAGTCTTTATCTGCCCACTCCTATGCGTCCTGACCAGAATATGATTTAAACTAGTAGGCCAGGAGGTAATAAAAGTATTTATTGTGTGAACGTCAGTCACAGGACTATAGCAGCCTTTTGAAAATGACGAGAAAATGAAGGGCTGATACAAAGGAACAGTCAACCTGAGAAGGCTGTTCAATAGTCTTACAGACCTGTTCACTTCCAGTAACTGCCCAATGTTTCCAGGATTCTATGAAATATGACCTGCAATTATTTACAATGTCAGTGAAATCGTTTTCCTTCCAAAAAAACAGAAATAAAAAAAATATGTTAAAAGGTAGCTTTTCTGTGTTGTAATGGTGTGGGTGTATACTCAACAACAGAATGATGTGTAGAGGTATATATACCTGTTTTAAAATATAAATGCAGATACAACACTGACTGATCGTCTCATTGTCTTCTACTTCACTGATTGGCCAACTCACTCTCTTCAGAAGCCTGACATTATATTCTTTGGCATTGTTTAAACGGTCTGTTTGAGATCTAAGGTTGGTTTTCACTGAGTTATTTTGAAAAGGCTGGGGAAATGGACAGGATCTGTGCTGCTGTCGGAAAAGCTGGTTACATGGCTGGGTTATGTATGCATGAAGGTATATTTGTAATTATGTTCTTAATATTTCTATCAGGTAAATTAAATTTACTAACTTTTAGTAACTGGTCAGATGCTGTAACTGCTTGGCCATCGGCCTCCCCACATTGATAGTAGGAGTGTATAAATGTACAGTATCTGTGAGGAGTGTGAATCAGAGGCTGTGGCGGGACATAAAACAATTGGCTAAACTTTGCATGCAGCACTTTTCCAGCAAAATATCAATGATTTTACTTGCGCTCAACCTCTAGTGGTTGAAGAATTGTATTTATACTGTATGACACTTTGGAATTGACAAGCACAATATCTAAGTAAGCAGGCTAACTAATAAGTGGTCTTTTAAAATCCCCAAACAATGCTGGACATTTTTTGGATAGCAACCTATATGACTACAGAGACAAGGCTAGCTGAGCTATCTAGTTAAATAGCCACACCTGTCAGTCTTCAACTTTACCTGCATGTGGGCTTTCAGCTGGATATAGAGTTGAATGTTTTTTTTGTCTATTGAAACTAAATGTTTTTACTAATAAAGACCAACATTTATGAAAATTAATTTTGGAAAAATCACCTGGTTTTTCAAATGTCATCTGTTTTTGATGGTATCATAGTAGATTAGTTAAAGTTATTCCCCAAAACTGTCAGCAGGGTAAGACTAACCTTGGCTTCACGTGCATCTGCAATCTATTGTCCTGGAACATCATTCATACATATTCATCATTTTCTAAATCTGAATTACTTTTGTAATTCGTAATCAACTTCATAATTTAAGTACATTGAAATTATACTTGTTGCAAAGGTGTTTAGAGTGGTAGACTTTTAGTGTCGGAATACACAACATTTAGCCTAATTAAAGTCAAAATCCCAAAAGTCATTCTTATTGTTGAACTTGAAAAAGGTTTAGATATTTTGTTTCATTTCCTGTCCAATAAATAGCTTTCACAATGTGAGATTGAGAAAAAAAAAACTCAGATTGAGCAAGTGGGAAAAACGGACAGAGAAATATAAAAGAGTGGAAATTGAACTAAATTCTGGTAAACTGCACCTGCAGGTATCTTCTGTGTATAATGAAAGTGTTTAATGAGAAGACACTGCTTAGTGTGTGTGTGTGTGTGTGTGTGTGTGTGTGTGAGAGTCACATTGCTGATAATTGAAGAGACACAGTGTTCATTCTGCCTCAAGCACCCTAGCAAAGGAAATAACTCACAAATGCATTTTTTGCATCTGTCGCATATTTTCATTGTTCATGTGTCTTCCATTTTTTTTAACACTGTTTTTGTCTCTCCAGGGTAGGAAGCACTCATTGACTAACTGAGGTAGTATTACACTTTACACTAACAATTGGCAATGACATTAAAAAAAAAATTAGCTAATTGTTTTTCAAGTATTTATTAATAATTACAAACTGGGTGGTTTGAATACTGAATGTTGATTGTCTTAATGTTGTAGTATAAGACTGAATACCACAGTTCTATATTACCTTTAACTGTTCAATTTAGCTAAAACTGGATTATAATAGCAATGACTCATATTGGGGGATTATGTTTGGTTGCCAATAAACCATGGCTAAATATTGTAACCAGGCACACTGCAATGATTCATGCCTAAGAACAGCCCTTAGCTGTGGTATATTGGCCATATAGCACGCCCACCCATGCCTTACTGCTTAACTATACCAGAGTATTGATATACAGCTCCAGAAAAAAATAAGAGACCACTGCACCTTTTTCTTTCCTTTCCAAAAAAGTTGAAAAGGAAAGTTTTGAGTGAGGAACAGAAGCTTTCAATTTGCAGTGGTCTCTAAATTTTAACCCGTCTGTTCCTCACTCAAAACCTTCCTTTTCGACTTTCTTGGAAAGGAAAGAAAAAGTTGCAGTGGTCTTTTAATTTTTTCTGGAGCTGTATACTCTTATCTTATATGCAATTGCATTCTTGAATGGACTTTAAAGCCTGATATACAGGACACTTGGATCTCTCAGGTATAGCTAAACAGACCAAATGCAATAAGCTGGTCCTACCAATAAATACGTAACTTGCTAGCTCGATTTTTTAAGTATCTGACAACCTAATGTGGTGTAATGAAGATATGTTTCTTCGGTCCATGTTTCAGATACGACTCAAGTGGCGCTGTGCTGTCAAATCCCCCCACAGAGTTTTCAGCTTAGTTCAATCAATCAATCAATCAATCAATCAAATGTATTTATAAAGACCTTTTTACAACAGCAGTTGTCACCAAGTGCTTTACAGAGACACCAGGCCTTAAACCCCAAGGAGCAAACAACAGTTGAAGTAGAATTTTCATTTATTATTGGACGATTTTGCTAGCAACAAATAATTTTGATATTACTGTTTAAATTGCAATACAATCTCATATTGATTGTATGCTGACAGGAAGGCAAACTTTTCTATGCCAGGCAAAATCATCAGCTTATTGTTTAATGTCACCATGCAGCTGCTTTGCAGTTGTTCTGGCAACAGATGTTGACACAAGTAAGCAAGGGACAAGCACAAATAACCATACAGTGTTCAATGATTTAGAATGAACCATAAAGAATAAAAAGACTTAGCAAACAGGTGTCAACCCTGGTGGCAGAACTGGGTATTAACTTACATTCACTTCTAACATTGACCATCAGTAGCAATCTGTCAATAGATGATAATGTCATTGTAGTTGCACACCACACTTGTTTTGGCAACACTGCGGGCTTGTTAATATCTACTTGTACTTTGCCAGCTACGTTTAGGCCTATTTGAGTTTTTGTTTGGGAGTAATGAGTTATTATGAATGTTAAATCGGATTATAACAGGGAAGTGCAGAACACAACATTAAATGTGTGTCTCGTCCAGCCTGCGCGACCTGACCCAACTCCCTCTGTTCAATACCTTGTGTCTACGAATTTTGCTGCGGCAAATGTTGTCTATTTCTGGACATTTAAATATGACTCTAAGACATAACTTGTCGTGGTGTGTACCTACTATTGAGCTATAGAACGGTGCTGGCAGCACGGCGCAAACAAGACACACACACTTCTCCGGTCCTCTAGCTGATCATGCAGTGTCCATAATGAAAGTAACTCAAAACAGGCCACATGCTAACAATATTCTCTGGTTAAATAGTGTTCAAAGTAGGCCAGTTTTTTTAATGGCATCATTAAAACTTGTTTGTGTGCTACTTGATTGATAGTTCACATCTGATAGTTTGCTCGCTCTCACATGTACAATTACAGTGCTACAAGCATAAAAAATTGCAGTCGAAAGAGGACAGCTCAATGAAATGAAAGGAGATGCCCGATATGGACGAGTTTACACAATCCAAATGCAATGTGTATTTATTTTATCTATGTATTTAAGTATATATGAAATTATTTAATTATTTATATATTTACATATTGATTTAATATAATGGCACATTTTGTTCTCCATACTATCCTGACTGGTACCAATACAACCAGTATTAAAAAAATACCAGAAACAAAAACACTTTCAATATGAGAAATTGAATGCAAGTGTGTGTGTTTGTGTGTTTGTGTGTTTGTGTGTTTTCAAACACGGCCCAGAGGAAGTAGGCTTAAAACCCTATAAAACCGCTGATCTAAATATCTGAAAGAATTCGGACATATAATGCTTTCTTTAACATATAATAAAGTGCAATATGTCTTTAACATAATGCACTGGTTAATTGCCAGTAAGTGCAAAATATAATGTGATTAATTGAGAATAATAATTTTAATAATTAATATAAATAATTGACAGTTTCCTGGACTAAACAGGAATTTATTTGATAAGTATACTTCGACAATTTGCATAATTGTATTTTTTGTTTATGCTTGATTACATAATTTCTTTCCATCTTCTTTTTTTCTCAGCCATCATTCCTTAAATAAAAATGAACTATTTCCAGCCTTGGGTTGTAGGCTGTTTTGCTGTCAGCGATACATTTTTGTTCTTAAATCTGCACATTATGTCGGTCATCTAATTCCAGCTCCAAGGGGGCGGTCCGATGGGGGAATGCCTCGTTATACTGCGGCACTTTACAGTGCCATGCGGCAGGGACAAAAAAATATGAATTGCCACCAGGGGGCATCTCTGAGAACGTGGACACCCACCTGAAACTGCTGTGACTGAAACAATGTACTGTACTGTTTACTGTTTACATGCTTTTAATTTGAGCTTGTGTCTGTTTTAATATGGCCAGAATAAAACATTCAAATCGGCAGAATATTGTCTACTAAAATCCTATTCATGGATTGCTATGTTGCTGTGTTTGATTCAATAACCCCCCACTGTCACGCAACCTCTGGCATTATAGAACGCAATTTAGATGTCCGATTTTTCTGTAAAGTAATACAATGTTTTTATTACACTTTGCCACATTTATTTATTATTTTATATACAGGGAAAATCATGTTTCAATAAAAGCTTCAATAATCGTAATTTAATTTGAAGAAATTAACTGTTACTTCTGAGAATTGATATTTAAAAATAGGTCACCACACATGCATATCTTCCTTTTCATTTATCATAATTATTTAAACTGAAATACAAGTATTTGACTGGAAATATAGCTGTCAATTACAACGATTAAGTTAACATATATGTAGGCTAATTGCAGACTTTTACCAAGAGAACATCACTTATTGCTTCATTAATGCTACTTTTCTGCACGAATGTTTCCTGAGGACTGCATCTGTTTCTTTCAATAAAAACATCTTAAAATAAAAAATAAAAAAGTACTTTTCCCGCCAGATTTCTTTGATAAATTACAATATGCCATAGACCCAATCGAAAATATATTTCAACTGTTTAACATAGCGCATTTACATGAAGGATGTTTCAGTTGTTAAACGGGCAATAGGCTACAGTATTTGAAATGTGCTGTGGTAAATGCTGCCTTAAGCCAATAGGCAAATTTTGCAGAATATATTTTCAGTACATTAGCTAATGCTATTTAAATGGGCTAGTTACCTAGTTAGTGATTAACAATTAGCAATACACATGCTAACACTGTAAAACCCACTAAGTAGAGTTTTGCAAAAAGCAAGACATACAAACTAATATTACAATACGGTGAGCAAGGACGACACTATTATTATAGGCTAGATAGAATTATATAGAGTTTTAATGGTCAAAGCAATAACAGACAAATGTTTTAATCTAACAGGACGGTCTATAGTAGTGAAGTGGACAATTATCTTATATTTTAAATAAATATTTGTCTATCAGCAATTGTGGATTCAATTAAAGGTTTGAAATGGCGAGAAACAAAGATCTTTCTTCTGAAACTCTTCAGTCTTTTCTTGTTCTGACAAATTAAAGATATTCCATGCAAGAAATAGCCAAGAAACCGAGGATCTCGTACAATGTTGTGTACTGGAGGTCTGAAAAGCTTGTCAGTTCTAGTGTTAATGAACATTCAGCAGCTAGCTACCTAGCTGTCTCTTTTCTAAATGTGTCTCATCCGTAGACTGTACTTACTAAGGTAGCTAGCTTATCTGTCTAAAGTAGCAACAAATTGATCAGAAATACTGTGTAGACATTGCTCATTTTTTAAATAAATATTTGTCCATCAGCAAATGTTGGTTCGATTACAGTTTTAAAATGGCGAGATTCTTTTTATTTATTTTTTAAACTTATCAGTCTTTTCTTGTTCTGAGAAAAAGCTATTCCATGCAAGAAATTGACAAGAAACTGAGAATCTCATACAACATTGTGTACTATTTCCTTCAAACAAAAACGCAAACTGGCTCTATCCAGAATAGAAAGAGTAGTGGGAGGCCCCGGTGAACACCTGCGCAAGAGATCAAATACATTAGAGTGTCTAGTTTGAAACAGGTGCCTCACCGGACCTCAACTGGTAGCTTAATTAAATAGTACCCGCAAAACACCAGTCTCAACATCAACAGTGAAGAGTCGACTCTGGCAGGGTTTACATATCATGAAGGCCACGACGACCATGGTGCTTTCAAAGCAAAGTACTTTCCCCGGTTGGCTGCTAGTGTAATTCACACTGCTGTTTTCAATCGCTGTGATCCGAAGCACTAGTTGCTGGCAGGAACTCCGATATCTCAGTTGTTCTTGGCCAATTCCAACCCGTGACCAACAGTTATCGAAGCTGTTGAAGGAATTGTGCCGAAGTAAAGATATGTCTGCATAAGGGAACAGCGTGTCATTCGAATAAAAAACAAGTAAGCAAGGTTAACAGAACATTTTCATGTTATTTACTGAACTAATTTCTATTATATAAATGTTGCTTTAATTTTAAATATAGCTAGCTATATTATCTATGCTCAGTCAGACTGTGGTAAATCAGTCCTGCAACTGTCATAACGATAAAACAACCCTAGCTTAAGATTGATTTATTAGAAAAAAAGCATTATATTGAAGGTGATTTGGGGCTTTCTTGACAATGCATTAACATTAAACTAGCTAACATTGGTTAAAAAATATACTTCTAATTGCTCTTACAGACACACAAGTGTAGAGATGTCTGTCAATTAAGAATGATTTTTCATTAGTTAATAATGAGGAGGACACATGTTTCTTAAATCACTACAGTAACTGTTTATGTTTTTCTCAACCAAAGTTTTTTTATTAGCTATTTTGCTTTATGGCCTTAGTGCCCTGGCTGATCCTTCTTGCCCTGGTGAATTACGTACCCCCTTAAGGCCAAGTGGCCTTGCCCTTAAAATCGCGAACTCGGAGGCCTGGACACTGGGATGCTGGCCTTCTAGGCAGAGTTGCAAAGAAAAAAACATATCTCATAAAGTACAATAAAAAGAGAATATTAAGATGGGAAAAAGAACACAGACACTAGACAGAGGAAGAAAGGGCCAGCATCCCGGAGTTGCCTCTTCACTGTTGAGGTTGATTCTGGTGTTTAATCAAGCTGCCAGTTGAGAACCTGTGAGGCATTTGTTAGTAGAATTCACTTTCCTGCAGTCTCTTTTTTTGCTGTACAAAATAATCAGGGTGCATTTGTGGCCAGATCATTTTTACAGTTACTACAGGCTTTATTTCGAACATGTGCCGTCAAACTAAAATGTCTCATTGTCCCAGTGTATAGTCAACAAACAAGCCACATACACATTCTACAATAGTCTGGAGTTCGCTATTTTGAAAAGAGTGGCTACAAGCCGCAAACAAGTGGTACAAAAAAATAGGTCCACTGCTTCGGAATTATCCCTTCGTTGTGGGCAAATTGATTGTTACTGCCCACTATGAAGGCAATCCTTAAATACATTAGATTGGTTCAGACAGTGCATGGCTATTTTCACATTTTTTGTTTCCACACAAGCACCAATGACTAAAACATGAGTTTGGCTTGCGAGATTACTCCCGGCAAAAGTATATTTCTTATGATTTACACGTTTAACTTTGGAGAAATTTAATTTACAGCAGCGTTTCTGTAATACATGTCTTACAGAAAGGAAAAGGTATTGTAAAACACATTAGATATCTGCTGTCAAGCAAAATTACAGTATTGATTGGCACTGCCAACAGTGGCAGTGTAATACTGTAAATATACAGCAAAACTTTGACAGTGAACAGTAAAGAGGGCTAATATTAATGTCCTACATCATCAGAATGCAGAAGGAAAATAGCAGCATTAAGAACTTATAGAGCACAGAGAGATGAGGGAGCCAAGGCAAAGGAGAAATAGATAGAAAGAAAGGGACAGAGGGACAGACAGAGAGAAGTACAGAGAGAAAGACAGGAGAGCAGATGAGGGGGTATGGCTGGTGACCTTGTCCCAGTCTTACGAGTATAGTTCAGGCTAAATGCTAACTAAGTGAGAGACTCGATGAGCATTACTTCACTGGTGTAAATAAAGCTTGAAACATGAAAACAGTGGCAGCAGGCAGGAGAGCGCCAGACAGAGGCTTTATGCAAATAGAATGAACAGACAGTCAGGGACAATGTAATGAGATGTTTATTACACTGGAGCACAGCCACACACACACACACACACACACACACACACACAGGTATTGTTACAGAGAGCTTCCCAGGGCTCAGTGGTGAACAGGATGCATTAAAGAATGAAAGGGAAAAAGAAAGAAAAAAGCAAAGTAGAGAGTGAGACAAAAATGGCTCAATTTATCAAGCCCATTGTTGAGGGAGCTAGACTAATTAATTTGTTTGTGATTGCTTTCCTGGGCATAGCTGGCTGCCAAAACAATACTGATAACCTCCATCACCTCCCGGGAGACATGGGAACTCCCCCAAACCTCCCCCCATCTCTCACTCTGTTTTACTTTCTCTCTCTCTCTCTCTCTCTCTCTCTCTCAGCATCTTGCTCTTCCTCACTTCGTTCTCCCCAACTCCCCTCATTATATTTCTGTTCCCTCTTTCTCTCTCACACACACCCAAACACGCACACACACGCACACATTATAACTCCCCATTTCCTTTTTCTGTCAGAGGTTTTCATTCAAAGAGCTTTTCAAATGATTCCATTGTGCTGAAACTCTTATCACACTTTGACAAGGGTGAAGGCACACACACACTCACACACACACACGCACACACAGGAGAAACATGAGGGCTCGCTCCAGTCCAGAATTTAATCTTCATTTGGTGAAAGGTTGCGAACCTTAATCTCCCAGTTTCACAAAATGGCTTTGTTAAATAGAGAGAGGAAGCCAACCATCAGCCTCCCATTCAGCCCCAGGTAACCTGTCAAACACACACACGCATTCCTTACACACAGGTATGCACGCACACATTAGAACGCAACATATACAGACACTTACAATGGACTACAGACCAGATAGCTTCTGTAAACTTAAAGTAGAACTCAATATGTTATGTTTTCAGGGGGTTCCCCTATGTAAGCCTGAAAAGTAGTGTAATTAGTAGTTGTTCCAGACTGTTTGAAAACAAATGCAAAAACAATTGTTAACACCACTACTGAACAACAGCAAGACAACTGTAAAACTGAAGGAGACCAGTGTAATGACTCTCAATGACTCTGATTGAAAAAATATATATATTAGATAAAATCTATTCCAGAGGGAATACAAAACACATAGCAGATGTATCTACGTTTATAGTTGTTAGGGAAACAAAACTGAACATTCTATGCTGGAGCAAATTTATTTTGTCTGAAAGGTTATCCATTGACCTCACCAACATGTTACTGTAGCGGTACTCTGTGTCTGGTAAATGTACAGTTGTGCTCATAAGTTTGCAAACCTGGCAGAAATTGTGAAAATCTGGCATTGATTTTGAAAATATGACTGATCATCTTTCATTTACAGACAGTGATCACATAAAGCCATTTATCATCACATAGTTGTTCGGCTCCTTTTTAAATCATAATGATAACAGAAATCACCAAAATGACCCTAATCAAAAGTTTACATACCCTTGAATGTTTGGCCTCGTTACAGACACACAAGGTGACACACACAGGTGAAAATGGCAATTAAAGGTGAATTTCCCACACCTGTGGCTTTTTAAGTGTCTGTGTATAAATAGTCAATGGGTTTGTTAGCTCTCATGTGGATGCACTGAGCAGGCTAGATACTGAGCCATGGGGAGCAGAAAATAACTTTCAAAAGATCTGCGTAACAAGGTAATGGAAATGTATAAAGATGGAAAGGGATATAAAAATATATAAAAAAGCCTTGCAAATGCCAGTCAGTACCATTCAATCATGAAGTAGAACATTCGATGATCATTTGATACCAAGCCAAGGTCATGTAGACCAAGAAAGATTGCAGCCAAAACTGCTAGAAGTATTGTTCGGAATACAAAGAAAAACCCACAGGTAACCTCAGGAGAAAAACAGGCTGCTCTGGAAAAAGATGGTGTGGTTGTTTCAAGAAGCACAATACGACAATACTTGAACAAAAATGAGGTGCATGGCCGAGTTGCTAGAAAGAAACTCATTAACATCCTGTATCTCCAGAACTGAACCCAATAGAAAATCTTTGGAGGGAGCTGAAAGTCTGTATTGCTCGGCGACAGCCCCGAAACCTGAAGGATCTGGAGAAGATCTGTATGGAGGAGTGGGCCAAAATCCCTTCTGCATTGTGTGCAAACCTGGTCAAGAACTACAGGAAACGTATGATCTCTGTAATTGCAAACAAAGGTTTCTGTACCTAATATTAAGTTATGTATCAAATACTTATGTCATGCAATAAAATGCTAATTAATTACTTAAAAATCATACAAGTGATTTTCTGGATTTTTGTTTTAGATTCCCTCACTCACAGTTGAAGAGTACCTATGATAAAGATTACAGACTTCTTCATGCTTTGTAAGTGGGAAAACCTCCAAAATCGATAGTGTATCAAATACTTGTTCTCCCCACTGTATATGTGCATGTGCTCCAGTTTGCTATAGTCAGCAGTGATCATTGACACACTGCCAGCCTTCACACGACCCTGGTCTGGAAGTGTTGCCTAAGAGACCACTTAGCCTACAACCATTGTTGTGACTGCAATTTAAATTAAATAATATTTATATCATACAGTTAGATCCAGAAATATTTGGACACTGACACAATTTTCACTATTTTGTCTCTGTACGCCACCACAACACATTTGAAATGAAACTACCCAGATGCAATTGAAGTGGAGACGTTCAGCGTTAACTGAACGAGTTGAACAAAAATATTTTACGAAACATTTAGGAATTGCTGCCATTTTCCAACCCTGTTCCCTTATTTCAGCTTAAATGTAATTGGACAAATTAACAGAATCATAAATAAAATGCTAATTTAAACACTTTGTTGAGAATCCTTTGCAGGCATTAACTGTTTGAAGTCTTGATCGCATGGACTTCACCAAATGCAGGGTATCCTTCTTGTTGATGCTTTGGTCTTTATTGCCACTGTCTACATTTGTTGTTTTTTGGTGTGTCTTTCTGCCTTACGTTTTGTGTTCAACAAGTGACATGCATGGCTCAATTGGGTTGAGATCAGGTGATTGACTAGGCCATTGCAGAATATTCCACTTTGCCTTAAAACACTCCTGGGTTGCTTTCGCAGTATGTTTTGGGTCATTGTCCATCTGTAAAGTGAAGCGCTGTCCAATCAACTTTACTGAATTTGGCTGAATTTGAGCAGAAAATTATATAAAAATATATTACATTTGAACAAAACTGAAATGTATTTATACATTTTCAAATACATTTCAGAATAAAAGGTGAAATACATGTTGATACCTGAAATGTTTTTTGAATTAAGATAAATGTATTCGACATATATTCATCATATATTCTACATACATTTTGCATTGAAAAAATATTTTTATCTTCCATATGGGTTCACTTGGCTGGATGTTGTGAAGGGGTTTTTCTATACCATGGAAAGGATCCTAAGATCATCCACCACTGTTGTCTTCCATGGACGTCCAGGCATTTTTGTGTTGCAGAGCTCACCAGTGCATTCTTTTTTCTCAGAATGTACCAAACTGTTGATTTGGCCACTCCTAATGTTCCTGCTATCTCTCTGATGGAATTTTTTTTGTAGCCTAAGGATGGCCTGTTTCACTTGCATTTGACCTGCATGTTGTGGGTTCACAGCAACAGGTTCGAAATGCGAATGCCACACCTGGAATCAACTTCATACCCTTTGATGAAGAAATAACGAAGGAATAGCCCACACCTGCCCATGGAACAGCTTTTGAGTCTATTGTCCAATTAATTTTGGTCCCATGAAAAAGTGGGGGCTACATGTTAAAGAGCTGTAATTCCTAACGCCTTCCTCCAGTTTGGATGTGAATACCCTTAAATTAAATCTGAGAGACTGCCCATATTCATTATTTAACTGTAACTTGAATATATTTTGGTGAATAGCCAAAACAACAAAACTTGTGTCAGTGTCTAAATATTTCCGGACCTAACTGTATATTTTTGTTTGCCAAACTACTTCTGGTCGTGTTTCAAGAGTGGCTTGAGCAGGGGATTTACACAAGTTCATTAAAAAAATATATCGGGCTCAAGTCTCCTTCAATAATTTTGTGAAAAAGATGTCTGAGTGTAATTTGACCCTACATACATTTTGGTAAACAACCAAAATAACAAAACGTGTCAGTGTCCAATTATTTCCGGACCCAACTGTATGTTAAAATGTTCTATTCACACTAGCAGCTAGAAACTCAGTGCCAGAGGTTTACTGGTACACACACATACACTGCAATTTGGCCAGAACCCACTGTGCCAGAGGTTCACCATAACACCATGCATGCTCTGTGAGTTGGCCAGACCCCACTGTGCCAGAGGTTCACCATAACACCATGCATGCTCTGTGAGTTGGCCAGACCCCACTGTGCCAGAGGTTCACCATAACACCATGCATGCTCTGTGAGTTGGCCAGACCCACTGTGCCAGAGGTTCACCATAACACCATGCATGCTCTGTGAGTTGGCCAGACCCCACTGTGCCAGAGGTTCACCATAACACCATGCATGCTCTGTGAGTTGGCCAGACCCCACTGTGCCAGAGGTTCACCATAACACCATGTATGCTCTGTGAGTTGGCCAGACCCCACTGTGCCAGAGGTTCACCATAACACCATGTATGCTCTGTGAGTTGGCCAGACCCCGGACTCGGAAGGCATGTAAACTCAGTGACAGTGTTGTTTACCTGGTAATTAAGATGCCACTCTCCAGCGGACATCATCAGGTTATGACCTGATGATCCTGATTAAGGTCCTCTGACCGAAATGTTTATTTTTTTTTCTTCGACGTCAGAACAACATGTATGCTTCCAATCTAATGACATAAGAGAAATAGATTCACCGTTTGCTGGGGAGTTCAACCTGTCTAGTGAGTAGATTATCAGATTTTAGTGTATTTCTCATTGGCTAGCCTGACTTAGACCTCACCGCACATCACTGGATCACATATGCATATTATTTAAATCACTTGTACGCTAGATTATATTTCCATTAAGTATTAAATCATGACAGCCTGAAAATGCACACCAGATGACACAAAATCCTGGCCTGTTTGGAGACGGCCCACTGTTGCCTTCTCTTGACAACGAGGTTCAACATGTTCTGCCTGCCACCTGTGAAAAAGAAGCCTTTCACAAAAACAAGGTGTCATGGCTGGCGGATGTGAAAGCAATTTAGACCCAGACATATATTCATAAAATGCGCACATTGCAAATATGCACACTTTCAAATGATAACTCTTGACCCCCACTCTGTTTTTCCCTCTTTTCTATCATATTACATATCTGACAACATGTGTTAGAGTGGCTGCAAACTAGAACACTCTACACACTGTCTGGTACACTGTTTAATTTTTTTTTTTTTTGAAACATTAAAACTCGTTGCAACCACCCATGAAGTGCCTGTTTCAGGTCTTGCCACATCACTATGGGATTTAGGTTTGAACTGACTGAGTAATTTCAAAACTTGAAATGTCTTGTTCTTCAAACATTCTGATGTAGACTTGCTTGTGTTTCAGATCATTGTGTTGCTGCATGACCCAGCTGCGCTTTAGCTTCAGCTCACTGACGAATGGCCTGTCATTCTCCTGTAGAATTTTCTGATACAAAGCAGAATTCATGGTTCCTTCAGTTGTCTAGGTTGACCGTTGATATGAGGTTCTTAATGTGGAATGCAGTGTTTGGTTTTTGCCAGACATAACAGGACCCCTGTTGCCCTAGTATTTCTACTTTTGACTCATCTTTCCAACAGAACATTACTCCCCCAAGACTCCCTTTATATACAGAAAGTCCACGAAAAGATATGACCAAATGTAATGCTGTAAATGTACAGCAAATGCAAACACAATGCAGGGGGCAAATACTATCATATGCATGCACACTTAGTAAATACAGTGCCTTGCAAAAGTATTCAAACCCCTGACCAATTCTCTCCATTCCAAAATGGCACAGTTTAGCTTTGTAACTGATATCTTTGCATGGCCACAATGCTGTCATCAAAAATCGAAATGTGTGTATTAAAGACGAAGTATGTGACCATAGGAAATGGGTTTAATGGGTGTGACTTCATCATTTTGGGTATAATGATAAGTAAAATCACATTATGTTTTGAGGTAATGTTATGGTTTTGAAGAACTAAAAAGGGGAATTATAACATATTTTGCAATGTGATGGATTTGGGAATAAAAATAAATGTAAATGGTGTTCATACTACTCTTGCATTTTTTAAATGTTTGAATATGTACCAATTTACCAATTGCCAACTGTCAATATGGGACACTCCTCCAGGTAATTTCCAAGGATAATAATTTTTTTAATACTTAAAAATGAAGAAATACATTTGACCTATTACAACATTAAACATTAAAACCCCTCGCTAATAATGCTGAACGAATGTAAAAAGTTTATTTTTGATTCCATGTTTCGTGAGCTAAGATATAAGATCCCAGACATTGTCCATAACCACAAATAGAGCATAAAAAAGCAGAACTGTACCGGGCAGTAACTCAGAATTTGTTGTGTTGTTTTTAGATTTTGTTCAGTACAGTTTAGCTAGGTGAAAAACTAAAGTGTTTCAGCCCCCCAGGATTGAATAACCCTGCCATACAGGTGTACAAGCTTTTTTTTACTCTGGTGACAATAAACCACATTTCAATTTAGCTCCTTTGCCTTTTTTCCTTCTTTGAAATAAATAATGAAGTGATCCAACTTGCCAATAAATGTGTCATATTTGGCAGTATCAACAGAATAAAAAAAAATGTAAAATGTTACAGTTTTTGTAAAATTTGTGCTTGAAGAAGAGTAACCCATTGTGTGTTTAATATTTTAGTCTACATAACCCTGTAAAATGCCAGGTTTTTGTGATGTAAAAGAATGAGACAAAGATAATGTTGGAACTGTTTCCACTTTTAATGTGACCTATAATGTGACCTATAATAAACAATTCAGTAGAAAAACAAACTGAAATCTTTGAGGGGGAAAAATGTTAAATAAAAACTTTACAATAACCCGGTTGCATAAGTGTGCACACCTTCTTACAACTGGGGATGTGGCTGTGTCTAGAATTCACAATCACATTCAAACTCATGTTAAAAAGAAGTCACTACACACCTGCCATCATTTAAAGGTACTCTGATTAATCACAAATAAAGTTCAGCTGTTCTAGTAGGATTTTCCTGACATTTTCTTAGTTGCATCTCAGAGCAAAACCCATGGTCCGCAAAGAGCTTCCAAAGCATCAGAGGGATCTCATTGTTGAAAGATATCAGTCAGGAGAAGGCTACAAAATAATTTCCAAAGCATTACATATTCCATGGAACACAGTGAAGACAGTCATCATAAAGTGGAGAAAATATGGCACAACAGAGACATTACCAAGGACTGGACGTCCCTCCAAAATTGATGAAAAGACGAGTAGAAAACTGGTCAGGGAGGCTTCCAAGAGGCCTATAGCAACATTAAAGGAACTGCAGGAATTTCTGGCAAGTACTGGCCGTGTGCTACATGTGACAACAATCTTCCATATTCTTCGTATGAATGGGCAATGGGGTAGGGTGGCAAGACGGAAGACTTTTCTTACAAAGAAAAACATCCAAGCCCGGCTGATGTTTGCAAAAACAAACATCAAGTCCCCCAAAATCACGTGGGAAAATGTGTTATGGTCTGATGAAACCAAGGTTGAACTTTTTGGCCATAATTCCAAAAGGTATGTTTGGCGCAAAAACAACACTGCACATCACCCAAAGAACACCATACCCACAATGAAACATGGTGTTGTAGCATGTAGCTGTTGATTTGTTGAGCGTTTCTTCTCAGATATCCAACTTCAAAAGCAAACCTACCAAATATCTACCAAATGAAAGGTTACAGTGACTCTGGTGTTGTGGAGATGGAATTGGGCAGAACATAAACCAGATCAAAAACTAAATAAAAAAATGTGTTATGTATGCATGTGTATGTAGAGTAACAAACTATATGTTGTCATTGCATGCAAAGAATATGGGCCCAAATATCAAACTTTTGTGGTTTATACACATTTTATGCTGATGAGAGTTTCAGATACATTTGATTTTAGATCAACTTGGTATTATTTGATTAATCAGGTTCACAGTATCTATGATTAGGATCTAATCACTATTTAGGTCAAATGTATTCCCAAATACAGAACATGCTAAAGGGTTGAAACATGTTCTCACACCATTGTTGGCCTTTTGGCCCATGATTTCTTAATCCGGTCCTGTGTGCTTGTGTGTGTGTGTGTGTGTGTGTGTGTGTGTGTGTTTGTTCATCAGATGGTGATAACTGGAGCTTAGTGGGAACAGTGACTATCTCTCTGCTGGTCAGACAAGCACAAAGCAGAGGGAAAGGGCTGGCCACCTGCCACAAACAAACCACCCGGCCCAGTCAGATAGCCACGCCATGCAGCATTATGCACAAACACACACACAAACACACACAGGGCAACTATGCTGGACTGGAGTGGCAGTAATTGAAAGTGGGCTCGCTTCAGGAAGCATGACACAAAACCAAGAGGCTAGAACCTGTTTCTTTACACACCCACTGTTTATCCTTGGGAACAGGGACGCTAGGCTGGTGGGGGTCAGAGACCAGCATTTAACCTAGTGAGCTATGTCTGGGCAGGGGAGTGGGAGGAGAGGAAAAAAGGGCCTGGGGCTTGGAGTATGGGGATTTGGCTGGAAAGACAGGGCTGGTTAAAATGTCTGGTGGAGAGAAACTGGGGTAAGGTTGTAGGTGACAATGGTGCAGGAGCATGGCAGAGGAAACCAAAGCTTGGAAAAATATTTTGAGCCTGTAGAGTCGTGAGCTGGTAGAGGTGTGGGCCTCAAGAAGAATATGGGCCTGTAGAGGTGTATGGCTGTAGAGGTGTGGGCCTAAAAAGGTATGGGCCACCAGAGCTGTGGGCCTGAAGAGGTGTGTGCCTGTAGAGGTGTGGGCCTGTAAATATGTGGGCCTGAAGAGGTATGTGCCTGTAGAGGTGTGGGCCTCTAGACGTTGTGAGCCTCTAGAGGTGTGAGCTGGTAGAGGTGTGGGCCTGAAGAGACATGGACCTGAAGAGGTGTGGGCCGGTAGAGGTGTGGGCCTGTAGAGGAGTGGGCCTGTAAAGGTGTGGACCTGTAAAAGTGTGGGCCTGAATTTTCACAGGTGCAGGGTACGACTTGGGAAGGCGCAGGGGAGACAGGAGAGAGGCTAGAAGGGAGAGGTGTAGGCCTGTGACTGAGGGAGTTAAGTCCTGGTTGACATGGCTAATTCTTAAATCTTATTCCCTCTCCCTACAAAAACACAGGATCCACAAAGCCACCGCCAAAATCCTCTGAGGCACTGACACAGAAAATCCCCCTTCCCTCCTTCTCTTTCCCACTCTATCTCTCCCTCTCTCTCTATCTTTCTCTGTCTCTTTCTCACTTTGGGAACAACAAACACTGGAGGTAAATACAGCTGCACACCACTGGACAGATAAAATACTAAAACCCCTCCCTCCAACAGCCCAAATATACTGGCTGCAGTCCAATACCAGTGCTTACGCCTCCCGCTCTGTTAGGCAATACTGCAAGCCGCATGAATCAGACTAGCACCGGACTCCACTTTACAGCACCGGACTCAAAAGCTGTAGTGCCCTCTCAGCCCTCTAGTTGGCTATCCAAACTAAGCAAATCTAGTTGTGTAATTTTTAACAAATGTTCCCAAAATTCCCAGGAACCTCTGTGATTCAAGGGTGAAGACTGGCTTTTGGAATAACGGCTGACAAAAATACAAGGATGGGAGGACATGTTAGTAATTACATTACTAACATGGGGTTCGAAAGTTTAGGAAGAAACCTAGAGAGGAACAAGTCTCGGAAGGGGCAACTAGTCCTCTTCTGGCTGTGACGGGTGAACGTTTTAAGAGTACAAGTTGTAACAATTAGTAAATGCAATTTGGGTTGTGTCCAGAGTCTATAAAACCTAATCCAGGTCCGAAGCATGACCAGATGGACAGGTACAGGGACAACTGGGTAGAGGAAGGTTGGGTATCAGACTGGCAGCTGGAATCGTCAGGTATCGTCTTGATCTGCAACACAGCCGGGAGGACTTTGGACAACGGCACCAACAAGTCTATATAGCCTGGTACTTGGGAGGTGTGGGCCAAGACCTCATGTCCTCCTAAGTTTGAACGGAGCAGGAGACCAGAAAATGTAGAGTGCATTCCATAGGTTAACAAGGTTTTACAGTGGAGAAGAAGAACTGACCCTACTCACTCACATTAGCCACCTAGCTATATTCAGCACATTTTATGGGTATATTAACAATTGTTTGAATTGTCATTGGTGACAATGTTTCATGCAGTCCTAAGCAAACAAGCAAACCAGGTTGTCGCACACCAGCTGGATGTAACAACTAAGTAGATATTTCTGGTGTCATAGCTGAATGAGGATATCTCCTTATGCTTAACTCATTAACTTTTTTCTGAAATACTGTTTCATTTGATATAGTTACTGAGGCTTTTTATTTTACAACTTGCATCTTAATTTTTTTTGGAATGTTTTGGACATGAACAATGAATATCTAAGCCAGTTATAGAACTAACCCAACAATGACAAAGAACCTAGTCACTAACACTAATTTTCAGCTAACCCATCATGGGTTGATGGAGGTACTAGACGTTGTTCAGACTGAGGTGTAGCCCAGGCGCTCTTAATCTTATCACCACTGTAGCATTACAATCACATGTCTTTACTCATACAGAAAAACTGTGACACAGTGACCTCCAAATGTCCAGAAACAAACAGGCACTGAAAATGGTTGCAGTATAGGTCTGGCAGAACATCACCAGGGGTATCCAGTGTGTGATGTCTATGGGTTGCAGACTTCTGGCAGTCATCAAATGCAAAGGATTTGCAACCAAGTACTGTGCAGTGTTTCCCCTACTTTTTTCCAAACAAGCCATCATCAACGACACAAAAGGTTTGATCCGGGAAATGCTGAAATGTCCTCCCTGTACACCAGTCTCTCTTGCTTGTCAACTTTATTTTCCTTAAAATGTTTTGCAATACTCTCTTAACATCATTTCCTAATAATAACCTAAGTACCTGCATCAAAAAAACATTCTCCTAAACTTTCCTAAAAACCACTACCAACTAACTAATGAGGCAATATGAATACCATGTACAGTATATTACTGTGTTACAAAAGTATTTCATACAATACATTCACTGCGGCACTGAATAGTATTTCCGCAAAAAGTATCCCTTGTACAGTACATTACAGTGGGGAGGATTTATAATGCAAACCCTCTCCAAAGCTAATGAGTACAAGCAAATGAACAACAATAATAACATCAAAATAGGCTTTTTTAATATTAGATATGTTCTCTAACTATTTCTCAGTGTGATCCACCTTATCATATCCTTGACCTTATGTAAAGTATTATTTAAATAGTATTTTTTTTGTTAATATAATATTTTTATCCCACATAGTTAAAAAAAATTGTACACAATACACATTATATATACACACCACAGACTTTTACTTTGAAGGCAAAACATGAAAACCTTATGAAACTCTTATTGTTGCTGGTGAATCTCTAATGTTGCCTGCATGATACTGATCTATTATAGCCGACTGTAGCTATACAGTTGTGACAGTTAGTTAGCTAGCTTGCTTTTTACCTTCGGTTGTCGCACAGATGATGGTTACCTACTTTGTATCAATGTGACAGTTCAACACAAACATATGCATCCACAGACACAGATAGTTATGTTTCTCTGACCTCACTCGCTAGCTTGATACTCTAAATGTTGCGTGCATGGAGTTCTGGCTCTGCACTGATGCTCGTGCAGTAGTAAACTGTGCACAAAGATAAACTGTGCTCAGCCTGGGGAAAACATTTTATTTCACAAAAATATTATGTTTTTCTGTGGCAGAGCATCACAATTTATCAGCGGTGGGGCACTGCTGTAATTACAACACGAGGGAAACACTGACTGTGTATGACAACTTTACTTTATCCTATTCTCCACTGAGTACCCCTTACTCCCCCTAGCCCCTACTCTCCACTAAACCCTACCCTCTACATCGTACTCTCCATTGATTCCTCCCTACTCTCCACTAAACCCTACCCTCTACATCATACTCTCCATTGACTCATCCCTACTCTCCACTAAACCCTACCCTCTACATCGTACTCTCCATTGACTCCTCCCTACTCTCCACTAAACCCTACCCACTACATTGTACTCTCCATTGACTCCTCCCTACTCTCCACTAAACCCTACCCTCTACATCGTACTCTCCATTGACTCCTCCCTACTCTCCACTAAACCCTACCCTCTACATCATACTCTCCATTGACTCCTCCCTACTCTCCACTAAACCCTACCCTCTACATCATACTCTCCATTGACTCCTCCCTACTCTCCACTAAACCCTACACTCTACATCATACTCTCCATTGACTCCTCCCTACTCTCCACTAAACCCTACACTCTACATCATACTCTCCATTGGCTCCTCCCTACTCTCCACTAAACCCTACCCGCTACATCATACTCTCCATTGGCTCCTCCCTACTCTCCACTAAACCCTACACTCTACATCATACTCTCCATTGGCTCCTCCCTATTCCACCCTAAACCCTACTCTCCACTGACTACCCCCTTTCTCCTCTAAACCCTACCCCCTACATCATACTCTCCATTGGCTCCTCCCTATTCTACTCTAAACCCAACCCCTACACCGTATTCTCCATTGGCTCCTCAATATTCTCTCCTAAACCCTACCCCCTACACTCCACTGACTACCCCCTCTCTCCCCTATACCCGACCCCCTACACTCCACTGACTACCCCCTCTCTCCCCTATACCCGACCCCCTACACTCCACTGACTACCCCCTCTCTCCCCTATACCCGACCCCTTACACTCCACTGACTACCCCCTCTCTCCCCTATACCCGACCCCCTACACTCCACTGACTACCCCCTCTCTCCCCTATACCCGACCCCCTACACTCCACTGACTACCCACTCTCTCCCCTATACCCGACCACCTACACTCCACTGACTACCCCCTCTCTCCCCTATACCCGACCCCCTACACTCCACTGACTACCCCCTCTCTCCCCTATACCCGACCCCCTACACTCCACTGACTACCCCCTCTCTCCCCTATACCCGACCACCTACACTCCACTGACTACCCCCTCTCTCCCCTATACCCGACCCCCTACACTCCACTGACTACCCGCAACTCTCCCAAACTCAAAATCGGCTCTTAAGGTTGTCTGTTCTTGAGTGACTGAGTGCATGAGCATAGTACCATGTTGCAGACTTCACTGTTGGACACATTTGTCTGTCCTGCACCTGAAGACGGTTCTGCATACCCATGTGCTCCTTCCAATGCTGATGTGGATTTTCTTCACCAACTCGGAGCTGTTAGTCAGCGTGACTTCCCTCCCGACATGTGGTGGACATACGTGCAAGCACGTGATCACATATAAAACACACACACACTCTGAGGGCAAGGAAAGGCCGTGCAGGTTGTGCGTGTGCGTGTCTGTGAGTGGCGTAGACATGGCTGGACACCCCTGTGTTTCTACACTCGTCTGGACTGAGAGATGGAGAGATAGACATCCCACAGAGAGAGGGATGCAGGGAGGGAAGAGTGGATGGGGGGATGAGGTTTGATGTAATCCAGGAAGTTAGTTCAGTAACTCCATCTCAAGTCTGAGCGGAGGAGAGGAAAGCGAGGGAAGAAGGGGCCCTTGTCTAGAAAGTGAAGGGGTTTTCCACATCTGTCCTCTGCATTGTGGCCTGCCTCTGTAAACAGCCCAGACGCCTGTTATGGCTGAGTGAGGCTTACACACATATGTGCACACAGACACACACACACACACACACACAACACGGATGCACGCACACTCACACTCACCCACGCACACTCACTCACTTCACCGCCAGCTGTTATGTCTGAATGAGGGGTTCTGGAACATTTTAACGCTGATTGCAGCTAAGCGTTAAATCATCCACACTAAAGTTACCAGTGAGACAACACTTCACTGCACAATATTCTGGGTTGGCCACTGTTGGGCAATGTCCGTGTCTGAGTGTGTGTGTGTGTTTAGGCAGTGTGAGTCACGCAACACTTCCCTGCTGAAGGGATCCTTGTCCTCTTCTTTACCCTCTCTCTTTCTCGGTGGAATGCAGTTGAACGTTGGCTCTCGTTTTCTTTCCTCAGGATATTTGACAGGTTGCTCGCTGCTCCCTCTCCTTCCCTTTCTACTCCTTCTATAACCTGGCAGCTCACTGTGAGTTTCCTGCTTTGGGTGTGAAGGCCCAAACAAACAGATATGAAGGTTTCTAGTATACTATAGTTATGCACACACCCTGCTTTGTCTCCTCCTCACCTCCCCTTCTATCTCCCCTCCAACCTCCCTCAGTCTCTCTGTCCCCAATATCCTACGTCAAAAGCATTTTCATTTTTTAACTATAGTTCCTAATTTTAGGGTGCATTTGTGATGGCAGCATATTTCATTGTGATCGGCGCTCCATTACTTCGTAATTATAATAAGGCTTGTGGAGCTCTGTTGTTAGACATAAAAACAACAGGAGAGGACAGTGACGGCAGGTTACTATGCCAATACCATAACTCACGCACAGGACATATGTTTGTGTGTCTCTCTCACACAAACACACTCAAACCGTCGTCAGGTTGTCTGGGAAACTAACCAGTGAGTCCAAAGTGTTGTATGTTGCTGCTGTGTGACAAGTTTAAACACTGACACAGTTTCTGTTTGTTATTGTTGTGTTCTCTGGAATCCAAAGCTTGTAATAAAATCCACCACCATTACCTCTATTATTGTTATCATCATTAATCACCTACAAAAGGAACTAGATAAGGATTGTTTATATTTGGGGTGTCCTTCAAGATGCCTGTGGCACTAAGTGATAAACATTTCTCAAGCACAAACACCCACGAAGGCACACATGCATGCCCGCACTCACGTGCACTTGCAAACATGTGCACATAATATACATATACACACACACGCACAACCACACACGTACACAATCCCACACAGAGGGTCGTCAGGGTCCTGGCTGCACATGTCTGACCTGCTATTGTTTGTCTACGCCATTTCAGTTCACATAGAGATCTCCCATTTAATTCAATTAAACATTTTAAACAACATAATTGGAAACAACTGCCTGGAATAATTACATTATATAAACAAAACTATTGTGACAGATTATGTCTAATATTAGGCATCTGGGCCCTATTAAGCTGCAGTAAAAACACCAGCAGAGCACAGCCAGAAGAGCACCAGAGTGCTGCCCATTTTCTGCTATATTAGATTTGAGTGACTGAGGTGTGTTTAGGAGTGGTGTGTGTGTGTGTGTGTGTGTGTGTGTGCGTGCGTGCGTGCGTGCGTGTGTGTGTGTGTGTGTGTGTGCGTGCACACGTATGGGAGGTGTTGGCCTACAAATACACTTGTGTTTATTTCTCCTCCATTAGAGTTTGGGCAGACAGTTAACCTAAACACAGCTCTCCCTCCTCCCGTTCAAATTCTCTTCACAAACTCGAACCTGTATTGGGAACATATGAGGGTCAACACACCAGTCGTGTGTGTGTGCGCGCGCGCATGTCTGCGTGTTGCGGGAGATACCACCCACCTTAACAGTTTTGCATGACTGTTGTAGATGCGGGGTATATTTGTAGCAGCCATCCCTGAGTCTGGAAACCCAAACCCAGGTCTGAGAAAGAAACAACCGGGTAGAATGCAGTTTAGATATGGGGGAAACTGTTCTGCCTTTCTGAACCTGGTTCCTCTCAGTAAACATAATCTAAAATGAATCCACCATAAAATATTTTTTAATAATTTCTGAACATCTCTGATTGAAACTGAATATACAACATACTCCTCCCTGAAAGGCACAAAAACAGCTATTATTACATGCCATAAAATGCTAACAATAAATTCAAAAGCATACAAACGTTCAGCTTTCCTATTGGTAAATAAAATCGACACGCAGCTCTAAGTTTCAACAGTATCATTCTGATGGACTCTCATCTCAAGCCGAACCACGGTGTTGAAATCTCTAAACATTTCTACCCAAATCTCACTCTACCTTTCTTTCTCTTTCCCCACAGGTGACAAATATTCCTTCTGGGTTTGCACATACAGAACTTTATCAATGTTTGATTGGATTTCATATTCTTTGTGAATCGGTCTTATCTGAGGGAAATATGGGTTTCTAATCATCATTTTGTAGCAGGTTAGGAAGTGCAGCTCTGTTTCCACCTCATTTTGCGGGTCCCTCTCTCTCAGCTCTCTCTCCTCACTCTCTGTGGTTTCAGGTCATGTCATCACATCACAGTAGACAACTCTAATCACATTGTGGAGCGGACAGCCTGTAAAACATGGCAGGGACTGACAGGTGGGCTCAACACACTTTCATCTCTCTCTCACACACGCACACATGCACGCACAAACGCAAATGCGCACACCTTTCTTTTCCTTTCCTTCTATCATCCTGTCTCACTGTAGCCATGGTTTTACACAGTAACCCCTAACACACAGGGGGAGAGGACAGAAGGAGGATATAGGAGCTGTCAATCATTGTTTGATCTGCCCTAATCTACAGGTAAGACAGGAGCTTTGCCATTGTCAGAATACTGAAACACACACACACCTCTAAACAATAAAGGATCTCTGTCAATAGTGAAAAGATGGCTGGAGTGTTTAGTCTTTTCCGAGGACATTACAGTTAGAACAGCATCTAGGACCCCTACCATCCATTGTGTTGGAAAAATTACTGTACAATTCTGCCCTACAGACATTCTCCCGGATACACAAATACAAACAAACACGCAATTTGAAAATTAGAAAATGAGAGGGGCCTTTATCATTAGGGAACGCAGTTGTATTTCTCCAGTGAACACTGCCAAACGAAAATAAATAAGCAGGAAAAACATTAAATGTATTCAATTTTTCTCTTTCATGAAGCTTGAAAGGAGTCTAATCATTAAATGTTTTGGCATTTTTGAGTTATATTCTGAGCCCTCTTGGCAAACTTTATGGAATTCTTATTTAAGTATTCAAATCATGTTTTTGATGCAGAAGAGAATGAACCAGTCCATCTCAAGGTTAGGAGATTGTTACTGGAGAACTGTGTGTCCTTCAGTGACCAGTCCTTGTATTCTGTCTAGTGTCTGTAGAACAGTCAAGAAAAACATTATTGCTACTTAAAAGATTTTTTTGTTGCAGTGTGGGTGTATTTAGGAAAAACAACTTCAATGGCAGCTGCTGTGCTTGCTTCGCACAAAAGGACACAGCCTTTGAAATAAAAAAAGCACTCTGCATGGCATTATCCTTTATGCACAATAAACAGGACTAAAATATTTGCCGTCCCAAAGGTACAAAGGACAGTATAACATTCAGCTGCAGATGAACCAAACTAAAAGTTGAATAGTGTTTATAGATGTTCAGTTTTTATTTATTCTATTTATAAAATCTTAAATAGATTATGTACCCTAGTTGTTTTTTTGTATCGTATTTATTCAGGTAAATTCACTAAGGCATAATCTCATGTAGAGACAATGGAAAGCAGAGGACAGAATAACTAGGTGGCTATAGGAGAGGACAGAATAACTAGGTGGCTATAAGAGAGGACAGAATAACTAGGTGGTTATAAGAGAGGACAGAATGACTAGGTGGCTATAGGAGAGGACAGAATAACTAGGTGGCTATAGGAGAGGACAGAATAACTAGGTGGCTATAAGAGAGGACAGAATGACTAGGTGGCTATAAGAGAGGACAGAATGACTAGGTGGCTATAGGAGAGGACAGAATGACTAGGTGGCTATAGGAGAGGACAGAATGACTAGGTGGCTATCGGAGAGGACAGAATGACTAGGTGGCTATCGGAGAAGACAGAATGACTAGGTGGCTATTTTTTTGCAGAACAGCACTGGTCAATATCTTCAGCAATGTTTGCTGGACCACCGTAAGTGGAGTGAATTATGTCTGAGGTTCGGGACCGACAAAAACTTTGCTGGCTATATCCCAATGTAGCAACATAATAGGAAGCCTAAAATAAAACAGTTCTGGTGGATATTAGGATTTGTTCAGGATAGAAAAACACTTCACTGGCTACACGATTCTCTCGTCTTTTTACTTGACGATAAAGTCAGTTATCGCTAGTGATGGCCATACAAGGCTTCATTACCATTCTTCTAGCAGCAGGATATTACGCTAGCAGAGAATTTCTTTTTCTAAATATAGTTAACTATATTGCCTTATACATTTCAATGATGGCAGCATAATATGCTGCTGCTAAAATAACGCTAATGAAGCCTCGTTTGGCCATCACTTCTGGTCACTACTGGTAGCATGAGGTGGAGCCCTGTTCTCTTCACAGATGAGAGCAGGTTCACTGCGCACAGGTACCAGGCGCGAAAGAGCCTGGAGACTACCTGCAATGTCATCCAGCATGGGTCAGTGATGGTCTGGAGAGGCATATTCTTGGAGGGACGCACAGACCTCCACATGCTGGCCAACGGTACCCTGACTGCTGTTAGGTACCGGGATGAAATCCTCAGACCCATCGTCAGACCTTAAACTGGTGCAGTGGTCCCTGGGCTCCTCCTGGTCCAGGACAATGCCCGGCCTCACGTAGCAAGATTGTGTAGGTAGTTCCTGGATGATGAAGGCATTGATGCCATTGACGTTCCCCAGACCTGAAGTCAATTGAGAACCTCTGGGACGTTATGTATCGGTGCAGCCAACGCCACCAAGTAGCGCCACCGACTGTCCAGGAGCTCACTGATGCCATGATCCAGGTCTGGGAGAAGGTCCCCAGGACACCATCTGCCATCTCATCAGGAGCATCTCCAGCCTTTGTCAGGAGTTCATACAGGAACGTGGGGGCCATACACACTACTGAGTCACATTATGAGTTGCTGTGATGAAATTCACAAAAGCTGTGATTTCAATTGTTTACTAAGATTTTTGGTGTGAGTTTGAATCCAGCCCAGAATGGTGATTTTTGTTTCCATTGACCGTTGTTACATCATTATGTTCTCACCAAATTACACAATAAGGATTTCATATATTTCGTTCATTGAGACCTGATGTGTGACTTAGGTGTTCCCTTTTGAGCAGTATATAATAAAAATATATTTGTGAAGTCAAACAATGTAACAATTACATCATTGAACTTCAACAATAGATCTTTATTATAACGATCCCCCCCCCCAGGCAGATATTGTACCCCAGTCCGCACCTGACCTCAAGGGCTGAGAAATCTTAGTTATGGCAATGGCATAAACATAGCAAACGCTATTTCATTAAATGCATAGTTGAAAAGTTTTGACACAGGCTGCACCTTCAAATGTGTATTTGTGTAAAATGTTTCAAAAACGCTGACCTTAAACTCGATTTTTATTGAGTTCAAAAGCACACTATGTGGACTATGATCTCTTTGTGAGATAATCTACGCTGTCACCACACGTTTGAAAATCGCAAATGCATTGCAATATGTGTAAAAGAAAATGCGATTGAATATTTTATCCAAATGGGGCAGTCCTACCTGAAGTCATGAACTTGATGGAGGGCAGGTGGCAGTTGATGACCCTTTCAGCAGAACATAAAGCGTGTTGCAGCAGGAACACCCAAACCAGTGGCGGGGAGGTGAGGATGAACTCCATATTAGTCCATAACAGATCATTGATGCGTAAAACTAGATCAGGTTTGACTGGGAGATCTTTCGTAATGTTTGTGGTAGATAATGATTCCCAGATGGCCAGTTGCCAGTGTCAATATGGGACCAGTAAGAAGGATATTTTAAGTGATGCTCAAAGAGTACATTATGTGATACACATGGAAGACAACAGTGCTGTATATGATATTATAGATTTTTCAGTTTGTTTCCATTTATCATTGTTTAATTTATGAAATGCCTTGTGAAATAACAACATGACATGATACTGTATGTGGAGTTGGTTGTGTTCCCTGACAAGCAATTGCATATTGCAGTATTCCCTTTCCTGTCTCTCTTCTGGTTGACCTGTCTCACCACCCTGTTGACCGGTCTCTTCTCCCTGGTGACAGTTCTCTTCTCCTTGATGACCTGTCTCTCTTCCCTAACTTATCTTTACACTTACAGTTGGTTAAATGCTGTAACAACTACAACAAACAATAAAACAATTAATTAGAGCCCCATATTGGTAGTTGTCTATTATTTAAGATTAAAGTCAGTTATGCTCAATAGCCAGGCACTGGCAGCTAGCCAACCATGTAATTGTGTCTGTTCTTCCATTAGCTAGGCTAGTAGCAGCTATCTGGCTCATTATAGCAGCTGCTGACTAATGCTGAAGAACAGCAATCCGACAGACTTATTTTAGGACTGTAGTTCATCAAAGTATACTGTACATGAAATATGTTAAATAAATATTAAAAACAGTAAACCTACCGGTAAAGTGGCAGAAGTCTAGGTCTCTGTAACTTCGGCAAAAATAATATAAAAATACATTCCCCAAAAATACTACTACACTATAGAAACATATACACCATATCAACCGCAAAGGACACCGTACCCATATCTATATTTACGTATCGACTCACATAGTTCAAACCTCTCTTCACACCGTATCTCTTTGGACAGAGGAACCACCACAGGTGGTGCACAGTATTTATTGGTATGATTTATGGATCTGATCTGTTTGTGTTTTTCCATTTTACATGCAATATTGTCTTTTGAGCACTTTTGTTTAACTTTGTGTAGTGTAACTTTGTGATGTTATTTTTGACAGATTTTAATTTTTTCACAATATATCTCCACCCAAAACATGACACAGTAAATAATATATAAAAAAATTAAATAAAAATGCTTTTCAGGCAATTCAAGTGGAGATTATGATGTACTATGAGTGTTATGGAGCATTTTATGATATTTCTTTTTCTGGATTTTTTGTCTCTATTCTTTGTCTTTAAATTCAAGTGTGCAACAGCAAGAGACTTATTTGATTAGTAGTGCTTCTCTAGAACAGATGTCACTGCAAAAAAAATAATTCAGCACCGGGCTTCTGATCATGACATCAGTCTGTCAGGTTGGGATGAGGTTCTGGTTGTTCTGAGGAACATAGGACTGGTTCAGTTCAGACCAACATTTCTGTGTCCAGTGTGCTCTGCGAATGGCCAAACAAGAATTCCACTAAAGCTGCTTGGGCTACACATTCACCTTGTGCACTCTGAGCGGACCTGGGAAGAAGGGCGCCATCTATGAATCTGCATATTTATTCTGCTTCATCAGGACAAATACTGGATTTGCTCTGGCTCAGAGTAATGCAGCCCCAGATGGAGTATGGCAGCTGAAGGGGAAGAACTAACCTCATGCAACAGTGGCAGCATCTGGCTGTGATGTTCCTACATAAAATCACAGCTGTAAACATCAAGTCATTTTAGAAATATATGCCCCTTAGTTTTGCGGAATATGGAAAAACATGAGTATAATAATTCGTGAATGATCATAATAAATTTTACTTTTTCAGACCTCAGAATTAAGTACACAACAGCAATGTATCAATGCTTTTACCACAATGGAAAATTCCAGACCTGGAACTATGGAGCATTAAGAGTTAGATCACCTGTTCTCAGTTAGATCACCTGTTCCACAAACATTTGTGTTTCACATGTTGACTGAAACTGCCAGATGTTCTTCTGATGGATTTGTAAGGTAATGTACTCTTAAATATCCAAATGTCTGGTGTTTATAGTTTAGTGGACATTTTGTTTGTATGCAAAATCACAACTTTGATGTTTCACAGAATGGAAAATGTAATTATAATAAATTACACTTATGATGTGTGTTAATAATTCCCCTTAGGGGAGTTTAACACAAGTGGATCTCTAAATACTGGCATGTTGGAAAAAGTAAGCTAAGTGGAAGTAGTATAGTGTAAGGCATATTTTAATATTTTATAAGGACATTGTCAGGGGGACAGTACACTGTACAATCCTCAGGACAGTGTCAGGGGGACAGTACACTGTACAATCCTCAGGACAGTGTCAGGGTCTCTCTTTCCATTGGGGCCTTGAGGGCCCAATGGGCAAACGGAAACAAGAGGAGTAGGGCTGTGTGTGTGTGTGTGTGTGTGTGTGTGTGTGGTGTGTCAAACTGATATACCACCCTGCCTCCTGGGTGACCAGGGAGGGGGTGACAGTAACTCACAAGCAACCTGATCAACCAACAGTAAATCTACAGGAGCCATTCCAAGCCTGCTTCCTGACAACCATACACACACACACCCACACACACATACACACACAGAAACCCTTCTGTCCCTCTCACACATCATCTGTCCATTACAGAATAATGTCTCTTAGGTTTCCCTGTGGGGCTCAATACACCATCATTTATTATAGACACCAGAGACACACAGCACCTCACTGTCCATACCGCAGCCTAGTCCTGTCAGTCACTACAGAAGAGAGGTAACACTATAAAATATTATGCTGTGGAAGATGGAGAAAGATGCCCTAAGCAACAATTACCCGAATCATGTAAAGGCTGTTTTGTGCATGAAGTTGAAAACTAAGTAGTCTTATTAGGAATTGGGTAACCTGACTGCCAGCTCAACAGCAGTACTGACACCAAACTATAGGTACGGTTGGAGCATGCTTCCATACGGAACTCTGGCCCCTTGGAGAGAATGGTAACGGAGTGCACTGGAGGAGAGGAATGACAGTGGGACAATGACAGTGGCGCTTGACACAGAATGGTATGTCATGTAACCGCTACACAACACACAAAGACACACTCTTATTCACCACTTTAACTCCCCATTCCCATTTTGTCATGTGTGAGCCCATGCTTTTGAACAAACATTGACACAATTAAAATGCAAATGTAGGCTGAGATTTCTGTAGATACACTCTCCCTCTTACTCTGTCAAACACACACACACACACACGCAATAGATATATTCCCTATGCAGATACACCACAATGTCTAAAGTCGAGGCTCAGTGAAAATCAGAGGAAGTGGCTGTAGTTGTGATTCTTTGAAACAGACTAATTGCTGGGCTATGTTGGCTCTCTGCTCCCCTAACCCTGACTCTGACCTGAGCAGAGGCCTTTTGTCCAGGGCTGACACAGTCTTTAGTTGTGTGTGTGTGTGTGTGTGTGTGCATTTGTTCTTGCACGCATGTGCCCTTCTGTAAATGACAGTAGGTGTGTAAGTGGGTTGCCCATAGGCCCAGACACAGCCTGGGGAGTGGGTAAGTGGGTCATCCGCCCTCCACTGCACCCTCAAAGGATCCCCTCTGGCTCCTGTCCCTTTTATTATTAGAGCTGGTCTGGGAGTGTGGGGAGTAGAGGAGAGAATGCAGCTCCTTAAGGACTCACAGCCATTAGAAACACTATTACAGTAGCCTGTTAGGAGCTGAGGGCTGCAAGATTCAGTTGAGTGAATGCTATTCAGGGCAAAGGCTTCTGCCCGGGCTGTAGACAAAAGTAAAACTGCAAAAATAAAATATTGTGACGCTTTCTTTTTTAGCGACTGCACGCATAGTTTTAATGATTCTGTGATTATGTTATCAGAAGCAATATTTTGACAGAGGTAGTAGAAATCAGTAAAGCTCTTTTGGGAGTCTGTGTTATACATGCCGTACACACTGATCATGTATGTTGGCATCATTTGAACAGATAAATGTGTACCCACAGACCACTGTAAACTACTGTGAGATCCGAAAACCAGACCGGAGGACTCCCACCCAACTGATTACAAAGTAAGTGTTCAGTAATTGTGAACATTGTTACAGTCATGTAGGCTGGTGTTTTGCTATGGCATTGGGGATGGTGGGGAGTTCCATGTTCAATCCCAGTGTTAGGCAACATCTTCTGCTATGTTGTAAGCATTCACCAAACCTTACCATGTATCCTAATCACTAGAATAATTCCACATATTAACCATGTACCAGGAAATCCAAAATGAATTATAATTTCTGAAACTGAAGTGAGTTCTTTATATTGTGTTGATAAAAGCAGCCTGCCAGAGAGATATTGACCTCTGTTGTCACCTCTATTGGATGTCTTCTTCTGCCTGTCACACACATACACACACACACACACACACACACACACAGGCTCCCTTGGCAAGTTTTTCCCACAAAAACAAACAGAGCATGTCTTTGTAGTGCAGGGTTGTAACACCACAATACACATCAGCCGAGTCCCTGAGGTAACAGCAAAATAAAGACCTCCTCCCTGTCTTTTTTTCTTTTTAGCTTTCTTACTCTTTCCCTCTCTTTACGTGTCCCTGTCTCTCCTCGCTCACACGTTCAACTCTCCATCTACCTCTTTGTCTCTCTCTCCAACTCATTCTTGTCAGCCATCAGGTCCTGACGTCTGCTTTTATGTTAGCATGGCTGCTGAGTTGGAAGATGGAGGGAGAGTCTTAGGGAGAAACAGAGGGAGAGACGGGGGGAGAGATGGGGGGGAGAGACGGGGGGAGAGGCGGGGAGAGAGACGGGGATAGACGGAAAGCGTCTCAGAGGGCTTTGAGTGCTGTTTGATTCCTGCTAGATAATAGCTGGTTCACTGTCAGCCACAGGATGATCACTTAAATCCTTAATCACTGCCTGTCCACTTGCATGACACTTATTTTTGGCTTCTTTTACCCCCTTCTCCCTCTCTGTCTCTCTCTCTCCCTCCATCTCTCTCTTTCTCGCATACATACACACACATATATATATATATATATATATATATATATACACACACACACACACACACACACACACACACACACACACACATATATATATATATATATATATATATATATATATATATATATATATATATATATATATATATATATATATATATCTATATATATACATATATAAACCAGTGTTTCAGATATGTATAGATGAGATGGGGTAGAAGGATGGAGAGCGTTACTGAGTGGATGGATGGAAGGTGGGGGCATTATAAACATACTATGTGTTGTGAAGTTTTGCTTTACTGTCTTAAGCCTCTCCAGTACATTTGTAGAGGAGTGGAAAGCCAGAAGGATTGAAGAGAGAGACAGAGTAGACACTCTCTGATGAGGCTGATGAAGAAGTACTAGAAAGGGAAAGAGGAAACGAGGGTCTGGACCTGGTCTGTGTGTATCACTCCAAGCTGTCAAATGTCCTGGAGCTGTGACTTAGTGGGTTAGGAGAGGAGAGTTCCTCCATGTAACACGCCAAGAACAGGGCCTTGATCAAGCAGCCAGACAGCCTGGTACTGTCACTTCTGACACCCCAGAGACAGGCCTTCACCTGGCAGATAGAGAGGAGGTGCGTGAGGTGAAGGGGGATGTGGGGATGGAGGGGTAGATTCAAACTTTCACTTCAGAGTGGGAGAATATTTTCAGGGAAGTTTTGGACAGGAGTCAATTGCCGGGAATTGTCCAGAAATGTTGTTATTACAGTTTCTCTAATAATGTGTATTGGTTTGCTCAGTGAATGTATTATGTCTGGTATGAGCTGTATGGTGTGTGTACGGGATAAGTGTATTATTTCCGTTATGTGCTGCGTGGTGTGTGTGTAGCGGATAAGTGCATTATTTCTGTTATGTGCTGCATGGTGTGTGTGTGGTGGATAAGTGTATTTTGTCTGTTAGGAGCTGTGTGGTGTGTGTGCAGTTGGATGAGTGTATTGTCTGTTATGAGTTGTATGATGGGTGTAGTGAATGAGTGTGCGATTTCCCACTTGTTGTTGTGTACATGTTCAATGGAGCGTATTGTTGCCATGCTGTAAAAGACTGCGAGCACTCCATCGCCTCATTTCCACAAGTCTTGACCTTTTACCTTCTGGTTCTGACTGGCGGCACTTTGCCTCAGAGAGCTGGGTGAATTGCAGGCAGCCAATGAAAAGGGAGCAGAGTGCGGGAGTCACAGGGTCACAGACGTACCATGTATGGAATTCCAGAGAGCCAGGAGGGTCAGAGTTCACTCTCAATCACAGCTGTGGAACCAGGAGACTCCTCGACAGAGAGAGAGCTGGCGGAGGACATGAGAGGGTAGCAATGGAAGCACAAAGAACCGGGTGAGGGCTTTTTTGGGTTAATATCTGAGAGGGGTGAGTCATTGTGTGTGTGTGTGTCTGAATGCATGTGTGTGTGCGTTTCTTTTTATTTGTGTGCCTGTGTCCAGACGTGTGTGTGTGTGTGTGTGTGTGTGCGTGTGTGTGTGTGCGTGTGTGTATTCGCGTCTGTAATAGGGCTCCCGGTGGTGCCCAAGCTACCTGATCCACTGAGTTCTTCATGGGATCTGTGGAGGATCATGAGGGTTGTGTGTGTGTGTGTGTGTGTCTACTGAAGGTCTATAGAGAGTGCTTGTCTCTCTGCTCCCTCTGTCACTTTGGGAGCATGCTGCCTGTGTCTGCTCCTTACCACTCACTTTCATCACACACACACTTAGAAGTGACAGTCTCGCTCCCTACAAAGGGTTTCTAATATCACCCAGAGACCTCTCTCTTTCCCTCTCTTTCCCTCACACACACACACAGGCAGATGCAAACGCAAACACACACACGCTCCCTACAAAAGGGATTTGAAATATCACCCAGAGACCACGCTTCACTCCACATTATTTCACATTATTCCTGCTAATGAATCTTAAAACCAGATCCAGGGCTCCTCTGTTCTCTTCTCCCCCATCTATCTTCTGCCACATTACTCTCCTGCTCTCACCTCTCCCTTTCTATTCTCTCTCACACATGTCTCACCCCATCCCTCCCTTCTTTAAGCTTCTAAATGCTTCTTCTCTCTCCTCTACCTCCCCCAATTCTTTCTTCTCATCTAATTTTCTCTCCTCTTTAATTTTTACTCCTCTAATCTAAACTGCCACATCCCTCTTCTTCCCTCTTTGCCAGTGACATGTATCCCCCAACGTGCCACCACACACCCCACAAAGGGCTAAGCGCCTGGGCTAACAACCGCTAACAAGCACTAACACAAAAACACATCAACAATGCTGCTGTTGTTAAGTCTCTGTTACGGCTTCACGCCGGGTTCTGGGGTCGGAAAAACTCCAGTGTGTGAAAGGAGAGAATCAAGGTTTAGAGCAGAAAAGCCCCCATAATCCCTGCATTTGGATATGAGAAACACAGGCTCTAAGGAGAAAGCATCAAAGCCCCCAGCTAAATTAGCTTGTGAAGAAAGGAGAGAGAAGCAGAGGGATAGAGAGATAGAGAGAGAGAGAAAGAAAGAAAGAGAGGGGGAGGCAGGCCTGCTGATTTGTAACAGTGAGAGGAGCAGAGAGCAGCAGTCTCTTAGGGCCCAGATTAGAAACACACACTCATTATTCTCTCTTAGCACTGTCCCACACACACACACACACACACACAATCACACAGATTAGAAACATACACTCATTATTCTCTCACAGTGGGAGACTAAACCCTAAAATCCTGTTTGGAGCGCTAGCTACCTTTCAGACTGGCTAACCCCAGTCCTGCGTTGCCTTTGTTGCCCTGCTTCGTTAGTTACGCCACACTCACTAGCATCTCGGAGGGATGAGCATGTGGATGTGCGTTTCACAGGGAAATACTGACGAACGATGGCAATTAGGACTGAGGGAGTGTACTTGTTAAACGCCACCAGCGGAACTGTCCCAAACCCCTCACATAAGGAAGTTAATCAAGAATACACATTGCCTTACTTTCGGTGTGTGTATGTGTGTGTGCGTGTGTGTGTTCATGTGTTTTTGTGCGCATGTGTCTCTTAATCTCTGTGCTTTCTAGCTGAGTGTTATTATATGTTCATTAAAAGATTACAAATAACTCAGGAAGCCAAACCCTGGAACATTACACTTTACTCTCTTTACCAAAGAGAGGGCAGAAAGAGAGCGTTGGAGACAGACCAGAAAACATGCAATTCCAAGACGTTTATCGCCCCGAGCCAAAAGAGTACCCAGGCTCGGACCAAGGGTCCCACCACAGAGGGTCTCACCATCTATGGTCTCATCACCTAATGTCTCACCACCAAGGGAATCAACACCAAGTGTCTCACCACCTAAGGTCTCACCACCCAGTGACTCACCACCGAGGGTCTGATCACCTAATGTCTCACCACCCAGTGACTCACCACCGAGGGTCTCATCACCTAATGTCTCACCACCCAGTGACTCACCACCGAGGGTCTCATCACCTAATGTCTCACCACCCAGTGACTCACCACCGAGGGTCTCATCACCTAATGTCTCACCACCCAGTGACTCACCATCGAGGGTCTCATCACCTAATGTCTCACCACCAAGGGATTCAATACCTAGGGTCTGATCACCTAATGTTTCACTACCAAGGAACTCACTACCAAGAGTCTTACCACCAAGGTCTCACCACCGAGGGTTTCACCAGTGAGTAGGTGAAAATAATTAAATGGGCACCTATTTTATCAACAATTCTACACAGTCGGTATTATAAATGAATAAACGTTTGAATGTTCGTCAATCATCATTAGGCTAAACAATAACCTATTGAGCACATAGATTGCTACAAGGCAATGCGCAATGAACAGACAGATAACCACTGGGAAATAATTTCACCTGTAGGCTACACCTTGTCCATTAGAACCGCTGGAGAGTACGTCATCTCCCCCACCCCCTCCCTATAACATTTGCACAGAAAACGATTGCTGAGGACATCCCTGAAGAAACCTATTCATTTTTCTTTATCTTTATGACAAAGATTAATGTTTTCAAATGTAATTCCCTGCACAAACTAATTATAACTGAACAACTGAACTCAGGCCAAAAAGAGATTGCATTTGAAAATAAACAATTCATTTTATATTATATTATTTGTTGGAATACTTGGGAAGAGATATCTTAAAGACCCTTAAACACACTTAGCTAAATATCTGACCAAAAAAATCCCAACCAAAGATGGTGGGCGAGTGTCAACAGAAATAGCTTGAAGGTTGATTGTTGCCTGTGGGCCAGCGGTGGCTGGCCTCTACAGTAATGTAATGCTACCTGCACAAAAAACAACAGAACAGCCCACCCAGATCTTAACCACAGTCCCAAAACCAACATAGAATCAACAAATTAAGACACCAGAAAGGTCTATTGAATTAAATATTTTCAACCAATTCAAATAAACCCTTTCTTAAACTCTTTAACACTACACTCAGCTCAGGCTTCTTTTCACAATATTTCAAACAAAGGTCATGTGCTTTGTTCATAAAAAAAACCCTGCTTTGTTCATAAAAAAACCTGCTTTGTAAAAATGTAAAATAAAATATAAAATAAAAAATGTTTGCCTCAAATTGGCTTCAGGACTTATTTTACAAAAGAATAGTAAACACTATCAAGAGGAAAGAATACCACCTGCTTGACCTGCTGGAATGTCTACATTGTCTAGCCTTGACCTGTTGAACGTCTACACTGCCTGGCCTTGACCTGCTGGATGTCGAAATCGAATGCCTTCTGTCTCCTGACAATCTGGTCAGAATCAGAGGACTCAGTATGGACAGCAGATTCCACATTTGTAATAAATGTGGGAGTGACCTGAGAAGGGATTTCTGCACTATCAAAAAATGATAATACAATCAGACGTAATTAGGATGTGGCTTAAGATACTGTACTCAAATCCAGTGATACTCAAATCATTGCAACTCCCTAATCAGTGCATTATTAAGACCTGGGACACCAGGTGGGTGCAATTAACAATGAGGTACAACAGAAAATCACCAGGCTCCGGGCCTTGTAGGGTACAATTCAAATGTCCGTGCTCTAATCAGTCACAGAACCCATTGCCCGCTATGGCTGTCAGGTCTGGGATCCACTTACCAACCATTCATTCACTCGATGAGATAAACATCTGCTGTGCAAGCAGAATTGTGCAAAAGCATTCTCAGAGTAAAACGCAAAACCCCAAATTATGCATGCAGAGCAGAATTAGGACTATACCCACTAATTATCAACATCCACAAGAGTTGTTCAATTTCACACCCACCTAAAGGAGAGTAATTTACAAACCTTCCATAACTAAGCCTTTATCTTCAAAGAGATGAACCTGGAGAAGAGCCTCCTAAGCCAGCTGGTTTTGGGGCTCTGTTAACAAACTCAAACAGACCACAGAGACCTAGCAGGGCAACAGGGTTAGACCAAACCAAACATTTTGAAAACAAAGCAAACTGGAATGCATCCTTGCCCTAAAAAGAGAGTGTAGAATAGCAGAATGCCAACTATAACCACTGGTATTGCTGCAAAATGAACAAACAATGATAAATGTTTTAAGTAAACATGGCTTTGCTAACGAGAGGATAGGATAGAAGTGGGAAAACCTAGCTATAGAGAGAAGACAGATTATGCGCACTGTCCACAAAATGAGGTGGAATCCGAACTGCACTACCTAATCTCCTGACAAATGTATGACCACATTGCAGACATCCATTTCTATCAGATCATACAGCCCCAAATTCAAATCAAACATGAGTAAACAGCCATATATGCAGAACACAGCAATATTCAGGCCTAAACACAGAAGCAAGATTTGGGACCTGTTGCTGCATGGTCGTATGCCAAAAAATTTAAGAAACCTCAGCATTACCCTTGACCCTGACCTCTCCTTTGATGAACATATAAAATATATCTCAAGAGTTGCTTATTTTCATCTTTGAAACATTGCAAAAATCTGAAACTTTCTATCAAAAATTGATGCAGAAAAACAAATTCATGCTTTTGTTACTTCTAGATTAGTATACTGCAATGCTCTTCTTTCCGGTTACCCTGATAAATCAATAAATGAACTCCAATTAGTGCTGCACACAGCTGCTAGAATCCTAACTAGAATTTTTTTTTAGCCTCTTTACACTGGCTGCCTGGTAGGGTTAGGACTGATTTTAAGGTTTTATTGTAACCTATAAATCAATACATGGACTTGCTCCTACTTACCTTGCTGAAATAATCCAGCCATACATACCTACCCGTAACCTTAGATCGCAAGATGTTGGCCTTTCAATTGTACCTAGAATTTCTAAACAAACAGCCGGAGGCAGGGCCTTCTCTCATAGAGCTCCAGTACGGTGGAATGATTTGCTAATTAAGGTTAGAAATGCAAACTCAGTGCAACAGTGTCTAATAAAGACTCACCTCTACAGCATGGTCTATGTTTAAGTGTAGTCTGGCCCAGTGGCTTGAAGGTGACTGGAAAGGCTTGATACTGTCCATCCTTGCTGTCTTGCCAGGTGGGCTCTCATCGCCACTGGAATGCCCTCCCTCCAATGCCCTAGTAAAGATGAGCAAAAAGGGTTAAAAATGTCACCTTTAGGTGAATCAGCTTAATGTCACAGCAAATTTTTTTGAAAAATCCAACCTTCAATTTAGGTAAAATAATTCTGAGAAAAAAATATATATAATATAAACAGTGTTTTAGGTCCTTTCTTGGGCAAAAGAACAAGCCTTATTGGAACAAGCTTTATGAACATAGTCTATTGTGTGATTTGGCAGTTCCTGCACTTATTTTAGCCAATGTCAACCACTGGTCATAACATGTAATAACCACTGACATAACTTGTCATAATGTATTGTGACATATTGTTCTGACAAGGTTATATACGTATAAATACATAAATGTAAACACTCACAAATGAAAACATTTTGCTCATTGAATTTTTCCAATGAAAAGGAGATTGTGCATCATGCTGCAAATTCAGTTGACATTTACTTTGCCAACACTGGCATTTTCACGTCTGGCATAGTCTGGCGACTCAACCTACGGTGGCTGTTTTCCTCCAATTTGTCTGTCCATCATGCCACATGCTCAATCTATATATTTTCTCTGAAAGCAATAGGACAGCAAGCACATGATGACAGCTCTTTCAGTTTTTCAGATTTATTCTACAAGTACATTATCTATGAGTAGTGTAAATCCACTTCAGTAGATAACTTGATAGCTAAATATAAATTCAGCTAATAAGGTAGACAGCCGAGCACAAGCCACTAACATTAAAGAACTTGGTCCTAGCCAACTAGTTAGCTTTTTAGCATCCTCAAGCTAGCATCCTTATCCTCAATGCAAATAAAATCACAAATGAACACTAACTACATAGTTATCTTATATTCGAAACTGCAAAGCATTGTCTGGGATCTCTATTAGCTGGAAACAACTAATAGACATTTTTTAACACCTTGATAAAGAAAACAGTTAAGGTAGTCTGTATCTGATTGTGTGACTTCTGTCTGAACTCTGCAAGAGGGTGCAAGAACAACACTGTGTTTGCTTTTGAATCATTCACACACACACACACACACACACACACTACACTTATTTACTAGTAATGGTAATTCATGTCACTGTTGATTCATGGCTGTGCTGTATTAGGTCATTAAGGTGTTATTAACATCCTGTGTTAATAACACAATACGCTTCATGACAATATCTACAATCATTCTGACCATTCTGTGTCACTTTACTTGGAATACCTAAATACACATTATACAAATGTATCTGTCATGACAGTGTAACTACAACATTATAACAGGTTATGACAAGTTATGTCAGCAATGACTAAATATTGAAATAGTTTTGACTGTGTCATGATGCGTTAAGATATGTTATGTAAAGTTGTACCAATGATTGCTACTTTAGCATCACTGTCAAAATTTCCAAGCCACTAAAGTGTAATTTAGACAAAATGGTAATTAGCCCTTGTTAAGAAATTAGTCCATTTATTTTCTGGTAATCAATGACTACAGTGTCTACAGAATGTTAGTGACCATGGCAACGACGTGACTTAGTGGCAGAGGTGCAATCCATAAATTGATATTGTACAGCAGATTAGCTTGGTTCAGCAAACAGAAACAGTAAATAGTTTAATACGTATGGTTTGATTCAGGTGGATTACTGTTTAGCCTAATGTGGAGTGATGAGGCATGGCACCAGTATATTTACTAAACATTCGAACGCTTACTTACCTTTCTATTTCATTACACAAAAACACACACACAGACAGACAGACACATACACACACACACATACACATACACAAACAGACAGACAGACAGACACATACACACACACATAGACAGACAGACACATACACAAACACACAGACAGACAGACACACACACACACACACACACAGACAGACACATAGACACACACACAACACACAGACAGACAGACACAGACAGATAGACACACAGACAGAAAGACAGACACACAAACAGACAGACAGACAGACAGTCACACACACACACACACACACACACAGACAGACAGACAGACACACACACACACACACACACACAGACACACACACACACAGACAGACAGACAAACACATAAACACACAGAGACAGACAGACAGACATACAGGTGCTGGTCATAAAATTAGAATATCATCAAAAAGTTGATTTATTTTAGTAATTCCATTCAAAAGGTGAAACTTGTATAATGTATACATTCATTCCACACAGACTGATATATTTCAAGTGTTTATTTCTTTTAATTTCAATGATTATAACTGACAACTAATGAAAACCCTAAATTCAGTATCTCAGAAAATGTGAATATTGTGAATAGGTTCAATATTGAAGACACCTGGTGCCACACTCTAATCAGCTAATTAACCCAAAACACCTGCAAAGGCCTTTAAATGGTCTCTCAGTCTAGTTCTTTAGGCAACACAATCATGGGGAAGACTGCTGACTTGACAGCTGTCCAAAAGACGACCAATGACACCTTGCACAAGGAGGGCAAGACACAAAAGGTCATAGCTAAAGAGGCTGGCTGTTCACAGAGCTGTATCAAAGCACATTAATAGAGAGGCGAAGGGAAGGAAAAGATGTGGTAGAAAAAAGTGTACAAGCAATAGGGATAACCGCACCCTTGAGAGGATTGTGAAACAAAACCCATTCAAAAATCTGGGGGAGATTCACAAAGAGTGGACTGCAGCTGGAGTCAGTGCTTCAAGAACCACCACGCACAGACATATGCAAGACATGGGTTTCAGCTGTCGCATTCCTTGTGTCAAGCCACTCTTGAACAAGACACAGCATCAGAAGCGTCTCGCCTGGGCTAAAGACAAAAAGGACTGGACTGGTCCAAAGTTATGTTCTCTGATGAAAGTATATTTTGCATTTCCTTTGGAAATCAAGGCCCCAGAGTCTGGAGGAAGAGAGGAGAGGCACAGAATCCACGTTGCTTGAAGTCCAGTGTAACGTTTCCACAGTCAGTGATGGTTTGAGGTGCCATGTCATCTGCTGGTGTTGGTCCCCTGTGTTTTCTGAGGTCCAAGATCAACGCAGCCATCTACCAGGAAGTTTTAGAGCACTTCATGCTTCCTGCTGCTGACCAACTTTATGGAGATTCAGATTTCATTTTCCAACAGGACTTGGCACCTGCACACAGTGCCAAAGCTACCAGTACCTGGTTTAAGGATCATGGTATCCCTGTTCTTAATTGGCCAGCAAACTTGCCTGACCTTAACCCTATAGAAAATCTATGGGGTATTGTGAAGAGGAAGATGCGATACGCCAGACCCAACAATGCAGAAGAGCTGAAGGCCACTATCAGAGCAACCTGGGCTCTCATAACACCTGAGCAGTGCCACAGACTGATCGACTGCATGCCAAGCCGCCATGCTGCAGTAATTCAGGCAAAAGGAGCCCCAACTAAGTATTGAGTGCTGTACATGCTCATACTTTTCATGTTCATACTTTTCAGTTGGCCAACATTTCTAAAAATCCTTTTTTTGTATTGGTCTTAAGTAATATTCGAATTTTCTGAGATACTGAATTTGGGGTTTTCATTAGTTGTCAGTTATAATCATCAAAATTAAAAGAAAAAAACACTTGAAATATATCAGTCTGTGTGGAATGAAAGTTTCACTTTTTGAAAGGAGTTACTGAAATAAATCAACTTTTTGATGATATTCTAATTTTATGACCAGCACCTGTATAGTTACACAGACAGACAGACACATAAACGCACACAGACAGACAGACAGACAGACAGACACATACACACACACAGACAGACACATACACACACACAGACAGACAGACGGACCCACACACACACACACACAGACACACAGACAGACACATACACACACAGACACACAGACAAACACACAGACAGACAGACAGACAGACACATACACACACACACAGACAGACAGACAGACACATACACACACACACAGACACACAGACAGACACATAGACACAGACAGACAGACAGACACACAGATAGACAGACAGACAAACACACAGATAGACAAACAGACAGACACACAGATAGACAGACAGACAGACACGTGTATATTTGATGTCTGCTATGGGTAAGAATTGATGTCAATCATAGGTAGTGGTCATATAACCCTTTCTCTCATCTTCTTTCTGCTTTTATCCTTTCTTCTCTGTATCAGGATGTTCAGGCTACACACACACACACAAACACGCACACATGCACACACACAGTAGCAATTATGGCAATCAGCGGGCTGACCCAATTAGTGTTTCCTGCTCGTTAAGCCCCAGGGGTTGGCTGGCCGACCGCCTCACTTTGCATAACTTAATCTGGAATGACAGGGTGTGACACCCAACTACTGACCTGACTGTGTGTTTGTGTGTGTGTGTGTGTGTGTGTGTGTGTGTGTGCCTGCTCATGTGTGTACATGTGTCTCTGTGTGAATATGGTTCACACCAGATTTACTTCAAAATGTGAGTTTTTTTCCAGGTCCCCCAAACACTGCTATATGCTTTGAAAACCAGCCACTAGGTGCAACAGTGAGTGCTATAACAGTCATGTAGGCCAGTGTCTCTCAGACATCTCCTTGGAACCAGAATCCTCACTATTGTCCTGTAGCCCTTAACTAGCAAATCTGAATCAACTAGTCAAGGGCTTAATAATTGTAGTAGCACTAGTGGACAAGTAGATTCAGGCGTCCCAGAGTCTAATACATGTAATGGCTGTGGGTCCCCAGGAGAGGTTTGACAAACACTGAAGCAGGCTGGCAGCTTGTTAAAATGTTGTGTACAGGGAGGGCGAATGGGCATTTAAGCCACTGACCTAAATTCACTGACCTGTTGCTGCATCCATTGTGTTTCCGGTTCCTTAGAGTTCATTAAACAATGGCTAAGCATATTTATTACTATGACTTCACCTGTGGGTGTTTTATCAACTGTGGACAAACTTTGGATTCTATTAGTGACCCATTTCTAATTTATTGTGTGTTTGTGTGGGTTGTTTGTTTTACCTAGCTTCATGCTGTGTGGTAAGAGTTGTACAGCTGCAGATGTACATGGTGGCTCAGTACTGAGGAAGTGAATCAGTAGAGAGACCCTCTACGCTCTCCTGGTTTGTGGTTATCTTAACTACTTTGATGCTGATAGAGCACAAATTACTGTTTAAAAAGGAAGAGGGTTTTTTATTCCAACACACAGGAAAAACACACACAAGCCTCCCCCCACATACTACCAGGCCCTTGCACACAAAAGTTTGTTTCATGGTCACATGTTGCTAGGCATTAAACCTGACAGCAACCATGGTTACGGAACACAAAGAGCTATTGTGGAGGTGTGTTTGATCTCAGTGTGTGCGTTTTTATGCACATACCCGTGCACAGATTTGCGTGCACGCTTGCGAATGTGAATGTGTTTGTATGTAACAGAGTATGCTGCGGTCTGTGTATTTGATCTGTGAACACCGTGGATGTTTCAGGAAGCTATGGAGGATCAATGGCCATAAATCCATTACCATTACCAAATGTCAATTATTAGCTACAGATCTCCACTGCCTTCAGTCCTCTCCATGTCTTTCTATCTCCCCTCTCTATGTCCCAGTATCTTCCCTCTCGAAGTCCCTCTATCTGCCCTCTCTGTCCCTCTATCTACCCTGACTCTGTACCCCATCTCTCCTCTCTATCTCCCTCTATCTGTCCCTTTATTTCAACTCTCCAAGTCCCTCTAGCTCTCCTCTCTCTGTCCCTCTAGCTCTCTTCTCTATGTCCCTCTAGCTCTCTTCTCCATGTCCCTCTATCTCCCCTCTCCATGTCCCTCTATCGCCCCTCTCATGTCCCTCTATCGCCCCTCTCCATGTCCCTCTATCGCCCCTCTCCATGTCCCTCTATCGCCCCTCTCCATGTCCCTCTATCGCCCCTCTCCATGTCCCTCTATCGCCCCTCTCCATGTCCCTCTATCGCCCCTCTCCATGTTCTTCTACAGAATCTCTCCTCTCCATGTCCACGATCTCCATGATGTCCCCATAAATACTGTAACATGTATGTTTACTGTAACAAGTGAGTCAATAAACGCTTTTTAAGTTACAGTTTGAGTTACTACAAAACATTGTAGTATAGCTTTTGAAAAGTTCTCTTCACTGGTACAGCCTACTATCGTTGTATGTTGATCCCTAAGGCCTTAATTTTAAGAGACTATTGAATGTGTGCAGTGTTGGTATTTATTACAACTGGTACTTATTGTAGTTGGCATTTATTGTAACTGGTATTTGTTGTGGCAGTCCTAGGGGAGCTGAGGACAAGCACACAGCTTAGAGAGAACCTTGCTCTTCTGTCTACTTCCCATATCCCGTCCCTGGCTTCTTAATTGTTTTCTGAATTCAAAACCAGTGGAACGAAGAAGTAGAAAAAGCTTGGGTGTTTTGAGCAGTATCTCTCTGCTGTATTCCATTAAAGGCAGCCTGATAAACAGGCACACTGGCATCATTAAAGGGGAGTGATAAATAGTGGTGGCGTAATTAAAGGGGAGTGATGAGGACACGTGTAGAAATGTTTTGTTAGCCGGGCGGACGGACAGATGAAGGAGGAAAGTAATTGCTTTGGATTAATTATTTGGATACGGGGGCCGAGAGGGTACAGCGCTCCTGAGGGGTTTTCTGTTTGGGCGGGGGAAGAGGCTGATGGAGGAGGGTGGATTTCTCAGGGTGTCTGACTACCCCCCACCCCCACACATCACCCCACACTCACTGTAGCTCATGTCCACAGTTGGACTGTAGAGAAGGAACAAGAAGAGACGGGGAAAAAACAAAGAAAGGAAGGTACAGGAAGAAGTACAGAGGAAGAAAGAGCAAAAACAATAGAAAGGGGGACGATCAAGGGAGGGAGGGAGGGAGGGAGGGAGGGAGGGAGGGAGGGAGGGAGGGAGGGAGGGAGGGAGGGAGGGAGGGAGGGAGGGAGGGAGGGAGGGAGGGAGGGAGGGAGGGAGGGAGGGAAGAGGAAAGGGGGAAAGCGAGAGAGAAAGAAGCTGTGCACTCAGGGGCTTAGCTAAATGTATTTCCAAACTAAAGATAAGCAGACAGAAACGGCAGTCCCTCCTATAAACCATCAGTCAGTCAGGCCGTCTTAATATAACAGTTGAAGATACACTAGGCCTAGACAATCAGGATAATTTCCAATATAAATCACAACGGAATGTATCCAATGCAATGGATATATCCTCAGGACATCCTGAACTATTATGATGAGACTGTCCTAAACAAAGTTTTGCGCGCTTAGTCATTTTGATGGCTAACCTAAGCAACATAATTCAAATGTTTTATTTCATTTTTTATCAAACATGATGACGCCTGGAATAAAAGGTTGTTGATTAAAACCCCACATTGATGTTTTTCTTGAAAACGTCATCCTGGAAACAGAAAAACGGACGTATACAGACACAAGTTGTGAAAACAATAAAGTGCTTCTTTAATAATCCCTGGCTGATACTGAAGGTTACAATAGAAGCTATTGATAGGTATCATGAGGGGGGACATGTGCTTTTAAACCAAACCCAGAAGACAAGGAACCATGGCCTCTTAGAGCACTGTGTGTGTGTGTGTGTGTGTGTGTGTGTGTAACAGGTAGAGCCATCTGTGGTGTATATCAGATCCAGATGTCTCAGTGCCCGCCACCGGCCAGATCACCTTACCACTACTTTACCATGTGAGGGGAATCATTTAGCCATATTCATTGACGGTAAACCTTCCCTGGAAATGGGGCCCCCTGGCCTTAGCCTGTACATGCACGCACACCCAAACACACACACACACACACACAGGTGGGTTCTTTCAATCACAGCAGCACTGAGTGGGTAACGGGGGGGGGGGGGGGGGGGGGGGACTGTACTCTGATCAAAAGGAAGATTGACATAAATAAAGAGCCTGAAGGAATGTAATGTGTGTGTCTGTGTGTGTGTCTGCGTGTGTGAGCATTTGTGTGCGAGTGCTTGTGTGTAGGAATGCATTGTGCAAACAAAATATGAGCTGGGCCCCAAACATTCCCCTGGAGGGGGAAAGGAGAGGAAAGGAAAGGAGAGGAGAGGGGAGGAAAGGAAAGGAGAAGAGAGGAAAGGAGAGGTAAAGATAGAAAATAGCAGAGAAGAGATGGTAGGGGAGAGGAGCAGAGGACAGTGGAGAGGAGTTGAGTAGTGGGGAAAGGAGTAGAGGACTAGAGAGGAGTTGAGGAGAGGGGAGGGGAGAGGAGTAGAGGACTGCAGAGAGGAGTTGAGGAGAGGGGAGCGGAGTAGAGGACTGCAGAGTGGAGTAGACAAGGAGAGAGAGGACTAAAGGAGAGGAAAGAGGTGCAAAGAGGAGGTAATAGTCTGGGGTGGTAACAGCTAAAAGAGGGGAGTAAAAATAGTAGTATTTCACCCTCTCACTCCTTCTCCTGCCTTTCAATGTCTTGCTTTCAGCATCACAGTATTCAGCAAATGACAGAAAGTTAGAAAGAGAGAAAGCCAGTCCTTGTCAGTCAACGACCCGAGTAAAAGACCAGATTGCAGAAAGCCAAGCTAGAAACTGCTCATCTAGCTCAGAGCGCATCGTACTGGATTTCCCCCTTCGGTGACAGTATAGAGTTCAGGCTCCTATTGTTTTCATTTCTAAACAGGAGCAAACCATCTTTAGCAGCTGATATTTAATCCTCCGTCTCTAGACCTTTGAAATGCTAGCCTTCACCCACTGCTGTACACACGCAAGCACAGAATCTCTCTCTCACACACAGACACACGCACAGCTAACCCGCCCCAGGGTCCTTGATGTCAGCTGAGCTGTCAGTTTTCTTCCATGTAAGGCATTACATCTACAGGGGAAAACAACGTGCCATGGCTAAGTCCTCCAGACATATATTACTCGGCTACTCCATTTGTCCATGGGCCAGGACGTAAGAACAAACCAGTTTATGGACGCCGCACTAGAAATTGAACTTGTAGCTGCTCTTTCACCAGGTATGTATGCTAAGAACACACTCTTATTAACAGCAACAACCTGGGAGCTACTGGGGTAATCAGTTAACTATTGTGTTCATAGACAGAAGGACAGGGTTCTAACCCTGTCAGCTTGGGCCCCAACCCTCTTGACTTCTAGGCTACCCTGTTTAGTACTTAATCATTAACATTAACATTTTGATCTAGTTACTCTGTGAAATCACATTTTAATCACCAAGGCCCCTGTACTTTTTAATTTCTCAGCATTGATTTAGAAAAAATCTGCCAGTTAAGATTACATTTCGCTCACAAAACCTTAAAAGAAAGCTGCATATCAGAAGTTAAGGTTTAGGGAAGAATGGACCTATACAGACCTATAAGGACCTTACCATTTTGATCATGTCAAATCACAGTTTCTTGTTTTCATATAATTTCAATTATCTTCTAAATGTATGCATGGTAGCCAAGCATTTGTAAAGGATAAAATGAATACGGAAAATATTTATCATAAAGGATGAAGGACTTGAAGTGTCTTTCCTGTGAAAACATTTCTAAATTCTTTAATAAATATGTACTTGTCAAGTTAATATAAGTATTTAAATGCCTGGACTGAATTTCAGAACACATGTCTCCCTTACATTCTCTCCCCCGAAAACAAAGAGTGAAGAAACTTAACCTTTACTCACAAATGACTAATTAGAACCACAAAACCTAACCTTTTCCCTAACCATGACACTCAACAAGTAAGCTTATATCTAAATTCATAATCTAGGAAGAAGTATCATACAACATCCTTGTGTTTTTCGTTACATCAGTTGGTGAAACAAACGAGGCCTCTTCTAATTGTTTCAGCACCACTCGCTGTCCGCCTCCATTTGATTATGGCATTTGATTGTGTGGCGGACAGTGCTCCATGTTTCAGCACTACAAAACTGTCCACAGCTTTGCCACATTAGATGATTGTCTCCTGCACTGTAACGTATGCATTATTTAGCAAGGTTAATTTATTAATTAGGACATTACTGTGAAATCATATTGTACTTCGCTCTGGGATGGTTAAAATATTTTTTTTAATTCACAATTCATATGTAAGGCTTTGGGGGCCCAAACATTTTTAATGGTCAGTTTGGTGTTGCCAATGTGCGGTGAACACTACCATATCAGGACTATGGGTGGCAGTGCTAGGTCACTCATTCAAAGACTGGGATATATTAAGATTTTTCCATAGCTCAGTACAAAATAGTCTGAATTATAATGCTTATCCCACACGCACGCAGGCACGCACACACACACGCCCACATGCACACACGCGCACACACCCACACGCACACACACAAACACTTAAGTAGATACTGTAAATAACAGTTGGTGGAGTAGGCCCAAGGGGCTTTTAAAAACTAGATTTTTTTGAAAACTCACTTTCAAAGCAGATAAGTTTAAGTGGGAGACGGAGGTGCTAAGCTGTATGTGTTTTCCCTATAGATGAAGGGCTCCTGATTGTCAAGGGAAAGGGTATGATGTCGATTGTTGTGTTGCCTTTTATCCATCCTATCCCTGTCCTCTCCTTTTATTCCCATGTGCCTCAGTAGTGCACACACACACACACACACACACACACACACTTTTAACTGTATCACAGAGCCTGCATCACTGAGCTTTAGTTGGGGGCTTAGATGGGAACCCCCCACTGAGTTCCTTCCCCAAAATCTAAAGATGAGAACCCCCTCAGGTCAGGGTAACACAGCCTTCGGGTGGGTGAGAGAAGGGGTGAGAAAACAGAGAGTTTCCAACTGGCATCACTATGGAAGCACTGCAAGGTGAACAAGTACACACAAAAATGGATCAAAAAAGGATCACCCCTGGAACAGGAGGAGAAGGTGGGAGGTGAGAGGATCACCCCTGGTTCAGGAGGAGACGGAGGGAGGTGAGGGGATCACCCCGGTTCAGTAGGAGATGGAGGGAGGTATGGGGATCACCCCCTGGTCTAGGAGGAGGGTGGGAGGTGAGAGGATCACCCCTGTTCAAGAAAAGAGGGAGGGAGGTGAGAGGATCGCCTCTGGTTCAGGAGGAGACGGAGGGAGGTGAGGGGATCACTCCGGTTCAGTAGGAGATGGAGGGAGGTAAGGGGATCACCCCCTGGTCTAGGAGGAGGGTGGGAGGTGAGAGGATCACCCCTGTTCAAGAAAAGAGGGAGGGAGGTGAGAGGATCGCCTCTGGTTCAGGAGGAGAGGGAGGTGAAAGGATAGCCTCTGGTTCAGGAGGAGAGGGAAGGAGGTGAGAGGATCACCCCTGATACAGGAGGAGAAGGTGGGAGGTGAGAGGATCACCTTTGATACAGGAGGAGAAGGTGGGAGGTGAGGGGATTACCCCTGGTACAGAAGAGGAAGGTGGGAGGTGAGAGGATCACCCCTGGTACAGGAGGAGAAGGTGGGAGGTGAGAGGATCACCCCTGGTACAGGAGGAGAAGGTGGGAGGTGAGAGGATCACCCCGGTACAGGAGGAGAAGGTGGGAGGTGAGAGGATCACAACTGTTTATAGATAAAGTTTGCAATGCACAAAGTAGTATGTAAGTCTTAAAATAGTGTGACAGCTACAGTGTTTTCCGTGTTAGACCCCATTTTTCACATACTTTTAGTGTTCCATCCAGACACTTGAATAGACTAATCTAGTTGATTACACAAGCCATACAGTTGTGCTCATAAGTTTGCATACCCTGGCAGAAATTGTGAAATGTTGGCATTGATTATAAAAATATGACTGATCATGCAGAAGAACTCTCTTTTATTTAAGGATAGTGATCATATGAAGCCATTTATTATCACAGTTGTTTGGCTCCTTTTTAAATCATATTGATAACACAAATCACCCAAATGGCCCTGATCAAAAGTTGACATACCCTTGAACGTTTGGACTTGTTACAGACACACAAGGAGAAATACTGAGCCATGGGGAGAAATTGTCAAAAGACCTGTGTAACAAGGTAATGGAACTTTATAAAGATGGAAAAGGATAGAAAAAGATATCCAAAGCCTTGCAAATGCCAGTCAGAACAGTTCAATCACTTATTAAGAAGTGGAAAATTCTCTTTATACCAAGCCAAGGTCAGGTAGTCCAAGAAAGATTTCAAACAAAACTGCCAGAAGAAATATTCGGGATACAAAGGAAAACCCACAGGTTACCTTGGGAGGTTAAGACGGTGTGGTTGTTTTTTTCTGGAAAAAGACAGTTGTTTCAAGGAGCACAATACGACGATACTTGAACTTGAACAAAAATGAGCTGCATGGTCGAGTTGCCAGAATGAAGCCTTTACTATGAGAATGCCACAAAAAAGCCTGGTTACAATATGCCTGACAACACCTTGACACGCCTCACAGCTTCTGGCACACTGTAATTTGGAGTGATGAGAAAGAAATAGAGCTTTCTGGTCACAACCATAAGCACAATGTTTGGAGAGGGGTCAAGGCCTATAGTGAAGAGAATACCATCCCTATTGTGAAGCATGGTGGTGGCTCACTGATGTTTTGGGGGTGTGTGAGCTCTAAAGGCACAGGACATCTTGTGAATGCAGCATGTTATCAGAATGTTATCAAAAAATATTGGGAGACAATTTACATTCTTCTGCACAAAAGTTGCACATGAGATGCTCTTGGACTTTCCAGCACAACAATGACCCTAAGCACAAGGCCAAGTTGATCCTCCAGTGGTTACAGCAGAAAAAGGTGAAGGTTCTGGGGAGGCCATCACAGTCTCCTGACAGAAATATCATCGAGCCACTCTGCGGAGATCTCAAACATGCGGTTCACGCAAGACGACCAAAGACTTTGCATGACCTGAAGGCATTTTACAAAGACGAATGGGCAGCTATACCACCTGCAAGAATTTGGGGACTCACAGAACACTATTACAAAAGACTGCAAGCTGTCATTGATGCTAAAGGGGGCAATACACAGTATTGACAACTAAGGGTATGCAGACTTTTGAACAGGGGTCAGTTCATTTTTCTCTTTGTTGCCATGTTTTGTTTTATGATTGTGCCATTCTATTATGACATACAGTTGAATGTGAACCCTGTGAGTAATAAAAGACGTATTTTGCCTGCTCACTCCTGTTTTCTTTACAAATGGTACATACACTCACCTAAAGGATTATTAGGAACACCATACTAATACTGTGTTTGACCCCCTTTTGCCTTCAGAACTGCCTAAATTCTACGTGGCATTGATTCAACAAGGTGCTGAAAGCATTCTTTAGAAATGTTGGCCCATATTGATAGGATAGCATCTTGCAGTTGATGGAGATTTGTGGGATGCACATCCAGGGCACGAAGCTCCCGTTCCACCACATCCCAAAGATGCTCTATTGGGTTGAGATCTGGTGACTGTGGGGGCCATTTCAGTACAGTGAACTCATTGTCATGTTAAAGAAACCAATTTGAAATGATTCCAGCTTTGTGATATGGTGCATTATCCTGCTGGAAGTAGCCATCAGAGGATGGGTACATGGTGGTCATAAAGGGATGGGCATGGTCAGAAACAATGCTCAGGTAGGCTGTGGCATTTAAACCATGCCCAATTGGCACTAAGGGGCCTAAAGTGTGCCAAGAAAAAATTCCCCACACCATTACACCACCACCACCAGCCTGCACAGTGGTAACAAAGCATGATGGATCCATGTTCTCATTCTGTTTACGCCAAATTCTGACTCTACCATCTGAATGTCTCAACAGAAATCGAGACACATCAGACCAGGCAACATTCTTCCAGTCTTCAACTGTCCAATTTTGGTGATCTCGTGCAAATTGTAGCCTCTTTTTCCTATTTGTAGTGGAGATGAGTGGTACCCGGTGGGGTCTTCTGCTGTTGTAGCCCATCCGCCTCAAGGTTGTGCGTGTTGTGGCTTCACAAATGCTTTGCTGCATACCTGGGTTGTAACGAGTGGTTATTTCAGTCAAAGTTGCTCTTCTATCAGCTTGAATCAGTCGGCCCATTCTCCTCTGACCTCTAGCATCAACAAGGCATTTTTCGCTCACAGGACTGCCGCATCCTGGATGTTTTTCCCTTTTCACACCATTCTTTGTAAACCCTAGAAATGGTTGTGCGTGAAAATCCCAGTAACTGAGCAGATTGTGAAATACCAACAACCATGCCACACTCAAAATTGCTTAAATAACCTTTCTTTCCCATTCTGACATTCAGTTTGGAGTTCAGGAGATTGTCTTGACCAGGAACACACCCCTAAATGCATTGAAGCAACTGCCATGTGATTGGTTGATTAGATAATTGCATTAATGAGAAATTGAACAGGTGTTCCTAATAATCCTTTAGGTGAGTGTATATTACCAATTCACCAAGGGTATGCAAACTTTTGAGCACAACTGTATACTGCAGCCTTTGGATACAGCAGAAAATGTTTCACAACATCCCCACAATAAACTACACAACCATCTAATGCCTTTAAGGTCTATACAGGGACGCCAAAGCAAAAATATGTTGCTATTTCAACTATTATAATCTTAAATGTGTATCACTCAAACTGTGTTCACTTTCTGTTTTTCCCTTATCTCAAACTCATCTGTAATCTTCTGACTTCGCATGGCTACATACACATCCAAAGTTCCATGGATACTTGTTCTCATGGCTAATACAGTTTTGAGGCCACTTTCTAGCACTACAAAGTTAAATCCATATTTCAGTGTGTAGCCACACTTTCTTCTGAGAAAAAAAAAGAGATGACATGTCTGTTCCATTTCGTTAGTGAGGGGAACAAAAAACAACAACCAAAACAAATGTCCAAATGATGCTCCAACACTAAGAGTAAGTGGAAAATAAAGTTACCCCATTAAGCATTATTCATTTTATTATCTCTAATTAATCATTAGGAAAACTGTGCCATGCCCTTAGTTAACTTTAGCTTTTATATTAATGAAAAAGGTAGCTAGCTTTACCATCCTATATCAGTATGATTTGATTTGGCAAAGTATTTGTAAAGTTTTGTAAAGATTTGTAAAACGACCCGCTGATAATATTCGGAGCTTAACCAGGAAATGTGTAAATCAAGTCATGGTTGGACATATTTCCAGTAATGTAAAAGTGCAAAGTAAAATAATGAGTAGAGAAAGTTGAGCAGGAGTAAGTAGAGCAGAACGAAGTACTGTTGAGAAGCATAGAATGAATTAGAATAAAATACAAAAGTAGAGTTATTTTTTGGAATAAAGTGGAGTGGAGTAGTGAAAAGCCTCAAAAACATGTTGACCTCAACACCTTGGACTTGCTCACTCCTCTACCCTGACTTCAGCACCTACCTTTCTGCTCTCCCTTGGCCAGCCTTCAACCCCACGCTGAACGCAACTCACTCACCGAAGGAAAACATCTCAAATGGAGAAAGAAAAAGGAGAGGAAAGAAAAGCAAGTGAGGGGAAAGAAAAACAGGGAAGGTAAATCTAATTAGAGCTGCACCGTGGTCAGAGCAAAGACAATAAACAACCTCCTAAGACCCCAGAAGATACAGCTTGCCCTGTGTGTGTGTGTGTGTGTGTGTGTGTGTGTGTGATTGATACAAAAGAGAGGGGAGAGATGGGGAAAGATGAGCCTCTATTTGTTTGTATGAGGCCATTTCTCAGGGCCCTGACACTCTGGCATTCCCCCTTTACACACATAGATGCCCACACGCATGCACAAACACACACACACACACAGTCAGGCATGCCCCCTTTACACACATAGATGCCCACACGCATGCACGAACACACACACACACAGTCAGGCATGCCCCCTTTACACACATAGATGCCCACACGCATGCACGAACACACACACACACAGTCAGGCATGCCCCCTTTACACACATAGATGCCCACACGCATGCACAAACACACACACACACACAGTCAGGCATGCCCCCTTTACACACATAGATGCCCACACGCATGCACGAACACACACACACACACACAGTCAGGCATGCCCCCTTTACACACATAGATGCCCACACGCATGCACGAACACACACACACACACACAGTCAGGCATGCCCCCTTTACACACATAGATGCCCACACGCATGCATGAACACACACACACACAGTCAGGCATGCCCCCTTTACACACATAGATGCCCACACGCATGCATGAACACACACACACACAGTCAGGCATGCCCCCTTTACACACATAGATGCCCACACGCATGCACTAACACACACACACAGTCTGGCATTCCACAGGCAACACACTCCTGAACCCGATCATCAGACCAGTGGACATCATCAGACCAGTTAACCACTTTGATCAAAGTTTGGAAAGATAAAGATTGAGGGGAAGAGACAGTCAGGGAGAAGACCACACATTTCTCCTTCTGACCTGCTCCTTCCTGTTCTCTTCAATGGGAAGCAGTACTTAATGCCATGCTATTGAAGAAGGAATTAGTAAGCATTAATAACAGCTAATGCTGTATCACACCATACCGCACATCTTCATTAATACAGCTTTAAAATGATGGTCTATCCCTATAGCTCTGCACCAACAGTAGACACATGCCACCTCTGTGTGTGTGTGTGTGTGTGTGTGTGAGGAGGAGTGAGGAGACAACACCAACTTAAAGATACAGTCCAGGGCTTCTGCAAAAACATTGATCATGTTGGGCTAGATGTGTAAAATGCTGTTTATAGGTGCATATCTTTAAATAGAATTACAGTCATAAACCAGTAGACCATGAAATTCCCAGTTTGACAGAATGCGGTTATGGTGTCATAGGTTACATATCAGCACATACAGTTAGGTCCGGAAACATTTGGACACAGACACTATTTTCATAATTATGGCTCTGTATGCCATCACGACGGATTTGAAATGAAACATCCGAGATGCAGTTGAAGTGCAGACTTTCACCTTTAATTCAAGGGGTTGAACAAAAATATTGTATGAAACATTTAGGAATTGCAACCATTTTCATACACTGTTATTTCAGGGGCTCAAATGTAATTAGTCAAATGAACACAGTCATAAATAAAATGTTCATTTTAAAAACTTGCAGGCAATACTTGCAGGCTTTACTGCAGCTGTCATCAGTTCTTGTTTGCTCATGGAAGTTTTGTCTTCAGCAAGTGACTTGCATGACTCGATCGGGTCGGGATCAGGTGATGACTCAGGCATTGCAGAATATTCCACTTACTATTGCTTTCGCAGTACGTTTTGGGTCATTGTCCATCTGTAAAGTGAAGCGCCGTCTGGTCAACTCTGCTAAATTTGGCTGAATCAGAGGAGACAATATATCCCTATACAATTCAGAATTATTTTGGCTGCTTCTGTCGCATTATCAATAAACACTAGTGACCCAGTTCCATTGGAAGCCATGGATACCCATGCCATCACACTGCCTCCACCGTGTTTTACAGATGATGTGGTATGCTTCAGATTATGAGCAGTTCCAAGCCTTCTCCATACTTTTTTCTTTCTATCATTCTGGTACAGGTTGACCTCTTAGTTTCCTCTGTCCAAAGAATGCTGTTCCAAAACTGGGCTGGGTTTTTTTAGATGTTTTTTGGCAAAATCTGGCCTTTGTTTGCTGGACGGCGTATGCAGAGCCAACCAAGAAGAGCGAATGCCACTGACTGACTGACTGATTGACTCTTGTTAAATAGCGTAGTGGTTAGAGACGTGGACCTGCAACCAATAGTTCCCGCGTCACAGTCAAAGCAACTTATGCATTAGGATTTTTTCCAGATAGATAAAAACATTGTTGGCTACAACCCTCAGTAGCTACGTTATAGGAAGCCTAAAATAAAATTGTTCACAGTTATATTGCGACTATTTCTGGTGGATTCTCGAAGTACGCATCCGTACGCATCCTGCATTGAGCGCTTATTTGACCGAATGTTGTGGGTTCACTGCAACAGTTTCCAAATGCGAATGCCAAACCTGGAATCAACTCCAGACCTTTTACCTGCTTAATTGATGAATAAATAACGAAGGAACAGCCCACACCTGTCCATGAAACAGCTTTGAGTCAATTGTCCAATTACGTTTGGTCCCTTGAAAAAGAGGGGGCTACACATTAAAGAGCTGTAATTCCTAAACACTTCCTCCAATTTGGATGCGAATACCCTCTAATTAAAGCTGAGAAACTGCACTTTAAGCCCACATTCATAATTTAACTGTAACTTGAATATATCTTGGTAAACAGCCAAAATAACGAAATTTCGGGACCTAACTGTACATGACATAGTGTAACTTTTTGGAGAATCATTTTTGCTCGACAGCAACAATTTCAAAAACCAGTGGTCAGAAATCCTGGAATTCATCTTCAACCAAAACACCATTTCAAAATAAACTTCGGACACCTTGTGTTTTGATGTGTGACTGTGCTTGTTGGAATGGGAAATTCATTTTCAAAAGGAGCTTTTAAAGCTGAGCTTTCTGAGCAGAGTTTTTTATTCACGCTTGCATGCACACACAGAAATCACACACACAGCCTGAAAAGGTATGGTATGTCCATACAGATTGTAACATGTGACTCCTAAACAGCTTTGGAACCCCAGGGAGTCACTAGAAGGTTGGTGGGTGGGGGTAGGATGGATGGGGAGAGGGAGACAGGGGGTGAGAGAAGGGCAGACGTGCCATGGCTTTAACACACTTTCACCGCGGATGAGGAATGACCATAAAAGGAGAATGAGATATCGCTGGACACTGCTTACTATAAACACAAAGACACTGCAGAGGGAGACAGGAGAGAGGGAGAGGTAGATGGGGTAGAGAGGAGAGAGGGAGGGGGAGAGAGGAGAGAGGGAGAGGTAGATGGGGTAGAGAGGAGAGAGGGAGGGGGAGAAAGGAGAGAGGGAGAGGTAGATGGGGTAGAGAGGAGAGAGGGAGGGGGAGAGAGGAGAGAGGGAGAGGTAGATGGGGTAGAGAGGAGAGAGGGAGGGGGAGAAAGGAGAGAGGGAGAGGTAGATGGGGTAGAGAGGAGAGAGGGAGGGGGAGAAAGGAGAGAGGGAGAGGTAGATGGGGTAGAGAGGAGAGAGGGAGGGGGAGAGAGGAGAGAGGGAGAGGTAGATGGGGTAGAGAGGAGAGAGGGAGGGGGAGAAAGGAGAGAGGGAGGGGGAGAGAGGAGAGAAGGAGAGGTAGATGGGGTAGAGAGGAGAGAGGGAGAGGTAGATGGGGTAGAGAGGAGAGAGGACAGGGAGAGTAAGCGAGGGATAGATAGAGGAGAGGAAGAAGGTGGGGTAAGAGAGGAAAGGAGGAAGGGGTAGAGAGAAATGGGAGAGAGGGAGGGATAGGTAGAGTAAGGGAAAAGAGTGAGCGATAATAGATGGGAGAGAGAAAGAGAGAGGAATTCAACAGTATGCCTGCCAACTGTCAGGGGCATAACATCACCTAACTAGCTAGTATATGCAGTAGAAGCAAACGCAGGGATTCTGAACGCCAAGAACATTTCACCAGTCAGCCAAAACCAAGACATAGATGTAAAGATTTCCATTGGAGATCTCACCATCACGCATGGAGACCAGTTGATAGGACTGTCAGTGAACAAAGAGCACACTGTTGTTTACTGGTAAGTGGTAGCATTAGTTTGCAAACTTTAAGTTTTGAAATATTTATCATTGGGTTTAGAAAGCTTGGGGTATCGATAGCATGGCACATCATATGAATTGCCAAGCTGTGCCCAAGGTATTTTAAAATCCAATGGCAAAGGTGAATGGAAGATGGGAAAATGGTTGTTTTAGTGTTTCCCCTTCCATCAGAAACAACATCCATCCAAAAGTAATTGCATCAGAGACAATAGTCATATTCATTATATTGTAATTTTATAAAACTGAAATAATGAAGTGGTGTTTGTTATTTTTTAATTGTGTAATTTTTAAATAACCACATGCGTTAAAAAGGGAGAAGACATTGTTCTTTTTGATAGATGGTCACACCAGACATGACACACGGCCCATAAAAAACACTTTTGAAAAAAGAGAAAGCATGGTGAGATTGTCTTTCTGGTGTCCTGTGCGGCCAAAGCCTCCAAGTGAGGCCAACAGTCTTCTTCATCACGGCCAGTGTCTTTCCATCATGCCTTCACAAATTTCATATTTGGGAGTTGTTGGGAGGGTCATATTTGTTGTAGCAGCTGGAGCTGGTCCTAATTTTAGAAATATTTCTGACTTAAGCTTTGTAAATTTACTCTTATTTTATTTAGGAAATGGAGTGAAACAAGAGCCACAAAGCTTCATACTCATGCTAGGATGTGGCTTTTGCCACCTGGCTACCCTCCTCTCTTGGCTAGCAAGCAAAAAAGAAACAGAACAGAGTGACGAAAAGAGGAAAGGGTGGTACAGGAATTGTCATTCCACTGTAGTAAGTTTACCACTTAGAAGGTCACTGAGGGAACAGCTAGGAAAATTAGTGAAATATAGCCTTTTTGATAAATAAATATATATGTATGTATACATAATCTGACTCCATATTGTTTGTAAATATGTAGGTAGGTTCGTAGTAAAGGTAGCATTAAAATGGCATTCAGATAAATAAATTCAAAGGTGTACAGAAATGCCTCTTAACTCGTGGGATGGTGCTGTATCATGCATCAGGATATTAACCCTTAAACACGTACCTAAGCTGGCGCGACTATTTACAGAACATGCTGTCATTTCAAAATCATTCACCTGATTTCAATTAAAGCCAGCCGTCTGCATTTTAACTCCATAGTCATTATATGATTGCAAATCCAATTCACATTAAAATGTGTCACTGACGAAATACTATTGACTTGAGTGTATGTAAGAATAAAGGCAGGGGGCAGGCAAGCAGCACCTGGCTATGTGAAAGTGTTTAGACAAACACAGGTGAACATGCGCACAAGCTTCCAAAGGGTACAAGCAATATTTTTTCAGGAAAGGTCCGAGAAAACTGTGGTTTGGAAGGAGATAACATAAAGCTTGTATTACTTCATACCCTGGTATGGTTCAGGAGTGTTATGAAGGGATGGAAATGTGGATAGCACCCAACCAACAACCCAATCCTCTCCATTTCTGACTGTGTGTGGTACGTGTGTGTGTGTGTGTGTGTGTGTGTGTGCGCGCACGCGTGTGTTTAGGGCGTTTGCTGCAGTCTTATGTTACTACCAAAATACTATCCAGATGACGACCAGAGCAACTTTAACTGAGAAAAAACATGTTTTTGATTGTCCCGTCACACACGAGACACACATACATACAACCACATATAGGTGCGCACACACACACAAACACACACACACAGTCCTCACCAATGAAAGTGTAAATGGCATCCAACCATAATTTCGCATTCCAGTGACCTGCCTCACCATTTGTTAACAGGGTGTCCACATATGCAAACTTGACACCCTTCACTTCCTTCTCCTTTTCTATGCTCAGACCTAACGACAGACTTAAACTGGGAGCCGACTGGGTAAAAACAAAACAACATGTTGCTGTGCCCTTAAGCAAGGCACCTAACCAGTGGAGTAGCGGTGCCGGGAGAAGTGGGTATACTATAATTTTGTATTTTTTTTCCAAATGGCTCGTTCAACAATGGAAATGTGCCCTGTGTGACAAATTATACGAGAAACCATGACATGAACTCTTAATGCCCTAAAATGATGAGTGTGAGTCAGTTTCCTGACACACATCTGGGTGCACACAGCCACACACATTTTGCACATTAATATATTTCATCCAGTCATAATTACATTTTTCTGTAAAACATTTCTAGCACAATACTGCTAGAGTAGTACGACACATGGGAACCCACGTCTTACCACTACCCTAACGTACCCAGTTTCTGGTTCTTGCATCCTAACCAGGGGTTTTGGGACTTTCCCTTACTTTACTGTCCACAGGTCTGGCCAGTTATCGGTGTCTATGAAGAACAAAAAAACTCAAAAACTCAAAAGCAAGCTATGTCAGATGCATTCTTGCTTGACATTTAAAAGGTTTTAGATATGAAATCTAGCTAAATAGCTACCAGTCCTGATGTCAGGTTCCCAGGCTGCATTTTCAAATTGAACTTGCTACTGTACCATTTCGAAACCCAAAATTGTCAACACTAAAGCTAGCTAGAACAAGAAACCAGTCAAGCCTAGTTCAATCGGACCGCAATAGAGATGCCACCTCGAGATTTGAACCCAGGTCGCCCACGTGAAAGGTTACGTCATTAACCAAAACACCACAGGGCTGACACCCAGCAACTGTATATCCTGAACAAATCCTCTTTTGCCACTGCCCATTTTAATAGTTGATTGGCCATTCATGAATTACATTGATACGGTTAAACTGACTAACGCTTCTTACTAAGTTTACCTCCACCACAAATAGCGGCTATGTATTGCGTTTGCCACTGGCCGTTTAACAGCGTCTTAGCCAGTAATAAGCTTTACCAGTATCTAATAACTAACTGGAATAGTCAAAAGAATTTAGCAAATGCTAGCGAGTCTGCCAAAGCTATTTCATTTCATGCCATAAGAACGTGTTTTTTTCTTTCATGGCAAAACAGCATACTTCTTTCTTTCATTCGTGAATGACATTTATATGATAACTATCAATAATGGCGATGATAACTAACTTTTTAATCAAGTGAAAAGACGAGATCTACCAGAAATAATTAATAAATGTCATTGCTCTCAACAGATTCAAACTTATATGTGACAAATTCAAAAGAAAGTCTTGCAGATTCAGAGGGCTATAGTGTGAAATGGGCAGAACAGTGTTAAAATTATTACTAATTGCAATGTCATCCTTCATGTGATTTGGTTCAGGCCTACTAATATTATAAATGCACAGCAAAGTTGTCCTCCTTTTGATACAAAAATTCTATAGTCTTACAAATCGTTCACTTTGTGTTGATTTTGAAAAGCATTGTGTCGTTACTAAATATGTATTTTAAAGGTATTTTATAAGAATCTTTTAACACAGATCCTAAACTCACTCATTAATCATTTAATTCAGAGTAAGTGGACTGTATTGTTGTAGCATAAGTTGTTTAGCCTGCCCTGATTATAATGTGAGCTACATTTGTGTGACATTTTATCCAGAGTTTAAACTTGTTGATGAATGTTGACAAATGTTCCCTTGATAATTCCTTCTTGCATTCTAGTATACCCATCTGGCCTTAGATAGCAGAAACGCGCTTACCCATTCACAGTCTCACACAGCCAAACACCTAACACAGCCAAAGACAGAAAACAGAGGAACACAGCCTAACACCTAAGACAGGACAACACAGCCTACCTAACACCTAACACAGGATAACACAGCCAGACACCTAACACAGCCTAACACCTAACACAGCAAAACACCTAACACAGGACAACACAGCCGACCTAACACCTAACACAGGACAACACGGCCTAACACCTAACACAGGATAACACAGCCAGACACCTAACACAGCCTAACACCTAACACAGCCTAACACCTAAAACAGGACAACACAGCCTAACACCTAACACAGCCTAACACCTAACACAGGACAACACTGCCTAACACCTAACACAGCCTGACACCTAACACAGTCTAATACCTAAGACAACCTAACACCTAACACAGGATAACACAGCCTGACACCTAACACAACCTAACACCTAATCACTTTGATCTAGCTGGGGCCCCACTTACCAAAAGCAGTCCCAGACACGGCAGCCCTGTCCAACATCCCCTAGTTTTTATTATTTGTGTACATTCATTGAATAATTTTTCTGTTAATACGATATATGTCATGTATTATAAAAACTATTATAATCTGTTTGTTTGAATTGATGCCCCTGTAGTGGAAATAGTTATATAATGTTTCTAACCTTTCGCAGTTAGATGGTGAGTAAACCTCATGTCTGACTGGCTTGATTCTTATAGGAATTACATCCCCTTGAAAGCCAAGGTGATCATTATGAAAAAATTACAAATCTTTTGACTTATTTGCTTAATTTGAGTCAGAGCACACATGACCACCTATTGGCAAACAATAAACAGAAAACATAAGGATTCATGGTTCTACAAGCCTCTCATTCACAGCTTATTGCTGTCATTTGTGACTGACATCTGCAAAGTGTGTTTTAAAGAATGTACATTTGTGATTATTTCTTAATACATTTCAAAGGATGTCCAGTTGCAGCTGAACTGCTTTGTTTGACTGCTCTGAGGGTGATAACCATGTATTGTTCAAAAACTGCTGCAGCTCAAAAAATGATTAGTTGTCATGTTGAGCACAGGCTCTGTCTAATGTACTGTTTGTTTTGGTCCTACTGAAAAGTGATTTTAAAAAAGAAAATGTTGGAAAACTGTATATTACTACTGTGCAGTTATGTTTGCAAAATTATAGTAACTTTGCCACCATTCTGATGTCATCCTGAAAAACTGGTTGGAAGTTTCTGGAAATACAACTCTTCTTGAAGACCTGACATGGTAAAACCCAGCCTAACTGGCATAATGGTAAAAGAAATGTAATGTACAAATAATAATCAAATTGCTTTGTCAGGACACATAACATAAGGCAAAACATTGCTTTTAGGGTGATTCAGCCCACTGAGGAAGAGAAAGCCTTGGGACGAGTGTGTGTATGCACACACACACACACACACACAGAAATATACACACACAAACACACAATGCCAGGCCAGAGGCATGGTAACCATGCAAAGCGGAGAACATGAGACGGGCTACAGAGCGTGAAAAATATGTCTGTAAATGAATTGAGTAAACCATAACAAATAAAGAGATGGATCAAGGTAGAGGGCAGGAGAAGAAGAGGGAGGGGGAGAGAGGGAGAGAAAGAGAGTGTTTCTGTGTAATTCCATCATGGAAATTGACTTTTAAATACAATATTCAATTTTTGCACTCGTTGAGCGTGTGAGCGACTTCGCTTTTTTGGTTAATAATAATAACAAAATAATGTGTTTGAGATATAAAAGCAAATAGCAGAATGAGGAGAGTGGGGCTTTAGAAGGGGGTGGAAGCATTTCCACGCAACACAAACAGAGTGTGACAGCCTTCTGTAACAAGGGCGGAGAGAATTAGTTCCACCCTGGCCTTTCAGAAAGAGCCAAACCTCTGAATATCAATGAGACATGAGTGCTGCAGACAGACATCGTGCTGTACGGAGATATGGAGGAACACTGCTGTAGTCAATGTGATTAGGATGTATGAATTATATATCCAGCATGTACAGATATGTAAAAGCCCTATGGATGAGTATTGTACAGAGTAAGTAGGCTATTACATCGTTGCTCAAAGCAGACAGTGAACCGCATCTATGTGTTGTCTGTGTGTGTGTGTGTGTGCATGTGTCTCTCTATGTGTGTGTGTGTGTGTGTGTGTGTGTGTGTCTCTATGTGTGGGTGTGTGTGTCTCTATGTGTTGTCTTTGTGTGTCTGTGTGTTTCTATGTGTGGGTGTGTATGTGTGTGTATCTATGTGTGGGTGTGTGTATCTCTATGTGTTGTCTTTGTGTGTCTGTGTGTGTGTGTGTCTCTATGTGTGTGTGTGTGTGTGTCTCTGTGCGTGTGTCTCTATGTGTGGATGTGTGTGTCTGTGTGTCTCTATATATGTGTGTGTGTGTGTGTGTGTGTGTGTGTGTGTGTGTGTGTGTGTGTGTGTGTCTCCATGTGTGGGTGTGGGTGTGTGTGTGTCTGTGTGTCTCCATGTGTGTGCAGGTGTGTGTGTGTGTGTGTGTGTGTGTGCCTGAGTGTAGAAAAAGCCTGCAGTGGGACAGATAGACAGGGTATTGATCCAACACATAGGGTTAAACAGGGTTTACCTACCCTGTCAAAGGGTTAGGTGAGGTGACAGCCGATCGAACCTTTGATTGATCAATTGCAAGTGAACCAGTGTACCCACAAACGCAGACCCTGGAGGCCACTGTACCCACAAACGCAGACCCTGGAGGCCACTGTACCCACAAACACAGACCCTGGAGGCCAGTGTACCCACAAACACAGACCCTGGAGGCCAATGTACCCACAAACGCAGACCCTGGAGGCCAATGTACCCACAAACGCAGACCCTGGAGGCCACTGTACCCACAGACACAGACCCTGGAGGCCAGTGTACCCATAAACACAGGCCCTGGAGGCCAGTGTACCCACAAACACAGGCCCTGGAGGCCAGTGTACCCTCAAACACAGATCCTGGAAGCCTGTGTACCCACAAACACAGACCCTGGAGGCCAGTGTACCCACAAACACAGACCCTGGAGGCCAGTGTACCCACAAACACAGACCCTGGAGGCCAGTGTACCCACAAACACAGATCCTGGAGGCCAGTGTACCCACAAACACAGACCCTGGAGGCCAGTGTACCCACAAACACAGATCCTGGAGGCCAATGTACCCACAAACGCAGACCCTGGAGGCCAATGTACCCACAAACACAGACCCTGGAGGCCAGTGTACCCACAAACACAGACCCTGGAGGCCAGTGTACCCTCAAACACAGACCCTGGAGGCCAGTGTACCCACAAACACAGACCCTGGAGGCCAGTGTACCCTCAAACACAGACCCTGGAGGCCAGTGTACCCACAAACACAGACCCTGGAGGCCAGTTTACCCACAAACACAGACCCTGGAGGCCAGTGTACCCTCAAACACAGACCCTGGAAGCCTGTGTACCAACAAACACAGACGCTGGAGGCCAGTGTACCCACAAACACAGGCCCTGGAAGCCAGTGCACCCAGACACACAGACCTTGGAGGCCCGGTTTGCTTCAGCAGGAGTTAATACAGCAAAAACCCTGACCCACTTAACTACTGCAGCAGAATCAATGCCAGCACACACACTTGCAAACACACACACACAATCCCGGCAGCAGAATCGATGCATGATCCATATAAAACAAACAAGATATGATGAATGATCTCTTAAGCACATTCAGATCTGTTGCTACGCAGTTACCACTGAAACACAGGTGCACAACTGGCTCAGGTCATCATTTACACACACACACACACACACACACACACACACACAAGCACTCCAGCAGTAATCAGTGTGAAAAAAAAAACTTGACGGAGGAAATGCTGGGATAGGGGAGTAATACAGGGGAAAATATATTGTAAACTAACCTAGACCACACAATCAGGACACAATGATGAATACTGAAAAAAGAAACAGACACTAGATAGTACAGACCACAATGATGAACACTGACAGGGAACAGACATTAGAATATTACAGACCACAGTGATGAACACTGACAGGGAACAGACACTAGAAAGTACAGACCACAGTGATGAACACTGACAGGGAACAGACATTAGAATACTACAGACCACAGTGATGAACACTGACAGGGAACAGGCATTAGAATACTACAGACCACAGTGATGAACACTGACAGGGAACAGACATTAGAATACTACAGACCACCGTGATGAAAACTGACAGGGAACAGACATTACAATACTACTACAGACCTTAGTGATGAACCCAAACAGGGGACAGAAGACAGACACAGATCAGTCAAACACAGTGTGTACAAATGAAAAGGTGAAGGAAGCAGACTGAGGAGGAAGTGGAGAGATGAAGTCCAGGAATATCCTGACAGATTTGAAGGCTTTCCCTTCCTGAGAGGTAATATTACAGAGATTAGTGAGAGAGACTCAAAGAGAGAGAGAAAGATATATAAAGAGAAAGTCTATGTGTGTGTGAGAGAGAGGAGTGGACAGGTGGGGGAGACAGAGGTGATGGGGAAAGCATGCGAGTGAAAGAAGGAAAAAAGGCAGACCCAAGACAGGATTAGAACTAATGTGAGGAACAGAGCAGTTCTGCCCGTCCGTCTCCTTCCCCCTGGCTCTCTTTCTATCTGATATGTTATGCTCTCTCCAGCCAACAAATAAAGGTGTAATTTATGTCTGTGGGGCTTGGCTTTGCTTGGCTTCATGGCTCTGCTGCACACATGAAGCATCAACAGCGTCAAGACAACCCAGGCTGCTAATTTAAGGGCCTGACATAAAGCATATCAACACCTACCAAACAAGCACTTATTCCACGCGTTCATTGCCATGACTGGCCTACACTTGAAAAAAGAACGTCCGGTTTACAAAAATTTGAAGATTATTAATGGGAAAACAATCAAATGACCTGTAGCTTAAAGGGGGGAAAAGAATGCTGTGCCACATCTCAATGCAATCAAGGTGTATTCATTATGTATTGTATACATTTTCGAACTTCACGGGGGTTTCAGATCATATCGCCCCACTCTAACAGAACACAGGTACGCGCGTGCAAACAAAGACCAAGACCAATTTTTTAAAAGGTTGGATATTCTGGGGAAATCTGAGCAGAGCTTGAAATGTACATTTCCTTCCACTATCTGTCTCTGTGGAGAGTCAGCCACTAAAATGTACTGTCAGACACATATACACACAGAAAGGACAGTCACCAGCAGGCAGCAGAGCATGTGAGGGGTTACACACTCACAGAGAGGTTTATTTAAGGGACGTCAGCCCTTCTCCTGGTTGAAGAGGACTGAAATAAACAGTCTGTTCAAAAGACATGGCCGGCAGCACTAAACCCAAATTGCTCTAATAGTTTTGTGATTGCAACACATCACTTGGATCACCTTTGTTCCTTTCAAACGTAATGAGTGTAGTTGCTCTCAAAACACACACACACCCATTGCATTGGCGTACATTCCTTTACACCGTCAAATAAATAAATTACACTTAATATTACAGAACATTATTTAGATGATAGGTCTACTATCCTGTCATTTCTGAATGCTACAGAATTCCTACATCAAGTTCGACCAGGCATATGGAAACAGGTGCAAATTATAGATGAAGCCATCACAGTGACAATCCTCCCATTTGAATATAATCACAGCTGTCTGTCCTGATGAGACCGGACTGACTAATGACAGGTTAGTCTGAGAGGGAGTACACCCACACACCCACACACTGATGGACACACACCCACAGACACACACGCCCGCACACCCATGGATAAGAGGGCTTCATTGGTTGAAGAGCTTCTCATTTCCCATCGGTGTACTCTACCTGTCTGTCAGACACCCCTCTTTTTCTCTCTCCCTCACTCTGCTCCTTGCTCTCCCCTTCTCTCTCTGTTCTGTTTTCCTGCTTTCTACCCCCCCTCTGTTTTTCTCTTCCCTCTCTCTGTTTCTTCCTACCCTCCATCTTTCTCTTGCCCCTGAATATTTCTCTCTTCCTCATCCTCCCTATTGGTCTCTGCCCCCCCCCCCCCCCCCCCCCACCACCAATGCCCTTGTCCACTAGGTTATCCAGTTAGGTCACTTACACTGAAGGTATACATACCATGATAATGCTAATATTCTGGACATGAGTGGAAAAACCTTAAAGCATGAACAAACAAAACAAAGAGGTATATAGTTTTACTATTGTATAATTGGCTGTCCCTCAGATTGTGTCTGGAGACCCCATATTTGTCAACCAAAACTGTGCATTTTATTTTTTCACATAATACATACACAAACGGTAAAATGCATCTGTGGCAAGATACAATATCCCAGTCTATGACTCCTTCCATTGCAGTATTTACATACAATATCCCAGTCTATGACTCCTTCTATTACAGTCATTACATACATTATCCCAGTCTGACTCCTTCCATTACAGCCATTACATACATTATCCCAGTCTATGACTCCTTCCATTACAGTCATTACATACAATATCCCAGTCTATGACTCCTTCAATTAGTCATTACATACATTATCCCAGTATATGAATAATTCCATTACAGTCATTATATACATTATCCCAGTCTATGACTCATTCCCTTACAGTCGTTGTGATGATGTCCAAATGAAAGGTTATCAGACAAAAAGTAATTGATTGGATTAATTCCTAATGACACTAATTGCTTTGGGCCAGCACATCGTTTTTTTGGGCCAAAACTAAATATTAGGTTGTTTTTGCAATCCAAAAATTGTCTTGGATGTGCAAAGACCCAGAATCATTGCAGAGGAAAATCATGGCATAACATAAGGCCAGAGCAAACAGTCTGGCTAGCCAGGTAAATGTTTCCCATGCGTATTGGCTCACTTAAGTCACTCACTGTATGACAACATAAACATTAAATAATCTAACAGGACAGCTGTATTCCTTACCCTTCCAGTACATCCTCTCCTGTTTATTTGGATTCAGTGTTCACTACATGCCTGTCTGTGTGTGCTTGAGCCAAGTCTAGCCTGAGTGGGGCTCCCCTATCTGCCAGACCATGCTTTTATTGGTGCCAATGTGAGGGGGTACCACTGTCAGCGGCAACCTCACACACAAACCCACACGGATGCACACACACACACACACACACACACACTTATATACATACACACGAAAAAACACATATTTACAAATCTACACACACGCACACACACACACACACCAGCAACAACAGCAGCCGCAGTGGAGTAAGGCATTACCATAAATTCATTAGAGGGCCTGGGCAGTGTTTATAAACACATAGAGATGTTGTTTAAAATGTCTGCCTGGACAGATTACTGATATAAACTCTCTGTTGGAGGAAACAGGCAAGACATACTCCATATTTACACCAGGAGATGGGGGAGGGGAGGGGAGGAGAGGAGAGGAGAAGGAAGGGGACAGGGCAAGAAAAAGGAATAGAAAGGTTAGGGAGGATGTAGTGAGGGTGGAGAGAGAGGGGGACAAAAAGAGAGGCAGTTAAGAAGACGAGTGAGTAGACACATCTCTCCACAGGTCCCAAAGTAGCCTAAACACCCAGTACAGTAAAGACCACTGTTCTGTCTAACACTGGGCGGATGTCCTCAATGTATCACTGCTTAACACTGGGCTGATGTCCTCAATGTATCACTGCCTAACACTGGGCTGATGTCCTCAATGTATCACTGCCTAACACTGGGCTGATGTCCTCAATGTATCACTGCCTAACACTGGGCTGATGTCCTCAATGTATCACTGCCTAACACTGGGCTGATGTCCTCAATGTATCACTGCCTAACACTGGGCTGATGTCCTCAATGTATCACTGCCTAACACTGGGCTGATATCCTCAATGTATCACTGCCTAACACTGGGCTGATGTCCTCAATGTATCACTGCCTAACACTGGGCTGATATCCTCAATGTATCACTGCCTAACACTGGGCTGGTTTCCTCACTGCATCACTGCCTAACACCGGGCTGATGTCCTCACTGTATCACTGTCTTATGCTGGGCTGATGTCCTCACTGTATTACTGTCTAACACAGGGTTGATGTCCTGACTGCATCACTGCCTAACACCGGGCTGATGTCCTCACTGTATTACTGTCTAACACAGGGCTGATGTCCTGACTGCATCACTGCCTAACACCGGGCTGATGTCCTCACTGTATAACTGTCTTATGCTGGTCAGATGTCCTCACTGTATTACTGTCTAACACAGGGCTGATGTCCTGACTGCATCACTGCCTAACACCGGGCTGATGTCCTCACTGTATAACTGTCTTATGCTGGTCAGATGTCCTCACTGTATTACTGTCTAACACAGGGCTGATGTCCTGACTGTATCACTGTCTAACAGCTGGCTGATGTCCTCACTGTATCACTGTCTTATGCTGGGATGATGTCCTCACTGTATCACTGTCTAACACTGGGCTGTCCTCACTGTACCACTGTTTAACACTGGGCTGATGTTCTCACTTTATCGCTGTCCAAAACTCAGGTGATGTAATCACTGAAACTACAGAGGTTTTCCCAACTGGAACGATCCATTGCGCCATCAGTGAAGATGGCGAGTCCATGTCCATACATCGATAGTGCGTTTTCACAGATTATAATTTTTTTCAGGCTGACAGATTTGGTTGGTGGTTTTCAGGCCCTTACCTTTCTGTGTCCACTGGTATGGGGCGATGGAGGAGGGGGTGGAGTTGAAGAGGCGCAGGCTGGGGAGTATTGGCGTGGGTGACTGGTGGTTTTGGAGTGGTGCTCTCTGGTTTCCAGGAGTCTGTCTACACACCCTCTCATCTGTCAACTCCTCTGGTGCTGCTGGGGGAGAAACACTGCTGGATAGGTTTCAAAGCTGTTTCCTTTAGTCACTACAAACACACACACACACACACACACACACATACACACACACACACAGTGCACATATATAGTCCTGCTCAGAGAAGAGACAGAGAATGAGAGACTGGAAGAGAGAGAAAGAGAGGGGGAGTTAAAGAGAGAAAGGGAGAAATAAAAAGAGGGCTAGGTAGCTAGGTATGAAATGACAGCGGTAAAGGTTGATGCCTGTAGGGCTGTGGGGAGGACTCATGGCCTGGCACTGAGGGAAGTATACTAACACAGCACTTCAGACGGGGAGGAAAACTCACACTTCAATTAAGACTATGACAGTGTTAAACCCTGAGATAAGATCCAGAGAGATATACAGGTGCTCCCTCAAGCTCCAGTCATCTTGTAAGTCTCCATAGTGAAGGGTGTGTGTGTGGGTGAGCGTTTGTGTATGTGTGCGCGTGCATGCGTGCATGCGGGTGTGTGTGTGTGCAGTTACTCATACGGCAGTCACCCTGTCCCATACCGAACGGTAACAGGCAGGGTATGCAGTGAGAGAAAGAGAGGAGGAGAAAAGGAGGCATAAAAAAGTGCAAAGCCAGCTCACACAGACACATGTTGTTTAAACGTCTCCCTCTCACTGTGCTCTCTATGCAGACAGATGTGCAGATAGGAAAAAGACAGAGGGGAATAGGGGGAAAAGGGTGGGAGTTCAGGAAAAGACACAGTGTCTGTCTGTACTTGATGCAAGGTCAGGAGTCCCAGACAGGGATAGAGGTCAGGGTTCACAGCAGGGCCAGCCAGCAGAGTAGGTGGGATTAGGTTTCACTCAGCAAGATGCTTTCTCTGCTCTCTTTTCACTCTGTCTAATTTCATCCCTTTTTTTCCCTCTCCGTCCTTCTCTCCCTCTCTCTGAAGTCTATCTGAGAGGGTCTTTCTGAAAGCATCTTGATCCTCGTCTACATAGAAACTTTCCCCAAAATGGAAAAATCTCAACAGCACAATAAATCCAAACCCTTCTGCGGTAGCTTGCCATCTATACCAGCAGCTTTTACAAGAGGCTACCTAATGTTTTGCTTAATGTCCTTGAGTAAATTCCTGTTGCATTCCGTCATTCGCTTAGCGAAGTTTGTGGACATCACTGATTCTATTCCCCTGCTGTCACGAATGCAAGTCTGTTGTTCATTTCACTGCTTTAAAACAAACCATCTGTGTGTCTGACAGGCGACGCTCCGTGGAAATACCTTCACCTACAGTGGGGAGAACAAGTATTTGATACACTTCCGATTTTGCAGGTTTTTCCATTTACAAAGCATGTACAATTCTGTTATTTTTATCATAGGTACTCTTCAACTGTGAGTGACGGAATCTAAAACAAAAATCCAGAAAATCCCTGTATGAATTTTAAGTAATTCTTTTGCATTTTATTGCATGGCATAAGTATATGATACATTAGAAAAGCAGAACTTAATATTTGGTACAGAAACCGTTTGCAATTACAGAGATCATACGTTTCCTGTAGTTCTTGACCTGGTTTGCACACACTGCAGAAGGGATTTTGGCCCACTCCACCATACAGACCTTCTCCAGATCCTTCAGGTTTCGGGGCTGTCGCTAGGCAATACGGACTTTCAGCTCCCTCCAAATATTTTCTACTGGGTTCAGGTCTGGAGACTGGCTAGGCCACTCCAGGACCTTGAGATGCTTCTTTCTGAGCCACTCCTTAGTTGCCCTGGCTGTGTGTTTCGGGTCGCTGTCATGCTGGAAGACCCAGCCACGACCCATCTTCAATGCTCTTACTGAGGGTAGGAGGTTGTTGGCCAAAATCTCGCGATACATGACCCCATCCATCCTCCCCTCAATACGGTGCAGTCGGCCTGTCCCCTTTGCAGAAAAGCATCCCCAAAGAATGATGTTTCCACCTCCATGCTTCACGGTTGGGATGGTGTTCTTGGGGTTGTACTCATCCTTTTTCTGCCTCCTAACACGGTAAGTGGAGAATAGACCAAAAAGCTCTATTTTAGTCTCATCAGACCACATGACCTTCTCCCATTCCTCCTCTGGATCATCCAGATGTTCATTGGAAAACTTCAAATGGGCCTGGACATGCGCTGGCTTGAGCAGGGGGGAACTTGCGTGTGCTGCAGGATTTTAATCCATGACGGCGTAGTGTGTTACTAATGGTTTTCTTTGAGACTGTGGTCCCAGCTCTCTTCAGGTCATTGACCAGGTCCTGCCATGTAGTTCTGGGCTGATCCCTCACCTTCCTCATTATCATTGATGCCCCATGAGGAGAGATCTTGCATGGAGCCCCAGAACGAGGGAGATTGACCATCATCTTGAATAATCATCTTCTTCCATTTTCTAATAATTGCGCCAGTTGTTATTAGAAAACAGTTGTTGCCTTCTCACCAAGCTGCTTGCCTATTGTCCTGTAGCCCATCCCAGTCTTGTGCAGGTCTACAATTTCATCCCTGATGTCCTTACACAGCTCTCTGGTCTTGGCCACTGTGGAGAGGTTGGAGTCTGTTTGATTGAGTGTGTGGACAGGTGTCTTTTATACAGGTAACGAGTTCAAACAGGTGTGTGAGAGCCAGAATTCTTACTGGTTGGTAGGTGATCAAATACTTATGTCATGCAATAAAATGTAAATTAATTATTTAAAAATCCTACAATGTGATTTTCTGGATTTTTGTACCTATGATAAAAATTACAGACCTCTACATGTTTTGTAAGTAGGAAAACCTGCAAAATAAAATACTTGTTTGATTTTGCAAAATACTTGATTTGCAAATACTTGTTCTCCCCACTGTATAACCCATTGAAAACCTTACTATATGGTGCTGCTCTGACCAGTGGTGGGCTGAGGAGGTAGGTCCCAATGGCCGGGCATTGACAGACTATTACATTCCAGTAGTGAGCACATTAAACTACACTGGAGGAATCTCAACCCAGCCAAACAGCCAAGCTACCTTCCAGCTGTTTCTGGACTGTGTCCAAAACCAAACAGTCGGCACTCAGAGTCTGTGCTGCCCGCTTTGTTTAGACAGAACCTGGTCCACTTTAACCCTGCATAGGGTACATCCCTGACCCTTTACTCCGTCTGGCTCTATCAACACCAGTCAAAGAGGATGAAGTGACTCCTAGATGCTCACCATATATGCCTTTAAGCATATTTAAAAATATGGATAATGTGAGGATTGAGGGAAGGTACCTATCTAGCTGACCCTAGATATTTGGTTAAGGGTGACTTGAAACGTTTGACCTTTTTTCTAGTGGTTCTCACCTGACAAAGCCCTGGCACTAACATACATACATTGGAGCAACAGCCCAGTCCCACTGCAGGCCAACAGCCCAGTCCCACTGCAGGCCAACATCCCAGTCCCACTGCAGGCCAACAGCCCAGTCCCACTGCAGACCAACAGCCCAGTCCTACTGCAGGCCAACAGCCCAGTCCTACTGCAGACCAACAGCCCAGTCTTACTGCAGACCAACAGCCCAGTCTTACTGCAGACCAACAGCCCAGTCTTACTGCAGACCAACAGCCCAGGCTTACTGCAGACCAACAGCCCAGTCTTACTGCAGACCAACAGCCCAGTCTTACTGCAGACCAACAGCCCAGTCTTACTGCAGACCAACAGCCCAGTCCTACTGCAGACCAACAGCCCAGTCTTACTGCAGACCAACAGCCCAGTCTTACTGCAGACCAACAGCCCAGTCTTACTGCAGACCAACAGCCCAGTCTTACTGCAGACCAACAGCCCAGTCTTACTGCAGACCAACAGCCCAGTCTTACTGCAGACCAACAGCCCAGTCTTACTGCAGACCAACAGCCCAGTCTTACTGCAGACCAACAGCCCAGTCTTACTGCAGACCAACAGCCCAGTCCTACTGCAGACACTTTACATAACCTGATCAGCACCAAGACAAATAGATCTCTGATTGCTTCCTCATGTCCCATCTGGGTTCTGTTAGGGGTGACAGGAGAGCAATGGAGGGTGGGGGAGGGGGTGGATGCCGACGGCTGCTTTTAAACACTGCCACTTTGCACAGGGGGGTTTTCAAACACACCATTGACCAGGCAGGGGCAATTACTGCCAATCGGCACTGTCGGCAGGACCGCTTTTCCCGTCAATAAAAACATTTTGGTTGGGAAGGCTTGGAAGTGTGCGGAGCCAGAGACCTACTCGCCCAGAGTTCTGACATTCCAGATAGGAAGCATGCAGTGTTTCAGACCTGGGGAATAAAAAGCCCTCAGATTTAAAAGAGGAAATCCAGGAGTGATTTTTCTGGAGAGAATGAAGCCACAGCCAGAGTGAGTAAATAGTGTGTGTGTATGTATGTGTGTGTGTGTGCTTGCGTGCATGCGTATGCATGTGTGAGTATATGTGTGCGTGTTGGTCTTTGAAAGGTACACAGATTTCAGATGCTAGACAAACTTCTTCCTTCTAGTTTGTTTCTTAACTTCTGACAGTGTTTGGCCCTGTATCCTCTTATGTTACCTAGAAGTAAAATAGCTGTGATTTAATGGCAGTTTGGCTTGTTCCCCTGATGGTAAGCGTTAGGATGTCGGGATGGTAAGCTGATCCTAGATATGAGCCGCCTTTGGGGGCCCCTTCTATACATCTGGGCCTGTAGGGAGGGGCACCTGATTTAACTCTGACCTCTAACCCCTAACCCCTGACACCTAACCCTCCACCTGTTTGTGGTCAAATTGTTTGTGGAGGCCATAACAACTAACTGTTCCATGACAACAACATAATAATTCACATTTATAGTAGTCCTGATGTCTCAAAAATGTTTTCAATGAAAATCTGTAACTCTCTAGGGCATTACTCCAAACAAACCAATCGTATCAGCATTTTGTAAGACGTTGACTGTCTTTGTCTTAAGAAAGTGCTCTATTTTAAAATATTAATAATAATGGTGCTCCTGAGTGCTCCTGAGTGACTGTATCCTGATGTTAAACACTGACAGTGCCGGGAACCCTGTGAAATGACCAGGTTGTCATCATGAAGATCTGAAATTATATTGAACTGAGCTTAAACTAAAATCTAAAAAGAAAACATCCGATATGTAAAATGTCCCCCTCTGTCACTGTCCCATGTACCACTCCACCTGCATACAATCACACTTCGGTAGGCCGTCTCTATCACCAAATCACCTGCACTTACCCACAGCACCACCTTCTGGCCATCCAACACCACACTGGGCTATAAAGACAGGTACTCGCAGCAATAGCTTCCAGTCATTAACAGTTCAAAAGTTGAATGTTTCACTTTTCCCCACAATACATCATTTTTTCTTCCTCCCTCCCCTCTTTCCTTCTCCCTCTCCTCCTCTGTCCTTGGCTGTATCCAGTTCACTGCTGGGAAACTTCCAAACAGTAGGACAATAACAATTGTTTGTTGTCACCACAGATACACACTTCCCTCCCTGAGCGGAGCATCTGGCTATTGTTAGCAGTAGCGCCGTCTCCCTAACCCCAGACTGGCCAAGCTCTCAGCGTGTGTTTTTCTGAGTGTTTATCTCATTCTGTATCTCTCACTAACTGACCGATAGATGGCCAGGATTACGACCTAATCAGGACAGTGTTTGTCTTGGTCTCACACCCCTTGGCCACACTGCCTACTTCTCTGTTCAGGAGTCTCTGATCCTGAACAGTCTTCTGCTCTCTACCAGGCCAGATGTGGCCTCTTATCAGATGATGAAAATCTGAGCTCTTATAACGACCATCTTTTCCCCATGCATCTTTTCTCCAGACTGATAGACCAGTGGGAACTTCTAGCTGATGAGTGTGAATAGAAGAAGGGAGGAAAGGGAGAGGGATACCAGTCAGCCCTCTGTTTCCCCTTATCGTGTGGGCTAGCCCTGAAGCCTGTAGTCACCTGTACAACTTAGTACTCCAACAGTTAACACTGTGTTCCTTCAGCCCATTGTATGTGTGTGTGTGTGTGTCAGAAGGGGTGGGGGGGGCTGTACAGACTCTGGTAGAAAGCCTTTAATCCTGGGGCTGTCAGGCCCAAACCCGGGTTGACGTCCCATTGATGTGTAACAGAACAAAACACAGGGCCCCTCACTAAGCCCCCGACCCGGGCCCCTCGACTCCCAGCCCCCCGACACTACCACAGGGGAGGGCATTCTTCCACCCGCACACACACATACACACACACACCCAAGGTAGGGCATTCCTCAGGCCCTAAGGGCCTCTTCTTAAAGGGGAAAACTCCACTACTAAACAACATAGACTACATGCGTTACACAACAACTACAGAAAAAGCACAGTATCAATTCATTAGAAAGCATAGAGCTTGTCCAGTGTAGCTCATTTGGTAGGGCATGGTGCTTACCATGCCGGGGTTGTGGGTTTGAATCTTGTAGGGGCCCATTTGAAGACAAAAAGTATGCACTCATTACTGTATGTTGCTCTAGATAAGAATGTCAGTGAAATGACTTGGAAATGTTATGATCATTTCAAAAAAAGAAAAAGGCACACAAGTGTTGTATCCAACAGAGCAAAAAAAAAAGTATAAACATGCCTAAACAATTCAAGACACTAAATGATTGCTTAAATTATTCAAACTATTTCACCAAAATGAAGAGAACAAGATGGAACAAGGTATCTGATAAATCAGCTGTGTTGTGCCAGTTCCCATATCCATCAAAATCCTCAGATCATCAGGCATTGTCTTGACAACCAAACCAGAAGGGGCAACAGTGAGTGCGATTACTGGAAGCTTGCTAGTTTGCTGTAGATTGGGATGGTGAATGAACATTCAACACACACTCAGGCAATGAGACTTGGCAGTTCAGCGCAATGCACTATTTTTAAGTATTTTAGGCCTTTTCCAAACCCTGGCCTTTAACTTAACCATTTGGATTCAATGCTTAAACTTAACCCATGAGCTTTTGGTTTTTAGCCATTTCCATACCTTGTTTTTAGCCATTTCCATAACATCTCAGAATGAATTCCTTAACTTAACCATTGACAATGTTTGCTTTCACATCATGTTGAGACAATTACCTCCCACTGGACAGACATCAAAAACCAACGTGAGACTGTGAACCAGCATCCACTCTGCTTACACATTCAGTGTGTCAGTCAGGGTGACTGACAGGTGACACAAGCAGAGACAACAGAGAAAGACTATTCACATAGCCCACTGTTATGTCGGACATACAAGAACATGTGTGAGTAAACGGGTGTGTGAGTTTGTACCAATTTATTTAGGACACACAAGAAAAGACAGAATGGCAGGTACTCTTACAGTTCATCAAAGCAGTGTTGTGTCAGATACAGAGAAAAATAAAAGGAAAAGGAAAGAAAGAGAAATAGAGACTGAGAGAGAAAGAAAAGCAAGAGATACAGAAAGACCGAAAGAGAGCGAATAAATAAGGAGACATTGAAAATTGAGTCAAGAAAATAGAACACGAGCTAAGGAGAGAAATATTTTACTGTATATGGAATAGATGGTTGAATGTGAAAAACTGAAGGATAAAAACATTGGTGAATACCAGGGATTTCAATAAGTGTGTGTGTGGCTGTATGTGACTGTATGTGTGTGTGTGTGTGTGTCCCACTGACCATCCATTAACGATACCGCTCCCCTTGAATATTCATGAGACACATTCAAATGCACAGGCACGACCATAGATCACTCTCACATACACACACACACACACACAACTCGCTCTATTTTTCTCCGTCTCAATCCCTCTGTCTCACACACACACAGTCACCCAAATGGTAGGCATAAGCTAGGCCTTGGTCACTGTAGCACTGGCGCTTGGTTCAGTTCATGAGACAGAAGAGAAACAGGTAGTGAGAGGGAGAAACTGTTGGGTCATTGAGGTGGATTGAGGTAGACACAGAATTACACATTTCATCCAGGTCAGAATACACATACTTACAACAGTAAGACAATTGAGAATGTGTTGTATACATGTTGCATCCTTTTCAAAACATCGAGAGAAAAAAATCTAGTTTACTAGACATGCCTGGGTGCCATACTCCCTAATTTGCGTACTACCACTACTGCTCTTTGAGTTCAACTTCAGAGAACCATAATTACAGACTATAGTGGTGGTTCCAATCCATGTGTCAACGCTGGTGAAAATTAATTTTTTTGGGGAACTGCCAATATAGAATTTATATAAACAATGTAATAAAAACACATATAATTACTAAATGTAACCTCTCTCAAATTCATAGACGGAGCTATGGAGGCAATGATGGATCATCTATTAGTTCAAAATGATATGTTTTGTTCAATTACTAGAATGCCCTGTTAATTACAGAGGGTATATTGGAAGCTATAATAAAGCAGATCTTCAGGCCACACACATGTTAAATATTTATTTGGCATGATGTGTCATCAACAATTATTAGGCTGCTGAAAATTGCAACAGATGTTATACCTTGGAAAAATAGTTTAGTTTCAGCCCGCTTCAAATAAATGCCCTAAAACACAAAAGACTCTCTCTCTCCTTCTCTCTACCCAATTACAGTGACAACAAATAGAGTACAGGCATGTGTGTTAGAATAACATTATAGAACCGTGTTCATTACATTTTCTGACATGTGTTCGCCAGTGAAAATTGGGAGAGCTTATTTACAGGGTGTATCACTGGTTGAACATTATAAATTGAAAAATATATATACTTACCCTATTTCTTTTTTCTTTCTTCCCTCAACGGAATAAGGTCATATGGCAACGTTTTACATTTAGGCCTGCTGGGCCCTAATAATACTTATGCTTTAGTTTGTAACCTTATGAATAGATTAAGAATTGGCTGTATCCAGTTCACTTAACATTAGCTCCATTCCTTGTATTATGTCATCAACGTCGTTAAGTTTGCAGGGAGACATTTTCTCTAGGGTTTGTTTATGTTTTCTGTAACTGTGTTTGGTGGTTGTGTTGCTGTATTCCTGTGATGCCTTTCACTTGCTCTATTGGGCATGTGTCTTCTGTGTGACATGCGGAGGACCTTTATTTTTTGGCAATGTTTTGACACATGCCCCTCAAAAGGTCTGAGCACGGTCCTGACTAACTAAATTATTAATATTGCTTGCATACATTATATTCCATCTTTTTCTTTTATATTTTTAGAGTCATATCATAATTGTTCTTTGTTTATTAATTTGCATGCTGTTCTATATTGGTCACATGCTTATGAATTCATCATATTGTATATGCTTGCATCCAATACTAGTACACAGTGACACATATCAGGTTTGTGCAGAGCGTTCATACAAAACAAATGCAATCATGTTGGACCTTATTAGTCCCTGAGGCAAATGTGTTCCCTGTGACAGAGACCTGTCAATTGAATTTGCACCATTCCCCCAAGTGTCACTAAATCGGCCCAATGGTTTTAAACTATTGTTTGTGACATTCTAACAAACACACAGAAACCATAGATATAGAACCAACAGATAAGGATTTCCCTGATATCCCCAATCTTCCAGTAGCAATGATCAATTTAATATACGAACATATCTGATAGCTCAGCTCAGAAATGTTATAATAATAAATAATAAGAGGCTAAAACCCTGGGGCACATGACAGTAAGAGGCTCGAGAGGCAGGGAGAAAATACATATTTGTATTGGATCTTTTTTTTTACCGCTACTTACTGGAAGGTTACAAGTTGGGCAGCGAGTGACTGACAAGCCAAATATAGAACTGTGCTGTGACACCAGCCATGCATTATTATCCATACAACAGTACAGTATGTCTCCAGAAATGTTTTGTAATCAATGGGACAGTTTACTCATGGGTATATTCTCAATGGTATATCACTGAATGGGAACTGCCATTAAGGGATTATATTTATATGGGTGATTGAGTCCGTCAAATTGTCTTTCACAAATTCCAACACACAATAGCCTGACTGAAAATAATTGCAGTAGTTTGGAAAGCTACTGCTGAAAACTACTAGCTAGCCAGCACATATTTTGTTCAGTAAATGTACTATTTTCGTTCTATTTTTTATATATATAATTTTCATTAATTTACAATACTATTTTAATAAATGTCAATGCAGGTTATAGTAATTGAAATCAATATAAATACAAACGCTGAAGTAGCCTAGTGTGTAATTTTAAATATCTGAGTTAATGTTTTAAACCCATAGGCTTATCTGAAAAAATAATTGGGCTGATCTCCATTTTATAGTTTCTCTTCTTTTGGCAAATAACATGTGCCACCTTGCGGTGGTCAATCAATTACATATTATTCTCTTTGCTTAAATATCCCAAATATGACTTCTTTGAGTATTTCATCTTAAGAACGTGTGAACAAAAGCCGTCTACACTCCGTCACATTAATAGTCGTCTGGGCTTATAATGCGCCAAATCCTCCATTTTGGCAAGTGTCCAGCCTTAGCGTCTCATTCGTGCCCTTTTCAAAAGTTGAATAGGAAAATTAAGCTGCAGCTCGTGATTAAATAATTGCCATGAAAATGGCCATATATTCAGCCCAGACAAAGGTCGCTTTTGGTTTGGAGGATTATTATTAAAACCCAAAACTGTAACAAACACCAGAGCCTCAGCCACCGAAGAAGGTGGGGGGAGAGCGAGAGGGCACATGGTATGAGGCTCTTTTTTGGTCGCGGGGCTCTGCCAACCCCAGTTAGTTGCTGATGATTCTTCCGTCCAACTGACTTCCCTACTCTTGATAAACACGTTTGATGCCGATTGTTTCAAAATAAAACCAAGCCTTTAGTGGTCGGGACGTTAGGGACCACATCAGAGTCGATCTGCTCTATCCCTAATGGCTTCATTAGCACTCTGATTCCCCACATTAGTTGTAAGAAACAACTTTCATCCCGCGCCGTAATCAGCCTACCCAGAAGAATAGAACACACGGACTTTGTGAAGTTTTTCCTTTGTGTTGTGTCTCGTTTAGAAAACAATAGAAGGCTCACTTCGGCAATAGCCTACCCGACTTCATCAAGTTGAATACCTGCTATTACACGATTAACACACTAAATTAGCCTATTGTGTAAATCGTCAACCCAACTCTGCGTTCAAATTAAGCAGGCTTTTATAAGAGAGCAGGCTGACCGAAATGTTTTTATCATTCTTTAATGTAAGGGATTAAAGTTTTCCAATGCCTGTAGGCGAGTACTTACGTAGGCGACAACACGCTGCATGCTGTGCTCCATGTTTAAATGCTCATATTATCATTATTAATATTAATTTCGTTGAATTATTCAGAAGATAACTCTAGCACCGACCTATATGAAAGTTTCCTCTTTTGAAACGTAATAAAAAGGTTTCTTATAAATATGAATAATTTGAAGTGCTTATTATTCCAAATTGCTCACGAAATCGGATTCATTGAGTGAGTCTTCATCATGCATTAACGACGTTAGATTACTACATCCAGGCCAATGACGGACAGACGTATATTAATGGACGGATTATTAAGAGTTGGTTATGTTCGAGAGCACGTGCTTTCAGCTTCCTCATCCATGATGTCATGTGAAGGCTAGGTCGCAGTGTTAACATTTCCTTAATAACCAGAATATATGTTTTTTAGGTTACAAAACCATACGTACGCAAGTCTTTAGGCGCATGTGCCGAAACATGACACTTCAAAACCTGGAGTTTAGATTACAAAATCAATAGTAGGCTATGTCATAATCAAATACGTACCGTGTTGTTATAGTGGGTAGATTTGGTTTGTCCTTTAAATTCGTGAGTAGGCTATAATAAAATCGTTGTGATGGTTTAATATTTTACCATTTACATCTTCCCATTCACAGGTTGAAATGGAAAATAAAACGTTAAACATGCTCTATGCCAACGGCAGACAATTTACTGGGTAATACGAATTAATTTTTCCCCGTAATCAAGTATCTCCTTCCTAGTTCATATTAACTCAATTTTACAGTTTTTGCATAGCACATTACTCAATTTATTGTAATCTCAATAAATGTAGGTCTATAGCCTATCTTCTACAGGCCTGTAAAACCTAAGCATATTGTCATTTGTATTTGGGCTTCACAACTTCGTTCAGTATATCGAGTTGTGCCTTTGCCTCATATTGCGTATTTTCAAAATAAAACTATCACACCCATATAGTGGAATCGGATGTTATTTTACTGTAAAAGACATTCAGAAAAGCACTCAGGGATCTTTTTTACACAAGGTATTTTTTAAATATGCATACATTTGGAAAACTGTATGATTGCGTCCTCTGGTGGGTAATTTAGTTAACTACATTTCAAATCATGGCAGGTAAGGTAGGGCTTGCTCTTACGAGTGGTACTACTATGGAACGCCAAAAGGGTCACAATCATCAGCTTAATACACTGTTATTGTGCCGAAAACCGTCCCCCTGCCAGGAAACTGCACCCCTTACTTGTGAACACGCACATACACTCTTTTCTCCATTGCTGCGACTTGCTTGCTTGTGGAGATGTTTGCCCTTTACTCTGTAGTCAGTTTGGCCTTCGTTTCACAGATCTTAGCTGAAGAAAAAAATATATATTTGTGTCCTTAACGACAACAGAAAATATATTACGTTACGCATTTTAGTAAAGACAATAATCGCTGTTGGTTTGCGTGGGAGACTCGCTGCAGTTTTCTGTTAGGCAATTTGTTTCAAGTGTATTAGTCTATAAATACATTTAATACAAAGTAATAAGACATAATCACTGATATTTTTCCCATGTCTTATTTGACTAGTACATTTGAAAGTGTGTCTGATTTATCATCTCATCATAACTGACAAAAATAATATGTGCCAATCATATCCTAACCTCCTGAGACCCAGCATAAAATATATTTGGGGATTTAGATTTATATATATTGTTTTATAGCACTAGTGCTTTGTGAATAACAAACATTACAAAAACAATCTATTTGTTAATGTATGTCTTCCCTGTCAAAATTACCCCACCCCCATCATTCTGGTCTGCCATAACAAAGGTATTTTGGTAGCTCATGTTGACCAGTATGTGTTACAAAAAGCAAATTGTAAGAGGGGTTGAATTTCGGCAAAGCCACTTCTCCTGCCTGCCAAATATCACCCCCCCCGCCCCCCATTTTTAGACAAAAATGTATGGCACACTTGAAATATGTTTGGTAGCTTGTGTTGACCCGTAGTGTTTCACAAAAAATATTTCACTCTAGTGACAAAAGGAAGCAAACTGTAAGTGGGGAGGTTACATTTCAACAAGCCCCTTTTCTTGCCTGCTGAAAATTACCCCCCCTTCCAATGTTAAGATTAAAAGGTCTAACACACTTCAAAATCATTTTGGTAGCTCATGTTGACCTGTAGTGTGTGCCACAAAAAGTATTTTACTACTGTAACAAAAGTGAGCACATTGTAAGGAGGGGTAACATTTTGACAATCTCATTTGCATGCCTGCCGAAAATTACACCCCTACCCGACTTGAGACTGGAATTTCTGGCAAACTTCGAATTAATTCTGGTAGCTCATGTTGACCACTAGTGTGTGCCACAAAAAGTATTTTTCTCCAGTGACATTCATTTACATCACAAAAAACAGCAAATGCAATTTTGAGCCACTGACTGGTCGCATATAGCAGATTGTTACTGAATTAAATTAACAGTGTCACAGTGATGGACACTGTTAATTTGATGTCTCCCACAGTGATGTCTCCCACAGTGATGTCTCCCGCAGTGATACAAGTGACATCTCGTCTGCTTGTATTGTGTCAGAAAATGTTGATTGAGTTGCATAGCCAATGAAGACAAGTGAGGCAGTTCCAGTGGGAGACATTTATGTCCATGCCTTAAAAATCTTTAAGCCACATAAACAAATAATGCAGATTTTTCTTGCCATCACTGTGACACTATTAGTGAGTGTTATTTTACAGCACAAAATATATGATTATTGTCTAAGTGTTAAGAACTGCTCGCTCTTTTTTTATCGGTTGTCTGAATTAATTGGCTTGCTCATACTTAAACCGTGCTGCCACAGGGAATAATTGTTTCAACCCTATATTGACAGTGGTTATGGATAAAAAAAACAATGGCAAACCAGATAATTTCATAAATTTTGAGTTTAGCTAATTTGTGGTAAAAACATTAAGAATGTTAAATAAAATTAGTATTTATTTTTACAAATACACTATCTCACAAAAGTGAGTACACCCCTCACATTTTTGCAAATATTTGATTATATATTTTCATGTGACACTAAGAAATGACACTTTGCTACAATGTAAAGTAGTGAGTGTATAGCTTGTATAACAGTGTACATTTGCTGTCCCCTCAAAATAACACAACACACAGCCATTAATGTCTAAACCGCTGGCTACAAAAGTGAGTACACCCCTAAGTGAAAATGTCCAAATTGCGCCCAACTAGCCATTTTCCCTCCCTGGTGTGACTCGTTAGTGTTACAAGGTCTCAGGTGTGAATGGGGAGCAGGTGTGTTAAATTTGGTGTCATCGCTCTCACACTCCCTCATACTGTTCACTGGAAGTTCAACATGGCACCTCATGGCAAAGGACTCCCTGAGGATCTGAAAAAAATAATTGTTGCTCTACATAAAGATGGCCTAGGCTATAAGAAGATTGCCAAGACCCTGAAACTGAGCTGCAGCACAGTGGCCAAGACCATACAGCGATTTAACAGGACAGATTCGACTCAGAACAGGCCTCGCCATGGTCAACCAAAGAAGTTGAGCGCACATGCTCAGAGTCATATCCAGAGGTTGTCTTTGGGAAATAGACGTTTGAGTGCTGCCAGCATTGCTGCAGCGGTTTAGGTATTAATTACATAATACATTACGTTCTAGTAGGATTTTCCTGACATTTCCTTAGTTGCATCTCAGAGCAAATGCCGTAGTCCACAGAGAGCTTCCAAAGCATCAGAGGGATCTCATTGAGAGAGGGATCTCAATATATCAGTCAGGAGAAGGGTACAAAAATTATTTCCAAAGCATTAGATATACCATGGAACACAGTGAATACAGTCATCATGAGGTGGAGAAAATATGGCAAAACAGAGACATTACCAAGAACTGGACGTCCCTCCAAAATGTATGAAAAGACGAGAAGAAAACTGGTCAGGGAGGCTTCCAAGAGGCCTACAGCAACATTCAAGGAACTGCAGGAATGTCTGGCAAGTACTGGCTACATGTGACAACAATATCCCATATTCTTCATATGATTGGGCTATGGGGTAGGGTGGGAAGGCGGAAGCCTTTTCTTATAAAGTAAAACATCCAAGCCCGGCTGATACAAACATCAAGTCCCCTAAAATCACATGGGAAACTGTGTTGTTGTCTGATGAAACCAGGTTGAACTTTTTGGCCATAATTCCAAAAGGTATGTTTGGCATCACAGAAAGAACACCATACCCACAGTGAAGCATGTTGGTGGCAGCATCATTCTTTGGGGCTGTTTTTCTTCAGCTGGAACCGGGGCCTTAGTCAGGCTGGAGGGAATTATGAACGGTTCCAAATACTTGGAAATTTTGGCACAATACTTTCAGGGGTCCGTTAGAAAGCTGAAAATTAAGAGGAAGTTCACCTTTCAGCACGACAACGACCCAAAGCACACATCCAAATCCACAAAAGCATGGCTTCACCAGAAGAAGATTAACGTTTTGGAATGGCACAGCCAGAGCCCAGACCTGAATCCAATTGAACATCTGTGGGATGATGTGAAAAGGGCTGTGCACAGGAGATGTCCTTGTAATCTGACAGATTTGGAGCACCTTTGCGTAGAAGAGTGGGCAAATATTACCACGTCAAGATATGCCATGCTAATAGACTCCTACCCAAAAAGACTGAGTGCTGTAATAAAATCAAAAGGTGCTTCAACAAAGTATGAGTTTAAGGGTGTGCACACTTATGCAACCAGGTTATTCTGAGTTATTTTTTTCGCTCAAAGATTTCAGTTTGATTTTCAATTAAATTGTTCACAGAACAAAGTTCTGACATGATTTATCTGTTTTCATTCTTTTACATCACAAGAACCTGGCATTTTAACAGGGGTGTGTATATTTTTATATCCACTGTAAATAATTTCCACTCATGGATGACTGTTTATCCATCAACATTGGAGGGTATCTTTGGCATGAAGCATCAGACAACAAAAATGAACAGAAAATGTGATTCATTTATTTGTAATTTGTATTTTTTTAAAGATTTTCTAAATTTTAATTTTTAATTTTTGGGGCATAGATCTAAATAACCTTTGCAATTAAAGATCATCATATACATTGTGAAAAAATATATATATATATATTTGAACTTCCTTTGTTTTTTTTTTCTCCACATAAAAACACACCATCTACATCCAAACATTTCCCTCCTCTCACCATCTTCCTTTTCTTTTCTCTGTCCATCCTCCCACTTATTTTACTCCATCTTTATCGTGCATTTAGTCACAATTTCAGCAGCATACTACAATCCTTCAATCATACACTCTATTGCAGATTGAATTCATAACAAACTGAATGGAATAGCCAATATTAAAAATAAAACAGAAAATATTCCACTCTCTCTCTCTGTCACTTCCTTGATTGCTGTCCCTCCCCTGTATCTCCCTGGCCCTGTTCCATCAAAGGAGTTGCTGGAACCCCCTCAAGAAAGGTACAGAAGTACTCTATTTTATTGAGCTCCGGCCTCTTCAACAGAAGGTGACATTTTGGCATATAGTAGAAAGCTATCAGCCCCATGTTACTGAGCAAACTGACAGAAACATGAACAATGGTGCGGTTCTTGACATTCAGACCGCTGTAGATCGGGATGAAGACCCCCCAAACCATGCAGTATGTCAGGGTGGCGAAGGTGATATCTCTGGCCAGGTTGTACTGTCGATGGGGCTTCATGGCCATGAAGGTACACATGAAGGACATGAGGGCCAGGAGGCCGTTGAAGCCCTGCATCAGGCCTAGACCTAACATGGGTTCAATAGGGCATTGCAGGAACGTCCTGATAAAATTCACGTCCATTCTGGCCAGGTACTGGGATAGAGACGGCCCTTCCTGGAGATAGTAGCCACAGATCCCAGCCTGCACTCCACAGCAGGCCAGTACCAGGAGCCAGCCTCCAAAGCCTCTCAGCGTTTCCATGTGAGAAGGAGCGTTCTCTGTGAACTCGGTCATGTACATTATCTGTCAGAAGGTTGTGGTACACAGCAAATTAGTCCTACATGGATTCATAATTCCTGGCCTAGATATTTTTAATCAAAGAAAACCCATTTGTCTATATAACGTCTGGCACAATCGTGGTGTTCTACCTGCTTGGGCCTTACCTGAAGAGCGATGCCTAGGATGGTAGAGAGGGCGACGGTGTGGGTGATGGAGGTAAGTGGCAGCTGCAGATGACACACCACATCCCCCGGCTGGACCAGGAACAGCAGCAGGCAGACACAGCCTCCCATCAGGCTGAGCAGGGCCACACCACCCACAGGCCCCCCAGAGGCCCTCACCAGTGGAGACCCCCAGTGCTGCAGGAACAGGACGCACACAGCAGTCTGACAGGATAGCAGCAACACCATGGCCAGCAGAAGCCCCAAGGACTCAGGTTGGTCCCATGTCAGGAAGTCAAAGATGGGCTTGGTACAGTTGGTGCTACGCTCCAGAGACCACTCGCCCTTCACACACCAGGTACATTGGATGTCCACTTGGAGTCAGAGAGGGTGTGGAAACGTGTTGGCAATGACAGAACCAGAGGAGAATATCTCAAGGAGCGTCTTATAAGGCCAACGCTTCCACATATTTAGATTTATTATGCATTTTGTTTTTAGAAAAAATCCTCCTCCGCATGTAACAAATGTGAAAAACCAATTATTGTTTCAGCATAGTAGTGGAGGAAAAGATCAAAGAAATCTATAAACCTAAATCACCAAGGGTGATGGCCTTTTTAGATTGATGGAAAATACCTACTTGTGTTATTCTGGAAGGTGCCCGGTAAACAGTCAAAGCAGTCATAGCAGCAGGAATCAAAGCCTTTTACTCTACGCACCTGGCCAGGTTCACACTCGAAGGAACATGCCGATTCAGGGGCCTGCAATAGAGGTTGGCTCAGACCAAATGTTGTAGTAAACACTTCAGTCAAAGTTTTTTGTAAAACATTTATGCACCTTGAACCAATAGTGGTGAAAATGGAAAATGCTTAAAAACAAAAATAAAATGCTATTTATAACTGAGGTTAAAATGTACAAAGCCAGTAAAGTGAAACATCATTTTCGCTGCTAGGTTTGGCCTGGAAGTTACCTTAGTACTGCCTGTATGCCACTGGATGAGTGTGTTGTTGATTGACAGACTCTTATAGAAGACACCAACATCTTTAAAACTCAGACTTTGATTTGTCCAGATCCACTGTATTATGTTGAAACCAATGTTTGGGTTTCCATTACTGTCAAACTCAAGTTGTCGTCCAAGTACAGTGAAATGTACCTTCCGCAACGCCTTCAACAGCTGCAGGGGAGAGTGTTGTTTAAAACATGTGGAAGAGCACCGCCTCACTTAATCATTGTCTACATAAAGATAACTGGATGAGGGTACCTGCCAGGGATAGACTTGGCTTTTTTTGCCCCTCAGGCAACTATTGGCATTGCACTCAAGCACGTTGTGCAGCGCATGTGCAACGCAGTAGATGGCAGCATATATACTGAAAGCTGTCCTCTGCAGTACCGGCTTTGTCACAAGGCTCATGTTGTCTGGTGACAGGTTCCAGCACTCTGGGCATTGTTGCATCATGAAGGTTGGGTCAGCGTCTGGACCCGGAGGAGGCTGGCTGGCCGACTCCTCCCTGATCCGGGTGAAGAGTTCCATGGTGTATGGTGTAAGCAGGTCTAGGTCCGGGCTCTGGACAGTGAAGCCGATGATGGTGCCCACAGTGTGGATGTTAGGGAGAGAGGACACGTCCGTTTGCAGGGCCCAATTATCGCTGGCCAACCACACCGCTTTCAGATTCCTCTTGATCACCTGATAACAAACAGCATGCTCGTCTCTTACGTGCCTCAGTTCTTACAGACAAGCATGTTAGTGTAAACCTCTAACAAGTACCCAAATACTGCAAACGTAGCATTATGGTGCCTTAAAAATAACCAATGCATTGGCTGTACCAAGCTTTTCGAATAGCTTGTGAGTGAGAAAGTGGTCAAAAGTTTGCCTCAGGCGCTCTTGTGTGGCGGTACAACTGACCTCGGTGAAGAAGGCTCGTGCAGGCTGGGCGAGGGAGAAGACCACCACCACCTCCACCAAGTTGTCAATGATGTTGTCCACGATTTCTCTGACCACCGGCTCTGGGTCACCGAAGACGGGGATTAACCCCTTGTAAGCCACACAGATCTGACTATCTGTAGCCAGGGAGGAGAACAGGAGCTGGCCGTTGCTCCCGTACTCATCCTCACTGCCCACCACGGCCACCCAGTTCCATTGAAACTTTATCAGCAGCTCTACCATGGCCTGGACTTGCCTCTTGTTACTGGGCACAGTGCGCAGGAAAGATGGGTACAGACTCGTGTCGCTGAAGGTTTCACTGGTTGCTCCGTAGCTGACCTATTGAGAACAGAGGGCAGATGGTAATTAGACACTAGAAGCAAGAGTAGATACAAAAATTATTGTGTCTGCACTCAGTGCAGTTGTATTTCACATTATCATCTGTTTCACTGCAGAACACTGTTTAATTGAAATCCAAGTTGTGAGACGGTAATTGAAACGACAAATACGGGTGATTCACTTTGCATAACAAATACAGCTCCGGAAAAAAGATTAAGAGACCACTGCACCTTTTTCTTTCCTTTCCAAAAAAAGTAAAAAGGGAAAGTTTTGAGTGAGGAACAGAAGCGTTCAATTTGCAGTGGTCTCTTAATTTTAACCCTTCTGTTCCTCACTCAAAACCTTCCTTTTTGACTTTTTTGGCAAAGAAAGAAAAAGGTGCAGTGGTCTCTTAATTCTTTCCAGAGATGTATATATTTAGGAAGACATTGTTTGCATTTAAAGTGAGTTGTACGTGATGAGGCCAAACTAACCAATGGCATGAGGAAGAATCCCAGTAGTTGTCCTATTGCGAAGGTCATCTCTGAGGAGAACGGACCAATGACAGCCACCACACGGGTCATGTAATCTGTGTAGTTACACATGACAGCCAGCTCCCCACTGGAGCCCTGAGTAAGGAAGTAGAGCGTGGGCTTCACAATGACAGCAGACTGGCTACAGGTGTCGAACAGCTCATAGCCCAGCCTGATGCCAGGGAGCAGGTTGGAGTTGGCGTTGATCTCATCCACTGTGAACTTCATTACCAGGGCCATGCCCAAACCATAACTGTTAAGACTGCCAGGCCAAGGACAGACATAGAGGGCTGTTACTGTTCTACTATTCACAGATTGCAGATTCAAACACACGAGAAGGACAGTTTGAATCAGCTAATTGAATTAATCTACAGCATCTAAATCTATAGGATTAATCAATCTAATACAATTAGTATTCAGTATTTAGACACAAGCCATATGGCAGAGTCCTATTAAGGACATGAAAACATTTCTGTACCTGTCACATATAATGCTGTCCGGTTGTAATCTTTGGCTCAGGTTGCTGGTTAACTCATTAAGTGGGAAGAGCCCCCCAAGGAGGATATCTCCTGAGGCGTTGAACAGGTTGGTGGTGATGTTCTGGAACCATGGTGGAGAGTCCTGACCACACACTGCTCCAAACACCCAGCACACAACTAGCAGTATCCGTGGCCCGACCATACTGCTGAGGACAGCAAGAGACATCACAAGGGTCTTGGCCCACATCAAAGACGACATGTTGCATTTAGAGAGAGGATGTGAAGGAAAGCGTACAGGAGGGGGTTAAGAATCAGCTGATTCTGACATTGTAAGTTACAAAGTGCTTGGGGTGCTTACCTGTGAAGGCCAGCAAGTTGACGATAATAGTTGGAGTCTCGGTCAGCGGGCACCTCCTGTGTCTTGTCTGTGTTGAGTGGTAAGTACCAGGCAGCAGACTGCCTTGCGACGTAATACAGTTCTCACCACAGGTGTGCTGTTGGTGTCAACATGCTGCCGGATGAGCATTTTACAGTGAAATTTGTGGTGCTCATGAAGATGTTTGAAACAAGACACCAGGTTTTTAAAAATCAATACGTGACATGTCATTAGCACACACATCCAAAGCATCCAATTTGCATCAGGTTAGATTAACAAGGTTTATTACTGTGGTGCTTGGCTGAAGTAGGAGGTGAAAAAGAATTAGCTATGAGACAGTAAACTTAACAGGTGGATTTCATTACAAAGTCCTAAGATATAATTTAGGGAGTTAGCAAATCAGATGCCTTTTCTGCTGCAGCCTTCCCTAGCCATCACAATTTGGCCCTGTGTCAAAGTTGCTCAGATCCTTACGCTTGCCCATTTTTCCTGCTTCTAACACATCATCTTTGAGGACAGAATCTCATATACACATATATATATATATATATATATATAGTATCTCACAAAAGTGAGTGCACCCCTCACATTTTTGTAAATATTTGATTATATCTTTTCATGTGACAGCACTGAAGAAATGACACTTTGCTACAATGTAAAGTAGTGAGTGTACAGCTTGTGTAACAGGTTAAATTTGCTGTCCCCTCAAAATAATACAACACACATGAAAAGATATAAGCAAATATATTAGGGGTGTACTCACTTTTGTGAGATACTATATCTATATATACAGCTCCGGAAAAAAATTAAGAGACCACTGCACCTTTTTTTAACAGAAGCGGTTGATTTGCAGTGGTTTCTTAATTTTAACCCTTCTTTTCCTCACTCAAAACCTTCCTTTTTTACTTTTTTTGGAAAGGAAAGGAAAAGGTGCAGTGGTCTCTCAATTCTTTCCAGAGATGTATGTATACATTTATATTTATATATAAAGTTTTCACTATACGTGGAATATTACTGGGGTTTTCAATATACAATTTTCTTTATTTGGACTGCGCATTTGTGAAACGAATTTCAGAAACAAAATAAATAGAGAATTATGATGGCATAAGGTCTGTCCATGATGTTGCCTCTGAACAACTTACTCCCATCACAGTAAACAAACACTTTTTCAGGAAGTAAGGTTGCCTTTTTCAGTCCACAACAGGGGTTGCTTGGTGTATTAATCAATCAATCACATTTATTTAGAATGCCCTTTTTACATCAGCCATTGTCACAAAGTGCTTTTACAGAAACACCTAGCCTGAAACCCCAAGGAGCAAGCAACAACAATGTTGAAGCACAGTGGCTAGGAAAAACTCCCTGAGAGGGGCTGAAATTATGGAAAAAACCTGGAGGGACCAGGCTCAGTGGGGTGACCAGTCCTCTTCTGGCTGTGCCGGGTGAACATTTTAAGAGTACAAGTTGTAATAATTAATGAATGCACTTGGGTTGTGTCCAGAGTCAATAAATCCTCAGCCAGGTCAGAAGCATGACCAGACAGACAAGGACTGGGACAACCAGCAGCTGGAATCATCAGGTATCGTCTTGATCTGCAACACAGACAGGAGGACTTTGGACAGTGGCAGTTACGAGTCTGGTGTAGACATGGTTGGCTCCTGAGAAACTGCACAAACAACACTAGTCCTGTTAAATATCCCCAAAAACATTGGTTGCTAATACACAATTGGAATTCTATAGATTATTAGAGTCAAATTATTGTATTACTAAAATTCTATAAATTCAAAATCTTATTGAACTTTGAATGTCTACATTTTCTACACAGAACAGAGGACTTTTCCTAATACAAACCAAAGGAACAGTAGGATGCAGACAAAACAGTCCTGTGATGACAACTGTCCTCAGCTCAACAAAAACAAAAAACAAACAAATACACTCACCTAAAGGATTATTAGGAACACCATACTAATACTGTGTTTGACCCCCTTTCGCCTTCAGAACTGCCTTAATTCTAAGTGGCATTGGTGCTGAAAGCATTCTTTAGAAATGTTGGCCCATATTGATAGGATAGCATCTTGCAGTTGATCGAGATTTGTGGGATGCACATCCAGGGCACAAAGCTCCCGTTCCACCACATCCCAAAGATGCTCTATTGGGTTGAGATCTGGTGACTGTGGGGGCCATTTCAGTACAGTGAACTCATTGTCATGTTCAAGAAACCAATTTGAAATGATTCGAGTTTTGTGACATGGTGCATTATCCTGCTGGAAGTAGCCATCAGAGGATGGGTACATGGTGGTCATTAAGGGATGGACATGGTCAGAAACAATGCTCAGGTAGGCTGTGGCATTTAAACTATGCCCAATTGGCACTAAGGGGCCTAAAGTGTGCCAAGAAAACATCCCCCACACCATTACACCACAACCAGCAGCCTGCACAGTGGTAACAAGGCATGATGGATCCATGTTCTCATTCTGTTTACCCCAAATTCTGACTCTACCATCTGAATATCTAAACAGAAATCGAGACTCATCAGACCAGGCAACATTCTTCCAGTCTTCAACTGTCCAATTTTGGTGAGCTCGTGCAAATTGTAGCCTCTTTTTCCTATTTGTAGTGGAGATGAGTGGTACCCGGTGGGGTCTTCTGCTGTTGTAGCCCATCCGCCTCAAGGTTGTGCGTGTTGTGGCTTCACAAATGCTTTGCTGCATACTTTGGTTTCAGTCAAAGTTCCTCTTATTTCAGTCAAAGTTGCTCTTCTATCAGCTTGAATCAGTCGGCCCATTCTCCTCTGACCTCAAGCATCAACAAGGCATTTTCGCCCACAGGACTGCCGCATACTGGATGTTTTTTCCTTTTCAAACCATTCTTTGTAAACCCTAGAAATGGTTGTGCGTGAAAATCCCAGTAACTGAGCAGATTGTGAAATACTCAGACCGGCCCGTCTGGCACCAACAACCATGCCACGCTCAGAATTGCTTAAATCACCTTTCTTTCCCATTCTGACATTCAGTTTGGAGTTCAGGAGATTGTCTTGACCAGGACCACACCCCTAAATGCATTGAAGCAACTGCCATGTGATTGGTTGATTAGATAATTGTATTAATGAGAAATTGAACAGGTGTTCCTAATAATCCTTTAGGTGAGTGTATATTAAAAATAATAAGAAAAAAAATACATAAAACAAAAACACAGTGTACTCCTCGTATCACTTCACAGCTCAGGAGCCAGCAAGGGGAACCATTTCATTCAATATTCCTTGAAGTGCTTTGTCAGTAAAATACTGGAGATGTTGTCTGTATTCTGTCCAATTTCTTTCTGACCTTTTGTTTGTCATATTCAACTGATCACATTTACAGTGAATGCAATGTTCAGTTTTTTCACAATTTATATTTACAGCTGGGCATTCTACTTCTATTACTGATATTACTTCTATTATTGAGTAATGCTGACTTGCAGCTAATTGTTGATTTGTAGCACCTAGTGTGTTGAATAGGTCATGTTCAGTTATAAAATCTTCTTAAATGTTGCTAATAGACATTCCATTACACAATTGACATGATTGTTTATTCTTCCTTGTTAGCGTTTGTTTGTTTGTTATACATACTGTTGCATATTTCATAGCAAATCTGGACATTCTAAAACTTGAATCCTGCTGAAGCCACCCCAGTTCTACTGTTCTTATCTGTCTGGACCTGTGATTTACACTGCACTACTGTGAGTCCATCAGTCAAATATGAAACCTATTACAAAGAATATTAAATGCCTCCGAAGTAAGGACTGGGCAAGAAGTGATCTGTTAGATTTTTGGTAAAAGTAAAGGCTCTCAAGCTGAAGATTGGGGTTCTGTTCCCTCCTACAAACATGTTGCCCAACTGCAGGGCTGATCTCCCAGCTATGAAAGGCTATTCAAAGGATGAATGGAAACGGAAGTTAATTACAAATTGTCTTTAAAAGTTACAGCTTATTAGCCCTGCCTATTTAAGCCTTTTTTATCACTTCTTGCCCAGTCCTTATTTCTGAGGCATTTAATATTCTTTGTAATAGGTTTCATATTTGACTGATGGACTCACAGTAGTGCCGTGTAAATCACAGGTCCAGACAGATATGAACAGTTGGCAGATCCTCTTTATCTGATGTAAGACATAATGTTTTTTCTTGCGCAAAAGTCTAGGGTTCAATTCCCACTGGTGACAGATGTATGCTTCAGCTGAACACATGAAGCAGTCTTAAAACATTTCATAAGAAGTTCAAAAGAAGTCCAATGTGTTGGTGTCATTTTCTGACAGAAATGCACATTGTTTGAATCCCAAGGTAAAATTCAGACGGCGTGGTTATCACTTAATGCGGTCAATCTGGTTTACTTAAATATTGTTGGAAAATTGAGAAACTACCAAAAGTTATCATTAGCATATAACTTTTTCCTCACAAATTGTAAATGTACAATAAATCCATTGAACTAGAGACTTTGCTCCTATAAAAAAGTTAAATAAAACATTGGAACAGCTAACTCTATACATTTATGTTTTATTTGGAAGAGATAGTCACACCCCCCAACCATAATAGGCTCTTTGAATACAACAGGTTTTACTTAGAACTCTTTGCCTAACAAAGAACACTTGGCTTTCAAAAAGGTTTATTCAAATGAAATGGTTGATGGTAGAAAACGTATCCATTGGCAGCTAACCTTTTAGTTAGTTGCCAATGGATAAGTGTACACAAATATTTCATTCATAGTTTCTTTTTGGATACATTTTGTTTTATCAGACTGAAAATATCTGCTTTAACCTCATATTACAAAAAAGAAATAACCACACAGGATTGAAAATCTGCCCGTCATCCCTCTTTTCAAAGCTAAACCCTGCTTGTTATACCTCTATGCTGACCTGCCACTTTAATGTTTCTGAATGCCTGTTCAACAAAACGTTAACCCACTTAGTCCCAGTGTTTTCTGGGCAGATCAGTTAGACCAGAGCTGTTCATGGGCGTATCTCAGCATCTCTAAAGATCTTAAAAAACATCATATCTGCTTTAGATAAAAACTGTATTTTCAGTGTTCCAGTGTCTGGAACAAATTGCGAAAGACTCTTGAACTTGAATATCTCATCACACTTTAATAAATGTGCCGCTATCTGATCTATGTATCCTGTGAATGCGTCAAACCTATCTGTTGATCTGTCCCACTGTATTTAATGTTATTTGATATTTATTATCTGTTTACCTTGTAAATTGGGTTAATTTCTATTTTGTTTTACATACTTTGTGCATTTTTATGTATGTCTTCTTATCAACTTGCGATTGAATGCCTTTGGCCAGGTCATCATCGGAAATCCTAATTGGTTTTCAGTTGACTAAAGACTGCCTAAATAATTCTGTATGCATTTCAGAGGAACCATCTCTCAGCCTTTTGACCGCTTTTAATTGTTTCAGTTAAGGCTGAAGTATTCCGTGTGATGTTTGCATGTTTGTATTCAACCTGGGATACTAGATATACCAGTGTTTTGCATTATTGTTTGCATGTCATTTTACATGTCCATTTGCCTCCAGGCAGATGGTCACATTCCCAGGTTCTTCCAGATATAATGCATCAAACAATAAACACCTTACAGATTTAAACACCTTCCACTGAAAGTAAATACATTTATGTCTGTAGGGATCAGACTAGTACGCACAGACACTGCTGTATAATAGGTCTGAATTGAAATGTACCTATTTAGTTGGATAATACATGATGTCTGAAAGCATGTATGAAGTAGGTGTTTGTTTTGGTTACTAGTTAAAACAGGTACTGTTGTACTTCCTGTATCTTGTCTGACATCTTGACGTAAGCAAGTAGACACATACCAAAGCTTGTGGAGAAACCCTCGATGTTCCACTTCAGTACTGCATGTCTACTTTCTGCCTATGTGTGTATGTATTTATTTCTTTTACAGCATTCCACCAATTTATGATTTATTTTATTATTGTTCGAAATGTTTCCACTCCAGTGAGGTGTGTTTTACATTGTGTACATTGTGTACAGTGTTCCCGTGATGCAGCAGTATGGTGCACAGGTTGTCGACTCAGATAATAATCTTGTTTGTGAATGGAAACTTTTTTGTTGGTTGTTTGGTAGCCTAAGTCATAAATCCACCCCCAGCCCTTCCTGTGATAAGGTTCCACAGCACCCACGCACCCACACACAGGTATACACATGAGCATACACTAAAAGTCTGATTATAGACGTGGATCACATTTCCACCAACATTACGTTATTTCAACATTAAGAATTCAAATTCAGGATTCATCTAACTTGAACTTTCAGATCTCAACATGATCCCCAAATATCCGACTGGCCCGGCATACAGGAACATTTCTAAGAGTAATATACAGTATGTACATTTTAACACAAACCAGCATGCGGTTTCACCACTGGGTGTCAGGTGTGGGTCACAAAACATTGACACTCAGTGTATCACTGTGGACTCTAGATAGAGAGAATCCTCTGTAGCATGTTGTGATGTTAATAGTATTCCCCGTAATGAAAGACATACTACTTGTGTTATTCTTAGACGTCAGAACCCTGATGTGGAGAGCCGATCAGAGTCCAAGTGGTGTGTTGGTGGGTGAGGGGGGCTTCCCAAGGGCTGTTGTTAGTGAGCATAGTGTGTATACATGGAGGCTGTTTGAACAGTAGATAACAGAGGTTAGTGTCCCTGTATAACACTAGTTGTTTGACAAACATAATGGTCTGGCTAACGAAAACATTTGATTAGACTGTTGTTCTCCATTGGTCAACGTCATGGCCTGCGTGGGAGTGTGGTTTATTGCATGTTTTACAGAGGCAGAAGAGAAGACATCATTCCACATTTACATGTAACCAAAAATCGTAGAGGGATGGGTTCTACTAGTTTGTTAATGTCTGGAACCCTGCAAGTCTGTACAGAGCTAACCAACATTTAAAAACAAATACTGTGGCTGCTACAAACACTGTGACTGTTACAAAACACTGAATGTTACAAAACATTGTGATCGCTACAAACACTGTGACTGCTACAAAACACTGAATGTTACAAAACATTGTGACCGCTACAAACACTGGGACTGCTACAAAACACTACAAATGTTACAAAAGACTGTACGTTTAAATGTAAACAAAAATATATAGGGATGGGTTCTACTAGTTTGTTAATGTCTGGAACCATGCAAGTCTGTAAAGAGCTGACCAACATTTAAAAGCAAACACTGTGGCTGCTACAAACACTGTGACTGCTACAAAACACTGAATGTTACAAAACATTGTGACAGGTACAAACACTGTGACTGCTGCAAAACACTGTGGCTGTTACAATGCACGGCTGCAGTGGCTAAACATTGTGACTTTTTTCCACACTACTAAACTAAAAAAACTCTGTGATTGTTCCTAAACACGTTGACTGTACCATTGACTTCGCTGTGAGCTGAGAGAAAACATGCTCAGTGCCCTTGCTGCTCGCTCATCATCACCCTCCCCCACACTCACCCTCTGATCGCAGAATGGCCGATCACTGTGGCTCTAATCTCCTTCGTTGGCCAGAGGAACAGTGGGCCCGTTGTGGACACACTGGCCTCATACCCCACAGGGCCTGTGATTAACCAGCCTGAGCAGAGCAGAGGACAGCCAGTCCAGCCCAGGAGTGGAATACTAAAATGCGCTGCTGGACATGAGGCCATCTGTCTTGATCGACTCCAGTGCCTGGCACTGCATCGGGAAAGTGTGGGAAAGAGGGGGTCCTGCTTTGCCAAGGCAGGGAGGCCATGCAGTACAAACCCAGCTGTGCTGTAGATTACACCATGCAGTTGACATTCCACTGCTCAGATTAACGACTACATCATCAATAGTCTATCAAGTCTTCTGAGGTAAATGGGACTATTCACGACAGAACAGCAACGGTAAACATGAGTTACCTGCCTGAGGCTAACACACTGTGGCATTTACCCTGCCTCCAAGGGTTGGACACATGATTCATCCTCACTTCCTCTCTGGTGGTCTAACCTGTTCTTCCAGCCATTAATGAGTGTGTGTGGTTGTGTATGTGTGTGTTGGGGTTTGTGCATTTAGTATTTTATATGAGCGCAGTACGTGCATAAGAATGTAGACATGCATAGTTGTCAAATGATTTCAATTCATTAAGTTAGCGATGTAAGACACTTCTACAGTTCACGGCTGCATGCCCTCCTAGGAGGGGATGGAAAAATGCAGTTCTTCTTTTAATCTGACCTGTAACCTATTATCTGACATTTACCAAAATTCATGGAATCCACTTTGGTTGAAGTTGTTGCATCATTTCCATGACCTAGGACTAGCCTTGTGAGAGGATTCGTTTTTTGTCAGGAAGAAGTTGCCCATTGTTATCGCGGCAAAAAGCAATGTGCTGTTCAAACTGGGGAAATATAAGGGACAAGTATGTATGTCAGTCTCTGTGTGTGTGTGTGTGTGTGTGCATAGTGGCTTTTGCACTTTGTAGGCAACTCAATTCGAGGGGGAGTTATCCTTGTATATTGGCAAGAGCTTGTGAGAGGTAGTAGGCACTTTACAATAGTGAGGCCTGCAGTACCAGTTGGGTAAGCGGCTCCAAACGTTTGACTGGTACTGTATATTAGTGGCAGAGTAAATGCATGGGAAAGAAACATGTGAGGAAGTATGAATCTGCATGTTAAAAATAAAAGGGAGATTGTATGAGGTGGTGTTAAGGAGAGAGTGAACGAGGGAGTGTGTTGAGAGGTTGGAGAGGGAGCAAAGATTGATTACATTGAATGCCTGACTGTTGATACTGCATGTTGGCTGAGGTTATCAGTAGCTGTGCAAACGTTCAGGACACTGAGGACAAATGATGCCCAGAACTACTGTTCTTTTTACTGTAAATAATATGTGTGCATTATGCAACACTCTCTCTGACAGACTGCTTGCTCAATAACACCTAGGTAAGGGGACTGTTGCACGTGTTTGTCAGTACAGCTAACAGGGAGGTCAGGGAGGAGCAGCAAAAGTGTTGGGCGGTAGAACACCACAACGTTGTTCATTTAATAGGATTCCTTGCTACTCTACAGCAGGCGTTGTTCAATATGATCGTCATTGGAATGTTTGTCTTTTCACCAACACTATCCTTTGTCAGAACTGGCAAATTGAAAATGGCACACGTAATACCGGTGGCAGTCCAGTGTGATTGCACTGCAGTCAGGTTTCATATGAATGTATAACTCATTTTGTGAACGAATCCATTTTAAAAGTTAAGGTAACCCTGAAGAGCTAATGATGAATTGGAAATATGCAAGCAAACATCATTAATCTGTGAGTTGATTAAGAATCTTTAGGATTATTCCAGGCATTCATAGAGACAGAGAGAGGGAAAGAGAGGGAGAGATGCCTTGGCTTGAAGGCCAACAACACCATCGTTTATTTGACTTATTAGTTCATGGAAGACCAATAGACAGTGCAGATATATCTCAAAAGAGCAGAACAGAAGCAAGAAAGAGTGAGCAATTCTGTTGTTGACCCTTTTATAATCTCTGACTTGTTACTGGGACCTTTGCAGCAAGAGATTTTCAATCATCAACATACTGCTGTGACACATTCTTCAATGGTGCTCTTACATATTGTATTAACTTTTTTGTATATTTCATACAAAATATTTAACTTTTAAATTGACTTTAATGGGATTTCTGAGATTTCTATAGCTTCCATTGTGACAATCACCACTAACAGTTAATTCACTTGAACCCCTTTCCCAACAATTTTTCCATTCATCTACACACAACACTCAAATATCAGAACTACATAAGTCTCCAATCCCCCTTATTACATTTTTACTTGGTGAAAGCACCTTTTGCGTTCATTTAAGCTGTTACATTAGGATAGGTCTCTTCCAACATTGCACACCTACTTTTGACAATATTTAACCTTTACTCCAAACATAAAATGTGTTGAGTCCATGGGATTCCTTCGTAAGCGTCGATAGATGGCATTTATGACAGGGCTAGGACTGGTCCACTCAAATGTATTCACTTTTTTTGTCCCTTAGCTCCCTTAGCATTTGGACATGTGTTGAAATTGAACAGAGGCCAACTGACTTTGTTAATTTTTTTATTTTGAATGTGATTGGCTGTACCTGAACTAATGTAATGCTGTAAAAAGGGTGGTGAAGACTCACCTATTTATCATATTTCAGATTTGCATTTTTACTAAACATTTCATTTGTCATTAATAAATATCCCCATAAAATGTGTGGAATATTGTATGTAGCAAGAATGATGTATCGCTTGAAACATGTGTAGACTCCAGTATAATCATTTGAACATTAGTGTTCGACATTAGTGCACTCACACAAGCTACCAAGTGAAGTCCCATCAATAGGTCTATCACTCTTGCTGATGTTGGACCTTTGCTGACATTATCACCAATGGCCACTTCATAGCTGGTTTGATAACTGTTACATGGGTGAAATTTGGAATGAGATATCTAGCTTGAGTTGGTTTCTGTCTCAAAAAAGCCATAAAAAGTTGCCCCTGGGTGTCTAATCGGTACTTCCCAGCTTGTCCGTAGAACGAGTTTAGAAGGTGTGAGTGTAACAGACTTAAGAATGTACCGTAAGTTCACTCCACAGCTAGTTGGAAAGGGTGCCAGTGGGGCTTTACAAGTGGTGCTTTTTGTATTCCTGAAACGGTTGGAACGTTGTCAAGGAGAGTGATCCGGTGTTTTGCGAAGCGGAGGACAACAATTTCACGCCCAGTGGGAAAATACATTTTGAAATTTGTTAACATGTACTGACTTTCGTGAATTTTTTTATAATTTGACTATAGCCATATTATGTATCAGTAATTAAAGAATGTTGAGTACAGTAGAATCCTCTTGAATCAGAGGTGGTTACTCTAAAACTTGCATATTTTGACATTAGATTTACAGCATATTGTAGTTTTACTGAATGTGTGTGCTCATTGAATTTTATATGAATCCTGTTGGATCTTTTTTTTTTTATCCTGATACACTTTAGAAGGTGGTTAAATCACCATTGAAAGGCCATATAAATACCTACAAATATGGTACCAATGCTTCAGAAGGTCTGTATCTGTATATATAAATGTTGGATTTAACTACCTATCAATTTACCAGTAGAAAGGCTTCCGATTCCACCCCATGTTTCCAATGGTACAAGTGATGGAGGCAGCAGCATATATCACTACACCACCTGAGGCCACACAAAACTGGGAGCTTTCACTGCATTTACTTTAACCATAAACCTAATATGTTTTTCCACAGAATCCCTGATTCTCAGTGTTTATTCTTCAGGTGTGTCTTTCCTAGTGAAAGAGGAAATAATATACAACACGTAGGCTTGTGGTTCAGGTGTTGGGCAAGTAACCAAAAGATAGCTCCTTTGAATCCCCAAGCTTATAATAAAAAAAAGATGGCTTGCCCTTGAGCAACGCACTTAACTCTAATTGCTCCTGTAAGCTGCTCTGTATCTCTGACCCAGAAAGTCAGATTCTTACAAAGTTTCATGATCAGATTCATGATCATTCTGTATGACTGAAGTGGCTGTTTAAGTACTTCACTAGACATTGATATTTGGTTCATAAGAATGTATAGGGGTGTCAAAAATGGTGACATGTTTCGAGATTTTTTTTCCATTATTGATAAGATTTTTTTTCTGTCAAGATTTTTTTCTGTCAACAATTAACATTATTATGGCCTTTTCTGCTCATCTTTATCAATGCTGCCAATACTTCTGGAGGACACCATATACAGAGAAATATGCAAATGTTTTAGGGCATCTAAGAAAATGATTTAAATGTTTAATTAATAAAAGCATTTTCTTATATAACATCATAATTAATAAAAGTATAAAAATATTTATAAAAATACAACAAAAAGTCACAAGAATTCCTTGTGTTGTCCAAAAGGTTGTTGATATCTTGTGAGATGTTGACAAGGAATATCATAAAAAAGGTGAAGATACTTGGCAAGTTAAAGACCAAACATGTAATGAGGCACAGTACTAAAAGGTCACTCCCTTGAGAGACAGAGGTTAATCCAGTGAAGTCCTTGCTCAGCGTTTGGCAGAGATATCTGGCACCGCCGTACAAACTTCGTCCATGAGAAGAAGTCTTTCAAGCTGTTGCCTTGTATGGTGCGCTTCATCTAAGAAAGGCAAACAAGTAGAAGAGATTGCAATACATGAAAGACTATAAAACTATGGCTTGATAACCAGTGGCAGGTCATGGCAAAATGATCTTACAGCATGGTAATGACCCTTAACACTGCTAACATGAATAAGACCTATCCTAAAGAAACATGCTGTAATTCCTACCTCGCTCTACTACTCACTGGTTTTCACAAGCATTGTAACTAATGTGGGTCATTCAAAGACTGTGGAGTAGAGAAAGACATGTTTTTTATGACTTCTACTAGGATTTTAATGCTTGGCACAACATTTCTGTAAACAACTTAGAAAGGGTGCGTTGCTTTATTTTTTGTGGGGGGATTTCTGCATTTCACTGTTTCATTGCACGGCAGCAACCTACTGATTTGATAAGCAAACATAATGCTTATAAGATTATAGATAGTGTTGTCAGGGTTATCAGCATTGTCATACTCATAAATGGGATTACAGTAGTGTTTTGTAGCACACACAGTACCAGATTCTGTACAGAGAATTGTTTATTATGGACTATATTACTATTTGACTTATTTATTGACAAATGACGATTGACTTGTCATGTTGTATTGCATTACTCATTGATTGCATCCTTTGTGGGAGTGCCCGGGTTTATCACAGTCGCTTGCAATTGAGGGTTTCTTTGAAAAAGGGAATCCTTGTTTTAGCTACTACCATGTGTGGGTTACAACCCCGTTTTCAAAAAAGTTGGGACACTGTGTAAAATGCAAATGAAAACAGAATGCAACAATGTGCAAATCATTTATCCCTACATTTAATTGAAAATAGTACAAAGACAACATATCAAATGTTGAAATGTTGTTATAGTTTTTGGAAAAATACATGCCCATTTTTTATTTGATGGCAGCATAACAGTTTCCTGTTTACTTAAGGCGATCGCACGCGTTGCCCAAAATTTAAGTTTTTAGTAGATGTCTCCAAGACCTGCCTAAAATAAGCATTAGTGATGTCCATCGAATTGTTGATGCCTGGTCCCCTGCTCCAACAAGCAAGCGGAACAAGGGATTTAAACTCTACGTATCGAGTTATCTGCACAACTACGAGGGTAAGTAGTTAACTGTGATGTGCCGGATGGGTAGCGGCTAAGCTAGTTAGCGACGTGTTCCTTTTCAGTTTAGTATTAGGCAGGACAATAGAACGCACCATTGCCTCAAAAACGGCAAAAGAACGCTGGCTGAGCTGGAACGCTACCGCGTCCCCATAGCAAGTGAATTGAAACGAACCTTCGTTCAGCCTCTTCTAACCTGAATGAAGCTTAAATTGCATAGCCTCAAAAAAGCACCAAAACAGGACTCCTCTTTTATTTTACTGTAACCTCATTTCACAACGAAACTGAAAAATAACAACTGGCATAGGAAGTAAACATCTGGTCCTATATGGTATTAATTGCGCTTAAAGTATATAAAAAAGCGCTTATAGTCTAGCGTTTGAAGTCATTGAATGGCGCAAGCCATATTTTATTAAAAAGAGGACATTCTCTTGATTAAAACGATGCCCCACTTGTACCTTGAAACTTAAACGAGTCACGTACATACAGCATCACTCATCTAGTTGTGAGTTTAGGTGTTCACTAATGCGGATGAGGACAGGAAGTAAACCGGAAACTGCAATGGCCGACTTCTAGTCAAAAGCGGAAGTTCGTCATGACGCTAATGCACAGAGCCTATATATGAACCATTTGTAAAGTAGGCACAACACATGTCTTTTATTTCTTATGGGATTCATTCACATTCAACTGTAGGTCATAACAGAATGGCACAATCATAAAACAAAAAATGGTAAAAAAGAAAAAATGACTTGACCCCTGTTAAAAATTCTGCATACCCTTTCCTAATACTGTGTATTGCCCCCTTTCGCATCAATGACAGTGTGCAGCCTTTTGTAATAGTTGTCAATGAGGCCCCTAATTGTTGCAGGTGGTATAGCTCCCCATTCGTCTTGGCAAAATGCCTCCAGGTCATGCAAAGTCTTTGGTTGTCTTGCAAGAACCGCATGTTCGAGATCTCCCTAAAGTGGCTCAATTATATTAAGGTCAGGAGACTGTGATGGCCAGTCCAGAACCTTCACCTTTTTCTGCTGTAACCACTGGAGGATCAACTTGGCCTTGTGTTTAGGGTCATTGTCGTGCTAGAAAGTCCAAGAGTGTCCCATGCGAAGCTTTCGTGCAGAAGAATGCAAATTGTCTGCCAGTATTTTCTGATAACATGCTGCATTCATCTTGCCAAGATCCCCTGTGCCTTTAGAGCTCACACCCCCCCTAAACATCAGTGAGCCACCATGATGTTTCACAGTGGGGATGGTATTCTGTTCATTATTGGCTTTGTTGAACCTTCTCCAAACAAATAGTTTATGGTTGGGACCATAAAGCTCTATTTTGGTCTCATCACTCCAAATTACATTGTGCCCGAAGGGGTGAGGCGTGTCAAGGTGTTGTTGGGCATATTGTAACCTTACATTTTTGTGGCTTGGCACAGTAAAGGCTTCTTTCTGGCAACTCGACCATGCAGTTCATTTTTGTTCAAGTATCGTCGTATTGTACTGCTTGAAACAACCACACCGTCTTTGTCCAGAGCAGCCTGTATTTCTCCTGAGGTTACCTGTGGGTTTTTCTTTGTATCCTGAACAATTCTTCTTGCAGTTTTGGCTGAAATCTTTCTTGGTCTACCTGACCTTGGCTTGGTTTCAAGAGATCTCAGAATTTTCCTCTTCTTGATAAGTGATTGAACAGTACTGACTGGCACTTGCAAGGCTTTGGATATCTTTTTATATCCTTTTCCATCTTTATAAAGTTCCATTACCTTGTTACATAGGTCTTTTGACAGTTCTTTTCTGCTCCCCATGGCTCAGTATCTAGCCTGCTCAGTGCATCCACATGTGAGCTAAAAAACTCACTGACTCTTTATACACAGACACTAATTGCAATTTAAAAGGTGTGTGTGTGTCTCCTGTGTGTCTATAACAAGGCCAAACATTTAAGGGTATGTAAACTTTTGATCTTGGCCATTTGAGTGATTTCTATCATTATGATTTAAAAAGGTGCCAAACAACTATGTGATAATAAATGGCTTCATATGATCACTATCTGTTAGCTAAAACAAGGAGCTTGGGCCCAGAGAAGGCGGTGGTGGTTCTGGATCTTGTTTATGTATGGTTTCTTCTTTGTATGGTAGAGTTTTAACTTGCATTTGTGGATGCATAGATGTACTGTATTCACTGAAAAAAAAAAACTGTTGGAAGAGATTCCAAGCCCTTGCAGTGATTTCCAATACAGAATTGTGTCTGTTTTTAAAATCAGTGCCACCTGAGGGCCCAAATATCACTGCCATACACTATTTGATTTTGGGCTCGTCCCTTGCATATTTCAGAGATTTATCTGGATTCTCTGAATCTTTTAATGATAATATACACCGTAGATGATGAGATCCCCAAACCCTTTGCAACAATACCTTGAGAAATGCTATTCTTAAATTGTTGCACTATTTGCAACAGTCTTTCACCGAGTGGTGAACCCCTCCCCATTCTCACTTCTGACAGACCCATCCTCCCTGGAATTATCTTTTAATACCCAAACATGTTACTGACCTGTTGCCAGTTGACATAAGTAGTTGTGAGATATTCCACTAGGTTTAGATTTTTTGTTGTCTCTGTCACAACGTTTTTGTAAACAAATTGCTGGTATCAAACTCTCTCTCTTATTCTCTCTCATCTTCATCCGCTTCTCCGGTATCGGGTCGCGGGGGCATCAGCTCCAGCAGGGGACCCTTCCCTTTCCCGAGCCACATTTGCCAGCTCTGACTGGGGGATCCTGAGGCGTTCCCAGGCCAGTGTAGAAATATAATCTCTCCACCTAGTCTTGGGCCTACCCCGAGGTCTCCTCCCAGCTGGACAGGCCTGGAACACCTCCCTAGGGAGACGTCCTGGGGGCATCCTTACCAGATGCCGAACCACCTCAACTGGCTCCTTTCGACTCAAACTCAAAGTGGGCAAATATTTTTCAAGAAAAAAACAAATATCTCAGTTTTGTTATGGAAATTCACTGAGATTATATATTGTAAGAAGTTGTCAGACCGTCTTGCCTATACAAAAGGAGGTATTTCTGGGTAGTGCCCCAGATACATTTTACTGGTAACCTTGTTGCTACGATTTCTCTCTCCTTGCAAGTTAATTAAACTGCTATTGTGTCATAGAAAATTTTAATATCTGTCTTACACTAAAGTGTTCTGCTAGGAGTACTTTTTGCTACCACAATTTTTGCTACCAAAATTTTGCTACCACAGTTTGAATATTTGATATGTTGCTTTTGTAAAAAAAAAAAGGTGAATATAGGGTTTAAATGATTTGCATTGCATTCTGTTTTTATTTACATTTTATGCAGTGTCCCAACTTTTTTGGAAACAGGGTTTTCCAAAAAAGCAAGATTAACTTTACACTACCAAAGCTATTTCATTTCATGGCACAACAACGTTAATTTTTCTTTCCTTTGTGAATTACATTGATACAATAATGATCAATATAGGTGACAATAACTGACTTTTTCGTCTAATGAAAAGACGAGAGAATCGTGGAAACCCCTACTCTTTTACTACCCAAGGGGTTGTGATCTAGCCTATATTATATTACTATATTACATACTTCGAAAATCCACCAGAAAAATTTGCAATATAACCGTAAACAGTTTTATTTTAGGCTTACTATAAGATTGCCACTGAAGGTTGTAGCCAGCAATTTTTTTGTCTATCCTGACCTAAAAAGCATGCAGGAATAAGTACTTCTGAAATGCATCAGAAATAGTCTCAATATAACCGTGAACAATTTTATTTTAGGCTTACTATAACGTAGCTACTGAAGGTTGTAGCAAGCAAAGTTTCTGTCTATCCTGAACAAATTATAATGCATAATGTGTTTTGACAGTGACGAGATTCGAATGTGGAACCTCTGGCGTCACTCACTCACTCAGAGACATTTGCTCTTCGTTTCATAGAGTACCTTAAAATAGCCTGCCACCAACCTCTCTCTGTTGTCTTTTGTTCAGTTTCTTTTAGATTATGGTCTTCTTTCTTGCCATGACCTTTGACAATAACTAATGAATTGATTAGAATGCAACTATAACTAAACTGTGTGGTTGTTTCACCAGCTCTTTTAAAATGTATGCACTTACTGTAAGTTGCTCTGGATAAGAGCATCTGCTAAATTACTAAAAGGAAAATTGTTTGGGGAAATGGGAGGAAAGAATATATAAAACCTGTGTAATGTCAATATTACACAGCAATTCAAATGCAAGTCAGTATTCCGGCATGTGACTGATCATGCAAGACTTAAATTCTGGGTAACTGAGTTCATGTCTCCCCCATCTCTCTGGAGACCATTCACACCAAATGTAAAGATCAATAATGTTGTGTATATTTTAGGCTTACGCCCGTATGAATCCTTTAATGCCAATCACAGACCACATTCCTTTATTTGTGTTTCATTCGAAGGACAACAGTACTGGTGTGTTAGTCAGCAACAGTTGAAAAAAATTACTGATGAGCGTTTACAAGGAAAATGCAAACTTTTCAAGGAAAATGCAAACTGTATAAATAATCTCTATGAACAAATCTGTATAAACAATCTGTCCATCTGCATAAACAAAAGTAACTCTCCAAAAATGCCTTAAGTACCCTGATGTTTTGGTGAGTGACCTTGACATGGTCCAGTGTATCAGGCAGGACTGTGGTTGATTATAGTCTGATGCTTGGCTGGGAGAACACTGGTGACTGTATCTTTTCAACCCATGACTAAGATGTCTGTTTGTGGTCTTATTAGCAGTCACTCTGACATCCTCTTGTCTTGTGGTTTCAACCTGTTTCAACCGGTGGATCAAATGACACTAAATTGACTCATGCTGTAGCTGTTAGGTAAACCAAGGACAACTGTGCTTCCAGCTAACAGAGGTGGTGATGGTAAGTAAACATGGAAGGACAGGAAGAAGTATCTCGGCAGAGATAACAAATTGAACACATGAATGGTTGGGTGGTTTGAACCACACACAAATCCAACAATACTGAACATAAATCCCGTGACCAGGGTATAATCCCTTAAAAAAGGAAACATGTCTACGCAGCACATTAAGAAGACAAAGCTCTATCTGTCTTACAAACTGGACTCAGAAGGTTATGGGTATAACCTTTAGATGTGTGTAACCGCACATCTAAATAAACACCTGTGTTAACAGTTCATAAACATCACAGTCTTCGCTCAATGCTAGGGTTTCTACAGTGGTGTGTTGGCACCCGCTTTTGGGGACGAGGAGATGAACAATTACCCCCAAAGGTGCCCACAGTTGCGACTGATTGGCCAATACTCACACACTGTTGCTCGGTCATAAGGTCCACAGGGCTGTGAAACTGCCCAACATCAATCACAAGATTCAGGAAAAATGTATGTTCAGTCTTTGATTTCTCTTTCAGAGTCGCACTATGGTAATCTGTAATGTTTAACAGAAACATAAGATATGTTTTACAATGATATTCAGAGTTGGTTTTTGCGGACAAAGATTAAGCTTAGTCTGGGACAAAAGAATGAAGCCATTGAGCTTAATCTGTGTCTGTGAAACCAGTCAGTGTTTTTGATAATAGCGTTAAAGCCTAAGCAGGTAGTGCTTAAAAAAAAATAAAAAATCCTATATCCAGATTTTATTGAATCTGAGGTAGCCATGTTTGTGAGCAGCTGGAAAAACATCCCTTGAGTGGGTGGTTGGATTTGAACATATCCAAATTGTTGCTGCCACAGGGCGAAGTCATAGGAAGTGGGGGAGAAGTGAGTGATCCAGCCAGTTAGTGAGCTGTGGAATTTTACTAGGTCAGCCTTATGTAAGAGGCTGAGGACTCACGGAGGCTGAGAGACAAGCTGATTGACACTGAGGGAAAAGTAGGGTTATATTACACCATTTGACAGGCAGAGAGAGCGACACATAGAGACAAACAATCAGAAAGAGAGAAACACCAAAATGTAAGCAGGGAGATGAGGCATATAAAGAGTCTGATGAATGTATGTGTAGTTGACCTGGATGTTAGCTTAATTCCAACCAGAATCATTTATAAACCTAACCCAATTTAACAAATCACACAAAAAACATTCAAACATTTACGCAATTCAAGTAAACAGAAATGCAATACCATCATATAAAGGGGGTAAAATTATTATCAGGTTGACCAAAACAGGAGTAACTTGGGAGAGAGTCCAGCCTTCAACAAAGAGTGGACTCTTGGTCTGGTATGGTTCTAATTATATGGAGTGTATTAAAGACCTATCCAAGGCCCTCAGATTAAACATTATTGATACTCCTGAGTCCAGGAAGGTGTTACAAAGACATTTCCAAGCAATTTCACTGTCCAATGAATCCTCTACGATAAACTTAAATTTCGGACCACTGGCATTCTACATAGACACAGCTTGTCCCACCTAATTCAGGGCAAGAGCTGACTGAAAGATGCTCATAGAAGTCTCTAAACCCAGCGTATCATCAAGTATCAGGAGGCCACTCTTGCCACAGTGAATATGAATCGAAGTGCATGAGTCAACTGTCAGAAAGAAGGTACAAACTTGACCCACAGAGGGTATAAAATGTCTACACACTTCCCTCTATCCCAGAACCAGAGAATAAGAAGGTAATAGCTACGGAGGAGGTCCCTCAGATGTACCTAAGGAAGTCTCTGTGGAACCATGTCCTGCTGAAACACTCCCAACACACACCAACCCTGGACCTGGCTTTGCCTCTGAGGGGAAATTCCACCTGGAATTTGATGTTTGAGCGGAGGGAGAATGTGTGATGTGTACAGTGGATATAAAAAGCACTGTTAAAATGCCAGCTTCTTGTGATGTAAAAGAATGAGACAAAGATAAATCATGTCAGAACTTTTTCCACCTTTAATGTGATCTATAACGTGAACAATTCAATTGAAAAACAAACTGAAATCTTTTAGGGGAAAAATAAAAAAACTCAGAATAACCTTGTTGCATAAGTGTGCACACCCTTAAACAAAAACTTTGATTTTATTACAGCACTCAGTCTTTTTGGGTAGGAGTCTATTAGCATAGCACATTTTGATGTGGCAATATTTGCCCACCCATCTTTTCAAAAGTGCTCCAAATCTGTCAGATTGCGAGGACAGCTCCTGGGCACAGCCCTCTTCAGATCACCCCACAGATGTTCAATTGGATTCAGGTCTGGGCTCTGGCTGGGCCATTCCAAAACGTTAATCTTCTTCTGGTGAAGTCATGCTTTTGTGGATTTGGATGTGTGCTTTGAGTCGTTGTCATGCTGAAAGGTGAACTTCCTCTTCATTCGCTTCCTCTTCAAGAATACGGGAGATTGTTGTCACATGTATCACACAGCCAGTACTTGCCAGAAATTCCTGCAATTCCTGTGATGTTGCTGTAGGCCTCTTGGAAGCCTCCCTGATCAGTTTTCTTCTCGTCTTTTCATCAATTCTGGAGGGACGTCCAGTTCTTGGTAATGTCTCTGTTGGGCCATATTTTCTCCACTTGATGATGACTATCTTCACTGTGTTCCATGGTATATCTAATGCTTTGGAAATTATTTTGTACCCTTCTCCTGGCTGATATCTTTCAACAAGGAGATCCCTCTGATGCTTTGGAAGCTCTCTGCGGACCATGGGTTTTGCTCTGAGATGCAACTAAGAAAATGTCAGGAAAATCCTACATGAACAGCTGAACTTTATTTGTGATTAATCAGATTCACTTTAAATGATGGCAGGTGTGTAATGACTTCTATTTAACATGAGTTTGAATGTGATTGGTTAATTCTGAACACAGCCACATCAGGTTTGCATTTTTCCCCTTCAAAGATTTCATTTCGTTTTTCAATTGAATTGTTCACATTGTAGATCACATTAAAAGTGGAAAAAGTTCTGACATAATTTATCTTTGTCTCATTCTTTTACATCACAAAAACCAGGCATTTTTACAGGGGTGTGAAGACTTTTTATATTCACAGTACATAATGTGCATAATATCTACATAATAGGATTAGGACACCGTTTAAGTAAGGAGGAAAGACAGATTTAGGACACAGCCAGTGTGTCATTGCTATTTATCTTTTATTTGCTGGGATCTTTTCAATATTTTTAATTGAAGGAGTCATGTTACTCAGCGGATGATTTGATTCTGGTTTATTAGAGCGAGGAGTGTTTTTCCCTGACTCAAGTAATTGGCTTCCTCTGAAGAGAGACAGTACTACAGCATCTGCTGTTGAGTAGAAAGGAAATAGGGAGGAGGGGGTGTCTGTTTTTAGAAACAGTCCAGCTGGCATAGTCTGACCCTTAGGGTGTCTGCCTTTGTTCTCCCCAGCGCAGGTTTGGATATGCCACCACACTCCCAGTTATTCCTGGGTAGTGAACCTGACGCTAGCCGCCGTCACCGCCCCGTAATTAACCATAATGTATAACCTCCTTCATGCGTCACACATCAAACTCCTTACATGCCTGGAGGCAGAGTCTCACTTGCAATGATTTTGTAATCACAAGGTGAGCATTTACAAACAACTCAGACATGCTTTACTAAGCTCTCTTTGATTAGTTTCATTTTAAAGCTCTGTTTGAATATAAATATATTTTTACTTTACAGAATGTTGATGAGTTTTTGAATAATTTGTATGTTCAGTTATTCAGGTGTCCATCCAAAAGATAGAGAGGTAAGGAGAGTTGAAAGCAAATTACATGATAAACCACAAAAAATACGTTTTTTTGTGTGCATAAAACAGAATTTGATCTTGGGTTCAATTTATAATATTGCAACATTGTGGGAACGAAATGTTTCATTTAAATAAGTGTCCTTTCTGACCAGTATAGCAGTTATCATGTCCTCCTCATTTGATGGCTACAATTGTGATTACAGCCCTAATAATGTTAATCTTAGACTACACTTGAGAGAGAACCAACTTAATTGAATGAGAATGAGAGAACCAACTTAATTTTTCATTTCAATCTGAGATAGCCTACTATAGACATAAGCCCATCTAGTCATCACTGATAGGTTTGCACTGTATGTAACTTGCACAAGTTGCTTTGTTAATCCTATATGTTAAGTATTTGAGGGCTAAAATCCCACTTAATTGTGGGTTATGTAGTGATTTGGTTTTGTATTGCATTGAATGCTGTGTAATCTACATATGATGACCTTCCTACTGTATGAAGTACATTCTAATTTATCAATTATCTTTCCTTCAGTGATAATGAAGTTTGTTTGAAATATGTATGAAAGTAAAGAGATGAGGATATTTAGAAAACTGAATTTCTGAATTTAGTCAGCATTTCCAGAACTAAAGTATACATTTCTTTTTCGGAATATAGTGGCAATCTGAGAACAGAGTTTATATTTAACTGAATTTATGAATTCATAAGAAAATCTCCCTATTATCTCCCTAAAAGGAATAAAAGGCTCGAATTAGAGGATTCATGTCCAGACAGGATCTAGAGAAACTAACAAAAATCCACAATTTTAACTCCAGTAAGTTGGACAACTGTAATGGCCTGTTTTCAGATTTCTCTAAAAAATTCCTCAGACAATTGCAGCTCATTCAGAACGCTGCTGCTCGAGTTCTAACATGAATTAAGAAAGCTGAACACGTTACACCAATTCTTAGGTCTCTGCGCTGGCACCCTATATCTAATATAATTGATTTTAAGATATTGCTACTCTTCAATAAATCACTCACTGGTTCAGGGCCCAATGTCTGACCTTCTATTTCAGTATGAACCTTCTAGACCCCTCAGGTCATCAGGGTCTGGTCTGCTAACTGTTCCGAGAATTAAAAAAATAATTGACTTGCTTCCACGTTGACCACTTTTAAATTTAGGCTGAAAACCTTTGTTTTCTTCTGGCTATTATTCATATTTTAATAATCTTTTAGCTATCTTACATGTGATGTTTTTATTTGTGTGAGGTCCCATGCTGCTCATGGTCCTCCTGTACCGGGACATTCCTGCAACCTGCCACTCACCTGCACCTTGTTCGCCTCTGAACGCACCCCGGCTGACGACACATCAGCCACTCTCCGTTATTGTGTACACCTGTGTACCGTTAGTGGGGATATTTAGAGGGGGGTTCTCGCCGGCCGTCCTTTGTGAGTTATTGTTTAAGCTGTAGCCTGTGTTAGGAGCATTCTGTTCTGCTATTTCCTTTTGGTACTCTTCCTGGCATTTTGAATTATTGTGTCCTCCTGGATATTTGGGACTGCCCTTGGGTCTTTTGCCCTGTTTTCTGTTGTACTCTCTTTGTGAACTCTGCCATTCTGCGGCCCCTGTTTTTGCCTGAAGGATCTATCATAAAAATGTACGCTCCGCGGTTGGGGACCCCTTGGTCTCCCACACCCTTCATTACAATTTGTATGCTTTGTCTTTTATGCTTAATATATTTCTGTTATTTCCATTAATATTTCTAATGTAAAGCACTGTGAATTGCCCTGTGTATGAAATGTATTATACAAATAATTTTTTCTTGCCTTGTGAATACATTACTTCTCCTATTTCTGCTATTTGCTTTAGAAACTAGAGTGAGGAACCTGCATATTTCTCTAAGTCTGGTTAACTTTTTGAACAGTCTAGCTATACACTCACCTAAAGGATTATTAGGAACACCACAGAGGTGGGGGACTCGAGTCACATGACTTGTGACTTGCTTGATTAAAGTATGAAAATAACTTGACTTGACTTTGACTTGAGAACAAGTTGCTTGAGACTTGACTTGACTTGAAGTGGAAGACTCGACAATGACTTGAACTTATAATAAACAAACAGCAATGAAATAATTCTATATGTTGTGACATCAGCACTACTAATCAGCGTATGTGCCTTTAACACTGCACAAACATGGCAGACAGTAACGTTAGTCGAGCTCCACAAATAGTACCATTTGGATACAAGGACTTTAAACTGGACCGTGTGAATAAAAAAAGATTTGCCAGATGCAAAATATGCAACAACGTCAAATTTCATTCGTCATTTTAAGAACCACAAGGAAATGTAAGAAAGTAATCTCTTTATATTCAGTTTCACTAAGATCTATAACGATTAATTACTAATGTAATGAATTAATCGTTTGTTTGTCAGAATTTGGCCTTGGTTGCATTTTATGTTTGTTTTTTTTTCTTGTTAGAAATATGACCATTATCATTACTGAATACGTCTGGTAAATAGATGTAAGGGAATTTGACTATAACAGTGGCATAGCCTGAATTTTAATGTTGATGGGCATCTTAAAATTATTACACGTAGGCTATAATGTCTGTATTAAATGTGCGCATTTTCAAGTGTTTGTGGACTGCGTGTGGAAACTTAAAAGCATTGTGCTTACACCATAACAGTTAACTTTACTGCATGAAAGGCTAACGTGGAGGCGCCGATGTGATTACTAGCACCTAAAGAGTTTTTTTTTTACTCATACAGATAAGAATAATTACAGCGTAATTACATATTAGGCAGTTTTTCAATCACAATAATTAGTTTATAAGGTTGTTATTATTAGCCCTTATTACATGGATTGGCTGAATTCCAGTGCAGAATGCGTGTTATATCTTGATAACAGACCGTTGCCATGAAAAACAGCGCGTTGCTATGGACGCAGCAGGATTCTAATATTTTGTGCTAATTATTGATTTATTTGGTAGGTAGCCATGTAATAAGCGGGATAAGGTATAGCGAGGTGGTTGTTATAGCGAATACAACCCCTTCAGGCTGATTCAAGATCCCTCCGCTTCTTCCCCCCAAAAAATTGTACCGCGGAAGAGAAAAATATTTGATTTTGAAATCGAGGTTCGCACCGAGCGCACGTCAGAAACAGAGGACAGTGTGTGTTTGTGTGTGTGTTCATCTCTTTAGTACTGTGACTTGACTTGACTTGAAACTTATAAGGACTCGACTTGACTTGCTTAGGGTGAACCCTTGACTTGACTTGCTTGATTTATCTGGACTGTGACTTGAGACTTGACTCGAGACTCGATGGTTAAGACTTGAGACTTGCTTTGACTTGTCCCCATCTCTGGAACACCATACTAATACTGTGTTTGACCCCCTTTCGCCTTCAGAACTGCCTTAATTCTACGTGGCATTGATTCAACAAGGTGCTGAAAGCATTCTTTAGAAATGTTGGCCCATATTGATAGGATAGCATCTTGCAGTTGATAGAGATTTGTGGGATGCAAATCCAGGGCACGAAGCTCCCGTTCCACCACATCCCAAAGAAGCTCTATTGGGTTGAGATCTGGTGACTGTGGGGGCCATTTCAGTACAGTGAACTCATTGTCATGTTCAAGAAACCAATTTGAAATGATTTGAGCTTTGTGACATGGTGCATTATCCTGCTGGAAGTAGCCATCAGAGGATGGGTACATGGTGGTCATAAAGGGATGGACATGGTCAGAAACAATGCTCAGGTAGGTCGTGGCATTTAAACCATGTCCAAAAAAGGGGCCTAAAGTGTGCCAAGAAAACATCCCCCACACCATTACACCACCACCACCAGCCTGCACAGTGGTAACAAGGCATGATGGATCCATGTTCTCATTCCGTTTACGCCTAATTCTGACTCTACCATCTGAATGTCTCAACAGAAATCGAGACTCATCAGACCAGGCAACATTCTTCCAGTCTTCAACTGTCCAATTTTGTTGAGCTCGTCCAAATTGTAGCCTCTTTTTTTCCTATTTGTAGTAGAGATGAGTGATACCCGGTGGGGTCTTCTGCTGTTGTAGCCCATCCCCCTCAAGGTTGTGCGTGTTGTGGCTTCACAAATGCTTTGCTGCATACCTCAGTTGTAACGAGTGGTTATTTCAGTCAAAGTTGCTCTTCTATCAGCTTGAATCAGTCGGCTCATTCTCCTCTGACCTCTAGCATCAACAAGGCATTTTCGCCCACAGGATGTTTTTCCCTTTTCACACCATTCTTTGTAAACCCTAGAAATGGTTGTGCATGAAAATCCCAGTAACTGAGCAGATTGTGAAATACTCAGACCGGCCCGTCTGGCACCAACAACCATGCCACGCTCAGAATTGCTTAAATCACCTTTCTTTCCCATTCTGACATTCAGTTTGGAGTTCAGGAGATTGTCTTGACCAGGACCACACCCCTAAATGCATTGAAGCAACTGCCATGTGGTTGGTTGATTAGATAATTGAATTAATGAGAAATTGAACAGTTGTTCCTAATAATCCTTTAGGTGAGTGTACCTCCCTATGTATTTAGTTGTTTAGCCTATGGTGTTCGAGCTCATGAGGAAGACTGCAATGGATGGCGAGCTTCTAGTAATTAATTCATAATTTAGTCTGAGGATTCCGGCCAAAGCTTTTTGTAGGCTGTCATTATTAAGTGGGAACATAACAACATACTCTCTTAAAAGACCAGGAGACTATGGGAATGCAAGTCACGGGTTGCAAACTGTGTTGCCAACCTGCTTATCTCATCCCTGTTGACTACCCCCTCCCATCGCTAAAGCTATGTGGATCCTTTTGGACTATCACAATATTTGGCAGGGTTAAAACTACCCAAACTTTTCTTACTAATGAAAATAGTTGAACTAAATCTTTGTAATTTACATTAGCTAGCTAACTAGCTACTTTGTTAATGCATAAATACTTTTTAAACACAGCAAACATATATCATTTATTTAATGAAAAGCTCAAGCTGAATAAATATAATATATTATTATTATATTATTTTTATGAAAATCCAAGTAAAAATTCATCAACGTTTATTATTTTAAATACTCTATTATACATGTGTGTACATTATCAAAAGATTAGCTTTATTTACAACAACTGATTTTACTCAAGTACTGTATATACTTTCACAAAGAAATATTGTTATTTAGACACTTTGTTTTACATTGCTTTGGCAACCATACAGGAAAATCCACAATCCTTACAGCAGATGACAAAAGCAATCATCATTGTCATGCATTAGAAATGTCTCAGGTGATGACAGCATGTGGCATTAGGGCACAAGGCATAACACTGTATAAGCAGTGCCACATTTAGCCTTTGGGGGACCAAAGAAAGTTTTGGTAGATGTGAAAAAATAGGTATTCTTAGGGTCTAATTACACTCTGACATCTTTTCACAAAAGTATTGAAGGAGACTTGAGCCCAATATATATTTGTAATGAATTTTATCCCCTGCTCAAGCCACTTTTGAAGCATGACGAGAAGTAGTTTGGCACTACTTGTTCAAAGGAGCCACACTCAGTTTTCTCCTGTTAATAGGAGAAAGTCTTAGCTTCTGAACTTGTTCAAGCAAGAAAGCAATAATGTATTCCAAACAAAAATATACAGTTAGGTCCAGAAATATTTGGACACTGACACAAGTTACAGTTAAATAATAAATATGGGCTTAAAGTGCAGACTGCTTTAATTTGAGGGTATTCACATCCAAATGGGAGGAAGGGTTTAGGAATTATAGCTCTTTAATATGTAGCCCCCTCTTTTTCAAGAGGCCACATGTAATTTGACAATTGACACAAAAGCTGTTTCATGGACAGGTGTGGGCTGTTCCTTTGTTATTTCTTCCTCAATTAAGCAGGTAAAAGTTGATTCCAGGTGTGCCATTTGCATTTGGAAACTGTTGCTGTGAACCCACAAAACACAGTCAAAGGAGCTCTCAATTCATGTGAAACAGGCAATCCTCAGGCAAAAAACATTTAACGCATTATGAAATGAAAAATATGAGACCCCAAAATGTTGAGCAGCTGAAATCCTAAATCAAGCAAGAATGGGAAAACATTTTACTTTCAAAACTACCTCAGTTTCCAAACGGTTACAGAGTATTGTTAAAAGAAGAGGTGATGCAACACTGTGGTAAACATGCCCCTGTCCCAACTATTTTGAAATATGTTGCTGGCATAAAATTCAATAAAAAAATTATAAATTACATTAGATTTCTCATTTTCAACATCTGATATGTTATCTATGTACTATTTTCAATTCCCAACTTTTTTGGAAACGGGGTTGTATCTAAACCCTTGCCATGACAATCCAATTTGAGCTCAGATGCATCATGTGTCCTTCGATAATTCTTGAGATGTGAAGTTCTGAAAAGCTGTCAAAGCCATCAAAAAAACAAGCAAGGCTGACCTACCCCCTAAAGAAAGACCAAGGACCTCTCCATAGACCTTTGAGATTGTGTTAGGGCATAGATCTGGAAATTCTAAAAACCATTGCTAAAGTATTGAATTTTCCCAGGACCACAGTAGGCTTCATCATTGTAAATAGGAAGAATTTTGAAATGACCAAAACTTTTCCTAAAACTGCCAATCCAGCCAAACTAAGTAACCAGACAAGGGGCACCTCCCTTGCTTCAGGGTTCCTCTGGAGAGATAGGAGAACCCACCAGAAGTACAACCATTAATCATTACTTTTACGTAAAAGGCCTATGACATGTAATCTGAAGCATGATGAAAAAGATTATCTGGTCTGATGTGGCCAAAATCTAACAAATAGCCTCCAAGACTTGCAAGGTACCACTCATCAACTAGCTAATACCATCCCTACAATAAAGCAGGGTTGTGGAAGCATCATAAACAGAGCAAAATATAGAGAGGTCCCTGATGCAGAGCACACAGAACCTGAGACTATAATAATAAAATGTGGAGATCAAAACCTGAGATTCTTGGAAAAAGCTTTTATTACCAGTAAATGTGTATAATTTATGCTGTTTTTACTACTATGGTGGGATAACTGCAAAGGTTCTCGCATTGTACCGTCCGTCAGTGTTTACAGTACAGCTGCCTATAAGGAATTTATCATTTAAAAAATTACTTGTAAATGTGAGTTAATATTATAGCTTGTTGGCATCATATACAGTAAGCAGGATAAAAGCATCCATAATATCCAGAATGGGGTGTTTACCCTTGTGATCTATTGGAGCTACAAATGACTGCATTTAGGTAACATTTCCTCCCGGCAAACTTTTTTGCACTTGCTTGTAGTACAGCCAGGTACAGAGCATGAATACCGCATGGGCATGATCAACACTGGTGTTTGAAAATAACAATTGTTCTAAAAAAGTATATCAATCTTCTAAATAATATATTTTTTTGTATTCTCTGATTGACATTTTGTTTGGGAGGCGGTCTGCTAAAACCCTGCAACTTGTTGTCTATGTGTAACGGTTGATGAGGCATGGACACAAGCACAGGGAGAATGGAGGTTATTTAATTAAATAACTTTAATTTAGTGATGGGCACGTGATGCCAGGTGTTGAAAGATCACATGTAATTGTACAAAACCTGTGTAGTTGTGTCATAAACAATTTACTGTTTTAGTTTTTGCAAACCAGGTGCAATACCAACAAATTTGAATGAGCGGTGTCACTTTGTTGCAAGTTAGTCTAGTTGGATGTAACCATAGAAATAATTACCTATGGCAGTAACTCTTTCTGTATGCATCGCAGCCTTTACTGAACATCTTATTAACAATTTCAGTACTTCAGACACAAGAGAAGTTGAGCAGTGGCTCAGCGGGTAGTGTTGCCTAAGTTTAAATCCTTGTTAATCTTTTCCAATTGCAACACGTCTATTAATTGTTTCAAATTAATCATTTCACTTAGAGCATTCTATGGCTCTGCCTTTATCATCCAAATCATTATTATGGATACATTGTTAAAACAAGTATATTGAAAAGTAGTGATGGGTTGTAGTGATGGATTGTTCGAGTCTGTTTGACACTCAATGCATCGGAACAAAGTGTTGAGTAGTGATGAGCTGCTAATGAACACACGTTCAATTCTGTTCCAAGCTTTTCGACACCTTTCCGACACTAACTGCATTAGAACAATGTTACGAAACACTTCTGGTCACGTGACGGCAGGTGTCGAAAGACTTTGTCACATAATATTGAACAAAACAAGTGTTGGTTGAGTGTTCCACATCTGATTGTCTCAGGTTTTGAAAATGAGGTGGTAATACCTACGACTGAATTAATTGTGTAAATTCTTTGCAAGAAGAAATTTGTGAGATTACTGACAGATTGTGAGAGTTAGCTATGGGAAAATTGTTTAAAGTTAGCCTGGTTAGTAGTAAAGTTCAAGCTTACAGAGCATTGTAAATGTAAATACAATGGTGGCAAAGTGCAGGTTCCCACAGTTCTCCGGTGCCTGAGTGCCCATGTGGCTTGGTGTTGACACGATCTCTAATAAGCAACTGATTTAGCAATTGAACTGGAACTGTTTCATTTTGAATGACTTCATTGGTGTCATAGCACGTAGTGAGACTGACCGCTGAGCAAGAAATCCTCAGTATGAATCAAGATGGTCATTATTTAGTTTTTCATTAAAAACAATATTTATTGTTGTTGAAATAATGTTTTATTTACTACTAAAAGAATAGCAATTAAACCCTTTTCTTCCAGGAACGGTTAAATGAAAATCAAGCTGGAAAGGCAAAGAGGCCAACCCGTCATCCTACTGTCACTTCTCAGTTGGCACACACCAGACTTTCCTGGCGATATGGGAAAATGCATCTGTATGAACACTGAACCGGGCAGATGTCACTGTCAAGTAAATTTGGTAAAGCCCCGACACAAATGTTTTGATTGTCTCAGTGTTTTGGAAAGCATCATTTTGCCTATCACTACTTGAATTATAACATAAGAAACACTACACAGGAAAGAACAGAACAACCAAAACAAAAGGCATATGCCAAACAAAGACCGACAAGATGCACTGGGAAAGGAGGAACTTAAATAGGATTAGTGATTAGACAAACGGTTGAGGGCGATAAACAACAAAACAAAAGTGTCTGTGATTCAAACGAGGAAGAGCCTGCCGTGCCAGAACATGACGCTACGTGAAGAGACGAACACTGAGGAAATAGATTCTAATGCATCATTTCAGTTTGCTCGTTCTAGTTTGTATTGAGATGTTGGGACACTGTGTCAAATGCTAATAAAAATGCAATGATGTGCAAATCATTTAATAAATATAGGTCATTGAAAATAGTACAAAGACAACATATCAAATGTTCAATCTGAGAAATGTTTTATTGTTTTTGGAAAGTTTATGCCCATTTAGAATTTGATGCCAGCAACATGTTTAAAAAAATTTGGGACAGGGGCGTGTTACCACTGTGTTGCATCACCTCTTCTTTTTACAACACTCTGTAAGCATTTGGGAACTGAGGAGACCAATTGCTGTAGTTTTGAAAGTTAAATGTATTCCCATTCTTGCTTGATACAGGATTTCATCTGCTCAGCAGTAAATTATCTCCTTTTGTATTTTTTGTTTCATAATGCGCCAAATGTTTTCAGTGGGTGAGAGGTCTGGACTTCACAGATGTGCAAGTCACCCATGCCATGTGCACTAATGCACCCCTATACCATCACAGATGCTGGCTTTTGAACTGGAAACTGATAACAAGCCAGATGGTCCCTTTCCTCTTCAGCCCGGAAGATGTGGCATCCATGATTCCCCAAAATAGTTGATCAGACCACAGGACAGTTTTCCACTTCACTTTTAAATGAGCTCAGACCCAGAGAAGGTGGTGTCTTTTTCAATCTTATTTATATACAGTAGGGAGGTATTTGATACACTGCCGATTTTGCAGGTTTTCCCACTTATAAAGCATGTAGAAGTCTGTATTTTTTTATCATAGGTACTCTTCAACTGTGAGTGACTGAATCTAAAACTAAAATCCAGAAAATCCAATTTTTTAAGTAATTCCTTTGCATTTTATTGCATGACATAAGTATTTGATACATCAGAAAAGCAGAACTTAATATTTGGTACAGAAACCTTTGTTTGCAATTACAGAGATCATATGTTTCTTGTAGTTCTTGACCAGGTTTGCACACACTGCAGCAAGGATTTTGGCCCACTCCTCCATACAGACCTTCTCCAGATCCTTCAGGTTTCGGGGCTGTCGCTGGGCAATACAGACTTTCAGTTCCCTCCAAAAATGTTCTATTGGGTTCAGGTTAGGCCACTCCAGGACCTTACGATGTTCCTTACAGAGCCACTCCTTAGTTGCCCTGACTGTGTGTTTCGGGTCGTTGTCATTCTGGAAGACCCAGCCACAACCTATCTTCAATGCTCTTACTGAGGGAAGGAGGTTGTTGGCCAAGATCTCGCGATACATGGCCCCATCCATCCTCAATACGGTGCAGTCGTCCTGTCCCCTTTGCAGAAAAGCATCCCCAAATAATTATGTTTCCACCTCCATGCTTCATGGTTGGGATGGTGTTCTTGGGGTTGTACTCATCCTTCTTCCTCCAAACATGGCGAGTGGAGTTTAGACCAAAAAGCTCTATTTATGTCTCATCAGACCACATGACCTTCTCCCATTCCTCCTCTGGATCATCCAGATGGTCACTGGCAAACTTCAGACGGACATGCGCTGGCTTGAGCATGGGGACCTTGCATGCTCTTCAGGATGTTAATCCATGACGGCTTAGTGTGTTACTAATGGTTTTCTTTGAGACTGTGGTCCCAGCTCTCTTCAGGTCATTGACCAGGTCCTGCCATGTAGTTCTGGGCTAATCCCTCACCTTCCTCATGATCATTGATGCCCCACAAGGTGAGATCTTGCATGGAGCTCCAGACCGAGGGAGATTGACCGTCATCTTGAACTTCTTCCATTTTTATAAGAATTGCGCCAACAGTTGTTGCCTTCTCACCAAGCTGCTTGCCTATTGTCCTGTAGCCCATCCCAGCCTTGTGCAAGTCTACAATTTTATCCCTGATGTCCTTACACAGCACTCTGGTCTTGGCCATTGTGGAGAGGTTGGAGTCTGTTTGATTGAGTGTGTAGACAGATGTCTTTTATACAGGTAACATGTTCAAACAGGTGCAGTTAATACAGGTAATGAGTGGAGAACAGGAGGGCTTCTTAAAGAAAAACTAACAGGTCTGTGAGGGACGGAATTCTTACTAGTTGGTAGGTGATCAAATACTTATGTCATGCAATAAAATGCAAATTAATTATTTAAAAATCAAACAATGTGATTTTCTGGATTTTTGTTTTAGATTCCACCTCTCACAGTTGAATTGTATCTATGATCAAAATGACAGACCTCTACATGCTTTGTAAGTAGGAAAACCTGCAAAATCGGCAGTGTATCAAATACTTGTTCTCCCCACTGTATTTTGTTCTTCTTTACATAGTAGCATTTTAACTTATATTTGCGAAAGCAGCGACAAATTTTCTTCACAGACAATGGTGTTCTTGGGCCGTGCAGTGATTTCCACTACAAAATCGAGTCTGTGAAGGCCTGAACGTCACAGCCATCCAATATTTGTTTTCGGCCTTGTCCCTTACATACAGAGATTTCTCCGGATTCTCTGAATCTTTTAATGATATTATGTACCGTAGATGTTGAGATCCCCCAAATCTTAGCAATTTTATGCTGAAAATTATGTTCTGGAATTGTTGCACTATTTGCCCATGCAGTCTTTCACAAAGTGGGGAACCCCTCTCCATCCTCACTTCTGAAAGACTCATCCTCTCTGGGATGTTCTTTTTATATCCAATCATGTTACTGACCTTTTGCCAATTAACCTAAGTAGTTGTGAGATGTTCCACCAGGTTTCGTTTTTTTAGCATTACACAACGATTCCAGTCTTCGGTTGCCCCTGTCCGTGTGGAAATGTGTTGCTGGCATTAAAGTGGGCATGTGTTTTTCAAGAAACAATAAAAGACAAATGTTCAGCTTTTGATATGTTGCTTTGTGCTAAACATTATGTTGGTGATCTATGGTGAAATTCCCCTTTAAGAAAGATGGTTCTAACTGTAGATACAACAACTATTTGATAAGGATGTCTTTTACTGGTACAACAGAAAATAAAATACATCAGGGGAGTACATAAAAGCGAGTGTTTTTTAAGATATTTCCCTCAACATGGTTTTCCCTTTTCAAAATGTCTACTTAATAGCTACAAAGTAGCCAATGCTAATCCATCACAACGACATCATGATTATTTATATTAATCCAGTGTCCATTTGTTTTATCCACTCTGTCCCATGGGAAACACAATCATCAATCATCCTTCTTCCAATCCTGACCAATTGGCTAGTCCCTGACACTGAGAAGCATGCTCCCATGACCATGTTTGGGTCTCATCAGACCAGAGAATCTTTTTCCTCATGCTTCAGATGACATGTCATAAGCCTTTTTTCACAGGAGTGCCATCTGCCTTGACACTCTACCATAAAGTAATGATTGATGGAGTGCTGCAGAGATGGTTGTCGTTCTGGCAGGTTCTACCATCTCTGCAGAAAAACTCTGAACAATGTTAGAGTGGTCTTTGGGTTATTGGTCACCTCCTTGACCAAGGCCCTTCTTGTCCAGTTACTACGTTTCACCAGATAATCAGTTCTAGGAAGATTTTTGATAGTCTCTAAATTCTTCCTTTTCACGGTGATGGAGCCTAATGCACTCCTGGGAACCTTGAATGCTGTAGCAATTTCTTCATAACCTCCAGCACTACATCATTTCCAATCTATTGAATGAGCCACAGGTGAACTACAATCAAGTCCTAGAGACATGACAATGGATGCTCAATGGACACAGGATGCATCAGAGCTCAATTTTAAATGTCATGGCAAATGGTCTGAATGTTTTCAGTTTTTAATAAAAAAGACAATTGCACAAATAATTAAATACATGTTTTCACTTTGCCTTTCTGGGCTATTTTGTGTAGATTGATTGCAAAAATTAAGTCTACAATACAAGAAAAAGTGGAGAAAGTCAATGGTCTGAATACTTATTGAAGGCACTATTTGAGTCTGGAACAACTGTTTGGATTTAAGGAAGTGACCTTGCTGAGTAAAGTATTTGTCATCTATCAAAATACTGTGAGGTGTGGCATCACATATTTCTGACATTTGATCTTGTAAAGAAACACTTCACAATGAATACATTTAATGCAGCATATATAAATGTAAGTATATGGGGGGGCAACAAATACAAATAGTCATGTAATCAGTGATTTAGTGAAAAAAAAAATGTGAAGCTCCCTATATGCCAAATAAAAAAGTTGGGTAAAGTGTGATTACTTGCATTTATCACCGCCACGCTTTGTGTTGGCTAGTACCTGAGTGTGTATGTGTGGGTGTGCAGGTGGAGTGTTTATGTTGTATTGTTATATAGGTAGAACATGATAGGTTTGTCTGTGACTGTGTGCTGGAGCGTGTGTGTGTGTGGGTGGGGGTGGGGGTGGTGGGTGGCTAGTAAGGGAGGGGGTAAAGTGGATGGTTGACTCCACTGGAATGCGACGCTGACTCAGTTTGTCTGTCAGCCATGGCCTTGCTCACTGTGTGGACTCATTTACACTCTGTGCCCTCATTTTGCGGTTGTGGGGGATGGGGCGGGGGGATGCCTGTTGCCTCATGTCGGATTTCCGGAAAGTCTCTTGGAATTACAGGGAACAGAGATCCGGGAAGCTCTGGAATGCTAGGATGCTGCCATGTTTGAGTTGTAGTCTGGCCTCAGCTCTCTGCTGTTATCCAACCAATCCCCTGGTTATATACAGTATCGGTATACCAGGAGTTCAACAAACCATTCCTCTTGTAATATACAGTATCAGTATACCAGGAGTTTAACAATCCAATCCCCTGTTTATATACAGTAGCAGTATACCAGGAGTTTAACAAACCAATCCCCTGGTTATATCCAATAGCAGTATACCGGGAGTTTAACAAACCAATCCCCTGGTTATATAGAGTAGCAGTATACAAGCAGTTGAACAAACAATCCTCTAGTTATATAAATAGGAGTATACCAGGAGTTTAAAAAACAAATCCCTGGTTATATACAGTAGCAGTATACCAGGAGTTTAACCAACCAATCCCCTGGTTATACACAGTATCAGTATACCAGGAGTTTAACAATCCAATCCCCTGTTTATATACAGTAGCAGTATACCAGGAGTTAACAAACCAATCCCCTGGTTATATACAATAGCAGTATACCGGGAGTTTAACAAACCAATCCCCTGGTTATATAGAGTAGCAGTATACAAGGAGTTGAACAAACAATCCCCTAGTTATATAAAGTAGGAGTATACCAGGAGTTTAAAAAACAATTCCCTGGTTATATACAGTAGCAGTATACCAGGAGTTTAACCAACCAATCCCCTGGTTATATACAGTATCTGTATACCAGGAGTTTAACAATCCAATCCCTTGATTATATACAGTAGCAGTATACCAGGAGTTTAACAAACCAATCCCCTGGTTATATACAGTAGCAGTATACCGGGAGTTTAACAAACCAATCCCCTGGTTATATACAGTAGCAATATACCCAGAGTTTAACAAACCAATCCCCGAGTTACATACAGTATCAAAATACCAAGATTTTAACAAACTGAACCCCTGGTTTCATATAGTAACAACATTCCAAGAGTTTACAAAGCAAGTCCCTCACTACAGTGTCTCAGAACACAGTGAAAGCAACAGTCCTGAAGACACTAGTGATTGTAGAGGCTACTGTATATCACCCTCTTTGTTCCATCCAGGATACAAACACTCTTTTCTTAGTTCCCGGCCAGTCCCACCGCCCACCATGGACAGACAGAGACCTCTATGTGTCCCCCAATACGGGCGATTAACCACCGGCCTGCCCTCCTTCGCTGCTGATGGCCAGAGTGGTTTTTTCAGGGATTACCTGGGCCTCCTTTCCTTCACTGGAATGTAACAATCAAACAAGCTGTAACACAGTGAAGGCTAATTCCTGATTTACTTCTGGAGATCTAGTGCACATTTTTAATCTGCCACTAATTCCTGGGGTCTAAAATATGGAAAGCCACCCATGTGCCACCAACACATAAGAGGGGGAATATCAGTATTGTTCTGTCTCTTAATTGTCATGACTTGCTAAAATTCTGTATTGATTGGTTAGCATTTTGACCAGGTATCAGTCTGGTTTTAGACCTGGGAGGAGTACTATTACAGCAACTACATTACCTGTAAATGATATTGCCATACAGACCATTGCTTGTGGCCTGGGCGGTTGTCCAGTCTTCTGAACTCTGCCTCTGGTGTACATATGCAGCTTGGGTGTTGGTTAAAATCTTCCCCCACTGTCTCTACCATTAAAGCATAACTACCTGGTAAAAATAGAAAAACACACATTGCTGATTTGGATTGAAAGAAACACATCATGCCATCTCTCTGCATACCAATTATAATGTGCTTGCTGTTTTTTATGTCTGTGCATCAGATTATGGTGATGTGCTATATAGTGTATGCATGCTTCAGTATTGAAACCTCTGGATTTAGTCTATCATGCAGCTTTGCATTTCATAACTGATGAAAACCTTCACATATCTACAGTACAATCTTGTATTTCATACACTTTGGTTGGCTGAGACTTCCTAACTTCCAGAAGTGCCTTTAGTTGAAGTTTGTATATACGACTGTCATACAGGAACTTCCAAACCATGTCAACTAAAAAATGTATTGGAAAAACAGCTCACTAGTCCTTGAGATATTATAGGTTTATTTGTAATTATGTTATACTGCTTTCAACTGCTATGCCCCCAATCAGAGAATGTCTGGCACCGTGAGTTTAGATTAGAAGCCCTGGGTTGTTCAGATGTCTGAAAATGAGAGTATTACCATCAACTGTAATTGGTTTTCTGAATGTGTGTGTGTTTAATATCTGTGTATTTTTTTATGTTTTTTATTGCTGTTATATAGGGCAATTCTCAAACATAGATGTACATTAGGTCTCAGTTTGATTCCCTGTGTAAATAAATAAATAAATAAATCAGAGGAGCTTCTGACTCATCACAATCAGTTTACACAAATAAACCCTGGAGTCATGAAAATCTCTCACACTCTAATTAACTGTCTTCACTAAACATGTAAATGTCAACATTTTAAAAAGACTCAAATAAACCATACCACACATTTCTTTAAATCATTATGTGGGATTGTAAACCCTCACACCATTCTCCACAGACTTTCTGCTAAAAATATTGACTGTAAGTTAAAATTCAGCTTCTTTGGCCTATGCAGTTACACAAATGTGATGATATGTGGACTTGCTATATTAAAGCATAAGAGTGTGTTCCTTCTGGTGAATAAGGATTTTGGTTTGGACTTCTTGGTTGAGTGAGCAGCGTGATGAGAAACCAAAATGGCATTGGATGTGCTACTGAAGACACAATGTTTAGTGAAATCTGCATAACTTGCACTTTATTTGTCAGAACAGTGATGGTGGTCGCTGATATGTTGCTGTTTGCCAAATTTCATTTGCATGCATAAAAGGTTTCCTATAAATCAGATGTGCAATAATAAACAATAAAACAAACCAACAATAAAAGAAGAAAAAATTATGAAAATATAAATATATAGAAAATTGCACAAATCCGATGCTGGTCCAAGTTCATATTTCATGCATGTCTCTGGTGTACGTGATGCATAAAACTATCTTCATAAAATAGAAAAGTACATTAAAAGTAAATTAATATTAAAAAACATAATGTACTTTTTGGAATATTTAATATAATTAAATGTTTTATAAGATTGTATTGTGCTAGAAAATGTTATTATGCTATGTGTTAGAAATTGAGTTTGTGGAGAATTTGTATGCCTGTTTTAGGAAGTTTAATCTCATGCCCCCTCCACTGTGTATGTTTTGCTTTTTTCAAATCTGGCTACTGTAAAAATGCAGTTAGATAGCCCTGGACATTGCATTATTACTGTCTGTGCCAGCTTAAAGGGACACTGTAAAATCCTGCCTCTAACGTTTACATGACTTAATTCAAACAATAACACGACTTGTCTCCTCCTCCTCTTTCCTTACTGAACAAATAGTATTAACTATTCCTGGGTGGGTTAGGATGGGGGGGGGGGGGTAACACTGTGAGTGACGAATGTGAGTATGAGGAGAGTACACACATGTCAATGCCAACTGCTAGAAAGAAAGTTCAAATGAAGAATATCTCAGGCCCTTGGAATTAAAAAAAATATATATATTTGAAACATCAACTTAAAACTTTAACTGCAGATGTCTTCTGGTCAGTTTCACTTGTATTTATGCTAGTAGTAAAATAAAAATCGTACATATGGCTGCTTGAAGAAGTGACAAACATATTATGTAATCACACAACCACGGCAGTGTCGGATAACTGCTCTAATTTGTGCATCATCGTTTTTATGCATGAGTGTTATTTTTCTAACATTGAAAGATCAAACACAACAGACTAGAGTCAAAGCCTGACCATTATTTCTCCTCTGAAATTCCAAAGCTGTGCTACCATCTAACTACTTTACAAAATTACAGGCTGAATTCAGTCCACGCAAATAAAAAAAACAAACAAATTGTGTGTTTGTGTGTGTAAACACATTTTAATCCATGAATGGGGACCAAACCTTTAAAAATAGTTTTGTTGTCCCATTTTGAAATAGGCAATTAATAGCTTAGCGTTAGGATTAGGGTAACATTTAGTAGTGTTCTTGTCGTGATATATAATTAGAGAAAGGCTATAGTATCTTCAGCTAAGAGGTTTGGTTTAGGCTAAAAGTGACAATTGCCATTAGAATTACATTTAGGGTTAAAATTAAGCTGATTGGCGTATTAAGGGTTAGATTTAGATTGAGGTTAGGTTTTTAGTGTTGGGCTTAGGGATCGGATAAGTGACGGGAAATTGGCTTTGAATAATTATAATTGCTTGTGTGCTTGTTGGAGCTGTCTTGCAGTGCTTCTTTACACAAGCAGAATGCAGTGTTTAGTATATTCGACTTTGACAAACCCACAGGCTGACACAAACATACATACACACACACACACACACACACACACACACACACACACACACACACAGAGTCGCCTACACAGACACACACAGGCGCGCACACACACACACACAGTAAATGTATAAACACATACTGAATACACACAGTAACACTAAGGCAGAAAGGCAGCTGATAGAATGTGACCTGTTGACCTTTGCCCATAAACTTCCCCATGAAGCCTGGACAGATACATACACACTAAGAGACCCCATCGCACATAAACATATAGATGTTTAAGAGGGGTTTGACAAAATTCGGGTCAGTGGGTTTGTCTTATCTTGTACAACACTTGGTGAACCTTGCAGCAACACATTTTTCTGCTTTCATAAATCCTGACTTACCTGTTTGACGTTGCTTTTTTCTTTTTTTAATACATGCTCGGTTCAGTGAGTGGTTCTGCCTGATATATTCCACCTTTGAAACAACCTGCAAAATAATAAACTCCAACCCTATGGTGAAAGTGTCCAAATAAATATGCCCTACATCCACACATGCATAGACAAACTGAATGTACTTATTTTAATGAAATGCATGCATACAAAAACACACAGGCACACAGATGCACTTGCACTCTGAAGTAAATAGAAAAGCAGTCTATTGCACAATGAGTTAGAAAGAAAGCATGACATTAATGCCTCCCATATAAGCATGCAATGGGGTCTCCAAGGAGTCACAGCTTTCCACTGCTTCAAGTGACCTGGACGTGCTTTGTTCTACATTTTGTAATGATCTTCTGTATTCAGAGATCGCAATGCCCATGATGTGCACTATTTATTTGATGGTATAAAGGGGACACAGAAATGTTGAGAAAAACAACAAGACCTCTGAATTTCATGGACACCAAACCTGTAATATAAATGGCATACAGGGCAGGGGTAAACCCCACCCTCTTAGCATGGAGGAAGGACACTGACACATCTGACAGATCTGGTTCAACCAGTCATAGATGACAAGCCTTTTGAATTGCCTCCAAGTCAATCTCTCTCAAGTACTTGCTTCCCTGAGTGTGAAATCACACTTATGAAACATTATTTGCATTTTTGGCACAAGGTCAAAGTACACTTTTACCATGATTTAGATAAATGAGCTGCTAATATAGGTATACAGCTGTGCTCAAATGTTGGCATACCCTTGGATAATTGATAATATATGTACCACATGAGTGAGCAGGCAAAACATATATTTTATTTCTTATATGATTCACATCCAACTGTAGGTCATAACAGAATGGCACAATCTTAAAACATAATATGGCAACAAAGAAAAAAATTAACTGCATACGCTTAGTTCTTAATACTGTGTATTGCCCCCTTTAGCATCAGTGACAGAGTGCAGTCTTTTGTAATAGCTGTATATGAGGCCCGGAATTCTTGGAGGTGGTATAGCTGCCCATTCATCTTGGCAAAATGCCTCCAGGTCATGCAAAGTCATTGGTAGTGTTGCATGAACCACCTTTTTCTGCTGTAACTACTTGGCCTTGTGCTCATTGTCGTGCTGGAAAGTCCAAGAGCATTCCATGCGCAACTTTTGTGCAGAAGAACGCAAATTGTCTGCCAGTATTTTCTGATAACATGCTGCATTCATCTTGCCATTAATTTCACAAGATTCCCTGTGCCTTTAGAGCTCACACACCCCCAAAACATCAGTGAGCCACCACAATGTTTCACTGTGGGGATGGTATTCTCTCTCCAAACATAACCCTTATGGTTGTTACCATAAAGCTCTATTTTGGTCTTGTCTTTCTAAATTACAGTGTGCCAGAGGCTCTGAGGAGTGTCAAGGTGTTGTTGGGCATATTGTAACCTGGTTTTTTTTGTGGCATTAGCGCAGTAAAGGCTTCTTTCTGGCAACTCGACCATGCAGCTCATTTTTGTTCAAGAATTATTGTATTGTGCTCCTTGAAACAACTACACCATGTTTTTCCATGGATAATACTGGCATAAAATTAACATTACAAAATCTGTATCTCCTGTCAGTCCCTTCCAGACATTCCTCAAAGTATTTAAACCTTATAGTCAATAGAAAATAGTACACAGACAGCATATCAAATGTTGAAACTGAGAAAATGTTATTGTTTCTTGAAAAATATATAACCACTTTGAATTTGATGCCAGCAACATGTTGTCTTCAAGTCATTCCACAGATTTTCAATGGGGTTTAAGTTCGGGCTCTGACTAGGCCATGCAAGGACATTCACCTTTTTCTCCTTCAACCACTGTTTGGTCAATTTTGCTGTGTGCTTTGGGTCATTGTCATGTTTGAAGGTAAATCTTCTTCCCATTGACAACTTTCTGGCAGAGAACAGCAGATTTACCTCAATAAATTGACAGTATTTTGCCCCATCCATTTTTGCTTCTATCCTGACAAGTGCTCCAGTCCCTGCTGCAGAGAAACAACCCCATAACATGATATTACCACCTCCATGCTTTACTGTAGGAATGGTGTTATTTGGATGGATTTTCACCAGACATATCGTTTGGCGTTGAGGACAAATAATTAAATTTTAGTCTCATCTGACCATAACACCTTTTTCCACGTGGCCTTAGAATCTTCAAGGTGCGTTTTGGCAACGCTCAGTCGTGACTGCATGTGGCCTTTCTTGAGGAGTGGCTTTTTTCTTGCAACCTTCCCATACAAACCACATTTGTGGAGAATTTGTGATATTGTTGTCACATCCACACAATGACCACTCTGTCATGAATTCCTGCAACTGCTTCAGAGTTGCTGTAGTCCTCTTGGTAGCCTCTCTGACAAGTTTCCTCCTGGCTCTTTCTTCCAGTTTGGAGCGACGTCCTGACCCAGGGAGGGTCTGTGTTGTACCAAATACCTTCCACTTCTTAATAATATACTTCACTGTGCTTTTAGGCACTGACAAAGCCCTTTTTTTTTTGTATCCATCTCCTGACTGGCCTGTCCACAACTTTATCCCGGAGATCTTTTGACAATGCCTTGCCACCCATAGTTGATTGTTTTCTTCAGCTGCACTACCAAGGACTGAAATGCTACAGGAAAAGCTTGTTTCATGCTGAGCAAAATGACCACAGCTGATCACAGTTGAAAGTCAATTGGCTTTGTGTGCTATTGAGAAGGTGATTAACTACACCTGGTTGGGTTTACAAGTCATTTTTAGGAGGGGGGTGATTCTTTTTCCAACTCAGTGATTCTGTTTTTGAATTTGTAATTATTTTTTTTTCTGACAAGTTGGTATTATATCTTTCAACATAAGTTGTTAATACAGCGTTTTCATTTCAGGCTGCAAAGCAACAAAATGTGATTATTTTAAAGGGGGGTGATTCTATTCTATTCTGTGAATGACTGCGCTGGCAAATAGTGCAACATTTAAAAAAGAACGTTTCTCAACATAAAATTGCAAAGAGTTAGTGGATCTCACCATCTACGGTACATAATATCTTTAAAAGACTCAGAGAATCTGGAGAAATCTATGCAAGGGACAAGAAAACCAATATGGGATGGCCATGATCTTCGGGCCCTCAGGCGGCACTGCTTTAAAAACAGACATGATTCTTTAATGGAACTCCCTGGAACACATCTGAAAACCATTGTCTTTGAACACAGTACGTCGCAGGATCCACCATGCAAAGAGGAAAACATACATAAACAAGATCGAGAACCGCCACCGCTTACTCTGGCAACAAGCTCATTTAAGATGGACTGAGGTAAGTGGAAAACTGTCCTGTGGTCTGACAAATCAACATTTGAAATTCTGTTTGGGAATCATGGACGCCGCGTCCTCTGGATTAAAGAGGAGAGGAACCATCCTGCTTGTTAAAAGCACAGAGTTAAAAGCCAGCATCCATGATTGCATGGGGGTGCAGTAGCGTACATTGCATGGGTGACTTGCAATATATACAGATTTTATGCTGCCATCCAGATGTTGTCTTTTTCAGGGAAGGTCTTGCTTATTTCAGCAAGACAATGCCAAACCACATACTGCACGTAACACAACAGCATGGCTTCGTTGTAAAAGAGGCCTATACTGCTCTACTGGCCTGCCTGCAGTCCAGACCTGCCACTCACTGAAAACATTTGGCACATTCTAAACTGAAAAATATGACAAAGGAGATCCCGAACTGTTGAGCAGCTGCAATTCTACTGTATTTTTCCAAAAACAATCAGATTTGTCTGTTTCAACATTTGATATGTTGCCTTTGTACTATTTTCCATTAAATATAGAGATACATGATTTGCACATCATTGCATTCTGTTTTTATTTGCATTTTACACAGCGGCCCAACGTTTTTAGAAACAGGGTTGTAATAGATCCACATTTAATACTGAACTAAACAGCACCTGTGTTTAATCTTACTGATGTAACATTCATATGAGTCAGGAGAGTCTAGAGAGACTCATCCTGCGTGAGGCTAGTAACTGTCTGCCTGTGTCATATCTCTCTGTTTAGTCCAGAGGTGCAGATCTTTACTTGTGCCAGATAGACAGGCTGGTGCCAAGGGGCCATTAACCGATCAGGGAGCAACCATATATCCCTTGTGACTGTCATATATTTGGTTCATTCTTCCTATTCAAGGCATTTCGGAACTCAGAATATTGTTTTTGTAATATATGATCTATATTACATTTATTATATAAACCAACATGTGGAATTGTTATCTATAAACCTGTCATGTCAGATAAAAAAAATTGCTTCTGATTAAATAAAGATTTCATGGTGAACAGTAAAATGTAGAGATGTACCATTCCATAAGGTAGTTTTAGCATTCCCTGCTGCTAGTGGTTCTGTTTCATGGGGCTAAGTGGAGAATGCCTTAGACCTCAGAGGACATATGCAAATATGTTGCAAAAGAAAACATAGTTCCATCATAAGAGAATTAACATGCACATAACAATACAGAACATTTTATTTTGAATGGATACAGAATGCTTAAAAATGTTTCTTTTATTTTTCTTCATAAAACACAAACATACTGTGTATATAACAGGCTTGGAGTTCCTCTGAAATAATTGGAATTAATTTGAGATCTACCCCTAAGGTGATCCAACCAGTGAGATATCATAATCAAGGCCATACTAATTATAGTTGTAATCCGAACTCATTTAAAATGGATCTTGGAAACTATGAAAACCAAAGCAGAACATTTGTTTTCAGGTCTTTCTTCAGAACACAAGTTGTTTCTGATTTGAATGTTTAATGAAGGATTTCAGCATTTTGCCATTTCTTAAGCCATTCTATCTCATTAGCCTCATTATAATTGGTGGGTAGCAAAGCAAAGATGCACCTGTTTCCTAAACTTTGCTGTGCTCTGCTAGCGGATACAAACCACACTTGGCTTAGATAAGATTGTATGTTATTGTATGTCAGGTTCCCAGCTCATCTTCCCAATTCCAACAGCTCTTTTAACAGCTATCTCTTTTTCCTCTCTCTCCCTCTATCAGAACAGGAAGCAGACCTCCCCGGAGCGCACAGTGGGAACAAGAGCTCCACCTCCCTCAACTATCCCTGTTTCCTTCCCTGGGGTTGCGTCAATTGGAAGTATTTTAAGAGTAGTGTGTGAGAGAAAGAGGTATACTAATGTACAAGGTAATTTGTAGGAGCATGGCAGCATATTGTTTACACACTCTGAGAGAAAACAGGTCCTCAAGCTAGAGCAGTCATGTTTTCCTAGTCCAGCAATTGTCCTGTTACCCTGGGAAACCAAGTAAAATTGTTTCCCAAACGAAGGACGTCAGTGGACTCAGTGCAGATAGATAGGGATAGGACAGGATTCTCATGGACGTGGTGACCAGCACCTGCCACTTGACACACAGCTCATTAAATGGGGCACTCCCACCCTGCTGTTGCTGGCTTTTGTGTTCTGATACTCCTCCTGTGAACAAACATAATATGGCCTGACAATATAACATCCTCCTCCTCCAGTGTAGTATTATACCATAATATTAATAATTAATCAAATCATGTGTGGGGCAGTTATATTCTTTGGCAAAGAGGGCCTTAATTTATTTCCTGGTGATTCACAGGGAACAGCAAGAAAAATATGAAGGGGAAAGAGAGGGGAGATGGAAGTTAGGAAGGAAGGAAGGGGAAACTAATCACTGGGTTGAAACAAGGAGAACAGCCTCCTACGCTGACCACAGATGCCTGACTCATAAATTGGCTTCCTGGCACACACAGGGCAGGGGATCACTGGCCAGCCAAGGTCCCTCTTTGAAACTGGCCTGCTGTAATGTCACTACAAAACCACAGCAAGGTCAACATGGAGAGGGCAGGTCATTGTCCTCGTTATCCAGTTTGACTTTGAAAAACACCTTGTCAGAACACACAGTGATCATGGATGTGAGGATTGTTGTAATGTTACGTTACCTGCCACCAAAAATGATTGTCCTCTGTTCTGCCCTCCCTCTATTTTATGTTTATACTGAGCTCATAAATTGATTTGTGATTTGTTTTGGATGGTTGGAACTATGTTGTACTGGAAATAGAGTTTTTCATTGCTCAAACGTGGGTAATTCCATGGCCTCGGCCTCTCATGTTGTGTGCTGGCTTTATGTTGAAGTTTCAACTGTTTCTACAGTTTGTTATACGTTTGTTATACATTTACTAAATAAAACAGGACCAGCTAAACACTGTCAACACTGTGTTGGTGTCATACCGGTTGAAGAGCACGCCTTGTAAATTGAGCAATGTATCAATACTTAAAGGAAATCTGCACTTAAATAAACCTATTGGATCTTGAGTACACAAAATCAAGTTAGTTGTCACACTTATTCTACTTATACACTGTCTGAAGTACACATTTTTCACTTATATCATGGTTTCTATCTGGAACCCTGCTCAGGTACTGATGCTAATGGTCTGACCCAGCATGCTTTAACACAGACCACAAAGGCTGTGTCCCTGGAGGGTCCTATTGAGGTTATCCTGAATGTGCTTCCACATCACAGTGTCCACTGATTACCCCTGCTGCTTCTGCAAAAGATCCAAATAAATCCAAATAGATCCAAATAAATTAACAAATACATGTACAGTATCAGTCAAAGGTTAGGACACACATACTCATTCAAGGGTATTTCTTTATTTTTTCCAATTTTAGAATAATAGCGAAGACTTCAAAACGATGAAATAACACTTATTGAATTGTGTAGTAACCAAAGAATTGTTAAACAATTCAAATTGCATTAACCTTTTAGATTCTTCAAAGAAGTCAGCCTTAGCCTTGATGACGGCTTTGCACCCTCTTGTCATTCTCGCCACCAGTTTCATTTGGTAATCATTAGGTTATTTCATAGTTTTAATGTCTTATATTATATTCTATAATGCGGAAAATCTTAAAAATATAGTTATACCCTTTTTTTCTAGCATTCGACTCGCACTGTACATGCTCATTTGCTCCGTGTCCGAACCAAGAATAATGACATCAAATTTCTAGGTTTATTTCTGCCTGTCGCTTCTGCTGTCTAGCTGTGTATCTCTGGCTGTATCTCCAATGTGTTCACAGTCTCTCAATGTCTTAGGACCTTTTCATGTTTACCAAAGTTATCAGCCAACATTATATATGTATATACAGCTATGGAAATAATTAAGAGACCACTGCACCTTATTCTTTCCTTTCCAAAAAAGTCGAAAAGGAAGGTTCTGAGTGAGGAACCGAAGGGTTAAAATCAAGAGACCATTGAAAATGTAACGCTTCTGATCTTCACTCAAAACATTCCTTTTCAAATGTTTTGGTAAAGAAAGAAAAAGGTGCAGTGGTCTCTTATTTTTTTCCGGAGCTGTATGTAGGTGGGCTTGATGTATTCTAAAGGATTAGACACTTACAATTGTAATAAAACCGTTGTCAAACAAGTCAAACATCAAGCGAGTCCAAATGACCACTTTACATTGTTATATCATGAAATGTTCTTGATCACTAAGCTTGATGCGCAGTTACAAAATGGCAAAACCTACCTACCCTAGGTTGTTATGAACATAATTAGGTTGGGGAATCTTTTATGCAGAAAGAAACAATATAAATAGATCTTTAGAAAACACCATCCTCCATTTGTGACTATTTCATAAATCAATGCACCTGTGGACAACATTTGTAGCTGTAACCGAACACCGTAACACTAAACAGCTAAGCAAAATGTTTCAGAAAGACTGAAAGGCTGTACGTCACGCCACTGTGATGTTTACGGGCCCCTTGAAAGGCTTATGGGAACTCAAATAAATAATAGAATTGAACACATCACAATACTCCTCCTTCTTCTTCTCTGTGGGCTGTGTAGGCCAGTCAATGAGCCAACTATGAGAATACAAAGCAAAATAATGCTGGGGCACATCCTGTATTTACAGAGCTCACCATTCTGGTAAACATGGAGAAAACCTCAACAATTATTCCACAAACAAACTCCACCCACACACTCGGGTTTGTTTGGAAATGGACTTATGTTAGTCTACTAATTACTCTGGTCATCTGTGATTACTTCGGATCTCAATGCATTTTGTGTGGTGGAAGGCAGTTGTGGTGGGTTTAGGATTTCATCCACATACAAGCCCACATTGTTTGTTTGATGCGTTGCCCCAGTGACAGAGTCTAACCACACCAGTTGACCTAAATAGAAGAAGCAGGGGAAAAGTTGTAGTTTGCGTTATCTTTCATATCTACATTCCTCACCATAACAACCAAAATACTTTAGCCTCCAAAACAGGATGGCAGGTCTTATGGTATTTCCCTACTTAGCATTATTTTCTGTGTATTTGTCAAACCTTTCCACATTAATTCCACCTTTCCACCACATCTCCAGGTGGTGTGTAGCTAGGCCAACAAACTGAGATCAAATTGAAAGCAGTCTGTTATACATCATTTGATTTGCAGCACAAAAAAATAAGAGTGGCATTTCTATTGGCCTGTCAGGTAGAAACTGCTGAACTTTTGTTGATTTGGTTAGGTTTTATATGGTTACTGTTCATACACAGAAATATTTGTGCCTAAGTTAGCGGAATGTATGTTTCACACAGACATTGTGGTAAATGGGAAATCTGAGAGGTGCATTTACTAGAATTCAGTGATGTAGCCAAATTTGTTTGGCTTGTGTCAAGAATTAGGTGCAAGAATGCAAGCTAGTAAATGTTCTACTAGTATTCTACGAACAAAGCATTGGTTTAACAACAAGCAATATAGTAAGGGCATGAATGAAACACGTATTACAGTTTTATGTTAACTTCTATAGTTAGTTATACTTTTTGAAAGCAAAAAATGTATATATAATGTTGTTTCCCAGAGTTTTGCCAATCCATGGACAACTCAGCTGAATAATGATAGTCTTGTAGAGTTGGCAATTATTCGTTGGCAGCTATGCAAGGATGAGCAACACCGAACAAGTGTAGAAAGCCTTAACATTACATTTAGTACCTCTTTTTCCTAGTTTGGCTGATGTTCTGCTATACTGTCTAATGAAACACTGGCTTAATTAATATAATGTATTGGGTATGAATGTAACAATAATTACACAGTTCCATGTTAAAAATGTGTAGTTAATTATACATTTAAATATACAGTATCTCACAAAAGTGAGTATACCCCTCACATTTTTGGAAATATTTGATTATATCTTTTCATGTGACATCACTGAAGAAATGAAACTTTGCTACAATGTAAACTAGTGAGTGTACAGCTTGTATAACAGTGTAAATTTGCTGTCCCCTCAAAATAACTCAACACACAGCCATTAATGTCTAAACTGCTGGCAACAAAAGTGAGTACACCCCTAAGAGAAAATGTTCAAATTGGGCCCAAAGTGTCAATATTTTGTGTGGCCACCATTATTTTCCAGCACTGCCTTAACCCTCTTGGGCATGTAGTTCACCAGAGCTTCACAGGTTGCCACTGGAGTCCTCTTCCATTCCTCCATGACGACATCACGGAGCTGGTGGATGTTAGAGACCATGCGCTCCTCCACCTTCCATTTGAGGATGGCCCACAGATGCTCAATAGGGTTTAGGTCTGGAGACATGCTTGGCCAGTCCATCACCTATACCCTCAGCAAGGCAGTGGTCATTTTGGAGATGTGTTTGGGGTTGTTATCATGTTGAAATACTGCCCTGCGGCTCAGTCTCCAAAGGGAGGGGATCATGCTTTGCTTCAGAATGTCACAGTACATGTTGGCATTCATGGTTCCCTTAATGAACTGTAGCTCCCCAGTGCCAGCAACACTCATGCAGCCCCAGACCATGACACTCCCACCACCATGCTTAACTGTAGGCAAGACACACTTGTCTTTGTACTCCTCACCTGGTTGCCGCCACACACGCTTGACACCATCTGAACCAAATACGTTTATATTGGTCTCATCAGACCACAGGACATGGTTCCAGTAATCCATGTCCTTAGTCTGCTTGTCTTCAGCAAACTGTTTGCAGGCTTTCTTGTGGAACATCTTTAGAAGAGGCTTCCTTCTGGGACGACAGCCATGCAGACCAATTTGATGCAGTGTGCAGCGTATGGTATGAGCACTGACAGGCTGACCCCCCTTCAACCTTTGCAGCAATCCTGGCAGCAATCCTGGCAGCACTCATATTTCCCAAAGACAACCTCTGGATATGACGCTGAGCACAAGCACTCAACTTCTTTGGTTGACCATGGGGAGGCCTGAGTGGAAACTGTCCTCTTCATTTAAATATATGTATGTATGTATATATATATATATATATATAAATATATATAAAACATTTTTACACAGATAAATATTACAATGAAATATTTAAGGGCTTAAATGAAGAATGCTTTTTTACACAGTTTGGTTTATACTTGGGGAGTTTTAAGCAAATAAGAGGAACGATTTGTGCTGCTGGTAAACAGCCTTTCCAAACTACACAGGAGTAGGTATATTTTTTGAAAATAAATGTATCAGCTTTGTTGCCGGGTTTCCCTTTGTTTACCTTTCATTCTTTAAACTATGCTGTATAGAATTGACAGCATGGTCAAATTAGCGGCGTTTAGGCTGCATGTGAATGGGGTCTTAACATTGGCTCAGTCACTTTCAGCACTCCCATTTGTCTTGGGTAAAGCCTTCTTAATAGATTAGATCAGTCCATAAAATTCACTCAGACTGAGAGCTGTTTGAATGGAATTAGTAACTTTACACTGTGATGAGGAAGACTGGGTGTCTGTGTGTGATAGAGGCTGTCTCTTGTGACAGGAACTGAGGGGCCGGGAGGGTCAGTGGCACTGTGTTTTGGATGTCTGTGACCTGGCTCAACAAGCCCATTTTAGCTCTGTTAACTGAGTTGTGCTTCTTATGTGGTGCCTTTTCTTTCCCCAGTAAATAAAAAACACGCATTTAATGTAAAATATGTTTAAAATATGAATGTATTTACGCATCTTGACCACCACAGTTACATCAGGACCAAGACGCCAAATAAGTAAGTCAATTGTATCAGGTCCAAAACCAGACAGATGTGATTTTGTTTTGTGTAGTCTCAGAATGCCATTTTCAGAACTGTGTAAATATCTATTGGACAAGTTGACTTTTATCAATATTGGTGTAAGCAAATATTTTTTTTGTGGCCTAATTGCAGCAAAAATTTTGACAAACATCACCTTGTCCTGAAGAGATTTACATGGCTGTCAAAAAGCCTTGCTGCAGTAAGTCTAAACAACATACTGTCCATATTTGCAGCAATCCTAAAATTCTTTATAGAATAAATGAATGGTGAAATGCTAAAAGAACAAGTATCACATTTTGCTGTTAGGCTTGACTCAGTATTTTTACCACTGGCTTTTATGCTGTTGGCCTTTATCTGAGAACACACAGGTTTTGGAAAGTATTGCCCTACTGTATCTTTTACGCAAAGATGGTAAGGACAATACCGCAACTTCCCTTTCTGAATGCAATAGCATCTAAAAATATATAGTAAACAACTTCCTATCATATTTGGTTGAAATGCCATCCCATTTCAACACATTACAAAAAGATTATATTGAAATAATTTAATATACTTCATTACATCAGTGAAGTATAATTTATTAGCAAGTATATCCTATAGAATACTGGAATATGAAAACTTACAGAGGACAATCACACCTTTTAGCTGATGTGATTTGAGTCCCTCAATCCTTGCGATGCCCGTGCTCACTGCCCAAAGCAGGATGTCAAAGGACCCCTGTCAAGATGAAACTGTATGGTTCATGCCAGAGATTCCTGAAATCGTAATGATATATTTTCCATGCTTATATGGTGATTGTGATGCAATTATTTTTTTTTTTTATTGTGTAAGAACAAAAATTTGCTATATGTTTTGAGAGTAATTGTTTGTATTTCACTTAATTAAAGTAAGGAAGTATTCTGCTTTGTTGCTATTCTGTGCCATCACACATCGCAAAAAACTTCCTTCAATGAATCTTCTGTGGTTTGACAACTTCATGATTTTGTACTGTATGATACATTGTTCAAGAAATCTCAAAGCAGCTGGTAGACAAAACGCAATCGCACTCGATCTCGTTCGATCCCACTCCGGCAGCATTGCCACAGGCGAGTGAATGGACCCTTGTTATGTCTGTAGATCCGTTTGATGCTTAATCATTTACCAGTCTCCTAGGTAAGGCCAACGAATTTGAAGACAGTTCGCCGTACAACAGAGGCATGACACTGATGCGCAGTCTAGACCCCACACACTCAATCTCTGTCTCTATTCCACTCCCATGGTCAGACAGCAGTGAAATCATTATTGAGCTTGTTATTCATTGCATATACAGACAGTACTGTCTTGTACAGTACCCTTTTTCCAAATGGTTACTCGTTTCCTATAAAAACAAAAGAAAATGTTTGGCAATGGGTTGCCTGTCTGCCTGCCTCTCCTCCACTTCCTCTCTCTTTAGAGTTGTGTTAGTCATAATGAGTGTGTCTGTCACATCAGGGTCAACAGCATCGGCATCAGATCTGAGTACACTGATTGCATATAGTGTGCCTATTCGGATAAGCGTTTCGAATTGTAGCTAGTCGTGCATTTTCACATAGAATTTCTAAAAAGCAAGCTTTTTTTTTTTAATCATCCACAGTTTTCTTAGGGCTTATACCATTAATTTTGTTGTGATGTGATTACACACACTGTTTTTACTCATGTAAGCATGTACTTCATTGTTGTGGTAGAAAATTCTGATGTGTACTGCTGTCGCCATTGCTGTGCAGTTTCTACCACATAGGCCAGAGGTGTCAAACCGGTTCCACGGAGGGCCGAGTGTCTGCAGGTTTTTGCTCTCTCCTTGTACTTGATTGGTTAATTAGGTCACTGATTGGTTAGTTTCTACCCTCACCTGGTTGTGTAGGTATGAACTAGGAACCAATTTATAGGAAAAACCAAAAACCTGCAGACACTCGGCCCTTTGTGGAACCGGTTCGACACCTGTGACATAGGCACTACCAGTCACATTTTGCACAATATTGCTGTTGTCAACGTATTGTATTCTGATTTGAACATATATTGTTGGATATTTCATTTGATAAAAGTTGTAATCATCTATGTCTTCATATGGGTCATTCCTAGTCAATAAGCTCACTCTAAGTGACTATAGATATGATTTATTTTTTATTTGAAAGGATGTATATTATTTTTCAGAATCCACTGTGTTTGTGGATGGGACAAACTAAGATCAGGAGGTCAACCTTGTCCTTCCCTAAAGCATGTTGTAGTATTTAAATTACCCCCAAATTAGTCACTAATTTGAACAATAGAACCCATTGGATGTGCCTTACCTAGCTTTAGAACAATAGAACCCATTGGATGTGCCTTACCTAGTTTTAGAACAGTAGAACCCATTGGATGTGCCTTACCTAGCTTTAGAACAATAGAACCCATTGGATGTGCCTTACCTAGTTTTAGAACAGTAGAACCCATTGGATGTGCCTTACCTAGTTTTAAAACAGTAGAACCCATTGGATGTGCCTTACATAGTTTTAGAACAGCAGAACCCATTGGATGTGCCTTACCTAGCTTTAGAACAATAGAACCCATTGGATGCAATCTTTAACGTCTTGCACGTCCCAGTTTTGATTCTTTTTTTATTTTTATTTTTTTTTAATTTAAAAGGGACAATGCACATTCATTAACATTTTTTGTTTACACTCAAAATGTAAATGTGCCAGAGTTAGCTAAAAAGCTATTTTTCATTTGTAGTCCCTTGGCAGGTCAACACAACATCATGGTACACAAATAAAATACTTGAAAAACACCAGACAAATTAAGAAACTAGCTAGCTAATAATAAGTAGAATACAAAGATGTGAAGTACCTACTATTGATGAGTGCAGTTTTGAGTGTTTTTAATCCATTTCTTGAGTTTAAATTTAAACGATAGGTAGCGGAGTTCAGTAGGGAGACAGTTCCAATAATTTGAGGCCCGTACGGAGAAGACTGTTTGGCTAAACTTACTTCGCCTATACTGTACAACACAGTCTCCCCTAGTAGCTGCCCTACCACTGCCGTTCTTCTGTTGTACAAATTCACCCAGTGGTGGAGGTGCAAGCCCATGTAAAATTTAAAAAATGAGACAGGCATCTAGATAATGTAAAAAACTGTTAAAATTGAATAAGTTGTATTTAGTAATAATATTGCAATGGTGATGACTGATGGTTTTTAATCTAATATTTTAAAAGTTTGCTTATAAACAGTTTCTATTTGTTTAAGAGTTGTGATGTTTGCTTGGGACCAGCTTGTGAAACAGTATGATATGTGTGAAAAAATCATGGCATGCATAAATAGTTTGGCTGCCTCTGTTGTTAAATATGGCCTAATGTGTCTGAAGTTAGCCATATTATATCTGATGGTATTAGCCACTTTTTTAACATGCTTTTTAAAAGTTAAATTAGAATCTAGAATAATACCAAGGTATTTCAAATCGGACACTACCATGATTTTTTCTCCTTCTATAAAAACATCAGCTTGTTGTACACTTGTGGACCTCTTAGAAAAGAACATACAGACTGTTTTGGTAATGTTAAGATGTAGATCTGACATTTTTAGCCAGGTAGAAACATGCACCAGTACTTCGGTTAATTTAGTTGCAGCCTGTTGTTTGGTCTTGGTATGCAAATAAATAACCGTATCATCTGCATACATTAGTATTTTAACAGATTGACAAACTGTTGGCAAGTCATTAATGTACAAGCTAAACAAGATAGGGCCCGATACTGACCCCTGGGGTACACCAATTTTACAGTCGAGGTAAAGAGAATAAGAATTACCAATATGTACGCTCTGTTTCCTATTAGTTAAATAGGACTCCATCCATTTCATGGCCTCATCTGAGAAATTAAAAAAGGATAATTTTGATAAAAGTATCTGGTGATTCACAGTGTCGAAAGCCTTCTTGAGGTCCAAAAACACTGCACCAACTATACCACCCTCATCAATTTTGACTTGATGTTTTCAAGGAGGAAACAGTTTGCTGTCTCTGTAGAGTGGTTTGTGCGAAATCCAAATTGCATTGGGTGTAAAGGAGTGTGGCCCAAGTTTAGATGGTTTTTCAGCTGTTCTGCTACCCATTTTTCTGTCACCTTGGATATTACTGATATAATACTAATGAGTCTATAATTTGACACCATTGTTTTATCACCGGACTTATAGAACAGAGATACAACTGCTGTTTTCCAAGAGCTTGGAAAAGTAATTTGCCTAACTGACAGGTTGATCAGATGTGCAATTGGGCAAGCAAGTGCGTCCCTGTGTAATTTTAAAAAATGCGGTATCAAAAACATGTGAATCCCTAGCTTTTGAATTTGTTTGTGAGGTTATAATTTTTATAACCTCTGATTCAGATATTTCCTTTATTTTAAAAATTGGTTTAGCTTTATCAATGGGAATAGATGGTATAGTTTCAGTCGGGATACTTTGAGCCAGCTCCCTGACTGAATTTATAAAGAAATCATTAAATATACTTGCTATCCTATCAGTATCTTGGGTCAGGATTCCATTCACTTTCAGTTCAGGTAAAGTTATGTTTTGTTCTTTATTCCTACCAATTAATTTATTAAGATTTCTCCAAATAAGTTTTCCATTTCCATGAGCTTCATTAATAGATGTGATAAAGAACTCTGCCTTAGACTTTCTTAAATTCCTTAATACCTTATTTCGGAGAGTTGTGAAGATGAGCCGGTCGCTACTATATTCTGATTTTAGAGCCCTCTTTAAAGCAGAGTCTCTCTCTTTCATTTGTTGCCAGAGACTCATCATTTAGCCATGGTAAGGTGGTCTTTTTTCCATGATTACATTTCACCTTTCTTATGAAGGCTGCTCTTATCTCGGTAATAGTAGGAAAAAAAGTGCTCGAGGTAATCTCAGTATCTCCGGTTAGGAGGTCCGACCAGTCAATTTGTTTTATAGCTTTTTCCATATAAATTTTCTCATTTTTAGGAATTTTTTCATAGAATTGTTTTCTTGAGATTGAATATGCAAATTGTTTTCTATTTAGTTTCCTTAATAGCAGTGTGATATTATGATCGTTTTTTTTTATCCCAGTTTATATTAAAATCGCCCATTAATATTAACTCCTTTTTATCATCACATAGTTTAAGAATATTATGGAGATGCTCATAAAATATGTTATTGGAAGATGGTGGTCGATATAAACAAATTACAGTAAAAGACATTTGGGGAGATAATGACATATACAACACAATATATGTCTATTTCCTGTGACCATTCCATGAGGTTACATTTAATTGTGTTTTTAACATATACTAACAGTCCCCCACCCTTGCCCTTATTTCTATCCCTCCTAAACACATTATACCCAGAGATGTCAAAGGCAGCCTTGGGTGAGCGCTTGTTAAGCCATGTTTCAGAAAGACCAAGAAAGTCCAAGTTAGAGTGAGTCAATAAATGTTCTAGCTGATTGCTTTTAGAGACAATACTTCGTATATTTAAATGTCCTCCGAGTAATCCTTTGGGTTTGGATTGCGGATCCCAGATCAGTTTTGCATGATTAAGAGTTTTAAAAAAGTTCATTCTTCGATTTTTCCGAATCGCTGGATTTTAATCCCCAGTGTTGCCGGTTGAGAAAGGGCTATTTGACGGGATTGGACCTATTTTCTTTTGAGGGCGGAGCAGTCAAATTTTGAAACTCACCGCTACCTGGCGTTTGTGGACAGGAGCGTTCTCCACACCGCACCGGAGGCAGATCCCCGACAACTGTGTCCGCAACATCCGAAGCACGGACAGCACACCGTGCATCCGCACCAGAAGAAAGCTCCACGTCAAGAGCGCCGCCCCCTAGCAAAGACAAAGCAGCCAGGCCACTCCATTCGCCGCCGCTGCCCCCACACCGCAACAGGCACCCTCCGTGCACACCCCACCCGCCGACCGAGGCACCGCCAAAGCAGGGAGAAAATCCAGAGCGCCCAAATAAGGCAACAGATCGCCAACGGATGACAGGTCAGGCCCTGGGTTTAGTTGGATGTCACCAGCTAGCAGGAGGATTGCCATCAGGTAGATTATCTTTATGTGCGGTTGTTTCAAGTTCTTAGTTCCTCTGGTATTTGTCCAGGTTGGTGGTTGGGTAGCACGGCCGTTGTTTAGAATCTTAGCAAAGATTACATATTGGCTCCATGAGTTGAGATTGAAGCCGCTACGAGCGTCGCGTTTGCAGCCAGATTGTTGTTGTTGGCCTGAATAGCAACTTCGCACAGATAGTAGCAGTAGTACAAACACATAGTTTAAAACAAATAATATTTGCACTATGTCGGCTAGTCTACGGTTTTTGTGTGTATATTTAGAACACAAGCCGTTTTTTGTAGGAAATCAAATTTGTTAATGTTGTATGTGTGCGCTCTAGCATGACCTGCCAGACTGCCTTTGCGCACCGCCATTTTCTTTCTCTCTCTCTCTCTCTCTCTCTCTCTCTCTCTCTCTCTCTCTCTCTCTCTCTCTCTCTCTCTCTCTCTCTCTCTCTCTCTCTCTCTCTCTCTCTCTCTCTCTCTCTCTCTCTCTCTCTCTCTCTCTCTCTCTCTCTCTCTCTCTCTCTCTCTCTCTCTCTCTCTCTCTCTCTCTCTCTCTCTCTCTCTCTCTCTCTCTCTCTCTCTCTCTCTCTCTCTCTCTCTCTCTCTCTCTCTCTCTCTCTCTCTCTCTCTCTCTCTCTCTCTCTCTCTCTCTCTCTCTCTCTCTCTCTCTCTCTCTCTCTCTCTCTCTCTCTCTCTCTCTCTCTCTCTCTCTCTCTCTCTCTCTCTCTCTCTCTCTCTCTCTCTCTCTCTCTCTCTCTCTCTCTCTCTCTCTCTCTCTCTCTCTCTCTCTCTCTCTCTCTCTCTCTCTCTCTCTCTCTCTCTCTCTCTCTCTCTCTCTCTCTCTCTCTCTCTCTCTCTCTCTCTCTCTCTCTCTCTCTCTCTCTCGTCTCTCGTCTGACCACAGAACACTTCCACTTTGCCACAGTCCATTTTAAATGATCCTTGGCCCAGAGAAAACGCCTGCGCTTCTGGATCCTGTTTAGATACGGCTTCTCTTTTGACCTATAGAGTTTTAGCCGGCAACGGCGAAAGGCACGGTGGATTGTGTTCACCGACAATGTTTTCTGGAAGTATTCCTGAGCCCATCTTGTGAATTCCATTACAGTATCATTTCTGTATGTGATGCAGTGCCGTCTGAGGGCCCGAAGATCACGGGCATCCAGTATGGTTTTCCGGCCTTGACCCTTATGCACAGAGATTGTTCCACATTTTCTGAATCTTTGGCATTGTAGATGATGATAACTTCAAACTCTTTGCAATTTTTCTCTGAGAAACTCCTTTCTGATATTGCTCCACTATTTTTTGCTGCAGCATTGGGGGAATTGGTGATCCTCTGCTCATCTTGACTTCTGAGAGACACTGCCATTCTGAGAGGCAAAATTGGTTTGTTGTTTGCTCCTTGGGGTTTAAGGCCGGGTGTCTCTGTAAAGCACTTTGACAACTGCTGTTGTAAAAAGGGCTTTATAAATAAATTAGATTGATTACAAAATGTCTCACTTTCAACATTCGATATGTTATCTATATTCTGTTGTGGATTAAATATGAGTTTATGAGATTTTAAAATTATTCCATTCCTTTTTTACTCACAATTTGTACAGTGTCCCAACTTTTTTGGAATTGGGTTTGTATTTTTCACGGTTTGTATTTTGTTCTTCAGCTTGAGTAGATGTAAATTATTAAATCACATCCAAAGATACACTGTGCATCTCCCAATAGTGAAATGTGTACAGGAACCATCCATTTCTCCATTCTGCCAGGTTCCCCTTTTTATTTTTGGATTTAAACAGGACTTCAGAGAAACAGTATGTGAATCATACTACACTAAAAGTCATTTAGATGACTCGTTTTGCCCATTCTAATGTCTTATAGAACAGTACCTGAAGGCCTCAATGCCTGTATGTCTGTTTTTTTTTTATAGCAAACCACAGCCATGTGACTCACTGTCTGTAGGACCAATGCATATTTGTGAATACTTTGGTATACCTATAAACTGGCAACTTAGTGTATTTCATACAGTAGTTAGATGGTAGCACAACTGAGAAGATTTGAGAGAAGAAATAATGAGTCATTTGGGAGCAGACTTGTCAAAACGGAAAGAGGGGCTGGCGGGCCTGTGTCTGTAGTCTGCCGTGTTTGATCGTTGTGGAAACACGAAGCTCTGAACACAGTCTGTTCTCAATACTTTCTCTGCAGTCGTGGGAATAGTCTCTTCAAATGAGGACAAACTTTATTTGGGACAAACAAAAGATGCAACATTTTGCAGTATGTATGTTGTACTGTGTGTCCTCTCAGAAAGCTGACTCCATTTGACAATAATAAGGTAGTGACAGGCAAAGTAGGGTCGGTCTAACATCAATGTCCAGTATGTCAACATCTGTCCTCCAAGGTCAGAGTGTGGAATCCTTTAAATACTAACTGAGACCTCTTCTGAGTTTCAGTATTTATTATGCAGTATTCCAATTGCCATGTCTTCAAATGTTTCCTGTTTGGAATACATACTATATGCTAAGACTCACTCTGTGAGTGTACAGTACATTTGGTGTGTACCGTATGCCTGTTCTTTCGCTCCCGTGTATGTGAGCTGTGGCCTGCAAGCTGTGGAAACCTCCCTCACGCCCACAGTTTCAGGTACCAGAGAGGCTGAGTGTGTTTGGACCAAAGAGTGGCTAGAAAGCTCAGCTCCATTGATGAGTCTACTTCCTGTCAGGGACCACACTGTTAGAAGGCTAATATCTCTGAGGTTTCTGGGAATCTGGAAATAAGACAGGAATAAACAAAAGTTTTAAAGGACCACCAGGCCCACACACATTTTTCAAACTGACTTTAGAACAAAGCACCTGCCTTTAGTCATAGGGGCCTGCTGTGTTTGTTTCACTTTCTCCTTCATGGCTACACAGGCAGCATACAGTCCAATCCATTTCACATTTAATGTTTTTCATATACCACTGTGATTGACCGGCACATTATACATGAAGGGCAGAGCAACTTCAGAACAACACATGTTCTGTGTAAAGAAGTCAATCTGTTTCATGCTGTATTGGGTAATAAATAGAAACTACCGCACACCCAAAAACAATAGTGAAGATGTTGGAGACCTAATTAGGTGTTTGGCACACCTTTAGAAAACAGAGTTATTTTACATTTGCATCTGATTTGTAGTTGGTAAAATAAAAACTTCCCAAAAGAACTTGGTCTTGATATTATTTCACCCAAATCTCTGGACACAGTTGTACTCAAATGTTTGCATACACTTGGAGAATTGGTAATGTACGTACCATTTGTAAAAAAAACACAAAAAAAACACGAGTGAGCAGGCAAAACACGTCTTTTATTTCTTATTGGATTCACATTCAACTGTAGGTCATAACAGAATGGTACAATCATATAACAGCAACAAAGAAAACAATGAACTGACCCCAGTTCAAAAGTCTGCATAACCTTAGTTCTTAATACTGTGTATTGCCCACTTTAGCATCAATGACAGCATGCAGTAGTTTGTAATAGCTGTCTATGAGGCCCTGAATTCTTGCAGGTGTTATAGCTGCCCATTAGTTTTGGCAAAATGCCTCCAGGTCGTGCAAAATCTTTGGAGAGATCTCAAACGTGCGGTTCATGCAAGATGACCAGAGTGGCTTGATGATATTAAGGTCAGGAGACTGTGATGGCCACTCCAGAACCTTCACCTTTTTCTGCTGTAACCACTAAAGGGTCAACTTGGCCTTGTGCTTAGGGTCACTGTCGTGCTGGAAAGTCCAAGAGCGTTCCATGCGAAGCTTTCATGCAGAAGAATGCAAATTGTCTGCCAGTATTTTCTGATAACATGCTGCATTCTTGCCATCAATTTTCACAAGATTCCCTGTGCCTTTAGAATTCACACATGCTCAGTGCATCCACATGAGAGCCAACAAACTCATTGACTAATTGCAATTTAAAAAGCCACAGGTGTGGGAAATTCACCTTTAATTGCCATTTTCACCTGTTTTCTTCAACTTGTGTGTCTGTAACAAGGCCAAACATTCAAGGGTATGTTAACATTTGATCAGGGCCATTTGGGTGATTTCTGTTAAAGAGCCAAACAACTATGTGATAATAAATGTCTTTATATGATCACTATCCTTAAATAAAATATTTTTTGTATCAGTCATATTTTCCATATCAATGCCAAAATGTCACAATTTCTGCCAGGGTATCCAAACTTATGAGCACTATTGTACATAATTCATAAAGAATAAGCATAGCAACCAACATACAATAACAAATGATTTTCTTGTGAAGAGAGAACTAGTGATAATTACAGTCCTTCTCTTGGGATTCACATGATATATTTTGAATGAAGCACCATGATTGCAATTGGGTCCAGATGAGTGATATTGCATTAATGCATAAGAGCCAACCACATAGGCTTTGGTGGCACTATATTGGCTTTCAGCCATGGGACCCTTTAGCTCATAGTCTCCATGCCCTCAATATTGGGTTCAGTACGAGACCGCGCATTTGCACCCTCTAACAAAACCCTCTCTGGGACACGTTATTTCCCCTGAATTTATGCATCCACACAGCCAGCTCGCTGTACAGAAATGGAAAATGAGCATTGGGCCAAGACAACATGCTCCTGGGCCCTTAGGCCTGCCCATTAAGTAGTACGGTGAGCACTGAGCCAAAGCAACCAATCAGAATGAATAGGGATGCCGACATGCATCAGATCAGGTAGCCTTACTGACTTCACTACTAGAACAAAAGCAATACAGAGAACAGAACAAAAGTAATCCTGACAAAGCACATGCTCTGCCCTGAATGAGTCAGACACTGTCATCGGGCCTTGGCCCAGCACACACCAACACACATTGTTCTTATGCTTATCATAACTTATGGTTGTGCTTCAGATGTGTTCCTCCTCTTTAGAAACATGTGTTTTTCTCACCACAACGGGAATGTCCAGCTCATTGCTATTCTAACCTTGAGGTTATTGATATATCTCTCAGTCCATTAGCTCTGCCCCTTTGAAGGCATGTGCTCTCCCGCTACTGAATGGAGAGAACATCTGAAATATTTATCAGTGGCACAGGGAAAGGGGGTCCTAGTGTGTGTCTGTGTTAGCTATATCTTCCCTAAAATGGCATGAATCAGGAAGTCAGGGAAGTTAACTCCCCAAACTATCAGCTCTTGGTTTAGATTAATAGATCACTACATTAGCAAAGACCTATACTCAGAAGACCGCCATAGGAAACTCAGGAAAACCTGGGATATTCATCGGCTGCATGCCATGAACTCCTGGGTTAGCCATTACAATACCAGCATCTGTGGTATGACACTGTGGTATATAAATGGACATTTTCGTTAGAATAACAATACTAATTCATTTTTAAATGATTTATTTCCCATCACAAGTGGGGTCCCTGACCCACAACATTTTTCAGAGTCACTGGAAGAATCCATAGTATGTACTAGCTATAAGATATGTCTAAAATGTAACTCATACTATGTACTAGCTATAATGTCTTCAGTTGAACCTATAGTATGTACTTGCTATAAGAAATGTCTAGAATTGAACCTTTAGTGTGTACCAGCTATAAGATATATCTACAACTGAACCTATACACTCACCTAAAGGATTATTAGGAACACCTATTCAATTTCTCATTAATGCAATTATCTAATCAACCAATCACATGGCAGTTGCTTCAATGCATTTAGGGGTGTGGTCCTGGTCAAGACAATCTCCTGAACTCCAAACTGAATTTCAGAATGGGAAAGAAAGGTGATTTAAGCCATTTTGAGCGTGGGGTGGTTGTTGGTGCCAGACGGGCCGGTCTGAGTATTTCACAATCTGCTCAGTTACTGGGATTTTCACGCACAACCATTTCTAGGGTTTACAAAGAATGGTGTGAAAAGGGAAAAACATCCAGTATGCGGCAGTCCTGTGGGCCAAAAATGCCTTGTTGATGCTAGAGGTCAGAGGAGAATGGGCCGAGTGATTCAAGCTGATAGAAGAGCAACTTTGACTGAAATAACCACTCGTTACAACCAAGGTATGCAGCAAAGCATTTGTGAAGCCACAACATGAAACAACCTTGAGGCGGATGGGCTACAACAGCAGAAGACCCCACCGGGTACCACTCATCTCCACTCATCTCCACAAATAGGAAAAAGAGGCTACAATTGCACGAGCTCACCAAAATTGGACAGTTGAAGACTGGAAGAATGTTGCCTGGTCTGATGAGTCTCGATTACTGTTGAGACATTCAGATGGTGGAGTCAGAATTTGGCATAAACAGAATGAGAACATGGATCCATCATGCCTTGTTACCACTGGTGGTGGTGGTGTAATGGTGTGGGGGATGTTTTCTTGGCACACTTTAGGCCCCTTAGTGCCAATTGGGCATCGTTTAAATGCCATGGCCTACCTGAGCATTGTTTCTGACCATGTCCATCCCTTAATGACCACCATGTACCCATCCTCTGATGGCTACTTCCAGCAGTATAATGCACCATGTCACAAAGCTCGAATAATTTCAAATTGGTTTCTTGAACATGACAATGAGTTCACTGTACTGAAATGGCCCCCACAGTCACCAGATCTCAACCCAATAGAGCATCTTTGGGATGTGGTGGAACGGGAGCTTCGTGCCCTGGATGTGCATCCCACAAATCTCCATCAACTGCAAGATGCTATCCTATCAATATGGGCCAACATTTCTAAAGAATGCTTTCAGCACCTTGTTGAATCAATGCCACGTAGAATTAAGGCAGTTCTGAAGGTGAAAGGGGGTCAAACACAGTATTAGTATGGTGTTCCTAATAGTCCTTTAGGTGAGTGTAGTATGTTCTAGCTATAAGATAGGTCTAAAAGTGTGGAGGTGTGGTAAAGGGACAAACTCCTATGGAAAAAAATGCCTGTAAGAGAACTACTTTTATATGCATCAGTGAGTCTTCAGAATTCCTTTGGGCTCTAAGCTCAGTTGGCTGAAAGCAGATGACTAAGACGGTCCGTCCAATGGGATTATACCACAGCTGTCTAATTTACAGCTTCTCACCAGAGGAAACATTTCAGTAGTATGATCAGACACACTCGACTGTGTGAATCTGGCAGAAAGGCCACAGACGAGGTGACAGAGTTCAAGCTCTACCCTACTCATCGTCACTCCAACCACAACTATCCCAACACTAGCAAAGACAGGTGACCGGTACAAGATACGGAAATCTGCTTTTTATAAATCATGAATGAAAAGACAGGATTGTCTATGGAGGCGTGTTTATGGATGTGTTAGGGTTCTTTGGTCATCAAACCCCCAACTGTGAAACCACATTAAAACACACAGTTGGGAGAATATAAGCATATAAAAGTAGTGTAATGTAATGCATTTCTCGAAGACAAACTGCTTATTTTGGGGAGAGTTATATGTAGCACCAAGAACACCACACCCTCCAGATAGTGTAATGGCACGATGTCTTTGCCAGGAACCCCCTCAGACTGGATTGATCCTTACTTCTGAAGACAAAACACATCCTGTCATTGAGGAGTGTTCCTCCACCCACTTCTATCTTCTGTAATAGCAGGCTACGGCAGGGCTCATAGAGCTCAACATAACAATGGTGAAGAGTGATGCAATGGGTGGTTTGCCACTATTACTTTTGATTCTGCCAGAACAGAGGTACAAAAGAGGTACCTGCATGATTATCCATGGTTTTGTACACTGTAATCCCTCCCAGAACTTCCCAGAAGTCTTCATGTTAAAGAGGAAGTGATTAATATTGGAGGCAGCTGGAAAAGTCTGGAACGTGTGGTTTGTTGTAATGGCTAAATATGTTGTAATATTTACATTTTAGTGAGCAGTGACAGACTATTTCAGGCTGTTGCTTGGGGACTAATGTTTTGTATCCAAGGCAAAAGCTGTGCGTGTGGGTCCGAGCAGACCCACCTTCCTGCCAAGATATTGAGTGAGAAGAGGAGATGTCTCAGAATTAATCTTTGCCAGGACCCTGGCTTCGCTCTCCTAACTGAATTGATTAATCACTGAAATATTTGTCAGAACGGCCCCAGTACTGCTAGTTTTTCATAATTAATTATTGTGTAGGTGGTTGTATTCATCTTATTGGAAATGTGTTTTGTATTTCCCAGCTCCTCAAGACCCCGTTTGAGATGTTCATCCTGAACACGTTTTTATCTAGCTTCAAGGCACACTGGCTAATTTCTTACCTTTTCTCCTCAGGCATTTCAAATAGAAACATTATGTTACTGGAATAACACTCCAACCAATATGTTACCACTATGAAAAACACATATGTCCCCACATTTATAAGCAAAAAACCAGTGCAACAACAACTATGCATCGGCTTTACCAACAATAGGCTAATTAATCTATTATGCTAATTCTTTTTTAGCATAATATACAGCTGTAGCAAAATGTTCTAGAATGTCCAAATGACAAAATGTTCCTTTTACTCAATTCAACTATCAGTATCCAAAGACACAAATTGAACTTCGCACTCAGTAAAAATACACGTACGTAGCAGGATTACATCAACCTGATGACCACTATGGTCGATGACTCATTTTTAGCTATGATATTATCTTTCTCTTCTAACACACCCCACGCTTCCTGCTGGAATCCCATAATAATCAGCTGTGAGAAAGTAACGTCATTCAATTAATACAGTGGTGTTGGAAGGGGAGAACCATTATGGGAAATTCCTTTCCTCGGGAAATTGGGTAGGTGTGACTTCTGTGGTACTTGATTTGGCAGCGGATTTAACCTGAGCCCTCAAAATCTGCCAAAATTATGTCTTTTTCTTGTCTAAGTATGGCTAAAGATTGCTGTTTCACTGTAATACACTTTGAGTGCCAGTTACTTTCTCAGTACTTTTCATCTCAAACCCTCTGTTCTCTGTGAAGTTGCTCTCTGCCTGCCTGACTGACTTTATAAGGAACTTCCTGTGCGGTGACGTCTGGCAGGCACCAGAGCAACGACTCTGTTAGGGGAGGGAATAGCAGTGGGAGGAGAATGTGGAAATACTCACCACACAATGTCCTCAAGTCAATGCCGCTTAAAATGTAAAACAATTGGGAAGAGATCTTTGATGTCACACTACCATGGAATAGGGTCAATTAATACATCCTCTACCCCTTTCAATTTAGGGTAGTATATCAAATACTCACTAAAAATAGAGTACTAAGTACATGGAGAATTAAACATTCTGTCCTATACATACTGCTGCAAGGATCTCATTAGACAATCTCTTCTAGTGTTGCACAACAACAACTAGTTTATGGAGTCAAGTCCAGGAGCAGCTGTTAGCTGCATTGCAGAATGATGTTGTGTTTCTTATGAGACACCTCAGTAGACTGGTTGGGATTCTGGAAAAGACTGGTTGGTGTACTGAGATCGACTGGTTGGTGTACTGAGAAATACTGGTTGGTATACTGAGAGATTGGTTGGGGTACTGAGAAAGACTGGTTGGTATACTGAGAGATTGGTTGGGGTACTGAGAAAGACTGGTTGGTATACTGTGAAAGATTGGTTAGGGTACTGAGAAAGACTTGTTGGTATACTTAGAAAGATTTGTTGGGGTACTGAGAAAGACTGGCTGGGTGCATGGATGGCTTGCTGTTTCCTTTTTTAGTTGTTTAAAAAAGGAACTGTTCAAACTATTGTGGCCTTTGGTTTCTCTAGTCAGTGGATGGAATAAAAGGTATGTGTCAAAAAAAAAGTTAAATATATATATATATATATATATATATATATATATATATATATATCATACATACATACACACACACACACACACACACACACACACACACACACACACAGCATACTAGGTTTTCAGGTCAATCCTATCCACTTCCTATCCATTACCTATCTGTCCAATGCAAGTCTTTTCTTGTGTCATTTGTCTTACACAGTAATATCATTTTTGTCTTTCTTGACAGTGGAATGCCAACAAAAGCAGGCAAAATAAGCAAAGCATATATTCACTGTACAGACTAGTTGTGACTGGAATCACATACAACACCACTTTTAAGCTCACTGACAGATCCTAAAACACCCATGTGGTTATCAGATATTTCAAACCCACCATCTACAACCAGCCTAAAGGAAAACATTTTCTGAAGGAGAATAAGAGAGAGCCTTGTCCATCCATGGCCAAATGTCTAATGACAAGCCTGATGGGTCCCGGGGCCAAGGCTAGCTATGGGGATTTATCAAGTCAAGTAACTAGCTTACTGTTCCCACAATGCATCTGCAGTTTCTTTCTCTATTTATTTTGCACTTCAGTTGTTTCTATTCATTGTATTAGTGTTTGATTAGCATGCATGACAGTACCCTGTTAGTTTGGCCTAGTTAAATTGAAGGTACACCGTTTGTAATGGCTAGCTGCAAGGCCAGTTTTTAACAGACAGATTAGCATACATTTTAACAGACAGAGCAGTGCTAAATTAGTAACGCTAAATACACATATGCTGAGTGATGTAATAAATACACATACAGTATTATACATTTCTAATAATAAATGAACATTGTCATAAAGTGATTGCTTTTCCATAAGAATGTACAATTAATTATCTGATTTGACAACATCATGCAACTGGGAGATTGTGACTGGAGTGAAGTCTATAAGGCCGGTTATTCCGTGGTCTGAGCTGCCCAGACGATATTCTGACGAACACAGAGTACGTCTCAGGCAAACACAAATGTCCACAGGAGATCAGATAAGAAGCAGGGCCAGATAATGTGGGCTACATCCAGTTACCATGAAGGGAAATATACTGCAGCGATAAGAGTGTTTCTCTGCATGTTTGCTCTACCTGCCTTCTTATCTCCCCAGGAGCCATCCCTTTGTACGTCTCTCCCCTCACTCTCAGCTTTGTGTGTAAGCATTTTACATTCCCTTTGTGTGTCTGTGTGAGTCTATGTTGAAATTGTAAGCCACAGGTACCTAGCTGATGGAGGTCATGGTGAATCCAGCGTATGATTGACCAAGGTGTGTGTGTGTATGTGTTGTATTGTGTGTACCCTGTAGTTGTGTTCAGACAGGTTCAGTTCCAGTCTAGGGTCCTTAAACAACTTCTGTCTACGTAGGTACTACCAGGGACTGCCTGGGACTGCATAGGGATCAGTCCCTGTGGCGCCACACAAGGCCACAACAGCTCACTGAATCCCTACCAGAGATTGTGACAGGAATGACCTTATCATAATGCTGTAATGCAAAGGAGCAATTCAGTGAACTTAGGTTATAATATCTATCCACTCTGATCTCCAATCAATCTAATATAATAATGTATAGCTATGGTCTATTAAATAGGTACTACAAACTGGAATACTGTAACATTCAATATACAATGTGCAACACTCAAAGACTTGATAAAACAAACTTTTGTTGTATCAGTAGATAACAATACTGTAAAATTAAGCAATAACACAATATGCACCAATTGTTTATTATTGCATGTTAATGTTTTATCTGAAAACGTGTTATTCTTAGTGGAGCCTGTGGGACACATATATAACCCCCTTATAAATAGTTCTACGTATAAATGGGTAATATGAAGTGAATCAATATAGTCCATTGTGCAAGTATTAAGTGTGCAAGCCTAAACTGAACGCTGTGTCTTTAAGAGTTGAGTGAAAGGCGGAGCTAGAAGTTAAGTGTTCTTGTAGTGTGGCGCTTAAGAGCATCGCTCACAACAATAGTATTGAGAAGTCTCCCAGATCAGGGTAGGTATATGTTCGAATGCGCCGGTTTTTTATTATTTTTTATTTTTTTATTTTTGCTCAATGCCATAGCTGACTGAATATTTTAGATTGGTCAAACTTATGTCAGCAGCCGAAGAAGGGCGCTAGAACCTTCGGCCAAAAAAGGATTCTAAACGAGTTCTATAATAAGTTACAGTGGAGTGAAAACTGCAAGGTTGTAAGGTGAGTTGATTTGCGGTAGCATTCTCTCTTCGTTGTGCTGTTGATGATGACAGCAGTGATATATCTCGGCTTGCATTGAGTTATACATTGATAGTGTTATTCTGTCTTTATTATCCTGTTATGCCTTTCAAACCGAAACGCCGTTTTGTTAAACAGTAGGTTATTTACAACTTCTTTCCTCTTTTATGGTACATATTAGGTCACCTGTTTCAGTATCTGTAATATATAAATCAATATTATTTTGGAAATTCTTTGTTAGGCTGTTTTCTGATGTCATAAGAGTGAGGAAACTATGAATGCTTATTTCATCATTTTAGATTGGAAAAACGTAGTATGTTGTGCAGTGAGTCACCTTGGAAATCTGTGACAATCGATCCTGTAACGCGAGGGGGGTGTGTGCGGTGTTTGCTTGCTGCACAGGTAGAGCGGGTATGGTTGCTCAGAAATCGCTGCAGGGGTGTCGTAAGTGGGGTGTGAACGGCTTCGGTCTGTTTCTGTGCCCATAGTGACAAGCTACAGCTAGTATAAGACTATGTCCGAAATTGCACATTATGGCCCAAAAGTAGTGCGCTGACTGAAGTCAAACTGGGAAAAGTGTGATTCCAGATGTGCATGTGATGATTTTGTTATTGTTCAACAGACATGGCGGGTAACCTGTGATGCGACTGTGTAGAGGGCTACTGTGTTTTGGTCTTTTGTTAGTAGGCTGTGTGTTTGAAGTAGAGATGGTCAGATGGTTGTCATCAACAGTGTTTACCATTACCTCTTCACACAACATAAAATATACTCTGATGTCTGAAATCAATTTGCCTGCAAATAGATTTATTATTTATTATATTTATTATTTCTTTATGACTACCCCCATTTGTTGAGTCCTGTTGTTGCCTCTAAATACACTCAGTGTAAACTATGGTTAACCGCTTCCAAAATGAACTGTCTTTGCACCTGTTGCCAGAGGAAGCGTGAGCCCCTGGGGGTTCATTATCGAGGATCAAGTTGCTTCCCATCCCCTCCGAACCGAATCCATGGCCCTGGGTAATAGCTGGGGGGTGGGGGTGCCATGTTGGGCAATAGGAACTGAGCTGACGTCCTGGGTATGCTGTTGTTCCAGAGCTTTGTTTCTGAATAACCAGCTGTCTGGTCAGCACATAAATCTGTCCATAGCCGACCTGCTGGGGTCTTAAGAGGCCACGGATGTGTTCTCAATTCTTGATGATGAATGGATGAAGATACTGTGTACAGTTCTGCCCATGCAGAAAACACACCACTATCCCTCTGACAGCTCTACCTCGCATGGACTTGGCTGGGAAGTTGTGGTCTCCAGCAAGCTGGGCAGAGATGATGCACCCCCGAAATAAAGTATAACCTACTTGTCCATTCAAAGGTAGTTAGTGTCAGTGGGGTGATCAAGGCCACAAATTCCTATTTAAAAGTCTCCAGAACATTTTAATGGTTCATACATAAAACATTGGGGTGTTATGCAGGGATGACAATTACCAGCTATTACAAGTTTGATGTGAGATAAATGGAGGCCTGCTATAGGAACAGTATTTAACATTCTGTTGTTCTTCAACATATGTTTATAGTATTTGTTCTACAGATAGGACTTTTTGTACTCCCTATGGACATTGCTTGCGTTGTTTACGTAGCCTTGACGCACATGACCTGAGAAAAACATCCAGGGCATCTGACAGGGACAGTACCTGCAACACCAGGCACAGAAACAGACCTGCCTAAAAGAGCAGCTCTTCCCAAACATGACCCCATTTTGATATAAATGTTTGGTCTTGTCCACTTTTTCCTGAGGTGCTCTGAAGGAAATGGAACACATACATATTTCTAATCAGTGAATGGGGTCGCAATATTGTGTGTTATAAACTGGTAATAAAATATGAGCCATTGCTACATTTTATATATTATTTCCAGCAAAGTTAAAAAATCAGGCAATGCCAAGTTTTGATTCAGTTAGCTTAAAGCCAGTAGGTATAGTTCTGTTATTGCTTATAGTTTTTGAACAGACTGATCATTTGTATTGTTTATGCTGTACTGGATGCATCTTAATAACATTAAAACACAATATACCTGTCAGATGATTGTCTGTACATGTAGTATAACCTACGCCATGGTCTCTAACAGGAACAGTCACTAGCAGTTTTCCTTTTTTGTGTTCTGTTTCCTCTTAACATGAGAAGTTCTGGTGTTTTTTTTTTTTTTTTGGAGTTTGCATGCATTAGCATTCTGTGTGACATGGAGCTTGCTGTTCTGTGGGTGTGTAGCGGCACCAGTGTCTTAGTCCTGTCAAACTGAACATTTGTCATTCCACAGCCAGAGGAGCCGACTGTCTCCATGTCCTCTTTGAAAAGCACTACCGGAGTGTGAGGCACAAGGCCACAGCTCTTTAATTTAGTGGCAGGCAGAGAGGGCAGGCTGGCAGCAATGGAAATATGAAAGGGGGAGGAGAGGAGGGGCAGCTTTTTGGAATCTCATTTTTCCCCCCACTTCATAAAGGAAGCTTTTAACTAGGGGACTAGCACAAGAGTATCCTGGTCATCAGAGGAAATGATCTCATGCTGGTGGAAACGAACAAAATGATATTCAGTTGTTTTAATTAATGTCTCCTGCCTCAGACCCGCTTTACTTTCCCTCATGTATCTGCCTCTCGGCTGTTTTATAGGTCCAGCAGCCAGCCTGGCGAGCCGAGCGTTTCCTGGTTTTGATGCGACCCGATTGTGCCTGGAGCATGTCCACAGCGGGCCTGACTGCCCAGGAGATCTATTTACCCGCGGACAGCCCCTTTCTGCGGGCCAGTCACTGTCTCAGCATGGCTGGAGCCAAGCCCTCATGGAACCATTCCCATGAGTTGGACAAGTAAGTCTCCCTATGTGTCCGCTGTTGCAACTTGAATGTGTTTTTATAAGGGTGGTTGGAATTACTTTGACAACATGTAGCTAAGGCCATTCCTCATCAATGTGTATCATGTCATTTTACAGGTTGTACTTCAGTATGGATGCAGCAGCCCCAGAATACGTGAAATGTCAGCAGGTGCCACGATCACTCAGTTCTGAGAGTAAGTACTGTACCAAGCCACTGTACATTTTATTTCTATCATTTACTTCCTTTTCCTCTCTGCCTTATTCATAGCTTAGGCATTTAAGTAGGGATGCAATATTTCTGAGCCAACAAAGTGTTTACTGTCAGGTTTTCCAGATTCTATAAGGACAGAGAGCCAGAAAGCTGGCATCCGACAGCATGATTTAATCTAAATATATCCCAGGGAATGTTTAACAAAACCCTGAGAGGAGAAGAGCTTTGTGCTTTCAAGTAATTAAGGTGGACCTGTCTGACCTCTGCTCTTCCGGGAACCATTTAACTGCTGAAAGCCTAGCTTCATTTAATTACTTGTGCTATTTTCTCTGGTAGTTACCAAATGCCAATATTTGAGAGGTTGGTCTTTCTAACCAGCTTGTCTCATCTCTGCCTCTTCAGAACAGAAACATAACTCTGGTACACAGCAGTTACCTCCAAAGAAATCCCGTCCCACCCATCTGTCTCTGTCGTCCAGCGCTGAGCCCTCCACCCCTAGCCCTGCCGAAGACGATCAGGTGGTCCCGTCCTTCAAGCGTTTGTCTGTGTACGAACGCGCCAGTCCCCCACACACACCAGGCCGGGGGGCCAAGCCCCTGCCCCCTCTCCCTGGGCAGGCAGACCTTTCCCCTGACCAGGCCATGGACAACGAGGTGGAGTTCTTTACCAGTTCAGATGATAGCCGTTGCTTGGTGCCTGAGCAGTGTCCCCCCAAACCCAATTCCTTCCGCTACGGAACCCCGAGCCGCCGGAGCTTTAGGGGCTGTGGCCAGATTAACTATGCTTATTTCGACGGCCCGGCGGGACAGCAGAGACAGCAGGAGCAGCAGGAGAAGCAAAGGCTTCAGGAGCAACTTTGGGAACGGCAGGAGCAGCAGCGGATACAGCATGAGCAGCAGATGTTGGAGCAGGAGGTTCGGGAGCATGCCGAGCGTCAGCCCTCGGAGCAGCCGGCGTGTCCCAGACATCAGGACCGAGGCCAAAGGAAGCTGCGGCGCTCTCACTCGGGACCCGCCGGCTCCTTCAACAAGCCCACGTCACTGCGCCTGTCCTGCCACCACCGCCCCACTCAGGGTCCGGAGAAACCGGAGGTGCCCCCGCGCGTGCCCATCCCCCCACGGCCCGCCAAGATGGCAGACTACCGCCGCTGGTCAGCCGAGGTGTCGTCAGGGGCCTACAGCGACGAGGACAAGCCCCCGAAGGTGCCCCCCAGGGACCCATTGTTGTTGCGAGGCAGCTCCCGTACCCCCAGCCCCAAAAGCCTTCCCTCGTACCTCAACGGTGTCATGCCCCCCACGCAGAGCTTCGCCCCAGACCCAAAGTACGTGAGCCGGGGTTTACAGAGACAGAACAGTGAGGGTTCTCCCTGCATCCTGCCTGTCATGGAGAACGGCAGGAAGGCCAGCACCACACACTACTTCCTGCTTCCACAACGCCCCGCCTACCTGGACAAACCTTGCCTGGAGAAACTTTTCAGGGAAATGGAATGCCCGGCAGGTCGCGGTGGAGGGGCTTCAGACCCAGAGTGGGATTGTCAGACCAGGAGGAAAGCACAGGTGGATCTAGTTTGACGTGTTAGAGGAGGACTTCACTGCACACAACAGCCAACCGCTGAAGCACACACCGCGCCACAGAAACACTGAAGCCTTCAAACATTCACTGCTGCTTTAACACAGACGACCGTGGTAGTTTTACCTCTGTATTTTATAACATAGTGCATTTGACACATTACCATTTACAAGTTACTGGGACATTTGGAATTGCAATCAAAACACAGATGCATGATCTAAATAGTATCTCTAACTATTGATTGTGTGGGTAATATTTAACAATTTTTAAAGTGATTATTATTTTTGTATATGATTTATTATTTCAGTACATTGAGTATATGTAAATGTTTTGCTGATACATTGGTGCAGTTTTAAGGTATAAGCTGGACTTGTGCCTCTTGTTCGGTATGTGTTTTTTTTATTTTTTTATATTGCTTATGTGTCTCAAAGTAAGGCTTGGGCGGTGTTGATTGTCATATCTTGTCATGTGTTATTACTGACACTGAACACAGTGCATGCTATTTTCAAACGCCAATGGGCTTTGGTAATCTGAAGGTTTGTAATATTAATAATAAGTATATGTACTGTTAAATCACATAGAGAATGCCATCATAATCCTAAAAAACAATACATAAAAAAAAAACATAATCCACAGTCCCTAACAAACTATTTGCATGATTGACATCCAAGCACAAAAAGTTATGCAATTAAATAAAATAAAAGTGCTACTCTAAGATGGCTGCAGTCAGGAGACAAACAATAAACACAAGGATGTTATTGTCTGCTGCTACCAAAAGAAGCTTGTTTTTTGCCAGAAGAACCTCTAAGTTAGAAAACCAAATGTAAAACCTCAGAGCATGTAGCAGATTTTAAAATGTTAAAGTAATAATTATGAGATCTCCAGCCGGCAAACATTTAATTGGGAATTCCAAACTGTAACTAGATCACCTGAAACGTGCTGCACAGCTGTAGTGCACAAGGTTTCTACTTTGTGTTGTTGTAATAATAATGTGACAGGTGAAATGAAGAACACAATGTGCTTCAATCTTTTAATGTATTGCGCAAGATGATTTCGGTATTTACTTAAACATAGCAACAAATATTCACCTTTTATAAAAAAAAAAATATATATATTCTTAGAAAGAATTTCAACAGTGTTTCACATTCGGCGTCTGTTTTCTAATACCTTGGGCTAGGATATGGGAAAAGCACCGCCCAAGCTAAGTATGGACAAAGGGTCAGTAAAGCAATGATCTTGTATTGCATCTATGAAGTTTTAAGAGGCCTATGTATTTACACATTTTATGAAGGATCCCCTCCCTACACACACCCTATTATGTATAAGCATAACTATAGGAATGCACATATTTCTAGTGTCCAGGCCGCTGTATGGATGTTGTCTATATGTTCATGGTGTGCTTCTGTGTTTTCCTCACTGGACCTGCCAGTGCCAGTGGGGGAGTGGAATATTGGTATGCATGTTTCCAGTGGAATGTCTAGTGCAGCTTGTACTTTGTGTTAACTGTATGCATGTGTGTGTGGGGTGTGCGTGTGTGTGTTAAGTGGTGCAAGTGTGTTCGGGTTTTCTATGCAGGTTTTGTGTGACTTTTCTACCATATTGTAGGAAATTAGGTTAACAATATTTGTTACTGTTCTCTGCCTGTTCTCAGCACTTCTAAGTACATGGTATAACCCTTATACTTTCTTTCAGTCTCCAGGTCATTTTTTTGTTGCACAAAAATGTTCCTGTTGAACATATGTGAATGTATGCTTTTCCTACTGAATTGTGTCAAACTGTATAGAGAGCTCGGTAGTTGGTCAAGCTGTGAGTCATTGTCTGGAACTAATTTACCTTCAGTACTACCTCCCATGAGAATACAAACCTATTCATACCCCAACATTGTGAACTGTAATACTCAAATGATTCAAATTGAAGGCCCTTAATGAGATATGGATATGTTTATTAAGAACAGTTTTCACTCAGTAAATGTACCTTTTTAGACAATTGTAATGATATTTTACATTGTCTTGACCTACACCAGTGATCGAGGATAACTAAGAGGTTGGGCTTACCTGATAACATAGACACATTACGCAGCCTGTACGAGGCTTACCTACCCGACACAGACTTTCCTGTTCTGCTAATGCATTCCTGCCTGACATGATTGCAGTGGGTGTGGTCCAGAGAGTTTGGCTGCTGGCAGCCAGGAAACAATAAAGATTTTATTGTTATAGATTATTCAAGAACAATATCCAATACCAGATTAGCTCTAAGGTCAAATGGTTACTTGAGTAAATTTTCCCTCAAAAGCATATGGGGAAAAAATCTAACAAAGGCCATGTTGTTTTTATTTCATGTATAAGAAAATGTTTACATTGTACACTGATGTTATTTAATCTCAACATATTCCCATGTCTTATCAGAAACCATTAAATCAAATGAAGACTTTAGCCGATCGAGAATACCTGTCGTTTTGTGCTGCGGTGATAAGAATGCACTGGGAGTGAAGGACAGTGTGCTGTGTTTGTACAGTATTTAACATAATTCCAATTGTCATTACCAGTAGTTGATCAACTTGTCAGTCTTTATAGGGAAACAATAAAATGCTTAGATATTTATGAGTTGGTCGTGGTTCTGTCTTAAGTTAGTTGGATGTGTTGAATGGTGTGAGGTGAACTCTGATTCAGCTGTTTGGCTTGTTTTATCACCCCTACCCACACCCTCATGAAGCGCCTCATTACAGCTGGCTACAGTCCAAACACACAGCAGAGTGACTTATTCCGACAGACTGGTATACATTACCTTCCCCTTCCTGGTGTTGAGTATTAATGACTCCTTCTGCCCTGGCTACTTGTTGAGCAACTCAAACAGGTAACTTGGTGCTTCACGTTGTCCTGTTTTTACTTTCTGAATCCACAGCTTAAATTATGTTAAAAAGAGTTTTGTGATTATTTGAAAGTAGATGTCACTGTAGTAATTTATAAGACAGTGAAACACGTAGAGGAAAAGTACTGAAATGGTCAGCTAAATCCAATCCAGGGTGCGAACACATGCTCAAATGTATTATGTTTTCTTATTGTCTCTGGAAAGACAACATATTCATGTAAATTAGTATTAATGGTCTCTTTACACTTGTGCTGTCCTCTGAGGGGAACAAAAGGTTTCTAGGCCACTTATAGGCTTTTTCACCTGGCTCCAGTCTGTAGGTGACAGACTGGACGGTGGCTATGGCAACGGTGACAAGGGCCATCTATTTAACAATGTGGTCTCCAACAGGGACACAAATGATCAAGTATGCAAAATCAAAACCATCAAAAGAAAGAGCAACAATGAATTAACTATTTAATTGCCTTGAGGCATACTTAAAATGAGATAACCAAATGGAAAAACCTCAAATTATTTTATGGCTGCTATTAGTATCTTCTTGTTATTATCTCATTAGTTGTTATATTTCCTATACTGTTGCATCTGCAAAAGTTAGAAATATATTGCAGTGTGCTTGATAGGTGTTGTAATAGTCTGCAGCAAGATAATCTTTTGAGATTTCAATCAAAACTATTTTTAAATAGTATCATCAAATGTTGAAGTGTTAAGAACAGTGTTGTAGATTATCGTGTTTGAATAATCAGAGTTTTTTTAATATGACCTGCTTTGAAAACGTAAGCCGTTAGCAGTAGCCTAACGCCTCAAGGGAATCAAGCATTTTGTCATGCAACTGACCATTGCATAACATTAACTAAATCTATTGCATGCAGTTTGCATTAAATGTTATTTTATGTTATTTATATGGTCTTCCTATTTTTTTTTATTGCTAAGATTATTACTTATACTGTATTTTATGGCAGGGTAGTCACAGAGTTGTTACTGAAAAAGGATTTGTGCTCCCTCTAGTGAAAATAGGTTGTAATTGCCAAATGAAACATGCTCAATATAAAAATAAGACAAAGATTTTAACCATTTATTTTAAATAAAGCGAAGACGTTGCACATTGCTTACTTAGTTAACAGAGTAAACCTTTTCCTACCTATTATTACATTATGATCTGTATATCCTGCAATGCCAGGAAATGTATTTTTCAAGCTCTCAGATTCTGATTCTGTGTGAATTTATTATTCTGATATCCACTGAAATTACTGTAGCACTGTAGAACTGCAAGGGTGTTACAATTTTAGGCTTTTTTGCTGTATTTGAAGAAAATCATCAGTTTTCATTTGTTATTGTCGATCAATAATTATTAGTCGTTGTGTCTTCACCTGAGAAAATGTGGAAGATCATAAATGGAAACATAGTGTTCATTAGAGTAGATAACCACACATCTGAATATCTTAATACATCTCAATGACATGAGGTCTTTATAGTAGCATATAGAGAATTGTTTCTAATGTAGATACCACAGTATTACAGTACCACCGTGGTCTTCTCAGTTCCCGAACGCTTGTTTAACAGCAAAAGAAGAAAGAGGTGATGCAACACAGTGGTAAACATGCCCCTGCTCCAACTTTCTTGAAACGTGTTGCTGGCATCAAATTCAAAGTGGGCATGTAATTTTCAAGACACTATTAAATGTCTCAGTTTCCACATTGAGTCTTCTACTGTAATCTTTGATTAGGTGAGAGAACACATTGCATGGGGCCTGAGACCATGAAACCATGACCAGAGTTGGTCTTTATTTGTGGATCTCATCTTCAGCTCCCCCCAAAGGTGATTGATAGGGGTTAGGTCAGAGGACTGGGATGCCATTGCAGAACATCAATTATGCGGTCAGTGAGACATTTTTGGGTGGATCTGGATGATTGCTTTGATAATTGTTCTCCTGGAAGATCCAACCATGAAACCCAGTTTTTGACTCCTAGCAGAGCATTCACTTTGATGGTGTGTCCCAACTTTTGACTATATATATACAGTGGATATAAAAAGTCTGGCGCACATGTATGCAACCAGGTAATTGTACGGTTTTTATTTTTCATTTTTCCCCCTTGAAGATTTCAGTTTATTTTTCAATTGAATTGTTCACATTATAGGTCACATTAAAAGTGGAAGAAGTTCTGACATGATTTATCTTTATCTCATTCTTTTACATCACATTTTAACAGTGCTTTTTATATCCACTGTACACATCACACATTCTTCCTCCGCTAAAAACATCAAATTCCAGGTGGAATTTCCCCTCAGAGGCAAAGCCAGGTCCAGGGTTGGTGTGCGTGGGGAGTGTTTCAGCAGGACATGGTTCCACAGAGACTTCCTTAGGTACATCTGAGGGACCTCCTCCGTAGCTATTACCTTCTTATTCTCTGGTTCTGGGATAGAGGGAAGGCAGGGGGCTGGAGGGCTGGGAGTGTCTACAGAACTTGACCTGAGTGGCCATGGTGAAGCACAACATTTGTGTGGTGAAGCTCCATCCGGACGGATCCAAGACAAGATCTGGTTCTGACAGCAATTCTCTGAGCAGTTCCACCAAAGAACCAACGGGCAAGGTCCAACAGTGTGACAACTAGAAGGGGAAAAAGGTTATAAATGGATGAGTTGTTAGGATGGGTGATAAACATAACCTTTTTCAGTCCTTATAATTACAACTTGGTAATACACTCACCTAAAGGATTATTAGGAACACCTGTTCAATTTCTCATTAATGCAATTATCTAATCAACCAATCACATGGCAGTTGCTTCAATGCATTCAGGGTTGTGGTCCTGGTCAAGACAATCTCCTGAACTCCAAACTGAATGTCAGAATGGGAAGAAAGGTGATTTAAGCAATTTTGAGCATGGCATGGTTGCTGGTGCCAGACGGGCCGGTCTGAGTATTTCACAATCTGCTCAGTTACTGGGATTCTCACGCACAACCATTTCTAGGGTTTACAAAGAATTGTGTGAAAAGGGAAAAACATCCAGTATGCGGCAGTCCTGTGGGCGAAAATGCCTTGTTGATGTTAGAGGTCAGAGGAGAATGGGCCAACTTATTCAAGCTGATAGCAACTTTGACTGAAATAAGAGGAACTTTGACTGAAACCAAAGTATGCAGCAAAGCATTTGTGAAGCCACAACACGCACAACCTTGAGGCGGATGGGCTACAACAGTAGAAGACCCCACCGGGTACCACTGATCTCCACTACAAATAGGAAAAAGAGGCTACAATTTGCACGAGCTCACCAAAATTGGACAGTTGAAGACTGGAAGAATGTTGCCTGGTCTGATGAGTCTCGATTTCTGTTGAGACATTCAGATGGTAGAGTCAGAATTTGGAGTAAACAGAATGAGAACATGGATCTATCATGCCTTGTTACCACTGTGCAGGCTGGTGGTGGTGTAATGGTGTGGGGGATGTTTTCTTGGCACACTTTAGGCCCCTTAGTGCCAATTGGGCATCGTTTAAATGCCATGGCCTACCTGAGCATTGTTTCTGACCATGTCCATCCCTTTATGACCACCATGTACCCATCCTCTGATGGCTACTTCCAGCAGGATAATGCACCATGTCACAAAGCTCGAATCATTTCAAATTGGTTTCTTGAACATGACAATGAGTTCACTGTACTGAAATGGCCCCCACAGTCACCAGATCTCAACCCAATAGAGCATCTTTGGGATGTGGTGGAACAGGAGCTTTGTGCCCTGGATGTGCACCCCACAAATCCATCAACTGCAAGATGCTATCCTATCAATATGGGCCAACATTTCTAAAGAATGCTTTCAGCACCTTGTTGAATCAATGCCACGTAGAATTAAGGCAGTTCTGAAGGCGAAAGGTGGTCAAACACAGTATTAGTATGGTGTTCCTAATAATCCTTTAGGTGAGTGTATAAAAGTTATTATAAATCAGGTAGTTCAAATCCTGAATGCTTATTGGCTGATAGCCATGGTATAAGACACCATGCACCGTGGGTATGAAATCGCATTACTTTTACTGCTCAAATTGTGTTGGCAATAAGGCGCCTCAGGGGTTTGTAGTATATAGCCAATGTACCACGGCTACGTGCTGTGTCCAGGCACTCCACAATGTGTTGTGTGTAAGAACAGCATTTAGCAGTGATATATTGGTCATACACCACGCACCCTTGTGCCTTACTGTTTAAATATACTGTGCACACACACTACCTTCACTATAACGAAACACACACACTACCTTCACTCCTCTCTTGGGTCACAAAGCAGGAAATAGAAAGCCTTGTCCCACTGGGGGGATGTGGTGCGATCACACACCTTTACAGTGACAAAAATGATGGGTTGACAACTGAAAATACCATACCTAATCATAGTTTGGATGATGAGTTTTTGAAAGCAGAGATGGTTGCGTCTTTGTGAATACCTATGCCTATTTTACATTTAAATCGTGGAACTGTGGCCAGGGGTTGGAATTCCCTCGCCAACGTCCTCCAATTAACCACTTTCCGTGTCGGTGTCTGTCATTTAATTAGGTACGTCTGTGCTCGCACTCCCATGCAGATTTAGAGGAGCGGGAGGGAACACCCCACTCCAACCTCAAAAGAAATCACGAAAACGAAAAAAATCTATATTTTTTGACAACATTTTTACGAAAGAGTAGGTGAAATGCAGCTTATGATTTATATGTAACGTACGATTTATAAAAAAAAACTCTCCTTGAGTACGAGTAAAGAGTACAGACCCAGAAAGTAACTAGAAAAGTCCTTGTTCCTCTGAAACTGTACTCTTTTACTCATTTGTGTTAATAGATCATGCAGGTAGACCTCACCTGGTCAGTGTACTGAGAAGTAATGAAATCCTTTAGATTGATCTTCAACCTGGAAAAGCAGGTTATGTGGTTAGACTTCTAACAACGAAAACATATTTCCTGGAATATCCCTCAACAAATGACTATTCAGAGACACATTGTACTTTATGTAGAGGTTGGCCAGTGACTCAAAGTGGTATTATATTGTATATTGAGTTTGGCTAATGAGTCATGGTGAAATTATATTATATAAAGTTTGGCCAATGACTCAGAGTCATATTAAACAGGATATAGAGAGTTTGGCCAATTGATAAGTGATCCTTCACAGTGTCAGTGATTCACATCACCTGTCAGTGGTCATAATGTTATGGCTGATCGGTGCAAAGTGGCATTGTATTTTATACCTCTTTTTATCATGTGCCATTAGAGGTACAATTTAACAAGAAACCAAGCAAGCCTAGTTCAGCCGGCCCCCAATAGAAAATGTTGCCAGCTCAAGATTCAAGCACGGGTGGGCCACGTGAAAGGCCATGCTGTTAACCACTACACCACGGAGCTGTTCATTTGCTAGGTGTCAGTATAGCCTCTTGTCTCTATCCTAAACAAACCCTCTTTTGCCACTGGCCGTTTTAATAGTTAATTGGCCATTCACGAATCACATTGATACAGTTAAACTGATTAACGTTTCTTACTAAGATTACCTCCACCCCAAATAGTATCTATGTATTGCGTTTGCCACTGGCCGTTTTAACAGCGTACTAGCCAGTAATAAGCTTCACCGGTATCTACTAACTTATTGGAATAGTCATAAGAATTGAGCAATTGTTAGCGAGTCTGCCAAAGCTATTTCATTTCATGTCATAGGAACATATTTCTATCTTTCATGGCAAAACAAAGTACTTTTTTCTTTCATTCGTGAATTACATTTATACAATAACTATCAATAAAGGCGACGATAACTAACTTTTTCATCAAGTGAAAAGACAAGAGAATCGTGGATTCTACCAGAAATAATTAATAAATGTCATTGCTCTCAACAGATTCAAACTTAGGTCTTCCACATGAGGCACTGTTTTTAAACACTATGTCATGGCATTACTCATTTCAGCAGTCGCTAGACTCCACTGAGGATTGTGTAAAACTGACTAATGTTTCTTATTAAGTTTACCTCCACCACAAATAGAGTATATGAACTGTATTGCTTTTGCCACTGGACGTTTTAACAGCTTATTAGCCAGTAATAGGCTTACTAGTATCTACTAACTTCTTAGGAATAATCATAAGAATTTAGCAATTTCTAGTGAGACTGAAGATGATCTATTCCATGCCAGAAACAGTCGCTTTGCCTGTGAGGAGATACGAACTCAGGACCTAAGGTTCACAAGCTCGTTTCTCTAACCACTACACTATTTAACAAGGGGCAGTCAGTCACTCAGTCACTCAGTAAGAGACATTGGCTCTTCTTAGCTAGCTCCACGTACACGGTCCAGCAAAAACAACACTGACTTTGAAACAGACAAACATATGGGGAATCCCCACTCACCTACTTACAAAACCAATATTAATACTGTACGTAGCAACACCCTTCAATTAAAGATGAATTTGACCCAGGTGGTGGAGCACCTGATTCTCTCACTTTGTACATCTCTCCCCATTTGGGACAGACAGTGGCCAAAACTTGTGAGGTGAAGGTCTGAGGCCCCACCCTACAAAGAGCATACGGATCAGACATCCCTTCATAGTTGCCTTTAGCTGGCAGATCACCAGCCTCCAAGAAGTGAATATGCACCACAACCTGAGAGGGAGGGGGAGATGGACGATGGAGAGACAGTTAGGGAATTGTTATTGGTATAAGCTCTAATGTGTATCTATTGTGTATAATATGTAACTCTGAGTCAGTGTTAACTTATCAAGTACTTTGGTAAGGTCCTACAAATCAGAACAAACCACCTAACCCAAACCACCCCAAACAGATCCCCAAACTACCCTAATCCGAACACCAATATACCCCAAACTAACCCAAACCACCCCAAACAGATCCCCAAACTACCCTAACCCAAAAGACCAATATACCCCAAACTAACCCAAACCACCCCAAACAGATCCCCAAACTACCCTAATCCAAACACCAATATACCCCAAACTAACCCGACCCACCCCAAAAACATCCCAAAGTACTCTAAACAAACTCATACTGATCTTGAAGGAACCCCAAACAATACAGCACATAGACTGTTGTCTGGGCGAATGTGTGTTTGAAGAGTGTGTTTGTCCGCTGTATGATCTCACCCTGGGTAGAAAAGAGCGTAAGCTGGGCAACATGCAGATCCGCTACCAGAGGAACAGTCCGGCGGTTGGGCAGAACCAGGAAGGAGGCAATGGTGTCCATTTTCATAGTGTCAGACATGATGCTGAGCAACAGAGAGAAAAGCATACACAGGACTTTAAATACTGGAGACATGCAGGTACAGACATAGAGGGTCTGCTGGTATATCATATAGTATTATACAGAGGTACACAGACATAGGGGGTCTGGTGGTATATCATATGGTATTATACAGAGGTACACAGACATAGAGGGTCTGGTGGTATATCATATAGTATTATACAGAGGTACACAGACATAGAGGGTCTGCTGGTATATAATATAGTATTATACAGAGGTACACAGACATAGGGGGTCTGGTGGTATATCATATGGTATTATACAGAGGTACACAGACATAGAGGGTCTGGTGGTATATCATATAGTATTATACAGAGGTACACAGACATAGAGGGTCTGCTGGTGTATAATATAGTATTATACAGAGGTACACAGACATACAGGTACACAGACTTAGAGGGTCTGGTGGTATATCACATGGTATTATACAGAGATACACAGACATAGAGGGTCTGCTGGTATATCATATGGTATTATACAGAGGTACACAGACATAGAGGGTCTGCTGGTATATCATATGGTATTATACAGAGGTACACAGACATAGAGGGTCTGGTGGTATATCATATAGTATTATACAGAGTCAGGTGGTATACTGCAAAAAGTCAGCTCTCAAAAACAAGAATAAAAAGCAATAAAATGGGGGTGTGATGGCTTTGAGGAAGGAGAAGTAGGAGGCCAAGGCGATGCGTATTGTTTGTTTAATTGTAGAAAAGCGTAACAGTGCTCTTATAAACAAAGAGAGACAATAACACACAAAGACAGGGGAAGCAGAAGGAATATATATACTGGGGGGAATGATGAGGATGAGAACCAGATGCGCTAAACAAGACACAGGTGAAATGCATAATGAGATGGACGGTGGTGTCAGAAGGCCGGTGACGTCGAACGCTGGAGCCTGTCTGCTGCAGGGGGAGGAGAGGCAGCAGAGGGCGCAGTTGTCACAGGGGGGAAATTATCTGCAAACTGAACAAGGAAAAATATCTAGTCTTGAAGAATGCACAGATATCTTAAGACTTGTGCAGCCAGACTAAAAACAAGTATATTTGTCTGGATACAAACAAAAGATTTTAGAATTATTTTCTCAATATGTAGGAAAATGTGCTTACATTTTGCATCCTATGCTATTGCAAACGTCTTGAAATAAGGCTATCCATGCATTTCAGTTGCACTTGCTACCTTCAATTTGCCTTCATTGCCCATTTAGAACTGCCATCTGTACTTGCATTTGCCTTCATTGCACATCTCTACATCCCACTTGTAACATATATTGTACTTGTAAATGTTCTGCCCTCTTGCACTTCTGGTTAGATGCTAAGTGAATTTCGTTGTACTGCACTCTAATATATATACCCAGGAATTTACAGAAAAATAGCATATCATGATTAAAATAAGTATTCATAACTCAGATACATGTACTTGCACTACTACTAGAGATGAGAATGGCTTAAAGAAATAATTAAATAATCTCTTTTCATTTATTTATTGAGGAGTCTGTATATGGGCAGAACAAAGGATGCAAAAACAACTACAATGGCCATTGGTGGTCAAACTGAAAATGAAAATGTAAAACCTACGGCAAGATAAACCTTCTCATAATAAACAAAATGGCCTGCCTATATATTAAAGGTTATCTGATCTCTGATTGGTCAATACACAGAGGTTATCGCAAAATGTATTGCACAACCCTAGTCAGTAATAAAAGTTTTCCACTCTGCCATAGTCTTTTTATATGAGGAAATTATGTTGCAGTTGTGGATGGCGTCCGCGAGGACTTCTGTCTGCAGCACAGAGAGGAGTGTCGCAATGCGCTTAGGATATGTGAGGTGAAAGGTGTAATAACACGCCATGAGATGCATCACACTGGCATAGATGTCCTCTTTCGGGAAGATCACCACAGGCATGGTTCCAATAGCCAGTATGCAGTTGGTTTCACAAACAGTAACAACAAGGCTGAAGAGTGGTCTCGTCTGAAGAAAGGAGTAGACTGACACAAACACACAGAGAAAAACTAAAAATATTCCCACTCTTTGTATGTTATGGTCAAGTAATATGAAAATTCTAATACATATACACTTTTCTTACCTCAAGGATGTGAAGCATAGCCTCAACTTGCATGTCCTAATGTAAGTGATGGGAACATGTCTGGTAAAGCCTTCATCATGGCCATTGAATGCTTCAGTGTTAAAAACAAAAACAGCCTCATTTGATTTATTGCAGACAGGTATTTAAACAAACATTAATACTTTCATGGGATTCTCCTGTGTCAACAGAGCCAATAATGACCTTTGTCCGGCCGCAGTGGCCTCATTGCCTTTTTGAACACTCCATAAAACTGTGCCAGGTTGTAAAAGTCCCCCAGAGGGTCTTCAGTTCAGGCATGAAGCTGGAGTTCCCTCGATCGAGGATCCGCCGGAGTTCATCCATAACCTGGCACAGACACAGACAGGAGAGAGATCCTTCACTATCTAGGTGGAGGCATGGGAAGCATTAGCCTGGTTACTACCAGATCGAATTCTCACTGTTTTACATTTGCCCGAAGTAGTTGTCCCCCATCCCTGCTATGGCTTCTAACCCTGCTCAGTTTCCACACCATACCTCATTTGAGATTCGGTTTGGTCTTAACCAGTCTAAGGAAGTATAGGCCTACTTAAAATGAATACATCTGCTTAAATGCTCCAGTTCTAAGAAGCACAGATACGCTTGAAGTATCTTGGTATGCATGTCCTGTTTCTTAGTAGCATCCGAGTTGATGAAGATTTGGTTTTGTATATCTCCTGTAGTTTTAAAATGCCTCGCCTAGTTCTGCAGGCTCTCAGTAGTTTCTATGCCAGAAAACATAACAAACCAATTAACATTTAAGGCTTCTTGGCCTCTTTCTTGAAGGGGTCAATCCTTGCTTCTTTTTGGGGGTTGTCACCATAGATGGCATTTCAGTATAACAGTTCCATTTTCTTAATAATACATAAATAGCCACTGTCATGCATAGCATAATGCATAAAATGACTGTACTTTTCAGAATATTAACAAACAAATCCATTTGAAATAGTTTTCAATCATTTATGAATTTAAGAAAACAGAATGGCTATGGTCTAATGTAGAAAGGCACAGGATAGTACTTTAAATACAGTGCAAAGATAACAATTAACTGTGATTTTAAATTATAATAAATGTATGTATTCGTATACACATATGAATATATTATCATTTCATTTCATTGTAGAAATCACTATTTTAATAACAGTAGTACTCTAAACAGAGCAAGCTAGCTCACTGAATTGGGTATGCTAACCGTAGCATAGTAATCGGAGGACAGAAAAAGGAGTAACAAGGCTACTTTTTTGTGGACAAAGGCTAACATCGCCATCTACAGATTATTTACAGTAATTACCTTTTTTGACGAAAACTCGTTATTTCACATACGTTGTGTGCAACATTAATTTATACTTTACTGTAGCAAGATAGCTGAGACCGTTAATTTAAAAAACAAACAGAATCCTGATACTGTAAAGATACGTAGCTCAACAGCTACGGTTAGGCTTGATTAGCTTTCTTGTTCATTGATTTAAAAAAAGATGGTATGTAAAGTTAAGCATGTTATCATACATTTCTAAAATATTACTGATGCTTGAACAATGTTTCCAACCTCCTTTGTATCGTTCATCCTTTTTTCTAAACCAAATTACTGCTGAACAAAATACCACCATGACTACGGATAAGTGGCTGTACTTGTCCGAACTGGTCCCAGGTAAGATGGCAGAGCTTTACTGCGACGTCAGATACAACTGTATATGTTCCATCTATGCTTTATATCTATGGTTGTCACTTTCTGAATCCTTTTCTAAATCTGCTTCTTCAATGCTTCTTAACAAGATAAAGAATCCCATGAAAGGATTAATGTTTGTTTAAATAAATACCTGTCTGCAATAAATCAAATGAGGCTATTTTTGTTTTTAACACTGAAGCATTCAATGGCCATGATGAAGGCTTTACCAGACATGTTCCCATCACCTGTGGCTCCACACAAGACATTAGGACATGCAAGTTGAGGCTATGCTTCACATCCTTGAGGTAAGAAAAGTGTATATGTATTAGAATTTTCATATTACTTGACCATAACATATTTTTAGTTTTTCTCTTTGTGTTTGTGTCAGTCTACTCCTTTCTTCAGACGAGACCACTCTTCAGCCCTGTCGTTACTTGGAACCATGCCTGTGGTGATCTTCCCGAAAGAGGACATCTATGCCAGTGTGATGCATCTCATGACGTGTTATTACACCTTTCACCTCACATATCCTAAGCGCATTGCGACACTCCTCTCTGTGCTGCAGACAGAAGTCCTCGCGGACGCCATCCACAACTGCAACATGATTTCCTCATATAAAAAGACTATGGCAGAGTGGAAAACGTTTATCCCTGACTAGGGTTGCGCATTACATTTTGCGATAACCTCTGTGTATTGACCAATCAGAGATCAGATAACCTTAAATATATAGGCAGGCCATTTTTGTTTATTATGAGAAACACTGCCAACTTCCCTCAGAGATCTCCTTTGAGTAGTTGGCAAAATTCAGAGAACAGACCACAAATGGCCTCAAGTCTGTGATATCTGTTATGAAAACAATTTCCAATTATCTATATTTAGAGATCAATTAAAATATTGATTTTACTAGCAATTTCATATAAAGTACAATGCACAAAATATAAACACCTATTATGAGACATGTTTGTAATTGGCAGACAATTCTCATTTCTTATTTCAGTTGGTTGAAAGATGATGTTGGTAACCTGGATTCCCACATCTCCCAAGTCTTGACTGATGTTTATTAAATAATTAGGATTGTTTAGAATTTTCCTCAATATGGGTTCCAGTTCATAGTTGAGGAAATTAATTGGAGATGCATTTTTGGGGTAGGTATATTGAGCAATGCTTTCTGCAACAATACTTCCAGCTCTGGAAGAACAAACTCATTTTGAGTAAATGTCAAAATATATTGAATAAAGACTGGATCTTCGTTTTACTGTTGTTACTACTTGTTACTGTAGCCTGTGGTATTTATTAAAGTTTATCAATCCACAATTGACTAGGGTGATTATATTTTGTGTAAGCTATTCAGACACATCCCTAAACCTATCACATTAAAGATATATCATTGTGTTAGGAATAAATGGAGCCCCTAGGTGTTATTGTTCAATAACCTAGGTTAGATTAATGACTTGTACATCTTTAAAACGCAGTGGATCTGCTCTCCTGCAGAAGGCGCTAAGCTGAAAAACAGAAAGTAAAAAGATACATGTTATATTGCAGTTTGATATAGTATAATTAAAACCTTTCACACACTGTCACATCACTTTATGTCAAGTACAATATAAATAATATTGTGCCAGACCGCCAGTCCGCCAGTCCGCCAGTAGGCTACATTCATTTAAAATTAAACTTGCCGTTGGTGATATGTAAAGTGTCTGTCACACTGTGATTGGTTATGTCGATGTTAGTGACAGCGACATAACCAGTCGCCTGCTCCGGGTGCTCCCTATCCACCAATCACAGCGTTTCTCAGATGAAAAAATGCCACTATCAAAAACTCGTAGCAGAAATTAGGGAGAAACTCCCAGAAACTATATGTGTAGTTTTTTTGTATCGATATTTAGATAATAGCGCAAAACATTAATTTCCCACAAACTGATCGCGGTTAGGCCTACATGTCAGTTAAACTTTTCATCTCCAATCCTGTATTTGTGATAAGTGGTACATTTTGAAAGATCTACTTTACGGCTTTATTAATAAGTAAATGAATAGGTGTGCGTAGTGCGTTTATATATGTATATATAGGTGTATATATAGGTATATATAGGTGCGTATATATAGGTATATATAGGTGTGCGTATATATATATATATATAAATGGCGTGCGCCTATATATGAGCACCCACGGAGGAAAACATAAATCGGCGCCTATGTCTGGGGACACAACCATCTACTCCAAAACTTAATTTCAAGGATGCCAAAGCTACTGTAAGGTATTATATAAAAAAACGTAAGGAAACACCTGTGATGTTATCTACGTGACTACTGTACATGAAACTCCAAAGGTGAAGTAGGAGCAATGGCATTGACATTCGTCACAAATGTTATTGAAAACACAAAGAGCCCTATGTGGACGTACAGTTGTGGACTTTTTCTCTAATTGATGTGGTTTTGCTTTGAGCTGCCGTTGCATTTTGTTTTGTAATAGGGGGTGTGGAATTGATATGTATTCATTCGTCATTATGGATTTTATAGTTTGAAATTGTGTTAAAACATTCTGTTTTTAGGTTAAGATGACAGTAGAAATGACAGTAGAGTGTTGGCTTGTGGAATCCATTTCTGAAGGAGCTTCCAAGGAATATTTTGATGGACCTGAAGTTGAAAATGTATTTGTACTTTGAATAATACATGGTGTCATATAAGACACAAATAAGGCAGATAAAGATGCGCTTTTGGTTTGAGTTACATTTACCTCTTGTCTTGTAATTACTGGTGAGGACATTAGGTCTGTAGTGGAGTTGGACATCACTGGTGTGGAAGGATTGAAGAATACATTTCCAAAGTGGATTGTGTCATACCTGAAGTTGAAAATGTATTTGTAGTTGGACTAATATTTTACATCACACAACTGAGAATGAACAAAGTGTCTGTCTATCATAAAAGGTATGCATCTCAAGAGTGTCTATGTCCATGTGGGGTAAAACAAAAGAGTCTCTCTGGGAGAACCAACTGACTGGGTTTTTAAACCAGGGATGTGTGATGTGATTGGGTACAGGAAAAAAGAAACAGGTGATGCAATGGAACCAACATAGACTTCGAAGTACTGCAGAGCTAACAACAAAGCAAGAGCTTCTTGTTCAATGATTGAGTATTTAGTCTGACACTTGAGAAAAATAGCAGACAGGATGGTCTTTGGTCTGCCTGCAGCAGAACAGCACCAGCACCTCTGGCACTAGCATCTACCTCTAGTTTAAAAGGTTGCTCGAACCAGCTACTGCAGAGAAGTTCTTACAGAAACTACGTTAGTAGCCAACCATTCCTAATGGGGACTAGGGGAGGACTGACGATTGACTAGAGGAGGACTGACAATTGACTAGGGGAGGACTGACGATTGACTAGAGGAGGACTGATGATTGACCAGGGGAGGACTGACGATTGACAAGGGGAGGACTGACGATTGACTAGGGGAGGACTGACGATTGACCAGGGGAGGACTGACGATTGACTAGGGGAGGGCTGACGATTGACTAGGGGAGGACTGACGATTGACTAGGGGAGGACTGACGATTGACCAGGGGAGGACTGACGATTGACAAGGGGAGGACTGACGATTGACACAGGGAGAATTAATGCTTTATCGGGGTGACGTTTGACCGGGGGAGGGGTGATGACTGAGTAGGAGGAAGAACAGAGTTTCTGGGGAGGAATGATAATGTTCCTAATATGGATGCTGTACATAGGCATTTTTCTCAGTTTCAGTGTTTGCATAGTTACTGCATTTTGCCTTAGTATGGCAGTATAGTTGACAAAAGTATTTTGGCTACATAGTACAGCTGTTTTTGTGACTTTTGTTGGTGTTGGATGGATGAAGACAGTGGACGTTAATTTCTTTATTTAGAAATTTTATCAACACTAACACAAACCATGAGACAGGAATACTTTCAGCCAACCTTGACCAAAAAGAATCAGATTTTACACCCTTTGTTACTCTGAATATACATGATGAAAATAAGTTTTGGGGAGTATGCCCAGACCCCCAAAATGAGGCTTAGACCCCCCTCCATGATTTTCTAGTGATGTCCCTGGGCTCCATTATTGTATGGAATGATACAGCGGTGGGGAGGTGGGGATCAATGGTGTGGAAGGATTGTTTTCTGCAGTTGATAGGGCACTTGTTGGAAATGTATTTCCAGTTAGACTCATTTCTTCATCATTTGAGACTCCACTGTGGTAGATAATGTTACTTGGCATTGTGTTGAGTTTAACTCTTGTTTTGTATTACTTGTGAGGATGTTATGTCTATACGTGTGGTGGACGAGAGTAAATGCCATCTGCAGTTGATAGGGCATTAGTACTTCCTTTAAAAAGTTGGCTTGTAGAACCAATTTCTTCAGTAGTTTGTATTGAAAGAGGTTCCAAAGTGGGTTGTGACAAACCTGAAGCTGAAGTTATAGTCTATGACGGCATATTTGAGACAGAACATATTAGTCAGTGAGTGTTATGGGCATTGTGGAGGTGTAGATCACTGGTGTGGAAGGATTGTCTTCTGCAGTTGATAGGGTACTTGTAGAACCAATTTCTTCAGTAGTTTGAATTGAATGACGTTCCAAAAGTGGTTTTGACATGCCTGATGATGAAAATTTATTTGCATCTGTAATTTGACTAATATGTTATTTTGTTCAAGACTCCACTAAGGAAGAGATTGACATGCATTTGTTTATTTCTGTAGTTAAAGGGGATGTCACTGATTCATTCTTTGTTAAGTTATTTTTTGTACATTTTGTGGAAATATTATCTGCTGTGGTTGAGACAAAAAGTATTTTCAGTTGAAGATTGGCTTGAACAGCCAGCAGTTGCTGACAATATTTCTGCACCGGTGTGTTTAGTCGTTTGCAACTCCATTGGCTTAGGAATTGTTGTGATTTGTGGTTTATATTATCAGAGGAGGAAATTACATCTTTTTACATCTGTTTTAACATGTACGGAAGTTGAGTCAGTAATGGAAGGGGATGTCACCAATTCTGATGTCTTTGTAGAGGTTATTGTGAATGGTGTGAAAGTATCATCTTCCATGGTTGAGAAAACAGTTGTAATTTCCATTGAAATTAGTTTTGATTTTGTGGACCCATGTACTTCAGTTCAGTTCCAAGTTGGATTGTGGCATACCTGATGTTGAATATGTAGTTTTACTTGGACTAATATGTATAGTAATTTGAGACTCCAACCTCAGAGAGCAGTGTAAGGACATCATAAAATTGTAGACCTGCACAAGGCTGGGATGGGCTACAGGACAATAGGCAAGCAGCATTGTGAGAAGGCAACAACTGTTGGCGCAATTTTTAGAAAATTTAAAAAGTTCAAGATGACGGTCAATCTCCCTCGGTCTGGGGCTCCATGCACGATCTCACCCCGTGGGGCATCAATGATCATGAGGAAGGTGAGGGATCAGCCCAGAACTACACGATAGGACCTGGACAATGACCTGAAGAGAGCTGGGGCCACAGTCTCAAAGAAAACCATTAGTAACACACTATGCCGTCATAGATTAAAATCCTGCAGCGCACACAATGTCCCCCTGCTCAAGCCAGCAAATGTCTGTCTGAAGTTTGCCAATGACCATCTGGATGATCCAGATGAATGGGAGAAGATCATGTGGTCTGATGAAACAGAAATAGAGCTTTTTGGTCTAAACTCCACTCGCCGTGTTTGGAGGAAGAAGGATGAGTACAACCCCAAGAACACCATCCCAAACGTGAAGCATGGAGGTGGAAACATCGTTCTTTGGGGATGCTTGTCTGCAAAGAGGACAGGACGACTGCACCGTATTGAGGGGAGGATGGATGAGGCCATGTATCGCGAGATCTTGGCCAACAACCTCCTTCCCTCAGTAAGAGCATTGAAGATGGGTCGTGGTTGGGTCTTCCAGCATGACAACGACCCGAAACACACAGACAGGGCAACTAAGGCGTGGCTCCGTAAGAAGCATCTCAAGGTCCTGGAGTGGCCTAGCCAGTCTCCAGACTTGAACCCAATAGAAAATCTTTGGTGGGAGCTGAAAGTCCATATTGCCCAGCGACAGCACTGAAACCTGAAGGATCTGGAGAAGATCTGTATGGAGGAGTGGGCCAAAATCCCTTCTGCATTGTGTGCAAACCTGGTCAAGAACTACAGGAAACGTATTATCTCTGTAATTGCAAACAAAGGTTTCTGTACCAAATATTAAGTTCTGCTTTTCTGATGTATCAAATAATTATGTCATGCAATAAAATGCAAATTAATTACTTAAAAATCATACAATGTGATTGTTTTAGATTACATCACTCACAGTTGAATACTGTGGGTTGAGTACCTATGATACAAATTACAGACTTCTATATGCTTTTTAAGTGGGAAGGTAGGTATTAATGTCCTTTGGGTTTGAGGTACTGCTGCATCTTGTCTTGATCATGGCCATTTGGGTGATTTCTGTTATCATTTAGATTTAAAAAGGAGCCAAACAACTATGTATAATAAATGGCTTCATATGATCACTATTCTTAAATAAAAGACAGTTTTTTTGCATGATCAGTCATATTTTCAAAATCAATGCCAACATTTTACCATTTCTGCCAGGGTATGGTACACAGCACAACTGTGTACTTATGAAACAAAATATTTTAATGGCCCTGTTGAGTACATTTATGACATAGGCAGTGCGCTCCACACCTGTTTGCTCATGTGAAACTGATTTCTGAGAAGACCTGTTCATAAAAAGCAGTTTACTTCCCCCTCTCTCCGGAACCAGGAAATATAGGCTACTTACAGTATATGCATTGACAAAGATCACATTTTGTGATAAAGCAATAGGTCATACAGAGACAGATCCTTAAGGAATGCATGCAAAGACCTATTCCCAAAAATACTGAATATTTCATGCTGGGTTCCTCTCGAAACAGGAAATGTACGTAATCTTTTATATGTATAAGTCATGTGATCAAGGAATATATCATACAGTGATGGGGCTTGATTAAGGCAGAGGGTTAGAGGGGCTCAACCCCACGGGGGGGCGGGGGGGGATTGGGGGGGTCTTTGCCGCCCCCAAACCTAGGCTAATGGGGCTGAAGAGGAAGGCACACTCAGATCCTTTCCTCTTGTCATCTTGGCTTTTCTGAACATGACATGTCACATAAGCACATACATGTATGCATACAAACCTACGTTATTACTTACCCACATATCCCGATGTACATGCATGCATTCCTATAGCCCCCTTTTTCCCTCAGTTTTTCTTACAAATCTGACCCCATTTATCTTTGCTGTTGAAAGGTGCCATGTATAAGAGTCTTATTGAACTACTAGCATAAATACAAGAATAAACAACCAGAAGACATCTGCAATTAATACCTTAAGTTCGATTTTATAAAACATAAGCAATTTGTGCCTGAGAAAATCCACATTAAACCCTCACACTGGTCTGCTAATCAGTTTGAAAAGACTTGTAGCCTTTTAACACTGGTTAAGACACTGAACACTGAAGCTAAGAACTGCTGTTATGCTGCGAGTCAGTGCTAGCGAGAAAGCTCAGGTGCGCTGTATGCTCACACAGCTGTAAAAATACAGGGGGTAACTTGTTGTGGAGGCTGATTAAACCAATCCATATATCAAAACTGGAATGGTTCACATCTTATTGGGTAATGAAGGCCATGTTGATCTAAGTGTTCCACCAAGCATCTAAATTTGGGTGGAAGTGTCAGGGAACAAGATAACTATCTAACACAATTTCACTAAGGGCATACAAAAGACTGCAGCCCTCCAGTTATAACTCCAGAAAGCCAATATATTTCATTTTTGGTATGGGTATTGTTAGGTGTGCCTTCGATGACATTACAAATAATTAAAATAAGCATATCTCCTGATAGGGCAGTCAGATATTCCAAACATATGCTTTGGAACTGAGACAGTAAACACCACCTTATGTTATACTGTAATTTTGGAAGGGAACTGATTTGCCTTTTCATATTAAGAGGTGATTGTGGAAATGTGTTCATAGGTTTTGCAACATTCTGTATAACACCACTTGAACACACCAGTTAGGTAAAGACCAATATCAATCACGTGAAGTGGTACTAATGCATTAATTTCCTTATTCTCTCAGCATTTCAGAAAGTAAATGCTTCACTAGGACACATACATACTTGTGTTATTGCAGTAAGTATTTAGTGTCACCAAAAACAAGACCTTGTGTAAAACATCTAACATTAAGGACAGAAAGTTAAATCGTTGTAGATCTTTTCAACACACCCACTCTTTAAAAGTGCTCCCCCACATTGGTTATCCTACTGCACAAATTCCATATCCAAGTGTTGGGGTTAGGATTTTTGAGAACAAATATCAGACTCAAAAACAGTGAAAGTATCCTAAACACCATCCTAATTAATTACTTTAATTGACCACAAATACAGTTAATCAAACAAACATATTCATTATTGAGCTTCGCAGCACAAGAACCTTGCAGGGAAAGTACTATTTTTGAATATTCATAGACTGAAAAACAACTTTTGAGGTGAATGGCATATGTACAATTTTCACGTCCGGCTTGCTAGGCAGTCCCAAACCCTCCAGATCTCATAGTTCCTGCTGTTTAACTTCATTCTCTGGAGCAGCTCCCTCTGGTAATTTGGCCAGGGACCTTCGGCGCTCTGCCTCTGTAACCGTCATGGGATGCAGAGGAAAGAACCCAGCCAATCCTAGATGAACAGGACGGATTACTGTAACTCAGGCCTCAGATTCCAATGTGGCATTGTCAGAAGTTTTTATTACAAGTGAAAGTATGCTAATTCGCTTTTTTATGAACCTGTAACTTGGTATCTTTTGCATTATGTAGGCTTTATACAATTAATTTAAAGCTAAAATGTGTGTGTTTTCATGGTGAGGGTAGATGAATCATACCTAGAAGTTTGGCCACCGGCTTTGTTGGATGTGCACCACAACCCATCCAGTACTTGATCCTGTCATAGTTGAAGCTGACCAGTTTCTCATTGTATATGTTGGGCAGAGGGTCATAAGAGCCCAGCTGCTCTATGTATTTACTGTCTCTTGCACGCTTATTGTAAGCAGCCACAATGCGATAGAAGGGTCTGTTTGACTGTTTGTGGCCAGCCATTGCCAATCGTATGACAACGTGACCTCCATGGTACGTCTTCAGTAGGAACGATGCTGAAAGATAATATTTTAAAAAAATCCACATTGTATTGTTTGGTTAAAAGTTACATTTAGATGCAAGTATATTGATGAAAATACATGCAACATTCCACAACAGGTTTCTGAAAACCAGCATTGTGATTTACTAAGAAGTTACAGTAGAACTGCACACATCGAATAGCTGGAAATACCGATATAACAAGCTAAAATATACCGATATAAGATGGCCAATCTAAGGAATAACGTTACTTGCATCCCATAATATGTAGCATGAAATTCAATATCTGGCCATTGGAGCCATCTATCTGTGGTGAAATGCATGAAATACACATAATTGCCACAAACATCATAGTAATGCAGTCTATACGATAGAATTAATTAACTTCCACAAACTTAGAGGTGTTACTTATTTCGGGTAACCGTAACACACACTGTACCCTAATTACTAGGTAGCCGTTCACATTGTTAATAACGTTACCTAAATAGAAATACTTACTTAGGTGGACCATGTTTAAATGCACCCGGCAAAACAGGTCAACCGATTACGTAAAATTTTATGGATTTTTATACGACAGAAAAGAGAAAAAAGCACTTGCTAGGAACTCGACGTAGTAAAATATATCGTGACATTCGCTAGGGCGCAGCCATTTTTAAAAAGGAAGTGACGTTCTTTCTATTAGGGGTATCTTTTCATTTTCGTAACCTTACACCAGATGGTGCCCGTGGACTGTCAGGGCCTACCGGCGGTATTATCACCAATAGTTTTGCATTGACGTTTAAGTGATTTAGCAAACCTAGCCAGAGCCGTATGACGTATTTTCATAGTTGTTCATACTGGCGCCAGCGAAGAGTCGAACGCAAAACCCTAGCTTTGCAATCATAATCTATAAACTATCTAAACTATGAATATATAAATTATTAATATGAACCGGATGGTTTGAATCCTGAATGCTCATTGGGTGAATGCTATGGAAGGCTTTATGGGTTATATTTGTGTATATGTATGATATCCCGTAGTTATGAAATCCCATAACTTTTTGTAGGGGGTAACTGATTTATAACAGTAAACAGGCGTATTGCAAATTACTGCGGCTAAGTGCTGCAAACACGAACTCTGTGGTGCGCCTTGCTTGAGCACAGCTCTCATAAGTCAGGCTAATTGTCTCTGCTCTGTGGATGATTAATAGGGCTTGGACTAAAAAGCATTAATTGAATTGTAAAATGTGTGCTGTAAGGTTAACACTAATGAAAGACGTAGACTGTAATTGTATGAGCCAGAATAGTTTTGTTTTCATCTGAATGTACAAAACGTGTAAATATTTGTAAGATGCTGAGTTTAAAAAGTATATGAAAGATCGTCAATTAGGTTCTTAAAGCTTGTAATATAATTTCCTCCTAAAAGTCTAAACAGTGCAGCCTTTTCCTTACCCTAGATATATTTATATGATTGTGTTTTGTTGCTGCTCAAGTCATTGCAACAGTGGAGTAGAAACATTGATTTCCTGAGAGTGACCCATGAATGGAGGGGTCAGTACTTTGCATGATGTACACCGAGTGCACTGATATTTGTTCCCTTTGGGAGCCCCACTCCCTCCCTGTTGGAACATGGTGATTTCACACTCCTGTTGTGGAGAGATGCTGTGCCTGTATGTGACAAGCACATGGTTCTCAGAGGAGGGTCAGACTCAGATAGCCCTTTGTCCTTGAATGAACACATATTTGATAAATAAAATCACACACTGTATGTAAGAGTGACTTCTGTGGTGTTATATTAGTGAGATGTGCCTGCATTCTTTACCAAGGGAATTGAACAAAAAAAAATGGTTGCGTGTTTGGTCTTTTCTCTTCCTTCATACACAATTTACACCCAAAAAAAGGAAATAATGTTGACAATATACTATTGACAGACAGATCTATATGTACGAGCATTTTAAAATCTACATCATTGTTACCCACTGAAATAAATTTTTTACATTACATTTTTGGGGAATAAGTTATTTAAACAATGAGCCGAGAGGGCGTGTGGAATATGTTCAATTTACAATGGCTAAGTTTGTCTAAGACCCAATGCAGAGTACTTGGATACAGCTCCCACTTTTGGTAGATTGGCATTATACCACAAACCTTTGTTGTGTGTTTTGCTGTTGTATTTGCTATTATAAACTGCTAAACCAATGCATGTATAATTGTTAAAATACACGCTTTGCCATTTTTGTGGTATACACATACACCAAAGCTCTCAACAAATCAGCATTCAGGATTTGAACCACACGGTTTGTAGTCTGTATTTGTTTGTAATGTTGTTAATGTCTCTGAGGCATAAAATATTCCCATCTTAATATACTTAAGCTATATAACTTTATAGCTTGGTTATTAAAAATATATTGTACAGTACGTGTACACATAAATAATGGTTTCAATATTATTCAATAAATGTTTGCTCTTCAATCACCTATTCCAAAATGATGCAGGTTAGATCAATTTGTTTACCAGTTCATTTGCCATCCAGTATGCCCGGTCATATGGAGACTTCCCAGACATCCAACACAGACATTTTACATGAAACGACTGTAGATGGTATTCAGGGCAACAGCGTGATTATTACGCTGACCACTTTTCTGTGCAAATTGCAAAATGAATAGACACTTCAGATAGCTAGACAGCAAGCAAAATGCATCTTACATGGTGATTCTGCAGTGCGTGATTAGCTGAACACTGACATTGATTCTAGTGATAGCTAATACTCTTGTGAGGACCCCATGCTCTTTGGGACACCAAGAGGAGTTGTTCCTGCCATAATGTTCTGTGACAGGTCAGTTAGAGATGCTCAGATGACCAGATAATGTACCAGGAAAAGCAGAAGGGGACATTTTAAAACGTTGCCTTAAATGTGTCATGTCCACCTTCAGAAAGTATGATTATTTTTAAAACGCTATTAATGGCTTCATATAATTCAGTGTGTAATTTTACTTATATACTCAAAATAAGATAAATCTGAGCTTTTAAGGCCTACTTCCAATAAACTGGATCAGACAGTGGGCTTCACAAGAAGACAGGAGCCAGTGGTCTCCCAGAAAGAGCGAACAGCCCATGCTCACTCAGAAAAGAAGAGATGTATGAGATGAATTCACAGCATGTCATTAACAGGGTTTAACAGGGTTTTAAAACATGCCTCTCACCAACTTTCATTTAGATCACCTGTTCTGCAAACATTTGTGTTTTACATCTTGACTGCCACATTGTCACCTGTGTGATTTGCAAGACATTTCTGATTTCTGATGTGTCTGCACTATGGCAAGTGGAAATGAAAACCTTATTAGATTTATTTTTGAAGAATATATATATATATTTTGTTTTACATTTTTATTACTTTGGGAAATAATCATATACAAATATGAATGTGTTCTTTGGGCAATTCCAAGGAAATCAACCAGGCATTTGTATGCAAAATCATAACTTTGATGTCTCACAGAATGGAAAAACAACATTTTCAATAAAACTTTTCATTTGTGTGTCCATAGTAACCTTTTATAAGAGGCTCTCCAGAAATGTGGAGTTCTGAATATTGTCATGTTGGGGACAACACGTTAATCAGATGTTTTATGTATAATGTAGAAAATGGACAAGCTTTGGGTGAGAGTGGTTCTATAAATATTTGTTCATGAGTTTGGACATTTTAGGTCAAAACATTTAGTGGAATGGCTTCTATGAACAGAGAAATAATAATTTAGAAAATATTATAATTTTTCATTCTATCCAAAATAACGCAACATTATGGTTGTTACAGAGTCTGACACAGACAGTTATGTATTGGAATATTTTAAAAAATAAATGTTTATTACAAAGGGTACTTTGTATCTTTGAGCCTATCTAGAATACAACAATTGTGGTGACAAGAACATTGACATATTATGTAAATATAATTTCCTATTCATACTAGCCACTATAACCTCTTACACTACAATAGTTCTATTTAGATGAATAAGACTTAACGTGTAGGAGATGCATTCATTTATTTATAGTGTAAATGGATGAAAATGGCAAATGCCACATGTTAACTTCTGATGTAACGGCAGACTTTTTCCCAGCCGATACTCCCAGCAACTGCTGAGGTCTAAAGAAAACATCTCGCTCAACGTGTTTTGGAGTGGAATGAGCCGTGGTGTAGGAAGTCTAGTTCTGTATGCTGATAAACAGAATTCGAATTGGAGTTGGCTCCAAAACAAATTCACTATCATCACCAACAGAACCTGATTGATGGAGAGCACCATGTTAGTCATCAGGTAAACAACATTGTCAGTAACTATATATGCTGTCCATGACAGTGGTCTGGCCAAAACACTGCGCATGTGTTTCCTCTTGTGGCCCAGCGAAGGTAACTTGTTGGTAGTACATACCGGGAAATTATATTGGAGGTCTGACTTAGTAAAATATACAATTATTTTAAGCTAACATGACAGAAAACTGGTTGAAAATATTTGTGTATGTTTTCTGAGAAATGTAATTTCTATGCATTGAAAATATACATGTTTATCTAACCATAATTGATTGTATTATCTGCAAGCTTCTAACTTTTAATTGTATTAAAACTGATGGCACAGATTTGTCTTATTCTTTGGGTTAACTTATTCGGGTTTGCAGTGTGTTGTTTATACTGTCTCTGTCCAGCTTCTCTGGACAGATGTACCAGACAGAGGAAGACAGAGACAGAAGACTTTGGTTTTCACATTTGGGGATCAAATAATGATAGTTTCCTCAAAAGAATCTGTTAGATGGATTCAGTGGGACTAATTGTGGCTGCATGCAAAATGGAGACAGTTCCTTTAACTTAATGAAACAAAGGACTTCCTTTCTTCCTTTGGCTTTTTCAAAGACAGGCTTCCTTAACCGATTAAGAGCAAAAAACGAGTAGTCTATCACATGCCGCTAAGAGTTGAAGAGTTTGTAGCGTCTGACTGTTATGCAGAATGTAGTTAATGGTTGTATTCCTCTTGGCATCAATATTTTTGTTAGCCAATTCTGGCCAAGTTCAAATAACCTGTTCTGTTATCTACTTTTGTATGTGCAGCATAACCTTGAGACCTTTCTGACACAGATGCAGAGGATAGTCTTTAACCCCCCCCCGACATAGATCTGTCTGTCAATAGTATATTGTCTGGTTAGAAACCACTGGTCCGAATTTTTTTTGGATTTTTAGTCTCAATTAATTTGCGACTGAGAATTGTACAGATTTATGTAAATACCAAGGTTAGGTTCAAAGGATCGGGGTGTTTTTTCCTTTAACTTATAACTTTGGTTTTCATGTTTCCATTAATATTGATAGGTGTCTTCAATGTTTTAAGCTTATATTCATGTGTGATGCGTAGACATCTGCTTCAAATATGATTTGTTTGGTGACTTATTTAAACCACTGCATTAGCTTATTATTTGGTATGTCCATTTGTGTTAGAAAGTGAGGCATGTTTATGCATCTTTCCTAAATCTGAATGGAAAATAGTAATAGACAATTACTTTTTCTTGTCTTCATAGAATGAATGCATAGACCTTTAGTGTGGGTGTTGTAGATCCAGGTGTCAAAGTGCATAGTAATTGAAATGCTTACCTATAAATGCTTTATGAATGGGAGAATACATTTCACCTTGACTGTATGAAATAGGTCAGTATTTTGTGTATTATGGACCCACTTAACTGTTATGTGGATGAAGGCTTGGGATGTATTATGACAAAAAACTGATATCTTTAACTACACGATTTGATACATACTATGAGGATTTAACCCTGTGGGGATCTTCATGCTCCATTGTGATAAGAAGCTGAAGGTAAGTCACAGGCCAATACTGGCCAGTGGGGGAAATTGGATGGTACAGCGAAGGCTATTCATTGCGTAGCCTTTTGGCATATTTTGAGAACAGCCTTAATGATAGGATTACACTGTCATTGTAAATACGCATCTAATAACATACACGGCATAACATGAATTAACATTAGATATGTTAGAGACATATTTCAAAAACCTTTAATAATGCTTTTGGGACCTGTTATGACATTAATGAAATGCTTGTGTGATGAATGTCTTTTTGATATTTAGTAAAAGGAAATTGTTACCCTTTCACAAGACATTGTATGCCCTTTGTCAAAGAAGGACTGATACATTTTTAAAGTATCGGTCCAACAGAGACAGACATTATTCTGGTGATAAATTAGAGCTGCTTTGGTTTGTGAAGGCTTTAAAGAACATGAGTGTGTTTTGAATGGTCCCTTGTCTCTGATGTATGGTGTGTTGTTCTGAAATGTGCCTGTAGTCAGCATGGTGCACCAAACAGGACAGACTCCGGGTCCCAAGGACCCAAACCAAATGTGACAGGCCAAATTCACTCATTTATATGATCTGCTTGCTCTGTCCTAATATTTAGCCTGACTTTGATGTGTTTTGACACTTTTCAGGACAAACATAGCTGTAAGTGGGACACAAAACCATTTTTACATAAGTAGTCACATTTAAAACATTTGATCTAAAAATCGGTCTGCCAAGCACTATTCTCATAAAAAGGACAAAGAAGAGAATGAAAACCTTGATTACAGAAATGGTTTGCTAAGTCTGAAATGTATATCCAAGTAGTCAGTGACAAGTGTTTGGAGTTTGTGATAGCTACTATGTAAACTTGATACAGTATTATATACAGCATTAGCATCTCTGGGATTTCCTTTGATCTTCTATTAAGTCTTTACATTCTAACTTCTGTTCTGTGGCTTTTGTGTATTTGAGAGAATCTTAGCATTTTAAATGTAGATGTAAATGTACTGGTACTCTTCTGGATATCTTCTGGAACACATTGGATCCAGCGATATTTCATAAAAATCTAATTTGCTCAGCCCCTATTAATCATAATAATATCAAGCTAAATATCACCATAAATTACACTAATATCCTCAGTTAGTTATCTATTGATTTAACATAAACACACAATATATAAGAATGGTTGAAATGCAACGATACGCTGGTGAGTCATTTGGAAATATTGTTAAAATAAGTATGTAATATTTTTTAGTGAAAACTGTCTTCTCCTTAGGGGTCAAGGGTCATAACCTGCTCAAAGTAATGGAACTTTATAAAGATGGAAAATTATATAAAAAGATATCCAAAGCCTTGCAAATGCCAATCATTACTGTTCAGTCACTTATTAAGAAGTGGAAAGTACCGGGATTTCTTGATACCAAGCCAAGGTCAGGTAGACCAAGAACGATTTGAGCCAAAACTGCCAGAAAGAAAATACCAACAGGTAACCTGAGGAGAAATACAGGCTGCTCTGGAAAAAGACGGTGTGGTTGTTTCAAGGTGCACAATACGAAGATACTTGAACAAAAATGAGCTGCATGGTCGAGTTGCCAGAAAAAAGACATTACTGTGCCAATGCCACAAAAAAGCCCAGTTACAATATGCCCGATTACACCTTGACACGCGTCACATTTTCTGGCACACTGTAATTTGGAGAGACAAGACCAAAATAGAGGTTTATCATCATAACAATAAGCACAATGTTTGGAGAGAGGTCAACAAAGCCTATAGTGAACAGAATCATGGTGGTGGCTCACTGATGTTTTGGGGGTATGTGAGCTCTAAAGGCACATGGAATCTTGTGAAAATTGATGGCAAGATGAATGCAACATGTTATCAGACAATTTGAATTCTTCTGCACGAAAGCTGCGCATGGGACGCTCTTGGACTTTCCAGCATGACAATGACCCTAAGCACAAGGCTAATTTAACCCTCTAGTGGATACAGCAGAAAAAGGTGAAGGTTCTGGAGTGGCCATCACAGTCTCCTGACCTTAATATCATTGAGCCACTCTAGGGAGATCTCAAAAGTGCGGTTCATGCAAGACGACAAAAGACTTTGCACGACCTGAAGGCATTTTGCCAAGACGAATGGGCAGCTATACCACCTGCAAGAATTCAGGGCCTCGTAGATAACTATTACCAAGACTGCACGTTGTCATTAATGCTAAAGGGGGCAATACACAGTATTAAGAACTAAGGGTATGCAGACTTTTGAACAGGGGTCAGTTAAGTTTTTTTCTTTGTTGCCATGTTTTGTTTTATTATTGTGACATTCTGTTATAGCCTACAGTTGAATATGAATCCCATAAGAAATAAAAGACGTGTTTTGCCTGCTCACTCATGTTTTCTTTACAAATGGTACAAGCCAGAATTGAACCTTTCTTTTCCTAACTCAAAGCCTTTCTTTTCAATTCTTCTGTCATGCTGAATAGTTATTTTTATATTCAGATTACCTTAGAGGTACTACTTGCACTGTTTTCGCCATCCAGCTTGTCCTATTGAATGAGGATAGTGATGACCACAGAGGTGGTTTTTACACTTTTCTTCGTTAAATTAGATTTGGTTCAGGTAATCACCTAATCAGTTCCTCATTAAGTAAAATGAGGTGTGCCTGTGTTGGAATTTAACAGACACTGGAATGGAATGGCTGCCATACATGTAGAGATGCTGACTTAAGAAAAATTTGGAGTGGTTTCTTAATTGTTTCCAGACCTGTATAAGTCAAAATATACTAGAATTGTCTATTTATACATATATGTCAGATTGAAATAAGTAATAAACTTTTATGATCATGTATTTTAAAATATATGGCTATATATTAGATTTCTGTATGGGATGTTTTCCATGACAAGAGCTTACACAATGTGACGAGAAGGTGGAAGTGGAGCTTGATAGGACATTCCGATTATACAAGATTATACTAGTTTGCTAATATAAAATCATCCAGGATGTATGTGTCTTGGATTGCATCTCCAAGGTATTTAGTGGAATTTGAGACATCAACCAAAATCAGTTCATCAAATACGTTTTTGATTTCCACTTAAATTTGTCACAGAAGTATTCATGCTCATATGCTCTCAAAATGAGATCTCATTCTCTTTTTGATCTTCACCTTGTGTCTTATTAGTAATATAACTTTAATATACAAACTCTTACTTAGCAGTTATTGTTATTTCATGGCCTCTTTTGAGAAAACCAGATGGAATAACACACTTATTCAACAAAGTTACATGGTCAAGGTCACTAAAGCTCATTAATGTAGGCTTTCATCAACAGGACAAATAAAATGTTTTGACCAAATTGGTCACCCTCTGGTCAGATGTGTGAAAACTGAGGGCCCTGATAGAAAAGTTGCTTTACGTGCGTTCCCCAACAGTAGGAACAGCCATCACTTATTTTGCGCCATTTACCATTCAAAGAAAAATCATAATCAAAGATGTATGCAATGAAATACAAGGTACCTGGGACAATACCATACTTTACAAACTTATAAGGAAAAGGCATATGAAGTCAACAATATGAATAAACAAAATAGGTTCAAACTCAAAGGAGAATTTGAAATAGAGTAATTATTCAGTTAGTTTAGTGTCATTTCACAGTATATGGAAACTTGAGCAGTGTTTGGTCGTGGTAGACCAAGTTTAACTATAGAGAATAGGCAATCAACTTGCCTCTACGGATTGTTTAATAGAATAATGAATAGTGATTCCTCTGTCAGGGGTGTGCCTATAATGTCCCAGGAACCTTGCCCACACATGAGCACCCAGCACTTCAAAGTACCACAAGAATAAATGCCCTGAACACAAACTAGTTGGACAAGCTCCCCAGTCCCAGAACATACCACCAGTGACATGTCTACTGTACACCACGGCAGTGAGATAGTGGCTTTAGGACACAACAAGAGGATTTGTGCAATAATGAGCATTGACAGGATGTCATCCATGCTGCATTGACTCACCCTCCACCATCAATCCAGCTGAGACACCTGCTGCCCCCCTGATTTCACCTTCTATACCCTCTATTAGTGATGCTACTCATCTGGCTGTGGAGACTAATGCAACAGACTCAAAATGCAAATGGCACACCAAGAATCACCTCTAGACCTTATATTGGCTCAACTGTGTATGAACTAAAAATTTAACAACATACCTAACCAAGAAAGCTGAGCAGCCAGTTGTCCAATTACTTTTGATCCCTTAAAATTGTGTGTTAAAAAGGACTGTGTATTAAAAAGCTACAATTCCTGGATTGCAAATATCCTGTCATTAATGCTGACAGTCAGCACTTTAACCTCTTAGTCATTGTTTGATTTCAAATACAATGTGCTGGTTTACAGAGACAAAAAAAAAATACATATAGACTGTCCAAATACATATAGACTGCACTTCTGTTGTGGATTTATATGGACATGAATGCAAAAGGTAACAGCTGGAAGGAGATTGCACATGGTGTAGATACCAACAGGGATGTCATCTTGAAAACAAGGATAAATATATGGTAACAGCACATTTGCTATTTGAAAAAGCTGGTAGAGACCACCTGTACCCTGCTAGTGCAGGCTACAGGTGTTGTATATTTGCATGAAATGTACAGGGCTTGTATATTAGCATGAAGCCTGCTAGTCCAATATACAACAAAGAGGCAACCAATAGGCCGCATACGGTATGTGATGTTACTTTTCAAAGTTTTATAGGTCTGTGAGTGTTGCTGTCATAATGAACAGGAGGCCTAGTTCAAATATTTGAAAAAATACACTGAGGTTGGATTGACCCGCTAGATTGAAATGTTTATGAATATGTTTAACAAAAAGCAGCCCATGGAAAGCTACATCCGGGCCCATCAACTGCTAATTAATTGCTTTCCCGTTCATCATTGCCTAATGCATCTACTTTTGGCAAACCAGAGCACCTTGCCCCATCTCTTCAACCTCTGGTCCATATGCCCCACCCGAATAGAGAAATGGTAGAAGTGTTATTCTTTGAATGATCCATTCATGATATATAGAACTTCCTCCTGATAAGCAATCATATCCACGGGAAGATTTTTGAGCAGGGGATGGTTGACTGCTAGTATTGAGCATATCGAACGGATGGATGACGTTGTCATTTATCTGTACTCTTTTTGTTATCCTTGTGATAGTGTGAATATAACGAGTGCATAAAAGAGAGGCAAAAAGGAAAAACAAAATATTCAAATGTTTTCTTTATAAGTTATTTTGTGATTGGAAACAGGTGCGTCCTCAGGATGTTCCTGCAGAAATCACTCTCCTGCCGGTGGTTAGTACACTGGCGAGGTGGAGCACCGGAGAGGTAGGGGAGCCGCTGTCCTACGCAGAGCAGACGTTACAGTACCCCCCCCCCCCCCCCCATTCCTAGGCATGGCTCCTGATACCTCCACCCTCCAGCGATTTGGAGGGAGAAGAGCAGGCAGGTCTGGACGGCAAGCATGGAACTCCGATGTCAGGGAGGGGTCACAGATGTCGCCCAGCTGCGCTCCTCAGTGCCGTAACCCACTCAGTCCACTAGGTACTAGACCTGGACCCGCTGCAGCCGGGATTCCAGGATTCCAGGACTCTGGAGCGTGGCTCCGACATGGGCGGCGGACCAGACCTCCTGAACCTGACTTCTTGAACCATTCCTCCACTCTCTGGATGTCACTGGAACCTGGACGGTCCATGCAGTAGCCTTCCAGACACGAGATGTAAACTGGAGGCCGTGGTCCATCACAATGTCCTCCAGAAGCCCATACAGCCAGAAAAACCTGCTGGAACAGCACCACAGTGACCTGTAGAGCAGAGGGGAGACCGGGTAATGGAATTAACCTAACCATCTTTGAGAATCTGTCCACTACCACAGCAATGGTGTTCTTCCCCTCTGTTGGCTGCAAGTCCACAACAAAGTTTCCCCGCTGGAGCCATTTGTGGCGCCTTAGACTGCGCGCACACAGAGCACGACATGACGTAGTGTCACACAGTCCTCCCATACCAGGCCTCCAATATTTTGCACTGAGCGCCTCCAGGGTCCGACTGATGCCCGGATGTCCTGTAGCTGGTGTGGTACGCATTCTCCGAGGCACGTAGGTCTTATCCGGGGGGCAGGTTGCTGCTGCCGGGTCCTGTCACCCTGCCCGTTGAATGTCCTCATCTATTTTCCAGGAGACATGAGGGGGGTAAAATAGGAATGTCCTTTGGAAGCTCCACTCTCCAGCCGTGCAGGCAGGAGAGTGAGTCTGCCTCTTCATACGGGGGCAGTAAGTCAGGGTGAACTGGAAGCGCTCAAAGAAAGCGTGCGCTGCCCTGACGTATTCAAGGTTCCGGTGGTCAATCAGGATAATAAACAGCTTCCGGGCGCCCTCGAGCCAGTGTCTCCACTTTCCTAATGCCAACTTTACCGCCAGTAGCTCCGGGTCACCCACGCCGTAGTTCGTCTCTGCAGCAGACTTCTTAAAATAGTAGGCACAAGGTTCGAGCCGAGGGGGGTTCCCATACTGCTGGGAGAGGATCGCCACCGCCAGGATAATGGAGTGTATGGACGACATCATAACCAGAAATTCAAGTCTCTCTTGATGGCAGCTGTTGATGGTAAGTGTGAGAGGGCGAGTGACACGAGTAATCGAGCCAGATCCCGCAGGATGGCACTCCAGAGCCTGAATGGACATCAAGGACCTCAAATGGCACAATGGCAGCTGGTGCGCGGTGACTAGGAACTGGTCTATGAAGCTCCCCGGGGCTCCGGAGTCAATCAGTGCTGCAGAGGGGTGAAAAGGAAAACCACCTGCCAGCACAATCGGACAACAGAAAGGGCTGGTCATTTTATAAAAGCGTAGGGCACCTACTGTGCCCGACTGTACTGTCTAGGTACTCACCCCCTTCCTGCTCTGTGTCTGGGCCAAGGAGCACCCCTTCCGGTAATACCCCTTCTCCCTGCAGAACCGGCACAGACTCCGGCGTTCTCTCCATCCGAGAGGGTGGGAGATAGAAATGGCGCGCCAGGCTGTCCCGGTCCCGGAGTTGCCCATTGATGGCAATCGCTTGGGTGATGAAGGCGTCCAATCCCTTGCAGAAGGCGGTCCTCAGAGCCGGCGGTCCTCAGGTCCTCTCTGTGGATGCTGCCACCATCCAGAACAACAGGGCATACACAGAGGCCGTACTGTTGCCTTGCCTCAAACGCAAAAGTCGCTCACCCCCATCCTGACCCTCTGTCTCAAATTGCCGTGAGGTGCGGTCCATGTCCATGAAACTGTCCCAGTGTGTTACTATCAGAACTTGATGGGATAGATTGAAAGTCAATCATTCACAGACACTCTGGAGCAGGTTTTCATCAATGATCTGCCTGTACTTTGCTCCATTCATCATTCCCTTGATTCCCCACAGCATGATGCTGCCACCACCATACTTCTTGGTAGGTATGGTATTGGCCAGATGATGCTCAGTTCCTGGCATTCCGACTAGTGTTCAATCTTTGTTTCATCAAACCAGAGAATCTTTTTTCTCATGGTCTGGGCCAAGGAGTACCCCTTTAGCATCCTTTAGGTTCAGTTTGGCAAACTCGAAGCAGGCTGTCATGTGCCTTTACTGAGAAGTGGTTTCTCTCTTGCCTCTCTACCATCAAGGCCTGATTGGTAGAGTGCTGACAAGATGGTTGTCCTTCTGTAAGGCTCCCCCATCTTCACACAGGAGCTATGCAGCTCTGTCAGTGTCAATTGGTTTTTGGTCACCTCCCTGACCAAGACCCTTCTCCCCCAGTTGTTCAGTTTGCCTGGGCAGCCATCTCTAGGAGGAGTGTTGGGGGTTCTAAACTTTTTTCATTTAAGAATGATGGAGAATGTTGCTGGGATGTAATGTTTGTGGGGAGGCAGAAGCAAACGCAAGATCAAATACAGAGTTTTAATTCCACTCAAAACAAAACACTGTAGCACTAACAGAATTTATACCAAGCAAACATTCTGGAAATGAATGTAATTTGCAGATAAAATATTAGATTTTTTATTTTTGCCCAGAGGACCGCATTCTTGGGACCACAGACTCAGGACCACAGTTTCGTGATCACAGTCTCCGGACCACAGCATCAGAATCACAGTCTCAGGACCACAGTCTCAGGGCAACAGTCTCAGGCAACAGTCTCAGGACCAAAATCTCAGGATCACAGTCTCAGGGCAACAGTCTCAGGATCACAGTCTCAGGACCACAGTCTCAGGAACACAGCATTGTAGAACTAAGGACTGAGACAGGGGGTCCGAGGACACTGTGGCCACACCTGAAGATAACCCCAGACAGGGCTAATCAGGCAGGTAATAAATCCACCCACTTTATCAAGCACCAGAAAAGAGCAACACCAACGAACCACAAACCACCCTGAGAGAGGGCCCTTAGAGTTCACTTCCATTGCATGAGTGTTAGGAAAGCATGGGGAAGCACAAGTTAGCCAGAGACTCCACCCTGAATGGCCTTAGAAAGAAGACATCCCAGGGGAGAGGGGAGCCTTCCAGGCTAAGACTGCAAGGATGGTTTTTAAATCCAGTGCCTTGCTGTTCATCTTCACTCCCTTGGTCCAGACTACAATTTATAATAGATTCTACTGAAGAAAAGAGTCTTCAGTAAACACTTATAGTTTGAGACTGAGTCATTAACATTAATTCATTCCACAATACTGGGGCTCTACGGCAGAAAGCCCTGCCTCCAGCTCATTGTTTAGACATCCTACGCACAGTAATGAGGCCTGTATCTTGGGATCATAGTGTACATATAGGTATGTACAGCAGGAGATAACCTACACACTTTTACTTATCAGTAAAACCTTAAAATCAGCCCTGGCTTTAACAGGCAGCCAGTGTGGAGAGGCTACTACTGGAGTAATGTGATCAAATGTTTGGGTTCTAATCAAAATTCCCACAGCCATATTTAACTCTAATCAAAGTTTATTTAACTGTTTATCATGGTAGGCAGAATGAAGTGCATTGCTACAGTCTCACCACAAAGTAACAAAAGCGTATATTAGCTCATCTGCATAATTTTGGACAAAGAAATTGCAATAAGCTGCCCTTGAAATCTGTTTTATATGTTCATGAATAGAGAGATAAGGGTCCAAAGTACCTGCCAGTTCCTTCCCATTTTGAAAGTAACATCACCATGCACACAAAATAACTCTAGATCAGTATAACATTGCTAATATAACATTGTACAAATATTACACTTTTTTGCCAAAGATGTCAGCCATATCTAACACTTGACAAACCTGCCCATACTAAAATATAAAAATCATGAAACATAAGGTTTTAATGCATGCAAAATATAGGAAATCAGCCAAATAATATTTTCTGTCAGATGTACAGTATGTGTTCAAAATAAAATGTGCAATGTATGTCATAAAGAAGTATGTTTGGCCATGTTGTTTCGTATTTCACACATATTCCATAATGCAATAACAAAATATTGTAAATGTATTATCTATTTCAAGAGAAAACAGAGTTCAGGATAATCAGTAAAGCACATAAATGATCTGGATTCCATAAAGTTAGGGTTAGGGTCATGGTGAGCATGTTAAAAACCAAAAGATAGAAAGATTTAGAATAACAAAAACATGAAAATCACCATAAACATTGTTATATCACAATAAAAAATATTTATTTTCCTTTTAGACTTGGTTTATTTGTTTTATTTGACTGTATCTTAGGTGTGGGTCTTGCCAATGGTTGGTTCTTTTGGTAGCTGACAGTCTGTCTATGAACTTTTGTTGGCATCACTAATGGCAGTTATGGTGGTCAGCACTCCCATTTCCAAGATTTTTGAACGGGGCTTATGTTGGTTCTAAGATCCGGGAGCAGTGGTGGGGCCCAGACTGGAAACCAGGAACCTGGGGTGGTGCATGTACTGGCTCCAAACATACATCTAGTGGATTGGTGCTGGGACCGGAGTGGATACCGGGATCTAGGTTGGGTAGCAAATTAGCCAAGACCAAGGCTTCCATGTGGACAATCATAGATGCCCAAGACCCTGTGGACAATCATGGAAGCCCTAGGCCCTGTGGACAATTATGGAAGCCCAAGGCCCTGTGGACAATCATGGAAGCCCAAGGCCCTGTAGACAATCATGGAAGCCCAAGACCCTGTGGACAATCATGGAAGCCCAAGATCCTGTGGACAATCATGGAAGCCTAAGGCCCTGTGGACAATCATGGAAGCCTAAGGCCCTGTGGACAATCATGGAAGCCTAAGACCATTTGGACAATCATGGAAGCCCAAGACCCTGTGGACAATCAACGGAAGCCCAAGACCCTGTGGACAATCATGGAAGCCCAAGACCCTGTGGACAATCATGGAAGCCCAAGGCCCTGTGGACAATCATGGAAGCCTAAGGCTCTGTGGACAATCATGGAAGCCTAAGACCATTTGGACAATCATGGAAGCCCAAGGCCCTGTGGACAATCATGGACGCCCAAGGCCCCGTAGACAATCATGGAAGCCCAAGACCCTGTGGACAATCATGGAAGCCCAAGGCCATGTGGACAATCATGGAAGCCCCAAGGCCCTGTGGACAATCATGGACGCCCAAGGCCCCGTAGACAATCAACGGAAGCCCAAGACTCTGTGGACAATCATGACACTACACTGTAGCCTGCTCTCTCAAGCCATAGTTTGAGATATTTGTTCCTTCCCCTACATTTTTTCTAATGGTTTGTGTTTCTTGTTCAGTAATGTTCAGATAGATGGTCAAGGGGTGTGGTACTAGAAGCGAAAGGTTACAAGACAAACCACGTATAATCCCACCTGGCACAACAAGGCTGATTTAAATGATTAAAGATTGATAATGATTGCTAATTCCCCAGGACAAACCCTGCATATTATCTATAACAACATGCTGCAACCAAACGCTCCCCAAAAAATTTCAGCTTTCATATTTTCCCCCGCAATAGTCATTACAAGGACTAAGTAAGTTGTGTTTGTGGACAGTACATAAAACAATAAAACAAAGTATCTGGGCCCCAGTTTTAGCTGACACCAGTTTGTCAGTTTGTCTCGCTGTCCTAAAGATGGGAAGATCTCTTAGCGGCACCTTCTGACTAATGAAAGCACAAAGTAAAGAAAGCAGCTCTCCTTCCCTCTAACAAGACGGTTTTATGTACGCTTTCTCTCTGCATCCTGATAAAATAATTCCCATAAGGAAGCAATAACAGATTTGGATAATTCCGAGCAGATGTGAACATGCCTTACCAAGTTAACAAGATTCCTCTGTACGTGCAGAGCATACGGTGTCACCGTGTCAGGCAGATGACTAGTTGGATCCTCCTGCCAGAGTTTGTCTCAGCTCGTGCTCTGCAGTGACACTGGTCTGAATATGGTCCAGGTCACTGGAGACACACGTATGCTGTCCTATCACCTTAGTAGACTTAACATGCCTTATCAGCATATTGTTGTCTTTTTCTTTGAGATTACAATTGAAACAATAAATATTCCTCATATGTAGGCACCAAGTGAAATTCACAAGCTGCATGAAGAAGAATAGATTGTGCTGTATATTATGAAGTTTTATCTCATAGAACAACATAAAATACGCAAAAAGCTTGATTAGCTGGTAAATAATATATTGGGTTTTTGTTTAAGTTGGATATTGGGCAATATATTTTTCTTTTAATTATAGGAACAAATATTGGCATTGGGGAGAAGAGCACTGCGAAAATACTATGGCAACTCTACAATAATATGTATTAATGCAATGCTTGACTTGGTTCACAAGGATCTTATGCCTCTCTTTAAAGGTAAGCTTTCTTCCTACACTTCCCACATGAATAACTTAATTGTGAACAATGAACTATGAGTTGATGCAGGAGGGAGATAGGATGCCTTGCAGAGAAACAGCGTGATTCACCTGAGCAAAAAAGAAAATCTGGTAATTGCCATGTCACAAATAATGAGAGGCTATGTAAGAAAGTGTTTGAAGAACAAACCCCCGATCAAGATAAGATTGGAGACAATATGATAAAAGAGGAAGTGCTCTGTGTCTTTTGAAGTTGAAACACAAGTGGCAGTCCCTTATTGGATTCAGATGCGGAGAGCTGGGGCTGGCTGGTACATGCTGTAAACATGCTTTATAGCCCCTGAGGACCCATGTCAGTCAACTGTCACAATATGACTTCTTTCTGTGGACAAATACAGAGAATATCACCTCTTGGGCTATGGCAGATGGTCAGAGAAAAAGGCTAGGAAGAAAATCTCTTCTTGTAGAAGTTTGCTTCCATTCGTGTATCTTATAATAAGCTGTAGAGAGCCGGGCTGAATGGAAAGTGAAGACATCGTCGCCTTCTAGTGGACATTAGCGCAGCCTCATTGCACCAATCATGAGAAACTGGTAATGCAGCTATAAAGGCCATCCTGATTGTGTGATTCATATAGTCTCCCACGCATAGCACTTACTCGTCTCAAAGAATGGTGAACATGAGCAGAGGATGCACTTTTGTTGCGATGTGTTTGTCCTTGAATTAAAATGTTGTAACAAAGGAATAAACAGCACACTTAAATATAAATACATTAGATAATAACTTAATTTAATACTTAAACGAAAAGAGCAGGCTATCTATAGCAACAGCCTACTGGAACAATATCTGTAATCATACAGTCACATTTTAGTTCGACATATATGCCTATAAAGAAATAAATGCAACAAAATAGCCCACAGGTGAAGTCAATAAAAATGCGATTGTTCGAAATCTTTATTGATTTCATTATTTGTAGAGTTCATAATCCTTTCACAGTAAATAATATTTAAAAAATACAATAACAAAAAAGACATCTTAAAAATCTAACATGAAGTTGCCTTACAATAACCTGAGATGTAATATACACAATTTGGGGGAAGTTGATTGATAGTATCGGGGTATTCATAACTTATTGATAACATACCTTTACGCTAAAGTTTTTGACGGACAGCCCAAGTTTCCATCTAAAGCGTTTTTATGTGTTCGTTGTTGTTGTTTTGTTTATCTGTTGGTTTTGTGTGTGTGTGCGTGTGTGTGTGTGCGTGTGTGTGTGCGTGTGGGGGGGGGGGGGGGGGTATTTGGTTTTCGCGTGATTGATGCTTGACTTAATCCAATGCTCGGTGAATCCTCGCGGGAGGGTGAGGCGGGCTCTTTGTCCCCTTCTATTCCACGTGAAGCAAGCCAAAGCGCAGAGACAGAGAGTGGGTCATAGTAATACGGCTTGGTAGCAGGTCCTCCCCACCGGCGCATCTGCATGTGAAATCGCCATTTCACCCCTCCACACTCCCTAATTGTTGCAAAAAAATATTTTTGAAATTGCCTTCCACCAGGAGTGTTTTCCACGGCAATTGTCACACAATTTTCTATGCACGGCAGGCCCACAGAGCTGACACACACCTCTTCCTTTCAACGTGTCTTCTTTCTTAGGCTACTTAAGAATATAATAGTTTTAACCTATTACTTTTATTAGAATTGGCTTAAAGCTATTGCTTTTTGAAAGATCCCACTTAAATGTTTTCTACGCTATGCCTGCATGTGTGGTGTAATTTTTAAGCTTGCACGTTGTACTGAAAACGATTTGATGTTATGGACACGCAATTTTAGGCCTAATTGAAGTTAAAATGTTAACATCCAAAATGTAATGTCTTAACCTATATTGTGCTATTAAATTCCACGGATAAAATACTGTAAACTTTCAAATGCCTAAAGGGCTTTTCTGCAGAATAGAACGCTGAATATATCATATTAATCATTCAAATCAATAAGCTGACTTTGCAGACACATTTAGGAAACCTCTCGCACGCGGCTAAGAAGTGTTGAATTAGCCCATAGGCCTGAATTCAATGTGAATGAAATGGGATTTAAAAATGTCAGATCATGATTTTGAATTATGAATGTAGGTAACATATACTTCACTCTAAAAGAGGACAGTTAACTTTTTTTAAAGTATAAATGAATTTATACCATATGCGTATTGTGTTAGGTAATTGTACATTTCCCAATCGAAAGTTTTATTTCTCTTTTGATCATTATCGTAAATTACAATACCTTAAATTTGCATTTGGAACACTTAACATGCAATTGTAATACTAATATACAACTTCAATACAACTCGATATTTTATTTTAATTTTGGCCAATATGCAGCTACGGATATTATTCTGTGATATGAACATATGGGGATTTTTTGCGTGAATAAATACAATTTAAAAAAATTAAATAGAAAAATAGTTATAAACCCATAACCCTTTACTAATCCCAATTATTAGTCATTGCATGCTTTGCAACACACAGTTCAGGCCACTTAGGATCGGCTTGTTGTGCCTCTTTTCCAGGACTCATGAGGGCAAAGTTCCCTAATTCCCTTTCAATAAATGAATGCAGCTTGTTGGTGTGGTCCTGCGTCATATCCCGCTTTCTTCCTCAAGCAATGGTCACGCCGCACTGTCAACGTCCAATCATCCCCATGGGATTGAGTGTACCCGTGCGCAAGGGAAACAGAAGCCAACCCTGGAGGGGAACAGTTTTTGGATCCATGTACAAACTTTTTCCGATATATGTAGGTATAGGAACCAAAAAGGAGTCAACCATGGACAAATAAGGTTCTACCTGGAACCAACATAAACAGTGCTCCTATATGAACAGCCTGTTAGATTAGATTATTTCTCAGGTTGTATGCCGAATTTTCCTCTAACTTCGGACGTAGTTAGTAGGACACACAAATACCCGCACGCAGCCTGTAAAATATACTATATATAAACATACACACGTATACATACATGTATTTGTTAATCTTAATGTACACAATATACATTCACACATCATCACAATCAGTTGCGTGGACAGACCAAATTAGTCGTTTTTTTATTTTTTGTATCCAGGTATAGGCCGCTGGATTAACAACACATTTGTTTGGTTTTGTTTCTTAGTTTTGTAAAGTGGAGGGAGTGATGTAATGAATTCAAAACGGAATGTGTGCTTTACGTCGGATGCGGTTGTCTGATTGGTCCACAGGTCCGTGGCTATACCCACTCTCCACATCATGAATAAAAGAAAGGCAATCGAGCCTATCGGTGCGCTCCACTGTCTCCTCCTACAACGTACACCAAAGTTGGTCACTTATACTAGCCTACTTTCAACCAGCAAGCATACGTTTTCAAAACTAGCTGATTACAAAGTATATCAAGGAAAAGAATTAAATAACCGTTGCCCAGTTACACATTTGAGTTCAAGGTGCACCCCCTCCCTTTACACAGCACAAACCCTTTTACCAAAGGGGTCTTCTTTTACCCCAGCTACTCACCAAGCAGGTGACGAACATCACTTTTTTCCTTTGGAAGGGTCTTAGTATTCACGAGTTGCTGTCTGGGACTACGATTTTATACATTCCTTTTTATTCTTTTGAGAGAAGACGCTTATCGGCATAGATCTACATTTTATTTTCTGGAATTTGCGCTAGTAAGAATTTGGTACCAGTGCCCACTCCGTGTTTCTTCAGTAGCTAGAATGGCTACTTTACCAGGAACAGTGCCTCGAATGATGCGCCCTGCGCCAGGCCAGAATTATCCCCGCACCGGATTCCCTCTGGAAGGTACGGCATCTTTTTAATTTCTTTGTCAAGAGACGTCGGAGACATGATGTAGTTCATCTTTATGAAATTGTAGACAATTCAGAGTTTTGCATTTGTATGTCTACTGGCTACTATACCCAGGCTACTATATAGTGAATTTAAAATAGTTGTGTATTAAATTCCAACAATCTAACATCGCTTGACGGGTCTAAATGTTGATTTTAGGAGTATATAAAAACGATTTTCTCCTGATTTTGAAATACGTATGGGCCTACTCTCCTGATTGATTGAACTTTTAAGGCAATTTAGAAGTTACTTAACCAATAGTGACATGTAATTTTATAAGTCGAATTATGAACTGTGCAAGTTAAAAAATTCAGTATTAGCATATGCGCGGAAAAATACCAATTCGTACTTTTGCATGTATTTATGGGGGTCAGTCTCAGTCACAGCGTGTTCGTGCTCAAGAGCTTTTAACGAAAATGCATAAAATCACGTAGCTTGCAAGTTGCTGAAGCTCCCGGATTTGTTGAAGTATCATGCTTCTTCAAATGGAAATAAAATACACAGCAAAGAGATGGCTCAAAGGATCACATCAATATTTGTACATCATGACTAGGAATAATCAAGGTGGAAAGTGCCACACTCTTTAGTGCCTCTTGAATGCGAAATTGGATACTTAAGTGCTCTATATGGCTCGAATAATACATTCTGCCAGCCAGGCTGACTGGAAATATATTTGGCAGGGTTTGGGAATGAATAAGGTGTGGGATATGTTTTTGGAATGCGTTTTATATTTTAGTATAGCAGGCCTATCTAACCGTGAGTCTATACTGCTATTCAACACATCACGGCTGTGATGATGATAATTATTTTTCCATCATTATCAATATTTTTGAGTTCATGAAATATATCCCCTTGAGATAACAACAAATTCAAAATAGGCCAATTTAGCACCAACCTAATTTCAAATTAACATGGCCTATTGTATACCCGTATCCTATTTTCGCTTTGCTCTCTTTGTTGCATTGTTGTCTAACTTGATCTCTTGCGCATTAAACTTTAACAATTACAATATCATCAGGACCTGAATATGTTTATTGTGGAACAGTATCAACCCCCCTGGGCCAAGGTCGGGTGAACCAGCTCGGTGGAGTGTTCATCAATGGGAGGCCGCTGCCAAATCATATCCGACACAAGATAGTAGAGATGGCCCATCACGGCATCCGACCCTGTGTAATCTCGCGACAGCTACGAGTTTCCCACGGTTGTGTCTCCAAAATCCTCTGTCGGTACCAGGAGACCGGTTCGATTCGCCCCGGGGCTATAGGAGGCAGCAAACCCAGGGTGAGTGCATCACTCGTTTCTACATAAAATGTGGCTATTGATTAAACGTTTCTCTTCTTTATTAACATCATCTTTATAATAATTTTCGAAGTATCTTGTTACGTGCATTTTACCCACGCCTTTGAGAATGATGCAAAATGTTTAACATTAAAACAAGTTTTGTGTCAAAACAAAAAGTTTGTGTCTGATTGTATTGCCTGTATTATGGCCTTGTAAGATACACCTAAAAACAGTGTCAAACTGATAAGGCCTACTCACAGGAAGTAGAGTTTTGTCTATAGGCCTTATTCGTTTGACATGTAAAAACCCGCGCCTACATGTCAAACTCCATCTCAAGGAAATAAATGTATATAGGCTATGATGCGTTGCGGTTTGCGTTTGCGTCGTTTAGGACATTATAAGATCATGTTATTTTGTCTGATTTAAAAGTTGTTTTGACTTTCCGCTCCTTGTCTCTACGGTGCATTTTTTTCAAACCCACAGCAGGTAGCAACTCCGGACGTGGAGAAGCGGATTGAGGAGTACAAGCGAGAAAACCCCGGGATGTTTAGTTGGGAGATCCGGGACAAGCTGCTGAAGGACGGGGTGTGCGACAGAAGCACTGTTCCTTCAGGTGAGGCTTCTGGTAAGCAACATTTCATTCTTATGGTGTTTACTGTAAGGGGATGAACACCACCCCTTCCATAGCCTGATACAGGCATATAGTTGTTGTGTGTGATTTTCAGTTAAATTACATCAGTTTGTATGTAATAATACGCTACTCCTTGACTCAACATCCGCATATTAGATACAAATGAATACACAATTAATTTAGACAAAAGTAGCCTGATGTAGGACAGTGTGATCCAAAGCATATTTCTTTTTCTCACAGTGAGCTCCATCAGCCGAGTTCTCAGGGCCCGTTTCGGTAAGAAAGATGATGACGACGATTGTGATAAGAAGGACGAAGACGGGGAAAAGAAAACAAAGCATAGCATCGATGGCATTCTGGGCGATAAAGGTAGGCCAACAAATGCAAACTTTTCTCGTTGTTGTTGTTGTTGTTAGAAATTGCGAGTAAATCGGTGTCATTTGTTTTATTTGTGCTGGTATAGCATAATAAAGCATTACTGGTAGCATAATAGCCTAGAAACACTTCCACGACAATATTCGGTTTATGATTATTGCAATAGCAATGATTAGCCTGTTTTTATTATTACAATTATTATTGTTATTATGATTGCTAGTAATAGCAGTGGTATCATTATTTATATTACATTATATACGCTCTATTCCTATTGTATGGAAAACTAATACTTATTATAATCATTGTTATTTTGAGGTGAAGCTACCGCAGTGTTTTTTTTTTTTTTTTTTACATTATCTTCTATTTTCAATTAGGCCAACAATTGATTTAAATGGGTTTTTTCCTAGGCCCTATAGCCTATCTCTTGGGAAATTCTTACACATTTACCGTAAATCGGAAGATCCTCTCGCAGATTGGTGCATTCATTCCAGCTTTGATGTCCCAGCCATTCGTTACTCAATTACTCAATTATTTATGTGAGCCCTGACGGAAGGTATTTAGCTCCAGAAAATTAATTTGTGTAACAAATTCCTCTCGCGGTCTTTTAACGATCCCCCCCTAAACGACAACTGACAGTTGACCCATTTGACAATCAATGGCAGTTTAGTCTGGCACTACATCACCACTTGTCAGTTAAACTAGACCAGGGCAACTTCTCTGCAGCCCTGTAATACATATGGCAATCATGAGCAATGTACACATTTAGGATAGTTGAACAAGCGTTTGTGAAACAAGTTGTTTAAAATGCCTAGCTTAACATAACATAAAACGTCTATTTAATATCTAAATAGTATGTAGGCCTCATATAATGTTACATATAGGGCTATAGTTATATGATAACCCCAGAATATTGTTAATTTATAATTATGTATAAGTCTTGGCTATATGAAAAATATTTTTCATTTAGCCCTAGTTTGTGCTATTGTACCGCTCGCCAATTCGCTCACTGTCATTGAATATAGTGGGTTAGAGAAAATCAGTTATTATACAAACTTGTCCGGAAAGAGACAAAGGTCGCCCTTCATGATCAAACATCCTTCAATAGAGTTTAGATAAGAGTTCACAAAAAGCGTTCTCCGTATAAAAGACACTGCCAAACCTCTTCGAACTTGAAGATGAACTTCATTCGCAAAACCTTTCTCCATTGACGCTTTTCTTAAGTAAAGATTCCCGGGACAAAGGCAAATCCGAAAAAAAGCAGGGCAGCTAAAATGGTAATGGTCCGGTCCATTCTCATTCTAAAACTCGCCAAGAGAAACAGAAAAAAGTTCGGACAAAGGGAAAGGTTAGATATAAAGGGAAATGAATTATTCATTACACCCCGCTGGTAGATAGTTTTGTAAAATTACCGAATAGTCGATTTGAGGAAAGTATCCCATACGCATTTGACAACATAGAACGGTTGCTTTTTAATTACTTGTGTATGTTTATCCATTTATTGGTCTGAACATTGTGTTTCTACTATGTATATGATTTTATCTTACATACTTACCATTCATTGTGAAACATATTATTAGTTTAATTACACTTCAGGTAGAAATAATCATTAGAGCCAACAACATTTACGTTTCTAATTTCAAAGAAATGTTGCATTCGCAGTAACTGCAATTTTAACTTAATTGCTATCAGACTATATATTTTTTCCCTGTATGATTCTGTTTTATGCTCAACAAACGAATAGAAAAAGACATTCCCTGCCTTCTGACTGAGACATTAATTCACTTGGAGGAGTGTCACATTAAAATGCTGGACACCGCTTATGTACACGTCTGATCTGTCCCTGTGGTTAACTCAGATCACCAAATATGCTTTTTAATTCTTAAAAAGAGTCCTCCTCGTCCTTATGCAGTTTACCATCCGGATGGCATTTAATAACGTTAAGACTTATTAGAGCAAGTAATGGAAACAGTGTCTGTTGAATCGGCGGCTGTGTTCGACTGGGGTGTAATAGCTTGCAGGCATGGTACGAAATGTATTTATCCCCAATCAGCCCCTCACTTTCAGAGTTTGAAGCACAAACGTTATGTTGAAGGGTTTTAAAGCAGATTAATTTGAGCCTTTTATTTCTTTTTACTTTCATCTCTGAGCGGGGCTCACAGTGGCTCGCCCTGGGCAAAAATTCATGAGGTTTCTGGTTTACTTCAGAGCTATTGAGATGTATTAAATGTATTCAGATGTTTGTTTAGTTATTTGTGTATTTATAGCCTAAATTTTTGCGTTACATCCCAAATGTATTTTCTGTGCAATCAGATGTAATATAACAAGTCAACTGTTTGCATGGTTTAAATTAAGGCAAGTTGCAATAGGCTAAGGTGAAACAGTGTTAGTTTAATGAACATAGATTACCATGGTGTGAAGAGGTAGAAATTGCCCTAGGCTTATAATATTTCATGCGCAACCCTATATTTATCTTTTAATGTATCATTTTGATAAGAATGTTCATCCTTTCCTACTAATAGATATAAAGAGCATCCACCTGCCATCCTCAAGAAAGTGATGGTGAGGTGGTGTGATAACCCTGATAAGTTTTATTTGGAGACCAAAGGGGTAAGGGTTTCCACAAAACGTCACATGAGCATGTTATCAATACTGGGGAGGGTATTGTTAGTGCATGACTGGTCAGACCGCCAGGGAAAGAATGAATCCATCCATTAAAAAAAATACCGTCTGCAATTACTAAACCAACAAACTGTCCTCTGTAACTTGCATGACTTGGCAAGGTGCCCGCAATGGACACTTCAGCAAATCGTCGGATTACCTGAGGTTCTCAATCTAATCAAACAGAGGCCAGACGGGCTTTCTCGGCGTTGGGAAGGGATAATCAGAGAGAGAGAGAGTGAGAGAGAGAGAGAGAGAGAGAGAGAGAGAGCATTGGAGATCCACTGCATGTAGTGTCAGGCAAACCGAGGCTCCCGGCTCGTTTTCTCTGTTGATATTCAATTAAATGACCATGGGCACCGATAAGGGGCAAGGGTATTTTATATGAAGGGTCAGAAAAGAATCACGTCATTAGGTAACAATGAAGATATTGTTTCGAAACGAACAACAAGCAAACAAGTTCAAATGTATACCAACCAAAATAAAGAAAGATTTTGAATGAGTTTGTTCTAAACACGCGAGCACGCGCACACATCTCTGTGTACCAAAATATAGGCCTAATGTAGCTATATATCAAGGTCTAAAGCCGTGCTCAATGAGAAGGACAGGGGAATGAAGCGAGAGACCACTTCAAACAAATCCATCTGGAATAGTGTGTGTGGGAGAGATTTAGTGAAAGTATGGGGAAGTTATTTAGCTATTAATAAAAAAAAATCCTCAGGCATTGAGAGTAACTCCATGTGCACTTTCTCCCAGCTATTTGGCTGGGTTGAAATTGAGGGAGACCCAAATGTTGGGCAGAGATAACACACCCATCATAGCCAAGACCCTGCGCTGTGCTTCACTGCATTAAACTCGGATTAACCTTCCCTTTCCCCGCAGCCCGCTCTCGCCACATTTCACTGAAATTTACATTGGTGGATTTCTAACAGAGGGCAAAAGCTGAAAACCTTCAACAACTAATATCGATGACGATTTTATTGACAACAACAATAGATTTTTATAGTACTGATGATACTATAGGCCTACAACTAATCAATTCTATCACAATCATCACCATAATAATGCAACTTAGAAAGCAAGTTATTTAAAACAATTTCAAATAACTTTTTAATACACTACCAAAGAAAATAGGTCACCAAATAATGTCAAATAATGTAGCCTGCAATCATTTATTACACTATTGTGAGTGTGCAATGCTAATTCATGGGAACGGCCAGTCAAAATTCAAAATAATCTATTATAGTCAACCTAATAGATTTGTTAAAAAATATATTTTGAGAGAAATATTTAGGGTAAATTGTGTTAATTTTTAGACTCAAAACGCTTGCATATTTTTCGAAATGTAGCCTATATATAATTTAACGCAAGGTGGATATAACATAATTCTAACATTATATGTCGGCTAATATATAATCCGCGCTTTCTAAAACACAATCGTTTCTAATTTATGCTAAATCGTTTGCACCGAAGCCGATTTCTTCGACAGTGAACAATATTTAGCAAGGGTCATGGTTTACAAGCTTTTATACAATTAACGGTATGGGCCCCTTTATTCGTTACCCGCTACTGTGATAAAGGAACAATATTTTCACACGTCGTGTTTATATCTGAACACATGGGTGATTTATATGTTACATGGATTGTATTGTATTCTCGCGTGAAACTTACAACACCAGCAGTGGTTGAATGGAAGAGCTTCTAGAGAACCCGTTTATGATTTCTAAATTACACGTCAACCGATGGTAATTTGGCTACTCGTTAAGCGATTGAGCTAGATGGCAATTTATACAGTCAGCATGTAAATGATTAGGGCTGGATTTATTCTTTCCTCCAGAGTAGCGTTGACGCACAATTAAAGATCTTTGCACTGTTTTGTGCGACCTGTGAACCTGAGGGGATCCCGCATTTTTCCTAATACTTAGGATATTGCATTTCCGCCTTCTTGTTAAAAATAGAAAACAATAGAGAGCAAAGAAATACATACATTTGCGTTGGTGATGACAGCTATCTTGATCCACATGCTTTTAAAAAGCAATATTGTGGCAGTATTTTTCTTCATTAAATTGCATACTAACAGAGTGCTTGCAAGCCTGCTGGTCTATTAATTATAGCACTGTTTGCCACGTGGGACACGTCCTATCATGTGCACACTAGCCTACTTAGGAGAATGGTTTTTCGATCTCTTGTGGGATTCTCCAAAAGGGACAATCTTCCCTCTCCAGCTACTTAGGGGATATTGAGAAGTGTACAGAAGAAGACATGGGGATTTCTACCTCATTTATAAAGACGAGTTCATAATCCTTTCCTGCTTAATAACTTAAGGATTCAATTTCCCTTTTCATTTATAGTTACGATTAGGCCTATACATTGTTACTGGGTGCGATATAGAATTCCAAGGTTAACAAGTTTATTCTTGAAAAATACTGGCCCACTGTACGATATAGGTTTATAGGTAAATTAAGATGTATCTTCCCTTAGGTTAATCTACGAACGTTTTCGTTGTCTTCTTCGTAGTTGTAGTTGATCATCAAACAGGTAGTGCGGGTGACTATTTATATTTTGAATATGGACAACTCATTTCAAATGTCTTTAATGTGCTCGATACTTTTGCGGCTTTTTTTTTAGCACCACAGTATTTAGAGTGTATGGGGGTTGCAGAACATATTTTTTGACCAAACCCATACGGCACAAATTATGAAGGAAGTAGGCTATTGCCCTCAAGCCCGCGGCTTATAGCAATAGTGTGCAGGATGTCCCTATCATTCCTGCCTTTCTTTTTTAGTAGATTTTCACAAAAACTTTTGGTGACCCTATGTACGCCTTCTATGAGAAAATATAGTAGTAGTTTTGCAATACTCAGAGTTATATGGGCTGTCTGTGAACTCTTATTGCCTACGCCCTGGGCTTACCACTTGCTGGTGTGCGCTCGTTCGCTCGCGCACACGTAAGCAGACGTGCACGGGCGTTGGAGATAATGTCCTCAGACACGTGAGTTGTTGTGCGATGTGTAATGGTGAGGGTTCTGGAGACACTGAGTCAAGTCACGTCTTCATGGGAATGCTTGTCGATATACTTTTTCCACCGTATAAGGATTTTATTTTATTAATATTGCATTTTTGCATGTTTGAATTGCATTTCCGTGCATATTGCCTTTCCTGCATCGGTTGAGCATTCAACAAGTGCGCTCCATGCAGTAGGCATGGAGGTAGTCTTTAACAGAACATATGAATAAGCCTACTCCGCTATACAATTTTCTTAGAGGAGAATAACAATCAATAATCGATGTTATGGCGTTTTATATATATATATATATATATATATATATATATATATATATATATATATATATATATATATATATATATATATATATATATATATATATATATACTGTTTTAATTTGTGCGCCGCTGGTTTAGATCTCTTCTTTCATACAACTTCTGCAATAACTAACCTAGTCTCCAACGAAGTTTTTGCTGTTTTCAGTTTTCAGTCGACCTATAAGTATACTGAGCAAGTATAATGCATCCTATGTGGGTTAGATATTTCATGTTGATAATAAAAAATGTTTTGGATCTGCATCCACATAGGTCGATATGCAGCATCGATGTAGCCCTAACACGGATATCAATTTGGCTACTTTTTAAGGCAAATTATGAGAAAATGATAATGTAAATGACAGTGTGGGATGGTTAAGACAGTTGTTCAAGACTGTCGTCTACATGTACATTAATTCACCAGGAACTCACTACATAATTCTCCTGCATTATGCACCAATCTATTTATCAGGTGCACACAAATTTGAATGTGAATCTGTTTCACGCAAAAAATTACAATTGAGTAAAAACTCGTTTCTGTCTGCCTTAATGTGCATTGCATAAACTACAGTAGGCTTATTATGTAGTTTTAAATGATTTATATTTGTAAGTTAATAATGTTATTGTTATTATGATCATTCATTGTTGAAATAAATAACAGTATTGCGTGCATAGAATTAAACTAAACGCTTCATTAGTTGGAGGCTGAGCCTGACAGGCGTACGGGTCCCCTGTGAGTCTGACTCGGAAATCATAAATTGACCAGCTTTTCCTTTTCTGAAACTAACTCGTTGAACTTGTCAGATCTAATTAGCACCTTTAAACGGTCAACTGCATCGGTGGTAAAACAGTAGGCGGTTGGTCAAAGCGATGCAGCCAATGCGCTTTCGAGCTTTTTTAAGGAGACCTAGAGGGGGATGAGCATGAGGGCGCTTCGAATTGGACTGCTCGACGGAGGGTCTTTTTTTCTTCAAACGTTTTCCACTGCGTCAATTAGACTATGGCCATCCAGCGGGCTAAACAGGGCAGCCCGCGCATTGAGTCACGGTGCGTTCTAATTAGGTATGAAATTAATTAGAATAGACATCTATTAAAGTCTTTAAAGTTTGCCTAATTTTTTCACACAGTTTAAAAGGTATAACAGTGGATTAATGGCTTACAGCCAATATTACGTTTTATTGCGTCCCTATTCCGCATGATTTCTGCTGCCTGCCTAACTGATATCATAGAGATCTTAGACCCAAAAAATATTCAGAAAACATGTTAAAGGAGAATTTAACTTATTTTGAACTTGATGTTAGATGGTTCTTCATTCTGAAAGTACTCTACGCCAACAGAAACTGTAACTGTAATCAATGGTTCAGTATTGTTTAACAGCCATTACAAACACCCACAAATTTAGCCACCTCCAGTTGAAAATCAGTGGAAGTAAACAGGGCCTGTAGGCATCTTAATTTGCTCCAACTATCTTTTATAACATCAAAACAAATATGTAGTTGATATCAGGTGATTTTGAGATTTTAAAAAGTAGTCGTTATTACTCCAACTGACGTTTACCTATGTTTTACCATGGGTTGTACACTCTACTCTAAAAGAAATACTGGATCAAGAACTACAATTTATGTTGGCATTTGAACCTCTTTCATAATCAGGAACCATCTGACATTATGCTGTAAAACATACAATGATCCTTATATTTGCTTCATAGATTTTTTTTATTTTTTGTGTTTGCAAAATGGTCCTTTAAAAATGTTTAAAGTAATAATCTGCATGTTTTTGTGCTTGTCTTGTCTTGTCTCATTTTTGGTGATTTCCAGCACAAGATTTTGGATCTTGAATGATCCTCTCTGGTTTAGAAGAAGAGAAAATTCAATTGTCTCCATTCTCTTTCTGAAAGCATTTCTTTTAATTGAATACCTTTTTTCTTGTAAACCCCTTCTGATGTCTGACAGCCTAGTCTTTCCATTGTCAGACAAATGGCCATTAGAAAAGGAAGAGAGAAAGAAGAGGGAGGAGAAAAGAACCTTCTGTTATTTTCTGTCTTGAGACTGCATAGGCTATTCAGACGAGTTGATGAACTCCTCCAAAAAGTTTATTAAGCGGCTGAAAACAATAAGAACTAAAGCCTTTAGGCGCCCAGGCAGACAGTTTATAAACTAGCTGCTATTGTGCCTCAAAGGCAGATGCATGAATACTTTTGAATGGGGCCTTCAAACTGACACGATCAGGCTGGACAGCAGCAGTTTAAAAGGATGGTGTTCTTCTGCTAATGCTCAGGTCTCTCCTTTTCTACATTAATATACATCTGCAGAGGAGTGGGGGGGTGGGGGGGTGGTATTTGGATCACCACTGACTATCATGGGAAAGGTGCTTTTCACTGTCCACACTTTGAGTTTTACTACAAACATAACATCCAGACGATTGAACATTCTTCAAATTCATTCAGCTTAATATTATACATTTGAGATTGTCTTCCTAGGGAAAGACAACAATGCGTTTTCCATACCCAAGTCAGTTTTGTAAGGAAATTGCAAGAGTACCAGTAAAACAGTGAAAAGTATATATCTTTTTTTTACACCCATTCTTATTTGTTTTTTCTACTGGAGCAAAAAACATCAGCTAACAGTTTTAACTCAGATGAAAAAGTTAAAAATTATTTTCCGTGGTTAGTTTTGTTATTTTATTGTTATTACATAATTCTTTCCTTTAGTTTTTTACTCTTGTGAAAAGCAATCTTTAGTCCGCAGTCTGGAACACTGTTAATGTCTGTAAGAAATCTGTATGGTTCTGTCTGTGTTTTTCCTTTATAAAACAGGATGCACTGATTTTCTTTGATATTTTGGAGAAATAGCTGAATAGCGTTGTCGTATACATCAGAAGACATTCTCCTACCTTTTTTATTAGAGAAAGATGTGTCACTTTCTATCCTTCTCTGTCTTATAACCTCTCATTCACTGTCCTTTTCTGGGCTGCCCTTCTCTTTAGCCAAGTTAGTCTCTGGCTCTGCCTCACAACATCAGAGGGAGGCCTGTGATTTGTGACCCCAGCGACCCATACTTAATCTGGCTAAAGAGGGGGAGAATCCAGCTCGTAGAACGCAGGGCCCCAAACAGCCCTGGCCCGATCTGGCAGGTGTCAACATTAGCAACACAATCGCACCCCAATCCAGTGCCCAGTACCCTAGCCCTAGCGCCACACTGAACCCCAACTATGTGAGGCCCAATGAAAGGAGACAACATAAAGGGGAGGAGAGGATAGGGGGAGGACAAGGGAGAGATTACACTCTCAGACAGCTATTAGCAGGGATGAGGCTGTTCTAAACAAACAAAAAACTAGACGATCAATACTATGTTGGTTTACCAAGTGGAGTCATGATGGGCTATGGAGTATTTCTCTCTGCTTCTATTGTTTCTCTTAACTTCTCAAACGTCTGTGGTTTGGTTCATATTGGCAATCCAATTTAGTTTGGAGTCCTTGGAGACCTGGCTGGGGCTTTGTTAATGGTTGGTTTACTCCAGCTTGTGGATAGTTCATTCATAGATTTAAAGCTGTAATGAATCCTGGTTGGAGGGTATTAACGTTGATAGTGGACAATCACTGAGCTGTCCAGAGGAAAGCAGCATTCAGTGATGACAGGACCACTGGTCCTCAGGGGACCACAGCCCTTTTCTCTCATTAGACAGAGGTGTCGCTTTAAACACACAAGAAGGATTGGAAAGGGAATGAGTTGACATTTGGGCTGTTGCTGCTCTTGAGTGGGTATCTGTCTTGACAAGAAAAGCAATGTTTTTTAAAGCCCATTTATTTCTCACTCACAGCTGATTCTAGGCCACGCCACCTGAATGGACAAGGGTTCTCCTCAGTTGTGGAGATTAGTTGGAAAGGTTGAGAAGTAGAAAACCTAGTATTTGTGTTTGGATGAGACAAAAATCTCATGTAATTTCTGGACTTGAGAGATCCCCTTGATACCCTCTTCCAGGGCCCTTGAAAATGAGAATACATTTGTGTCTACTGCACAACTCTGAGGAGGATCCAGCAGTTTTGATGTTTGTTGGGTGTCACTCATTGTTCCTATGGGGATGGTAAGTCAACACAAACAGCCCCTGAACAAAATCTATTTGGGAACTTGCCATGAATGCAACATTGGCTAAGCCCTTGCTATATGCAGCAATAAACAAGCATACATTAACCCACCCAATTAGTTCCTGAGACAATGTGGTTTGTTGTCATGAAACAGCCATCATAGTGTTGGCTAGCAATAAACTAATCCTCAGCATTCAGGGTTTTGAGAGGTCCTAACTAAAGGGGAGTAGCCTCTGAGGAGGTCTTATATAGGTCTAGTAACACTGCCCTATGCATACCAGGTAATGGTCAGGTTGAGAAATCACAGACGGTTTCAGGGACGTACACGTTTAATTGTTGGATCAAATTTCGTACATGTCTTTTCATGACTTCATTTCAAATAATGTCATGTTTCTATGTAAGGTTTCTAATGTACTGGAATTCTTCATGCTGTTAAGCCAGGTGTAATATCAGCTCGGTGCAGATGGATAGTGTCGTAAGTAAACCATGTGCATTTCATTACATTAATTCCCAGTGAATCTGTAAACGGTCATTGTGTTTCTGTTTTCGTAGCATGTCTATGCAGGCCTCACAGATCACGAGCCAAACCCTTAGCATGCATTGTCATCTTCGACTTGAGCCATTTGAAAGCTTCTATCAGATAAAGGAGAGTGCTGTTTAGTATTTATGATCCTATTAGACAGAACACCTGTCTCTCTAATGTTCCTTTGTGTTTCCAGAGCTGTGTTTTATATGCCAGCATGTATTATGGGACTGCCACATTAAAACCAGCAGCTCTGAACATTCCCACTCAAAGCCCTTGATACAGTAGAGCTGTTCTTTAGCTTCAGATTCAAGCAAATTGTTGAATGTAAAACATACATCGTCTTAAGGTGACAATACAATAGATGATATGAAATGTCACATTCAATAATATAAAAACATGCATTTTCTGTAAGGAACCACCTCTCAAAACATTTATAATGTGCCAATTAATTGATTAATTTCTAGTCCATGGATGTTTTTTCTCACTCAGATAAAGAAATGTTGCTTTTGTTCCTCACTTACAATTTTGCAGTCTCGGTTTGTTTGGATTTGGTTTCTATTGTGTAGTCTATTCCTAGAATAAATGCTTGGTGCTACGAAGCACAAACATGTGATGCCGATCACATGAATCCCATGCCTTTAATCCAAACCGATATGAAGGCGGACAGTGTAATAACTGGAACCATTCGCACCAAATAGATATTTTCTGGGTGATTAAGCCATTGTTATTTTGACAAACAGTGGAATCGAGAGAGTGGCTAGAGTAATGATGAATGCATATTACATGAATGAATACAGTACAGCAGGCTATCTGGCTTCCTTTTTGTGTCCTCAGTAAATGGTATAATGGATGAGCTGTTCAGTTCCTCAGAATTTATTTCAAACTTTGTTTCTTTCCGATTTGTCTTGGCTGCCAGAGTGGTCCGTGTTGGACAGCTGGCGCAGATCAGGACAGTGTGTTGCATTAGGCCCATCTCCTGGTCACCATGGAGTGACATTAGAAAAGACAACAAGCATTTCTGGCTAATTTTATTACAATACAGGAATAGCCCCCATAATGTGCAACAGCAGTTACGTTTAGAGCAGTGTGCCCAGCTCTTAGTGATGAATGAGAGACATTGACCATGGTCTGCTAGTTTAAAAATCGCCATTAGCCTATGCTACTTAGAACCAGAACATTTCCCATTTTCTGCTCCTAATCTGCCTTGCAACTGCAATCTTCATTTGTTTTAATTGTGCATGTGGAGTTTTCCTATTTTTATAACACACGCAAAGACAATAAACATATTCCCATAGGTGTTACAAATCAGAATTGTGTTTTTTCCACCCAGTTAAAATATTATGGAAGGAGTTGAAACGGTGGGGTGGAGTTGCCGTTCCAGCCTGCAAAAGAACAACTTCAAATAAAGCTTGCTCCTCCGTTTTCAACTAATGGGCTTATTTCTGCATCCTCTGTCATTCTCTCCTTGGGGAATATGTACTCTCATTTCAAAAAGCTTTGCTTTTCCGTTACATTGCAAGGCCACAATATGGAGCACAGATCTGATATGTTAATATCAAGCACTGTGACAACTTACTGATGTTCCTTTCCAACCCTCCAAATGGGAAATATTCAATACCTTTTTGGATCCTAAGTGACAATTTGGAAACACTAAAGTGTTTTGTTTGAATGTACTTTATGTAATCTAAGTTTAAGAAACCTCCAACGATTTCTTATATGATCAATTTACTTGACAGTACAGTCATTGTTTTTTGCTCAGTAAATCTGTGTCACAATCATGTCTAGTATCATGATTTGTTTAGCTCTCCTAATTAGGTCTAGAGGTTGCTAGGTCCCATGTGTGAGCTAATGGAGGCATCATTAGTACAGTGGTTACCCCCCTGGGACCGTTAGGATTTAATTGTCAGATTGATGTTTCTGGTATATCCCTAAAACAAGAGGATCAACATGTTTTAAAAGTGTGTATCTCTTTCAGCATTCCACAGAATTTCTGTGTTTATAATTTATGGATATTAGATTTGGTGATTTTATTTTTTACTATATCATTGATTTTAATGTGATCAAAGATGTGACACTTCTCAGACTCTATCCCTACTCTTTCAGCCATCCTCTGCACCATAAAAACTTCTGCTCAATGAAAAATGTTTACGGTTTGGCATTGCCCAGAAAATTAGGAAACTTCCCTGGGGCCTGAAAAACTGTCCGCTGTGCATTCTTATTCTGTGTAAAGTAATCTCTCCTTGGCTTTGTTGGGAAAATGATTTGTTCCTCCCAGAGACCCCCACTCATAGCCCTGAGTTACTGTTTGATTTCCTGGGTAGGTTCAGGAATCTTTGTTGGGGGACGGGGGCTCTATTTCCAGTGCCAGTTGGCAGGGACCCTTGGGCTCCACTTGCTCTGCACTCCTTCTTAATTTCATTACTTTCACTATGACCTCAATTAGAAGGGATCCTAGCCCAGTTAATGACTTTGGACATGAGCAGTGTGAAGCTAAAATCCATAAGGTGAGAGAGGGACACTGCTTGGGTAATGTGCTTTTAACTCCTGGCACCATAGTCATGCAGCTTTCAGTTGTTACTAGTTATTAAACTCATTATTTCTATCGTAATTGTTGTGAACACTGTCCTAAACATCGCACAGAATATTAAGCTTATTCATTTGATATTAGTAGGGTTCCTGGAAACCTATTGATTTGAAAGATGAATCTTGGCAGAGTTGTAAATGGTGCTGGTTTAAATCATCTCATGCAATGCCAGGGCAATTGGTCCAATAGTGGCTCTATAAAAAGCGATGTTCTCCAAAATGTTCAAAATCTCACTTCCCTGAGTGGGTGTGACGAGTTGTATAATTTTTGTACGTAGGTCTACCTACACATATGTGTGTGTGTTCTTAAAAATACCAAAACACCTACTCTGCATGCACCACATTTAGCACATGTGGACAAGGTTTTAACAACTCATGAAACTACATGAAAAAACCTGGCCATTACTGACAAATTAATTTTTATGGTTGGTGTCAAACACATAAATGCCCACAAATCAGGCTTGTATTTTAGGGCTTTAATAAAACCTGGTGAACATGTTCAAAACAATGGCAAGACAACATGACGCGTGCTACAACGTTCAGATTCACCTCACAGAGGCACTATAAAGACACATTTTGGTATTTTCTAAACTACATACAAAGTTTTATTGGAATCGGAAAAACAGTTCTGGAGGAGGCTAAGGAGCAGAGAACAAGCTAATGTGTGGACATTTGCCACATAACAGGTTTCAGCAGAGTGGGTACCCTGCTGAAACACGGAAACGCTGCTTGCAGCTTTCATTTTTTAAAGTTTTTGGTTATCCCGGTGGAGTGAAGATGTATGCTTTTTTCTGGTTGAATTTGCTGCAGTGCTAATAACAACAGTTTACAAAAGGGTCATGTTAAGTTTCCTTAAAAGTATGAATGTAATAGTTTGTTTCACAACAGTATTTTCACCAAGGAAATAACATGGCCTTTTTGAAAAATAATACAATCATGTTAGTAATGTCCCAAGTTTAACTAGCAGAATGTGTGTAAAAAAGAAGAATCCCACCCTTCAAGCCCTTCACGGTTTCACACTCAGGCGGAGAGTGCAGAGCAGAGGCCTGTGGAGTCAATATGTCAGCGTTTATGGATGCCCCGCGGTGCTGCACAGGGCTGTCAGGCCTCTATTCATGCTCTAATGGCCCCCTGAGGAGTCTGTCTCTCTGGACTGAAAGGGCCGGGAGGCCCAGTGGACGCCCTGTTGTTGAAGGTGAGCGTGCGCTCTCATGGACGCGCCGCGCCTTCATCCATATGACAAGAGCCATAAAAGAGCATAGCTTTTCGTTGCTTCTCCTTTTTCTCCCCCTTCCAAATTTTTTGCCCGACCTCAAAGAAAGAAAAGGGAGCTAATTGTTTGTTGTGAGAGCAAAAGATTATAGAGCCTCTCGTCTTTCTTCCTCCCCTTGCCTTTTTCTCCTCTTTTGCATGTGCGCTCTCCTTTCTAAAGAATTTGATTCTATCCCAGAGTAGAAAAAAGTATTGGGATCTTCCTTCACAATTTTGATCGGAGGGAAAAGCGACACATTTTTGCCAGTGACAATGAGACGCAAAAACATTCAAGTTCCGGAGATTCTTAAATTCAGACCCAATATCTTAATTTTTTCCCCATCTTATTTGTGGTCAATTTGCAGTGTAAAAGTTTTTATAATTATTGTAATCATATCCGGTAATCATACCACCGACTATCCAGTCCTAGACAATCATGTGTTAGTCCACAGATGTACGACTCCAGAGGTATATGCTGTGTAACTGCTTAGAGAAGTTAGATTAGTAACTTCCGAAAAACTGAGTTCAGAGGCAGGCTAATGATATGTTCCCCGAATGGAAAGACTGAGCTAGGTTAGGGAGAAGTGAAGTCTGTTTCCCTCCCTCTCAATCATCATCCCTTGTATTTGAGGACGTTTTAAATAGTCATATTAAATACCTACTGACTCACACACTTGATGTTTCAGCATTGTTTGACGAAGACTTTGGCATGTAGATGATTCATCTCGCATTCTTGGTACTAAGTCCCTCTGCCCTTGGACCTGTTAAGCAGTAAACAGTACAGTACAAGTACAGTTGTACGGGTGAGGCTTGGTTGCCAGTCCATAGCTGTGGCCTCTGAACCACACTGTCAATAGAAATGATGGAATACTGTTACAGTTTTAATTCATTGCCAGCAGATTCTAGTAGCTATGCTGGTCGTTGCTTGCCTCAACTGACAGAATCCATTTGTGGAAAAGGTCAGGCAGTGAGAAGGTCATTAGTACCTGGGGAAATGACGATTCAAATTGATTTCAGAATATTAAAAGCAGGTACAGTAGGTACCTCCATATTATCCTACTTTCCTTGCCATACTCACATGTTGAAAATGTGTTTTAATTGGTGACTGAAATAACTGAGACGTTTTCTTTATAATTCATGATTTCTGCTAAATTAACCACTGAGTATTTTTTTCATGTCTGTGTGCGTGTGTAGCTCCTCTTATCACTAAAACCTATATGATTTGTTTTCATGGCGATCTAATAATAAGCACCAACACGCAGCAGACACCTTGCCAGGAAATGACATCACACCTCTGATCAGGCACGAGGCACTAGGACGAAGTACGAATGTACTTAGAAAATGGATGACAATATTTTATTTATGAAAATACAAATTTCTCATAATTATTTGTAGTATTTTTGGTTGCAGGAGTGTGGTTATGACTGTTGCCATGTTTCTACGCCCCAGAATACATTGTCCCATTAGTCTGCTGTAGTAATAACATAACCTTACCATACATACACACTTGGCTAGCTAGCTAAAGGCATTGGTCACTTGGTGAAGTTGTTGAACATGTTGATATGAAGAAGCCAGTTTTGTTAATTCCATGTCCGTGGTTTATGTACAGCGCGCTAACCAGTTGGAGGTAACCCACGTTGCAAACGCAGAGTCAACCTCAGCGACAGTGGTAATGGAGAGGAGGAAAAGTTAGGTTGCTTACACACCTATCTTATTTAATCCGGTTGAATCCAAACCTGGAGCGTTTACCCCATTAGACTGCTTTGCTTGGGGAGGAGAGAATTCACCAAATAACTGCGTCCTGGTCCGCTTGAATGAGATGTTCTTGCACTGCTTCCTAATGCACCTTGCACATATAATTTAAAGTGAGAATCCAATCTAACCCACAAATAAGAAAGTATCCAAAAAACTGTGGATTGTGGATAGAATTTGCAATATACTATGGTATTGGTAGAGCAATCGTCGAAATTACCTTACAACTTGTACACTTAAAATGTTCACGCGGCACAGCCAGAAGAGGACAGGTCCCCCCTCCGAGCCTGGTTCCTCTCTATGTTGCTTTCCTAAATTTCAGCCCCTCTTAGGGAGTTTTTCCTAGCCACTGTGCTTCTACATGTTGTTGCTTGCTCCTTGGGGTTTCAGGCTGGGTGTTTTATAAAACCACTTTGCGACAACTGCTGATTTAAAAAAGGCTTTATAAATAAATTTGATTGATTGATTGATTGAGAGCACATCTCTGAAATGTTGCTGAAAGTCCTCAAGTTGAAGTGTTCAAAGTTTTTAGCGATAAATTGAGAGAGGGGATTTCAGCAAACAGTGGATCAGTCCTATGTCAGAAAATCCCATCAACAACAGTACATGAAAGTGTGCAATATATTGCATTAAAGACACATCTCTAGGGAGGAAAAAGAGAACTTTGTGATGACCTTGATAGAATTCTTGGTACTTGGTTGCTTACAATGGAACATCGCTGAGGTTCTATGATATCCATCCATCGGGGTATGAGTGAAAGACATTTCCGACCACATGGTTTTGATGGTCAAAATGTGGTCCTCTAGAACTTGGGCAGTGTGAAACCTTATTGGACCGGAAACAAATGACTAAGCAAATGGGCTAATTGATAATATAAATAATGTGCTTGGTGTTATTACTAGTTAGCATTTGAGGCAAGATACATTGTCTGCCATGTTTTTTGTTTGGGTCAAGTTGCTCGTAGTTGGCATATTGATATTTTTATGTAACATACTAGTACTGTGAGTGATTTCAATCCCCATTTGAACCAATCAGATGGCAGATATCTCATAACCCATTTTATGAGGTGTGTTTTCATGGTGTTCCATGAGGTTTCTTGTTCATAGACTTCTACGACGTTAGTTTTATTGAGTACTCTGATTTCTATGTTAAATCCACCGTTCAGTATAACAGAACTGAATCATCTCCTATGGCTCTCGTAACTTGGCAAACACTGAGGGATACTGAGGGTATTGCATTCAGGAGAAATACCACCCCATTCTCTAAAAAATGCAAATAGGGAAGTTGTCAGCTATTTGATGTTGCTGCACGATCCCCCGCCCCCGAAAACATCCCTCCTCTCCAGTATGTACAGTTGATTCTCATGCAGTCCTGGGGACAAGAAGATATGTTTCTATTCAGGCCTGGAGCAGGAGAGACAGCACAGAGACAGATGGATGTCAGAGATAGCAGATCCCATCTCAGGCGTTTGCTGCTTATCACAGGGCCTGTTTGCATAATTAGGCCTTTTGATATTCCTCCCCATCAAGTGACAAAAAGTATAATTGCAACATCAACTACGACAAAAGGCACGCACAGAATAAACAAGTAAACATAAACAGAGAGAAAAGACGGGCTGTTATTTTTGTCCTGTGGGAATGATGGGAAAAATACAAACAATAAACAACGTTCGCTGCCAGTCACAGTCAACTGGTGTGACTGGGTGCTCTGAGGCTGGTCCTGCAAAAGCCTGCAGAACACTGAGCATGAGGCCTGATTGTAATTATGCTGGAACTAATATGCTTTTCAAAATGAGCCATTATGAGCTAATGCTGCACTGCCAAAGCCATGTCTGTTTTTGTCCCTCTGTCTTGGGTAGTTTGCAAAGGTACAGCTGATATTGAGGCGATTGGTTCCATTATATCAAAAACAGCCTGCATGGGACAAGGACTGGGGATACACTCCACGGAGTTGAGCTAATTCTGACTCAGAGGTACTCTGAGAGATGAGGAAGGATTCTTCCTCGGTGTGTCATCAAGGATGCTTTATTATGACTTGTTATTATTATATACATACAGATCTATATTGTCTGTTTTTAACCTAACTATTCACTGATACATTCTTGTGATTATTTCGGTCAGTGTATTTTATTACGTATTATTAGTGTGTTCCTAGGTTTTATTGTTTTGGTGATCAGTTCTTGTTGATATTGTTGCCTAGATTGCCTTTATCGTGCTATGTTTTCAACCGCCATTCCAGATCCACTTCAGTTCCAGTAAACATTGTTATTATAGCACAGTGTTCATGTGGAGCACAGAGCCCAGCAGTCTTTAATTAATGACTGTAAAACCTTGGGACAACAGTTCATCTAAGCCAAATTACCTCAGCCTCTCTCCCAGGGGAAACAGAGAGAGTAGGCGCTCAGAGGGAGAATGTGGGGAAGAGTAGAGTCCATGGGGTTGTAGAGCTGGCTGAGGAGGGGTTTGGGGGGGTCTGGATGATGACTATTCCATCTGCCTGCAGTCTGAGCTCTGAGCAGCGCGAGAGGGCGGACTGTCTTTAAACCTCACACAAAACTATTAACCAACCGCTGTTGTTAGTATTTTGTGACTTGAGTTGTCATTCTGCCTGACTATGGATGTTGTTAAAAATAACGTGTGCTATGTAAAAAACAAACACGTTTATACCTGTTGTTTTGATTAGTAGATAAACGCATAAAAACTATGTTGTTAAAACAATTTGCTTCTCTGGTATTCACATTCAAGTCTTTTAGCCTTTTGGGTCAATAAAAGTTACTTGAAACATGAGAAAACATTTTTAATGTTGAACACCTGGTCAATACCTGGTTAATTTCTCTTCCAATGAAGATGTGTTTTTAAAGCAGTATTGAGCAGTACCACTAAGGCCCTGAAGGGGGAGACATGGCAGTCTAATCATGGCCACTGGATGTTTGCTTCATAATTAGGCTCTAATTAATATGATAACTGGTGAGACAAGGCATGGGTGCTTTATCAATATCCCCAGAACCTTTCAATGGAATTACAGCTGAGGCATTATACCCAGGTCTAATCAGGATGTACCTTATTGTTTCAAAGCGGGGAGAAGTCTTAGAGAATTGACCTCAATGCCTACAGGGATTGAGTGGATTCCAAGGTAATAGACTAATCACCCACCATTTTGTCCTGTATCAACACTGGCAGATTTGTAAACCAAGAAGGAGACACGTGTTTGTTAAATTCAATAGCTTTGTTGTCTGGGAAACAGATAGCAAGTGTTCATTCTTCCGTAATTTAGGCTGAGAGGCACTGCATCCCGAAATATCTAAGAACCTTTAAATATAAAAGAACGGATGCGGAGCATGTGCGTTTCCAGCCAGGTTCAATCTGTTCCCCCACTCTTCTTCTTCTTGGTGTCCAGCCGTATGAATGAAGTATTAACAGTTTAACATATTTCTATACAAATATTTCAACATTGAGTTATCCACTCACAGTCATGTTGTGTGAATATGTATGTTGTCCGTTGAAGGGTGCTACTTAAGAGTAGGTTGGCCAGACAAGCAGTCAGCCTACAATACAATATTTGAACCACTCAGCCATGCAATCCAGTGTTGCATCAACGATGAAAGGAATGGAAGGTTTCGCGGATATTCTGTTTCTTTGGAGGCTCCAGTGTTGTTCATAAATCCTGGCGTTCCATTTGGCAAGATGAGGTTGGATTTTCACATTCCTGTTTCCCAAACTCATTACTGACAGGGCTGTTGACCTTCACCCAGAGTGTGCTGCTTGCTTGCTGCTTGCGGTTGAGTCACACAAACAATACAGGTTGGCTGCCATGGCACATTCATATGTGCCTTTAACCAGGGATGATTGATTTGTCTTGTTTCTCTCATGAAGTTTGATCACAAAGCCTTAGCAAAATGCTTACATTGGAATATAGGGGAGGACTCTGTTTTAGCAGTTTTGAAGTAGAGGCTATCTTATGCTGCAAACACACACATACACACACGCACACAACCTTCATTCCCTCCACTCACACAGATGAACGAAGATGAGAAATCAGAGCAAAACGAAATTACTCAGGTGGAAATCTATGCCGGCTGTCTGATTTAAAACCATTGTGCAGGCCTCCTCTCTGCCTCACCCGTCTCCCCTGTTCATCCCACAGGAGCCAGAGGTGACATTGGAAAGTGATCAATAGACCACAGGGTCAGTTTCAAGTGCTGCCATGGCGAGGCGGTGGCAAATGGCTGTGCGCATCCATATATGTACATATTCAACTTTGTGTGTTCAAGGGTGTTCTCTGCAGGACTGGGAGCCTGTGTTGGAGAATCGCTCTTTATTAAAAAGGGGAAGACGAAAGAATTGATTTAATGAGTGCGGCCTCACGTCCTGCGGCTGCATGTAATCCGCGGAGAATCGTTGAGCGTGAGCTCAGGGGGACAAAAAGATGTTCGCAGAAGACTCGTGGAGTGGCCTGTAATGATAGTCTCCATATAATCCCCTAATTCCTTGTTTAATTAAACTCCAGAGCCGGTCTTGAGACCTAGCCAGATTTGGTTGCTCTTTTATTCTCACAGTTGTTATTCGAAGGCTATTTGGCTTCAGTTTGTCCATGTGGCGTGTTGAAACATGGTAGGGTGCTTTGTTAAACTGACATTAGTTGCAGCCGTAGCCAATTCAGGGGATTCACCTGGGCTAACTTTCAGTAGACCGTTATGGTTTTCGTTATAGTTGGTTACTGTAGGTGGGACACTCAGCTCTCTACACATTCTCTCCTACAGCTCTTGTTTTTTGTTATTTACCCTTCTCTCCATCTGGACTGTACATGTCTGATGCAATCCAACTAGGCCCAGAGCAACATTGGCATGTCACACTGACTTGTCAATGTCTCAATGAGACAATTTGTGAAGATATGAATTTCATACCAGGAAATGAAAAGGGCCATGTAGTTTGAATAGAAATGCAGAGGAGGTGAAAATGATGCAATTTCCTAAATTCAGTTATAATGGTAATGCGCTGTGGTAATACAAATTCGCTGTCAGAAACATTCCTCTTGGCCTGGATTGGACGGCTTTGTGCAGTATCTATATTCCTCAAGCGAAAACGCAGCAGCTTAGTTTAATGCCTAAAAGTAATGTAAGATATATTGTAATTCGTTTATTGACAGCCGCCTCATGGAAAAACAGAACATGGAATTGAACGGTTCTGGTGTGACATTGTTGTGGTGTTCTGTACATTCTGGCTGTGCTGTTCTGAGCAGCAGTGTGCCCCGGGCCATAGTCAGAGAATAGTGTGGCGAGGAACAGCAAGGTGTCCTGCACAGATTAACCCTTCCACCCAGCACCCCTTCCCCTCCTCCCCCCAACTGCCTGCGGACCTCCACAGCCTCTGGGGCATCTCTCGCTCATGCTGCCTTTTCTTTCTCTCGCTCAGTCTGTGAAGCAGGATTGGATATCAGGCCTCTTATATACTGTATAAATATCCACAGATTAAGATAATATTTGCTCTGTTGTGCTTGGAGAGGGAAGCTGTCATTTGAATACTCTTTGCAACCTCTCCCCCCTGGGTAATAATGACTTCTGCCAACGACATAGCCCCTGAAGTGGGTCGCTTCTTTAGTCTACAGTAAGTGTCTTCCGGCGTTTGTTAGGACCAGTTCACGGTTTCCACCGTCGTTCGTGTTGCCTTTCTCAATGACACAGTTTAATCAAATAACAGTGATTGACCGGCCACTTAAAGTTGTCTTCCTCTCTGTTGTTGCAAAATCGTCGTGTCATTTGAGTGTATTTCCCATTAAATGAGCCGGCCTCTCCAACACTCCCATTTGGCCCAGGTAATCGTACAGACGAGGGCTCAGACGTGGAGTCGGAGCCGGACCTTCCCCTGAAAAGGAAGCAGCGCCGCAGCCGCACCACCTTCACAGCCGAACAGCTGGAGGAACTGGAGAAGGCCTTCGAGAGGACACACTACCCAGACATCTACACCAGAGAAGAGCTGGCTCAGAGGACCAAGCTGACTGAGGCGCGTGTGCAGGTTAGTTGGACACATCCAAAGGCCACACAGGGTTCGCACTGTAATGGCAGGTGGGCATTATCAAATGTTTTCCAGTACGCAGCCATATCATTTATGATGTCCTGTTCTGTGTCTTACAAACATAGAGTTACTAGAGTTTATGGAGTTTCGAATGTAACATAAAATAAATGTCAATGCATTATGTTACACATTTGCGTTTAGGCTCTGCTCTTTTGTGGTATCTCACAGCCATAGCAAATATCTGTGTCGTTAAGATAATAAAATGACTATAAACGTCCTTAATCTATTCCCTCTGACTGAAAAGAAAGCAGAACCTAAGAGGTGGAGTCTAGAGTAGTAGTGGGTTAGAAAAAAATGACTTGCATAACATGTAACAGATATTACAGAGACAGCATATCAGCAAGTGTGTAGCTTTGATGTGTATCCAAAAAACGTCAGTTTAATTGTCTGACGTAAAGAAATTGATAATGAAATAGTTGTCTATGTAAAGGTAGAGATGATGACATAATCGGTCATGTAAAGGTAGTGATGATTAAATAGTCCTCCATGTAAAGGTATAGATGATGCAGTAGTTTGTTGTGTAAATATGTTGAGTATTAAATACTACGCCATGTAAAGGAAGAGATGATGCAGTAGTCAGTCATGTAAAGATGGTCAGGGTTAAATAATCCACCATGTAAAGGTAGTGATGATTAAATAGTACACTGTGTAAAGGAAGAGATGATGCAGTAGACTGTCATGTAAAGATGGTCAGGGTTAAATAATCCACCATGTAAAGGTAGTGATGATTAAATAGTACACTGTGTAAAGGAAGAGATGATGCAGTAGACTGTCATGTAAAGATGGTCAGGGTTAAATAATCCACCATGTAAAGGTAGTGATGATTAAATAGTACACCATGTAAAGGAAGAGATGATGCAGTAGTCAGTCATGTAAAGATGGTCAGGGTTAAATAATCCACCATGTAAAGGTAGTGATGATTAAATAGTACACCATGTAAAGGAAGAGATGATGCAGTAGTCAGTCATGTAAAGATGGTCAGGGTTAAATAATCCACCATGTAAAGGTAGTGATGATTAAATAGTACACCATGTAAAGGAAGAGATGATGCAGTAGTCTGTCATGTAAAGATGGTCAGGGTTAAATAATCCACCATGTAAAGGTAGTGATGATTGAATAGTACGCCATGTAAAGGTGGTGACAATAAAAATTGGTGCAACATCAGGTGATGCCAATGAACATCTAGGGTCCCTGTATAAAGGGAACCTGACAATCATTATTGACTTTAGATTTGCTTGAACATTGTTTGGGGAACAGTTTTGGGAACAGTAGGTTATGTTCCCAATGAACTTTTCAAATGTAGACAAACTACTTGCAGTGGAAAAAGTTAATTTGACTACCTTAACTGAAACCTGGTTTTGATAGATATGTTTATTTTCCCGATTATATTTAAAAACGTCCCCATTGCACTGAAATTGAAGCATTCCATAAAATAATTTAGGAGTCAAAAAATGCTGTCAACATATTTGCATAAATGCACTTAAATTAATCCATGTCATGCCCAATAGACTTTCTATTTCCATATTTCTTCTTCTTATGCTGCTGTTTGTTACCAATGGCGATGAAAAATCCATCAATCCTTTTTTACCAATGCCCCACACACCATCAACCCACCCCTCACTTCAGATCTCAAAGTTCACTGTTTTCTCTGAGCCCTCGGAAGGCCTTGACAGAGAACACAAAAATGCTTCGCACCTAAGACTTCACTCCAGGACCTGCCTGACAGCTTGTACACCATGTGGTTTTCTGGAACATCGAAGGAAAATACACTAGAGTTATAGCAGCAGCTGTTCTGGAGGGAGGGATAGTGAGAGTGGAGAAGAAAAAAAGGGAGAAGAAATGCATTCCTGATGAATTTCTCATTTCGGCCTTTGGCCAGGAACTCTCTCCCATCACTTTCAAGACTGCCGCTGCTTGTAAAACCCTGTGCATATCACAGAGGGTCCCTCATCGTCTCCAGAGACCCCATGCCCCGACAACAACATGAATCAATCAGACCCTAGTAAAAAAGGGCCAGGGCAACCCTCTCGTCTTACGACAAACCCTCTCTCTCCCCCTGAACCTCCCAAACTCTGAACCACCCTGTGTGCTAACTGTTCCTCACACTCCAAACTCTGAACCACCCTGTGTTCTAACTGTTCCTCACACTCCAAACTCTGAACCCCCCCGTGTGCTAACTGTTCCTCACACTCCAAACTCTGAACCCCCCTGTGTGCTAACTGTTCCTCACACTCCAAACTCTGAACCACCCCGTTTGCTTACTGTTCCTCACACTCCAAACTCTGAACCACCCTGTGTTCTAACTGTTCCTCACACTCCAAACTCTGAACCCCCCCGTGTGCTAACTGTTCCTCACACTCCAAACTCTGAACCCCCCTGTGTGCTAACTGTTCCTCACACTCCAAACTCTGAACCACCCCGTTTGCTTACTGTTCCTCACACTCCAAACTCTGAATCCCCCTGTGTGCTAACTGTTCCTCACACTCCAAACTCTGAACCACCCCGTTTGCTAACTCATCCTCACACTCCAAACCTGTGGTTAGGGGGAACTGATTCCACACATGTCTTTGTCTGAATGACTAACCCCTCCAAACAGAAAGATATACAGTATGTCTAAATGGTTAGTCCACCACTCTGAGGACAATACTTAGATATTAATCGAATGCGTATTTTCTTTCGATATGTTATTATTTAGAATGTTTCAGAACTGCTTAGGAGGCCAACTTGTACAAGGGAGTGGTAAGGCATTTCAATTATTATTTGATGAAACTCTTTTTCTGAAGTTTTTTCTTCTATTACAGTTTAATATCTCATGAAATACATCTGGAAAAGACATACCTGTCTAATAAATTCGGAGTTATGACGGATGGGTTTCAATGCTTTTGATATACATTGCCATCCATTTGATGAAATTTGTTGAAATGTAGCTTCAACGTTTTCAAATTTTGACCGTGTAGGGTTGAACTACACAGGGTTATGTTTGAGGAAGAAAAGATCTGGCAAACCTAAGATTGATTGTGCAGAGTGTCATGTGGACTAGAGAGCCCAGAGTCCGCTGTCTTGTCCATGTTCCAGGCACTTTACAACCTTCTTTGTAGGTCAATTACATTTCAATTTTAGAAAGAATCCCTTCAGGCTTTTAACTCTTCTAAAGAATTTATGGAAACTGATAGTAATTTTAAAAGTGTAAAAGCGAAGAAAAAAAGAAGAAAAAACAGGGTTGAAAGCTAAAAGGACACTTTTTCTCTCTGGCAAGATAATAGAGCTAAATGATGTCATGTGAAAACCTGAGGTCATGGATATAATTTGTTAATGCAGTTTTCCTCATAATCTAATTCCGAAATGCTTTGAACGTCTCTAAAGGTCAACTCCAATGTAATTTTCTCAGAAGGTCACCTCAAGAAACTGACTCTGGTTAACCAAAGTAAATAAGGCCATTGGTCTTCAATGTTTCTTAGTGATTTGGCAAGTGAGTTCGGAGGTGGATTTAGGATGGACTAGGGACACCATGTGGATTTTCTCATTTTCCAGCAGGTGTGGGTTTTTTTGTCCATCAGGGCTGCTTTTCGTCAGCCTACTGCACATCCTAAATGTCCTAAATGACCTAACTCTAGCTGTTTCAGTGTTGGTCCTAAATGACCTAACTCTAGCTGTTTCAGTGTTGGTCCTAAATGACCTAACTCTAGCTGTTTCAGTGTTGGTCCTAAATGACCTAATTCTAGCTGTTTAAGTGTTGGTCCTAAATGACCTAACTCTAGCTGTTTCAGTGTTGGTCCTAAATGACCTAACTCTAGCTGTTTCAGTGTTGGTCCTAAATGACCTAACTCTAGCTGTCTCAGTGTTGGTCCTAAATGACCTAACTCTAGCTGTTTAAGTGTTGGTCCTAAATGACCTAACTCTAGCTGTTTCAGTGTTGGTCCTAAATGACCTAACTCTAGCTGTTTCAGTGTTGGTCCTAAATTACCTAACTCTAGCTGTTTCAGTGTTGGTCCTAAATGACCTAACTCTAGCTGTTTCAGTGTTGGTCCTAAATGACCTAACTCTAGCTGTTTCGGTGTTAGTCCTAAATGACCAACACTGACCTTTGGAGTCATGATGATGTGAGACAAACTTGGGTTTACTATCCTTAAAACTGCCTCCAATTGAATATACAATAAAAAATGACTGCATTCTGGTGTGGGACTGCATTCTGGTGTGGGAACTTGACAGTTTTAGTGTCAGTGCATTTTGAAGATGTCAGCCAGCTGGGTTTTCACATAGGTGCCCAAATTGTCCATCTCTGGGCTGTACAGAGAAACCTTTGGCCTGAAAACTGACCTGCTAAAACACAGCTGCAATGACGCGTCTTCCAGATGTCAGCGAGTGAAGAGGCTTAGAGGGCAGCGGGGTGAGACAGAGGCTTGGGGGTGTAGGGTCTTAAAGATCCATCTCTTTTTCAGTAGGATTTGTGGTGGTACTTGGGCTTACCCAGTTAGCTGTTATTGATCTCTGGGTGATAATCTGTAAAGCAGCGTTTGTGGTGTACACTGTACAATGGGCATACAGAGTGAACATAACATTGGCTGTGAGGGTAAATGAGCCACTACAGAAAGAGAGCTGTGGTGTTGGAGGGCACTCAGGAGGAGCCATTTGTCTCCTGATTGTAGTGCGATGACCTTGTCTTACTGCAGTAACTCCAGATAGGTCAGGAGATGGGAGTATCAGGACATGGGTCGTCTGAAACAAACAGCTGTGACTCAATCTGGATTGGTACCAAGTTGTAGTGGCAGTACAACACTCGGGTGATGTGTTGTAGGCTGTCTGTATCCTACAATAAGTTTACTTAGATGAACAAGGCTTATTGCCAGATTTGCGTCTGAGTCACAGGTCTTCATACTGTTAACGGATGAAAATGCTATTGACACACGTTACCTTCTGAGGTAACGTGGCAATTGTTTCTGATCAATATGCCCCACTTCTGCTGAAATCCAAAGACAACGTCTCGCTCAGTGTTTCTAGGAGTGTAATAGGTGGTGACGTGGGTAAGAAGTCTGTTTTCTGTCCTTCCAGATTTGTTGAGAAACCACTCTGACAATTCTACTTTCACCAGCAGCAGCACCTGTTCGACAGAGAGGGCCATGTTAATTACCTGGTAAACAACATTGTCAGTCAGTTTATATGCCGTCAGTGTACTGGCCAAAGCACTGCGTTTTTATGGCACAGCGAGAGAAACTCATTGCTAGTGTGAATCGAAAGTTGTATTTCCATTTGATGTCAATGTTATTAGACTGAAATTGTGTTCTGTGAAACTGTCGTAGTGTAGAAATGCTCTTAGCCCACTGCATCACTCAAGAGGCTACCTTCTGATTTAATGGTGACTCCACAGCCGGAACCCACTGCCCCATAAAGCCAGCCAACCTAAACCCCCTTCCAGCCTACTATCTTGAGTCACACTATCTCATCCATCTTAATCAGGCTTGCCACCCCCTAAACAGCTACAAGCAGCCCTCCCAATCCCGCTACTGTTTTATCACCCTAACTGACAAATTGCGGGACCTGATCCATATCTCACTGCCATTAGTTCCAGGCTACCCATACCAAACAGCTAGCTACCTATCTTCTACTCTGTGACCCCCTTCTCAGTGCTACCATTCGGGCATCTTTAACCGCCTTTTCCTAAATGGACCTGGCGATCCTTCCACAAATGATGAAGTGAAAAGAGCGTCACGTGTGTGCCTCCTGCAGAACCGTGAGCCAGGTGGAGGGCATTGCTGTAGAACAGGAGTTGGAGGGAGCGACGGTAGAGAACAGAGGGAGAAATAGAGGGAAGGAGGCCAGAGGAGAGGCCTTAGCGCTGTAAATCAGCACTCCTCTTCCCTTCACACATGATGTGAATTACGTTCTCTACTATTTAGGCTGAAGTTTTTAGGAGGCCGACTCCACCTCTGCTGAGGAGACTGAACTGAGTGGCGCTGGCTGGCTGTCACATAGATACTCTTTCATTATAGATAAACATTCTAGATGTAGCTATTATAGTTGGGGGAATCTAATAAGGTATAAGCATTACCTTGTATTAGGCGTATAAATCAATTTGGCTAGTTTCTGTATCTTGAGAGCGTGTTAGGCTTCTGGTTCTAGTCATGACAGAGAGAAAAGGCCCCTGCTCTGTGCCCTGTCCCTAATGTCTGAGGAAAGGAGAGATCCCGGCGCGGCCTCAGAGTGTGTCTGTTAAATGTCCCTCTGATAATGTTGTAGAACAGCTGAATCATTTCCAAGTGGACCCATATATTCTGCTTAAAAATGAAAGTGACATTTTGGTACAGACAAAAACAACGGACGTATCCCAATTTTTTATCAACAAGATTATTTAATTGAAATGTATTATGACAATGACACATTTGCCAAGTTGTTTCCCTGTTATATGTGATTGCCAGTTTCAGGAGAGAACATAGTTGTCGGCAGCAGAAAAGAATATAAGGATTCAATGGTGACAATGGCAGAGCCCACCCAACCCAACAGGCATCCATGTTCCCAGCAGTCTGGGTTCATGTAGCTTCCATAAAGGAATAAATAGGATTTATGTAGATTGTGGAAGAGAAATTGTTGCAATGCGTCCATGTGAATGTTCTAACAGTTTCTTATTATTAGAATTTAAATGACTTTCCTTCTGTCCCTCTGTATTCCTGATACTTATCGAGTTAATCCCACTCTCCTCTCAAATTCACACTCCCAGCTACTCTGATTAGCATAGTACCAGTCTAGCAGGCAGACAGGCAGGCAGAGAGAGAAACAGCTAGAGTTGGAGAGGGTGGGTAGTACGTGGTGGAAAACCGATGAGGATATTTATGTTGTTTCCGCCTCTTTGCATCACTGTGTTCATTGTGTGTTTGTGGATTTTACTGGAGAGAATCCATGAGACGAGGGGTGGATCCTTGTTTTGTTAGGGCATACTTCACTCTGGAATGTGTATGTGGCACCATTTGCTTTAAATGAAATAATTCTTACAATGACTCCCTTCCAAACACTATTCACAATGGTCTGAAATAAAATGAGAACGTCTGATTCTGCTTCTGACAGGGTATTTTAGGAAGGGTTAGAACACAACACAGTCTGTGTTATCATTGATCAGTGTCAAGCGAATTGGATCCTCGGCTCTGTAGATTCCTCTGTAGATTCCTCTGTAGATTCCTCTGTAGATTCCACTGTAGATTCCTCTGTAGATTCCACTGACGGCGGAATTCTGACCCAGGTGAACGTCCGTCTCAGATAGATTATTATATTTAAGGAGATCAAAGCTGTCATGAAACAGTCGTTAATACATATCTCTCTTGATCTGCTCTACACTATATTGGAGGACATGTTTCCAGGACCTTCAGCTCATCTGACATTCATTCCAACCTTCATATCCCCCAACCCCCTGACAGTCCCATGCCACCCCCTTCATGTCTGTGCTCAGCTCAATAGCTCAAAGCGGGTCTCTTTTTGTCTCCCAGGCTCTGCTAAGCTCTAGTCCTAGGAGATGTGCTGGCGCCCCAGGTTTTCCCCCCTCCCCCACCCTCCAAGTCCCTCCAGTATCTTGCAGGGATACGCACAGACAGTCTAGGCTGGTCCAAATGTTGAGGAAGCTAGTCAGCCGGTAAACCTTGTTCACTGACAAAACAGAACACAAGTCAGATGAATGCTATAGTAGCAGACGCTGGTATGGAAGGAGACATGGAGAAGGGATGAAGCTTTTTCTCTCTGTGGTGTAAAGGAATTAAATCGGATTGGGGAGAGCGGAGGACAATCTGTGGTCCAAGGTGACTTTGTGATCGGGTTCCAGAGTACAGCTTCAAATCCTCCTCAGTGGCAGGAGATGTGTGTTCTCGTCATTTGTCTGCTGCTCCAGAGCCCAGGCTGCTGGAGTAAATCGTTCTATCTGCTCTAAAGCGGCAGTGTATCATGGCCCCATTGCCCTGTCTCACCCGACAACACAGTAGACCTGGGCACATTAGACCCAGTGTTTGCCAGGGTTTACTCTTTAGGACAGCACCTTTTTGTTAGCTCGAGTAGCTTGATGTTGCACTGTATTCATTGAAAGCTTCCGTATATTAACTTAGATCCGTTTCACAGTCTCCCCTCTCATTAAGGTGAATAAATGGTTCTGAACCCAATTATGTCATTACAGATGCAAATGAGGAGGGCAGAGATATTCTATCAAGGAATTGTGTGCATTGTGTATTGGAGAACCGTTTTAAAAAATACCAGACATTTTTTAAAACTGTTTATTGTAAAATTAGAGGAAAGACAAACAGAAAGTTTTACAAGAGAAAACTGAAGTGAATAAAGAACGAGAAAGTGTCAAAGGCATTTCTGTGTGTTTTGTGTTTGAAATGACGGAACCTGTGGCTTGGATGACACAAAAGGAAGGAACGTTTAAGGGGACATAATAGAGGGGTGGGTGAGGTTCAGAGGTCGGAGGTGAGGGTGGCACTGCGGGGCCGGGCGATTGGGCGTGTGTGGAAGGAAGGGGTGTGTCCCTATATCCCTCCCCAGAGGCAGGCAGCTGTTTGTCTAGGCCCAGCGGGATATCAGCAGCTCCAGCTCAGACCCAGCACCACGCTCGAATACATCCCAATAGCAGCCATTTCAGTGGGGGCAATAGGGGAGCCCTGAGCTCTCACAGTGCTTTATTTGGTCTACAAGAGTTTTGTTTGTTGGATGGAAAGTGTGAGGAAATGATATGCTTCCAGAAGACGCTCCCTGTTGGTCGGGGTTGGGGTTAAGTGGCTCGATTCTTGCGCGGGCTTGGACAGTGGACTATTATTTCAGGCCCTTTATCCTATTAGATGCTCTTTATCACATGAGATACTCTAATTAAATTGAAACTAGAGGCAGACGCGAGTGAGGCCTTAGAGACTGCGTGGTATAGCACACAATTCAATCCGAGATCTTTTTTTTCATGGGATTGAGATCTCTGTGTATGTGAGTTTATGTGTAGCATATGTTTGTGTTCAGGAGAAGGAGAGGCCCCAATAGCAATGAGTGTGTCCTTGTGTTAGCCTCTTGAAAGTTAGGCTCTTTAAGAGCTGTTTAAAAGGGACGCCCCCTCTTTGTGCCCAGTGTTCTGCCTGGTGTATGGAAGCCCTTTTGTCCCTTCCTTTCATCTGGCCTCACAATAAGTCAGGCCGTTTCAAACACAACAGTAGATGAACTGCGCTGCCAGTGTATTAAACTCTGATGAATTGCCAGTGCGAGGCATAGATCAATGTCCTTCAACCTTTAGCACACACTGGACCCAGGCCTTGTCTTGCTTAAATGGGACAGGTTGCCGGCTGTATGGTTGCTCTTTTTCGAAAGGCCTGATTATATTCATGTTTTGTTGAAGCAGAAGACTTTTTAAAATGTGTAAATCAGTGCAGTTAAAAAGGAGCCTTTTTTCACTCCCATTCAGAGAGGTGACATTGTGAATTTGTGGTTGAACGTTGGTAATTCTGTTGGTCATTGTTTTGTGCATTCTGGTACAATTCTATATTATATTTTGTCGTCTTTAGAAGACCCAGATCTAAAGAATTCACTATTACTTGCTATACTGTGCAAACTAATATGTATTGGTTTTTTTTCTTTCCCAGTGACTGATATACTGCTGAATATTTCCTTTTTATTTCATTTAAGTAGTTAATTACAATTGAATGTATCTGATTATGTGATCAGAGGGAGAGTGAATGTTACGCTGTGGTGGCATTCTTCATTCACTTCCTCCAAGTGTCTTAATAGGTTCACAAACATACTTGAGATGTCTTGTGGCCCCTACCTCTGACCCCATAATGACTTCTACCCTCTGAAGAAGGCTTAGTGCGGCCTGTTGACACAGATCACAGCCTCAGCCACTTAAGAAGAACAACAGGGCCAGGCCACTGGCTCCCACAGGGACTAGTTTCACTGCCCAACCATCACACACAGCAATAGGCAAACAAATCTGCATGTCACTGGACCACACACTCATTTGGACCCTTCTGGAATCGTACACTCTTCTGCATGCACACTCTGTTTACTAACACATGGATTCTGGGTGAGAATGGATGAAGGGAAGTGTTGAATGTTTTGTAGTTCCTGTTCTCCAGTGTTCCCTCCTGTGTTCCCACCTCCAGGTTTGGTTTAGCAACAGAAGGGCCAGATGGCGCAAGCAGGCAGGAGCCAATCAGCTGGCTGCCTTCAACCACCTGTTACCTGGAGGCTTCCCGCCCACAGGGATGCCCAGCCTCCCTACCTACCAGCTACCTGAATCCTCTTACCCTGGCGCTACCCTGTCACAGGGTGAGACATGCGCTGATGCACACACACACACACACACACACACACACATTCTGTTTTGGTTGTAAACATCTGGGTATATAGAAGTGTTTTCATTTAATCTAGGTAGCACTTGGCTACAAATATTTACTGTAAAGGGGGCTACATATGTAGAGCTTGTTAAATGGAAATTATATCATATAGCAGTGATGGGCCACGCAGGATCCATACAGCAAATCATTAAGCATACAGTTAAGCCTTTGTTAGTCTGTGACAGGAAAGCAGCCTGAGGCATTCACCGAGTTTGTTACCAATTACAAGGGCAGGATATTTCCAACCTACATAAAGCACATGAAAAACAGGGGTCACATGGGGTCAACTTGGTTTTACTGTGCTATTTTCAACTTGATGTTGTGTATGATTTGAGTCTGGGTTTTGTATTATATATATTTTTTCTCTGAGTGCAGTGTGATTGGTTGTGGTTGTCTACTGCTCACTTTTTAATCCACGCTGTGTTGTTCCTGTTGTTGGCTCAGATGGCAGCAGTACGTTGCATCGGCCCCAGCCCCTGCCTCCGTCCTCCATGCACCAGGGAGGACTCTCTGATGGCAGCTCTGCCTATGGCCTCTCGTCCAATCGCCACAGCTTCTCAAGCTATTCAGACACCTTCATGAGCCAATCAGCTGCCAGTAACCACATGAACCCAGTCAGCAACGGCCTCTCACCACAGGTCAGTTGAAGGGGATGGGCACATGTCAACCCAATATCCTCCCTGTCTCGCCTATTTGGATATTGATTTATACGCTAAGCTACATCAAGTAACGTTTAAAAAACAAATAGGCTGAAATAGACCTGGCATTACCATCAGACTATTTAAATGATTTAAATGAGCCAAGGTATAAATGATTTCTCCAACCTGTAATTACAGTTTTATCAACCACTACTGAATTAGAATAAGCAACTCAGTAATACTGTATGTCGATCCATGGTCTTTTATTTTAGCTTCTAAAGCTCTGGATTTTCATTGGCTCATTTAAATTGCTACAATTGTAAAACAATTGGATTAACATCAACAGATTAAAATTCATCTTGATAAAGGCACATCTGCTCCAAAACAGCAGTTCTCACTTTCCTGGGAAATGGAAATCCTACTGTGAACACAAGAAACACATGTGAACGAAATAATTAGCTAAAGCTTAGAAATGTAGACTCTTAATCTTCTACAAGTAATGACTCAGAGTTGGTTGGTTTACGTAGTTCCACTCATGTCGTACGACAGTGGTCTTCAGCTCCCAGCCTGGACTGTGCGTAGTGTCCCTCTGTAGGGGATACTGCTGGCCACGGCGCTACTGGACGAGTGGCCGTGAATGTGTGGGAGGCTGTGTGGGGGGCTACCCTGCTGCCCACCGTGGCCTCCTAACCCCTCCAGTCATGCTGCTTCCTTTCCGCTTGGCCCTCCAGTGAAAACGCTGTGGAGAATTAGACAGAGGAATTAGATGCGTTGCTGTCCTAATTGGGTTTTGACTCAATAGGAGGCATTAGATTTCTCTCTAACCGAGCAATGCTATTCTATCGAAGAAAATGCAATTGCTTCGCCCCTGCATGTGTGTGTGTGTGTGTGTGTGTGTGAGCGCATGTGTGCGTGTGAATGCAAGTACGTGTGTGTGTGTGTGTGTGTGGTGTGTTTCTGGAAAGCTGGGGATTCCATGTTATCCTCTGTGGGCACCTCCATTAATGAGCATTTAAAATGTGACTCTATGTAAGGGATGTAAGAGGTTGAGCCTTAAGTAGCACAGAATGGAAAATGATTTGTATTGATGCAAATTTTGTGTGAGGAGTGAATTATACACAATTACCCATCAATACTGGCCAGTCTTGCCCACCCTCACCAACAAGATGTGGTTAACAAGCAGAAAATAAGATTGAAATGGAGTGTAAAGAGTTGAAAATGAATTTCAATGCTGCATTTGTCCGCAATTACCCCCTCGTTCACACATGTTTTATTGGGAGTTTTTTCTTCTTCAAATATTTCTCAAAGCAGATTGGAAACATTCTTGGTATTACCCGTCTTTCTTCAGAGAAGAAAGAATTAAGGATTTTGGTGACAAAAAAGAGATTTTCTCTCCTGCTGGAGTGTCGGAGGATAACATGGAGGCTCACAGCGTGTTTGATTGTTAATCGTGGCACAGGGGCTTTAAGCGCTAATGCTCTCACTGCAAACCTGCAGAAAACACCAGGAACATGGACCACTTTTTTCATTAATGGCTCAGTACTTAACATAGGCTGACGACACAGCAGCTTCCTCTCTCTCTCTTCCCAGGCTGTGTGTTTGGATAATAACCGCTTCCTGTTTAGCCCTGGGGATTAGAGTTAACTGTAGGAACAGGATTTTCAATATTCAATAATTATAACAACTGTATCTCAAATAATTTGAATATTCAACCAGAATTATTCTATTTTTCTGTGTTAACTCTGTACAGAATGTGAGTTATTGTATCATAATTGTTATAATTGCTATTAGTTATTAGTGGTTATAATAATATTAATAAGACTGTATAGCCATGATACTTTAAAACGTGAAAACTGTCTAAGATATATAGAATGCAGTATAGCCATGTTGAATTCCCATTCTCACTGGGGGGAAATGGATGTTCTCTATAACAGGAATCCATTCTCACAGCCTCAATGTCCTGCTGCTGCAGTCATTGCTCGCACACACACACACACACACACACAACTCTGTCTATCTGTAGTTAAACTGACGTCATGTCGAATGTTTCATCTTTTATTAGTTTGTACATACTGTATGTTTTGACTCGCTGGTCTTCCCCACTTCCATATAATGGAAAAACCAATACAAATACACTCTCCATCTTGATGGAAATGAAAACGTTATATTGGGGTTTTTCAGACAGCATCTGTTTAGAGGAGATATGGCCGTGTGATGGTATGTGTGAGCTATTTTCTCTAGTGTCTGGTATTGATGGGCTACTTGTTACTGGTAAAGATTGACAAACATTTGGTAATTCCCAGTAAATTGGGCTGCGGTGGCCAACTGCCAAGTTTGTAATGGAATCCTGCTGTGCTCAGCATTGCCGACAGGTGCTCCCACCCATCCCAATCCCATAACCTTTCCAGACAGTGCACATTTTCCCATTACGGCCGCTGGAAAAGCCATCCGCACTGGTACTAGGGTTGTTGTCGTGTGGGATATAAGTTTGGCTGGTTTGAGGGAGACAGGCCGTCGGGGTGGGGTGGTGGGTTAAGCTGTGCTTGGCTGGTCTAGAGGTATGAAGGCACAGTGGCTGTGTTGGTCCTGTTTCATTTGTCACAGCAGGTGTTGGATAGAGGAAAGGCCAGGAGTATGAGGTCGAGGCAGGGAGCAGAAATATCAGCAGTGACTGAAAACGTATTATTGCTTTTTTGATGGAGAGAGTTTTGTGGCAATCATATGGAACTCTTCTGGGTTTGAAGAGCCAAGTGAATTTGTTTCGGAAACAAATAGTTGCCCAACTTTTAATGTCTCTTTACTTTTAGCTCTAAAACACCCTGAATGCCCTTGGTGACATAATTAAACACATTGTTACAAGTTATTTGATCAACTTTGCTTTTGTCTATGTAATCAAGTATGCCATACTGTGGTGAAAGCTTCAGCTGTGATTCCTTTTGCGGTGCCTGCAAGTAATTGGGTGAATAATGAAGACCAGATTGAAGAACTCATTGACAACAACTTAGCTTTGCGCATTTCCTGGTGTCTTTTTTTCAGAGAGATCTCTGCTCTGTATTCATTGAACACAGTGTAGTGCAAAAGCAATTCAACTCCACATTAGTTCTAACGAAATGTAGCATACAATGTGCTCAAAAGATTTTGAATAACAACATTAATTATCTGTTACCAATTTTAATGAGAGGTTGGTACACTTCATTCATCAAGCCTGCTGTCGCTGGTAACCACGTGACGTGTGAACCAGCACTGTGAAAGGAAGTGTAACCAAAGCTAAAGTAGTCGATATCCCCATATAAGGTCATAGGAAACTCCAAGGCCTCCATTAAGTCTTTCCAAATAAGCCTTTGAAGCGCTAACTGTTCTTGGGAGATGTGTTCTTTGGCAGCCGTTTGGGCTGAATTCCTTTATATTGCCTGACAGGGACACCTGCTGGGAGTTAGGAGAAAACTGCTGCTTATGAGGCTCCATCACTACAAGGAGAGTGTAGAGTTATGTTCTAACCTTACAAGGGAAGAAGCACTCTGGAATGAAATACACAAAGACACATTCCAAGGATAATGAAGTTAATTGGGAACATAAAGGATGTGATGTAAATTAAAGGAGGAAAATACTGCTTTCAATCAGTTTATCAATCACATTTAGTGATTGTTCATACCACAGCTTCAAAGCACATTTATGTACCTGCCTATCTCCTGTTTGGTCAAGTGGAAGTGATGCACATTGTAAAACAATATCTTCGTGGATATTATTTTGAGTTTCTTTTTTCATCCAAATGACAAAAGGAACTACAGGAAGACACAGTTTAAAGGTTCTGTGTTAAAACTCTCAGCAGTAACAAGAAAAATTGCATTCAGTTCAAATAATCATGGAAGTTAGCACTCCGATTTCCCTCTTCTAGAAGTGATGTGTGTTTTGGAACGAGGGGGACCATAGATGGAGTGTGTGTTGAGGGACTGTGTTGCTTTGAGAGTGGGATGGGCCTACACACACACACACACACACACCGGGGATCAGAGGCAGACAGAGCAGCTCTCACCCCTTCCTCCCTTTGATCCGTGTCCCCAGGCCTGCCTGGCTGCTCCGCACCACACCGCGCACGCTAACACCGCGCACGCTGACACCACGCTACGCTCGCCTCGCTAGCGACTTCCCACAACTGTCTGACAGAGATAAGCCAGGGGAGACTCCAAACCGCCGCTGCCGCTCTTCTCTTCCATTAGCGAGCACTGACGCTTCTTTAAAAACGGGATGAATTCTATTTAAGATGCCAACACTTGCCAAAAAGAGGGAGAGAGAGAGGGAAAATGGAGGGAACAATCTAAAAGCTCTGCCTCCCTCTCTGACTTCTACCAAGACATCTTGCACCTGAATACCAATGAGAGAGGGAGATTCATGTAGTCCCCCACATTATTAAAACTTGGGCATTAAGCCTCTCACTGGGCACCATGTCAGCTGGCAAGCTCCACTGACAACAAATCAAAGGGGATGAGCACATAGCCTGCATTCATAGCTCAGCCTCTCGCGGAGCAAGTGGGGGAATACATAGACGTTAATTAGAACTCCCATTAAAACAAATACTGTTTCGATTTGGCAAGTATAAAAAAAATATATAAGAGGCTTTCGAAAAAAAAAAAAAAAAAACTAGACCTGCTCTTGGCAGCTGCCAAGAAAATCAAGGGAGTGTGAATCATATCCACTGGCTATATGTTTTAGCATAGATTATTACTGCCTTTTTAAACACTTCCTAACACTGAGGGAAGGATTGCCAGTGTCACAGAAATATACATACAAACATTGGAATATTTCTGTACGTACAGGTTTCTCACTGTTTGTACAGTAGCTTTGTCTGAGATTGAATCATGTTTTAGGAGCTTTACAGGTTGTATTATGATGCGAAGGTCAAAGGTTTCCATAAACATGCTTGAACTCTCTTAATTAGTGGCTTCTTTGTGGTTGACTCCATTCCTGAGTTGTCTGTTGTTCAGCCCCATCCCCCCCGAGTGTAACCAATATGCTCTCTGACCTTTCATTTCAAAGAAATATATTTGGATGAGTTTGTTTTATTTTGGTAATTATTTTTCTCTTAGCAACCTTTCCCCTTCTTATTTCTGGCATCTCTTGCCAATAGTACATCTTCTCTTTCTCTCTCACTCTCTCTACCCCCCCCCTCCCCTCGGTCTGCTTCTGTCTTCCCCTGGAGAGGCAGCTCGTCTCCCTACGCCCAGATGAAAGGCTATGGCGGACAATAAAAATGCTATTTAAATGCAAGGGTGTTTGTGTGCTGGTGAGAGATATTTCCTGCAGAAAGTGAGCTGCTGCATCCTGATAAATAGTAAATATAAGGGAATGCGATTTACATTTATCTTGCAGAGGCAGCCAATATAAATTTCAGTAAATCCTAGAAGATGGGGATTTAAGTAGGAAATGACTGAGACCGATTCACATGCTGTGTGTCCCACGCAGACGAATGATGGAGAATAGTATTGCCTTTATTAAAGTATAGGCACACACATCGATCCTATCTTGAATACCAATTACACACTGGCATACACTGTGAAACATGCTCAAGACATTTATAGTCGAAAGATGTGTGTCATTATTTTCCCGCACAAATAATGTATTGGTTTTACTCTGTTTTACTTCATATGATGTCTTATAAATAACATTCATAATAATAATAAATATTACTACTTTTATTATTATTCAGTTGCATACTTTCCACTTGTTGGATCAAAAGTGTTTAGCAGTTGAAGTGAACTCTGGTGTGTGAGCCATGCACTGTGTGGTGAACTCTGGTGTGTGAGCCATACACTGTGTGGTGAACTCTGGTGTGTGAGCCATGTACCTTGTAGTGAACTCTGGTGTGTGAGCCATGCACTGTGTGGTGAACTCTGGTGTGTGAGCCATGCACGGTGTGGTGAACTCTGGTGTGTGAGCCATGCACCGCGTGGTGAACTCTGGTGTGTGAGCCATGCACTGTGTGGTGAACTCTGGTGTGTGAGCCATGTACCGTGTAGTGAACTCTGGTGTGTGAGCCATGTACCGTGTAGTGAACTCTGGTGTGTGAGCCATGTACCGTGTAGTGAACTCTGGTGTGTGAGCCATGTACCGTGTAGTGAACTCTGGTGTGTGAGCCATGCACTGTGTGGTGAACTCTGGTGTGTGAGCCATGCACGGTGTGGTGAACTCTGGTGTGTGAGCCAAACACTGTGTGGTGAACTCTGGTGTGTGAGCCATACACTGTGTGGTGAACTCTGGTGTGTGAGCCATGTACCGTGTAGTGAACTCTGGTGTGTGAGCCATGCACAGTGTGGTGAACTCTGGTGTGTGAGCCATGCACAGTGTGGTGAACTCTGGTGTGTGAGCCATGCACTGTGTGGTGAACTCTGGTGTGTGAGCCATGTACCGTGTGGTGAACTCTGGTGTGTGAGCCATGCACCGTGTGGTGAACTCTGGTGTGTGAGCCATGCACTGTGTGGTGAACTCTGGTGTGTGAGCCATGCACTGTGTGGTGAACTCTGGTGTGTGAGCCATGCACTGTGTGGTGAACTCTGGTGTGTGAGCCATGCACTGTGTGGTGAACTCTGGTGTGTGAGCCATGCACTGTGTGGTGAACTCTGGTGTGTGAGCCATGTACTGTGGTGGGTGTGGCACAGTCACCGTGGGGCTGCCCTGCTAGCTTGGCGTCTGGAGGTTGGGGATGTTTCCTATTAGTTCCAGATGCCACTCTGACAGGTGCATGGATGTGATTAATACTCTGTCTCTGGCGGTCTCTTTCACTCTTTCTCTCTCTCTTTTTGAGTTCCTCATTGGCACTCTATCCATGTAGGTCCTCTCCCTTCCCCCAGTCTGACCCTTCAGTGTAGGGTGGGAAGACAGACCTAATCCAACACATACTCTACAGTATCTTCCCACTGTGAATTAAAGCACAGTGTTTCATTTATCATTATTGTAATAACCTTCAGCTTTGAATCATATTCTTCCATGAAAGAAACTAAACCAGAATGAAGAATTGTGTTACTTAAGACATTTTGTAAATGTCAATACACAAATAAACATGCTTTTCTCTCTCTTTTTCTCTCTATTGCTCTCTCTCTCTCTCTTTCTCTCTCTCTCTGGTGGGGCAGTGAATGGAGAATGTGTAAGGTGGTTTGGTCCTCAGCTGGTTGTCTGGAGTTGCAGTCTCCAGCTGAGAGCTATTTCACTATTTATTTACATGTAATTATGGCTATGAGGTGCCGATATTAACACTGTCAAGAACAATTTGACCTGACATTTTTCACTAGGCCTGGCCCCTGCTGTTTTTAGCAAACAACCACACACATCCACCCCCCCACCCCCCGAACTCCCTGATCCGCCTGGCTTTCCTGTCTGAGCTGTTCCCTCACACACAGCCCTGCCTCACTGAAATCATTCTGCTCGAATCAGAAAATCTGCCGTTTAATTTGGCAGAGGCGGCGGTGCGAGGTGAGGAGAGTTGCACTGTGTGAGTGTGTGTGTGTGTGTCTGTGTTTGTATGTCTGTGTGTATTGGAGTGGGTTTCTCTTGTTCCTGGTGGCTGAATCCATCCCATAGTAACTCAAGCATATCACTAGCAGAGAATAGAGGATTGCTCCCCACACGTTCTCCAATTGCAGCCCAATAGACGGCATATTAACCTCTGTTTAGTGAGGGGCCCTGCACGCACTGTGGGACATTTAGGAGGGAGGGTGTTTGGGAGGGAGGGAGGGAGGGAGGGAAGAAAGGGGAGAGGGAGGTAGGCATTCTCTGGATAGTAGCAAGCAGCTGTGTACGACTGAATAGCATTAGAGAGGTGGAGAATGGGCTTTGAGAGGAAAACTATTAAAGCAATTGTTCTTAAATGTTATTAACTATTATGAAACAATGTGGAATCAGCATTTATTTCTGATAATATGGAATTTGTGGAAAGATTAGTATTACGTTGGGTTCTCCAATGTATAACCGTTTCATAAAACACTCAGTGTTTGTGGCTGAAAAGTGTTTGAGGGTGGAGAGAACTGCTGCAGGAAGGCTAACGTGTTGTGAGAAGTGACAGCTTGTTCCAATGCCCGCTAATCGTCCTCATCTGTGCCCAGCTTGTCAATGCCCAGATTCTGTCAGTGCCAATCAGGCACTTAATTGAACACAATTAACAGCCCCCCCACCCCCCCCCCCCGCCGCCTGCCATACACCCCACACGCTTCAAAAACCCATTTCTCCCTCTCTCTCTACTCTCTCCAGTGTCCCTCTCCCTTCTCCCTGCTCAGTGCCTCTTCGTCCCCTAGCGTTGGCGGCGGAAGACACTTTTCACTTTTGATTAACGTGCCGCGGCCAATTAACGCGCTGACACGCAGGCCAGGGCCCATCATCTGCTGCCTGCCATGAACACAGCCGTCTGCATCCTGGCTCCACGCTGCTCCCCTGCCGCTGTCGCCACCTCCACCACCTCCACCGTGACCAAAACGCTCTAATTCAATTTATGCAATCGCTGTTATTTTTAAATAGTCATTTTGTCTGCTCAGATGAGGGGCCCGCTGCCCGCTGGGCGGCCCCTCTCAGTCCCTCATGCGGGGAGGGAGCGGTGGACTCTGGGTCGAACTGGTCCTTTGACTCTTTAGAAAATGTCCTTGATCTTTTATTTTTATTTTCTGTCGAACGTAGAAGAAATTGCTTCTTTTGATTTGATTTGCCTGATTTGATTTTGTTCAACACGTAATCGCTGTACCCTGCTTTCTGGAAATTATTTGTGATACACAAGGTTTAAAATAGGGCGTCGCGTGATTTCAAATATACATTTGACCAGTTCTCGGAAATTATTCAAAAATATGACATTGATTTCATAATAATAATTTCACTAGTTAAAGATTTTCCCATTTGTTTGGTTAACTAATCAGCCCACATTGTATCCTCATACTGCTTGACCTATTATAGGCCAGTGAATACATTCATTCTCTGTAATCACACCCCCAGGACTGGCCTTGAAATATCGACCCAAATGTGGTGTCATCATCATTCCTGATCTGAAGTGATTCCCGGCTGAAGCCTGTATCAGACAGGCAGATCTGCCAAGGGGCCAGATGTTGCTCTGCACCCCTCAGATAACTTCCGGACATTTTGAGTGCTTATTTTCTCCTCTCTGGCCCTGTGACCTCTGTGGAACTTAAAGGTAGGTCTTGGGGGCATTCGATTTGGGCAGAACAGGGAGCTTTCGGTGACAGGGGAGCTAATCCAGTCTTGTGCAGATTAACAGGAGTGTTTGTGGAGTAGGGTGTGTTGGCGCGGGTGCTGGCGCCGAGAATGGAACACAGGGCTGTCCTATCTGCTCTCCAGGCAGGCTGGCCCTCAGGCCAATTCAGTCTTACAGGAGTCTTTGTACTTCCAAAAGCCTGTGTCTCACACTATAACTCTCTGTCTGTCTTCTCTCTCTTTCCCTGTTCCTAGCTTTATATCTACAGTATGTGCACTCTATTCTCTCTTTTGCTAATACTGTATCACAATTATTCAGATTTAAAAAACCTTCGCCTTGAAATATTTCAGTTAAGAAAATAACATTTAGCCTAGTGAACATAGCCTCCCATTGGTAGTGTGATGAGCAGAGAGCACAGGTGAACAGGTGCAGTCTATCTTGATGTGGTCATTAAAGGGTTAAAGGCCCAAAGCAGTCTGTTCTGATGTGGTCATTCGAGGGTTAAAGGCCCAGTGCACTTTGACCTAATGTGGTCATTCAAAGGTTAAAGGCCCAATGCAATCCATCCTGATGTGGTCATTCAAGGGTTAAAGGCACAGTGCCGTCTTTATAATTCTACACAATGTGTGTCTATTTTACTTCAGAACATAAATGTATCATTTATTTCTCTGAGCTTCCTTCGGCCTTGAAATATTTAAAATGTTTTTAAGATATTTACATACTGAGCCCTGATTGGATGTTTAGATGGTTCTACAGGTCTCCCGCTTCGAGGCTGATCAATTATAATCCAATCATATTTATTTGCCCAGAGTTCCGTCTTACCCCAACAGGCTGTTATCACATGATCTTTTTTCCAAACAGCTCTTACACACAAAAAGGCATATTATTTTCACAATTTCTGAGTTTTAATTAGATCACACAGTGTTGTACACTTACAAAATTGCAGGAAAATCACCTTTGGCCTGCGCTGGTCCTTTAAGGTGGGCTTAACACGTCTCATGACTGTGAATGCATAATGTAAACATTGTTTCGATGTTACACTTTAAATAGTTGAAATGAAGGGCAGTGAATAACATTGTGACTGAAACACATTACTTTGAATTAGTGACTTGAACGTCACTGTTAGCAAGTGTTACATGTATTAAGTCATGCAATGTTTTTCTGTCTTGTTGGAGCCTAAGAAAATATTGCCTTCCGCTTTTTCTGTCAGTCAACTTCCTTACAGCAAGTTACATTATTTTATTCTAGGAGCAAATCCAACAAAGAGCAAAGGCTCGTCAAACATTTAAGCAGACAAAAAAATATATAATTTGACTGTTAAGGAAATTAGCAGGGTATGAAAGAACCTCTTTTTGTGTCGCAAGTGCTCTATTTATTTATCTGAAAGGATGCACATTGTATCAATTTACAGTTCTCCATTCATTCTGCCGCAGGGCTGGAGGGCTCAGAAGTTGAGAGAATTAATTAGTTTTTTATTATTATTTATAAAGTAATCTATCTGCAGAGAGAGAGTCAGGAACGCCCTGGAGCAGTGTCCTTTAAACTGGTCCTGGCTCACATTATCTCCTACAACAGCACTAGCACAAAGTCAAACAACAAACGAACACTGGGCCACTGAGGACGCTGTGTGGAGAGAGAAAGGGAGGGACATGGAGGGAAAGGGGGAGGGAGGGGGAGGGAGGAGGGGGTGGTTGTAGAAGTGGAGGACTGTTCTGAAAGGGAGGGTTAGTGTGTGTGTGTATTGAGTGGTGTTGTTCTGGAGAAGAGCCTGTGTTACATCCTGCAGCTGATACTCCATATCAGCAATATCACCAACCTCATCAGATAATAAGGGGGAAGTGGTGAAATGGCATTGATTTTTATTTAGCTGTGTGAAAGCAGTAGGACATTTCAGATTGCTAATATGGACCCAGGCTCAATCCAAGAGCTTACCTGTTCCCCCTCCAGCATCAGCTAACCAAAATCACCCAGGGCATCTCAAGGATAGAACCTTCCAGAAAATGTGTCTTTTACAGTGGCAATCTTTACAATCTTGAGAAAAAATGCATTATAATATTGTCCAAGATAAGTGTCCATTGCTGTTGAAGAACTTGTGAAATGTATGAATAGTAATTAGGTTGATTTGAGGACAGACTCTGATTGTTCGCCATTTCATTAGAAAAATGGAAGCAATGTTATCAAGCTTTAATTAACTGATGACTAAATTGGGTCCACACCCTGAAGCTATCTGTTTTCCTGTCCACTAACTAGCCCTGCCCCACATTACATGCCAGTACTGTAGAGTGTGCGACAGCACAGCTTAGTACAGCCCAGCCCAACATAGTATAGCATAGCTTAGTACAGCACAGCATATTATAGCATACCATTGCACTGCTTAGTACAGCATAGTGTACTACAGCCTGGCATAGCACAGCATGGGATAGTACCACACAGCATAGTACAGCGTAGCATAGCACAGCACAGGATAGTACAACACAGTATAGTAGAGCTTAGCATAGTACAGCCAAGCATAGCACAGCACAGGATAGTACAACACAGCATAGTACAGCTCAGCATAGTACAACCTAGCATAGCAAAGCACAGGATAGTGCAACACAGCATAGTACAACACAACATAGTGCAGCCTAGCATAGCACAGCACAGGATAGTGCAACACAGCATAGTACAGCTCACCATAGTACAGCCTAGCATAGCACAGGATAGTACAAAACAGCATATTACAGCTCAGCATAGTACAGCCTAGTGCAGCTCAGGAGGGGATAGGGGTTGGACACTGAGCAGGACTGTTCTGCATCTTTGGTCCATATGGGGGGAACATCCCACATGTCCTGCAAGCAATGAGCCATGAATCTTCCTCTTATGGATACATGTCACATGTTCTGTCTGAATAGGTTGTGGGGCTGGTGGATGGTGGGGGATTCCATCCTGATAGAATTAACATGAGGAAATCACTAACCAGCCTTTATGTCTGATGTGCCTCAAGTCCTTCATATTTCCTCAGAGACTTTTTTGTAGAGTTTGATTAATTTGCAGAGTAAGATAAATGGACCCTATGCGGCGTGTGTGTCTGGCATTGCTGAGCAGTATTGCTGCATTTGCTGAAGAGGTTCTACAGTTGAAAAGGTTTGATTGACTGGTGCCATGTCCTTCTCTTTGGTTTTGTGGACCATAGCAACATCTCTGTCAATGGTTTTGGAACGTGTGAGTGAGTGAATGTGTATGTGTGTGTGTGTGTGTGTGTTGTGTGTGTGAGAGAAGGCAGATGTTAGGAAAACATTGTGATGTCAATGTTGTGTGTGTGCGTGTGTGTGTGTGTGTGTGTGTGAGAGAGAGAGTGTGCGTGTAACCACCTCCATGATGGGCTAATTGGTTTAGCAGCCAAAGGGCCAAAGGCCAGTCCAGCATAGCCAGATACAACGTGAACCTGATGTTGGAGAGGATGCTTCCATGCCGTAGAAGAGAAGCATGTGTGGGATAATTTCTTCCTTTCTCCCTCACCCTGCCCTCCTTAAAGGAAAATGCAAGTGTTATCGTGAAGCCAGAAGCTCAGTGGAAGCCTCCATCTGCAGAGTGTTGTGGTGGAGAGCTGTGCCTTTAGTCCAATGGAGACGACGGTGTCCACAGCACTCTTTCATTACCATCCTTATCGACATTGTGTTGATGTGTTGGAAATGGAAGGGGATGAATAATGATAGGTACCCTAGCCTTAACTCTGACCCATACTAGCAGTAGCCCCTTTGGTGAGGCTTGTAAAGCCTATTTCTGTGGGGATCTGATCTAAGGGGATCGTTTACTGCTTCCAACTCCATTACTATTCATGAGATGACTAGGCTAGGGGCTGGGGATTAGGGAGTCCCTCGGTGCTTGTTGTGGTGCATGCCTCAGGCCTCCTCGGGCCCCCAGACTGGGAAATCCAGGGGCTGTCTGGCACTGCTGGTGGCTCTATTATCACCCTGAGCCCCTTCTGTCCCTGCGCTGTCCCACAAAACTGAACCCAGTGGCACCACGTTTCCTTTCGTTCCCTCTCTCACACCATCTCCATCCCTCCCCCCATACATTTTTCCTGTTTGTTTGGTCCATTTTTAAAAATGTTTGTTTGGACCATTTTATTAAAGTTAAATGTGTTTTTTGGGAGCTACCTCTGGACAATTCTGTGGTGTAATATCTTCGGGTGCTTGTTGCATGTTCGTGGTGCATTTACTCAATCCCATCCATTAGTTGTTTAGGAAGAGGCCTCTTTAACTCCACCTCTGTCTCCCCATCTGTCCCGTCCAGGTGATGAGCATCCTGAGTAACCCCAACGCGGTCCCCTCTCAGTCCCAGCATGACTTCTCCATCTCCCCCCTCCATGGAAGCCTGGAATCCTCCAACCCCATCTCAGCCAGCTGCAGCCAGCGCTCTGACTCTATCAAGGGGGTGGACAGCCTGGCCTCCTCCCAGTCCTACTGCCCCCCCACCTACAGTGCCACCAGCTACAGTGTGGATCCTGTCACCGCCGGATACCAGTACAGCCAGTATGGACAGAGTAAGTACTGCATCTGAATTTGTGTGTGTGTGTGTGTGTGGGTGTGTATGTATAGTGGGATGTCAAATTAGAAATACATTAATCAAAGTAACAAAACTGTATGGAACGGCATTAACATAAATGTACATTTATATTGATGTATATTATCAGAAAATTACTATATCATGATGTTCATATATAAATATATATATATACAGTGGATATAAAAGGTATACACACCCCTATGCCAGGTTTTTGTGATGTAAAAGAACGAGAAAAAGATAAATCATGTCAGAACTTTTAATGTGACCTATAATGTGAACAATTCAATTGAAAAACAAACTGAAATCTTCAAGGGTGAAAAATTAAAAATAAAAACCTTACAATAACCTGGTTGCATAAGTGTGCACACCCTCTTATAACTGGGGGTGTGGCTGTGTTCAGAATTAACCAATCACATTAAAACTAAAGTGTTAAGTAGAAGTCATTACACACCTGCCATCCTTTAAAGTGACACTGATTAATCACAAATAAAGTTCAGCTCTTTTTCCTGACATTTTACCAGTTGCATCTCAGAGCAAAAGCCATGGTACAAAATAATTTCCAAACCATTTGATATACCATGGAACACAGTTAAGACTGAACACAGTCATCATCAAATGGAGAAAATATAGTGCAACAGAGACATTACCAAGAACTGGACAAAATTGATGAAAAGATGAGAGGAAAACTGGTCAGAGAGTCTTCCAAGAGGCCTACAGCAACATTAAAGGAACTGCAGGAATTTCTGGCAAGTACTGGCTGTGTGGTACATGTGACAACAATCTCCCGTATTCTTCATATGAAGAGCTATGGGGTAGGGTGGCAGCAAGACAGAAGCCTTAACTTACAAAGAAAAACATCCGGCTGAAGTTTGCACAAACAAACATCAAGTATCCCAAAAGCACGTAGGAAAATGTGTTATGATCTGATTAAACCAAGGTTTAACTTTTTGGCCAGAATTCCAAAAGGTATGTTTGGCGCAAAAACAACACTGCACAACACCCAAAGAACACCATACACACAGTGAAGCATGGTGGTGGCAGCATCATGCTTTGGGGCTGTTTTTCTTCATCTGGAACCGGGGCCTTAGTCAAGGTGGAGGGAATTTTGAACAGTTCCAAATACCAGGCAATTTTGGCACAAAACCTTCAGGCGTCCGTTAGAAAGCTGAAGATGAAGAGGAAGTTCACCTTTCAGCATGACAACGACCCAAAGCACACATCCAAATCCACAAAAGCATGGCTTCACCAGAAGAATATTAGCATTTTGGAATGGCCCAGACAGAGCCCAAACGTGAATCCAATTGAACATCTGTAGGGTGATCTGAAGAGGGCTGTGCACAGGAGATGCCCTTGCAATCTGACAGATTTGGAGAGCTTTTGCAGAGAAGAGTGGGCAAATATTGTCACCTCAAGATGTGCCATGCTAATAGACTCCTACCCAAAAAGACTGAGTGCTGTAATAAAATCAAAAGGGGCTTCAACAACGTAATTATCCCCCCTCAAAGATTTCAGTTTTTTTTTCAATTGAATTGTTCAAGTTATCGGTCACATATATAGGTGGAAACATTTCTGACATATGACTTATCTTTGTCTCATTCTTTTACATCACAAGAACCTGACATTTTAGGGGTGTGTAGACTTTTTATATCCACTGTGTATACATATATATATATATATATATATATATATATATTTGACATTTATATATAATCACTCTATCATGATGTCACAATGTTCCAAACTGGACATACAACTATCCAAAGCGGCAGAATTATGTGAAAATGCTTTTTTTCACATATTACGCAACAATTTCACTAATATAAAATCAAATATATTCCTGATCTAGAAGAAAATGAAAAGCAACTGGTAGTGGGCAGGATTTATTTGTCTGTGTCATCATAAACAAATTCTAGGTGTTCAATACAAAGGCTATTCCCCAACGAGCATTAACTTCTGCAGAAGAAGTTCATAATGTTAATGTCATAGATGATGACCTAGGAGTAACCCATAGCCATTCTGTTTTGTGCAGTGGTATTTACCTTCGGCTGAAAACTGTGTGGAAAATTGCAACCTCTTCTCTTCTGATGAAAAGAAGAGGTTGCAATTTAATGTTGATGCTTTGTAAACAAATATATTTAAAAAATGTTTTTTTTGTATTTATTCATGACATTTCAAGTTTTCAAATCCAATTAAGCGTTTTACCATTGTTGTTCTGCTAAAGGTGTGTTTAATCACAGTTCCAGTAAACAATTCCACACTATTGAGAAACAGTATAAATAGGAAATGTTTTGAGGAAATGGTACCTACCACCTCCATCACCATCTCCCAGGCCGAGCTGCCCCCTAACCTTTGACCCCCGCTCTGTCAGAGCAGACACGTGCTCCTGATAAAGGTCTCTGAGTCCCCTCCGGTGCTGACTGGCTTAGTCACACCCCACTCTGCTCCGCTTGGCTGGGAACCAAGGGAGGGCCTCTTCAAAGGGAGAAACACACCCTGAGGGGCCACCCTGTCCTCCTGGCCACCTCTTTCTGTCCCTCACACACACACACACACACCTCGGGACAGGAAACAGTCTGATCTATTAGATTAGCATAATTATTGACTGATGCAGTCACAACCCTTCATCAGTGTTAAACTGAAGCACACTTCCCTAGCTAACCTCCGCTTGGTTCTGTTTGTACACCATTGAATGTTTGTTTAGGTGGGTGTGTGTGTGTGTGTGTGCGTGCGTGCGTGACAGTAGTGTTATCACCAGCCAGCTTGCAGAGGGAAGCAGCGAGAGAGTGATGTCGGTGTGGATGTGATCTGATGTGTGTTAATTAAGACAGTGATTGAGCACAGTGGCTGGCTAATGAGTGGAGGACAGAAGAGAAGGCTGCTGTCTGCTGATGAAAATGATTGGTGATGGGAAGTGTGGAGGGCATGAAATCACAGATGCCAAGTGTAATGAAGACTGGCAGAACCAACACATACTAGGACCATGCTGAGTGACAGCGTGGAGACACAGCGAGCTAGCACATGCCCCGTGCCAAGTCAATGCCAACCTCAGACAGGGCATGGGAGAGATTGTTTAGCTTTCAGATTATTTCTCATTCTACTCCACTTGGTTCTGCCATAACTCATTTTGAACAGAGTCACACAGAGAAATGAAATGGCATTGAACAAGGTCAGAAAAGGGCGTGTCTTAAGAGTGGGCCGTCTGCCGTGCGTGCATGCGTGTGTGCGCATATATGTACATGTGTTTGTGTATTTAGCATACATCCATATTCATGTTCATCCCTCACATTTTCACGTGTTTCCGTGTGTTTCGGTTCTCTCCAGCTGCGGTGGATTACCTGGCCAAGAATGTGAGTCTGTCCACCCAGAGGAGGATGAAGCTGGGAGATCACTCTGCTGTCCTGGGACTACTGCAGGTGGAGACGGGACAGGCCTACTGAAACGCCCTAGCAACCGCCTGGCTCCACCCAGTCTAAGCTAACATACGCCACCCTGCCGCCCTCTGCAGCAGGACACACCCACCCAGCAGGCTGTCAGGACGTGTTTGTGTGTGTGAGAATGTCTTTTAGGCTCCTGACTGTGAGAGGACTGGTCATAAGAACCGCCTTTCCGTCGACGCCCACCGGGTGGTCTCGCCCTCACCCGCAGGCTCCTTACTTTGGCTCGGCCCCTCCCCTGTGCCCTCCTCACCCCTGATTGGCTCTGCTCGGACGACCTAGAGACGATGTCCCCAATCCGCATGGAGTACACGCCCTCATGCTGCCGGCTGCATTCCAGTCCAGAACACACTCGGAGACACTTCCACATGTACTTTGACCTTGTTGTTTCTAGTAGTTCACCAAGACCAAGTGTCATTCAAATGACAGTCACCCTTGTTATTTTGATTGATATTGTTAATATTATCATTGCTGTTCTGATTAAGATGTATATCATCGTTTTTTTATTGTTCCTTCAAAGTCTTTTTGTGTGATGCTGGGTGTGTGTGTTGGCCCAGTCAGAAAGACAAGCTGATTGTTTTCCAGGCTGCTGTTGCTCCTTCTGTTCCCTGAGCTCTAATGTTGGTGAGCAATTTGACCTTCCCGCGTTCATGTTCAACTTGACATTCCTAAAGAACTTGGCCACTCAGTAGGATGTCTGGCTGGGCGGATTCTACTGGGAATTAGCAGCGCTTTGGCGGCCAATGGCTTCCCCCCACCAACATCCATCCCATCTTTAGCTGTACTCCACGGGGAGGAGGTCATTGTTTGTAAAAACAGGATTGGGGAAATTAATGTATTTTGTTTAGAAATGTAGTCCTTGCCAAGAAGGACTAAACCCACTACCCAGCAACCCTGTCTGCACAGAGCTCTGTGTGACTTTAGGTCGAGGAGATTTAAGAGCACAGACCTAGTGGCAAAGCTAATTCAAAATGACCCTTCTCATTACATGTTTCTTTTGTTGTTCTTAGATTAATTAGGACATTTTTTAAAGGCACATGTAGCTGTTTACAACTTTGCTTTGGACCAAGTTGGCATTCCTCTGAAACATTCCTTCGGCATGGCTGACTGATGCAGACACATTCCTGTTCTGCCCGTGATGAGATTGAGAATACACATGCTGTGCCATTCACATGCACTTTGGCAAATCAAATAATCCAGTAATTTTTGAAAGGGCACAGGTAACGGCCCCCTCTCTGGCTCCACTGGACATTCAACTTCTGCGCTGACCGACACACTCACAGAAATGTAAAAAAAAAAAAAAAACATTTTTTTTAAGAATAGCTGATATGAAACATTTGTGTAGCACTCATAGTTGACCTTTGACACAATGAATTGGGTTGAATCCTAACATGAAATGGGTGAACGTTGACTCATCCTGGACACCATTGACATCCTTCTATGAGTTATATTCGCATATTTCAAGTGAGGATTAAACCCTTAGTCGCTTATAAATGGAAAATGTACAGTAGCCGGAGCAGATTGTGTATTGTTTGTTTATAAAGAGTATGTTTTATACTAAAACAAAAACAATGTTCAGTGGTAGTTAAGCAAGGGATTTACGGAAGTCAATGTATCTTTTAGTTTTCTGACTGGTTTCTTTATGTTTGTTGTTATAATTCATTTTCTTTAAATGCAGTGTTTTGCGTCCAGCCAAGTAGGGAATTATGTATATTAAATTAGAAGACAATTTCATTATACATCCTCAAATTAATAATTGAATAAAAAAGGTAAAAACTCAACTAGTTCGGTTGCGAGAGATGGACCAATGCATTTTGATGGTGACAAGATGTAACCTATTACTCCACACCTACAAGTGCAACCCAAAGTACTGAAAAGTGTATTCCTGCACTTGACTCATGATCTAAGTGCAGACCTTACAGTTGACCATGAAAATGTATCTGACCTTTAACCTCTCAGTATGAATCAATGTCCAGGGGTTCAGCAGTACAGCTTTGATACCACTGACGGATGGGGACCTGTCTTTTTTTTTAGAAAAGGGACGGACCCCAATGTTCTCTGGCTATGTGTATCTAGAGTAATGATAACTGAACGACTGAATACCGGCTGGCAGTCTCTGTTTAATAAAGACCCATTATTGTGTATATTAAAAAAATGACATTTAAAAAAAATCAAGTGCATCAAATCCATTTCTAAAACTGTGTTAATGGACATTTGGATATTCAAAACATTACTGTATGACTCCTATCCCCTACCCACCCACCTTCTGACCTCTAACCTGTTTACTTGCTTTATGGCATCTGTGTTTTGCTTTTTTGTGTTTTCCCTTTCTGTTCTGCATGTATGTATATAACCATGGTATAATTTATTCTGCTGTATGAAGTATTAGACTAGTGGGAACTTGTATTGGTATTTACTACCTTGAGCCTGTTGGTGTGATTACTGTAACACTGGCCTAACTGTTATCAATTAAAGCTCTAAAACAGCCTGTTGGTGTGATTACTGTAACACTGGCCTAACTGTTATAAATTAAAGCTCGAAATCAGCCTGTTGGTGTGATTCTTGTAACACTGGCCTAACTGTTATCAATTAAAGCTCTAAAACCTGCCTGTTGGTGTGATTACTGTAACACTGGCCTAACTGTTATCAATTAAATCTCTAAAACCGATCCAGCCAAATGTATTTTTTTTATGTTTCAAATCAGTTTACATGGTTTTAAAATAAATTTGTAATTCTTATGGAATATAGGAAATCCAGCCCAATAAATTGGGTATTAAGCAGGCCTGTGATGATTCATCCGAACTTCTCACTTCTCTCTGGAATGTTGTTTGGGCCATTGCATGTTAAAATTATCACGTTAATAACATTATTATACAGGTTAAATAAACCTATTTGATGTGTCAAATAAGAAATAGATAAAAAGAAATGTTGTAGACAATGACCAGCAACTGCAGTCATTTTAGATTTTCTTATCAATGATTTTTGATTTGACTATATTCACTTGTTCTAGTGAAACAGTTGAACATGAAAGTGACTTTGTATTTAGATGACAGACTAAACAGGTTAGCCTACTAGCCCTGTTGTTCAAAGCAAATGTTAAAACATGACCCACAACAAAACGGTCTTATAAGTTTGGAGCATTCAAATAATTAACCCTGGCTAGTTATCAAACTGAAACAGATATCTTTTTGATATACACTACCATTCAAAAGTTTGGGGTTTCTTAAAAAATATCCTTGTTTTCCGAGACATAAATAAGAAATATAGTCACTGACAAGGTTAGAAATAATGATTTTTAATTGAAATAATAATTGTATCCTTAAATCCTTGCTTCATCAAAGAATCCTCCTTATACAGCAATTACAGCCCTTCAGACCTTTGGCATTGTAGTTGTCAATTTGTTGAGGTATTCTAAAGAGATTTCACACCATACTTTTTGAAGCACCTCCCACAAGTTGGATTGGCTTGATGGGTACTTACTCCCACAACAGCTCAATAGGGTTGAGATCCGGTGACTGTGCTGGCCACTCCATTATTACAGAAATACTAGCTGACTGTTTCTTCCCTAAATAGTTAGGGAAGGTCAGAGCTGTGCTTTGGGTCATTGTCTTGATGTAAGAATAAATTGGCTCCAATCAAACATCGTCCAATGGGTATTGCATGGTTTTGAAAAATTGAGTGATAGCCTTGCTTCTTCAAAATCCCTTTTACTGTGTCCAAATCTCCCACTTTACCACCCCAAAGCACCCCCACACCATCACATTGCCTCCACCAGGCTTGACAGATGGCATCAAGAACTCCAACAACATATTTCATTTAGTCTGCATCTCACAAATGATCTGAACATCTCAAGCTTAGATATGACTGTCCATAACAGTTTTTGTCACCCCTTGACTGTTGATGTTGAGACTGGTGTTCTACGGGTACTATTTAATAATACTGCCAGTTGAGGATCTGTGAGGCGTCTGTTTCCCAAACTAGACACTAATGTATTTGTCCTCTTGCTCAGTTGTGCACCGGGGCCTCCCACTGCTCTTTTTATTTTGGTTGGAGACAGTTTGTGCTGTGTGAGATCTTCAGTTTCTTGGCATTTTCTTGCATGGAATAGCCTTCATTTCTCAGAACAAGAATAGACTGATGAATATCAGAAGAAAGTTCTTTGTTTTTGGCCATTTTGAGCCTGTAAACGAACACACAAACGCTGATGCAGAAGATACTGAACTGGTCTAAAGAAGGACAGTTATATTGCTTCTTTAATCAGCACAACAGTTTTTAGCTGTGCTAACATTATCACATAAGGGTTTTCTAATGATCAATTAGCCTTTTAAAATGATAAACTTGGATTAGCAAACACAAAATGTGACCCCAAACCTTAGAACAGTAGTTTATATATGTTGATACATATACAGTTACGTCTGGAAAGAATTGGACACTGACACAAGTTTTGTTGTATTGGCAGTTTACCAAAATCTATTAAAAATCTATTCAAATTACAGTTATATAATGAATATGGGCAGTCTCTCAGCTTTAACTTCAGGGTATTTACATCCACATTGGAGGAAGGGTTTAGGACTTACAGCTATTTAACATATAGCCCCCTGTTTTTCAAGGGACCAAAAGTAATTGGACAATTGACTCAAAGCTGTTTTTTGGACAGGTGAGGGCTGTTCCTTCATTATTTCTTCATCAATCAAGCAGGTAAAAGGTTTGGAGTTGATTCCAGGTGTGGCATTCACATTTGGAAGCAGTTGCTTTGAACCCACAGCATGCAGTTAAACAAGCACTCAATGCAAGTGAAACTTCACAAGAGCAAATACAGAGAGTTCACAACAAGTTGCCAACCATTCATAAGCCTCAAGAATAGAACGGCCAGATTAGACATCTAAAATAGCCAGCCCTTTTCTGGAACAGCATTCTTTGAAAGATTAAACTAAGGTGAACCTGTACCAGAATGATGGGAAGAAAAATGTATGGAGAAGGCTTGGAACAGCTCGTAATCCGAAGCATATCACATCATCTATAAAACATGGTGGAGGCAATGTGATAGCACGACCATGCATGGTTTCCAGTGGCACTGGGTCACTAATGTTTATTGATGATGTGACAGAAGACAGAAGCAGCCGGATTAATTCAGAAGTGTATAGGGATATACACTCACCTAAAGGATTATTAGGAACACCTGTTCAATTTCTCATTAATGCAATTATCTAATCAACCAATCACATGGCAGTTGCTTCAATGCATTTATGGGTGTGGTCCTGGTCAAGACAATCTCCTGAACTCCAAACTGAATGTCAGAATGGGAAAGAAAGGTGATTTAAGCCATTTTGAGCGTGGCATAGTTGTTGGTGCCAGACGGGCCGGTCTGAGTATTTCACAATCTGCTCAGTTACTGGGTTTTTCACGCACAACCATTTCTAGGGTTTACGAAGAATGGTGCGAAAAGGGAAAAACATCCAGTATGCGGCAGTCCTGTGGGCGAAAATGCCTTGTTGATGCCAGAGGTCAGAGGAGAATGGGCCGACTGATTCAAGCTGATAGAAGAGCAACTTTGACTGAAATAACCACTCGTTACATCCGAGGTATGCAGCAAAGCATTTGTGAAGCCACAACACGCACAACCTTGAGGCGGATGGGCTACAACAGCAGAAGACCCCACCGGGTACCACTCATCTCCACTACAAATAGGAAAAAGAGGCTACAATTTGCACGAGCTCACCAAAATTGGACAGTTGAAGACTGGAAGAATGTTGCCTGGTCTGATGAGTCTCGATTTCTGTTGAGACATTCAGATGGTAGAGTCAGAATTTGGCGTAAACAGAATGAGAACATGGATCCATCATGCCTTGTTACCACTGTGCAGGCTGCTGGTGGTGGTGTAATGGTGTGGGGGATGTTTTCTTGGCCCACTTTAGGCCCCTTACTGCCAATTGGGCATCGTTTAAATGCCACGGCCTACCTGAGCATTGTTTCTGACCATGTCCATCCCTTTATGACCACCATGTACCCATCCTCTGATGGCTACTTCCAGCAGGATAATGCACCATGTCACAAAGCTCAAATCATTTCAAATTGGTTTCTTGAACATGACAATGAGTTCACTGTACTGAAATAGCCCCCACAGTCACCAGATCTCAACCCAATAGAGCATCTTTGGGATGTGCTGGAACGGGAGCTTTGTGCTCTGGATGTGCATCCCACAAATCTCCATCAACTGCAAGATGCTACCCAATCAATATGGGCCAACATTTCTAAAGAATGCTTTCAGCACCTTGTTGAATCAATGCCACATAGAATTAAGGCAGTTCTGAAGGCGAAAGGGGGTCAAACACAGTATTAGTATGGTGTTCCTAATAATCCTTTAGTTGAGTGTATTGTCTTCCCAGATTCAGACAAATTCAATGAAGTTGACTGGACAGCGCTTCACTTTACAGATGGACAATGACCCAAAACATACTGTGAAAGCAACCCAATAGTTTTTTAAGGCAAAGAAGTGAAAGATAGTGCAATGCTGAGTCAATCACCTGATCAGCATGCATTTTACTTGCTTAAGACAAAACTTAAGGTAGAAAGAACCATGAACAAACAACAACCAAAGACAGCTACAGTAAAGGCCTGGAAAAGTATCCTAAAGGAGGAAACTCAGCATTTGGTAATGTCAATCCATTCCAGACTTCAAACAGTTATTGCCTGCAAAGGATTCTCGACAAAGTATTAAAAATGAAAATGTTATTTATGATTGTGTAAATTTGTCCAGTAACATTTGAGCCCCTGAGATAAGGGGACTGTGCTTGAAAATGGTTGCAATTCCTAAACGTTTCATATCATATTTTTGTTCAACCCCCAGCTGAAAGTCTGCACTTCAATTGCATCTTGGTAGTTTCATTTCAAATTCACTGTGGTGGCATACAGAGCCATAATTATAAAATTAGTGTCAGTGTCCAAATATTTCGGGACCTGACTGTACATATAGTGGATAGAAAAAATCTACACACCCCTGGTTGCACACTTTTGCAACCAGGTTATTGTAAGGTTTTTATTTTTCATTTTTCCCTCAGTTTGTTTTTCAATTGAATTGTTCACATTATAGATCACATTAAAAGTGCAAAAAGTTCTGACATGATTTATCTTTGTCTCATTCTTTTACATCACAAAAACCTGCCATTTTAACAGGGGCGTGTAGACTTTTTATATCCATTGTAGCTGGGCACAGTAAATAAAAAAGTTAACTTCGATAACCATTAAACGGAAGTCAGTGATAAGCATTTACAATAATCTTTATTGTAAAAAATGTTTTTTTTCATTGGATTCCTGAAGTGAAATTACATTTAATTTTTTCTTTTCAGTCAAGGCGTGGCAACAAAAAGTGAAGCTGAAGTTACTCCAATTTTGGAAGGTCTCACCCCAGCATAACAATGAATAACTCATCCATTTCACAGATAATAGAGAGCCATTCCGATGATGTTTACAGTACAACACATGAATAGCTGCTTGCAAGTAATACGAGGGTTCCCAAATGTGTTTTTCACTCTTAACCTTCATTCTGAATCCTTGAGGCTAGCGCGCAATCTTCCTGCAGAGAAATATATTTTTTAGTTTGAATATAGCATCTAGATATTCAGCACAGCAAGCATTGAATTTGGTCTCTTTCCCCACTCTGGACTGAAGCAGAAATTGTCTTAGACTGTAAAAGTATATTTATGAAGATTTTGTGTTAGCGGAATGTTAAATGACAGAAGTTAAATGTAAAGGAACTTAATTAGTCTGATAATAGGTTTCACAGTAAATTTAAATGTTAAACCTTTAACAAAAATGTTAACTTCTTTTATAAATCATTAACAGATTAACAGTTTGCTGCCCAGCTGTAGAGGCGTTGCTAGGATCACAATACATTCGGGGCTTAGACCCCCCCCATGAAAATGTTTAAGTAAATGCTAGTTGCCTACACTTATACATTGTCAATCAGACATCAACTCTTTACATTGCTAAAATCATATGCTATGTACAAAACAGCAGGTAAAGGCATGCCTTGAAAATACTTGGTACTTAGCCCCCTTCACCAACTTGAGCATGTAGCTTCAAATGAGTCAGTGGCACTCTCACGTCCAGACTCATCTGCTCCTAATGTTTCTACTGCTACAGGAGACACCTTGTCATATCCATAGCCACCAGAGATGCCAACAATGACCAGCCCTGCAACCCGTGCGCTCTCTCTCTTTCTCTCAGGGGGCTTACAAAATGCACACGTGCCAAGTAGTGCAAAGTAGATCTGTTACTTGAATGAAAAACAGAGGACGTACAGAGGACTTGAATGAAAAACAGAGGATGTAATCAATTACATCATATTCTTTTTTGAGGGCTTTAATGCATGATCAGGCGTTCACGAATGGCTAATAAGCTGTTTAAATGGCCAGTGGCAAATGCCATACAGTTCATAGATGCTATTTGTGGGGGAGGCAAACTAAATAAGAAACGTTAGTCAGTTTAGCACAATGTTTAATGGTGTCTAGCGAAATATTCAAACTTTGTGTGATGTTAATGGGTGTCAAAATCATCTAATGTGGAGATGCTATACCGACACTAGATAGGCGTGCAGTTCCGTGGTGTAGTGGCTAAAGACAGGCTGAATCCAACGTGGGCAACAACATTCATCACTTTCAATTGCGGGCCTGCTGAACTAGACTTGCCCGGTTCCTTTTCTGGTTTATTACCCTTTTTTACTCATCTTTATGAGGGGTGCCAATAATTGTAGCACCATGTTGTGTTCCAACATGAAATCAAAACAGATGTAATCAGGAGTTTTTGCCAGTTATCAGCACAAATAAAGAAAGAAAATTTGTAAATTATTTCTAAATACAAAAAAGAAAATATTGTGTAAGGATTCACTCACTTCAGTAAATTTTAGGTAGAAACACCTTTGACAGCAGTTACAGCCATGAGTTTATATGGATGAGTCCCTAAAACCTTTGCACATTTGGACAAAACAATTCATGTTCATACTTCTTTGCAAAATTGCTCAAACTCTGTTAAGATGGATGGAGACCTTTGGTGCTTTTGGGTCTTTTTGCGTATCCTTAATTGATTTGAGGTTCCGGTTTTGACTGGGCCATTCCAGAACATTAATCTTTTTGTTTTTTGGCTGTATATTTGGGGTCATCATCACACTGGAAGATGAATCTTCCCAGGTCTCTTGCAGACATCAGCAGGTTTTCTTCGAGGTTTTCTCTGTACTTTGCTGCATCCATTTTGCCCATTTTCTCCTCAAACATTCCTGGCACTGACACAGAGAAGCTGCTACCACCATGATTCACAGTAGGGATGGTGTTCTCAGGATGATGTGCGGTGGTATGTTTGCCTAGCACTTAGGGTTGAAGCCAAAAAGCCTAAACAGACCATAGAATCCTCTTCCACTTGGTGTCAGAGTCTTCCACAGGCCTTCTGCCAAACTCTCTGCAAACATTAGATTTCATATTAGTTTTGTTCAACAATGGCTTTCTTTGTGCCACACCCCCTGAAAGGCCACATTTTTTAAGCACGGGGGTTATTGTTGCAGTGTGCAGAGTGTAAAACTGAGTCTTTAGACTTGCCTCAGAGCCCTTGATGGGCTCTGTGACTAGTGCCCTTTTTGCCCGGATACTCAGTTTTTGTGGACGGCCTATTCCAGACAGATTCAAAGTTGTGCCATATTCTCTCTATTTGTTAATAATGTCCTCTACTGTGCTCTGGGGGGTATTAATGCCTTGCAAATGATTGTATGTGCTACCTCTGATTGGTGCTTTTGATTAAACTTATCCCAGATTTGCTTCGAATTTCCTTTGTCTTGGTTATGTTGTTTTTGTTAGGAACTGTATTTACAACTGTGGAACCTGCCAGAGACAGGTGTATTTAACCTGAATGTAAATCACCTTAAATGTACAAGGGGTGGACTCCAACTCACTTCTAAATACAGTTGGTTGATCACAGCTCATTCAGTTGAGTCAAAGCAAAGGTGGTGAATTCTTGTGCAATAAATAACAATTTGCTCTTTAGTTTTTTGTTGAGTGGTAATGATTCTGATTAAATCCATTTAAATTTTGTGTTGTAACACAATTAAATGGGGAAACATCCAAGGGGGATGAATAATTTTGAGAACCACTGTATTTTCAACAATTAGAAGCATTGGGGTACAGAATTATAAATTCTTCAACTTGGTACCTACCAGCGACCCTTCAGTTACTGGCTCAATACTGCTGACCACCAGCCTACGCTGCCACCCCTGTGTCTGTCTGTCTGTCTATCTCCTAGCCTATCTGCATGTTTGTCCGTGTAGCTTTCTGATCATCTTTCCACCTGCCATCTGTCTGGGACTGGCTGGGCCTTTTTTCTGGAATGGTCTTTTTTCTCTTAAGAATTGCACTGTCACAACTAATGGTTGGTAGGTTAAAAGCCATCCAGGGTGGCATTCCGACTTAGTTGTGTGGTAAATTACAATCTCGTGTAGCCACTGTTGAACGACATGCAGAAAACACATTAAATGAAATAAATATTTTGAAACACTTGCATATTTCCCCAATCAGTCAACTTAATGTTTTATTATATTTATTGAGACAAAGTCAGAAATCACTGAGAATATATTTTTTGACTCCAGGATCAAACCCTTATTTTAGAAGGGCTATATGTTGACTAGATTTGGCAGTGCCTCCACTAGACAAAATTATGTTATACTGTATAATGGATGTAATATCAGGCTGGGATTCATTGAAACCCACCATAATGTTTATGCAGTGTCTTCCACTATTCATCCTGTGCCCACAGACATCTTATTCTGAAGTAAAAGAGAACCTATGAAGCGGGTCACCCTGGTAGTTGGTGTAGCTTTTTATACAGTACACAGGACCAGAGTTAATTTAGCCAATAATAAAAGATATACAGTGAAACACTGCAATGCACGCTTTATGGAATTTAGCCCTAAATTGCTAATTAAATATGCATGATATCTTTTTCAAAATACAACATTAAGGATAAATCATCTACTCATGGCTACTTAGATAGACATAAATGATTACATTTTGTTTGTGATTATTTTTTGTATTTTTTATTTCTCATACAGTATTTTATTAAAACACAATCATTGGCTTTCTGTGGTCATTATATTGAGTAGGCATCTTGTGCATTTAATGAAAAAACATGATTTTCTCTATTGTCACCAAGTTAAAATACATAGGAAATAAAAAATAAAAAACATTATTCCATTGTTATTTAAACACAAAAGTGAGTAAATAATGATTTAGAAATTTGTCTCAAAAACCTCTTTGAATACAACAAACAAAAATATATTTTAACACAACAAAACATTCCTCAAAAGTAAGATTTGCAGTTGATTGTTTTGGTCTAATATAGGAAATGTACAAGTCTATCTGATAGGAGAAATCGAAAGACTTGATGAAGTTAATGAAATTAATTAACTAGTAATTCGGGAAATGCATGTTAAGGTGTTAAACTGTTTATTGAATTTATTTTTTTAAAAATATATAAAAATAGTTGTAAAAAAATTTCCAAAGAACTGACACAGAGTTGTCTGTCATCCAGTATTAGATATATGCCACTGGATCTTAGTGGTTTTATGTTTTCATGATCTTTACTCAGTGTGTTTCTCACGGTTAACTCTATCCCTCTGAAATGTGTGTTCTGGTTGTCCCCTATGGTCTCATATTTGTTCATGAAGTCCCAGCCTTGGACCGTGGTTTTTTCTGGGCTGCTGTCAGTCAAATCAGGACAAGGGCCGAGGTGGCAGCCCCAGCCAGCGGTGTGTGGGAGAAGCTTTGTGACACTTCACTCTCCTCCTTTGATCCCCTAATTGATTGACTACAGGAGAGGAGGATAAACAGAGCCCACAAGAGCCGATTCCTCTCGCCTCTCTGGAATGGTTTAGATAATGTGCAGAGGGCCTGTCTATATAGCTCTCCTATTCGGACGTATGGCCATTGAAGGTGGTTGAGCGGTGTGCCACGGTGGCTTACCTCTGGGCTGTGTCAGTCAGTCAGTCCCCGGGCCAGGGCTTGGGGCTTGTGTCCTGCCCGGTGCAGAGCTACGTGGCTGCTGGAGGTAATGGGTTTGTTAGATCACAGGGATGGAAATGAAACTCTTGAGCCTCAGAGTGGAGAGAGGAGACCATGGACCCTATCACTCAGGAGGCAGCAGGGGTGGGATGGAGAAGTCACTGCTAGAGTACAGGCCAGCCCGCAAAACACTTCCAGAGCCACAGACGCAGTGATTTGGATCTAATTTAGGACCTTGGCCATGCTGTAATGTAAAAGTTGCTACTGAAGAACGAGCGGTTGAAAGGGGTGGAGAATGAGACGGGAAGGAGACAACCAGAGGGAGTTCTCCGTCATGAGGAAACCGTCTGCCTGTAATAAGTGAGGAAAGTATAGAAAGTATATGGGACAAAAATAAAAAATAATCATCAAAACACTATATTAATATGGTAATAAGATTTTGGGCTGCATTTAAAGAAATCAAAACTCCATAATGATAGAGGATTAATCTGGAATATGATAATAGTATTCTAATAGTATTCTCAGCGAGGGTTCAAAGCCTTGTGTAGGTACATGCTGAGGAATGATTAAGACAGGCTTTAGGAAGACTGGGTTTTATTCTTTGAGCTTATGTGTCACAGGGACTAAAAAAGCTCCCAGCTGTCACCATGAAAGCACTTACAGTATAATAATCCCCCAAATCCTGTAATTATTCCAGCATTGGCCATGTACCTGAGCCATAGCTTTCTGCTTGTCACCTCTAGGATCCCAAATGCACGCACGCACACACACACACACGCACGCACACACACCCGCACACACATGCACATACATGCACATACACATGCATACATACATGCATTCACACACACACAAACACAGACACACCATGAAAAAGTATTATTTTTAGAACACTTTATCTACTTTAGATATGTTTTTGAATATTCGTTCTTCTGTGTACAGTATCATTGGTTCAACTTGAATATTTAACAAGAGGTGAAAAGATTATTCTTCATTCAGCATGTTTAGAAATCTCTGAACATGTATTGTAACTATATATAAGGTACCTGTAGATTGTGTATTAGAACAATAATATACATGTATACTATGTATTACAATGATAATATTCTACCTGTAGATTGTAGATGCATTATAATTATGATATATATAAGGCTGGTACATTATTTATTACTACTACTATCAGGCCAGGCTCCAGGGTGAAATGACTGAGGGGGCAATTTTTACAAATGGGGCATATCCAATTGATATACAGTACCATATGTAGTGTTTATGGGGAACCAAAACCTGACTACAGGGCCTGAATACAATATAAAATACCTGTATATTATACCTAGAACTATACAATAAAATACCTGCATATTATGTATTACTGTATAATTATATGATACCTGTAGATTATGTCTCAGAACTACAATATAAAATACCTGTAGATGATGTATTAGAAGGATAATATAAAATACCTGTAGATTATGTATTACAACTAGAATATAAAGAACCTGTGGATTATGTATATGAAATATAATACAAGATGCCTGTAGATTATGTATTAGAACTGTAATATAAGGTACTTGTAGATTATATATTGCTACTATAATATAAGGTACCTGTAGATTATGTATTATGCCATGACCTTTACCTCATATTGTAACAGACAGTCAAGCATGAACTCACAGACATCAACACACACAAACACACAGACACACAGACAGACACACACACACACATGCACACACCTCCCCTGAAGGAGTTTGAAAAAGAGATGAGGGAGAAAAAGGCCAAGTTGTAAATCTAAGAGAGAGATAAAAATCACTGTGAAACCCAGCTTGATTTACATTAATCTGTACTGTGCTCTCAGACTAATTAATATTAATAACAAAAATGGAAATGAGTGTGCACAGTGGCGGCCCCTAAGTAAAGAACAAACTTGGTGCATTCAGTCAGGAGATACATACATAAGCCCTTTCTCAGGAGAAGTGGGCTCCTAACAGGCGTGACGCCTGGGTATAGACCGCCATACACAGAGACAATTTTTCTAGATAATAGCCTATCACGCAGGATACAATTTAAATTAAAAAATGCAATTTTCACCTTGAAATGAACAAATGATTACAATTTCTATACAAATTAAGGCATCCAGGCTGCGCCTCAGTAGTGTGCCAGGGCCATGAAACTTGACATAATTACCATGAAATACATTTTCAAATATTTGTATTTTGTCCATTGCTTTAAAACATGCCACTCTGTCTTCGCTGGGTTTATGATCTCACCTTCTGGGGGGAAATACATAAAAAAGAGAAAATCATCAGAGATGAAAAGCTCTTCAACGCCAGAGATAAAAAAAATGTGTTAAAAAACACACTCACATGGGTACACAGTAAATCAGCGGTGCGGCTCGGCGCAGAGCCCCCTGGAGCGTTCTCTAAAAGCCAAATTACTGCTCCTTATCAGGGGAATCATATCTACTAGTTATCTGCTCTTGCCTGAGATAGGCTCTTCTCTCACTCTTTCCCCCAGCTCTGCACTGCGCTCATCGCCACAAACGCTATTTATTTGTGATTACGGACACCCTTTGAATAAAAGATGTGTGTTTGAGATCCAAAGTTTCTGGAGAATCTAAACTCAACAGATTTTCTAAAAGTGGAGGGTGTTGCGTGGAGAGAACACCTTATTTGGGCATCGGTGGTGGAGGTGGTCTGTTAAAGGACCTAAAGAGAGAGGGAGAGAGATGTGACAGAGGGATGAAAGTGTAGCCCATGGGAACTAGGAGACCAGACTTCAGACTGCTACGTTAGTGGCACTGTAAGTGCTTTCTTAGAGGATTTATACGCAGATTGAGCATTCAATACTCATAGATCGATTCACTTAAAATCAGAGAAACAAAGTTTACGTCCTCATTTGGAAAAGTAGCTAATCCACCTGCACATTTTACATTGCAGTGTTTTTTTCTTTAAGATTACTGAAAGCTACTGAAGGGGTTTGATTTTGTCAAACTGACATTCGTCTGACGTTATTTGGATTTAACTTACATGGCCTAAATCTTTTACAACAGCCCACCGGTTACAAATCATAATTCGTCACCTTGGAGATGTGCGTAATATGTGCTTCAGACGTTGACTGATGAGATCTGTTGTTATACACTTCACCTCTATGCTTCTTATAGCTCAACAAAATTTCAGCTTAGATTACATCAAAGGTGCATATTGCAAGTGTGCAATGCTGTTAGAGAATTGTATTGTGAAGTAGTTAAGTTCTCCGCAGACAATCTTGAACAAACATGCGTTCTATGATTGCTGAAGAAAACATTTATAGTTACAGTAATGTCAGCATGTGGTTACTAATTTTAAGGACAAATGACTACTGCTGCCTTAGTGTATAAAACAGGATTAACATTAGGCTATTTAATGTAATAAAACATTTATTATTGGATTGTTTTGGGCTGTCCACTCATCCAAATAGCAATATCTGACAGAGATCAACAAATTGGAGTAAATACTTTATTTATAGTGTTTGTCAAATTTAATTTGACTCATTTATAGAGTTTCATCTAGATTATGACAAAATAAATAACTAAATCAAATAATTTTTAGTGGAATTATAATTATTCTGTAATCTACCTGGTACATTCAGCTAAGACTGTTTCTCACAGCTCTCTCACAGCACTCTTTGCCCTAATGCTCTCTTTGCCTTAATGCTCTCTTTGCCTTAATGCTCTCTTTGCCCTAATGAGGACACAGTTAGCTAACCACTGACATATACCTGTGAACCATTAAAGTCGCTGTCATATTGTCTGGATAAGGACAACACTGTTAAATGATCATTGGTCATTCTGTGAATCTGAAGAGCATTCTGCAGAAGTTGCCAATAAAGGAATACAAATGCATAGATTAGGAAAACGGTAAGCAATTATATCTTAGTGTTTGGATATCACGGTTTTACCAATAATCCGGATGTAGAAGTGTCGCCACTATATCGGCCACTCATCAACCCTCAAATAGTTGTCCAACACCAGGTTCTTTTGGATCCCCAAAAACACAGACAGAATGAACCACTTGATCTCTCAGGATTACTATCTCACAGTTTAAAACCAAAACACCCCAAATCCAACACTATGGTCCATATCCACCATTAAAGTGCCACCCAGATCTTTTTGACAGTCCCAACATGTCAACATATCCAACCACCAGTGACAGAAACTGAATGACACCAGCCAGCCGAAACTCAGGGCTCAAACAGTTAGAGAAGCCACAGAGAGGAAACAATCACTTTGGTAGAGAGTGTAGTGGCTGGGAGTGTGGCTGGGAATGTGGCTGTGCACCGGTCAAACGCATCCAGAGCTTCTGCATAAAACTGCCCTGTATTTGAATGGTGGCAAGAAAGAAGCCGTTACTCAAAACATAAAATCTGAAAGCATGAGAATGATCCAGCTGTGATGTCGGAAATAGTTTTGTGGTCAGTTGAGAACATGTCTTTTGGCCAAACCTCTAAGCTCTATGTATATCACACATGTCCCACTGCCCATCCCTCATTGGTGTACGCATCTAACTGTGGGGATGGTTTTCATCAGCAGGGACACGGCATCTTGTTACAATTGAAGGACGAATGGTAGGAGCCAAATACAGGGATATCCAGCAAGAGAACCTACTTCGATCTGCTTCAAAACTGACGCTTAGGAGAAGATTTACATTTTAGTTGGAAATATGATCCCAAGCATAAGGCTAAAGCAACAATGGACAGGCTCAAGAACAACAAATGCGAATACCCTATAATGTCTCAGTCAAAGTTGTGATCAAAATCCCATTGAGAATCTGTGGGCCTATTTGTTGATGGTGATTCATGAGTGTTATCCAACTAACCTTAACAACTTGGAGCAGAGATAACTGTAGGACGACAAGACACTCATGACTCAGCCCAAACCCTGCCGTGTTTACATAGCCCCCCCCCCCCCCCCCGCAAGGAATAAAATATTTCCTGGAGGGTCAGTTGACGGATGGCCATGGCCGTGAATGACACATGTTAATGTGTTGCAGGTCCTCATGGGCTGAGGAGGCGCAAATCAGAGCAATTGAAACGGAGTGCTACGTTTGCTCGATAACATGCATTTCTAAACGGCATTACTGTAATTTTTGGAATTGGATCAAAAGACCCAGAGCAGCACTAAAGACACCCGGACTGAAACCATGGAAGCCCATATATGATGATGGCACGATTATGCAAGCAACATATTCAAATATTTCTTGCAAATATTTCCTAACATAAAACCAATATACATTTTGAATACATTATTTTGATTATCAGTGTTCTAAAATAAAATGTATTATTTGTAATTCAGTAAAATTTGAGAATTGCTTAGGGGTCCACCGCCCTTGTTTTCAAATGTATACCTTTAAGAGCCAGAACGTGATATGACACATAAGTATAATGCTCCCTTTGGGCTACGGTCTTTACAAAGCCATAGAGAAATGACACTATTGGATGATCTTTTGAGGTGCATAACTTCTCATATAACCCTGAGATATTTTTTTGTCTGAAATCTCACCTAATCAGAATGGGAAAACTGCCTAATAAGTGTAAATCAGTTAACTTCTCTTTGCCCAGCAATCCTTCTCACAAAAGCACACTGGTAATAAGCAGTGACAAAGTGACACCTAAGCAGGGCTGGGCTTGGGTAAAACCCTGAATGGCGGACCTAATGCATAGCTGGTGGACAAAATTGATACATTTTCCTTATAGGAACTGGCATGCCAGTAATTTCTTTTTCCAAATGTACAAATTCAACATATTTTACACTGTTTATCCAAAGTATTTATTTCAATTATCATTATGATCATTATAATTAACATTATTTGTGTTTATATAGTTTTTTGGCTTATTCCTGAAAATGTAAAAATGTAATAAAACATACAATTATCTATATATGTAGAGAGATATGTGCTGAAATAACTTAATGATATGCATGTGGATATAATGTTTTTTATTTCCGAAATTAAGAATATGACTTCAAATGCCAAATTAACGAGGGAGAGAGAAAGGAGGTTGTTTTTAGGAGAAAAAAATAACTGTCAATATAATATCTAAACCTATTTCAGTGCAAATATACATTTAAGGATGTGACAAACTGCTATAAAAAATGTATTTAAAAAGTATTATACTGCCTTGAAATAATCATGTTGGTTGATGTGAAGTTGTAATAACAAAATGTACAACTGTAAAGGAAATTTGCGGACTGTTGTCCAGAGTGACCAAAAGCAACGAGTATACATATTAGTGACTATTCCTTCCAGTATTCCTCCCCCGTGGGAATACAAAGAAAACAGTTAAGAGGTACAGGACAACATACTAAGTGGGTCCCATACATGATGCAGCTTGGTGATTTTCAGAAAATCCATATCTGTTTAACAGATAGAGTAAACATTATGCCACGTTGACAAGTAACATTGAAATCATTTTTGCCCAGCAGAAGTGATGGCTCCATGCCTACCATTCATTCATGTGCATCCCTGTTTGTAACACATGCTAGAAGAACAGCAAAACTAATATTCACTTTAGATTGTAGCCTTCCCCTGGTTTACCTTTCTCCATGAGACCCGTCCAGTGCAGTTCAAGCTCAGACCGGGATGTCTCAAGAGGGCTTACTGAGCCTTCCATCTCCCCTCTCCCCCTCTCCCCCTCTCCCCTTCTCACCCCCTTCACCTCCTCTTGTTTATTCCCTCCATCTGTTATAGTCCCTCATCCAGCGAGGCACACATCAGATTTCAATAGTTGACCTCTTAATGCTAGGGTTAGCTCAGCACTGGTAGCGATTTCACACTCAAGATGAAAGGGAAATGAACAGTGAGGACACTGGGGGTGACATGGGGCCCTGACCACGCCAGTGGATGCCACTCTGACCTCGCTCCTGTGCCAGCTGTCAGGGCTCAACTAGACTGGCCCTGATAGGGTGTATGGAGAGAAAGGTACAGAGGTACAGACATGAAACTGACACCCTACTGATTTTGCCAAAAAAACTGACCAACAATCCCAGCTAGTAACCACAAAGGTGGCAGCTTCAGCACTGAGGACACAAAACAAAAAGGAGAGTGGGACTGAAAAATGACTTTTACACTAAATGCCCACAGTGGGATTTGTGTGTACATTTTCTGAATGAACCACAGTTGAATGGACAGTTTGGTTACACAGCCTCGGGGCTTGAGCTCTTCCCAGTAATGTATTGCTTAAGTGACTGTCAGTTTCACAACTGTGGGGGGGGGGGGGATTGTGTCAATGTGTGCAAATAGAGTGTCAGATCAGCACCCCAGGGAAGAGAGGTGAAGAGTCGGTGTGTATCTTAGTCTGTGTGTGCTGATGTGTCTGTGTGTGTATATGTGTGTATAATGACTGTTGAACCCACCTTACAGGTCCCCAGAGTAGAGCTGAGCGAAAAGGACAATAGGCCATATTGAGATAAATTACCTGAATTAATGTGGTAACATTAAATAGAATGCCCATAGCATTAAATTGCGCCAGTGTTTATTCGATTTTTTTCCTTTAGAGTTCTACTACTACTTTGATGGTGGTATTATCATGAAAACTCACATAAATTAGCAAAACGATCTAATTTCAAACCTCACATTTCTCTGGTATAGCCTAGGTAAAATAATGACGTCAGCAGAAAGCATGCGGTAAGTGGTCAGTTTGGTCGGCGTCAATAACTTTTCCTTTCCCAGCTGTACCTCAGAGCCGGTGTCTTTCCCCTGCTCTCCCCTGGATGCTCCTCACTGGGCACAGCTGGAGAGTGGCTCCTTATTCATTCATGAGAGGAGCACCGGATAAATAAAAGGTTCATTACCGCGTTAAAGGGTTACTAATGACATGTACCTGCCACCTAGCACCTCCGAAAATGGATTGTGACACACTAGAATGGAGAACCTATTCGGCTGCACTAGGGCCTCCAGTAATGCTGCTGCATACTCAATGGAAATTTCCCTCCGCCTGCCCCCATTTGTGACTCTCTAAAACCAATATTTACAATCCCGGAGCCATTATGTCCTACCAGGCCCTGTGCACCCACTGTCACAACCTGCATATTAGCTTAAAATTGGACTTAGCGAACTTAGCGGGGGGGGGGGGGGGTGAGCCTCTTCTCTCAGATGAGAGGGGGCAGCACCAGAGAACCCAGCATGAGGCAGAGGCCATATCATATGGTAATCAACCTTCCCTCCCGAGAAATGAATTTTCATCACATGACATTCCATCGTTTAGCATTCCAGCGGCGCAATGGACGGTGATACGCCACATAGCCTTTAAGTTTTGTATGTTACTACTTATGCAATCGATTAATGATAATAAATATTATTATTATTGTAAGATTCATAAGGCAAGATGCTTAATGTGAAATGTAAATCACAGAATATTTTCTTCTCGCATTGTAAAAACTTCAATAATCTGGTTTATAGCTTCAAAGTTCTATGTCATTAACTTATGTAAATAGGCCAAGCCCAGTGATTAGCAGCACCCAGGATGTATGCTATTGTAATTATCTAATTAAGACTGTTAAATGCACACTCCAATTCCTGTTACGCATCAACAATGCATGGAGGAAGCTGTGTTGCTGCCATGGTTGCAGGGATTAACAGTCTTTCACCATGTCTTTCACCATGCACTTCAGACAAGGTGCATCCGGCAACTAGAAAAGTATCTTTTGTGACGTTTGTGACGACAGTTGCCAGTGTATTTACGACAGGGTTAATACATTTTCTGAAAATAGCAATGATTTTGTGTTGTACATATTGCAGAATCAAATATCAAAAGGGAAATTCTGAACCAGATCCCTTTCTCTATACAAAGTCATTGTTTTACTATGCGATAAAGATAAAATAATTAATGAAAATCAACAGAAATGGCACAATATTTTCTGAAATGTATTAGTCTTAAAACGAAAAAGGGTGCACAACATGAAATGAAACAATGAAATTAGTTTTAATCACCAATTTTTAATGATGTGTAATATTTTCATAAAATGTACTCATAGTCAATTAGTAAAAATGCTGGAGCGTGTCAGTGGGCCTGTCAACTGTTAAGTCAGTCTGATGAGATCAACCTGAATGTCCAGTGTGATATTCCTAGCCTGGCAGTCTGCATAAAGTCCCCTAATAGCCACCTGCACATTGTGTCCCCCCCTGGCCCCCCAAGCCCAGAAGATTTGTTGGTGCGTCTTAACGGCCCTCTAATTAAATCAGTGGCCCCATCAGTGTCTCAGCAGAGACTAAAATGACTGTTTGCTCAACATGTCTGCAAATTTGACTGACTGATTAATTCATAAGACGCCAAACCAAATGTTCTGCCTTGTTTGTCATATTACAACCCAGCTCAGTACTCTCCTCCGCAGCAATTTAATGTTTTCTGGCTCTGAGACTGTCTACATTAAGCATTTCTGGAAAGCACCAATTTGTTTAATCAAGTTTATGGCGAATCAAGAAGACTCCTTCCTGAGAGTTGCTTATTGGAGAATGCTATAAGAACACTAAAGCAAACACAATTTCTCTGAGTAGATTAGCTGGTAATTGCAACCATTTGAAATAATGCCAGGGAGAGATTAAGATGAGGTTGTTGACGTGAACACGTGATTTTCACATCAGCGACTTAGAATATTATCAAGGTATCTTCTCTTGCCCAACATGCATAAAATACAGTAAGAAAGGCCTGGCCGAAAAGTTTTTGAATGGTTCTCTAGGAACACATTTATTTAAAAGAAATAGTTTTTATTATATATAGTAATTAATCAAAACAATTATAAGACAATATTGTTTTCTGTTACCATTAGAAGACTTTTGCCATTGCAAGAAAAAAAGTCTGATCCAAGCTAATACAGAGTTCTCCGTTTCTTTATTTTGGAAAGATGGTTTTAGGTTTTCACATCCCTCAGTCAAGCACCTTATTCTGTTTTTCTGTTTAAGCTGGACTGAACTACAGTTGGGTGTAATTCCTCCCACCAGTACAAGCATGCTGCGACAAAGAAGCAGTTGTCCAAAGCAAAAGACAGTGTGTAATATAAGGACTGCTGATTGGACATACAAATACCAACACCCTCAGACTCAAAATCATTCTGACATTTTGTTACTGTAACCTGGAGACTTACTGTAAGAAGACTCTCAAGACTAAATCATATTTATGCACAGCTCTTATTACTCCTACCTAAATGTGGGTGGAGGTTTTCTCCGCTCTCAGATTTGGTAGCACTTGGGAGTGATTTCTTCCTGGTTTTGGATTCCCACCCTCCCTCGCTACACTTAGAGGGGAAGACTTCAAAAGCCTATTTTCAGCATCCCGGCACTGCCGGTCCTTAATTATGCCCATAATGGAAGGTAACTGTGCTCCGTGCTGAGGCCGCTCCGTGCTGAGGCCGCCAGGCTCTGCCAGGGGGGATATCCACCCTACTCCCGTCTGCTGGGACTATGACAGTATTTAGTCGTGTGTGTGTAGGCGTATGTGCGTAGGTACGTGCATGCGTGTGTGTGTGTGTGTGTGTGTGTAAGTGTGTGCGTGAAAGAGAGAGAGAATGATAGTCAGTGAGAGAGACCAACCATATCTGGCCAACTTTTCTCTCCTTGGCCAACACAGGCACAGTAAGAAGATCATGAAGAGAAGGAGGAATGCTCAGTGTTGGTTAAACACTCTGTGTTGTAAGATCACAGGCCATAAATGACAGCCATGGAAAACATATTTCCTGAGAACATCCCTGGGGTCCCATAAAGCACATTAGCCACTCTAGCCAGGCAGTTCATTTAGGTTTATGCGAGGGGACCTCCCCTGAACACCACACTGTCGTTCATCTGGGAATGAGGGATGACAAAAGGTTTTGTATGAAGAGACAGAACAAACACCTACTGGAGCATGTATGGATGTGATCTACATGTTATTATCACCCATGGTGACATACTGTGTACCTATTTGCCCATCCAGTGATGTGGACACGTGCTGATATATACTGTATATCTGTATACAGACTTCGTGATACAAACCAAAACAGTTCATATGAATTCATTGTTCTAATTTGTTTTATCATCAGCCCGATTCTAAATCAAAATGATTCCAGAAATACCCAACAAAGCGTTGCTCTGCAACATTAGCCCTTTACCCTTTTCTTCAAAAGGTCAGCCTCATACCTCCAACTCCAAGCTAGCTGACCTCCTCCGTACATTCAGCTGAGAAAGGAGCCCATGACAAATCCCTCACTCTCAGCCGACAGGAGGAGGGCTTAAACCTGTTACTGTCAGCTTCTCACCTGGATCATAAGAGCTTCCACTCAGGCAATGCAAACCAATCCCCTGTCTTTCTCTTCCCAGTCGTCGAGGCCCCTCCTCTATAGTCCCTCACAAAGACCTGGTATAAAGTCCCCTCCATGTCCACTTATTAAGTTACCTGTGGCTAAGCTCTGAGTGAGCACACACAATGACAGGCAGTAATGACGGCGCAGTCCCCAGCCCCTTGTCCCCGGCCTTTCCCCCTGCTTAATTTCCTCGCGGCGGCTGCCATTTCACAGCTGTTAGCCAGGCAACTCCCTTTGTCGTGATTAGGGTTGAATTAATAGATGCCTCCTGATAATCAGCTTTCATTAGGCCTGTCAGAGTGTCAGCGTGGCTTGGTCCCTGCCACTGGACACGGGACCATCACCTCACAGCCCCTGAGACATACAGCAGACCAGCTGCAGCGCTGCCCACCCGCTCCACACTGCCGTATGGCTGTCCTTGGTGTGTCTGAAGAGTGGGTAACCAGGACATTAGCATGCTTCGCGTTGCCACAAATGCTAGTAAATTACCATTAGCAGTGCTCCATGTGGCGCTGTTAGATGGTGGTCATTGTCGGAATGGCATAGGGACTGGTCTTTCTGCTGGGGAGTAATTGGGCCTAGCGTGTTCCAAATGGACTGTGAAATGTGTGTGTCTGTGAGTGTGTGTGTGTGGGTGTGTGTGTGTGTGTGTGTGTGGGTGTGTTTGTCTGTGTGTGTGTGTGTGTGTGTGTGTGTGTGTGTGTGAATCCAGTGTAAGGCTTTTTAGAGAGTAATTTACAAGTGCAGTTCAACCCTGAATGCACTTATTGGCAAGCAGATGTGTGGATGGTGGGTTCACAGGGGCTCGGATAAAGATGAAACCAGCTGAACCCCGAAGCAGATAATCTGGCCACACACTCTACTACAGACAGAGCTGGCCACACACTCCACTATAGACAGGGCTGGCCACACACTCCACTACAGACAGAGCTGGCCACACACTCCACTACAGACAGGGCTGGCCACACACTCCACTATAGACAGGGCTGGCCACAAATTACACTACAGACAGAGCTGGTCATACATTCCACTACAGACAAGGCAGGCCACACACTTCACTACAGACAGGGCAGGCCACACATTCCACTACAGACATTGCTGGCCACACACTCCACTACAGACAAGGCTGGCCACACATTTCACTACAGACAGGACAGGCCACACATTCCACTACAGACAGGGCTGGCCACACACTTCACTACAGACAGGGCTGGCCACACATTCCACTCTCCACTACAGACAGGGCTGGCCACACACTCCACTATAGACAGGGCTGGCCACACACTCCACTACAGACAGGGCTGGCCACAAACTTCACTACAGACAAGGCTGGCCACACATTTCACTACAGACAGGGCAGGCCACACATTCCACTACAGACAATGCTGGCCACACACTTCACTACAGACAGGGCAGGCCACACATTCCACTACAGACAATGCTGGCCACACACTCCACTACAGACAAGGTTGGCCACACACTTCACTACAGACAGGGCAGGCCACACATTCCACTACAGAAAATGCTGGCCACACACTTCACTACAGACAAGGCAGGCCACACATTCCAATACAGACAGAGCTGGTCACACACTCCACTATAGACAGGGCTGGCCACACAGTTCACTACAGACAGGGCAGGCCACACATTCCACTCTCCACTACAGACAGGGCTGGCCACACACTCCACTACAGACAGGGCTGGCCACACACTCCACTATAGATAGGACTGGCCACACACTCCACTACAGACAGAGCTGGCCATACACTCCACTATAGACTGAGCTGGCCACACACTCCACTATAGACAGGGCTGGCCACACACTCCACTACAGACAGGGCTGGCCACACACTCCACTACAGACAGGGCTGGCCACACACTCCACTACAGACAAGGCTGGCCACACACTCCACTATAGACAGGGCTGGCCACACACTTCACTACAGATATATTGCAAGTATTTATCCTAGATTTCTAAATAGGGATACCAAAGTTAGTTGCTCTTAAAAAACTTTTTTTTATCATTCAAACCCCAAACCTAACCCTAACCCGAACCTCATTAACCTACCATTTGCCTAAACCTGGGGATAGGAAAACTGTTTGTCGCCCTTTTCTGATTTAACCACCATTTCCATGCCCGCCATGGAAGTGGTCAGGAATCTTTTGAATATTTCAGACCTTTGAATAATTCAGACTCAAATATTTGGCCTATTCAGTTTGTTTAAATCAAACCAACTCATCTCTCTTCGAGTAAGTTAGTGTGACAGACAAAGGAAGTCATTTCAGGATGCAGATTAGCCAACATGGCCCTGGAATGTAGTGCATGACCACCCCCACCTAGTGGACAGACAGACAGGCTTAGGAGGATAGGCTGATGAGATGAGGATGAATTGCAGAAGTATGAAAGAAGGGACATGCCTTCTTGCCTTCTACATATTTAGTCATTCACCCCTTGGCAAGTCAGACAATAGCTGTGCATTCGCCAACTTAATCTAATTCAGTTGAGGAATATAAGAATAATAAAGCATTACATTTTTGGTGCCAGCATCTGGCTATAAAATGCACACAAAAGCTAATAGGAAAAATCGAATTGCTAAACCATCCTTATGGAGCAAATTGGCTTAAACCTTTATTTAAATAGTTTCATGTCAAGCTAAAATGTAAATGCTAGTTGCCCAGTTGACATTATAGCCCTGTGATTGGAATGTATGGGGCTGTGGTTGTGGTCAACCTTATTCCAAGAGAATACTCCCCATCGCAACAACACATGGTTAATATTGTAGGCTACCCAGCGTCCGGAGATTGTGTTAGGCATGTAAGAAATGACATCAAACTATTTTCAAGATGTATTTTAGCATCAAGAAAATGGACAGAAATTCCATTTATTCAAACCCATATTGTGAGAGAGATGTGCTTGTGTTTGCATGAAGGTAATTACAGTGGGATTTGATGTTGTGGTGTGCCTAGAATTCCCCGGCTTTAGATCAGGAGTTAGGTGCCCCACCCCATTAATAGCACATATGGGAAACCCAGCTGTGATCAGAATTGGAAGACGGAGAGGGGAAATCGATTTCATTTGCAGGATTATTGGTGGAACCAAGATGCTGTTTGTATGAAACATAAAGTCTCATTTCAGAGGTTAGGGATAGCATTAGATGGAGAACTCTGGAGTGTTTGTTTTATTCAATGAAACCTTAATGAAATTGAGAAGCCTCTATAGAATAGTCTGCTGTATGTGCCCCCCTCTGCTTCCTGCCTTCTTTGGAGGGGTTTCTAACACTTCTAACTTTTTTATGTTGCCTGTATCATGTAAAAGAACAAACATAATTATCATCACTGAAAGCTTATGTTACACAATTGGATTGACTGATGAACAAATTGCTGTTGTTACTGATTTTATAGTTCATTTCTTACCAAGGCCATTAAAAATGACCCATGGTAATAATTCACAGTAAGTCTCATCTAACCCATGCCAGCGATATGAGATAGCCATTTTGGCGATGAGGGCGGAACTGCCATGTCCCTCCTCTTCCCTGTCCTCCACCTGTTAACAGGGGCACTAAGAGGTACTCAGCCTGTTAGAGTGGGGAGGTGTCACTGATCACTAAACATGAAATACTACAGGGCCTGCATGGCATGACAAGACAAGGCGGGAATACTTTCCCAGGGTTCTGACAGCACAACAGCTGGGTTTCTTTCTTCCCTCAGTCCTCTCTCTCTCTCCCTCTTTCTCTTCTTGCCCAGTGCCAGGTCTTTGTATTCCCACATGCGTGAGCCAGGAAGGTGAAACACTGCGAGACGGGAGGCTGTAGTGCCACAGTGGTGGCAACAGGGGTTGGGCCCATCAACCATCCCCACAGGCAAATGGGACATGACGAAACAAAGAACACTTGACAGGCTTCCTTCCGGACAGCACTTTCATTTAGGTGTTGACATACTTGGCAGGTACAGTTTAATCTTAGCCTCGTGGACGGGAACCGAATGGCTGGCCAGTGCCCGTGCCCGTGCCCGTGCCCGTGCCCGTGCCCGTGTGGTTGGGTGAATGCGATGTCTTTCTCTGTCTCATCTCCTTTGTTGAGGGCAGAGGTCGTGTGGTGTCAGAACAAGATTTCACATGCCACTGTCACCGTACGATAACAACTGACAATGGAGGCTAAGGGATAACTGGCACCAATATACTGGACACCTTGGTGAGAGTGTGTGAGCTGCCCAGTGTGTCGTTATTGGTCATTTTATGTGGATGCACGTTGTCCACATATTCCCAAACCTTGGATGACATACACGCACTCAAACGACCGGAAACGCTCTCACATGAGCATACTTAAGTCGTATTCTGAGGAACTCATCCCACTGCCTCTCCTTTTTGTGTGACACGTTTGTTTTTAGTGGTAATGATTATTGGTTCAGCCAACTAGATACAGGCTAGTGGAAGATGATGAAGGAAATTGCAAGATTCCAGCATACAGGCTCAGTATTTTGAGAGGGTGAAAGCTGAGCCATCTGAAAAAGAAAATATGCCTTTGCTGCATGTCCATGAGTGAGGGGCCAGTGTTTTGATATGGACTCGCTGTGGGCTGGGTGAAGAGAAAGGGAGAGAAGGGAAAAGGGCCCCTGTCTGGGAGAAATAGCTGAAGCTCCGTTATGGGGCTTAAGTCTCCATCTATCCTAATAAAAAACACTTAAGCCAAACAGCCCCCCTTATGCTCTCTCTGCGTCTGGTCCTGGGAGCTACCTGGAGGCCCTCCACAGAGCCTGTTTAATAATGCAGTCCTCCAAGTACTGTGCCGTTGCATGGACTGCTGGTTGGAGAAAGGCCTGGGGTTGCACGGGTGCACACTGGGAGAAGACAGTACTGTACTGGGCTTAAGATACTGTTGTGGTGGATGTGGAGGGAGGCTAAATGAATCCGTCTTCACAGTTTTGCCATATTTATTCATAAGACAGATTTCAAGTTAGATACAGTATTTTGGTCCCTCCAGTTGATATTAAATTGCATTACCAATGCAGAACACCACATTTTGAAGAAACACTACAACATCTGTAAGTGGTAGTGAATCCTGTTCTGCTTTACGCTATGATGTGCACCACTTACGCAGTAATGAAAGACTTGTGATGTTGTTACTGTTTAACCGGAATGAAAAGTAGCATTCCTTATTGGCGCTGCCCGTTGTTTGACTGGAGTTTAATGCAGACAATCAACAGGGAGAGGAGTTAAGTGTATAATACATTACGGAGAGCCACCTCGCTCCTGGCCCTGATCCTACCGCTGCTGCCACTTTGCGTTATGTGTCTAGTAAAGTACTTTAAACAGGAACCGTGGAGCACCACAGACTGCAGACCTCCTTTGCATATGAAGTAAACAGCCGCATGATATTGGGAGCCTCAGTGAAACTAGTCACTGTAATGTAGAGCTGGATGTAATGGTTCTCAAACCAGGGTCCCTGCAGGAAATGCCTCTGCCTTGACTTGGTCACATAGCTTTTTTTACTACCGGCCAAAAAAAACCCACTGATTACATTGATTTTGGCAGAGGGAATCTGTGTAATACAGGTAGAAGGTGTAATACAACGCAATGTTATATTATTCATCAGCAGTTATTATTCTTCAGCAATGTCCTTAACTCTTGGCAACATGGGAGATGCGCTATCTACTTCATCATTCAAGTTCAACGCAGTATCTATCATATCTCATTTTATTTTTATGAGTTCAGTTTTTAAAGGTTTCCTTGTGGCAAATGTGTAGAATTGCAGGGTACGAAGCCTCATTTCATGGAAGCGCATGAAATTAGCTTAAAATGTATTACTGTACACAAACATGCAAACATGCAAGCAGTACAAACATTTTAATGAATCAGCATTTATTAAATTGTTTCTAAATGTATTGTGTTTGCCAATACACCAAGCAATAGTTAGATTGAGGGGACTTCAATCTTTTTTCCAAAGCATCAAGATATTTCATTGTTGCTTAAATTAGACAATAAGAATTCAGTGGTTGTTGGGGCTTAGGTGATCTGTTTCAAGGCTGTTGAGACTCCTGATATTTAATAATGAAACTGGCTCAAGCAGAGTCTCAAAGACATTCAAGAGGATATTTAAGGTTGTTTTATCACCAGTTAGGGCTTTTGCTTAGTCCCAATCAAAGCAAAGTTGACACTTTTGTTTCCATTCCTATTTCGTCCAATGAGAGTTCACATTGCTCAAATTTTAATGGAGCAAATTTTGTAAACAAAAACCATGTGGTGTTTTATTCATTGGACAGATGTTTGTTGCAAAGATAGAAACACAATAGTTCTCCAAGTCGCTGCTCTCAGAACATATGCATATAGAAACCTTATATACATTGGTTGTAGGACAACTAGTATCAATAATTTGATGAAGGTCATCATACCACACAAACATATCTTTTTGATCCCAAGCTGCCCCTTCTGTCCTTTGCATCACATACTTGTAGATGCTTTATTTTCTGGTGGATTCATTCTGACGTGCACTGCTGCAGGCATATTAAAACTTGCTATATTTGTCTAACTGGAGTTGGGGATGAACTGGTTATCCTAGAAAGGGGGCTCGGCTCCAAAAAGCCTGAGAACTACTTTGTACACATATTGAATGTGCAGGTTTTACTGGAGGAAGTTGAATGCCCTTTCTGCAATGTCCTCTTTCAAAAGTATATGCTATGCGAGTCTGGAGCTAATGGTTGATATTTTTTGAGGTAAGTTTTTATGTTTTATGGTAAGAGTTGATCTTTGATGAGGTTAGAGTTGATGTGTGTTGAGGTTAAAGTTGAAATTGTTGAGGTAATAATTTATATTTTTTTGAGCTACGAGTATATATTTGTTGAGGAAAGAGTTTATGTGTGTTAAGATTAGAGTTGATCTGTGTTGAGTTTAGGGTTGATGTGTGTTGAGGTAAGAGTTAATGTGTGTTGAGGTTAGAGTTGGTGCGTGTTGAGGTAAGCTTTGGTGTGTGTTGAGGTTAGAGTTGATGTGTGTTGAGGTTAGAGTTGATGTGTGTTTAGGTTAGAGTTGATGTATGTTTAGGTTAGAGTTGATGTGTGTTGAGGTTAGAGTTGATGTGTGTTGAGGTTAGAGTTGATGTGTGTTGAGGTTAGAGTTGATGTGTGTTTAGGTTAGAGTTGATGTGTGTTGAGGTTAGAGTTGATGTGTGTTTAGGTTAGAGTTGATGTGTGTTGAAGTTAGAGTTTATGTGTGTTTAGGTTAGAGTTGATGTGTGTTGAGGTTAGAGTTGATGTGTGTTGAGGTAAGGGTTGATGTGTGTTGTGGTTAGGGTTGATTTTTGTTGAGGTCCTAGCGTATACAGTAGTGACCGGGGAATAGTTTACTTACATTTAAGCCAACATCATTCAATGCTTTGTTTAATGGTATTGTTCTGTAAAATACTCACAGTGCTGACTAACAGGAAATATCATTAAACTTAAGGAAGAACAGGATATTCTATCCTTATCTGTTAAGGTCCTCTACTCCATGTCCTCCATCCTTTAGGTGAAGATCCAATACTTTTCTATTCATCTTAAAGCGACCCAGAGCCCAGAGAAACAAACTGTTGTATAGATGTACCATTGATTTCACATTCACACATCCAGACTTAAAGGGACTATGGGTTGCCCATGAATCTCAAATCTGTGTGCTACCAAGCCACAGTCTGTCAAATGAACATTCAGTCTGTTCTGTAAACTGGACAGATTATTCACTCAATAGGATCTCCCCCTTTCATCCAGCAAACTACAGGCCAATCCGACCGCTGACAGCCTGGTGATAGCATACAGATGGAAATTAAGTAGAGTGGTGGAGTGGAGTGGTTCTCTCTGTCGACCACAGCAGGTTTAGCTGGCTGGCTGGCGGGCTGTGAAGTCATGTACTCTCAATATTGTACAACACTTGAACTTTTTACGTCCGTCTTGGATTCCCATGTACTCATCACTCAAAAGATTTTACCTCACACAGCTACTCGTGGCCCACAGAGTTACACAGCTCATTACTTAAGATCCATATAGGAATGCTGTCACCACCAAAATTCCTAGGCACCTTACCGTTTGAACAGAAATCTTAACAGAAATACATACCTGTATAGTCTTAGACCCTACAGCGGGGGGCTGCATTTTGATCATCAGTTTATCCTTAGAATAAGTTGTTCTTCTCTGTCTAGCAATAGCCTACTGTTTATCCTACCTGTAGCAAAACAATCTTGTTTAAACTGAAAACAAATATTTATTTTAATTTTACATTATGCTGTAAATTGTAACATTCTCTTATTTATTATTTATCACTGAACAGGAAATACCTAATTCTGTCATATGATTTATATCTTCTAGTCATTATTATGTTAGTGATATGGTCATTGTTGTCAATCCATCAGATTCCACTACTGGTGGAGTAAATCACATTGACTGTCTCTGAATAATGCAAAACATTATTTTAGTCTATTTGCAGGTTTTCTCTTCTCCCGCTTATCAGCAAACAGGGCATTTTTCTCCTTTCTTAGGGGTTGAATGAAAGGCCCCAGCTCTTTTCTTGTGAATCAAGGCAGAGGAGAGGCCTGGCCCTGGACTGATTCATGTCCACACACTGGCAGGATGTTATGCATGGATAATTGATTGTGGGAGCAGCATGGCCACCGTTGGATCTTGATGGTGCTGCCGAAATGTCACCTTACTGATGTTACAGCGGTGCAGATATTAAAGGCACTTCTCTCAAAGGCTTCCATCCCAGCCTCATCCTCTCCCACTGTGTCTGGGATGACAGCGCTCTTCTGTTTGTCAGGGTTTCATTTCAGACAGGCACATTTTGCATGCCCTGCCTTATCTGCACAGGACAGCGCACCCACTTCGAGAAGAAGCATTGAACATTTCCAATCATAAGAATATATCACCTTTCTCTTTTATGTGTAAATCAAATGTATGGGAATAGCAAGAAAAAAACGGACATAATTGAGATACCAGTGTATCTGTCTACAGGTAGTTTGTATCCAAATGCTGGAAAATTTACTCTCCAAGCTAAAAGAGTCCTTTCCAACAATAATAAAAATAAAAAAAACATTTATTTAAAGAAAATATTTCCATGCTAGTTCTGACAAGCTGTTGAGGGAAGATTGTTTGGAAATGTTTTGGTCACATTTACTTTTAGTGTGAGGAATGTGGTTCATTTGAGCTGGTGTAGGTCAGGGACAGGTAGGTTAAGCAATGTTAATACTTAAGGCTTATTATACTGGTAAACCTGGAAAAAACCTGTATGCTTCCACGTTTGTATAAAGCTGCTGGTTACAACAAGCCATTTCTAAATACTGTAACAGGCAAGACACAAGGAATGGACAGAGTACAAGTGTTATTGGCCCTGGAGAGAATTTATTAACCAAAAAGTGGAAGAAATGAAAGAAAAACAGAAACAAAACAAAACAAAACCACCTTGGCGGGGACCAACATCCCGCTCTTCTGCCTTCCAGTTGCTGTTGCTGCCCGGAGCTGCTTTACTAGAGGCCCTTACAGACCTTGATTAAGGGCAGGTGTGCCTCATCAAGGGGTGGCAAGTGAGCTGCGTTCAAGGGCCTCATTTGGCAGCCCCAGGCCAGGTTGTTCTCCCCTGGGGCCTTGGCCCAACACTGATACAGGACAGGGTGTGTGTATGCTACAATAAAAAGAAAGTAAATTAACCAAAATCACTGTTTCACTCCACAGTACTGTACACCGCCAATCAATCTGCTGAGAGACAGGAATGCTACTCAATAACGTAACATTTACCATACATTAGGTAGATTTACTTTTTCCATACAATATATAATATACTTTTTTCCACTTCACCCAGAAAAGAGATAATGTACTGAGGCCTCTGTTTCTCTGCCTCGTCAACAGACTTCAATCAACATGCAGCGCTGTGCGCTTCGCCATATAATCAAGTGTGAATGAACATGTAAACTTAGCCAAGTATTAACAGAACTTGGCCTTTCCTCACTACACACCGGGCTTTGCAGGCATGTGAATCCTCACTAGCGTGACTGAGGTAAAAAGCAAACAGCTTGAGATGGTTAAAGTACCCAAAACAGACAGGTGGGGAGAGAGTATATTATTGGGGGTTTGTAGAGGAGACGGAGGAGGTGAGAGCATTAATAGTCACCATATGTGTGTAATGCATTGGAGGTCTACAGTAAATGACATTATCCAACCCACAACACCAGCCAACTAAGAGATGGGCGTAACGTGGCCTGAGACAGCTACTGTGTGGAAAATGGGCCGCTGGGTGTGATATCCATGCACTGATCGGTCACACTGTGTTTTGGGGGAGTAATGGGGCTAACGGCAGCTGCCTGGTTCACCTGTCCTGTCCCGTACACTGCTGTCCATCAGCAATTCACATGCCGCCACCGTCTTGTGAATGATGAAGGGAATTTCACATGTAACACAACATCTAATGTGCGACAACATTTAATAGATCCCTGTCCCACTGTTTTTCTTGAGTAACACGGCTTTCTATATGTGTCTACAATGATTTCATTGTGATACACATTACCACAGGTCTCCATTAAAGCCAAGTCACCACGTTTCTGGCAACTCTTAGTTACTTGAGCTATGTTTCCTGGAAATTGTGTCTGTTAAATTGGTCTTGTGTACATTTCTTTGGTTAAGGGCACAATACTTCTTTTTTTCAGGTTTTATGAAATGTGTAATATTTGGCTTGGCTGAAATGATCAAAATCTATACAATGTATTGTTGAGACACATAAGGCTACAGTCACTCTAATGTCGATAATCTGAATATTCCCACTCCAAGTGTATCAGTGAACCACAGATCACCCCGTGAGACAGGAGGGAGGCTGAGTCCGGGAGGCCCCAGCAGAACAGGGACGGGTAGCGGCCAGTGGGCATGGCCTCTTGCTCTGGCACCACTTCGTTGGGCGCTCAACACTAATCCTGCATGTGTCTTTATTACCCTCTCTGTGGGGTAATGCCGAGGGTGGCCAGGGGGTGGCCAGGGGGGGACCAGGGGGTGGCCAGGGTGTGACCAGCGGGTGGGGGTGCTGCTGCAGGGACTAGTGCTCAGCCTCAGGGTTTGAAGATAGGCCACAATGCATGGCATTAAGGGATCAAATGGGGCCCAAGAGAAAGAGACTCTCATAAAAAAGAGACTACAGAAAAGGGGGATATAAAGAGGGAGGGGGGGGTTGTGATATAAGCAGTGTCACTTATAACCCCCTTGAAAGAGTTAAGGAGAAGGGCCGTGGTTGTAGTGCAGAGAAATTATTGAAACCCAAAATGTCTCTGGGACAATTGTGTGTACACATTAATGACCTGCTGCCTCAATTTGCAATATTTTCTCTGTTGGTGGTAAACCACGAAAATTCAACCAGATTTACAGGTGCTGGTCATAAAATTAGACATTTTATCAAAAAGTTGATTTATTTCAGTAATTCCATTCAAAAAGTGAAACTTGTTTAATGTATACATTCATTCCAAACAGACTGATATATTTCAAGTGTTTATTTATTTTAATTTTGATGATTATAACTGACAACTAATGAAAACCCCAAATTCAGTATCTCAGAAAATTAGAACATTGTGAAAAGGTTCAATATTGAAGACACCTGGTGCCACACTCTAAACAGCTAATTAACTCAAAACACCTGCAAAGGCCTTTAAATGGTCTCTCAGTCTAGTTCTATAGGCTACACAATCATGGGGAAGACTGCTGACTTGACAGCTGTCCAAAAGACGATCATTGACACCTTGCACAAGGAGGGCAAGACACAAAAGGTCATTGCTAAAAAGGCTGTTCACAGAGCTGTATCAAAGCACATTAATAGAGAGGCGAAGGGAAGGAAAAGATGTGGTAGAAAAAAGTGTACAAGCAATAGGGATAACCGTCCCCTGGAGAGAATTGTGAAACAAAACCCATTCAAAAATGTGGGGGAGATTCACAAAGAGTGGACTGCAGCTGGAGTCAGTGCTTCAAGAACCACCACGCACAGACGTATGCAAGACATGGGTTTCAGCTGTCGGATTCCTTGTGTCAAGCCACTCTTGAACAAGACACAGCGTCAGAAGCGTCTTGCCTGGGCTAAAGACAAAAAGGACTGGACTGCTGCTGAGTAGTCCAAAGTTATGTTCTCTGATGAAAGTACATTTTGCATTTCCTTTGGAAATCAAGGTCCCAGAGTCTGGAGGAAGAGAGGAGAGGCACAGAATCCACGTTGCTTGAAGTCCAGTGTAAAGTTTCCACAGTCAGTGATGTTTTGGGGTACCATGTCATCTGCTGGTGTTGGTCCACTGTGTTTTCTGAGGTCCAAGGTCAACGCAGCCGTCTACCAGGAAGTTTTAGAACACTTCATGCTTCCTGCTGCTGACCAACTTTATGGAGATGCAGATTTCATTTTCCAACAAGACTTGGCACCTGCACACAGTGCCAAAGCTACCAGTACCTGGTTTAAGGACCATGGTATCCCTTGCCTGACCTTAACCCAATAGAAAATCTATGGGGTATTGTGAAGGCCACTATCAGAGCAACCTGGGCTCTCATAACACCTGAGCAGTGCCACAGACTGATCGACTCCATGCCACGCCGCATTGCTGCAGTAATTCAGGCAAAAGGAGCCCCAACCAAGTATTGAGTGCTGTACATGTTCATACTTTTCATGTTCATACTTTTAAGTAATATTAAAATTTTCTGAGTTACTGAATTTGGGGTTTTCATTAGTTGTCAGTTATAATCATCAAAAATAAAAGAAATGAACACTTGAAATATATCAGTCTGTGTGGAATGAATGTATACATTATACAAGTTTCACTTTTTGAATGGAATTACTGAAATGAATCACATTTTTGATGATATTCTAATTTTATGACCAAAACATAAAAAATAATGTAAGTGAATGGTAAACATTTTGAAAATGTATATTTTTCCTGTTAAACCTTGTTAGATGAATGGAGTGACCTTCTGTCCACTAATTGAGTTTTTATTTTATAATAACTGTAGTTCTGCAATATAAAAGTTAAAAAAATCAAGGTTCCCTGAAATCAAGGTAGGTTGTTCAGCAGGAGTTATTGAACTGGCGCCATCTTGTGTCTGTTGAATGGCCATCTGCTAACTCAGGTGTTTAACATTCACTCATAGTCACCTTGTTTTACAGATCCTTCCACACACAGGCCTCCAGCTGGCACCTGAGCTCTTGGCAGCATAAGGTAATATCGTTGAGATGCAATCAAGATTATATGCATGTCACTCATCACCTGCTCTCTGCGGCTCACAATGCGTGAAACAGACACGAGATAAAGTCTGTACACAGATGGGCAGATAAAATGTCCCAAAATATTCATCCAATCTTCAACTGCACTGGAACAAGCCCTTCAGAAATGGTTATACCTGAATGGAAGGAATAAGCAACCAAGCGAAGTTACCACAGAGTAGTTGATGTATGACTGAAATGTAGCAATTTAAAAATATATATTTAAAAAAAAGAAATATTCTAAAATGTTTTAATCTCTCTCCACAAAACCAATTTGACTGTGACCATTTTGAGTAGTTGCACCTCTTTCCTAAGAATCTGAAGCAGGGTTTGCTGCTGTATATCTTAACCGAACAGGGCCTTTGCATATACATCCACAACGCAAAAATGAGTTCATTTCCATGTTTACACCGTTTCATATTCAGAGCAATGGTAACAGGATTACTTTGTGACAAAAAGTAATTTGTGGAATTCCCTCATTTCTGTCTGTGGATTTCCTTTTTTTTCTTTCTGAAAATGATTCTGTAGTGTAGAATCCCCGGTGGTTGTGTTCCAGAAGCCCTTCAGGTTTGTGAGCAGACCTCTGTGGTGGGCCAGATAAAGCAAAGCAGAGGCAAGGCCTGGCATGGCCTGGCATGCAGGAGGCAGCATTCACAGGGGAATAATAATAAGCTAGAGTTCACAGATCAACACTCAGGCTCCTGCTTCTCTAAAAGACATCGATAAGAAGATTTCATCTGTGGTCTAAGAAGCAGAACACATACCAGAGAGAGAGCGCGCGCGTGAGAGAAAACTGTTCTGTAGTTCTGCCAACTGAGGATCAAAAGGCCTGTTCATATCCCTTGTTAGGATTTTTTTTTTTCTCAGCAGATTTTAGGCATTAAATTTGTAGTATCCCTAAGCACTATGTTGAAGGAACATAATGTTGGGGTGATCCAAGAGTATGAGTAGCCATTTGTGCTCCGATTTGGGAATGATAATATACTGAATCATTTTGACTCTTTTTGATCCTGACTCCAACAAATACCCACAGACCCAAAACACTTGTTCATAATATTTCATTAGAAATTACTCTCACTTCTCCCCTTGTTGTAAAATTTTGTGAATTGTTTTTAAGGCATCTTGTTTACCCAACAATGTTATTGGTAAAAAAAAAAAAAAAAGTAATAAACAACAAAGGCTTACTTAAGTTTTTTTTTTTTTAAACAGGAAAGACATATCTGCTCTGGAATATTTTATGGCCTTGTACAGATGGCTCAGAGACTGAATTTGCATTGTCAGTGTTTCAGACACTAATCCATATTCTTACCAGGTTACCTGGTTTGCAAATCACTCTAATAGGCATGTCCTGAGTGTGATCATAAACATGCTGTGAGCTCCTTCTGCAAAGAAATAAGTAAATTGATAAATAAATCCATGTTTTAAGCAAATGAGCTTGTGTACCACTGTGGGTCTGGCTCAGTTTATCCCAGCTGCATGTGCTGGTAATAACCGCTGCCTTGCGGATCGGCTCACAAGCACGCAACAAACAAGCTGCCGCCAGCACCCTCGACGCTTTGTTTAATCTGCTGTTTCAGTGGGCTCTTGTTCCTCGCACAAAAATGAAAGTGGATCTCTGCAGTAGAATGCACAGTAGCACATTAAACTGGGAAGGGTGCCTGCACACTAAAGCCCCAGACATTAAGTCTGGGATTTACACTGGAATATAATTCCCTGAGGTGCCTTAAGAGATGTCTTCTTCTGCTGGGAGGGATTTGGTGCAAAAGTTCTCAGACAGAGATTCAAAAACGTATGGTGACCTTCCTCTGACCGCTCATTTACATCAGGGAACTGAGAAAAACAAAAACAGTTTTTATTCCCTTTCCTATCTTTAAATTATTGCATAATAAACATTACATTTGTCCTTCATATTTTGAATAAAATATTTTCTGTCGCATTTTTAAAAACATATTTTCTGTTGGGCAGCAAAGAAAGTTCATAGGTGAAGGCATTTTATATAAAAACCCTTAAAGACCGCGTCAGGTATACAGATAATGTGTAGGTCAATGCCTCCCTCTGGTGGATGTTCTTGAATATACCTAGGCAGAAGTAAAAAAATAAATTTAAAAAAAGGCATAATGTTTAGATGAAAATGTATCGTTGTACACACTGCATAATAATAATAACGGATTTACGACTACAAATATCCAATAGTTTCCTTTTTTATATTCCATGTTGTTAATTTAGTTTAAAAGTTTACTCGTTTTGTTTGTCCTTTCAACCATCCTGTAGTGTACCCATGCGGGTGATGTCCTATCCAAAATAAAAGTCATCTGACAGACTTGAGGTCTGACAGTCATACACTGATTCGCTCAAAAATGGCAGGCAAAAGGGCATTAGTAATCCTCTCTAAAGGTGCAGAGGAGATGGAAACTGTTATACCCGTGGACATCATGCGTAGAGCTGGGGTTAGTAAATCTTTCGAGCTACCTAAGTTGATTATTAGCGTAATATATATTGGCTGCTGTATTGTAGCTAACTATTAGCTAGGTGGCGAAACATAACTCTGATCTAAATAGATTATTTCAGTAATCTCAAAATGTGAGTAGGTAAAGTTGCACTTAATGATAACTAATCGGTGTTATCTTGCTGGCTTTTTTTGTCAGCTATTTTAAATATCTACATTAGTGAAGCTACAGAAATTTAAACTCAAAAGCACAACATCACGAGAGTTCTGGATACGCGTGGAATGCTTCACCCGACCGACCTGGTCAGGATTTTGTGATAGTCTGTGGGTCAAAAGGAGTAGTTGAACATTATCTATCTTTCGTCAAGCGTTTCAGTAAGTTTTGGCGCATGCATGCAGATCTATTTCTAACCAATGTAAGCAGCTGACTGATGGTGAGATCGTTGCCAGCATTTAACTAACGTTATTGTAATCCAGCCCAATTTACTGTCCAGCTAACATCTCTACAACTCTCTGCAGTATGCATGCATTTTCTACATGGCTAGTGGCCACAGTAATACATCAGATTATGAAGCCATGTTATTTCTTAGCTGTTGGCACATTTTAAACATGGTGGCCAATGCCACTGCAAATGTCAGAGTTGACTGTGCTGCAACAGGAAGAATATTTCTTCATATTAAAAGTCCAGGCGTAGTCGGGGTGGGGAGGGGTTGCAGTTCGGTGGGCTTGGGATCCCATTGCTGCTTTTTGCGGATGATGTGGTCCTGATGGCATCATCGGTCTGTGACCTTCAGCACTCACTGGACCGGTTTGCAGCCGAGTGCATAGCGGTTGGGATGAGGATTAGCACCTCTAAATCTGAGGCCATGGTTCTCAGCAGGAAACCGATGGAGTGCCTCCTCCGGGTAGGGAATGAGGCGTTACCCCAAGTAAAGGAGTTCAAGTATCTTGTGGTCTTGTTCGCGAGTGAGGGGACAATGGAGCGGGAGATTGGCCGGAGAATCGGAGCAGCGGGGGCGGTATTGCATTCGCTTTACCGCACCGTTGTGACGAAAAGAGAGCTGAGCCGGAAGGCAAAGCTCTCGAATATACCGGTCAATTTTCATTCCTACCCTCACCTATGGTCATGAAGGCTGGTCATGACCGAAAGAACAAGATCGCGAGTACAAGCGGCTGAAATGGGTTTTCTCAGAAGGGTGGCTGGCTTCTCCCTTTGGGATAGGGTGAGAAGCTCAGCCATCCGTGAGGAACTCGGAGTAGAGCCGCTGCTCCTCTGCATCGAACAGAGCCAGTTGAGATGGTTCGGGCATCTGGTAAGGATGCCCCCAGGACGTCTCCCTAGTGAGGTGTTCCAGGCACGTCCAGCTGGGAGGAGACCTCGGGGTAGGCCCAAGACTAGGTGGAGAGATTATATTTTGACACTGGCCTGGGAACACCTTGGGATCCCTCAGTCAGAGCTGGCAAATGTGGCTCAGGAAAGGGATGTTTGGGGTCCCCTGCTGGAGCTGCTGCCCCCGCGACCCGATACCGGATAAGCGGATGAAGATGAGAGATTAAAAGTCCGATACTCATAGATTTGTGGGATTTTATTATTAATATGGGGCAGTGTGTCCTGATGTTCTGTGAAGTCGTTTTTGTTTGTGTCTACATCCCGCAGATTGCTGTGACATTGGCTGGGTTGACAGGCAAAGACCCTGTGCAGTGCAGCCGAGACGTCTACCTGGTTCCTGATGCCAACCTGGAGGATGCCCGCAAGCAGGTCCGTGCCATCCCATCCCTCTGTTCTTCACACTCAGCAGTCACATGCTTCCACAGCTGCCTAAACAACCCTAAACAGTTAAAATGGCTACTCCATGGATTTGCAGACCAACATTAGTTGCCCCAAAATAGACAAGGGAGAATGTTGAGTGGAGTTATATTTAAACATAGCCTAGTTTGTAATTTGTTTGTGGTTTTGTCAGCAGGACATGGTATTACATGTTAACAGAAAAATTGTAGTGATGTGACTTTGTGGGACACCGGTCCGTATATGTTGCACTGTCACTGGGTCTTCCAACAGGTTAGCCAGTAGCTACGACTAACTTACATTCAGTTTATGAGTACCTTTCAAAACAATTGGAAAAGAGAATAACATTTTCATGTTTTACAGCAAACTGTCATAAACAAGTCCCGCTAGTATCAGACTCCTAGCAGCAAAAAGTTGCATGGTAGGGTGAGAGGATTGTGCCTATTCCAGATAAAAAATAAATACAATTAAGTAGTTTTCATGATAGAAAATGCCTTGCTTTTTTTTCTACTAGTGGTGTGTATTCCTGAAAACAATGACTACAAAGACAAAAAAATTGGGCAATAAAATGAAAAAAAGGTGTGAACAACTTTAATTGTATATGTCTTCTTAATTTTGGCAAGGTGCTAAATCTTTACTGTAGAAATGATCATTCAATGGAGCTAAACACCACTACACATTCATCTTTTTTAAAGCACATATTTAATGAAATGCATTAATCACGGGAGTTAACCGCAAAAAAAACAGAACAGAGCACAACTGGCAGTGCTTTGTTAGGCTCTAAAATGCAGAATTTGAGAGCGCCTCATTGCACAAAACACATAATGGCAATGGTTCATTTTTGGTACCTGTGTAGGTTTATCCCAGTGCCAAGTACTCACTGTTGTGCCTTCTCCAAATGTTTTTTTTTTTTCTCAGAACGTCTTCTGTTGTATCTGGGTAATCAAGGCCCTCAACTGATTCAGTTACTTTTCTTTTAAGTGAACCTGTGGCTAACCATTTGTGCATTCTGTTAGTCCTGCTGACTTTTACAAGCCAGGCAGCTAGCTAATCAATTAACAAGCAATGAGCACGTACAACTAACAGCCTTGGCATCACTTGCACCCTTCTGAGGTAACTATGCTGTGCGCAGAGTTACAAAGTCTTGCTAAAGGGTTAGGGTTAGATTCACTCAATACCCACTCACAAAGCCTGAAAACAATTTCTAAATTGTTATCAAGAAAAATATTCCGATAAACACTGGGCAAAGTAGACTATAGTGTTTATTTTACGAATAAAATAAATTGCTTTTTTATATATAGTTCTGCAGACCACCTGCAGTACCTCCATGGGTCAATAGTGGTCCGTGGAGCACTGACTGAAAATTGCTGGTCTACATGTAGGCCATGGTGTCTGGCTAAAAGGATTACATGTTCCTGTCGTACCATTTGATTGATTGATGCATGCTAGCATTTGACCACTATTTGGAAAAAATCATTGAAATTAGTCAGTGAGCTGTCAGCTCAAATGTGGATAGTATTTGGGAATCCTGTTTTGGATGACCTATTTTGGCTACCAGTCTGTGTTCTCTGAAAATGCATGGCAAACATTGGCCAGAATGTTAACAAAATTCAAATTACTGCCCACTAGACCCAAAAAAAAGAAAAGACTGCTATGTGGGCTGGGTTGGTCCAGTGTTCTAAACCACGTTCTGGTTTCACAAGTACTGCTGCAGAATGCGTTTGAATCCTGCCCATTGCGCGTTCAGCAAAAACATAATATTTTGCTACATTTCCATCCAAAAAAGCACAACATATTTTATGTCTCTAAACATATCTTATCTTTAAATCAGATGTTTTCCCTTTTTTAAACTTTTGATGTCCAAGATGTATGCATCTGAAATTGGTGACATTGTATCTTGCCGTTTGGTGTTACAGGGTCCGTATGATGTGGTTCTCTTGCCAGGGGGAGCACTGGGTGCCCAGAACCTGTCAGAGGTAGGAATGCATTTAAAGATCCTTTGCGTTGCCAGTATAACATTTCACATGTATGTACAGTAATATTCATCTCTTGTATCGTTTCAGTAAGTGGTTTTGGAGGAACTGCTCTTTTTGTCTGTTGTACTGGAATGAAAATGTTTACATACCTAATTAATGGGAATAACTTATTTCCTTTAGCAAAGGAGCATTTCCTGCAAAGACAGTTCTAACACACATTCTGTTTAACAATGTGGTGACTTCTCTGTCTGTATGTGATTTCCATTTTGTTCGTCTTGTAGTCCCCTGCTGTGAAAGAAGTGTTGAAAGACCAGGAGGACAGGAAAGGGCTGATTGCTGCCATCTGTGCAGGTGCTGTTCTTTCTATGAGATACACATCTACAGTACAAATGAGGTCACACACTCCAGAGTGTATCTGTGTTAATGTCCACTAGTGGGGCAGGATTCTTTACATCACAGTCTGTACTTAAATGAGCAAATGCAAATTTTTGTTTAGTGTAAGATTGGAATTCCATTGGAATGTATTGGGTTGTCACGTTGTCTTGCCTTTCCGTTACCAGAAGAAACCAATCCACATTGATTAACAGTTCGTATTTTTACCCAAACTGAGAATGTTGATTTAGATTGTCATATTAGTTCCATTGACAAAGCCCACTACCACTCAGATTTTGAGCTTGGCTGTGGTGATAGAGGGCACTGGAAGGACGTTGTAAATGAGGACATAGGACTCTTGTGGCAGAGCAGAACGAAGGCCGTCCTAGAAAATGGTTAATGTCCCCACAGGACTATAATGAGCCTGCCAGAGAAGAACCAGAAGCAGTGTCACATTATGAACTGGTAATCTGAAAATAATGCTATTTATAATGTGAACAGAGGTGTGAAAAGTGCTTGACTTAATTCTACCATATTAAGTACAAATCTCATAGAGCCACCCCTCTCCGTTTCCTGCTCTCATCTTTCAGACCAGTGTTATTATTAGTTAGAATTCGCCAAGATTACAGCTACGTGATAGCTGTCATTTTAGGCTTATTTGCAGCTGTAAAGTCAAGGGTGAAAATGCATAATTCTGCCAATCCCAGGCTACTATAAAATACTGAACATGCAAGCTTTCAATATTCAAACCATAATTAATAACTACTGCGTCATCAAATCTGTTCACTAATGTGAAGTCACTAGATGACCATGTTTTCTACAGGATTCCGTTTTAGCAGTGATGACATTGATTGTCTTAGGAGGGGTCTGTGGGCAATTGTTTTTGTAGAGCAGCTGTCATTTAACCATGTTTGCAATATCCTCTTAAGTTGGTATCATCTTTCTATCTTGAACGGTTGAAGAGATACAGTTTTAGCATTTATTAACACATTATGAATATTGGGCTCCAAACATGGTCAGATGAGAAAGAAAACGTTCACTTGTTTATGTTGGGATAGCCTTAATGTGTTGGTTTTCTATTTTTATGCAGAAATGTTTTTTTAGTTTTAGTGATAATTAACACTATGCTAATTAAAATAATACTTTATAAACATTTTGGTTGAAGATAGACAAGGTTTAAAGTTGGTGCTATTGGCTTTAATGACCCAGAAGGATGACCGTTTTGAATAGAATCATCTCTGTGGTTGTCATTCAAACCCATATTAACTGCACATTTTAAAAGGTTATTGTAAGTAGTCACTGCATCAAAAACCGAAATGGAAGTGCTGAAGTTGGGCTAGTCTGAACATATCAACGTTGGTTTGGTGTTGATCGATTGAACGGTGTTGGACGAGATGCGTTCCCCATTGAAATGCGTTAGAAGCTAAATATTGGCATAGTTCAATTATGAAATATATCAAAACCACTTTTTCAAGCAACTAGAGATCCGGCAGTACAGACATTTGAGAGTTGGTTTCATGTTAATAGCTTTTATTGCTTAGGCTGTACAGCGGGCAAAAGACAGGAATAATGAGATTGTGAGAAATCTATAGCCGTGCTTGCTTAAAGCTTGACTCAACATTAGTACAGTGGAAGGCGACAAGTGTCAGAATGGGACCCTCTCAAGTCAATGTCTTTTCCGCTCATTTTTGCACTGGTGAGTGAGATCTCAAAGACCAGCCGCACCAATTGTGCCTTGAGTACTTGAATCAGAGCAGGTCTATGATCCGTGAAAACATTACTCAGGGTTGAGGACAAGTCCTCACACATTGCAGTGGAGGCACAACATTTTAAAGCAAGTTGAAATCCAGTTGGTATGCTGGGGATGTCCTCCAACGTTTTGTGTTGCATTCTGAGGATACCTCTGCATGCGTGTCCTTATCCATCTGTGTACGCAAGAACTGTTTTGCAACTGCATGTGCTTCAGCAATATTCAACTGTGATAACTCCCATGCTTAATAGCATCTGTCAGGTCTGTTTATTCTCCCTGTGGAAGCTTGTTTGGCTGGTCCAGTAGGTCAAGCACTTGCTCAAGGCGTACAATTAATAAGAAACTGGCCTTGGAGACCTCCCGTAGCAGCTTGACTTTTGTCCTTTTGTGCTCCACCATGCATTCCAGACATGAGGGGGATCCCGTCAAACTTGGCTTGATAGCTTTTAGGTGTTTGGTTTTGGTTAGTTCTGCTTTTATGGTGTTTGTCAGTGTTTTACCGTTATTTATAGTAACAAGCGCTTTGTGTCTGTATAAAGTTCCACACATCACAGTGAATGTTAGAACAAAAACTAAGCCATGAATTCTAAGGAACTTTCTGTAGACTCCCCAAAAAACAATTATAATGTCTAACACAAAAAACGTGGAGAATGTGAAGGGTTCTGAATTATTTGTGAATGGACTGAATATGTTGGTGTATTAAAGCATTTCACTTTAATGATATTTTAGTTTTTGTTTTGTTTTGTTTTTTACCCATATTCAGCCTATAACTGTCAGGCCCTGACATTGCCTCCCAGAGAGAACTGTAATCTTTAGACTGTAGGGAAGGCAGCCAAGGAGCATATCCAGTAGCTTTCTATTTATTAGCAGTCTCGGACATTGCCAATCTTAATGCAGGAGACACAAAGTTTTTTTTGTTAGTGTCTGGTTTTCCCTTTCTCTAAATAAGGCATGCAGAGGTGGATTGAAACCATATAGGTGGTTAATTATAGACCCTATTTCATGTTTGAATTAATGCAGTATATTCTAATGAATCTGACTTCTAGTGGTGATATCACTTCAGACTAGTCAAATGTTACAGAATCGTCATGCTATGTATATTGACTCAGTTTTGAAAAGGAATAATTTGATGCCTTAATTGTTCAGAGTACCTGTGTCTGTTTTTACCATTTTGAAATGAATGCTGTGAAGAGTTTTGGTCTAACTGTCCAATCCCCCTCACCCCAGGTCCCACTGCACTCCTGGCACATGGTATTGCCTATGGCAGCACAGTTACAACCCACCCTGCTGCTAAGGACAAGATGATGACTGGAGGTAAAGCACCAAACAACATGACTTCTACAGGGATATAATGATAACCACTAAGCTTGGTCACAGCCTCTAGTTTGTCTTCAAGATTTTATGCACAATTGACATCCACATGATGACTTCATACAGTAGATTTAGTGGGTCAGGAAAAGTAGCATATTTTAGTAGCACAATAGGCTCATCCAGGATTGGTGCAGCTGAACAATGACATAGAACTTTCTTTGTCCAGCAGATGGTGGTATAAGTTATTTTTCTTACATTATGATTGGATTATAATTTAAACAAGGTCATAATGCCCAACTAAATGTATCCAAAATGTTTACAGAACAACAGAAATGTATATAAAAAAAATAATAATAATAATAATGCTGCCTACAAGTAATTTATTGATGAAACCAAAATGTTATACATTTGTTTGAATCAGTACTCAATAATCTCCATTTGCTGACTGTTGTGCATAACTGTGGTGCTTCTTCCTCTCTTCACAACCCTCCCTTACACTCCCTAGGCCACTACAAGTATTCTGAAGCACGTGTCGAGAAGGACGGCCATCTGATCACCAGCCGTGGGCCAGGAACCAGCTTTGAATTTGCCCTGGCCATTGTAGAGGAGCTCATGGGGGCTGAGGTTGCTGCTACAGTGAAAGCACCACTGGTTCTGAAAGACTGAGTTGTGTTGAGCATTTTAGCCGAAAGCACTGCAAGCAGCATTATTAATTACACCCCAACTCAGCACTTTTCATCATTGTACCCAGGCCAACTACTCTACTGCAGGCAAAGAACAATGATTGACTGGATAATGTGTTAGAGTAATGAGATGGATCTGCCTTTCTTTCCTCCCTTGGTACTTGTTTTCCCCTGCACTGTAAGCATCAATGATTTGGGATTTTGAAATGGTTTTGTTATGCATTGTAAAATCATTCATGTTCTGAGGGGAATAAACCTTGGTTTGTTGCAGCTGTAATATGTGTAGATATAATAAGACAAGGTCATTTCATTTGACCAGTGTAGGCATTTCACACAGTGGGAACTAACAAGAGCAGTGGTCTACTGCCCTTTTTACACTTCGGTTAAAATCATCATCAAGGCGTAAATGTAGCAACAGCATGACATCAAAGTTAGATTGTTGTTTCATCATTCTTCACACACAGAATTATTCAAAGCACCGAGCAGGTTATTTTGGATGAATAATCTTACTGGTTAGACCATTTGAGAGTGCTGCTTTTAAGCATGGTGTTTGAGAGCTACGCGCCTGTGGGAAGCAGTATGTAAGAGGAAACCGCAAATTTGAGAGTTTCAAACAAACAAAAACCTTGGGAATAGGATCTGTCTGTGCGCACAGTCATGAAATACTGAGAATCAAGGATTTCACATGAGATGTCAGAACTGTTTAGTTTCACACCTTTAGGGTCCCTAAAGTGCAGAGTATCAAAATCAATGTGTTTGGGCAGACCTAGTGGTTCTGAAATCTAGGTCTGGGTTCAGCAATAAGGTTCTATTGGCTAATTACAAGTTACAGAAATCTTATTCTCATTTAATGATTAAGTTAAAATCACATCCTCAAATATACCAAAGTTCAAAACATGTATTTTGATATTGCACAAGTGCATCATACCCTGTGGAGAGCAACATTGATTAAACAAATGTAAAAAAAAAAAAGAATATCTCAAATTATACATTTTGCAGGTAGGCTGTGTGGTTATTTTTTTATGCTTTGGGGAAATGGCCGGGGACTGTCATTCTACCATTGGGGTGCTAGAAGAGTAGAGGTTTGACCTGGCAGCACAGCACTCCCATAGTCAGTGGATGGCCAAAACACTGGTGGTCTAGAATGAAGAGCTTGGATAAGGATATAGTGTCTGATGATTGTTTTGTCTCCATAGGCCCTGGTTACCATATTTGGGACATGGCCTCTTTTAGTGTCGGGATGAGCAAAATCTGGCTTCCTGCCTTTTACCGCAGGTTTGTCTCATTTTGAGTGTTAGGTCAAGCTGATACTGGGTAATGAATCTTTTCTTATCTTTGACATTTTTGAAAAAATGAGGTTTTTGCTTATCTTTCCCAAGGGTGCCTATATTCGTGGAGGGTACTGGACACAGTCATTTCTTGCCACGTGCAAACTTCATGTTTGCTCTTGCCAGACTGATATTTACTATTCAATGTTCAGACTTACTATTTACTACTGCACAAATGAAACGCCCCAATCCACACCCAATGTTTCAATTCACCAAATGTAATCGGCCCTTTATTATTAGCATCGTAAGTGACAATATTATCTTCATCAGAATTCTTTCCAAATTTTATTTGCTGGGTTATTATTATAGTCATTTTTACACCGTCGTGGGGGATCCAGCAAGTCAATGTTTTGTAAAATGGTCCATACCGTGTTTATTCTGTTGATATGACAATCAAAACAAAACGCATAGTTATATTACTCCTCCCGTGCAATCCGGGCTAGATAATCAAATTTCCTCACTAATAACTGGAAGGAACTTAAAAATGATTTCTGGACGCGGGAAATGTAGCTGATCAGTTGATTGACTAAATATTTCACCAATGGAAATCTGTGAATTTATGTGTCTTCGCGTAATTAGCCAATGAACACATACATGCAAATATACGGGTTTGGGTCTACTGCAGCGCGTGGTAAAGAATGGGCATGTCAAAGCGGTAAAAATAAGAGTCTGTTGTTTCAAGATTTAACAACATAACAAGGTAAGATTTAGCTCCGGATAATATTGTCAGCTGGGTTTGATAGGCAGGCTGTTTACTGTTCTGAAAATGGCTTATGTTTAAACCGAATCGCAGTTACGTTAGACTGTTTAGAGTAGGTAAGATGTAATTACTATTTACGTTACCAAACCTGCTGGCGCTGCAATATTGCGAATGCGTTGCTTTTTACTGTAGTACTTTACTTGTTATAACTTATTGTTCACTTACAGAGTTAAGTTATCAAGAAAATGAGCGGGTTATGTAGCTAGCTGTTCAAATAGCGCGCACCGCTTTCTTGATACACTCGCGTCTGTGTACGCTAGCTAAATGATGCTGGATAGAGGATCTCTATCCGATATTTTACCTAGTATGTTCGATAAAATTAGCTCCAACTAAAGAACTATCAAGTGTTTGACCGGGTTTTCTTCATACAGTAGGCTATCTGCCCCACCACAACATTGCAGGAAGATTCAGGACGAACTAACAGACATAACAGGCGTGATTGACACACACTGTTCTTCATTTTGTCTTTTATAAAAACTGTACCGATGTACGTTTTCGATTGTTTATTCATATCATAATAACCTTTAGTTTATAAAAAACAGATAATTGTGTGTTCAATTACGGGCTGCACCTGGAGTTTTACGTTGAATCTGAAGTTCCAGGTCCATTTTGTATAATTCATGATTTCATTTAGCATTTGATGAAACATTCTATTTGTGTCCTGACATGAATGTCATGAATATGTTATCAGCTATTACAATAGCTTAGCTAACTCAACTCTTTACAGAAAAAGGAGATAACAAGTTCAGAAGCGTGGATGTCAGGTATTTGCAGGGTTAAAAAAAACATGCTTGTGAAGAAATGTACTCAAGTTGCAATTGTTTTGTTCCGAATTACTGTGGTTGAATGTAACAGTGCACTTGATATGCTGGTAATACAACATAGTGCATTGTTTGGATACTAGAATTACTGTAGACAAGGGCTCTATGCTGGCATTATTCTACAAGGAACAGGTGCTACTAAGTTGAAAAAGTATGGTGCACAGTGCAACACATTTTGGGAGAAGAAATTGTTGAGTTTGTGTTAATTTTCTGTACTAGTGCTGATAATAACCACAACATAAAAAAAGAAATTATTCTGTCAAATCAGAATTAAACAAATGTCGGTGGTTAAGTATTGCTTTTAAGCCTTTAGGGTATAAACATGTGTTAATTTCCTCGAAGCATCCGCAAACTGTGGTATTGCCAACATCATTCTTGACTGCAGAGCTGAGGTGAGAGTTGCTGGCAGTTCCCTGGATGTAGTGGTAGGGTTCTTTGTGACTTCCTGGTAGATTTTATGCTTTGCTCTTGAAGAGATTTGGTCAGGACAGCTCCTGGGAAGATTCACTACTGACTACGGTTGCATGATATTGGAAATAACTGACATTGGGATATTTCGTTTTTCTGCGATATATATTGTGATATGAAAAACTACAGGATTTCTTCAGAAAGAGCTTTGGCTATCAACCTGACAGTATGTATCCTTCATTCTTCCCCAGCCCCATCCTCTACAATTAAAATGTATGAAACTCAACCAACTGCAAGATGCAGTCCATGGCCAAAGCACTGCAATCTGGTCCACTTTTTCAGGTGCAGCCTTCACCATGTTCCGGCTGGACCACAAGTCCGTTGATAATATTCCACTTGTGACAGCTCTGTTTCAACTTGTGCCTTGCATTTCTCGTACAACTCTGGGATGGCAACTTAGTTGCGTGGTGGCATTACATACCGCTTGTCAAGCGACCGGATCATGTTTTTAAAACCCTTTTTGGTAACCGTGTTAATTGGTACCATTGTCTTTGGCAACGTGAAATGTTATTGAATCTGTGATTTCTCTCTGCTGTTTGGAACCGTTCTCGTATAGTGTAATACTGGCAGATATAATGCTGTTTTTCCATTTGAAAAATATATATATAGTAGACTGCTATGTTGACCTTACTAAATCACATGTTCTTCCATGTGACTATTGTGGATGCGTACATCGCAATGTCGATGCTGAAATGATATTTTGTGCAGCCCTACTACTGACTCAGATGTTTTTCATTGTGGTTCAGTGGAATAGCCTGGCATTAGTTCTGTGGTTTAGGGGGAAAGTAAACTAATTTCAACTTTGACGATGTATCTCAAACAGTGTGAAGTGCTATTTTCTCTGAATTACCCTATTGGCAAGTTTTGTTTCCTGTCTGCAGCATTGGGGGAGATGAGGAAAGGGGTTATGTTGTTGGGTTCACCCATAAGCAGAGATAAAAGCCATCAACACAAACGGGGAACAAAAATTAACTGGGCCCACCCTAAATAGCTGAATTTGTTGCTTGAATCTTACCAGTACAAGTATCCAAAAGGGGATAGAGAATTAGCTAATTAACTAATTTGCAACACTGAAAATAGCAGCCTATGTTATTCCTTACCCCAGGGATTTATTACATTTATTTTCTATTCACAATAGGGGTGTATTCGTGTAGCATTTTAAACACCTTACCAACTCTTATGAGAATATACCCCTTCCATATCTTTTATCTGAAGGCTGCAATTGGGTAGGGTGTTAGTCTTCAATACTTTCTGTTCTGCATTCTTGCAGTTTAAAAACAGAAGATGTGTCATGAATGTTTGACCAATTTTTCCTTAAGTTACAGTCATATGGAAATGTACACAATCTTTACTTCAACACTTCTCAGATAGATCTAGGCCGATTTAACAAATGACATGGGTAGATAATACTTAATGTATTCATAAAAAATGAATGGAAATGGAACGTCATTGTGTGGAGAAAAGTAAGTCCCTCCCTTGCTGCTGTTCCCCCATTTGGGCTAATATAACTTCATGTAGCTGTGTATTGTAACTATCAGTCTGGGAGAACCTTTACCGTACATTAAAGAAGTTGTATGTTAGAGGGCTTTCTTTCATGCATTGTGTGCTTCAAGTCACCCCTCAGCATTTCAATGTGTGTGTGATCTGGGACTCCAGCATTCCATAACCCCATTTTTTAAACTTTTGGGCAGTTCTGTTGTAGCCCACCTTGTGTGTTTTGAGCCATTGTCCTGTTGCAAGATCCATGTTTTCTTCAGCTGCAGACAAATTATCTCAGAATGATGGCATCTGGCATTGCAGTCAAACACCTTCACCTTTGACTCAGCTGTTTTTAGCAAATTGTTCCAGTAGTTTTGGTCTTTATCCAGGTGTTGTCTGGCAAACATTAGTTGTCTCTTGCTCGGTTGGTGTACATCTTTTTCCAAATGACTGTAACTTTTTTTTGTAACTTATTTCTTCCTTTTAGGTTGAATGCACAACAAGAGATATAACTGAATTGTTCCCAAACAGCTAATTGTTGTTACATTACTTCAGTCACAATTCTTTTCTGGTAGCTTTTGCAGCAGAATAATGCAAAGAAACTCAATTCCAGCATCAGCTAAGCATATAAGCAAAGCAGTCCAGGAACCAAAAAAAAGTGCAGCTTAAGCATTTTCTTCATACTGTAGTATACATTACATGGTCCTAATGAAAGCAACCAAACAAACCTCCAGGCTATGGATCGCTTCATGAGATTTTGCTTTTGCTGCAACTCCTCTTTCACGGTAATATGACTTCTGTGTGTCACAATGTGCATTATTGTTTGTTTGTAGCCCTATAGCATTTTTTGTGGTTGTGAATGTACGCTGTAGCTAAAAAACAGTATTAGGAATGGTTTTTTTTTGGTAATTATTTTCATTAACCTTACCATCAACAATTAACTAATTATTAAGCGTTATTACCATCTGAATTGATGCCAGGGTAGGCAAAAGTGTCCAGTCTTATTCATGTCACTACAGTATCATCTTCCTCTTGGATAAGCCTATTTCTGGCATGTTAACATTTTTCACTGTTGTACATACATGCTAGCATGTATTATTCTGCTTGAGCAGCTGTACAGTAGAGCGCTGGAGGCCTGTATGCCTTCCTATTTCTGGACTAGGTGGTGCTGGGTGGGGGAGGGCCAGGGTTAAGACACACTGACTGACTCATTGGTTAAATGATGCAAACTAGAACCCATCCGTGAATCTCTTCAGAAAAAGAGGTTCTGAATGTTTTTTCAGGTAGGCCTAGTCAACTCAGCTGGCTAAACATTTGTATCAGATATGCCACGCAAGAGATGGTGGTCACTTGCATAGAAGCATTGAGATGTTGTTTCCCCTCTGAAGGCACTTGACATCAATAAAGGAATACAGGTTTGACTGTGGTCCAAAAATCTGTTCACTGCTTGATATAACCCTGGATACCTTTTGAAATGATTGGAAAAAGACAGATTGTCAGTTGAGTTGACAATGGCCTACCAAATTGCATTTAGTAGGACACTTAAGAGTTTAGTATTTAGTTTAGTAGTACAATATTTGACAAAGTTATCAATGATGGGCTTATTAGCATAGATATTAGCATAGCTTATGATTTGTAACATAGTTGAGGGGGATATTTTTGCTGAGAAGTGACTGGCGTTTCCAAAGCAGGATGATGAAGTACTTATTTCTGAAGATATTATGACAAGGTAATTGCTGCGATTCATTATATTTGATCTAGAACATTTCCAGTTGCGGGGGTTAATGAGACAGGCTGAACTCTGTCTATGGGGATAGGACTCATCACTATATACATTATTAGGCAATCCGCTGTGTTCCTGTGATCATGTAATTAGGATTGTCATAAATAAGATATACCATATCTGTCAGCCTATTTCTGGGCACACTTGTAACTGGAAATCTATCATGATGAATTTTAAAATGGCACCAATTTTTGCCCTCACACAGTTGTATAGACATCTATTTTGTGTCTGTCAGGCCACATCAGTCCAGTGAAGTCTGAACCATTATTTTTGCACACTTTGAAATTGTCTTGTGAGGAATTTTTTATGAGGTCACTCAGCCCCCAATATGCTCCAAATTCACCCAAAATAGTCTTTGTTTGTTTTCTGTTTGTGCCGGTAAAAGTTTCGTTTTTTTTGCGACTGTCTTTCTTTCCGATACAGTTGAAGAAGAAATGACAGAGCTATAGTGGAGAGTAAAGCCAGTGCGCTATCCAGTAGAAAAGTAAGCTATGTACCAAAAACTGTAGCAGCACAAAATTTTTACCGGCACAAGCAACTAAGCCTATTTTGAGTCAGTTTGGAGCAGGTTTGGGGGCTAGTGACATCATCACCTATAATTAAATGTCTAATATAAAATGCTGCAGCAGCACAAACAAAATATTTAGCGGCACAAACAAGACTATTTTGGTAGAATCTGGAATATGTTGGGGGTGGTTGAGTGACCTCAGAATGACCAATGACACATTCTATAATCTAAAAGAAAAAAACATTCTATAATATCAGCACAAATGAAATTTGTAACAGCACAAATGGAGAGGTTTTGTGTTGGGTGGCCGGCTAACTTCACGCAGGTTCAGGGTTCAACATTAATGATGACCCGCTGGCCTGGGGCCTGTAAGACCTAATGTCGGGCCAGTAGAGGAATAAAGTCACTGCTCAATTTCCCAATTTAAATTCATAGTATTGTTTGCTTGTCATATTTGTCACTCATCCCGCTTCAATTTTCGCTTGTTAAGATCATTAAATTGTGTTTGTACCGCTTCTTTTCCACCTGTGTGTGGTACATTACTGGTGTAGTCATTTTCAACAATAATATTCAATGGTTTGTCTGTTTTCACCAAACATAGTTTAGTGCATTCTAGAGTGGGTCCCAAATATGGCATCATACAAGGCAAAGCGAATGCGATCATTTTTGTGGAAAGAACTGTTTCCGTGGGTTGATAACAATAACGGCAAGAGACACTTGTACTGCTGTACATGTCGTGTGTTCCAGACGAAAGTTGATAAGGCAGGGTCATTTTAAAAGGGAATGAACAACTACCGAAAACGTGCTCTTAAGTGCCTGCAGCATGTGCAGTGCATTGCGGCCATTGACAACATTGGGACTGCACCAGTGAACTTCTGTCTGCTCCGAATGAATGAGGTGGCGCGTAGCCTAATTGAAAAACTAATTATGACCGCCTACCATGTTGTGAAGAGGGAGAAAACATCACGGACCATGTGCATGACATAGTCCGGATAGAGAAACCGTACAGACTTGGCTTGTCGACTGTAAGTGTCATGGTAACTACTCCTGTCTATGCGCTTACTGACAATGACACACAAGAAGCCTGCGAAGCAACTAGTGGTACTACCCCACCTATTGGATTCAATATGTATTGTCCCATATTTTTGTAATACAAATATATGAACTCAATTATTTTGTTATTAAGCTTTTGTCACATTTATAGTAATACTTTAACTATTTATTAAAATGTAATCATGTATGTTGTATCATATTTATATAAACAGTAATTGCTTGTATCAGCTCAGGTTTCACATCACATGCAAAACTGTGGTATAAATCAATATTAACATGCGATACATCCGTACAATACAGTTGTATTGTTTTTTTAAATTTATTTTTCATTAAGTCTGGGCCAATAGATTTCAGAGCAAAAGAAAATGTTAGCATTGGAGCCTGACAATGTATAGTATCAGTAGGTGGAATGTTGGCTTACTGTGTGGCTTCTGTGGCAGGAAATCCCACAGGACAAATGTCATGCTCATTCTCCATTAGGGTTTGAAAAGTCTGGTCATTTCTGAAAATTCACAACTTTCCCAGATATCCTGGTTTGTTATATGTTCTACTTGTTCCTGTACCATATTCTACATATTGGCATTTCTGGACAACCTCAGTTACTGGAATTTTGCAACCATACTTTCTATGTTGTGCTTGAGGTCGGAGTGAAAGGCTAGGGTCAATAGTGCGTGACAGTGGAGCCACAATCATCCCCCGAGGTTCTGGACTACACGCACACTCATGCATTTATACTAACATAACCACTGGGGTAACTGAGCTGAACACGATAGCCCCCCAAAGCAGAGAAAATAGACTAAAGGAGGAGGAGCAATGGGGGGATGCAAAATATATCCTCATCAAAATCTAGGATGAATGCACTGCTCTTATTCAGTTTGAATGACTTTGACTTATTGAGTAATTGGCCAATGCTTTCCTATGGTCCAGATAATGTTTACAAACAGACAAGTTTGCCAAGCACACATACACATGTTTAACCTGGACAGGCAAGTTGAATTGTATTAATAATAGTTAGGGTTGTGGGCATCATGGCATTTAGGATGGCTGTTATTATTCAGCCAAGTGACTGTGGTCACTGCAGCAGCCGTTGGAATAGTAAAAAAAATCCTGATTGGATTTGGACCTGGTCAGAACTAACCTGTTTACTCATTAGAATGCCCAGCTGCTCTGTTAGGTTTGATGCCATCAGGGACTGAGCCTTGTTTTGTGTACAGTGTTCTAATCCTGATCCAGGCATCCAGCAGAGGGCTTAAAATACTTGAATTCGGAGCTCAGAAAATCAAGTACTGCGATACCTTGAACACAAGATGTGGTGTATATAGGACTGGTATTGCATTTAGGTATCACGCTCAAGCGACCCCTTGTAGGTCCTCTGTCCGCAAGCACAGTTGTGTCCGTTAGCCTGACGAGCACCTCCCTCAAGTGGGTTTGTTCCTGCTGACTTGTGTTTTGAGAGAATGTGGTAATATGCAGATCGACGTGGTGGAATGTGCATCCATGTACGTGTCATGATCACTGACACTCCTGACCCTTTCGGGAATGCTGTGACAAGGTGAAAACCATGAATTGGCCACCAACAAATTGTACGCGGAGACAAAGGTTATTAGCTTAACAGTGTGGTTACCTAGAGGTAAGTGTCAAGGACATGATGCTTAAGTGAATTTAATTACATTCACTGAAGGTTAGTCTCACAATACAGCTCTGGAAAAAGTTAAGAGATCCCCCCTCATTTATCTTAAATCAGCATCTCTACATGTATGGAAGCCATGCCGTTCCTGTGTCTGTTAAATTCCAACACAGGCACACCTCATTTTACTTTAATGAGGAACTGATTAGGTGATTACCTGAACCAAATCTAATTTAACGAGGAAATGTATATAAACCACTGCTGTGGTCATCACAATCCTCTTGCAATAGGACCAGCTGGATGGCAAAAACAGTGCAAGTAGTAACTCAAAGGTAATTTGAATAAAAAATTACTTCAGCAAAAGAGTTGAAAAGAATAGCTTTGAGTGAGGAAAAGAAGGGTTCAATTCTGGCTTTACTGGCAGAGGGATACAGTGAGCGTCAGGTTACTTCCATCCTGAAAATGTCAAAGATGACAGTTCATAAGAACAAGGTCAGGCAACAGACATTGGGGACAACAAAGCTACAGACTGGCAGAGGGTGAAAACGATTGACCACTGACCGTAGAGGAATGGAGTAAGGTCATCTTTACATCTGACAAGTCAGATTTTCAGCTTTGCCAAACACCTGGTTGTGTAATGGTTAAACCGAGACCTGGAGAGGCCTACAAACCACAGTCCTCGCACCCACTGTGAAATTTGGTGGAGGATTGGTGATGATCTGGGAATTGGGCAGATTTGACTTGGTGAAGGACGCATGAATCAAGTGCCAAGTACAAGGTTATCCTGGAAGAACACCTTCTTCCTTCTGCTCTGACAATGTTCCTTAACTCTGAGAATTGGTTTTTCCAGCAGGACAATGCTCCATGCCACACAGCCAGGTGAATCAAGGTGTGGATGGAGGACCATCAGATCAAGACCTTGTCATGGCCAGTCTCCAGACCTGAACCCCATTAAAAAACCTCTGGAATTTGATCAAGAGGAAGATGGATGGTCACAAGCCATCAAACTAAGCCGAGCAGCTAGTTTTTTTTTAAGACCACTTGTTATTTTCTACAAATTATATGATATCTTTATTTGGAATTCAGGAGTTATGTTGTTAGTAGTTTATAGAATAAAACAAAACTGTTCTCAAACACATACCCGTGGATAGTAAAACCAGTGTTCTCTTAATTCCAGAGCTGTATTTATGAGTAGAAGAACATATTAAGGACATGTCAGTGCATTTTTCTCTGTAGAGGGAGATGTGTCCCAACTTAATATAGGAGCAGGGATTACATTATCTGGCTTTTGGGCAATTAACTAAATAGCTCAAATTATCCTGAAGAATAAATAACATTTTGCTCAGGGCTAGACCAATGCTCACGCTGCATGCGTAAGCATTGTGAAATAAATGTACTCGCATGTTATTCAATTATTGTATTTAAACTGCTCACGTATGCAATTAACTTCGGTGTTTCCAGGCACTCTGAGACACGTGACGTTCACACCGCAAGTCACTCTTTTGTTTATACTGTAAGGCTATATTGTTAATTAAAATGCTGCCGGTCACATTTTCCGGTGCTCAATTTTCCTAATTGAGACATTTTATTTGGGTGCCTAAGTCAATACAAATTACAACTTCTCAGGAAAACATTACACACAGGTTTTTAAAACAATTAAGGCATTTCAGTCTCTCATCTGGCCCCATTTATCTGTCATCTCTCTCACTGCTCTGTTAAGACTTTTTGGCACAGGAAATATTTGTTTACATTTCAATTTAATAATTTAGCAGTGGCTCTTATCCAGAGCAACTTAGAGTAAGTATATACATTTTAAAATGGCTAGGAGCCGTACCATTCACAAAAACATTCCGAGGGGCATGTGATGAATCTGAAAACGTGGACGGAGTTGTCGGCTCACATGGACGGACGATGTGTTGGAGTGAATGACGTGCGAAATAAAACTGACAACACATGGCCATCGGAGTGAGTGATGCGGGGGGGAAAAGACAGACGACATGCCCGTCGGGGTGTGAGACGCACGTCACCAAGGTGGACGGGCACATGTCAACTGGAAAGGGTATTGGATAGCAAAGTGGCGTGTGCTCTGGACGGGTTGAGCCTTACCTGTCCACGTGCCTGGCTAGGAGAGACAGACACACCAGTAGTAGGTGCATTCTAATCAAAGTAATTCATTTTTGTCAAATATCATTGCTGGAAAGAAGAACACACAAATAGTAAACATAAAACATAAAGTTTACAGAAGACATCAGGCGACATCCCATGGTGAGAGGCGGCGGGCTGGTGTGGGTTTGCTTATAGCTCCCCAGCTCTGCCGCCATGTGTTGGAGTTTACCCCGGTGAACGAGAGGGTCGTTTCCCTGCGCCTACGGGTCGGGGATAGGTCTCTCACTGTTGTTTGTGCCTACGGGCCGAACGGCAGTGCAGAGTACCCGACCTTCTTGGAGTCTCTGGGAGGGGTGCTGGAAAGTGCTCCGACTGGGGACTCTATTGTTCTACTGGGGGACTTCAACGCCCACGTGGGCAACGACAGTGACACCTGGAGGGGCGTGATTGGGAGGAACGGCCCCCCTGATCTGAACCCGAGTGGTGTTCAGTTATTGGACTTCTGTGCTAGTCACAGTTTGTCCATAACGAACACCATGTTCAAGCATAAGGGTGTCCATCAGTGCACGTGGCACCAGGACACCCTAGGCCGCAGGTCGATGATCGACTTTGTTGTCGTCTCATCTGACCTGCGGCCGTATGTCTTGGACACTCGGGTGAAGAGAGGGGCGGAGCTGTCAACTGATCACCACCTGGTGGTGAGTTGGATCCGATGGCGGGGGAGAAAGCTGGACAGACTCGGCAGGCCCAAGCGTACTGTAAGGGTCTGCTGGGAACGTCTGGCCGAGTCTCCTGTCAGAGAGATCTTTAACTCCCACCTCCGGCAGAGCTTCGACTGGATCCCGAGGGAGGTTGGAGATATTGAGTCCGAGTGGACCATGTTCTCCACCGCCATTGTCGAAGCGGCCGCTCGGAGCTGTGGCCGTAAGGTCTCCGGTGCCTGTCGAGGCGGCAATCCCCGAACCCGGTGGTGGACACCGGAAGTAAGGGATGCCGTCAAGCTGAAGAAGGAGTCCTAACTGGCCTGCTTGGCTTGTGGGACTCCTGACGCAGCTGACGGGTACCGACAGGCCAAGCGGGCTGCAGCCCGGGTGGTTGTGGAGGCAAAAACTCGGGCCTGGGAGGAGTTCGGTGAGGCCATGGAGAAGGACTATCGGCTGGCCTCGAAGAGATTCTGGCAAACCATCCGGCGCCTCAGGAGAGGGAAACAGTGCCCTACCAACGCTGTTTACAGTAGAGGTGGGCAGCTGTTGACCTCAACTGAGGATGTCGTCGGGCGGTGGAAGGAATACTTCGAGGATCTCCTCAATCCCGCCGTCACGTCTTCCATTGAGGAAGCAGAGGATGAGGGCTCAGAGGTGGACTCGTCCATCACCCGGGCTGAAGTCACCGAGGTGGTTAAGAAACTCCTCGGTGGCAAGGCACCGGGGGTGGATGAGATCCGCCCTGAGTACCTCAAGTCTCTGGATGTTGTGGGGCTGTCTTGGCTGACACGCCTGTGCAACATCGCGTGGCAGTCGGGGACAGTGCCTCTGGGATGGCAGACCGGGGTGGTGGTCCCTCTTTATAAGAAGGGGGACCGGAGGGTGTGTTCCAACTATAGGGGGATCACACTTCTCAGCCTCCCCGGGAAAGTCTATGCCAGGGTTCTGGAGAGGAGAATACGGCCGATAGTAGAACCTCGGATTCAGGAGGAACAGTGTGGTTTTCGTCCAGGCCGCGGAACACTGGACCAGCTCTATACCCTCTACAGGGTGATGGAGGGTTCATGGGAGTTTGCCCAACCAGTCCACATGTGTTTTGTGGATTTGGAGAAGGCATTCGACTGTGTCCCTCGTGGCATCCTGTGGAGGGTGCTTCGGGAATATGGGGTCCTGGGTCCTTTGCTAAGGGCTGTCAGGTCCCTGTACGACCGAAGCAGGAGCTTGGTCCGCATTGCCGGCAGTAAGTCAGACTTGTTCCCTGTGCATGTTGGACTCCGGCAGGGCTGCCCTTTGTCACCGGTTCTGTTCGTAATTTTTATGGACAGAATTTCTAGGCGCAGCCAGGGGCCGGAGGGTGTCAGGTTTGGGGACCACACGATTTCGTCTCTGCTCTTTGCGGATGATGTTGTCGTGTTGGCCCCTTCAAGCCAGGACCTTCAGCATGCACTTGGACGGTTTGCAGCCGAGTGTGAAGCGGTGGGGATGAAAATCAGTACCTCCAAATCCGAGGCCATGGTCATCAGTCGGAAAAGGGTGGCTTGCCCACTTCAGGTTGGTGGAGAGTGCCTGCCTCAAGTGGAGGAGTTTAAGTATCTAGGGGTCTTGTTCACGAGTGAGGGAAGGATGGAACGGGAGATTGACAGACGGATCGGTGCAGCTTCTGCAGTAATGCGGTCGATGTATCGGTCTGTCGTGGTGAAGAAAGAGCTGAGCCGTAAGGCGAAGCTCTCGATTTACCGGTCAATCTACGTTCCTACTCTCACCTATGGTCATGAGCTTTGGGTCATGACCGAAAGGACAAGATCCCGGATACAGGCGGCCGAAATGAGCTTTCTCCGCAGGGTGGCTGGGCGATCCCTTAGAGATAGGGTGAGAAGCTCGGTCACCCGGGAGGAGCTCAGAGTAGAGCCGCTGCTCCTCCACATCGAGAGGGGTCAGCTGAGGTGGCTTGGGCATCTGTTTCGGATGCCTCCGGGACGCCTTCCTGGGAAGGTGTTCCGGTCCCGTCCCACCGGGAAGAGACCCCGGGGAAGACCTAGGACACGCTGGAGGGACTATGTCTCCCGGCTGGCCTGGGAACGCCTCGGTGTCCCCCCGGAAGAGCTGGAGGAAGTGTCTGGGGAGAGGGAAGTCTGGGCATCCCTGCTTAGACTGCTGCCCCCGCGACCCGGCCCCGGATTAAGCGGAAGATGATGCGATGCGATGCGATGCGATCAGGCGACATTTCCAAGCGAGTAGAAATGTAATCATTACACGCATGCATAAAGACACTTTGTTATTAGTTATGCATAGTGTTGTGAAATACAGGTATGCTCAAACGTTTGCATAACCTTGGAGAATTGGTAATATACAGTGGGGAGAACAAGTATTTGATACACTGCTGATTTTGCTAGTTTTCCTACTTACAAAGCATGTAGAGGTCTGTAATTTTTATCATAGGGACAGAATCTAAAACAAAAATCCAGAAAATCACATTGTATAATTTTTAAATAATTAATTAGCATTTTATTGCATGACATAAGTATTTGATGACCTACCAACCAGTAAGAATTCCGGCTCTCACAGACCTGTTAGTTTTTCTTTAAGAAGCCCTCCTGTCCTCCACTCATTACCTGTATTAACTGCACCTGTTTGAACTTGTTACCTGTATAAAAGACACCTGGGTTCAGGTCTGGAGTGGCCTAGCCAGTCTCCAGACCTGAACCCAATAGAAAATCTAGGGAGCTGAAAGTGTGTATTGCCCAGCGACAGCCTCGAAACCTGAAGGATCTGGAGAAGGTCTGTATGGAGGAGTGGTCCAAAATTCCTGCTGCAGTGTGTGTAAACCTGGTCAAGAACTACAGGAAACGTATGATCTCTGTAATTGCAAACAAAGGTTTCTGTACCAAATATTAAGTTCTGCTTTTCTGATGTATCAAATACTTATGTAATGTAATAAAATGAAAATTAATTACTTAAAAATCATACCATGTGATTTTTCTGGATTTTTGTTTTAGATTCCGTCACTCGCAGTTGAAGAGTACCTATGATACCAATTACAGACTTCTACATGCTTTCTAAGTGGGAAAACCTGCAAAATCGGCAGTGGATCAAATGCTTGTTTTCCCCACTGTATATCGTCGTTGTTAATCAAGGCAATCATAGTATGAGTGTTGTTTTTCGTCTTGGACACTCGGGTGAAGAGAGGGGCGGAGCTGTCAACTGATCACCACCTGGTGGTGAGTTGGATCCGATGGCGGGGGAGAAAGCTGGACAGACTCGGCAGGCCCAAGCGTACTGTAAGGGTCTGCTGGGAACGTCTGGCCGAGTCTCCTGTCAGAGAGATCTTTAACTCCCACCTCCGGCAGAGCTTCGACTGGATCCCGAGGGAGGTTGGAGATATTGAGTCCGAGTGGACCATGTTCTCCACCGCCATTGTCGAAGCGGCCGCTCGGAGCTGTGGCCGTAAGGTCTCCGGTGCCTGTCGAGGCGGCAATCCCCGAACCCGGTGGTGGACACCGGAAGTAAGGGATGCCGTCAAGCTGAAGAAGGAGTCCTAACTGGCCTGCTTGGCTTGTGGGACTCCTGACGCAGCTGACGGGTACCGACAGGCCAAGCGGGCTGCAGCCCGGGTGGTTGTGGAGGCAAAAACTCGGGCCTGGGAGGAGTTCGGTGAGGCCATGGAGAAGGACTATCGGCTGGCCTCGAAGAGATTCTGGCAAACCATCCGGCGCCTCAGGAGAGGGAAACAGTGCCCTACCAACGCTGTTTACAGTAGAGGTGGGCAGCTGTTGACCTCAACTGAGGATGTCGTCGGGCGGTGGAAGGAATACTTCGAGGATCTCCTCAATCCCGCCGTCACGTCTTCCATTGAGGAAGCAGAGGATGAGGGCTCAGAGGTGGACTCGTCCATCACCCGGGCTGAAGTCACCGAGGTGGTTAAGAAACTCCTCGGTGGCAAGGCACCGGGGGTGGATGAGATCCGCCCTGAGTACCTCAAGTCTCTGGATGTTGTGGGGCTGTCTTGGCTGACACGCCTGTGCAACATCGCGTGGCAGTCGGGGACAGTGCCTCTGGGATGGCAGACCGGGGTGGTGGTCCCTCTTTATAAGAAGGGGGACCGGAGGGTGTGTTCCAACTATAGGGGGATCACACTTCTCAGCCTCCCCGGGAAAGTCTATGCCAGGGTTCTGGAGAGGAGAATACGGCCGATAGTAGAACCTCGGATTCAGGAGGAACAGTGTGGTTTTCGTCCAGGCCGCGGAACACTGGACCAGCTCTATACCCTCTACAGGGTGATGGAGGGTTCATGGGAGTTTGCCCAACCAGTCCACATGTGTTTTGTGGATTTGGAGAAGGCATTCGACTGTGTCCCTCGTGGCATCCTGTGGAGGGTGCTTCGGGAATATGGGGTCCTGGGTCCTTTGCTAAGGGCTGTCAGGTCCCTGTACGACCGAAGCAGGAGCTTGGTCCGCATTGCCGGCAGTAAGTCAGACTTGTTCCCTGTGCATGTTGGACTCCGGCAGGGCTGCCCTTTGTCACCGGTTCTGTTCGTAATTTTTATGGACAGAATTTCTAGGCGCAGCCAGGGGCCGGAGGGTGTCAGGTTTGGGGACCACACGATTTCGTCTCTGCTCTTTGCGGATGATGTTGTCGTGTTGGCCCCTTCAAGCCAGGACCTTCAGCATGCACTTGGACGGTTTGCAGCCGAGTGTGAAGCGGTGGGGATGAAAATCAGTACCTCCAAATCCGAGGCCATGGTCATCAGTCGGAAAAGGGTGGCTTGCCCACTTCAGGTTGGTGGAGAGTGCCTGCCTCAAGTGGAGGAGTTTAAGTATCTAGGGGTCTTGTTCACGAGTGAGGGAAGGATGGAACGGGAGATTGACAGACGGATCGGTGCAGCTTCTGCAGTAATGCGGTCGATGTATCGGTCTGTCGTGGTGAAGAAAGAGCTGAGCCGTAAGGCGAAGCTCTCGATTTACCGGTCAATCTACGTTCCTACTCTCACCTATGGTCATGAGCTTTGGGTCATGACCGAAAGGACAAGATCCCGGATACAGGCGGCCGAAATGAGCTTTCTCCGCAGGGTGGCTGGGCGATCCCTTAGAGATAGGGTGAGAAGCTCGGTCACCCGGGAGGAGCTCAGAGTAGAGCCGCTGCTCCTCCACATCGAGAGGGGTCAGCTGAGGTGGCTTGGGCATCTGTTTCGGATGCCTCCGGGACGCCTTCCTGGGAAGGTGTTCCGGTCCCGTCCCACCGGGAAGAGACCCCGGGGAAGACCTAGGACACGCTGGAGGGACTATGTCTCCCGGCTGGCCTGGGAACGCCTCGGTGTCCCCCCGGAAGAGCTGGAGGAAGTGTCTGGGGAGAGGGAAGTCTGGGCATCCCTGCTTAGACTGCTGCCCCCGCGACCCGGCCCCGGATTAAGCGGAAGATGATGCGATGCGATGCGATGCGATCAGGCGACATTTCCAAGCGAGTAGAAATGTAATCATTACACGCATGCATAAAGACACTTTGTTATTAGTTATGCATAGTGTTGTGAAATACAGGTATGCTCAAACGTTTGCATAACCTTGGAGAATTGGTAATATACAGTGGGGAGAACAAGTATTTGATACACTGCTGATTTTGCTAGTTTTCCTACTTACAAAGCATGTAGAGGTCTGTAATTTTTATCATAGGGACAGAATCTAAAACAAAAATCCAGAAAATCACATTGTATAATTTTTAAATAATTAATTAGCATTTTATTGCATGACATAAGTATTTGATGACCTACCAACCAGTAAGAATTCCGGCTCTCACAGACCTGTTAGTTTTTCTTTAAGAAGCCCTCCTGTCCTCCACTCATTACCTGTATTAACTGCACCTGTTTGAACTTGTTACCTGTATAAAAGACACCTGGGTTCAGGTCTGGAGTGGCCTAGCCAGTCTCCAGACCTGAACCCAATAGAAAATCTAGGGAGCTGAAAGTGTGTATTGCCCAGCGACAGCCTCGAAACCTGAAGGATCTGGAGAAGGTCTGTATGGAGGAGTGGTCCAAAATTCCTGCTGCAGTGTGTGTAAACCTGGTCAAGAACTACAGGAAACGTATGATCTCTGTAATTGCAAACAAAGGTTTCTGTACCAAATATTAAGTTCTGCTTTTCTGATGTATCAAATACTTATGTAATGTAATAAAATGAAAATTAATTACTTAAAAATCATACCATGTGATTTTTCTGGATTTTTGTTTTAGATTCCGTCACTCGCAGTTGAAGAGTACCTATGATACCAATTACAGACTTCTACATGCTTTCTAAGTGGGAAAACCTGCAAAATCGGCAGTGGATCAAATGCTTGTTTTCCCCACTGTATATCGTCGTTGTTAATCAAGGCAATCATAGTATGAGTGTTGTTTTTTCAATATAAGACCAATCAATGTGCTGTGTAGAAAGGATTTTTTTAGATCATTCCCTCAAACAAAAATATTCAAGCAGTCAAATCCGCAGAGATCAGCCTTATTCTCCCCACTGTATGTACCATTTGTAAAGAGAACATGAGTGAGCAGGCACGCTGTCTTATTTCTTGTGAGATTCACATTCAACTGTAGGTCATAACAGAATGTTTCAATCATAAAACAAAACATGGCAAAAAAAAATATCTGCATACCCTTAGTTCTTAATACTGTCTATTGCCCCCTTTAGCATCAATGACCGCGTGCAGTCTTTTGTAATAGTTTTCTATGAGGCCCTGAATTCTTGAAGGTGGTTTAGCTGCCCATTCATCTTGGCAAAATGCCTCCAGGTCATGCAAAGTCTTTGGTTGTCTTGCATGAATCGCACGTTTGAGATCTCCTCAGAGTGGCTCAATGATATTAAGGTCAGGAGACTGTGATGGCCTCCCCAGAACCTTTTTCTGCTGTAACCACTGGAGGGTCAACCTGGCGTTGTGCTTAGGGTCATTGCCGTACTGGAAATTCCAAGAGCGTCCCATGTGCAGCCTTCGTGCAGAAGAATGCAAATTGTCTGCTAGTATTTTCTGATAAAATGCAGCATTCATCTTGCCATTTGTTTTCTCAAGATTCCCCGTGCCTTTAGAGCTCAAACACCCCCCCACCCAAAACATCAGTGAGCCACCACCATGCTTCACAGTAGTGATGGTATTCTGTTCTCTATAGGCCTTGTTGACCCCTCTCCAAACATTACACTTATGGTTGTGATCATAAAGCTCTATTTTGGTCTCGTCTCGCCAAATTACAGTGTGTCAAAGTGTTGTCGGACATTGTAATCAAGCTTTTTTGTGGCTTTGGCGCAGTAAAGGCTTCTTTCTGACAATTTGACCATGCAGCTAATTTTTGTTCAAGTATCGTTGTGTTGTGCTCCTTGAAACAACCACATAGGCTTTTTCTGTATTTCTCCTGTGGGTTTTTCTTTGTATACCGAACAATTCTTCTGGCAGTTTTGGCTGAAATCTTTCTTGGTCTCCCTGACCTTGGCTTGGTATCAAGAGATCCCCAAATTTTTCACTTCTTAATAAGTGATTGAACAGGACTAACTGGCACTTGCAAGGCTTTGGATATCAGTTTATATCCTTTTCCATCTTTATAAAGTTCCATTACCTTGTTACGCCGGTCTTTTCACAGTTCTTTTTCTGCTCCCCATGGCTCAGTATCTAGCCTGCTCAGTGCATCCACATGAGCTAACAAACTCATATGATGAATATCCTTAAATAAAATAAAAAGTTGTGATCAGTCATATTTTCAATATCAATGCCAACATTTCACAATTTCTGCCAGAGTATGCCAATTTATGAGCACAACTGTAATCTGAAAATATTGAAAGTATGAATGAAGAGATACTTATTGGTCATGTTTGTGCACCACTGGTAGTCACCAATCTTCCTACCGTAATTGCACTTTGTGGTATTTCAGGTAACTAATACAGGAGTTTTATTTCTATGCGCAAAGCCATGCTCATATAATCTGTATACAGTTATGGATTGTTTTAATTTTGAATCCATCACAATGTTATTCGCCCACCGAACAATCCAATGTGCTCCTTTTTGGTTCAGTGTTTCCAGTGTCAGAGAGTTAACTCCGATGTTTTCTCATGATTTGGTTGGTTCTGTTTTACCCTCTTAGCACTGTTGTATTCTAAGAATACTTCATACTTCAGCATGGGTCAGATTTTTGTTAACCTTAAGGGAACCAAAATTCACGTGAATTGCCGCTTGTAGTTTGTTGACGTACGATCGTATTAAACTGCCACTATACTAAAAGCATGCTAAAGAATCCATGTGGTGAGTTATTTGGAAATGTCTGACTAATTAATGGAAGAAGGAATTCAAAATTACCTGACTAAGTTTGAAGGACAGGCTAAACAACAACCAGGCTGTCTTACAATTTTGTTAATAAACCAAATGGAATTGGAAAAGGTAGAAAAGCACAGTTACAATTGCTTATAGCTTGCTATCTATTGCTAAGGACGTAACAACTTCAGAATTCTGGATTTTTGTTTTAGATCAAATATCTTCAAGTGGGAACACCATCGACATTTTAGAGACATCCGATGACTCAAAATCAAAGAGAATTGACTTGAAATGACTGAAATGTAACAAAACATGACTTTGGCTCACCCTTCAATCCAATTCAAGTCACGTAGGGCTGTACAACATTTTGTTGCCAGCGGTTTAGAAATTAATGGCTGTGTGTCGAGTTATTTTGCGGGGACAGTAAATTAACACTTATACAAGCTGTACAGTCACTACTTTACATTGTAGCAAAGTGTCATATGTCACATGACAAGATATAATCAAATATTTGCAAAAATGTGAGGGGTGTATTCACTGGTGAGATACTTTAAGTTAACATTACAAACAAGTAAAGCGAATCTCTCTCTCTCTCTCTCTCTCTCTCTCTCTCTCTCTCTCTCTCTCTCTCTCTCTCTCTCTCTCTCTCTCTCTCTCTCTCTCTCTCTCTCTCTCTCTCTCTCTCTCTCTCTCTCTCTCTCTCTCTCTCTCTCTCTCTCTCTCTCTCTCTCTCTCTCTCTCTAACAGTCTTCACAGTTACACCTCTCTCTCTCTCACACCTCTGACATCTTTTTCTCTCTTCCCCTTTTTCTCTCATCCCCCCAATGCGCTCTTTCTCTCTCAACCCCTTGCTCTCTAACGAGGCTACTTTCATTTGCCTGTCAGGATAGTCTGAACCCTCTCCTACTTCTAGAATAAACAGTAAGCTTCTATTGATGGAACGTGCACCTCAAGCAGTCTAGTTGGCTGGTGGTGGCTAACTGACTGCGTGGTGCACAATTCTGATCATCTTCTAACAATGATTACGTGTTGTTGACATAGCTACACATTCCAGCCTTGCCCTTGTGTCTGAAAAATGGTTCCCTGCCACCAGAATGCTAATAAGGGATCAGCTTTTTTGCAGCTCTTTCCAGTTGTGGTTTTATTGAATTAATATTGGAAGAGGCTGTTTATCCTTTCACCATGCTGTCTGCCTCACTGTTACCTCGCATGCTTACTCCAGCGCTGACAATGCAAAGGAGGTGTGTGTGTGTGTGTGTGTGTGTGTGTGTGTGTGTGTGTGTGTGTGTGTGTGTGTGTGTGTGTGTGTGTGTGTGTGTGTGTGTGTGTGTGTGTGTGTGTGTGTGTGTGTGTGTGTGTGTGTGTGTGTGTGTGTGTGTGTGTGTGTGTGTGTGTGTGTGTGGGAGGGAGGGAGGGAGGAGTGCCTTTTATGCATCTGTTCTCAGTGACTCTCAAGGTTCACTCATCACACACACTCATTTGGTCTCTCACTCTTTCTTTCTCTCCCTCCCTCTCTCTTTGTCTCTTTCTCTGTCTCATGCTTAGACACACATGCTCATTCTCTCCATCACTCAGCCACTGGAACATATACTAGAGGGAAGACCATCCACTCGTGCTGGCTCATTCCTCCTCCCTGCTCTGTCCTCGTCGGTGTTTTTCCTCTCTGAAGCTGGCTGTAGCTCCCCTGCTCCGCTCTCCCTCCATCCAAGCCCTGCGTCTGGAGAATCTGATCTCTGCGGTAGGATTTCGGCAGCAGTTAGTGCACTGAGGTGGGTGTTTGACGGGAGCGTCGTGGCTCGGTCTAAGGCTCTACACGGCGTCTCTACCGCTGTCCCCCCCCTTCTCTCCCCCACTCCCCCCTTCTCCCTTAATGTCTGTGTGGATGTGTGCTCTTCTAGCACAGAGCCGATAACATTCAATGCGTCAGTGTTTAGCATTGTATGGATTCTGTCTTTGTTTTCCCTCTCTTGTCGTCCTTAAGCCCCCTACATCGGTCGATCTGCTGGTTTTGTTGCTCTTGCTGCACTGGGAGGCGTCTGTGCATACCTTATTACATTGGGTGTATTTCTGCGCTCTCCCCCCTTGCTCTGTCTGCGTCTGTCATGTTTTATGCATGTCCTGTCCTCTTAAATTAATCCAGGGGACTGGCCATGCTGTCGGATTTATAGAGAACCACCTTAAAATAGCTTTGCAGTGTGGGTACACACACACACACGCACACAAACACAAACACAAACACACAACAGAGTGGTGAGATTTGAGACGGTAGCCTTACCTGCTCCTGTCAATGCTGCAGTGCCCATCTGTTGCAGACAGTTGTCTTTATGCAACATACTCCAGCTATACATGGTAAGCACAAGTATTTCTAATGTGACAGTTGTCTTTATGCAACATACTCCAGCTATACATGGTAAGCACAAGTATTTCTAATGTGACAGTTGGCTCTGCCAGGCTGGCTGTTTTATTCTATCACGTTGTTGTGTAGGTACTCATGCTGGGACTATGGGGGGAAAAGTGTTGCTGAGGCTGCATTTGAGCTGTGGGCTGTTGTCCAAGGCTGGGGTAAGCAGTGTTGAAGAGGTTGCCTGCAGGGTTTGGTGCAGTAAGTTGTTGCATGTAGCCAGCAGCTTCAGTGGAACGTAAGCAATGCAGATCTCAAACAGTCGTCCTTAATTGTTTTTACACCACTCTTGCAATAAAGAATTTGTATTTGCATGTATGACAAGATATAGAAAACGTATACTACATAACAATTATACTGTTAGCAAGTATGACAAAGATGTTCTGACTAATTTGTTATAGACTATTGACATGGGAGTTACGCCATGCAAATCATTTACCTACTTTATTAACATTAACTATATTTCCATCATAAACATATCATAACCTGATGTTCTCTCTGCCAGGAAAAGGTCTACTATTGGGCTTTGGGGGTGGAATACGGGGCGTAATTTGAAGTAAACGTGTTAAGGAGAACTAAGTAATGTCACGTATGTGAATTAAAACAGGGTTGTGTTATGTGAATAATTTTTTGGGAATTGGGTTAATTCTCTAGAGGAATCTGGTTATTTCATCCGGTCTAGTTGATTTAACCACTATGACAAAAGCAAATCATAAGCCAATCACCACAGAGTGTGGGGTGTGCCCTCAAATTATATTATGGGTTCCGTGTTTCAAAAAATGAAATGGTCTCGATAAGAATGAGAAAATGCGACAGAGGTCCTTCTTCACAGTTGAACCAATCCGCACCATCCTGTTGTCGGGCTTGACGCAGAGGCTTGTGGTTGTCTACAATGCATGTGCTGTGGTGATCATCAGCAGCTACCCTTTTTCCCATGACACTCACATTTAAATGCTGCATTGCCTATAAACATAACTGTAGAACCTCAGTATGTTTATCTTCCAAGGTTGGTAACTACCAACTCTTAACCAAAAACTGCAATGCGCACATTGTATCTAAATGCAGTAATTGGTAAGCAAAGTTCTACTGCGCGCCAAAACAAGCCGACACTTTCATGAGACAAAGTGGATGTCTGTAAAGCACAGAAAGATGGATGCTCTAAGCTTGAAACTAGGAAAGCTTGTTAATTTTTAGAGCCTGACTGATTTATCATTTGGCTGATTTTATAATCAGACAATATTAGCCTTTCACAGATAGTTGTAGCTGCAATTATTCCACCAGGAAGCGCCGTTATTGTATGTGATGAACGAATGAATACTTTATTTTCAGTCGTTCATTAGCTTTTTCTGGTGGCTACCTGAAGAGGGTGCTCTGAAGTAATCGTGAGAGAGTAGGCATGGCGGTTTCTCAGTGAGTAGTTTGCAACTGCCAGTGGATTAAAAGTACACTTAACTGATGTGAAAATAAACACTTGATACAAAAGCAAAAGTGTTAATATCCATGCCTATTATTTTGGTTGGCTTATTTAATTAATTACATTAATCTACGAATCTATAATCTACGAAAAGCTTGCCAAGATCTATCAATCAGGCCATGAGATTGCTTTCATTGAGATAATGTTAGTTGCTCGTGCTAGTTAGCGGAATACGATTGTGAGACTTCAACCAGTGCTTTTGGCATCCCCATAATACTGTCATCCAGCACATGCGAATTGCTTTTGCAATATGGTATTGTAGTCTAATTATGGATTCCACATTTGATGAAAACTAGCCCTAATGAATTTGTTTTTAGAGAATGATTGGTTATGCTGACACTACTTATTTGTTTGATTGATACTGAGTGTATCATTACATCTGTGCAACCATTGATAGGCCTTGGTGGCAGTTGCGAAAGTGTAGGTTGCAGCTATTTATGCTAAAGCATGCGGTTGCCCATGCATTTGAATCAAACTGTTTTGGAATGTTTAATCTCATGCGTAAAATAAGCATATATTATAATGTCCATTTGTATTATTGACTTTTAATGCTTCATTATGGGAACATCATGATGTACCATTAACACACCCCACTTTGTTACTGTAATCTATTAATGTAAACCATTCACTGTCAATATTAAGAACAGAGCTATGTTATTTTAGTTACCATTCTCAAGGGTACCCAAATTAAGAATTGTCCACCCCCCGTGACCCAATTATCCTCAATCTTTATTTTCATAACTAGGCACTTGTCACCCAGGGACAACTTTTGTCCCCAACCCATAGCATAAGATATCTTCCACTATAAGGATCATTGGTTCTAAACTAATAAATGGCAGTATTAACTACAACTACTTTGACGCTACAGGGCTGACGATGAGGCGGTCACGCTGGGAGCTGGACTCTCATTGCTTGTTTGGTTTCGCAGGTTTTATCTTTGCATAAATACTTTTTTGGGCAAGGAGAATTCAGTGGCGTCGGGCCTAGTGAACTAAGGTGTCTTGCGAATGTTGAAAAACTACATGCATGCTGTGGCATTCTGGATGCATTTCAGGGACAGCCACCAACAGTAAATTGCAGTTATTCAGCTATGAGATGACAAGTGCCTGGATTAGTACGTGCGTCGTGATGTTGTTTAGAGCATGAACCTGCAGGTATGTGTCACCGCCTTGATGTTTGCTGAGAACGACAGGCTGTCGTCCATTTGCACCTCGGGTGTGGAGAACTTCTAAAACCCAAACTTTATTTGTTTTAAGGTGTTTCTAAAATAACCCCATGAATATGCTGAGTCTGAGACAACCAGCCTTGAGTGGGTGGGGAGAAGAGTCAGACTCAGAGTGTTGATAGCAGCAGATAGGTCTAGGAGGATGAATACAGAGAGTCCACTTGGGAAGTGCATAGAGGCTCTCTGACTCTTGGCTGCCTAACAATTTTTCTTTGCTGAAAAGTTTGTTAAAGTCTGCTCCTAAAATATCCATCAGAAATTAGGTGAGCATTTTTGGTGAAATGCATTCCTCTCCCTATCAGAAAGCAGGGGTGGGACCGTGTGTCATAAGAATGATGATGGCCCATGGGCTTTGAACAACTTCATCCCTGGTGCTCTTGGGCAGAAACATCTGGTAGTCACGAGTAGTGATGGCAAAAAACGGCAACAAAATAGTGATGGGCATTCCAAGTCCATAGTGTTTTTCGAAGATGGGACTCGCCAGGTAGCAAGTGATATCTTTGTTAACTTTACTAGCCTGTTTTGATAGGAGGTAATACATGCAAATACAGTATACTACTGGCCAGAAGCCCAGTGATCCCAGCCCGAGTCACTCCTGTAGATTTGACTTTCTCTGCCTTGGCGCCCTGTCCCTCCAATAATGGATGAGATCATAGTCTGAGGGGTTTTCTAGACATTTAGTTCCACTTTCAGTAGGTTTTTGGATGTACCATATGGAGGCTACTCTCCTGGATAGGCGTGGACAAAGTATTTTTTTTGGTTGTCTTTTTTTATGAACAGCCCTGAACGTGTCCTAGTTTTATTATGATATCAAAACTATTTTAGTGATGTATTGGTGTATTGTTGCAAATCATCTCTTTCATCACTCTTTCATCATAAAACACGGACTGTAAAATATTCAGAATATTTTGCTGATGTGCTATTATCAGATCATTTTGTAGCTACTTTTTTTTTTATAGGAGAGAGGCTACAAAATCTTTATTTCATATTTTAGGATTCAAAGCAATGAGGCAACTAACAGAGTTCAAAGGAGGCCAAATAGTTGGTGCCCAAATTGGAGTTTCATTGGTCACAAACAATGCTAAATACTTCAATGTTGTCAAAGGGAACAGTCTCAAATCGGGACAGCACGTTCCAAACATGGACAAATTGCATCAGCATAGAGGTACTGTTGTTGAAGCTGACAGAACTAGTCAGAACTAGATGGACATTTAACAAAATGCCCCTAAAGTACAGACTCAAAAATGACAACTGAATTGATTCAGCACCTCTGTAACCTTGTCTCAACAGAAACTGTACAATGTGACATTCACAAAGCTAGAATATATGGCAGGGCTGCCATTTGGAAAATGCTTGTTCCAAAAATGCATGACTTTGAGTAAAGGGCACAAAACCTGGACGCTCGAGCAATGGGATAAAACGAATAAGGTCTAAGTCACCTTTCAACGTATTTCCTACATCTGGATGAGTTTAGGTTTGGAGAAAGCCAACTGTGAAATACGGTTCGGGATCTGTAATGGTACAGGCGTAATGGTTCGACTTACATCAACTCTCAGACGGATTATCTACAAATAGAGAAAAGTCCAGACCATTGTATATTTACATAGGACAGGTCATCCCATCAAATTCAGCCCAAAACCCAAAAGATGCTTATGGAAATGTCTAAGAACCCAAGGGTAGCTTCCAGGGATCTGCAGGTCTCACTTGCCATAATGTCAACTGTGAGATACTACAGTACCCCAACTTGACCTACATCTCCATGCTTAAAGCTTGGTCTGAAGTTCTTCTGTTCAAAGGAAATGTTTTGTTTTTGCCAAACATTGTGTCTGGCATAGCAACCAAACTCCATCTTTGACACTACAGTACCCCAAAGTGGTCATGAAGGATAACCAAGACAAGAAAAGAACTTCTGGGACAATGTGCTCTTTATTATCAGCTGGTTAACTAGTGTGACATTTGGTCAATGAAGTTTGACCTTAATTTCAAGGCAATACATTTTTTACAAATGGGCCTGTTTGTGCATCAATCGATCGTCTTGCTTGCTGCATGTTTATAAAGTAGGTTACAGCATTGACAATGATATGGTAACTTTCTGGTTCAAGTTCTAGTGTGATGTCAACAATGCCAGCTAACTTCATAGCTCCTGTTGCTTTACTGATGCATTGCAATACTGACAAAAAGCTGGCAGAGAGAAACAATGACCCAGGAACCTGTCAGCAGAAGTGAGGAGCCTGTCAATGGTAGGACAGGTATCCCGGATAAAATGTTTCTCTTGGTGAATAGCTGGTTTTCACATGTAAATAAGTGACAGATTGCAAGATCATTTCAGGATAACTCCACAGTTAACATCCTTCACTCCAGGCAGAGGTGCCCCCATCCTGCTGCTTTGAGCTGATAAGCACTCGTGTCTTGATATGTATCTAGAGTATATGGAAGTCATCTAAAATGTTTACTTCCTAGGTTAGGATACCCTTCTTTGAGGTCTAATTCTGCATACGTTAGCAGCCAGGCAGTCCCTAAGAAAACTCAGAATTACTGTACTATACTCCAGCCGCAGACAGATGACCAGACTCATAAACAGTGTACCTAAGGGAGGCTTCCTAAGGAGGGCTTTTGAGTTAAAATGTTGTGGCCTGTCCAGCTTCATTAGAGCTGTTTATGGTGTTTATGTATACACACACACACACACACACACACACACACACACACACACACACACACACACACACACACACACACACACAAGTGTGATAGAGCCTGGGTATTTATCACACGTCTGCCCAGCAGGTGTGTTCTCTTCCTCAGTGGCTGTGTGAATGGCAACATGCGTTGAGTCTTTTGTTATTACTCTTACTTTACCTGGTAAGTTGACTGAGAAGACATTCTTACTTACAGCAACAACCTGGGAGCAAGTTGAGTTAACTGCCTTGCTCAGGGACAGAACAGCAGATAATTCCCCTCGCTGTTACTGGTCAAATGCTCTAACCTCTAGACTGCCTAACGCCCCTTCATGTCCCTCTCCGGTGTAAATGGCACTTGAAAGCAATGAGTCTAAAGAAAGGAGCAACTGTGCCTCAGGGCCTAAACTGAACCAGGTGTTCTCACTTTGAACCCAGTATTCACGTTGCAATTTATTTTCTTCTGCTGAAATTACATCTGGAAATGTAACGCAGCGTTGACGGTAAATATAGCAATTATATTCTAGGAAACCGCATTCCCAGTGTTATTGTCAAAAAGTCAGTTTTGCTTATTCTTGATAAAGAATGGTTGGAAGCTATCTTGTTTGAGGACAGTCTGCTCTGTTTTTAAAATGCTTCATTTTGTTTTAGGTGGACATGTTCCTATTGTTACTTTCTAGTTGGAATTCATTTTTTAAAATTAATTTCATAGTGAAATATTCAGTTAAGTTATAAATATATAAAGTCCACCCTTCATCAACCCCACCTAAAACTTGTATTCCAACCAGACCAATTTAAAAATGTTCAAGATCACGACATTCTGTTAAGTGAGGAGGTGTTGCTATGAAAGGGGCCCTTGGTAAAATCTGTAGTCAAACCGTGACATGTACGTTACCTAAATGGACAAATCCCATATTGCTGTTGATCTTTCTGTCAGGCCAAGCTGCATAGTGCAGGGTGTACTAATTGTAGCTTTATTAGGCTGTCAACTTAAGTATGAAATTCACAGGATTCGTGACCTAGGTCCAACAGGTTTAAGCTACTGGCTAGGATGCATATGTGCTACTGCATCATGGGTTTGAATAAAGACAGACCCACAGCTCTGTCTTTATCTACTGGATATGTTTAATGAAGTCTTGAAATTATATCTTACGAAAAAAAGAGATTCGTTTTTGGATTTGTGCCTTTTTTCAGGTGGTGGCTCTCAATGTCATGCTTTTTTAAATGACAGAAGTAATACTTTTTTACTGTCATAGGCTTTCTGGAGAGCAAATTTTTGAGATCTTTGATTCTGCGGTTATCGGAATGAAAATGCGTGCATCCTTAGCAAATTCTAAGAAATACTTTGAAGATATTTGGAAAGCACTACCGTGTCCCTACTTTTCCCCACAGTAGAAATCAAGTATTTACTGTACATTAAGCGCACTAAAGCTGCGTGCACATTTTCTAAAGTGCAATTAGCAGAAAACAACTTCCTTAAAATCCAATCAATCCTGCAAACGGTTTCAGTGAGGTATTCTTATGACATTTCTAAACATTTCTAAAATGTAAATGCCACAACTGGTATAGAATTGTAATACATAATGTTGTGTGTGTGTGTGTGTGTGTGTGTGTTAGTCAAATAAATAATGATTTTAGTTTGACAGTAGTTTCGATACAATCTAACTACATTATATTTCTCAAACATGACTGGCAATTTCATATATGTAATTAAATGTTCAAAGTTTTCTAGAGCCTTCCTCAAGTAAGCATCACTGTAGGGATGACAGGCTTTGCATGTCAGGCTGTCACAAGCTTTCACATGTAGGCTAATTATGTAGTCAACGTTTTCACCATAATTTTTTTGGTAGAATACTTTTAATGGCATTTGGTGCTCTGTAGTAGGGACGACTTGATTGTCAAAATATTATCAACTTAAAATCACAAAATGCAGGGGCTGAAGAAGTTAATTCATAACATTCCCTAATGCGATCACAAAATGACACTTTTCAAAGCAAAACAGTGTCATATTTATAGACCCTGTACTCCATCAGTTGTTGAGAGTAAGTTTGGTGTTTTTATTCTTCCTGTTTCATACGTGTACAATGTGTATTCAGGTTGGTGGAGAGTGCCTGCCTCAAGTGGAGGAGTTTAAGTATCTAGGGTCTTGTTCACGAGTGAGGGAAGGATAGAACGGGAGATTGACAGACGGATCGGTGCAGCTTCTGCAGTAATGTATCGGTCTGTCGTGGTGAAGAAAGAGCTGAGCTGCAAGGCGAAGCCCTCGATTTACCGGTCAATCTACGTTCCTACTCTCACCTATGGTCATGAGCTTTGGGTCATGACCGAAAGGACAAGATCCCGGATACAGGCGGCCGAAATGAGCTTTCTCCGCAGGGTGGCTGGGCGATCCCTTAGAGAGAGGGTGAGAAGCTCGGTCACCCGGGAGGAGCTCAGAGTAGAGCCGCTGCTCCTCCACATCGAGAGGGGTCAGCTGAGGTGGCTTGGGCATCTGTTTCGGAGGAGACCCCGGGGAAGACCTAGGACACGCTGGAGGGACTATGTCTCCCGGCTGGCCTGGGAACGCCTCGGTGTCCCCCCGGAAGAGCTGGAGGAAGTGTCTGGGGAGAGGGAAGTCTGGGCATCCCTGCTTAGACTGCTGCCCCCGCGACCCGGCCCCGGATAACGGAAGATGATGATGATGATGATGATGATGACAATGTGTATTATATGTTAATTGGAAAGACTGCATCCACGGGATCAGACAGCTTTTTAGTTTTTTTTAAATTGATCCTGAATCGAATAAATGTCTCAAGGATTTGATCTGGCAACGTTTCGTTTACTAATGCTCCAACCGCTAGGCTGCCTGACTGCTACGCTACCTACTGTATAGCGTAATATGCCACCCATGCGTTGTATGCCTGATCCAATGTGTTACATTCATTTCAACACCATTTTTATCAATAGTCTATTATTTGGCTAGTATAATGTCCTTTTGAAAAGTCACTAAAAACATTATCCCAGGGAGAATCCGAAATCATTCACTTTTACTAAATGCACTATAGTTATGGCTTTTCTAAATAAAATGAAGTCTTGGCCCTGGCAGACTAATTCTGAGATCAACTGGAATTTCAGTCATGGGATTGTTTTGTTGTTGCATTAATCCAGTTATTCTTTAAGAAGCAATATATGAACATGCAGCAACTAGCCTGAGATTATAATACCGCGTGTCCAAGATTGTGCCTTTAGCTTCTTAATAACTTAATGTGTTTGACAGCCAACCCCAGAATTCTAATTCCACGACAATGTTTAAACCCCATGATAAGTCCACTTTTGAGGTAGCCTAGTATTAGTTGTAGACTTTCATTAGAATCCCATTTGCCCCTGACTTAGCAGCAGCTATTCATCCTGGGGTCCAAACCGAAATCAAAATGACACAGTAATATAGTGTACATACTAATGCAACATATAGACTAGCCTAATATCCTGACACTAGCAGCATTTTACATAATTACATATATGTGTTTCTTTGGTTCTAGATGGGCCACTAAGTGACCTTTTGAAGTGTTTTATAAAACTTCCAGTTTCTTTGCTGGATTGAGTTACCTGGGGTGGCATATGGCATGTGGTCATGGCTCTATTCAGTAGTGTGTGCCTTCCGGTATCGGTTTCTGGATGTGCGAACTTTAAAGAGACCTCTATTTGCATGTCCTGTGTGATACTGATGTCTGTCCAAACTCTGCCGACCGTTTGAACACACAGCTTGGAACCATCAACACATTTGTACCAATCACAGTAGGTCACTAGATTTGGCTGCTTGAATATTTTTGTTTGAGGGAATGATCTATAAAATCATTTCTACACAGCACATTGATTGGAACTATGCAAAAAATAGTCTTGTATTGGAAAAACAACACTCAAACTGTGATTGCCTTGATTAACAATGACGATATACAGTGGGGAGAACAAGCATTTGATACACTGCCGATTTTGCAGGTTTTTCCACTTACAAAGCATGTAGAAGTCTGTAATTTTTATCATAGGTACTCTTCAACTGTGAGTGACGGAATCTAAAACAAAAATCACATTGTATGATTTTTAAGTAATTAATTAGCATTTTATTGCATGACATAAGTATTTGATACATCAGAAAAGCAGAACTTAATATTTGGTACAGAAACCTTGTTTGCAATTACAGAGATCATACGTTTCCTGTAGTTCTTGACCAGGTTTACACACACTGCAGCAGGGATTTTGGCCCACTCCTCCATACAGACCTTCTCTAGATCCTTCAGGTTTCGAGGCTGTCGCTGGGCAATACGCACTTTCAGCTCCCTCCAAAGATTTTCTATTGGGTTCAGGTCTGGAGACTGGCTAGGCCACTCCAGGACCTTGAGATGCTTCTTACGGAGCCACTCCTTAGTTGCCCTGGCTGTGTGTTTCGGGTCGTTGTCATGCTGGAAGACCCAGCCATGACCCATCTTCAATGCTCTTACTGAAGGAAGGAGGTTGTTGGCCAAGATCTTGCGATACATGGCCCCATCCATCCCCCCCTCAATACAGTCGTCCTGTCCCCTTTGCAGAAAAGCATCCCCAAAGAATGATGTTTCAACCTCCATGCTTCACGTTTGGGATGGTGTTCTTGGGTTTGTACTCATCCTTCTTCTTCCTCCAAACACGGCGAGTGGAGTTTAGATTAAAAAGCTCTATTTTTGGCTCCTCAGATCACATGACCTTCTCCCATTCCTCCTCTGGATCATCCAGATGGTCATTGGCAAACTTCAGACGGGCCTGGACATGTGCTGGCTTGAGCAGGGGGACTTTTGCGCTGCAGGAGTTTAATCCATGACGGCGTAGTGTGTTACTAATGGTTTTCTTTGAGACTGTGGTCCCAGCTCTCTTCAGGTCATTGACCAGGTCCTGCCGTGTAGTTCTGGGCTGATCCCTCACCTTCCTCATGATCATTGATGCCCCACGAGGTGAGATCTTGCATGGAGCCCTAGACCGAGGGAGATTGACCGTCATCTTGAACTTCTTCCATTTTCTAAGAATTGCGCCAACAGTTGTTGCCTTCTCACCAAGCTGCTTGCCTGTTGTCCTGTAGCCCATCCCAGCCTTGTGCAGGTCTAAAATGTTATCCCTGTCCTTACACAGCTCTCTGGTCTTGGCCATTGTGGAGAGGTTGGAGTCTGTTTGATTGAGTGTGTGGACAGATGTCTTTTATACAGGTAACGAGTTCAAACAGTTGCAGTTAATACAGGTAATGAGTGGAGAACAGGAGGGCTTCTTAAAGAAAAACTAACAGGTCTGTGAGAGCCGGAATTCTTACTGGTTGGTAGGTGATCAAATACTTATGTCATGCAATAAAATGCAAATTAATTATTTAAAAATCATACAATGTGATTTTCTGGATTTTTGTTTTAGATTCACTGTTGAAGTGTACCTATGATAAAAATGACAGACCTCTACATGCTTTGTAAGTAGGAAAACCTGCAAAATTGGCAGTGTATCAAATATTATGTTCTATTTTATGTGGTTGGGAGAAATCACTTTAAAACAAATATTAGCCTGTGCTCTTCCAGGTAACGGACCTGTCATGCAGTATATTACTCATCCTCAAGGATGACGTCAGTTCTCCATAGAGTGCTAGTCTCAGAGTATATCGATCTTGGGCTTATCCCACATTCCAGTATTAAGTTCTCAAGTTACTGTGACGCAGAGAGCTTCTGTCCGTTTGAAGCGAAGTCGCCTGTAACAGTCCTTACTACTTCATTTGCATGTGTCCAGAGCTGGAGAGAACAGGGTTTTGGGTCATTCCGACACGACTGTGGCCTAGAGTGCCCTCATTACGGCATTACGTAAAAATGCCGTGTCACTGTCTTCTACTCTTTGGTGTGATTGGACTGTCTTCTGCTATAAAAGCACTATCATTGCAGTGTCACAATCTCTACACTATGGACATACAGTCAATGGTTAATGCAGGGGGATGTAGTGATGCTAATGATGCATAATTGATTTCCTGTGATAAAGTGCTTAGTGTGGTCTAGGTGCAGCAGCTGGATGGGCCCAGCTCTGCTCAATGTTTTTGGCACCTTTTGCCTGACTGAAACAAGTAATGCACGGTAAGGCTGAATTAACCTTGAGCAATGGCAAATGTTCTGATGAATTACCAAAAGTGAAAACCCCTTGTGCTGATTGAATGTCTGCGCAGTGTTTTACCAACCACCTGCTGCAAGGCGTCTAACTGTCAGTAGTAACGCATTTAGTGTCTGTGCAGTTTACATCCAGCACTCTGTTCTCTCAACCAGCAACTGCTTCCACGCTGCCGTTGTCTTCCTGTATCGAGGTGTGGTGTGCCTTAAGACATGCGCACTGTGGCTGTGTAGTAGCAGCGGAGGCGCCAAGTCTGCCTTGGATGACTGTCGATCACAGCAGTAGCTAGGTGAAGTCAAAATCATTCATTGTGTATTTTTTGTGTGGCTAATGGCCTTATGAATGACCGGCGTTATAGTCTTTGTATGTGCCTGTGGTTTAAACCAGCCCCTCCTACAACAGACAAGCTGACCTGGAACGGAAGTGTTCCCACCGCACTGCAGCAGAGCAGATCTGGCCCTGCACACAGCACTCATCGGCCCTCTGCTTCCACTTATACTTTCAAATTGCCTGAATTCAATTTTCATTTATAATTCTCTCACAATACTGACAACTGATAGAGATAGCGATATGACTACTTAAGCTGCTCATAATGATGCACTAAATCAGAGATTGGCCACGTAATTTCACACAATTTGTTACTCATCAAGAAATATTGTGGCAGATTAGTGGCAAATGTCATGTATTTAAGACTGTACACTGCTGAATGAGCAGAGGACTTGAATCTTGCTGAATGAGCAGAGGACTTGAATCTTGCTGAATGAGCAGAGGACTTGAATCTTGCTGAATGAGCAGAGGACTTGAATCTTGAGCAGAAATCCATTGCTGCGCGCAAACTACTTTGAGTGCAAATATTGGGTGGGGAAAACCCTGTCGAGAGCTTGCAATTGTGGGATCTCACTATTGTAGGCCAAATATATAGCCCTACATGATTTGACAAACCACAATTCAAATCAATGTAAGTGCCTTTAATAAGGATTTAGTCTCATGACCAATTCTGTATAGATTGTGCATCTCAATATTCACCCAATTAATGAGTAGTCATCAGCAATGTTTCCTTTTAAGCTGCACACATGCGTGGCTACACAGCTTCTCCTTGAAGAAGAATTGTCGCCACGAAATTAAACCATTGCATTTTCTCTATTAGTTTGCATTACAGAAAATATGATTTTATGATTGAATTGACATGGTATTCAATGCAACACATCATAATAACACATTTTGTTCTACTCTAAGCAGAGCAAGAGTGCATCAATATACAGTCATATGAAAAAGTACACCTGGAAAGCGTTCATTTTCTTTTTACATATAAGAACATGAATATGTAATATTTATTGTAAATATTGAATGTAAAGGTAATCAAATGTTACAAATGAAACTAAAAGATTCTACCTGGCAATCATTCATTCATCATCTAATTTCATAATACATTAACAGTAAGTGCACCCATTGCTTCAATAGCGGGTGTTTCCTCCTTTGGCTTAAATAACTTAATGTGTGGATCAGCTTACTATATCAACTGGGAGGCATTCGCCCATTTTTATTTACAGTACTGCAGTACTGTACTGCTTGAACTGTGTCCTGTTCAAGGGCTTCTTTCATTCCTGTGCCACTTCAAGTCCCTTCCACAACATTTTAATAGGATTTAGATCTGTGTATGACTCAAATATTCCATGACCGATCTGTTGTAGTTTCTCCCATTTGTTTTGTGTCATTGTTCTGTGGCAGCATCAGTGTTTGTAAAGCCTTGTTCAACTGCAGAGGTGTAAAAAGTACAAGGTTAAAGAACTTGTGTACTGTGTTCTCCAGTTTTGGGAAGATCCTAAGGGGGAACTAAATGACCCGGTAAATAGAGTTCATAACTAACCATTGACCTTAATTGATAATTTACACTTTTTTTTTCATTTGGGTTTTGAACTCCCTTTACCTGGTTACTTAGATCTTAATTAGATACTTCCCTAAAATGGTGAACACAGCCAAACCGATTTGAGTACTTTTACTTTGTACTTTTTACACCTGTTCCACTGTATTATTTCAGGAGCTGAGAACCATGGCACTCCAAACATTGCCACATATTCATAATTTTTGGAAGTGCTGAAGATTTTAAAAAATTAATCTAACTACTAAATGCTGTGCTTGTTATCTCGCTGTCACTACCTAGACGCTAGTAATGGGTCATTCAGAGGGTTGTAAGGAAGTCATTAGTGACCGGCATACAATGCTTAATATCCAATTGAAGGAAAGGCGATGAAGGTGAGGGCAACCCTTCTTAATGTATGCGTTTTAGAGGCCTCTCTATACAACTTCTTGGAATTATAATTTTTTCCAAGAAGCTGATAGAAATGGTTCTAATTTTAAAGCAAATTTCCTGCAATTCTAAAAATGTTCCTATGGAGCTGAGAAGAGTGGCACTCCAAACACTGCCACATATTCAGCACTCTAGTAGTAGCTTTAGCTACATGTGTATTGTTGAAACAAAATGATCAAACGAGAGCCCATTAACAAAATGTCACGTCTCACTGTTTTTAAAAAATATTTTCCAGATATCCATGTCCTATGATATCAGAGCAACTTGTTGATAGATGGATGAGCTGATTTCAAGTGTATGCCAGTTTGTCATTGAAGTAAAACAGCTGTAATTTCATTCTAAAGATATGATCAGGTGATATAAATTTACAGTTCACCAGGCAAAAGGTACAGTTCACCAGGCTAAAATAGAGGTTGCAAGATTTGCATCAGAGATGCATTTTTGGTGTTAATTGGGTGAGAATGTCAGTTGTTGCTCTTCGCTTTTCAAGGTAACGTGGGATACTTGAAGTGGTATTAACTCCCTGACAATGTTCTTTACCTGATAACAAACATGACAATTTTCCGACATTCTCCTCAGTAGCCACGTGGAATAAAGGTGTCTGGTTCTGTAGCTCCTTCCATAAACAGTAATAATTTATATTTTCCATTAACAATGGTTACACGACAGTTGTTATAGTCTATATAGCCTCTAAGCCTAATCTGACATTATCATTCAGTTTTTGTTTTCCTTATGGGATTTATGTTGATGGCACAATTCAACAACATTAGTAAACACCTGGACAATATTTGCTTTATCTTGTAGAAGTAACATTTACTGCCGCTACCATTGATAGTAGCTTTCAGTATGGGAATGTTTTTTTATTGGCTTTTTAGTTTTCCAATGCAGTCTGAACTGTTGTCTAGTAGGCCTTAAGTAGAAGCATAATTTTTAAAGCTCTTATTAAATGATCTTGCAGTTGTTTGATCTCTCAATATTAGCACAAAAAGGTTATTAGGTGCAAAAAACAATAACTCTGTTAGGCCGGTAGATTAATTGACTAAGGATCATGAAAGAGTGAGCTATGCTTTGGTCAAGAAGTGAAGTGTTTTTATTCAATATTTTAAATCCATATGATGTGGCACTGCACTGACAAACACAGACTTCAGCATCATGTGACATTGGATGAGTGTGGGGAAAACACAAAAGGCAGCATCTTATGACATTGGATGAGAGTAGGGAAAACAAAAGGCAGCATCATGTGACATTGGATGAGTGTGGGGAAAACACAAAAGGCAGCATCTTATGACATTGGATGAGAGTAGGGAAAACAAAAGGCAGCATCATGTGACATTGGATGAGTGTGGGGAAAACACAAAAGGCAGCATCATATGACATTGGATGAGAGTGGAAAAGACCCAAAAGGCAGCATTATATTACATTTGGTGATGCTTTGGTGTGCTGTGCTATTTCTACATCTATTTTGTTTTGTGGCCTTATGTCAAAAGTCAAACTCTGGGTTCCTATCTTTGAACTTTGACCCAGAGTACTTCTACTGCAATCCTGCCTTGTAGCTGACTAAAACCTGACCTGGAAATCGTTTTTAAAAATTTTCTTAGCTGTTAGCTCAAAAGTAAGTGTCAAGCGATGTATAGATTCAGAATGACGCTGCTAAGTAATTCACTGTGGGCTTCTTGGCCAATCAGGTGACAGTAGACAAAGCTGTACAGCCAATGCGTAGCTAATTTACATGTGTGAAATGTTTCTGTTAACATATAGATGGACAAGTCAATGTTTTCAATACATAAGTGTTAATTGGAATGAATTAAATCGTTAATCATTGTAGCATCCAGCCTACACCTGCAAATTTGTCATCTGATATGCTGTATTGCATGGAAACCTTTTCCTCAGTCTGATCAGCTGTAGGTTACTGCAGCAACTGTAACAGATTCTGCCTCCCCAGCTTTATATATAGTCATGCACCCATGCACATAGACCTACTCTATTTAATCAGACAGATTACATAGTGTTTTATTGTGCATGCGCTTGAGGATTTTATAAGGTGTGTGCGTGTGTATTTTGTTTCTGGGACATGACTCCCTGTGCTGTACCATCTCACAGCTGATCCAGGAACAACCTCCACCTCCGTAAACTGCCTGCCTGCCATCTAGAGACCATGTGAATCAGATCGGCTGTGTCACAAAGGTGGATTTTTGGTGCAAAGTAGCCCATAAATATTCAGACCCTTTCACTAACCCTAATCATAATTAGTTGTGTTATAGACTAAATGTACAATTGATTCAATCTTTTTTTTTTTACAATCTATACACAATACCCCTAACAAATATCTAATCTATGTCAGTATTCAGAATAGGGCTGTCAAGACATCAGCTTTTCACTACACGGTTATTGAAGGAACTGTACGTACTGTACCCGGGGCCTCATGTCAATATTCAATATGTATGTATAAATGACATTTGAAGGTTAATACACAGTCATTAATCTACTGTAACAATCCTATGAGCATCATACACATACCGGTGCATCATTCATGCATATTAATTGTTCTCAGCCTTCTTGTGGCTTGTTGTAACACCCTTTCTTAACCAAATATGCTTACAGTCATCCCTTAGATCAGCATGTGGTGAATAGTACAGGGCTGCGCCATGAAATATAACAAGCAACTAGTATTTGGACAGATACTCCGCAAAATGCAATGCCAGATGTTTTAACAGAGCAGGAACAACTATACCAATCAATTTCCCATTACCTCAGTCTGTTAATAGAATCTATATTTTGGGGTTTATAGGCCCCAGGTCTTTACATACAGGTGAATGGTAACACTGGGTAAATACCTGAAAGTTACTGCACCCCCCCGCCACCGGTCAAGATCTGACTGTGAACAATGCACAGAATTTCACTTGTGTGGGATATTCATGTCAGTGGGCAGATCTGGCCACTGGAACTGCCGCCTTTTCCCCTCTCAAATGTAAGGGCCCTGTGGTGTCAGAGAGGAACAGGCCATTAAACTGTGAGAAGGATGTTACATGGCATGAGACAGGGCTGCAAATTAGCGCCATCCCCTCATCCCAGGGATGATAAAAAAATTCTGGGACAGTTCAACACAGACTTTGGGACGATTGCGGGACGATAGGCCAGAAAAATACAAATATCCACATTAGAAATAAACAAATCACATTACAAGCGCTGCAGTGTGTTCATCGGGAAGATGGCGGTGTTTTCGAGAGAACACCATTCTCAAAAATGAAAGGGAGAAGATGCAACTATAGGATTGTGCCTAACTGCCTTTGGACAATCCAATAAACACTTTTTGTAAACCAAATAGGAAAGAAATGCAGGTTTCAATCACAAAGTCTTTAAAATCATCAGCTTTTTTTCTATGTGGTCGGATTTTGGCCATGTAAAACGTTCTGGTTAGAAACTATTATGCCTGGCTAGGCACCATTATGTAATTATTTAGGTTATGTAAATGCAGAATCATTAAAAAAAGAATATCATTATAATGTTCGGTATTTAGGCATATTAGAATGCGATTTTAAGGTTGCATGTCATGCAATAAAATGCTAATTAAGTATTTAAAAATCATACAATGTGATTTTCTGGATTTTGGTTTTAGATTCCATCTCTCACAGTTGAAATTTACCTATGATAAAAATTACAGACCTCTACATGCTTTGTAAGTGGGAAAACCTGCAAAATCGGCAGTGTATCAAATACTTGTTCTCCCCACTTTAGGTCATAGTTAAACGAGAACTTGGTAAGTTCCTCCGTCTGGCATCTACAAGAAAATAGCAGTTGGCGAAAATGGCGTATTGTGAGGTCGCAGCCCCCCCCCCCCCACCCCCCCCCCCCCCAGAAGATGCATGCATAAAGTTTTGTGGATTGAGGTGTAGCCTTTACCTCAGTGCTGTGGTTGTACCATGTACACCGCAAATGTAAACCGACTGAAACAGAACATCATTTGGATCTATTTCTTACTTGTTTTAAATGGCGGCAGTAGTAGTAGGCTACATTTATCAAAGGCCACACATAATGATAGCACAGGTTGCTATTTAAGGATTATTTTTAGAGTAATTTCTCTTGTCTCTATCCATAGATCCATCCTCTGGTTATGGGGTAACAACATGGATTTGACTTGAGTTTGTTCTATTTGGGTTGATCATGACATGCATTTTGACTCAAACTCTCTGAAGTAGAGAATGTTACCCTTTGAGTGAGACGACCTGCGTGATGGGGCCCGGAGGGTGTAGGAAGTTGTGAGGAGTGTGTGGTGCATGGCCCTAGTCTGCCTTTGTTGTACAGCCAAGCTGCAACACCAGGCCTCACTCCAGACCACATTGCTCTCACTTCCACTGAGAACATCCACTGCCTGCCCCAGTCAGCGCTCTCCCACAGTCTTCCCTAGGCTAAAGTGTTTTCACCAGACCGAGTAAGCGGAGCCAGCCAAGAAGAGTGAATGTCTCTGACTGAGTGATTGGCTGACTGACTATCCATTGTTAGATAGTGTAGTGGTTAGAGACGCATTCTGCCATAACGGAAACTGGTTTTCGAATCCAGCCAGGATTAGAACAAATTAGGATTAGTTGAGGATTAACTGAAACTTTACTGGCTTCATTAGCTACATATAGTAAGACAAGTAAAACAGTTTATGGTTATGTTGCGATGGATGAATTGCAACGGACATGTGTAACATCATAAATCGCTTGGAGTATTGGACTGTCTTTAAACACTCTGCTCTCTCCCAGGAAAAGCAGTTGACAGTTATGGTCTTCATGATAGGTACTGTATAGCTATTAGCTAGCAATTCTACAGTAATTAGTTTCTAATTTAACACAAAGTGTATTTTTTTGATACAGTGAAGTTTCGGATTTGCACAGGAACTTCTCACTACAAAGCTGACATTGGTCAATAAATAGCTGCTGTTCAAACCACCTCCCTTGATCACCACAATGACTAATTGTGGCCTGGCCAAAATAGACTTATTTTGTTTCTTCTTTTTTGTTCTTTTTTTTTCTTTTTTTTTTTCTCTTTCTCCTCTTTTCACAAGTTGTTGGTTCTCCACAAAGAATGGGGGTAAAATAAAAATGAATTGCCACTAAAGGGCCCATTTACGTCATTAATGGTTTAAAGGGTGGACTGGCTGCATTATATCATTACATGTACCCATATGAATAAAGCAGGAAGACCGGAAGTGTACCCACAGTCTTTTCTGTAATTGGTTGAATAAACTGAACATCATTATTAGTGTGCGAAAAAACATTTCCACCTTATGTACTTCAGATCAGCACTTAATGACTCCTGGAGGCACTTCCAGGTATGTGATGCGCCCCATGTGATGCGCCCCATGTGATGCGCCCCATGTGATCTGCCTCATGTGATGTGAGACATTGGTGTTGTAGCCTTTGGCTGTTTTTTAATCTGTGTACTTGAGCTCTCCCTTTCCTGGGGAGAAAGAGCACCTGAGAGAGCATACTGTGAGAGAAAGGAGAATAAATTATGTGATACCTTATCTGGAATGAAAAAATGTGCATCCTCATCAAATTTTGAGGGGCACTTTGAATAGATTTGAATAACTGATCACATTTACTATTTCTCAGCTAACAAGATGAGCAGGCAAACACCTAACAGTGAAACCACTACCCTATGTCCAACTAATATCCTCCATACTAGTAATACGTTTCAGCTAACAAGACAAGCAGGCAAACACCTAATAGTGAAACCACTACCCTATGTCCAACTAATATCCTCCATACTAGTAATACGTTTCAGCTAACAAGACAAGCAGGCAAACACCTAACAGTGAAACCACTACCCTATGTCCAACTAATATCCTCCATACTAGTAATACGTTTCAGCTAACAAGACAAGCAGGCAAACACCTAACAGTGAAACCACTACCCTATGTCCAACTAATATCCTCCATACTAGTAATACGTTTCAGCTAACAAGACAAGCAGGCAAACACCTAACAGTGAAACCACTACCCTATGTCCAACTAATATCCTCCATACTAGTCATAAAGTTCTGCCTACTTTTTTTTGTTGACCAGCTTGTTGAAAATATGCTCTTCCAACTAGAATCGAGGACAGTGGCATACAAAAAAACATTTAATATCTATGAGATTGTATCACAAAATAAATAAAAAATGTATTAACATTATAAATGGAGCAATGCAGTGGCTACATGTTCATGTTATCATGTCCAACTAGTGGGAAGTAGCATTTCAGAGGCAACATACAGATGAGCATTTTCATGTCGGAGATGAATATATCCGTTAGAAATGTGTATATACAGGTAAAATCTAATATGACAAGGATTATGCTTTTAGCTACTCTGTTATTTAAAAAAAACAGACATGGAGAAAAATGCATATATGGCTGCAGCTATTAATTATTTTGATAATGGATTATTTTATGCATAAAATGCTTGCCTATGTTAAGAAAATAACATAGCTCACAATCAATGTGGCGTTATATTGAACCAAAATATAAACATGTCAAATTTTGGTCCAATGTTTCATCAGTTGAAATCCCAGACATTTTAATATAGGCATATTTGTATTACAACTTATCAACAGTAACAGTAAAATCTTAGACATTGTTGCATATTGTGTTTATTCTTCTGTTTGTTATACTAAGAGCAAGGTAAAGAAAAATACATTGACGTTTTTTCAGTTTGGCACAAACTTTCAGTTAATGGAAAAACTAACTTAAATGAAACACCTACGCAGCTGTTTGCTAGCCTCCTTTGCTAATTTGTCTGCACTCAAGCCCTATTTAAAGCAATCTTACACGTTAGGGATATTTAGGCAGTGTTTTTTTTGGGAGAACATCGTTTGAATCAATAAGCTAGTTATATTTTTTTTTAGATCAGCAGTCCCAGAGATTGAGGAAGTCAGGCAAGGTCTGCCTTGTCGCTGACATTGATCAGTAATCATATGTGATCTGTAAAATTGTCTTTTAGACACTCAAAAACGTGTCACACTGTGTTGTCTCACTGCTGCCTACAGGTTTAAGGATGTTTCAGGGAATGCACGTGATGGTCGTGCTCAGAGTTACCGAAATGATTCATCGAAAGTGGAAACAGAAGTCGATGGATTTTAAATAGTCAACTTAGTCTAATAGTCAATACAGTCTTAGATTCATAAGAGGTAATGTTAGGCTATGTAATTCCATGAAGATTTTTATGATTATATTTTGGTTAGGTCTTAAAAAGACCGTATTTAATAATAATAATTGTCTTGTAATGATTTTGTTCATGGTTCTCATGGGTCTCAAAATGTTGACTGATGCCACTTGTGTTTAATTTGTTTGAATGAGTGCTGTTGTAAATGTTCCTTTAAGACCTTTAAGTAGCAAAGTTCAGGTGATGTCATTTTAAAGTGCCCCTAGGGCTTCGTTGTTAATTTTAGGCTGTACGTGCAAGCCAAGTTATTTTTTCTTTGAACACATTATTTGGCAAACAAGGATGGCAGCCTTCGACATATCCCCACCGCCTTCTTTTCTGTCACTTCCCGGTGAGACAACAGTGCCTTGGAGCCGTTGTCTAAAACATATGGAACTTGGCTGTGGATCAAGGGGACCTGGTCGAAACTAGGAAGCACTTAATACACTGCCTTTGCTGCATAGACATATTTCCAATCCTCTGACCCTGACTGTAGTCACGTGTGCTTGGACCCGCTTCAGCACTGGCTGCACCTGTCGCTTGCGTTGCTTCCAGTTCCAACAGTGACCTCAACAGTTGGCTGGGTCTGTTGCAGTTTGTCTCAGTGTTTGGGGGCTCCTCCAACTGCACATCTGGAGAACTACAGGACAAACCTACAGGATAAACTGGTTTGGTACCGTTATGGTTTGGTACCGTGGTGGTTTGGTACCGTTATGCCATTAGCCACCTAAGGGAGGAAGATTCTGTCCTTCAACACTCGGGCTGCTCTTATGTCATTTGCAAGCAAAAGTACAACAGCTGTGTATAGAGCGCGGTTGCTGTGTGAATAATTTGGGAGGGCTGTGTTTTAAGACACAGTGGTGTAATGGCATAAATAAAGAGTAGTAGCTGAAAAGTCTTGTTGTTACAACTGTACCTTACTCAGTGGCTCTAGGCTCTGGTTCCTTCGCAGACTTCTAAAAGTCTAACCAGCCAGTAGACCGATTAAGCCATGACACTGGCCATTTTCAAGAAAACATTCCTAACCTGCTCACCTCATCCTTCAATGTTTGTGTTTGGTGCATTAGCGCAGAGCAGTCATATTCACCTTGGGGTCAGCTGTCACAAGCTTTTTTCTACAGAAAACCCCATGTTGAAACAATTTAAATTCCAGTTGTTACCTAAATTGCCTGGAAATGGAGACGACACAGACCCAGGTTGATGGTGTGAGGTAGAGAAGGGGTGTACTGATTGATTATGAGTTTGAAATGTGGCTGACGATCTTCACATTGCATTCTGATAGCAAGGACATTTGCTGAAATGTACTTTATTGTGGGTTTTCAAATTTGGGTTCCAAGCTGAAATGTCTTAAGATCAGCTTCTCTAAAAATGTCAGCCAAGCTCTTTTTGTCTGAATTTAATTAATCAAAATCTGGACCTGTACCTATCTTTGATCTTAATTTCTCTGGGGTGTACCTCCCAAAGGGTGCTCTAGATGCATTGTATATTTTATTTGTATTTCCTTTGTCCATTCTTTGAAACATAAAAGTTGTGATAATGAATGCGGTGTCCATAAATATAAGTATATAAGTTCTAGCTAAAAGGCTGTTTAACGCATCTTTAAATTACAATGTGCAGAGATCAACATACAAACAAAAAAAAATGTGATTGTACCAAACTTCTAAAGTTGTTTTTGATGACATGTAGCCTATTCTACTAACATTTACTGATATGCTGTTGTCCCCTTCACCAGAAGGTAATGTTCCGTCATGGCCTGTCCTGATTTAGATGTTATTGATCTCCTTCTACTCAGTATCAATGTGCATCGCTGGACATATTTTTACATAACCTCTTGACTGTGACTTCTGTGCACTGATGCAGAAATTGTATATCTCCAATCTGTCCTCTGCTCTGCCCTTTCCTTTGTTGCAGTATGTGGTAGTTGGTTCTAATGTAAGGGGTGTGTGTGTGTGTGTGTGTCAAAATACATTTATAATGGATGACGATATGTTGCCCACCTCTATGCCCTGTGGCAGTGTTTCCAACAGGATTTGATGTTAGGAGAGATTCTGTATTGTCCTGGGGGGGTATGGGGGCAGTTTTGGTTTTTTCATGACATTGTATTTATAGTAATATACTGTTGGCCTAAGAACTTCTATTCTAGCTAGATACAAACTAACCTTCTGGTTCGCAAACCATTCTGGCAGGTAGATAGAAAATGTAGCTGCTTGGATACTTTTTTATCATTCAACTATGTAGTACCTGCTTCAGCAGGCTTAAGTGCGCACATTTTGTTTCTGGCAATGTGTGTGGTTGTTACTGTGTTTGCTTGTCCAACATTTTTTTTTTGGAAGAATACAGTAGCAAACTAATCTGTCATATCTGGTAAGCTACTTGAGATTGGGTGATGCTTTCACTATTCATTCAGTTTGTCAGTGTACAGTACTTCAATAACAATAACAGCTAGTAATGTTAAAGCACAGCCATAAACTCTTGTTTTTCCTTAGTAGTAGCTAGTGCTCTCTAGGCTATTAGCAGGGCGGGATGACCTGTGAGAAATGCATGTTGAGCTGAGGTTGCCTGGCAACCCCAAATGCCTATAAAGCGAATATCAATAACACAGAGTTGAACTCGGACTGCACATGCACACTTCAGCCGGAAAGAAAGAGTTCCGCCATGGCAGCGTAGTTTCAGCAGCGGCGTAAAGCAGTGCAGGAAACCTGTTGTAATATTGGTGACAAAGTGGACGTCTTACAGTGACGTTATAGTCTTCTTTTACAGAATCCCATTAGTCTCCTCTGCATTACACATTGCAGTTTCCCGTTGTCTTCTCAGAATTTCCCCATTATGGTGACGGTCGTTTCTACCTTCTCCTCACTCACCATCTGTCTCCCCTCCTTCAGCCATTACCTGCTGTTTTTCTGACACTAACATTGGGCTGAATAATGTAGCCTAGCTAACAACACAGAACAATACAGCTAATGAGAGCCCCATAGTGACTGTCTGTTACTGCAATTCTTACCTAACCATCATTCATTCACATTACTTGATTAAAATTGTTCTGAGTTGAGCGTTACTACAGTATGTTGTTTTAATTGATGGCTTTATTACTTCATTAAAATCAGTCGTCACCTTGGCTCACATTAGCAGCCAAACAGACACTATCAGAAGCACCATGTCTTATTACCTCAGCCCTTCCCTCATCTAGTTAACTGGAGCTGTCTGACAACATCAATTTACTAGTTAAGTAGATCCAAGTGGACTAGGCATACTTTCAAGTTTCTTTTTAGTATTTAGCATCTATTTAGTCAGTCACTATCAGTTGTGTGGATAAGCTACCTTCTCGCTCATTGTTCTGTGTACTCGTCCTCCGCTTACTATGGTGTGTTCTGGTACTTCATGGATTATGGTCATGGTCTCTGTCTACTCTGTCCCTGCAACATTAGAAAGGGTAATGCACCAAACGGGACATTGGTGAGACTGAAATATATACAGCATGTCCCTTGGCGAGAAGGAGGTGGCCAGGGAATGAAAGGGGTTTCTTGTTTCTGCTGCAGTCTGCTCTGTGATGTTGCCTTGCTGCAGTCTGCTCTGTGATGTTGCCCTGCTGCAGTCTGCTCTGTGATGTTGCCCTGCTGCAGTCTGCTCTGTGATGTTGTCTTGCTGCAGTCTGCTCTGTGATGTTGCCTTGCTGCAGTCTGCTCTGTGATGTTGCCTTGCTGCAGTCTGCTCTGTGATGTTGCCTTGCTGTAGTCTGCTCTGTGATGTTGCCTTGCTGTAGTCTGCTCTGTGATGTTGCCCTGCTGCAGTCTGCTCTGTGATGTTGCCTTGCTGCAGTCTGCTCTGTGATGTTGCCTTGCTGCAGTCTGCTCTGTGATGTTGCCTTGCTGCAGTCTGCTCTGTGATGTTGCCTTGCTGCAGTCTGCTCTGTGATGTTGCTCTGTTGCAGTCTGCTCTGTGATGTTGTCTTGCTGCAGTCTGCTCTGTGATTTTGTCTTGCTGCAGTCTGCTCTGTGATTTTGTGATGTTGCCTGCTGCGGACTGCTCTGTGATGTTGCTCTGCTGCAGACTGCTCTGTGATGTTGCTCTGCTGCAGACTGCTCTGTGATGTTGCCCTGCTGCAGTCTGCTCTGTGATGTTGCCTTGCTGCAGTCTGCTCTGTGATGTTGCCTTGCTGCAGTCTGCTCTGTGATGTTGCCTTGCTGCAGTCTGCTCTGTGATGTTGCCTTGCTGCAGTCTGCTCTGTGATGTTGCTCTGTTGCAGTCTGCTCTGTGATGTTGCTCTGTTGCAGTCTGCTCTGTGATGTTGTCTTGCTGCAGTCTGCTCTGTGATGTTGTCTTGCTGCAGTCTGCTCTGTGATTTTGTGATGTTGCCTGCTGCGGACTGCTCTGTGATGTTGCTCTGCTGCAGACTGCTCTGTGATGTTGCTCTGCTGCAGTCTGCTCTGTGATGTTGTCTTGCTGCAGTCTGCTCTGTGATGTTGTCTTGCTGCAGTCTGCTCTGTGTTGTTGTCCTGCTGTAGTCTGCTCTGTGATGTTGCCTGCTGCAGTGTTGGCCCAGCTGGGCCTCATAACGCAGTACAGCCCTACAGTACGTCTTCTACCGATGTATAACAAAGGGATGAAGCACCTCTCACCAGACACTGGAGGCCACTTACATCATTACAGCCTAAATGTGGACTGCAATTGCAGCACCTTATTTGTCCAGTCACTACAGTAGGTCAAATGGACAAATTAGGCCTCCTTTAATGTAGCAGCTTCGCAGATAATGGCTCAGAGCAAACCTGATGTTGTATGCCGCTCTCTGTCAAAAACATTTTTAATAAAAGATGCGTTTGTGTTTTCCCCAGAAATATTGAATACAATTTTAATACACCATTCATTTCAATACACTCTGTGTACAGTTTGTCTTTTAAACCTTATAAAATATGGAAGTCTGCTTCCCCCCTTTGTCTCATGCGTTTCTACACTACAGAACATGATCATTGATTCGGTCTGTGCTTGATATTGTAGCACATGGTGCCAGTGTCTGTTTTAGGTGTGGAAGGGGTGATCCTTTAGGGTGATCTCCATGTACTTACAGCCAGGGTTTTCATCACTGGATCCTGGCTACACACTGGGATCAGGAGTGTTGACTGAGAGTTCATTATTGGTGCGTAAATGGTACAACCAGCATTCGCTCCACTGCAGATACATTTTCAGACCTCTGTGGATGCTTCACCCTATTGCTCTGGTCTATAGCAATATGGTCATGAAAGCCTATTAAACTGCAAAGCTCAACTGGATAGCAGCATGAAGTGTTTCCTTTGATCGATTCATCCATATTAAAGATAATTTGTCAGAACTCTTATTAATGAATTGATCTAAACAGTTGCTATACTAAATGCCGACCTCCAGTTCGGTTGCCTGACAATAAGGCTCATAGATGTGTTTTTAACTCCAAACCCGGGCGTAGAGGGTTGGTGTCAAAGGTTGACTGGATAAATCGGCTACTTAATGGTTTATATGGGCGTGTTTTCACTCTGGCAGCGGCGGGCTTGTTCTGCTTCTTTAACCAAGAGCTCTCCAAAATATCAAAGGGGGCCATTTTCCAACAGCCATGCTTTTGTTACTGCCTGTATGCAGATCTGTGGGCTGAGGATGAGAGTGAGAGAGACGACAGTCCACTGACAAAAGGCAGCTTGTTGTTTTCACTATTTGAGCACCGCTATGCGTAGCCACTTTCCGATCGTACGTAGCCTCTTTCTGCCTCATCTTTATTTAGGTCCGTATTATTTGCCAATCATTCCGATGGTCATTTCTCTTCAGGACACCCCTGGCAGCCCTCGTCTGTCTCTTCCTGTGCCATCTGTTGGCATCCATGTGTGTTTCCTGCTGCTGTCACTGTACCGTACTGTACAGGCCTGGCCTGCTCTGCTGCTTGCGTAAGCCCGGTCTCCTGAGGAATCTCTCAGGCTGGGTGGAGGTGTGGGTGGCTGTGGAAGAGGCTACCTCTGGCCACGCCGTGTTCCTTTGGACCGGGTTCAAAGTAGCAGTGCATGGACGTAATACACAGGAATGATTTAGCACTAACCTGGCACTTTTAGGTCTTTCTTCGTATTTGTTGTCTTCAATGGTCCCAGGTTGAGCCACACCATGTACTTGGTTCCTCCTTCCTACAGTCCTGCCGTGTGTGTGTGGTGGTGTACAACCGGAGGGGGCTTCTGATCACCTTCCTTCCTCTGTGTCCCGGCCTGCAGTTTTAATCAGCAGAGTGCACTTTGGCCCATTAGAGCAGTAAATCTGAGCTCAAACTTGTGCTGCCGGGACATCTATACCGCAGTGCTGCAGTAAGCACCCTCTCTGTTTGTTTCTTCTCTCCAACCGCAGCACAGGCATCCAGTGTATGCGTTTGCAGCACACAGGCGACTTGGATGCACCAGCGAACTCTCACAGCACTCACTCACCCTATTAACTCATGCCATTAACTGACACAGCGGTCTCTAAAGCAGGATGGGCCTCCAAACACAACATGGATTCTTCTGTGTCTGGTCAGTCAGTGACACTAGATCAGGGGCTGACCACCTTTATCACTGGAAGAGCCAGTGTGGATGATAAACATACAAGTATATTTTATCTAGGGAAATTCTAATATTTCTTGCGCAATAGCGTAGATTTCTGATCTTCAGCTCTACTAATAGTTGTCGGACCAAATTATCTTAATCTAATTTCAAGGTCACGTGGCTTGCCATGGCTGAATGAAGTTGCAGGGAGAATGGCGGCGCTCAAGTATATATGCTACAGGAAAGTTGTTACCTGGGGACACTATCTTCCAGCTGATTGTAAAACCGTAGTCACACTTAATGTTTATGCTTCATGCATCAGAGCAACTTCGTTATGGTATTCATCTTAAGGCTACATGGGACAACCAAACAAACCAGTAATGGTAACTAAGTAAACCTCAATGAAGTAGTTCTCAGCAAAGTGCTTGACAGAAGAAACAAAACTGCAACCATTACCTCAGGGTAGGATTTCAGAGGTTTTGTGAATATGGGCAGTATCTTTTGCTGTTACTGTGAAAGCTGGTTACACCATTCTGCTGGTGAGGAAGAAGTGCTTTGACTGTCCTCCCTTAAGAACCCACTGCTGTTGCTATATGCAAGACTGGTGTCGTTGAAAACATGGGAACCTTTATCACCACTATTATGTCTTTCCCACGTTGCATTTAGAAGATGTCTTGCGTTCATAAAGCATATCTAGCATGCGGTCCAAACGTTAGGCTTTATCCTGTGTCACGCTCACGACAACCTTTGCGAGGGGTGTATTCATTCCTCTAAAAAGCAGGTCCCTGTCCCTTCCAGTTTCATTTTATTTTAAACGTTTTGAAACTGAAAATGTTTCGGTTGGAAAAATGAATACACCCCTGGTAACTGGCTCTGCCATTAGCCTATGTGTAGACCTTTTGTGGCACAGAAAGTAAACGGGATATCAAACCATTTGGTGACTCAATTCCTGTCGCCATTACTTTTACATTCCTGTAACTGCCAGTAGTTCTAGTGCTCAGTGACTCAGCACTAGGAACAGGCCTCAAAAGGTCTGTATACAGAGGAGATGTAATAAACAGTAGCAGCATCAGTAGCTCTTTGAGCTCTGTCATATAATCAATACTAAAGGGATAATGGAAAGAAAAAAATATGTTATCATTAATGTCTAGTTATTTAGACACTTCATATTTATTTTATTCTTCAAAATAATAATGTTTTTGTTGGCCATATACCAACTAACCAAGTGTTTTATTTATTTTATAATCCCAACTGGTGAAAACCTGACAACTCTCTCTATAGCCATCCATTGTTCGCTGGTATGATGTCAGTAGTTAACTCGTCAGATCAGTCCATCTTTCCCAGTATTTCATCGTATTGTTTACTTTTGGAAACCATCCATTTTAACAGGGTGTATCTTAAAAGGCTTGAGCCTCCCTGCCTGTATCATGTTTGCCATTACTGCCTCCAAATATCTGACCCAAGAGCACAACAGTGTTTCTTATTGCCAAGGTCTGCAGGTCCAATCACACCCTTATATCAGGATTTGACAGCCAATACCCAAGTGTTGGATAAATTGTTGACAGCGCTGAATAAAATCTTAAACATGAAGCTCCACCATAAAAACAACAGACAGCTCACTCCTGTGAACCCCTGGAAGCACCAGACCGTGTCATCTGAGCAATCTGATTGGCCTGTGGGAAGCCTATAGGTGTTCTTGATTTGTTCGCTGGGTACGTGTGAAATGGTTGTGTAGCGCAAAAAACCCAACTGTAGGGTGGAAATCTCTAACCAGAGCGTTTGCTGAGCTGCTGGTTGTCGACCCCTGCAGAAGTCTCTTATCATCCACATGTACAACCAACCCAGAATTGAACTCACTTTACATGTCCAAGCCAACGATCTTCTCTGGACATCCAGACGCCATTATCGTCCTCGCCTTGAACGATAAGGGACCAGGTAGACAGGCAGACGGGAGCTTTTCTACCGTCCTAAACGGTCACATGTGGTTATAATGCGGTGCAGCCAGTGTTAAATGATTCCTTGAATGAGGACTTCATGGTCTGTGATCGGTGTGACGAGAAGGTCACCTTCACGTCTTCATTACCGCGTCATTACCAGCAGACCGGCCGTGACGCATGGCTCCCTCACATGAGCTCAGGGGTTAGTGAAATGGAGGCCGGAGATGCCGGTGTGGCGGCCAGAGAGAAACCCTGTCCCCTCGGCCGGGGAGGATGTGGATGATGGCGTATTGCAGGGGTCTCTCATTTCCCCACGTGAATGTCATTTGGTGTGCCGGGCCTGGTGGCAGCGCTCATAAGTGGCTACTTGTCTAAAGCTTCCAAACAGTGACTTTCATTTTGAATTTTGGACAACTAGGTACCTGCTGTCATTTCAACTCCCATTTGTCTTTCGTTGGCTGAAATTGTCTTGCGGGCTGAACCCGGGAGTGCTGGCTGCATGTTTGACACCCTGATGTAGTATGGAGTAGTGGATTTATTGGTCATGCTAATGGGATCTGTTTTAATATCCAGACCCTTTTTCTACTCATCCTCTTCTCTGCCCCCAGCTGCCTGGCTCTCCTCCTCTGTTTCAGACCATTACGTTAGCGGTGCCCTCCTTCGGCAAAAACTCCTGAATTATTCATAGGATCTCTATGCTCCGAGCACAAGCACAGCAAGGGCAAGATGGCGAGGTGTGAGGACACCCATGACTCGTGTGTTCATGTTTGTGTGCTTGGAAAGGGTGTTGTGTATTACATGGCTTTGATGCGTGATTGTGTCAGTGACTTCAGGGACTATATCCGTGTGTCCATAGTCCGCTGTATGAATCGGTTGTCATCCCAGTTACAGGCCATTCAGCCCAGATACAGCATCATTCTGGTCATGTTTCCATTGTGCTTTAACAAGACGTATTTTATGTTCATAAAGCATATGTACAATGGGAGCAGTTCTAATATAGAGCTCCCCTAAAAGTAGAGATGACCGTTAATCAGGTTTGTTGGTGTAACTCTGGCTTGAGTTGTATGGCAATATCATAGTCATGTTTCCAAGCTGCTGCTGACATGCTGCTGCCCTCTAGTGGCTGGTTGAGGGTGGTGCCCTACTTAAGTATTCACCCCCCTTGGAAAGTCCATAATACCAATGTAAAAAGTAAAATCTTCAAATTGTTCAATTTGAAAATAATTGATTGCATAAGTATTTATTCCTATAGCTATAATCAATCAAATTAATCAAATACATTTTATTAAGCCCTTTTTAGATCAGCAGTCACAAAATGCTTTTACAAGTAGCCTGAAACCCCAGGTGGTTAGGAGAAACTCCCTAGTATAGTCCAAATGTAGGAAGAAACCTAGAGAGAAACTTGACTCTGAGGGATGGCCAGGGCCAGGGGAAGTTTAGAAGAGTTAATTTTTGCAATGAACAAAATCATGCACAGTGTTTTTGTATAACACAACTGAATGAGCTGTGGTGTAACCAGTTTTATAATTACTTGAATGAAGTCCACTTAGGTACAGTTAAGGTGTTTCACATTATTTAATTGCTGCCAAAGGTGCATCTACCTAATATTGACTGAAGGGGGTGAATATGTATACAAAAACATACTTTCTGTTTTGTTTTTTAAATTAATAAAAAAAAAAATAATTCAGTTTGATACTAAGGACTTTATTTGTGGCAATCAGTGACAAGACCTCATAAATCAATTTTGATTTAATTTTGTAACACATTTGCACAAGTGTGCAAAAGGTGAATCATTTTGAGAACCACTATTTGAACAAATTAATAGTGGGTACAAATTCACACAGTCGTAGATGAAGAGGGAGTACAGGAAAGGGCTCAGCACGCAGCCTTGTGGAACGCCAGTGTTCAGGATCAGAGTGGAGGAGGGGCCATTGTCCCTGGGGTCTTCTGATTAGGAAGTCCAAAGTCCTGTTGCAGAGGGAGGGGTTGATCCCCAGGTCATGGAGTTTGTTGACCAGCCTAGAGGGGATGACCATATTGATTGCTAAAGTCTATGAACAGTATTCTCACATAGGTTTTGATTTTGTCCAGGTGGTTCAGGGCAGAGCGTAAAGCTCATCTTGACAGAATGACATTTGAACTGTTCAGCCTGTACTCAGTTTGCTCCACTGTTCCTAGAGGCCAGTGTGGTGAGAGACAGTCCCCTGTGGTCCCGGAGAGAGAGAGACTCCCTTGGCAGGCTGGCCACACCCCCATCCTCCCGCCTCCATGTATCCAGAATCTACCACAGACTCACCAGCCCGGCTCTCCCGACAGACAGGCTCCCCGGGCATGATCTACAAGTGAGTACACACACACACACACACACACACACACACTGTCTTAACAAGTCTGAGAACTTGATTTGAGTGATGGATTTTATTGTCCCATTTTCATTTCACCTTTCTAAACTGCATTAACCTCTGTAGAGAGGCTAGCTAGTTAAAAAGCATCTTGGCCTGTTGAGGCAACCTGCATTTTTCTTCCTGTCCTCATTACAATGAGAGTATTCTGTCTCTTTGCCTAAGCAGTCACATTTGAGTATGTATGTGTTCTTGCAGGGGTACCTGTTATAAAGACATTTGAGTATGTATGTATCCTTGAGTATGTATGTACCAGAGAACAGTGACAAGCATATCATCCCTAGGCCCATGAAATAATTTAAAAGTCTGGAACTGGATGTTCCTTCCCAGATTGTGCTGTTCTGGTATGGGTGGACCCCGTGAACTGTTTAGAACATCTTAAATGTTTTAAAATAAACTGTTGTGTCTCTACAGGCTGTGTGCCATCTCTGTACACAGCGTAATCCTTAGGATTTTTTTTACCACATGAACATTAACAACTTTGTTAAAGGGACTTTGAAACCAATGGGCTGCGGTCCAGTCTGCCTGTCTTCACCTGTTTTTATTTTATCATTGGTTCAAGCTCAGCAACCTCTCTGCTGTTCCTCATGCCACCAGTTAGTGGTGCTAGAGAAACACATTTTAGTGTCATTTATAAGCCTTCCACGCAATGCATAAAACCCCAAACCTGGACCTTGATGTGAATCATTTGCTGACTTGTTTCTGTATGTATCTGTTATAGAAAATGCACCGGTGGTGGAAGGGCCACATTACCTGGACACTTCTTACAGTGAAGAAAGAGTTAATATTGTATTGGAAACAAATTCAAACTCCTGCACTCCACCTGTGTGACATCACTACCCATAACATGAATAATGTTCTATACAGCACACACCTTCTGGCCAGTTCAGGTAGAACTCAGTGGCCTTTCTTTTAGGTTTGGTTATCCTTTCTGCCGAGGGGATTGACAGACCATCTGTTTTCATTACCTCACTGAAGATGCTGTTGGCAATAGGATCAGCAGAATAGATTCTTATGCCCAGATCTAATATATGCCTTTTGATTTTCTACTAAATGGTTAAACAAATGATGTCAGGTTTTCTATTTGAAAAACACGCCATTCGTATGTAAGAGGATTTTCTGCCTGAACAAAAAACAATGCAATTTTTGTTGTTGTTTCTTTTAATGAATGCAACGTTTGTTGACGTTTGTGTGCAGTCTCCACACACTATGGTGTTTCCAGAGGCAGCCAGACTGATTCTCCTCAGGGGTCTTTGGGTGTTCTCTATGCAGGCCTGTCTCACAGATGTCACTCAGATATCTGGGTGCAGGTGACTAGTATTTGGCATCAAGTTTCCTGCTTGATACACTAAGCTGTCCAGCTCTCTGTGATGTCAGGCTTTCCTCTCACATGCTACAGTTGTTTTCATTTTTCTCCTGAGACTTTACTGGCCCTTCCCTTCTGCTACATGCTAATCTAAGCTGTACTCTCCCCCTTTCCTCCTTCTCTCTTTTTTTCCCATCTTTTTCTTCTTCTGCTAACATCAGCGCACGCTATGGGAGCCCTAAACGACAGCTACAGTTCTACAGGTATGACTGTCTTTCTCTGCCTCAACTAATCACTGATTGGCTGGCTATTATCTGGATTTCTGCTGGGTAGGATGATAATGTTGTTTGGATTCATACTAGGGTTGTCACGATATCAGAGTTTCTCCGCACTATTATTGTCGCCAAAATAATTCACGGTAACAGATATTATCGTGATATCTATAGAAATTAATTCAAATGCTAGCGTATAGGTCCAGGCTGGTAGTTTAAGCACATGCATTCTTTGTCCATGAATAAGCTATGGAAAAACAGAGAGAAAAATCCAACATCCTTTTTTCCATGTGAATAGGATACAAAAACGGTGCGTCTTTGCGGATTTCCCCCCGGGGGGATCTAGAGTTGATTTCAATGCCAGTGCATGGGTCCCGTCTCCTTGTTTAAGCACAAATCGTTTGCCTATAAGTGACATGAATAAGGTTTCAAAAAACTGAGAGGGGTATTTGGAAAAATAGAACTCCAGTTTCTCCTAGTGAATACGATATTATCATATGTGTATTATTAACATGATATCAATGTTTCATTTTTTAAATATCACGGTTATCGTCAATACCGGTACATCGTGACACACCTAATTCATACCCCAAGTCTATATTTATAATCCAGTTTGCACCCACACTAATAATCTGGAATGCGTTTCAGAGTTTAGCATCTGAAAGCGACCTGGCGTTTGGTTCCGTGTGGTCTATGCTGCACCTAGCCTGGTTGTGCGCCATCAGGGCTGTCTGTCTTCATGCTGTTTCAGAGAGGAATCGTGTTTTATGGCTGAGATGGAGCTCATCTGATTATAAATCCCTTGAGGCTGTGAATGCAGGGTGGAGAGCTGTATCAGATGTTGAGTCTTCCCGTGCACGTCTGTCCTTTCTTAAGTGCTCCAGCCCTGGCCCAGAAAAGGGATCGATCAAGGCTTTACTCTGTCTCTGTTTCACACAAACTGGTTTTCTCATAGGTCTTCTGCAAACAGATTGCATCAATGTGTTGCCCATGTGTTGCATCACACACAGAAAAAAAATCACACAGCGTGAAGAGTTTGATTTTACCGGTGATGAGACGCAAGGTAAGATGCTCACCATGAAAAAAGACATTGTTTATTGCCATTTATAAAAAAAAAAAATATGACATATTTCTGCTGTGATGTGGCACATAGATTGCACTGATTGTATAATAGGTACTGTACAGCATCCTAACAATGCAATCTGTCTGCATGATGTTTTAACCATTGAAGGTCTGTCACAGTAGGTGTACTGTATACACCGCAGTTGGCGGGTCCTGTCTGGACACAGTTAGTTGGATGCAGGCCCCACTGGACATGGTGCATAAGGCATCCCTGAGGTTCATCTCCAACCATCAGGAAGGAATACACCATGCATCCCTAGGCATGAACAGGACATTGTGGTTATTCATGAAATGCTGTAGTTAATAGCTATTAATAAAAAAAAAATTATATATATTTGCTCAGATGTTCCGTTAACCCTTTTAAATGCATTTTATAAAAGATAGTGCACTGAGTTACAAGCTTACCATACTTTGTAATGGGTGGAAACAAATTATACTATCAGAATTTGTTTTTATATTGTTTGACTATAAACTGAACAAGGACTACTGTAAAATACTAATATTTAATACTTCCATATTTCAAAGGGGTGTGTGTCTGGGTGTGTGTGTGTGTGTGTGTCTGGGTGTGTGTGTGTCATCACATTAAACATTATATTTTTCCTAATGACACTGACAAGCAGGAATAGACATGCATAACACACGGAGTTGGATCATTGTTTTACTGTACAATGCAAAAGCATGTATGTGTAATGTGTGAGTGTGAGGCAAAAAGGCACCAGGAGCACAAAGTCGAATACTCACGTTTATATAGATAATCGCACATATGTGGCTAGTAGAAAAACACAATGACAATCACCCATGAGGGGTGAACAGAAATGTGGCACAGGTGTGGGGAGGGATGTTGCTGCCATCGTTCCCATGTGGATGATTAATACACCGGTGAGGTGGAGCGCAACAGAGAGGCTAACAGTATGGTCTGTAACAGTATGGACTGTAACAGTATGGTCTGTAACAGTATGGACTGTTACAGTGTGGACTGTAACAGTGTGGACTGTAACAGTGTGGACTGTAACAGTGTGGTCTGTAACAGTGTGGTCTGTAACAGTGTGGTCTGTAACAGTGTGGTCTGTAACAGTGTGGACTGTTACAGTGTGGTCTGTAACAGTGTGGTCTGTAACAGTGTGGACTGTAACAGTGTGGACTGTAACAGTGTGGACTGTAACAGTGTGGACTGTAACAGTGTGGACTGTAACAGTGTGGACTGTAACAGTATGGTCTGCAGAGTCGCCATAAAGCCACCAACGAGTCACCATTGTTAGGGTTATTTTATGTTTTCAGGAATGTAAGCCAGAGAATACTGTGGCATAGTTGACTGTGTTTGAATGTGTGTGGGTGTACTGTACACACCAGTGTCATTACTGCATCTTAGTATTGTATCCTGTGGAACAATAATCAGAGGCTTTTAGTGCAGAAGCTTTTTGTGAATTATTTAGGCCTGATATTATTTGCAGCGGTTAGCAGAAACAAGCTAGGGCACTAAACGACAAATGGATTTCCTCAATGAGATCTCCCGGGGTGGTGCCGATGGTATGGGGTAGAGTGGATGAGCAGGGGAGGGCACTTTCTCCTCCGCTAATTGCTTTAGGCACTTCCTAGTAAGAACCTCCCAGTCTGGGTGGACCCGCTGCGTCCCTGCAGGCACTGTGTTTATAAGAGCGGGCCGGCACCTACGACCCCCCTCATGAGCAGACCCCCTGGAAATCGGGTGAGTTTGACCGAAGGCCGTTGACCACTGCTTGTGTGTGTGTGTGTGTGTGTGTGTGTGTGTGTGTGCGTGCGACTGAGTTTTGGACAGTATGCATGCTGCCTGGCCTGGAGCCCCATCTGGTTACATGGGGCTGGAGAACTGGGGAAACGCCTGCAGTCTTGATAAATCATGTGGACAGGTTTCACCAGGATTTCTGTTGTCATTGAGTCGATGACAACATGGCGGTTTTATGTGCTGTTGTGAAGCAACGACGTCTATAAGAACTATAGATGTGGCTCAAGGATGGTTTTCGATTATTTCTCTTTTTAAACTAGATTGTAAGTTGAGCAGTACGTTAGATGAAGGCTGTGCTTCACATCAGGGTAATACTGAAGTTTTCCTTCGGCAAGCTGGGAGAGAAGTGCTGTTCCAGTGTCTACATGAGTCAATGGACTTTTATGGGATCAGTAACGGTTTGATATCTTCAGACCTGCTTTTATAAATCTACAGAACAGCATTTCCTCAGTCACAGCTATGTACTGTTATTTCGCTACAACAATAACGAGCAGAACTCCCAGGCTGAAAGCTGCAGCGTACTTTGGAAGGTTCTTGTTTTAGAGTTTTTCCAGAACGATGTTAGACATTTATAATTGTAATTTAAACAAAAAACGAAATTCGTAATTCTGATCTAAAATCCCACTTCCAAAATATTGACAAGTAATAGCCATGGAGTTATAATATTTTTTTCTGTACTGTTTTGTGAAATATCTTGCCTTTGATGTATGTTGTAATCAGTGCCAGATAGGCGAACCTGCAGATTGTTGCATTGGCTTTATATCTGCTCTCTTTATACCTGGTGTTTTGTTACTGTTGAGCAATTCTCCTTTGCTGTGTTCAGCAGGCTTTATTCCTCTAACACGACTGCCATCTTGTGACAGGACAGAGCACAGCAGAGCCTCTACGGCACAGCTGATGACAACATTGCCTTGGATCTTTTTCCTAACACCAAGAATATTGGATTTGATAGCACACTGACATAACCTAATTAGCTGAACAATTTGGAATTGAAGTTAGACACTGGTGTCCACAGACAGTGAGAAATAGTGACCTTTTCTGTAGATTCCTTTAAGTCTGCTTTTTTTTTTTTTCACAACTTGTTCAATCTTTGAGTGGGGTTTTTCTGTGCTGACTTAGAAACATTTTAACACTTCTGTTCCACATAGGAAATGAATGTAAGTCCGCCTGCTCTGGCCCCCGGTGCATGTCTGAATGTCCCCTTGTCCTCAGCTGTCCCCGATACAGACATGCCTCACGCATGTATCCTACGGTTCTACTCCTTAGTTAACCAGGGTGTTTATCTGAATGCAACCCATCAGTGTAACCCTACCAGCGTGTGCCTGTGGTGGGGGGCGGGGCCCTGACTCTGATTACACCATGCATGGCTGTCAGCTCCTGCTGCCCTGGGCGGAGAGGGACGCCTTCTTCTAATTGGAGTAACCAGGTGCTAAGTAGGTAGCCGTGTCCTGCCTGGCTCCGTCCGGCCCCACTTCTCCTTTCTCGCTGAATGTTGGGTCGCCGCGGCGACAGCAGGAGTAGGTGGGATGTTTGCGGGCGGGATGGCGGGGGGTCACCCTCCCGGGGCGGCCGGGAGGCGTCAATCCGTGTACGCTCATTCCGAAAACCTACAGATTCCCAAACCGGGCGGGCCGGGCAGTGGGATACGGAAGAGCAGCAGCAGTGGCAGCGGAAAGATGCTGTCTATGTCGTACAGCGAGAGCATGCGGAGCGGCATTAGCCGCTACCACTCGGACCAGGGCCTGAACCAGCCGCGCCCCACTGACCCGGGGGAGCTACAGCGCCTCAGGGACCAGAGGCATGCTGCTCAGCTCAAGAACATGGAGGACTTCCTGAAGATGAATGGCCTGGCCCTGGAGGAGTGTGTGTCCTACCAGACGGGCATGAAGTATAGGTAAGTGCTAGGGCACACCTGGAGAGACCTGGGAGACTCGTACTGGCCGAGATTGAGCAGTAAGAGGCCATTACACTGGTTGGGGCTGAACATGTATGCACGAGTTAGTAGGTAGGAGGTCAGTACAGAGACTGTAATAGTAGGAAGGATGCCCTTCTGTAGGTAGGAGGTCAGGACAGAGACTGTCTTAGTAGGAAGGATGCCCTAGGTAGGAGATCAGGAGAGATTCAGCTTGAGGAAGGTTCAGTGGTGCATCTGAGACTCAGGCAGAATACAGTTTTATAGGCTACCGTTTAACATTGTGCTTACTGTAGGCGCTGCTTATTTCAGAGCTGTTCACTGAGCAAAGGAACTGCTGAAGTGAATGTTTTACTTGCATATTTTTGGCATAGTCAACAACAGTTTTGAAATATATCTTCTTGTACTGAGTAATCATTTGATCAAGTTGTCAATGTTTAGTGATTATTTGTGATATGTCAGTGGAAATATTCATGTTTTCAGCTAGTTTGTTAGCGAAGTAGCTAAAGAATTCAACCCAATATTATCGACCACCGTCAATTAATAGTTATGTTCAACTACGTTATAGTACGTTTATATTTGTGTTACAAATGACTGATCATAGTCTTCTCTGAAGTGTCTACTAGAAAGTTTGATTTTCCTTTCATGCCTTCTGGTAAAGAAAAAACTGATCACATTAATATTAAATTATATCTGGTCGGTCGCAAAAGTCAGATTTCATGATTTACACATAACTGTAAAGAATGGTGGTGGTACATTTGATAGCGAAACGTACTGTTTTTCTCCAGTGCTTTTACATTTTGAACTGGTGCGGATTTTTGTTCTCCAACTATAAGAAACGGATGATAATAGGGGTGGCCAATAATAGGGTGACGTTAGCAAGGTTGTATGTACATAAACTGGGCATAATGTATAGGATCTTCTCTAGTTTGAGTGTTTTGGGTACCAAACGGTTGAACGCTGTATATGCTAACATTGCATTAGCGGTGTGCTGCTGTTGCTCCTCTCCTTAGTGCAGCGTAGGACTGTCCTTTGGCCAGCATACTGTCCATCTGTGGTACTCTTGTTTTATTTTAATCATCTAGGTCGCTGGCATATTTACCCAACAAGATAGGAAGGACAAGCTGTTCCGTAAGGATTTACTTGACCTGTTAAATCTCTCTCAAAGTTTTTCCCCTTGATCAGACTGTTGAGGTCGTCCCTCTCGCTCTGGTTCCACTTCACCACTCTGGTGGACAGATCAGTCACAGTGATTACTGTACCTTTACGATGTGATAACCTGCTACCCTTTACACGTCTTACCTAGTCACACTAGCCCTAACCCTTGCACCAACACGAACTTGACTGTCACAGGAGTAGGTAGTGTGGTACTGAGATGCCTGGCCGATGAACATTTAATCACTATGCATCTTGAATGTCAACACGGTCAGGTACTGTATTAAGCAGGGGTGAAAGTAGATTCAATTTCTTACCATTGTGGGACCTACTTTGTGAGTTTAAATAATGTTGTATTTTGCTAGAATTGGTATAATAGTTCTACAGAAAGCCATCTGTTACCATTGTGGTCAACATACTGAAACAGTGAGCAGTGCACACGTTTGTGTGTAGGTCATTAGTTAGCCGTTATCATTCAAATGTAATTGGTCAGCTGTATGATCAAGTTCTGTGTCCATATGGATTAAGAGATAAGATCCATCCTCTCTCTTTAGAAGTCCATGGGCCAAATATACCCTTCCCTACAAAAATTATAAAGATGCTAATGCCTGTGAATATGATTTGTCCAATGCGCCGGAATAAATGTTACTCCTTATCTTAACCAAGCCATTTTTTATGATGAAAGATCCACAGTATATTTATGTTTATACATGCTGTGTTTTAATGGCAACGCCAAGTCTGCTGAGCTCAGGTAGCCCACCTGCTGTAGTTTGGGCACAGTGAGGGACAGCTGCATAGCAGCTGGCTTATCAGTAAACCCGGAGTACTGCTGTCGTTGTTTTGGCTATGGTAAGGGGAGGTTGCTGCCTGTTGTTGTTTTGGCTATTGTAAAGGGAGGTTGCTGCATGTCGTTGTTTTGGCTATAGTAAAGGGAGGTTGCTGCCTGTTGTTATTTTGGCTATAGTAAGGGGAGGTTGCTGCCTGTTGTTATTTTGGCTATAGTAAGGGGAGGTTGCTGCCTGTCGTTGTTTTGGCTATAGTAATGGGAGGTTGCTGCCTGTCGTTGTTTTGGCTATAGTAAGGGGAGGTTGCTGCCTGTCGTTGTTTTGGCTATAGTAAAGGGAGGTTGCTGCCTGTCGTTGTTTTGGCTATAGTAAAGGGAGGTTGCTGCCTGTCGTTGTTTTGACTATAGTAAAGGGAGGTTGCTGCCTGTCGTTGTTTTGGCTATAGTAAAGGGAGGTTGCTGCCTGTTGTTGTTTTGGCTATAGTAAAGGGAGGTTGCTGCCTGTTGTTGTTTTGGCTATAGTAAAGGGAGGTTGCTGCCTGTCGTTGTTTTGGCAATAGTAAGGGGAGGTTGCTGCCTGTCGTTTTGGCTATAGTAAGGGGAGGTTGCTGCCTGTCGTTGTTTTGGCTATAGTAAGGGGAGGTTGCTGCCTGTTGCCAAGGGTCAGAGGCTGGTGGATGCAGTTACCAGAGTCAAGGGTGACTTCTGCCTTCCATTGTCTCCAGGCACTGTTGTGTGTCATTGATATTGGCAGGTCGTTGGACCCAGTGTTGCCTGGGCTCTAAAGCTCACTCAGCGTTCTGTGGCTGGCTTATACACAGCATTGTGGTGGTGCAGGTAAGGGGAAGTCAGGTTGTGTTACAAAGGGCTCTAGGGTGCTTTTCCAATATTCGAATGGACAATGGAGCCTGTCTGAGTAGTAAATTCCTCACGCTCCTCTGCAGGCTGTTATTATGTTTCTCTTGGATGTCCATATCAAATTTCCCATTCTGTACCCTAAGTACCCCAGGGGTTTAGAGTATTGTTTGGTTTCCTTCGATTTTCATAACCATAGAGTGGGATTTATTGATGCTCAATATTCAGTCTCCTAATCTCAATGTCCCTGCAATCACATCTAATACTATACGACACACCTATGTTGATGATGATCTATTTGATTCAAAAGACTCATCAACTGACAACCATTCAACCGGACTTTTTAATTTTTGGCCACCAGTTTACAGACAATACTCCATAACCATTTTAATTTCTTTTTGAAATGGGTGCCAATTCATTGAAAATGCAAACTGAAATATCACATGTACATAACTATTCAGTAGGAATGCACCGATAAAGGTATTGTCTGATACTGATAGCCAGCTGATGATGATACCAACGTTTACCACTTACCTGGCTGATACCATCCATATGGAGCAGCATGGTGGTGGGAGCATCATGCTATGGAAATGGATTAAAATACAGAGAGGTTCTTGAAGAAAAAACCTGACCCAGAGGACACAGGACCTCAGATTGATACTGAAAATGGCTTGTTGGATACTTCTTACTCAAAACAGGCTTTTTATGTTCAAGTTATGTGGTTACTGTAGTTTACTGTGAAGTATGCTGCGAGGATAGTATTGTGAAAATGGGACTTAAAAAGATTTCCATTAAAATGGTAAAATGGCCCTTTTTTACCATGTTCACCCTGCTGGTGTTTGTTTCTCTCAGAAACAGCATGTGATCTGTAGAAAGATAACCCTCCCAGCCCTTGTATCCTGATCAGTGTACTTCTGTAATTAGGGCTGTAATCAAACTACACTCATCTTTATTTCAGGTCTGTGGTCAGAGACTGAGGAACAATATTATTTAGCACACATAAAAGATTATTCCACTTGACAATACGTCCCCACCATGTTTTTAAGCCAGGTTCTGACAAGTAAAACTGCTTTTCACTTCTTAGGGGTTGGGTTTAGGGTAAAAATATTGCAGCTTGCGTTTAGTGTTAGTGTTGGGGTTAAAGTTAGGTCAAATATAGGTTAACAAGGTTAGAGTAAGGGTTAGGACTACAATAGGTACTGGGTTTAGTGAAAATAGCAAACACTTTCTGGCCCCAAAAGGACAGAGAAAGAAATGCGTCACACGGTTCGTTCTGTCCAGCACTCAAAGGAATTAAAGTGTCTATTCACTTTCACGTCTTAGAAGAGAAAGCTTGAATAGCATGGTATCTCTCTGTTCTGACTCTAGATTAACACACATGAATGTCTGTTGGAAAAGTACAGATTTGATAAGGTTAGCTTAAATATAAACAGATGTTGAAGAGTGTTTTCAAAAATAGATATATATCCTCATGTATAATTGACATTCTTTGAAACAAAATACTGATATGCATACGGCTTAGCTCATAAAATGCTAATGACAACTTAAGAATACATGCATTTCACACATCTCAAAGGTTGTCTGAATTTTCTTTAAGGGTGGTGGAAAATATAGCTACTGATTTTGGCCTCTTTTTCAACTTTATTTTTCAAACATTTCATGTTGATATTACTTTGTTAAATGCATAATCCACTGTGAATATTTAGTTTTTCTGTATTTTGCATAATATTCTGACACTGTAAAAAAGTGTAAACATTTGTGATTATTTCCTGATTTTTGCTGGTTGAAATTGCAACTTAATGTTTCCAGCATCACCTTGTATTCAGGCCTAACCGTCCTAAACACTTGATTGTGTAATGTGAGTAGTTGGCCACTAGAATGTGCCATTGTTCCACCTCAGATTTGGTCTACTTTTACAACTATAAGAGTAGGGAAATAATCAAATATTTTGAGCTAATGGTTTGTATGTGAAAATGGTTTACTAAATTTTAACTGATAGTTATTATATATATTTGGGACATTATATATAGTCAAAAAAAATTCTACTGCACATCCATAGTATCTTCCTCTAGCTGGCAGTAGTGCTCTTCAGACAATTCAGTTAGCTTGCAGTAGTGCTGTACTGAGATTCAGTAAACTGACAGTAGTGCTGTACAGATAATTCAGGTAACTGGCAGTGCTGCTCTGTACATACAATTCAGATAACTAGCAGTGCTGCTCTGTACATACAATTCAGGTAACTGGCAGTGCTGCTCTGTACATACAATTCAGGTAACTGGCAGTGCTGCTCTGTACATACAATTCAGGTAACTGGCAGTACTGCTCTTTACATACAATTCAGGTAACTGGCAGTACTGCTCTTTACATACAATTCAGGTAACTGGCAGTACTGCTCTTTACATACAATTCAGGTAACTGGCAGTACTGCTCTTTACATACAATTCAGGTAACTGGCAGTGCTTCAGTACAAATTATTTTGTGAACTGGCAGCTGTGCTTAACAGACTATTCAGTAAACTGGCGGTAGTGCTGTACAGATGATTCTGTGAACTGGCAGCTGTGCTTAACAGACTATTCAGTAAACTGGCGGTAGTGCTGTACAGATGGTTCAGTAAGCTGGCTTTGCACTGCACAGGTTTGTTAATTAGCTGGCAGTGTACTACACAGCGCGATGATTCAGTGCGGTGCATTGAAAGGGATGTTGTTTCTACTGTGACTGTGTTTTTCTACACCATCTCAGGTTGTTACTTGTCAGAGCCCATACCAGTCTGGAGGAGTAGAGCTTGGGCAGAGAGCCCTGTCACTTCACCTACTGTCAGCCTCCTATAGTCCCATCACCCCTTCCTTCAACACTGGCTACCAGGCACAATAAAATACAAAAGCCATGCTGCAAACATACCGTAGTTTGGCTATATGTGGTGTGGACCATCAAGTGCATGCAATCATTTATTTCAGATGTGAATCGTCTAAGTTCCAAATCACCTATAGCTTTCGAAAGAGAAACTGGCAATATTGATTCACGGACCTGTGCAAAACCACCTTCTGGATTTTACATGGGGAAATGTCTGAAATGATGTGTCCATCTAATGGAGGTATAGTCAGAAACCATATATGGAACAAAAACTCTGTATATTTTTAGGGATGGTCACGCTATTGTTGTTTGTGTTCTCTTATGAAATGGGAGGAGGAGGAGGCTGCAGGGACATTACATAACCAAGGCTACACTGGAGTGATGCGGGAACTCGCTCCTATCTGTTCCTCAGCCTCTAAGGCTGCGTCTCTTTTTTGTCATTGTTTTTTTGACCATGAACATTAAATATGTTCACATCAGATCAACTTATAACTAATTGAACTAATAAAGTACAAAGAAAGAGGTCAGAATTGGTTTGTTTGTGTAAACAGTGCAGTTATCCCTCCAAGAGGAGCATATACAAAATATTGTAAGCAAGGGTGGCAGTAATTGACATAATTTGGGGAGAAATACACTACAGTTTAAAAGTTTGGGGTCACTTGGAAATGTCCTTGTTTTCGAAAGAAAAGCATTTTCTGTACATTAAAGTAGAGCCCTCTCCCTGTCTGGCTTGACTGCAGTAGAGCCCTCTCCCTGTCTGGCTTGACTGCAGTAGAGCCCTCTCCCTGTCTGGCTTGACTGCAGTAGAGCCCTCTCCCTGTCTGGCTTGACTGCAGTAGAGCCCTCTCCCTGTCTGGCTTGACTGCAGTAGAGCCCTCTCCCTGTCTGGCTTGACTGCAGTAGAGCCCTCTCCCTGTCAGGCTTGACTGCAGCAGAGCCCTCTCCCTGTCAGGCTTGACTGCAGCAGAGCCCTCTTACTAAAGATGACTTAGCATAATGTGCCTTTATGTATTCTTGTTCCATTTATCTGGGGAGAATACGCTTGGTTCCATTTTGGTCCTCAGTTATTTAAAGATGTTTTTAAAGACCTAGGATCCTTACGAGGACCACCGGAGTAGACAAGGCTGTGAGGGTTTCTCAGAAGGTCAGTGATTTACAGAGTAACTACATAGCTGACTGGGTAACAGTAGAAGTGCACCACCCCAGCAGGACTCAGCTGACTGTGTAGGCTGCAGTATGTTCCATGGCGGCATGTGTGACATCGGGCACCCTGCACCATCCTAGAGATGTCACCGAGGGTTACCCAATCAACAGCTGTGGACGGGAGGGTCAGCTGTCTCCCAACCTCAGATTGACTTCCACTGTAATCTGTGTGCTGACACTCTGCAAGATCAGAGATAAACACATTACTTCTCCCCTGGTCAACATAGGCCAAACATCGCCCTACATGGGTTAGCTAGAGACTGGTCGGTATGGTCATTTCTTTATGAGTATGGCTGACAAACTGTCACTGTATGGTGGTCTTGGGTTGTACACTGTGACTGAAATGTTAATAGTTACTTGAATTATAACTTACTTTCCTGTTATTATGAAACCTTTAGTGACATATAAACCTGAGGGGTGGATGGGGGTTGTTACATAGGGAAGGGACAGATTATACCGGTCCATCAACATTTGCTTCCCGCGGATTAGCAATGGGCATATTCCCCAGGCGTGTGTAGTCCAGTTCAGTGGCATTCAACTCCTCTGCGCGCTGAAGGCTCAGCCTGTCTGTTTGCCCGGGCTCGGGTTGGGACTCCGCTGGCCTGTCTGTCGCATACACTCCTGTAAACCCCCGAGGACCAGTGCCCTGACACAGCAACCATACAGCCTCGTTACGTAAGCAGGCCAGTGTTTCCCTCTGCTGGGCTGCCTTTCCACTCTGCTCCACTGGACTGGGGGCCAGCTGCTGGGCTGTGTACGGTACTGTGGTGGAGTCTAATAGGGATCACAGCCCCCTCCAACACTCCACACCGGAGTTACTGGTACCAAGTCCTTCTTAGGCAAACTCCAACTGTATCTCAGCCCAGTCCTCAGCATCTGCTTTTCCATTAATAACCTGTGACCTGGTAGATACTGTATCTCGCTCAGGGTACTCCTAAAACCCTCACCTCCTAAAACCTTTAACAAATTGCAAAAGAGCATTAAACCTGACACTTGTCATATCTCACCCCTTCCAAAATCTTGCCAAGCTGTTTTCCGATGATGGCACTTATAATAAAATATAGTAGGGTCGGTATTATTTTTTAAATTATTTATGTGGTTTTGTTATCCTATCCTCTCGCAATTTAAAACCTTTGGCCAGGTCCTCTTTTAAAGTGATTGAATTATTTAACAAATGTACTTGATTAAACAAGTTAGTCAAGCGGTAAGCTTTCTAAACTTTTAATAGATATGGTTAAATTACAAACCCGGAGAACACTGTTTATTAGTCGCTCTCACTCTGATATCACATTAAAAATGGCTAATTTTCTTTCTCACCATATGGAAACATTTGTAGAAAAGTTGCAAAATCCATTGTTTTAAATTGCAGCAAATTTTCTTTCTAAATGTAACATTTTCTCTACATTTCTCTACATTGTCTACCTTAAAAGGGTTTTCCTTTGCTCCCCTCTCCCCAGAAAAACCCTTTGGTTTTTAAGGATTGCAAATTAGAATTTTTTGTTGAAGCATTTCTCGAGGGATTTTTTTATTTTTTGATAGAAAGCATTGCCAGGGCATTTATGTCTTCTGACATTCCTCAGTATCCCTCAAAGATGTATTTTAATGGGGGAAAGATACTGCTCAGATCTGCAGTTGTCAGAGGCGTGGTCACGAGAATACTCAGCAGCTTCAAAGTCTCTGAGAACACCACCAGCAGGTTGTTATCCAGGGTGGATTTGTACAGTGCCAGTGGTCTCTGCATTTGAAGTAAGGGCTGTCATAGATCAGAGAGAGCTCTGGCTGTAGATGTGCTTTGTTCAGTGTGGGAGCAGCTTTCACTTTTGTCTTCAGCACTTCAGTTTGGATAGCATAGTGTAGGTCTAGTGTAAATGTAATATGAATAATGATGATTTTATTTGGCCCACAGATTCAATAGATGGTTGATCACAAATGTGTTAAATATGTAGGCTATGGCAGTAAGCACATAAGCCAATTGGCATGTTACAAACTAGTTGCACACTGCTCTGCACAATTATACGCTGACAGACTCAGGCGGTGGGAGTCAACGTGAAATATAATAAAACATTGTTTTTGACATTTTGATATTGTCCCCATCAACGGGGACTGTCAGTTCAAATTTGACCTTCATTAATTGGGAAACAACTATTTAAACAATGACTACACATCTGATAATACCCCTCATTGCTAGTAAGTTAAGTTAGGTAGTTTAATTCAACTGAGGCTGAGGAAGTAGACCCCCCTAGGAGATGCTAAGGAAGGAGATCCCTTACAATAGGAGATGCTGAGGAAGGAGAGCCCTTAAGAGATGTTGAGGTAGTAAACTCCCCTAGGTGAGGCTGAGGAAGGAAACTCCCCTAGGTCAGGAAACTCCCCTAGGAGAGGCTGAGGAAGTAAACTCCCCTAGGAGAGGCTGAGGAAGTAAACTCCCCTAGGAGAGGCTGAGGAAGTAAACTCCCCTAGGTGAGGAAGTAAACTCCCCTAGGAGAGGCTGAGGAAGTAAACTCCCCTAGGTGAGGCTGAGAAAGTAAACTCCCCTCGGTGAGGCTGAGGAAGTAGACTCCCCCATTTTCACCTAATTTTGATTTCTTACTTAGATGTTTACCGATCAAAATGTATTTCAACAACAACAATTGACTAAAAGCTATTTATTTTCTGTTGCTGTTTCTTAAAAATATGTTCTAGAGGAAAATCAGGAGCTTTACAAAATGTGTCCATCCACTTTTAAATCAAAGTTCTTCCCCTGGACTAAAGTACCAGGAGATTTTAGTGCCAAATCCGCAGATTCTGGAGAAATTTTGTATGAATAAATGGACTCAAATACCATTCTATGTGTTTTTCAGCAAATATTATCGATGAAGACTCAGTGTCACAAGGGGAGGCTACAAAAAGGACTTAAATGTAGGGTTGCCAGTAACAGATATGATTTTGAGAGAAATATTATTACTTTTAGCTAATTCACCTGGATTACTGGTTAGATTTCTCTCATTTGGATTGTATGTTTTAGCTGATACACAACAATGGCATTTTAATAGCCTTTTTTGCTCCTCTTTACCAAGGTCTCCAAATCATTCTGTTGGGCACTGCATGTATAAAATACGTATGTATGCTCTGTCATGTGACAACATAGCTTACTGGCTATGTTCAAGTTATCAATTATTGATAACTTGAACCAAATGTGCACCCAAAGGGGTGCCCAAACACTCACACACCAGATTCAAATTAAAGACCTGATGATAGGTTGACTATGTCACTCAAGTCTGTAAGTGGTAGAGCAACATTTAAAACAGGTGTGTGAGTGCTAGGGCAAAAACAAAACCGTGCACCCCTTTGGGTCCCGAGGACCAGGATTGGGAAACACTGGCTTAAATAAAAAAAATGTATAGCTAGTGAACTTATGTCCATAGCCCAGAGCTTCTTTGAAACCGAGTACTCATTAACTAAAAAGATTGGTTTTATTCATTTACATGGTAAAACGTATTTTCTTTTACCACACTTTTGAGACTTGGTCACATAATCCATAATATAACAAATTATCTTAGCAAATGTTTTCCCTTTTCGCAGCTTCCCTGCCATCAGTCCATCTCACTCAGTCGCTGCAACCCCCTCCAGTGCTGTTCAATTAAACCCTCGGGCAGTGGAATTTAAAGCTCTTCTAGACAGCTGGCCAAAATTAAAATGGACACAACATCCCTCCGTGCTGCCATAGGAAACACTAGACGGCCACACCTCACCTGTCACCACGGGTGAAGAATTTTGAAACGAGTGATAAACAATGAGGTTGTGGGAGGGCTTTATCGTTTTATTTTATATTTTTCAGAGTTTATTTTCAAAGCTTAGAGCACATGTTAAGACTTTAATACCCCAATTTGATTGCAAGCTTCAAAGCCAACCCTCCTATCTGTCTGGGGATCTAATGCAGTAGTCAGTAATCACAGTGGGTCCCAGAGACAGAAATGGGCAGAGATATTGTGTTGACGCCGGCCTGGCTGCCCCTCTCCGGTGCTGGCTGTGTGTGTTGGTGCTAGCCAACTCTGGAAAACCAATTACGTGCCACTTGGACAGAACTTCCATGTAAACTTTTTTTTTTAAATGATTTTGTCTCTTTCAGTACATTGTTTTCACAGTAGCCGTGTGTCCCAATTAGGCATGCCCTTCCTGTAAACACAGCAGTAAAACAAATGCCTCTGTTGAAGTGGCTGTTATGTAGCATTGATTTAGCAGTGGAATTGATCACCCAACCTCAGTTTGCCACTAACTAGCTAGGACCATTCCATTCACTCCAAGGGATTGTGTTGCCTCCAGTAAGTTACCCAAGGCAGCCTCAGTGATTGGTGTGTCTAGAGGATTGAGATGAACAGTCAGTGTCTTCAGCAGAACAGGTTGCTGGAGAGTGACTCCCCTGAGGCGTCATTATGAAATGCTGCATCTCGGATTGGCTAAGCTCCCTGCTGCCATGGGGCAGGACTATGAAGGAGGACACGCCAGGGCCACTAATTTGTCAGCTGGGTCAGCAGGGTTTGCGCATGTCCATGTTGTGTGGCTGTAGTTAGTCTGACAGAGAGTCTTGGATGTAAGATTGTGATTAAGCATGAGATGTATAGCCTAGTTTGTTAGCATTAGTCTTCTCGTCTCGATTTTCCCTTTCTGATTGTTTCGGTATTTTTCCAGTAAAGAACTGTCCATGTTTATTTAGTCACCGTTTATACAACATTTTTACTCTGGTGTTTGCGGCTTTTCGCATTTTATGCAGACATTGTGGTAGATGGTTAAATATGAGAGGTGCATTTATTACAGTCCATTCAGGAAGCCCAGGGTTTACGGCTCATGTCGGCTAGCATTTGTTGGCTTGCTAAAGAGCATTTTTACCATTAGGTTTTTGATAACTTAACTACCTAGCCAGCTAGTAGTTAACTCATTCATTTTGCATGTGGTCTAGTTAATACTATTCCGGTCTCATCTCGTTGAGCGAACGCGAGGAGGTGACAAGTCATGTCATTGTTTAAAATTCAGTGTGGTACTTTGTGATTGGTTAACCCCAGTGAGTGTCCTGCACCAGGACCTTAATGTCAGGGCATGTAGGTTGTGTCCTGCACCAGGACCTCAATGTCAGGGCATGTAGGTTGTGTCCTGCTCCTGGACCTCAATGACAGGGCATGTAGGTTTGTCTCCGGCACCAGGACCTCAATGTCAGGGCATGTAGGTTGTGTCCTGCACCAGGACCTCAATGTCAGGGCATGTAGGTTGTGTCCTGCACCAGGACCTCAATGTCAGGGCATGTAGGTTGTGTCCTGCACCAGGACCTCAATGTCAGGGCATGTAGGTTGTGTCCTGCACCAGGACCTCAATGTCAGGGCATGTAGGTTGTGTCCTGCACCAGGACCTCAATGTCAGGGCATGTAGGTTTTTTCCTGCACCAGGACCTCAATGTCAGGGCATGTAGGTTGTGTCCTGCACCAGGACCTCAATGTCAGGGCATGTAGGTTGTGTCCTGCACCAGGACCTCAATGTCAGGGCATGTAGGTTGTGTCCTGCACCAGGACCTCAATGTCAGGGCATGTAGGTTGTGTCCTGCACCAGGACCTCAATGTCAGGGCATGTAGGTTTTTTCCTGCACCAGGACCTCAATGTCAGGGCATGTAGGTTGTGTCCTGCACCAGGACCTCAATGTCAGGGCATGTAGGTTTTTTCCTGCACCAGGACCTCAATGTCAGGGCATGTAGGTTGTGTCCTGCACCAGGACCTCAATGTCAGGGCATGTAGGTTGTGTCCTGCACCAGGACCTCAATGTCAGGGCATGTAGGTTGTGTCCTGCACCAGGACCTCAATGTCAGGGCATGTAGGTTGTGTCCTGCACCAGGACCTCAATGTCAGGGCATGTAGGTTTTTTCCTGCACCAGGACCTCAATGTCAGGGCATGTAGGTTGTGTCCTGCACCAGGACCTCAATGTCAGGGCATGTAGGTTTTTTCCTGCACCAGGACCTCAATGTCAGGGCATGTAGGTTGTGTCCTGCACCAGGACCTCAATGTCAGGGCATGTAGGTTGTGTCCGGCACCAGGACCTCAATGTCAGGGCATGTAATGCATTAACAAGGCCAGTGCTTTACTGTTCCATTCAATGTTGAAGCCAATAGAATAAGATAAAAGACAATAGGTTCATTGCAGGAAAGAGATATATTTGCTTTGTTGCAGCAATTTACTTCACGTACCATTCATACATAAAAAAAGACTGCATAATATTAATGGCATTGTGACATTTTCTGGCTGTGTGTGAATGGGATGTCCCTCTTCACTCCATGGTATTGTGGAGTCCCAACCCCCCAGCAACCCCACACACACACACAGCTGTCTTGCTAAATAGGCATCAAACATGAGAAATCATTCCGCTTGTGAGTTCAGCAATCCATTGTGATATGGTGCAATAGCCCATGCTACTGTGGATAAAACCCAGCTCACGTAATAAATTAACCAGTGCCGACCTTGTCCAGTAGATCCAACAAACCTAAATACAGTTTCATGTGTTTTCTTAATAAGTAGCCCTAAATACTAATGTAGCAAAGACGTACAAGCATTAGCTTCTGATAGCCTCATTATTTCATATCATGTAACAAAATGACACTTGAGCTCCTAAACCGATGCAACCCCACCCCCCCGTTCCCCGACTGTGAGTGAAGTGTAGCCTAGGCCCTATCAGTACACCACACTCTCAGAATGATTGTCTTCCCATGTGGGATTGTAGAAGCTTAGCAGATTTGGGATAAGTATTGGTTGGGCTCTTAATCAAATGGAAAAGGCAGAGGGCACAACATGAGGAAGGACAAGGGTGTGGGGAGTGGGAATGGGGGCGTCAGGGTGTGGGGAGTGGGAATGGGGGTGTCAGGGTGTGGGGAGTGAGAATGGGGGTGTCAGGATGTGGGGAATGGGGGTGTCAGGGTGTGGGGAATGGGAATGGGGGCGTCAGGGTGTGGGGAGTGGGAATGGGGGCGTCAGGGTGTGGGGAGTGGGAATGGGGGCGTCAGGGTGTGGGGAGTGGGAATGGGGGCGTCAGGGTGTGGGGAGTGGGAATGGGGGTGTCAGGGTGTGGGGAATGGGGGTGTCAGGATGTGGGGAATGGGGGCGTCAGGGTGTGGGGAGTGGGAATGGGGGCGTCAGGGTGTGGGGAGTGGGAATGGGGGCGTCAGGGTGTGGGGAGTGGGAATGGGGGCGTCAGGGTGTGGGGAGTGGGAATGGGGGTGTCAGGGTGTGGGGAGTGGGAATGGGGGTGTCAGGGTGTGGGGAGTGGGAATGGGGGTGTCAGGGTGTGGGGAGTGGGAATGGGGGTGTCAGGGTGTGGGGAGTGGGAATGGGGGTGCTGAGCTGCAGACTGACATAGAAAATCAAATGGCCTTGAGGCCTTCCCTTCAACTGTGCCATCATCTATGTGATAGGCATATTATTCTCAACTCAACAGGACTGTGTATTGCATATATTCCCGCCATTTGAACCATTTCACTGTTTGTTGAATTTCACATTGGGAAATTGAAACCGGTTTCACTCCCAGGTTGCAGAGTGAAACCGTTTTAGGGAATTGAGGTATGACGATTATTGCCTGAAGGTAGTCAGGGCAGTTGTCCTTGCTGCACCTTAAGCATGGTGGGTTTGTGTTGGGCTTGGGGAGGTTGCATTCTGCATCAGTGGCAGGGTTTTGATGGCACACACAGGGCGCCCTAACAACAGCGAGTGGCAGAAGTCCTAAAGTGAGAATTGTGATTCACCGCCTTAATGATTGCAGAGAATGACAGCATGTTGTCCAGGGTCACGCCAAGTTTCTTTGCACCCTGGGACGGGGAGACAGTGGCGCGGTTAACCGCAATGGAGAGGACTTAAAAAGGACCGTCCTCCCTCCGGAGGAAGAGCAGCTCTGTCTTAATGAGATTCAGCTTGAGGGAGAGGGCCAAAATCGACGCTTTCCAAGAGTGCAGGCTCAGCCCTGAGTTAGATAGATCTAAGAGGAGAACAGCCCAGAGTCAGTCAGCTTGGGCAGTGCTAAGAGCTTCTTTCACACAGTAGAGAGTGCTTTCGCTTGAATGACCCATCTTGAAGCCTGACTTGTTCTGAGAGAAATAACAGGAGAGTTGGTCAGAGACGGTGCAGTCAAGTGTTTTGGTAAGGAAAGTTAGAAGGAATGTCTCTGTAGTTGTTTTGAGGAGGGGAGTGACTGGTGATCTTGAAGTCATAGGGGACACTGCCAGGGTCCAGGCATGAGTTGGTGAAGTAAGGAATAGGAGGTCTCCAGAGATCTGAAGAGGGGGGTGGGGCTTGAAGGGACAGGTTGTCAGGCGACCCGACTCACAAGGGCGAGAGGTTTGGTAATTCTGATACAGCAAGAAGTTCACTTCGAGCACGTAACTACAATGACCAATAGGTGTGGTCAGCATGTCACCTCATTGTAAAAGGAGAAATCTGCTCTATCGCGACTACTGTAATTCATATCAATGGCCCAAACATAGATAAACCCAACTTTTACCAACATCTATTGTACTAATCTTGTCACTGGAGGAGCCCTGAAATTTGTGCTGGACCATTACTTTGATTTGGTTTGATGACAGGGTCAATCGCTGTGCTTGTACTTCTCACCAGTGAATTCCTAAGCATTTACATGACAAATGCCAATCTGTTTGATGTCTGTAGAGTCTGTCAAATTGACTACTTTCTGCTCCAATGCCAAACAACTGGATAGAGCAGGGAAGAGGTCAAGCCACAAGCCGGTTTTATGTGTGAGGGAAAGTTGCGGATGTCTTCAACCTTCTTTTGGTTGACGAAGTCATCCACAGAGAGTAAAGATGCAGAGGGGGGGGGGGCTGAGGAGAGGGAAACTGTGGCAAAATATCTAGTAGTGTGTGGATGGGTAGAGAATGTAGCGAAGAGGGATTGAAAGGATCTGTCATGCAGAGGTTTTCTTTTCTCTCCCTTGTTGTACTCCGCTGCCCTCAGTCCTGTTCTATGAGTGCGGTGAGTCACAACTATGGGGCAGAGGAGGGGACAGCTGAGCTGGCAGGGAGGAACACAGACAGAGTCATGGGATGCGGAGAGGGGAGGAGAGGAGAGGAGGGTCAAAGAGGTTGAATCAGCAGACTCAGAGCTACCCAATATGTTTGGTCTGTTGCTCTTTTATGTACCTGACCTCGGCTGTGGGTTTTCCACCCGGAATGTAGGCAAGGTGAGGAAGTTTGTTTGGCCTGTTCTGTTCACCCCCTGTGTGTGTGTGTGTGTGTATGCGCATGTTTTTCTATTCCATAAACTCTCTGGGACCGACGTGCTGTTATGCACGGAGTAAGTTTGTCATTGTTATCAGAGTCACCCAGCTCATCATGCTGTATCTCTGGTTCCTGTCAATCCTCTCTTTGCTGTGGCTCTGCTATATAATCTGATGGAGCAAGGCTCATTGAAAGCAAACAGTATGGCCCCGGTGGGAGCATAGTACCTATGTTTACACTTGATTTGTGTTTTATTTATGATATTATATAGTAGGCCTACAATAAATAGACTTATGTTTGGCTTTGGCAGCTGAGCATCTGCAGGTCAAGTTTAGTACTGGTTCAATGTATTTTTTTTTTCACAGCAATATTTAAAAACACTGGAAAATTTTTATGTTTTGTTGTTTCCCCCAAAAAAGCTATATGGAAAGAATATGTCAGATTATTTGTATTATATTGATCCATTAATATGCTGGATTTCCAGCCTGACAGATTTAGCGTGTTTTCATTGATCTGCTTCCGTTGCACTCTGGTTAATATTTATGGCCTGATCAACCAACAACCAAGAAAAGGCTGATGCGTTGTAGTGATGTCAGCATAGCCACATCAGCCACCCCCAGGTCAGACCTCCATGGGTGTGACCAGGAGGAGACCATTGCTGTGGACTGGGTTGCTGAGTGGGGTGGTGTGGATTGCATGTTGAAACTCCATCAGGGCTGCCGGGGCCCCTGTCCCACACGTGTCCATGACTCCCGTTAGAGGCTCGCTCCCGCTGTTTCTGGGAGTTACGGTGCGCACAGATCCTGTCTTGTAGAAGGATCACTACACTTGCCACAGTCATCCGCCACAGTCATCCGCCACAGTCACCTTCAACGAGAACTGATGGGACAGCTCCTTTCCTTGGCCCATACACACTCCTATACAGTTCACACATAGCTAGAGGTGCTTCCCAAGACCAGTGATATCCAATCCAGACATATTTGTATAAAAGCCCCTCTTCACCAGTCCTGCAGAGCGGAAGGCTGGGCTCTAAGCGTAGGCATGTCAGTTGTGTCTCCAGCTTGTCTGCTGGATTCCTTTGATGGAGGTGGCTTCTCAGCACGACCTTACTGCTTTCCTGTTGGTGTGCTATCTCCCTTAATCATCTCCCCTAGCCGGGACGACGTGCTCCAGGGGCCTGGGAAGATAAGGTCCAGGACTCGATGCCTTGTGTTTCCGCGTGCCTCTGCGGTCTCCCTGCACTCATTCACCCAGCGATGTGTTCATGTTATTACCACAGCAGTGCCCTCCGTCGCCATTCTGCTAAGCCAGACTCCAGTCACTGTCCCCTCCCAAACATGGCCGGTCTTCCAGGGACAGGCCGTGTTCCAACCCTGTGTGTTTGTTCTGTCTCGTGTACGGAAGCAAATGACTCAGACAAATGAATATGCCTGGAATCATTTGTTTTCGGTTAATGCGCGTCAGTTTGAGTGGGAACTGGGGAGGTACATGACAGTGCACTCAGCTGTAAGGTCCCCATGACATACATCGGTGCAGATAAAGTTACATCATAAATATTTCATACCCGATTGCCCTCCCACAGTACCACTGTTTACTCCAGCCTTTTTGACGCCCCAAGCCAGGTTTGGTTAAGCATGAAACATTGAATTAACACTTAAAAACAAAGGTATTCTGTTCACAGACTTCTCTCTCCAAGGCCTGGGTGAGTAAGAACGATAGAGCTGCCTCTTCTAATCATCTTGAAGTACCATAGAGCTCTAACCAGAAGTTAGCTAATTTAAGCATCAGTACTCAGTTTCACCACTAGATGGAGCCCACTAGTGGATAGCCTGGCCAATCTAATGCTACTAGCATGACCAGATGAGTGGGACAGCACAGGTCGAATTGACGCATTGTCAGTGACTAGTAATGATACCCTGAAATATTCTAAATGACCCATTCAACTTTTCCATCTTTCAAAATAGGTCCCCGCCCAACCATCTGACAGCAACCCCCTGGTCAAGTCCACCAGATGCCTTTCTGCTACATTCCGTCTGCTTCAGAGGTTTGCTCATCTGTCTGGCCAGACTGAGATGTAATATTGAATCACATCTGGACCAAGACTGAACCTAGATATACTATTTAACCATACTGGACCTGACTGAACCAAGATATACTATTGAACCACATCTGAAACTTGCTGGATCGTATGGGGCCTGACTGTACTAAAATACTAATTCTGAACTACACTGAACTACTCCAGTGACTCCAGTTGGCTCCAGTGACCGTGCCAATCCAGATCAGACTCAGCCATACTGGAGTATTGAGTTAGATGGATAGAAAATACCACAGCCAGCATATCCACTCCTATGACTGGCGGTAGACACAGGGCTCTCTTGTCCCCACCCTTCATCTCTCTCTAGTTTGCGCGCTTGCTGCGATAACTCTCCAAATATTTCTCCACATTGCATATTTTCATATCCCTCCCACTTTCTCCTCTCTCTTTCTCCTCCTCTCCTCCTGCCCGCGCTCACTCTGCCTCTGTGCTGAGCACTAGGCATACACATGTACGTTTCAGTCCGGGAGACACCCAGGGGATGTGAGTTACTGAACGAGCGGTTACCCTCTTACAGACAGACAGCTGCTGCTGGGTACTTATGGGAAAGGATCAGAATGTAACCTCCTGGAATATTTCATCTCCTGCTCCTATCTCCTTGTGTTGATCTGGCTCCACTGTTTTCAGCGCGAGGTGTTATCAACAGTGCTGAGCTCCAGATTAAAGGAAAATTGGACTGGATGACTACATCTGCCGGTCAGCCTGTGATGAGGCTCTGATCACAACTGAACGCGTGAGTGAGACAGACGGACGAATCGAGGACACCGCAGTCGAGACTGCAAAGGGAACGGAAGCCCGGGAACAATTTAGTACCCTCCCTTACTGCCATAAACACGTTGGAAATGAGAGTGCCACGGGATATTCATTAAACTGTTCCTCTCATCGAAGGACACTTTACCTTTTTTTCAAGTGACTGGTCTTCGTGTCTGTGTCGGGACCGGGAGGATTTTCCTGTGGAGGCATTGGCAGAGGCAGTTTTGGAGCAGGACCCCCCTCAGTAAAAGACCACTCCACAGTGTCCTCTTCTCTCTGCAGAAGTTCTCTAGCCCGCCCGCCCCGACTCTCACAGCCGTCCAGGGACGCCCCGGCCAAGGCACAGTGCAGACTGACAGGAGCTGTCTCTGAAAGGAGCAGCTGAAGCCGCGTCCAGTCCTAGCCAGGATGCAGGTGTCATTGGTGTGTACGGACCACAACCGTGGTGGTGTAAGCCGCAGCACAGAGGAACGGCTAAACCGGCAGAATGCCAACAGCCCCAACACCGGTACCCGCAGCAAGTTCCGGGCTGTGGCCATGGTTGCCCGGAGCCTGGGGCAGCTCACTGTGCAGAGCCAACCCACATCCAGCGACCAGAGTATACGGACCGGCATGAAGTATAGGTAGGACGAACCAGCCACAAACGGTAGTTACTATAGAGCGCCTGAGGCCGAGAATGATCTTAAAGAAGACCGTAAGACGAATGTGATTACCGCGGTCCAACTAGATGGTCGGGTGAAGGTGCGGTGTGGAAGATGGTAACCTGGATATCAGATTTGTAGACAATGGGTCCCATGTTATGTAAAGAATGTTTCCTGGTATCATATTACGTACACCAACGAGCAGGCTTTTATACTGAGCTGAATGTGTTCTCGTTACACCACAGACTTATTTTTCCTCTCGATTGCTCTTTGTTGTTGTTGTGAATTACATGGAATCCTCAAAATTGTGTGCACGGTTAATGTGATAACGTGGCATCTAGCCTAAACAATTTAGATTATTTATTTGTATTTATTTTTGTCCATTGGGTACAATTTCTCTACAGATTTATACTGCAAATGTGCTAACACCTAAAGCTTTAGTAGTTTGAGATTGATGGTAATTGTTTTTGTACATGATTGTAACCTAATGTCCCCCCCTTGATCTATACTGTATGAATAATCTTTCCGTTGTCAGTTAAGACCAGTACAGAGGGGAGATGAAATGTTAGGTACTCATTGAGACTCAAATTGGAAGCTAAGCTGAGCTTCCATTTTAACAGAAATGTGTTTTTCTTTTTGGTTTACCCTTGATTAAGTATTTGTTGCAAAATGTTTACTTTTCCTTAGGGGGAAAAAAGAAAAGAAAATCAGTTCACGTTTTATAGGTGCTGTTTACCTGCATGAACAAATGGTAATTGGCTTCTGTTTGTGTGGAGTGAATAATTAAAATCACAGTGCTTCTAAAAAGCTAGGAGTTGGTCGTGAAATTCAATGTTTTTTACCCAACAGTCTTGGAACAAACGCTGCAGGGCACAGAAACTGTTGAATTCATCTGCATTACCTCTGAAAGGGAGTCCCTGTTGTATTGCTTAGATAACCTGCAGGTGGTTGAAAGTACAAGAGGAAACGTGAGCAGACTTTAAGCTCAGCATCGAGAAACCTCAACTTACGGTTTGCGTTGCTAATTCCCTATGTCCACCATCTCAGCTGTAGTTATTCTGTCACCCCTTATAGCAATTTCTTGTTTTGTTGCAGATGAGGCCAGAAATGTACAGGACTAGATGTTGAAGCTCTAAATGTGCAGAGCGTCAGGTTGCTTCCTATTCTTGTTGACATGGTTTAATGACATGGTTTAATTAGTGAATAGGTAGACAGAGCTCCTCAAGGCAATAATTGTCCCCCTGTTTCTGCATTAGAATGTGTGTGGACTGGTGTAACATGTTTATTTTTCATGGTGAGACTGAGAACACACGTGTGATTTGTGCAGTGGCGGTTTTAGTGATTTGGTGGCCCTAGGCAGAGAATGGTTGAGGACCTAACTAATTTATGTTTTACCTTATTTTCCTTATCAAAGCCACACCGGCAACATATTGAACATGCCTTCATTTCTTTCTTGTTGAATGGAACTGCCACTTCCAAAGACACTTGCATTGCTGTCCCTTTCAGTAGAGTAAATCAATTAGATTAAATAATTACCTGAAGGATACATACTAAGTGTACAAGCTACAACTACTTTGAAGCACGAAGAACTTAGCCACTTTGTTCAAGAGTTCAGTTTCTTAATCATTATCAATCAAGTGCATTCCTATACCTTTCTCGCTGTTCTGCACCTTTCCTTATCCGTCAGCCGGGAGGGCCACATCTCCCTGGATCAGACATGTTTTCCTCTAACTACACTGTCAGGGCTTTTCTTGAGGAGCCAAGGAAGTGTAAATGTCAACATTGCTAATTTGTGATCAGTATCACTGTCGCTATCACCATCATATTCAACATTGGCTTCAATGTTATCAATATGGCTGATGTTAGATGAACGATATGATGGCATTGAATGAGTGTCTTCTTAACCTCTGTCTGGTGGCTGTTCGTGATGGTCCAGGTCAGGATAGGGCATTCTTATGTGACTGTTAAACCACCATATTCAGTAATAGCTGCAGCCGCTAACACGTAGCCGTGTTCCATCTTTTAAATACGCCCAACCTTGTGCTGTGCAGCTGTCTCAGGCTGACTGAGTACACTACCTAACGTCTTTCCAGGTGCTACCGAGAGAAATATGGGACAGACCATTTGAGTAAGGGAGTGGGGGGTTGATTTAATTTGAGTATAATTTTGAATAACACAATCAGATCTTAAGACAAAACATAATACAAAAAAGTATTATTGTTATATAATTTTTTTTATTTCAGTTTGTATATTCACCAGGGTCTGGGCCTTCTGGGGCCATAGACGGCTGCCTAACCTGCCTAGTAGCCTGGTAGCGACCGCCACTGGGTTTGTGTGTGAGTTAGCACATGCATGCTGCATGTGTTCGTAGCTGTGTTATCCCTGTGTTTTTGTGCGTCTCCCTGACGTGCCCCTTTAAGTACACTCAGTGCTGCTGAGCGGAGAACTTGGCCACTATGATCTCCCATGTCACCGAAGGACTAGATGTACATGGGAGAGCACTCGCATAGTTTCAGCAGTAGCAGGTGTGCTGGTGACTAAAGCTCTTTTCACATGAACTCTATCACTGTTTTCCCTCTGCAAAATCATCTCCCAGTGGATGAAACAGAACCTCGCTCCTCAAACTACTCAATGAAACCCAACCTTCCCAAGCGTGACTAATTGCTAAATGGCTCATTAAGCACAGAGCCCATGAAGTTAGTCTACAGTGTTCTCTGCTGGGTCTTTTCCTTTCCTGATGTTCATTAGGGTCTAGACTCTTAATATGTCCTCTGGGTGGACTGATGGCAGCCAGGTGTAGATTGTTTAGAGAAATAGAGGGGAAATGGCTTCATGTCCTCCTTTAGCTATACAGCATCCAGGAAAAAACTTTGAAAATGTGCTGCTCATTGTATGCTGGAGAGGGATGTTGGACTTAATGGACGATTATTTATTAAAGTAAGCTCAGAGTATAAATCCAAAATGAGCTTTCCATGAGACCACACTGTCCTGTCCAGTAGTGATCATCTGTGTATGTTCAGTCCAAGACTGTCCTGTCCAGTAGTGATCATCTGTGTATGTTCAGTCCAACACTGTCCTGTCCAGTAGTGATCATCTGTGTATGTTCAGTCCAAGACTGTCCTGTCCAGTAGTGATCATCTGTGTATGTTCAGTCCATGACTGTCCTGTCCAGTAGTGATCATCTGTGTATGTTCAGTCCAAGACTGTCCTGTCCAGTAGTGATCATCTGTGTATGTTCAGTCCAAGACTGTCCTGTCCAGTAGTGATCATCTGTGTATGTTCAGTCCAACACTGTCCTGTCCAGTAGTGACTGACTGTGTATGTTCAGTCCAAGACTGTCCTGTCCAGTAGTGACTGACTGTGTACGTTCAGTCCAATGCGGTCCTGTTTACTGGGCTATTCTGAACATTTCCAGGAGACAGTGGCCAGAGCAGAGAGAGGGAAGGGATTATGCTAGCAAGGCTGAGGAAAGAGGGGCTACGAACATTACAGGATTGACACCCCACCGGCCCTGACAGCCAGTTGGATACTCCAGCCGTCCCTGAGAAAGACTGTTTTACATAATTGTAAGCCATTTTGCACGCATCATTAACTGAGTCCTGAATGGGAGGGGGTGTTGCAGGCTGGGCTTTGAGGGGGTGAAGATATTAAACTTATTGGTGTTAGTCATTTACTGCCTTATTGTCCCCCAGGATGACATTTCCTGCTTGAAAGTGTGTGTACCCTACAGGAAGGGTAATTATTTTCCTAAAATCCTTATCTATTTCCCAAAATAATAATAAAGACATTCCAAATAAGACTCAAACATATTTAAATATTTTATTTAACAAAAGTGGTTTATTTAACTAAAACCAATTTAATATGTGCCAAAATATGTAAATGTCTTTTATTTTTTGGTGCAGGTCAGTCATTAATTTCAACCAAGTCAATGGTGAATACTGTCATTATTAGCAGCATTTCTGCATTCCCTTTTTCTTTCTTTTTCTAATACATAATTTCACACTCAATCACACAAACTCACTCAAAAACGACACAAAATGCAGAGGCACGACTGTGCCTGTCTTAGGTTATCACCGCTGGGATCTTACCCATCATTGGCTAACCAACCCTCTTCACTGGCCACACTTCAGGTCACATATCAGGGAGGATTGGAGGATGTAATATATGTTGCAATAGTACATCTCGGGCCGCGTGTTGCACCCAGCCATGCACCCGCATGCCTCAGCATCCGCAGTCCCCAAAAGCATGAGCCAAGCCCACCACTGGACTACAAAAGAACATGTTGCCTGTTCAGACACACTTGTATAATGAAAAGATTTATCTTCCCAAGAGACCCTAAAAAAAACTTGTTTTTCAACATATTTAGACATATGGATATTCAATATTAATTTTAACAATACTGAGGGATTCAAGTAATATAACTAAACAAGTAAAACTGAAGAAAATACTTTCTGCAAAATGTTATAAAATATACATGCAATTTCTGATGAGGAAAAAATTAGGATACCCTCACATTTTGTCCCACTTAAAATGGCTGAAATCACACACAAGTGTATCACATCAGGTACACATGATTAGAACATTGTTACTCAACATTTTGAAGGAGGCTTGCCCTATTTAAACCTCAGACATTCAGTTTGGTTTGCTCCTGACTGTTGACGTGAGAGTGAACACCATGGTGGGATTGAAAGACCTGTCTGAGGCCTTCAGAAAGAAGATTGTTGCAGCTTATGAGTCTGGTAAGGGATTTAAAAAGCCATTCCACTGTCCGGAAAATAGTGTACAAGTGGAGGACATTCAAAACAACTGCCAACATGCCCAGGTCTGGCCGTCCAAGCAAGTTAACCCCGAGAGCAGACGGCAAGATTCTAAAAGAACTCTCCAAAACCCCTAAAATGTCATCACGGGACCTACAGCAGGCTCTGGTGACTGTTGATGTGAAAGTGCATGCCTCTACAATCAGAAAGAGACTGCACAAGTTTAATCTTCACGGGAGGTGTGCAAGGAGGAAACCTTTACTCTCCAAGAGAAACACTAAGGCCAGGCTGAAGTTTGCAAGAGAGTACGTAGACAAAAAACAGGACTTCTGCAATAATGTTCTTTGGACAGATGAGTCTAAAATTGAATTATTTGGACGCCAGATCAGAGGACATGTTTGGCGCACACCAAATACAGCGTTCCAGCAAAAGAACCTCATACCAACTGTGAAGCATGGAGGTGAAAGTGTCATGGTTTGGGGATGCTTTGCCGCAGCAGGACCTGGCCAGCTCACCATCATAGAATCCATCATGAATTGTACAGTGTATCAGAGGGTGCTTGAGCAACATGTGAGACCATCTGTTAGAAAATTAAAGCTGAAGCGGAACTGGAACCTCCAACATGACAATGACCCTAAACGTACCAGTAAATCCACCAAGGACTGGCTGAAAACTAAGAAATGGAGAGTCCTGGAATGGCCCAGTCAAAGCCCAGAGCTTAATCCCATTGAGATGCTGTGGGGTGACGTGAAACGGGCTGTAGATGCAAGAAACCCCTCAAACATCACACAGGTTAAAGCATTCTGCATTGAGGAGTGGGGCAAACTTTCCTCAGACCGATGTCAGAGACTGGTAGAGGGTTACAAGAAGCGTCTCACTGAAGTTATTTCAGCCAAAGGGGGTAACACTAGGTATTAAGGGGTAACACTAGGTATTAGGGGGTAACACTAGGTATTAGGGGGTAACACTAGGTATTAGGGGGTAACACTAGGTATTAGGAGGTAACACTAGGTATTGGGGGGTAACACTAGGTATTAGGGGGTAACACTAGGTATTAGGGGGTAACACTAGGTATTAGGGGGTAGGGTGTCCTAACTTTTTCCTCAGTTAGAATATGCATTTATGTTGAAGTCTTTTGTTTTATAAGTAAAACAATGTTATTTTTTGCTGTTTACCTGCAATTAGATCACTTTCTTTTCCAGAGATGAATAAAACAAGATTAGACATCGATATTTGAACATTTCTTAATGAATAACTGTAATATTTAATGGAGTGTCCTAACTTCTTTTACATGACTGTACATACATGTACACATATTTATATACACACACACATTTTATTCTAATGATTAATTAGTTACCAAGGTGAAAAATCATGTTTTCAATTGATAGTGATTCACATATCTTGTGTCACCTCTAATAGTTGCAATACCTTGGAGTAAACACTCCTTAAAGAAGGTGTTTGGCTTACAGTATACTGCTCGCTTAAGGGGCTGCCAAAGCATTTTGATTCGATCAAGAATTCCCTCTTAATTTAGTTATTCCACTAAATGCAGGATTTCATCTAAAGCAACAGACACTGTTGAGCCAAAACATTATGACCACTCACAGGTGAAGCAAATAATGTTGATCAACTCCTAACAACGGCACATGACAAGGTCTGGGTATATTAGTAACCATGCATTCCGTTCTCATAGTCTACATGTTGGATGCAGGAGAAATGGGCAGGAGTAAAGGAGTAAATAGACAAATTGTTATGGCCAGACGACTGGGTCAGGGCGTCTACTGTTGCCCAAGTCACAGAAGTTTTAATGACCGTTACGGGAGGGATGTATCGTAACACACAGTTGTAGACCAGATACCCCCCTTCATGGCAATGGTGTCCCCTGATGGTAGTAGCCTCTTCAAGCTGGATAATGTGCCCTGCCTCACTGCACACATTGTTCTGGAATGGTTTTAGGAGCATTATGAAGAATTCAAGGTGTTGCTCTGGCCTCGAAATTCCCCAGATCTCAGTCCGATTGAGCATGCGTGGGATGTGGGGGACCAACAAGTCCAATCCACGGTGGCTCCACCTCGCCACTTACAACACTTGAATGATCTGCTGCTAATATCTTGGTGCCAGATACCACAGGACACCTTCAGGAGTCCATTACTCAGCAGGTTGGTGCTGTTTTGGCAGCATGTGGAGGACCAACAGCATATTAGGTAGGTGTTCATAATGTTTTGGCTCATCAGTGTATATTAATAACTATAAACCTGTAATGTCATATAAAAAGACTGGTTCTGATTAAATAAAGATTGCATGGTAAAAACTAAAAATATCTTCAATTGCCCAAGGGGTTAAAAAACCTTCAAGCAGCACTGTAAGTAAATCCAAGATACCACTGGCCCAATTTTGATAAAACTTGGCCAAAAGATGAGTCTTGACAAAAAGAGCAAGCATTTATAGAATTAAACCAATGAGACAGATCCTGATTCATAATGCAAACTTTGCCAAGTCATAAACTGAGGTCTCTCTCATCACCTATAACAAAAATACATACACAGTGGACCAACAACAGAAATCCCTTATTACCCTTACTGGATGTGATGGAGATATTAGCTAGCACATGTGATGAGCAGGAACGTTTCATTATGCCATAGTGATCCGACTTACTAAATGACATTGTTTGGCCCATGGGGTCGGTTTTAATTTGTGGTGTAGTGTTTACGCTTGCCATTGTTTTTTAATGTGTCTTGTATTCCATGTGGTCTGTACTGTTAAGTATTAATTAATTTGGTACAAATGAAGTTCAAATGTTAGTAGATTTGGGCAACTTGTTTACAAGAGTAACTCTGGCTATTCTTACTTTGGTCATTTCTACATGGTAGAATGATTTACATTAGAAAGTGGTCGTGTCAATTTGACATAATGCTGAAGCTCTGACTCTGCCAATGCTTATTGCCCTGGTAGCTATTGGACATTTCATTCTTTTACTATACCTTGAAATGAACACTGGCCTGTAAGGGAGAGGAGTGAACAGTGTGCTGCCTGTTGCCCCACAGAGATGGATCTGTCATCTTTAATTCAGATCACAGCAGGAATTGGAATGTGCCCATGCAAATAAAGCTGAAAAGAACATGAAGCGTTTGACCTGATCTCAGACATCCGTCATCGGCTGACCATGGCAAGTTATATTTGCAAGTGGAAAAGTAATACTTTATGGCAAGTGTACCGTGGCCAATGATCACAGATCTATAGGCATGTGAGGTTAACCGTTTTCTGAAAAATAATAAGATATTTGTGACTTGGGCCCGGGGTTAGAAAGGCGAAGAGTGGAGTCTGATCCCTGGCTGCACAGTATCTTTTACAGCAGTTGCCGTGTAAATATGAGGAGGGGCTCTGGCTGTCTTTCCACGTGGGGCACAGTCAAGGTTTAATCAGTTGCCAGCAATCAGAATTGTTGACAGGGTTTAGAGGCCCACTGTTACCGTTGTAAAATTGATACCGAGTCACAACACACAGTTTAACTAACGGGCCGATGGAGGCGTCTGTCTGTGAGCGGAGCAGATGGTGTTTAAATTACACTGCTCTGTTGGTCAGGTGTGAGCTAGCAGAGATTCAACACTGCCAGTGTTGTTGTTGTCACACTCTACCTGAAAAGTGTTTACAAAGAAGACGACGGCTGTGAATGGATGCAGTTCACAAATCAGCACCAACATTGATGCATACGTCAGTTACTATCAGGGGAAAGTTATCTTGTTTCTGCTGTGGTCTAGTAACTCATCTTGGTTAATCCAGAATTAAAGTCTTGTGTCATTGGTCCAACATTTGACTGAGTTCCAGGACCCCTCTGTTAACTCCAAACAAGTGCATTGGCCTCTGAGGTATGAGTGTCAAAAGGAGTGGGTGTTTGATTTGGGTGTTAAATAAGGCCTTTACATTTCAATCATAGAAACTCTCCATTTGTGCGCCCGCTCTCCATGGGCTTTACTCCTACTTCCAGTCTGTCTCTGTACAGAGGAACACAGCAGGATACCGTGCATAGCCAATTTGAAAACTGTCTTTAAGGCATGAGTAAAGAACAGTTGGCATCTGTTTGCTAGGGGCGTCTTAGGGTGAATTGCCAAATATTTGAACGAACCATTTTTATATTAATGTATGTTTGTGTGTGTGTGTCTTACCCCATATATGCATAGATATTTTATTTTTGTCTGTGTGAGCATGTTTAACTGAATGGGGAGATTAGGACAGCTGTTCTCTCCTTGGCTGACTGATAGTTTAATTAGACCTTGTGTTACTCTGTGCTGAGCTGTGCTTCAGCAGCTCTCATCCTCCCTCTCTCTCTTTATGTTATTGTCTTTTTTAAACACTGTGGAAAAATATCTATTAATCCATCCTGCTATCTGCTGTCAGGAATAGACATTAGCTTTTATTTATTTTTCTCAACTAGCCTAATCGTGTCTTTCACCCGCCAAACCTATTCCGGTATATTTGAATGTGTTGCGTTTTTACAATTTGCTTGATGTTCTTTGTGATATAGAAGCAAGAAGCCTATTTGCATGAATCAAACACAGAAAACTAATATATAGTTGCATAATGTTTTCACATGGGATCTGGCAGGCCCATCTGTCGGAGTTCCTTTCAGAACAGGACAGGAGTTGTTTGTACATTTGTACCGGCTTTGTCTTTCAAAATATATTACTTTTGTATTTTTGGGGATCTGTTAGTTGTGCCGTCTCGGAATTAGTGGGAGTTCTTTTGACGTTTGACCCCAATAGTCTGTCTGTGGCCTTTGAACAATCTATAAGACATTAGTGTTAATACAGTTACATCATTAGTGTTAATTGATGCAATATAAGTGTCTTGCCCTTAGCATGCCATAGGAAAATACTTGGATGTATCTGTTTGAAAAAGGGAAAGGTAAAAGACAATGGCCTGTCAATGGAGTGGAAGTGTACGGTAAACAGGATGCATAGTCCTCTGCCATCCAGCTGGATGTATCGATTGTAGGCTACAGCAGGTCGCTGACCTCTCACTGACCCCTCCCCCATGTAGGGACACAGTGTCGCCGGACCCCCCCGTCTCAGTTCCAAGGCCTTACGCTGCTGTACCATTGTGCTGAGGGATTGGGTCAGTTCTCCTTCCCCACTAAGTTCTCCTTCTCCACTATAAACCGTTGTTGATATGAGGAATGCACTTTCTGAATTTTCCCAGTCTCCTCCCGTTTTAAACTTTAGGAGAGACATGAGGTCCTGGTCCACACCTGCGGAGTACCTGGATTGGAGGGCCCGTTGCTGTCCCTGTCCCTGTCCATCTGGTCATACTTCTGACCTAGTGTAAATTTAAATAGACTCTGGATTTAGCCCACATGCATTTATTAATATCTCACCCGGCACAATCAGAAGAGGACTGGTCATCCTGAGCCTGGGTCCTCTCTAGGTTTATTCCTAAAATTCGGGCTTCTTAGGGAATTCTTCCTAGCCACTGAAATTCAACACTACTGTTGTTTGCTCCTTGGGGTTTAAGGCCGGGTGTCTCTGTAAAAGCACTTCGTGACAACTGCTGATGTAAAAAGGGCTTTATAAATACATTTGATTGATTGACTGACAGAGGCTTCAGCAGGTCACTGACAGAGGCTTCAGCAGGTCACTGACAGACTACAGCAGGTCGCTGACAGAGACTACAGCAGGTCGCTGACAGAGACTACAGCAGGTCGCTGAGAGAGACTACAGCAGGTCGCTGAGAGAGACTACAGCAGGTCGCTGAGAGAGATTACAGCAGGTCGCTGAGAGAGACTACAGCAGGTCGCTGACAGAGACTACAGCAGGTCGCTGACAGAGACTACAGCAGGTCGCTGACAGAGACTACAGCCGGTCGCTGACAGAGACTACAGCAGGTCGCTGACAGAGAGTACAGCAGGTCGCTGACAGAGACTACAGCAGGTCGCTGACAGAGACTACAGCAGGTCGCTGACAGAGACTACAGCAGGTCGCTGACAGAGACTACAGCAGGTCGCTGACAGAGACTACAGCAGGTCGCTGACAGAGACTACAGCAGGTCGCTGACAGAGACTACAGCAGGTCGCTGACAGAGACTACAGCAGGTCGCTGACAGAGACTACAGCAGGTCGCTGACAGAGACTACAGCAGGTCGCTGACAGAGACTACAGCAGGTCGCTGACAGAGACTACAGCAGGTCGCTGACAGAGACTACAGCAGGTCGCTGACAGAGACTACAGCAGGTCGCTGACAGAGACTACAGCAGGTCGCTGACAGAGACTACAGCAGGTCGCTGACAGAGACTACAGCAGGTCGCTGAGAGAGACTACAGCAGGTCGCTGACAGAGACTACAGCAGGTCGCTGACAGAGACTACAGCAGGTCGCTGACAGAGACTACAGCAGGTCGCTGACAGAGACTACAGCAGGTCGCTGACAGAGACTACAGCAGGTCGCTGACAGAGACTACAGCAGGTCGCTGAGAGCGACTACAGCAGGTCGCTGAGAGCGACTACAGCAGGTCGCTGAGAGCGACTACAGCAGGTCGCTGAGAGCGACTACAGCAGGTCGCTGAGAGCGACTACAGCAGGTCGCTGACCGAGACTACAGCAGGTCACTGACCGAGACTACAGCAGGTCACTGACCGAGGAGGTCGCCATGTGGGACCTAGTAAAGATTTTTTTTTGAACTGCCTGTTTTTATTTTGAACTGCCCGTATGACAGCTTAGCCCCAGGGCTTAGGGCAGATCTAGCCCCAGGGCTTAGGGCAGAACAAGCCTCAGGAAAGAAAGGCCCTCTATGTCTTCAATCTGTTCCTGCCCATGTACCCATCACCACCACTTTTATAATGCCGAGCCCTCGACTAGTGGCCCTGGGTTTTTTTTGGTCTGTTAATCTCTATGGGAAACTAGTGACATGGTTGTATTATCTCTCTGTGGAATGAGAGGGATAGAGATTTTATTTTAATTTTTTCCCAAAAAATGTCAGCATCCCAAGAAAAACATTTAACTCATCATAATCAGGTTTAAAATACTCCAGTGAGTTACAGAACCCATTGCACTAAATGGTTGTGATGTCTTGTGTCCAACCAGGAATAACAAAATGGTATAAACTCTCATGTAAGATTGTGCTTGGAGATGAATTCCGTGTGTACAATGAACGGCCCCAAATAATGAATCAGAGGTTGCCATGTAGATTGGCAGCTTTTATTTGAGGATTTGTTCATTCATAAACCGTGAACTGTGTGGGAATTACAGCACTTTTATGCGTGGTCTCCCTGTTTTAGGGGACCAACGTAAATAAGTAATAAGAACTAATGAATGCTCTGTAAATCTCACATGCTTCACGGTTTATGGATGTAAATACAGTTGGTAAAACTGGGTCTGAGAGACTACAGCAGTTAGTTGGTAAAACATCAACGTCTTGGTCTTACAGATCCAAAACAGCAAAAATGGTGGCAGCAAACATGGTGGATTAATAGTATAAAATGTGAAATTCCTCCATTTTGAAACCTGTGTAGTTTTTTATTTTCCTATTTATTATTTAATTCTTATTCTCCACTTATTAACACATTTTCGCCATGGCCATTGAAACTGAACTAAGAGACCGAGACAACCAAAGACTGACAGACGCTAACAGGAACACTGAGCGAGATGTACAGACGTGGATGGAGACATACACGGACAGCCATAGAGAAGGACAGAATACAAGGGCCCGTAGGTTTGTTTTCAGACCCAGGATTCAGTCTCAGGTAGTGAGCTGCTGCTGCTGCTTTTAGACTGGATGTAGGTGGGTGTACTCAATGCTCATAAAAGCTGAATATATTACATAAACGCAAATACTTCTAGAAGAGCATTGGGCCATCGACGTGTTTTTTTTTTTTTTTTTTGAGCCATGGGTGTATTTTTAGTTTGCTCTGTGATATGCTCTCTGTAAAATGATCCTTCTCAATGCATTCCACATCGCAGTTATGTGACCATGTTGTCATTCATCATCATATCTTGTCTTTTATCCCGCCACCCTGATCCGTCACCCCTCTTGACAAAGTGTCACCCCCTACCTATTTAAGCCCTGTCTCGTCCCACATCCACATTACACTGTCTGGCCCCACCCTGAACTGTCTCACCCCCCACCTTCACCTTACCCTGTCTGGCTCTCCACCTCGCCTTGTCCCCCTCCACCTTGACCCGTCTCAGTCCATACCTTAAGCTGTCTGGCCCGAATCTGACCTGTGTCACCCCCTACGTCCACCATTTCCTGTCTGAGCACAACCTTGATCTGTCTCACCCACTACCTCCACTTTCCCCGGTCTGGGCCCCACCATGACCTGTCTCCCCCCTATCTTGACCTTACCCTGGCCTGTCAGACACCCAATCTAAAGACTAATAATTCCTTTCACCTTGATGACATGGTGAAAACATTATTGTTGCCTCCCAGCTAGAGCCTCAACATCCTCCCATGGGTCCAAATATCAGGACTGGGAAAGCGTTAAACAGGGACAATTTAGTTCGATAGGAGTCCTCATTCTGGCTCTGTCTAGATTCTATGCAAATAGACTGAGTAAGACTTCTAACTACATCTAAGTCACCCTTGACAAAAACCTAAGAAGACTGAGATCAGTGCCTCTGTTCATCCCCAGTAAAATCAGTGGCTAAGTGAACCATGAGGCCACTGTGGTACAAACAGCCCAGAGGCACTGACTCATCTCCTGCCAGTGAAACAACTCTGACCCCATGGACGTGCTCACTGGGTCCACTCATAATGTGTTGAGGCTGGCTGGAGTTTTGTTGGCTCCTGTATGTCTGTAGCCCATAACGGAGGAGGGTGAACCCCGTCCAGGGATATGTACTGACAAGACAACCTGATCCCCTGTCAGACCTTCCTGCTATGATTTTGTTACCAGGTTCAGGGGAGGAGAGGAGAGACGAGGCCAACATCAAATGGCAGTCTGATAATATATTCCACACTGCACAAAACTGACAGTGGGAAGAAGAAGAATCCACTAGTTAACAAGGTCAGAGGCAGGACTGGGTGTTTGATATGCCTGCTACCTTTTGTACACTACCATTCAAAAGTTTGGGGTAACTTTTTTCCAAAGAAATCACTTTTTGTTTGTCCATTAAAATAACATCAAATTGATCAGATATACAGTGTAAATGTTGTTAATGTTGTAACTGACTATTAGCTGGAAACGGCAGATTTTTAATGTAATATCAGGACTAGATGTACTGAGGCAGACTGTCAGCAACTACAGTATCACTCCAATGGCACGTTATGTTTGCTAATCCACGTTTATCTTTTTTTTTTAAGGCTAATTGATCATTAGAAAACCCTTTGCATTTATGTTAGCACAGCTGAAAAACCTGTGCTGATTAAATAAGCAATAAAACTGTCCTTTTGACTTTAGAATACTTGAGTATCTGGTGCATCAGCAATTGTGGGTTTGATTACGGGCTCAGAATGGCTAGAAACTTTCCTCTGAAACTCTTCAGTGGGGCTGTCACGTGTCAGTGGTTTGAGACGCGGACTACCAAGCCAGAGGTCCCGCATTTGAGTCTTATCACAGTAAAAATATGCATTAGGATTTGTTCAGAATAGACAACAACTTCGCTGCTACAACCTTCAGGAGCTACTATAGTAAACCTAAAATAAAACAGTTTACAGTTATATTGCAACTATTTCTGGTGGATTTTCAAAGTACGCATCCGGGCATGCTTTTTGGGGTAATATAGACTAGATCACAACCCCTTGGGCAGTAAATGAGTAGAGGTTTCCACGATTCTCTCGTCTTTTCCTTTGACAAAAAAGTCAGTTATCATCACCTATATTGATATTTATTGTATCGCTGTCATTCACGAATGAAAGAAAAACGAACGTTGTTGTGCCATGAAATGAAATATTGGCAGTGTAAAGTTCGACTTCAGTCTCGCTAGTAATTGCTAATTTCTTATGACTTCTAATTAGTAAGTTAGTCAGTTTAACACAATGCATAATGGTGCCTAGCGAAATATTCAAACTTGGTGGGATGTTAATGTGTGACAAAATGATCTAATGTTGATATGCTACACTGACACTCTGCAAACATATAGCTCTGTGGTGTAGTGGTTAAAGACACAGCTTCTCATGTGGGAGACCCAGATTTGAATCCATCCAGGGCAACAACATTCATTACTTCTAATTGTGTGCTGGCTGAACTAGGCTTGTTCCTTTTCTGGTTTATATTGTAAATTCAGATTTGTGGTGCTGGGCCGCACCCTGACCTGTCTTTCCCCTCATTCACCTTACCCGGTCTGGAGCCCCCCCAAGCCTGTTTTTACCCTACATCCACCTTACTTGGTCTGGGCCGCACCCTGGCCTGTCTCTCCCTTACATCCACCTTACCCGGTCTGGGCCACACCCTAGCCTGTCTCTCCCCTACGTCCACCTTACCCAGTCTGGGCCGCACCCTGGCCTGTCTCTCCCTTACATCCACCTTACCCGGTTTGGGCCGCACCTCTGGCCTGTCTCTCCCTCATTACGATTGAAAACATGATTTTGGAATCTAAATATTGTGCAATAAGATCGTTGTCATAAAATAATTGTTATCTGGCTCGATCAGGCAATTATGTAATAATTGCAACGGCCCTACCTATCAGTCTATTTTTGTGCTGAGAAATGATCTTGCTATTCCATGCAAGAAATTAATAAGAGACTGAACTCTCATACAATGTTGGGTACTACTCCATTCACAGAACAGCACAAACTGGCGCTAACCAAAATAGAAAGGGGAGTGGGAGGCCCCAGTGCACAACTGAGACGCAGACCAAATGAAACAATGCTGGAGGAGTGTTTGATGCCATCTGTCAAGCATGGTGGCTGCAATGTGATGGTCTGGGGGTGCTTTGGTAATGAAGTGGGAGATGAAGTGGGAGGATTGTACAGGGTAAAAAAAGGAATGCTATCAGCACCATGTCATACACTGTGGACAGCGCTTGATTGGAGCCAATTTCCTCCTGCAGTTAGACAATGACCCAAAGCACAGCTCCAAACTATGCAAGAACTATTTAGGAAAGATACAGTCAGCTGGTATTCTGTATATAATGGAGTGGCCAGCACAGTCACTGGATCTCAACCCTACTGAGCTGTTGTGGGAGCAGCTTGACACTGTGGTATGTAAGAAGTGCCCATCAAGTCAATCCAACTTGTGGGAGGTGCTTCAGATGTCATGGGGTGTATTCTCTTCAGATTACCTCAACAAATTGACAACTACAATGCCAAAGGTCTGCAAGGCTGTACTTGCTGAACATTTAGAATTCTTTAATGAAAGCAATTTGTAGGACAATTATTTTTTTCAATTAAAAATAATTAGTTCTAACCTTGTCAATGACTATATTTCCTATTCATTTTGCTGTATTTCCTATTCCAACTCTTGTATGTTTTCATGGAAAACAGGGACATTTCCAAGTGACCCCAATCTTTTAAACAGTAGTGTACATTCGAAGATTCAATTTCAATACACACCAATCCTGCATTTGTAGTTGAATAATCCTGCGATTCTGGAATAACAATTTCCGGTGAACGTTGCCATTGCCTGTAGTCTAGAAGCATGCTTTAATGCTTTTCATTTTATCTGGCCTGACAGCTTTTCTGCACTTGTCATTTTTGAACAGGCTGCGCAGTGTGTCTGAAAGCAACATGCACCCTTGTGTTAATCTTACTAAGCGTGGGCCTTTGATGTGTAATACCTAGGGCCAAGTCCTCACCAAATCATGTTATCTAGCACCTGACTCAGTGTCTACAGAGGAATAACACCAAATGGGCTCATGCCTATTCTTCATGAGTGTATAGTCACGAATTAATGCATGAAACCCACCAGTCCATCTTGCAAAAAGACATGTCTTTTCAGATCAAACAGTTAATGTCTTCATCGTTTTCATGTGGCTAAATTGTGTTTAGTTAGCTAGCTGGCAAGCATACATTTTGTACGAACATTTTATCCGATACATCCTGTTGGTAATGTGAGGAATGTGGTCCTATGGTTTGCTCCTTTCATCACCTGAATCTTTATCTTCTTTTTTTCCATAGTAATCAGTTTATCATGAAACGTTTTAGAAGATTTCTGGGTATTTCTTTTTTTGCAAGAAAACGGTTAATTGGACCAGAGCAATACTGTCCCAAAGATAATATAATGAGACTGGAATTAACTAGAAAATATCCTTAAACCTGACTTTCATCACAACTAACACCTTTAAAAACAAACTAACCAATCTGCTATCCTATCCATACTCCTGATAAATCATCAGGGATTTGTATAGTCTGCTGTATAGTGTATTTGATGATTGTTCATTTTCCTTGCATATACAGTTGTGTTGATTGTATAGTGACAATTAGAGCTGCATGATTTAGATAAAATATTGAATCGCAATTTCTTTGACAAACATTGCAATTACTGTTATCATTTGCGATTTTCAAACATGGGTGTAAACAGCGTAGTCTCTTAAAAATAGAGATCATAGCCTACATAATGTGCTATTAAACTGAATACAAATCAAACGAAAGTTCAGTGTTTTATGTTTTATGTGGGACAATATATCTTGGTGCCGCTCGCTAACTTGAAGTAGACGTCTTTGCTAGCAGTTGCAGTGTTTACACAAAATAACATTGAAAAACATTCAAGTATTTAAACAAATTTAGTCCAGGCAGTGGCGTAGCGTGATGAAGTCGGGCCGTGGTGCAACCTGTCTTTGAAACTGAATTTGTTCTCAACTGACTATACAATAAGTGCAGGCTGGGACATACTAGCCAATGAGATGATTGTTAAGAACAGGCACAACTCTGATTTGAGGTGGTCCTGGTGTCACTAACGTACATTACAATCAATTTTGGAACAACCGTAGTGTTGCAAGACTACTATTTGATCAAATAAACCCCATGTGGGAAATTTTCTTTCTTTTCTCTCTGCTAATCTGACAGCTCTGGGCTTGCAGATAACATTTGTTCAAATATCATGAAATATTAGTTTGTTATTAAGGATACCTTGGGGACCTAACATTAGAGAAGAGGTTCTTCAGTGTACCCTGGTGAAAGACCTAAAAATATGGTATTTGTTTATTTTCATTCACAGCACATGTGAAGTTACAGTAACTTTTCAGACTTGCTGTTTCACAGAGAAATGAAGGGAGCGTTTTGGTCTTAGTCACCACAGCAATTTAGCAAACCTGCCATGGCTTCACAAGACACCCACACGCTTATAATCCTACACACAGTCACAGCCAGTGATACACTCTCATACATAAATACAGTAATTGCCTAAATGTATATTCCAATAATACAATAATCTGCACACAATCATACTCCTACAGAATTACAGACAGACCCGCCCACACATACACTTGCACACTCTTTCTCCCAAATCATCCATTACATAATCCCATATACAACTACACTTGCCCAAATCATCCATTGTGTTATAGCATACTTCCTCCCACCTCATCCATTACATCATTCCGATCCCACACAGTTTACCTCTTTCAGAAGTTCTCAGTACACTTTTTAGTTGATGTTTTACATTATGTTAAACGTGTCATTTGCATTGAGAGTCTCATATTGGTAATATTAGAAGGAAGAAACAGGGAATATTGCACCTTATAAAGACACATTCAATTGTTTAGAATATTCATTTCTTTGTGCAGCAGTCAATGTCATAGCCTAGAGCTGCCTGCCTACCCAGTGTCTTTACTGTCCTTCAAACAACATACCGGCCATGATAGAGCAGCACGGGTGTAATTACATACCACTTACAGGCACCACATGGAAAGATATCCAACCTTGAGGCATTCCGTTTTTTTCAATGCTACCTAGATTAATAATTTCATGTGCTTGAATAATGTTGATTTTACTCCTACCCAACAAAGAAATAATATGCCTTTTTGAACCACTGAAGACTGAGAAATTCATTGTGGATTTGAACACTAGCATATGACTGTTACCTACTGCAGAATTCTCCAGTGTCTTCTTTTACTTTTATCTCTGGCTATTTAGACCTAAAGGTAGAAGCCAACTGATCCTGTGTCTGTCTGCTGTGCAGTATGTTGAAACTGTGATTGGTTAAGAGGTGTCACTGGGGACTGGGATTCGCTGTAGGGGGTTGAGTTAGATTGGAAGCTTGTGATTGGCTGGAGGAGTGAGTCACAGGCCTGGGCTTTCCGGCGTAACTGAATATATTTGACAGAATGTCATGCTGGGCAACGACTAAACCCACTTCCTCTGGGAACCCTGCTGTGGCATCTCCGTTCCTGTTCCTTACAGGGACTACAAAAATAATTCCATACTTTCCGTATCTTCTCGCCGTAAACTAAACTATAATTCTTACCGTAACACCTAACCTTAACCCCTAAGATGAAATAGTATTTTTCCATATGGGCACCGGACGCATTTTAGAATTTTCCTCTTTGTGAGAACTTCTCGTGCCCACATGTCGTAAGACAAGGATCCCACAGACACATGATCTTTCTGATGGGTGTATCTGTATCCCGAAGGTCTCTTCAACTGTCGTGGTTGTCACCTGTGGGTGTTGCAGCCATCTGTCCAGTGGACTGTCCCACTGCAGGTGGTCAGTACACCCTACCACCTCCTTCAGCAATGGAAACGGATGTCATCCCACGCCATTGCAATTCAGCCCTTTCTGTTGAATTGAGACCATAAAGAATGGAACTGCTGCAGACTAAGATTGAGTTAAACCCACAGGAATGAAAAGCACACTGCCATTACCTCAAAGACATTTTAAGACTAATATATTCTTTCTGTTTTGACAGAAACCTTGGAAAGTCTGGCCTGAGGGTGTCCTGCCTTGGACTAGGTGAGTGCGATCTCAAATTCTGTTGAAGTGGACGCAAGGCGAACCACAGAGGGAATGTATTTCTCACTAAATGCTTTGTCTAGCAGAGGTCAGCTTTTAATGCAATAAGGCACGAGAGTGTGGTAGTGTACATGGCCAATATTCCGCGGCACAGAGCTGTTCTGGGTGCGGCTTTAAGCCGCGGTTTACTGACCATATACCGCAAACTCCAGGCATCACTATTATAAACCTTATTACTATCATTAATACTATTACACATGTGAAAGGTCATGTGATGTCATACCCATAGAATTCTGAGTAATATACCACAGCTTTCAGCCACTCAGCAGTCAGGATATGAATCCCTGGTTTTTATATAAAATGACGGACGTTCAGTAACCCGTGTCTTACCGCAGCATTACTCTCTTCAACACCACTCTGCTGTGTGAGAGACTAAAAACGGTATCTCTCTGGTCTCTGCAGGAACATGGGTGACGTTCGGAGGGCAGATAACAGATGAGGTGAGTGCACATGGATTGTGTTCATCTGATATTGCCCTTCTCCATCAGCCAGTCAACACTTTGCCCGGTTCACAACTGTCTACATGCTCCTGCTAATTCAGGGGCCACCCACCAAAAATGTGCTGGTCTGTGATCGAGAAAATAGAACTGCACTGTGTTTCTTAGAATTCACATGAATTCAAACATTTTTCAAGCGTTGACAATAGAATTTGAGTTGAAGCCCAGCCTTATATTGTGGCAACCTTGTAATGTTTGTGGAATCTGAGCATTAATAATTACAATATGAATGTAAGTTTCATTGGAAGTGAATGTGCCTAGATAATGAGAACAACAGAAACCTCTCTGTTTAGATTATCTCTCTGTAGGTTGGGCTCTGATAACCACAGGGATGTTTACACTGACCATTTGACATGGGGGTTACTGTCTTGGAAACCTGATCTTTGCTAGGTAGACACACCCTTCAATGTATATATCAGCTTGTAATTGGCATTACAAGGGAGAAGAGATTGAGTGAGATGAGATTGAGGTTGTGTAAGGAAGACCAGGTCTGTAACCTCATGAACATGACTATCTGATGCTGCAATAAATAATAGAATGACTCTCTCCCTTGACAACGGGGTATGTGATAATTATTTCAAACACTATACGAAACGGCTGATTTCTAACATGTTGCTAGGTTGAATTAGCTAAAATGTATACATTTTCCATAATTATATTTGGTTTATGTGCAACTTTTTGAATAATTCATTTAAAACAAATGATCTGCAAAATAATGACCAGATTTTCCAGTTCAGTTTCCTGGATACCAGAACCAAATTTTCTGAAGCCTGGTTTTGCTGGGCCAGGCACTGCTGCAAATGTACCAATGGGAAGAGAACCCATTAACACACCTGACAGAACCAGATGTAAACCCACTGAAGTACGGTTACACCCACAGTGATGCGGCCAAGTTGGAACGACTGAAAACCTTTTAAGAGCCTTGTAAAATAGATCTTTTGACCCGCTCCACTCCCTCTCTTCTCTCCCTTGCCCCCCTCTCACGGTCAATAGATGGCGGAGCAGTTAGTGTGTCTGGCCTATGAGAACGGCATTAATCTGTTCGACACAGCGGAGGTCTATGCTGCAGGAAAGTGAGTACCGTCCAATTCACATTTTTCATCAAACTTCCCTTTTCCGCGGTGATGAACTAGAAGGCAACTGAATGTGTTTATTAACTTGGTCGGAGTCTTAACCTTACTGCATGTGGGGTTGTAAACTCACATGAACTACCCGCCTGGCAGGTCCTGGTTTCCATTGAGGTTGGGGTACTGTTTCCTTATGGATGGTGTATCCCAGGCCTTCTCATTAAGATTAATTATACCTCCGGTTAGGTCAATCTGAGCCCCTTTGGGGAAACACAAACTAATAGGCTTACCTTGAGTCTGCACCTCTTGTTGCTCGTAGGTACTTTAAAGGCATGCTTGACAATGCAAGGCTATGGACGGGGGGGGGGGGGGGGGGTGCGTAAACCTGGCTAAACTGTTTTCATAATCATGAGTGATTACTGGCCCTCTGGCCTTGAGCTGTACCAAGGGGACATACACATGGTTTGTAACAGTCATCATAGCGATTTCAAATGGAATTCATCCTTGACGGCACATTGTTAGCTGTATACATCGTCCTTGAATAATGGAGCTTTGTTGTGATTTGGGATGAACTGAAATCATCTGGGGAATTATCCTTTTCAAACAGTATCTTAGATAATAGCCTTCAACTTCTTTTTACATCCTCCTCTGGGAAATGATGTGCTTTCACTGCGGCGTTACGCTCGGCCCTTTTGAAAAGACAAAACAAATGTAATTTCACAATACTATACAGCAGCCACTGCATGTGTTGTTGAATGCTTCATCTGGAAATATATTATTATTTGGAATATATATTATTATGTACACTAATCAGCTATAACATTATGACCACTGACAGGTGAAGTGAATAACACTGATAATCTTGTTATCATGGCATCTGTCAGTGGGTGGGATATATTAGGCAGCAAGTGAACATTCTGTCCTCAAAGTTGATGTGTTAGAAGCAGCTTTGACAAGGGACACATTTTGATGGCTAGACGACTGGGTCAGAGCATCTCCAAAACTCTGGTCTGCATATGTACTGATCACTGCAGTTCCCGGTCTGCAGTGATCAGTACAAAAGTGGTCCAAGGAAGGAAAAGCCATGAAACGGCAAGAGGGTCATGGGCGGCAGCCAAGGCTCATTGATGCACGTGGGGACCGAAGGCTGGCCCGTGTGGTCCGATCCAACAGACGAGCTTCTGTAGCTCAAATTGATGAAAAAGTTCATGCTGGTACTGATAGAAAGGTGTCAGAACACACAGTGCATCGCAGTTTGTTGCATATGGGGCTGCGTAGCTGCAGACCAGTCAGGGTGCCCGTGCAGACCCCTGTCCACTGCCGAAAGCACCTACAATGGGAATGTGAGGATCAGAACTGGACCATGGAGCAGTGGAAGAAGTTGGCCTGGTCTGATGAATCACGTTTTCTTTTACATCACGTGGATGGCCGTCTGCGTGTGTGTCGCTTGCCTGGAGAACACATGGCACAAGGATGCACTGTGGGAAGAAGGCATGCTGGCGGAGGCAGTGTGAAGCTTTAGGCAATGTTCTGCTGGGAAATCTTGTGTCCTGCCATTCATGTGGATGTTACTTTGACACGTACCACCTACCTGACTATTGTTACCAACCATGTGCACCCTTTCATGGCAACGGTATTCCCTGATGGCATTGGCCACTTTCAGCAGGATAATGTGCCCTGCCACAAAGCAAAAATGGTTCAGGAATGTTTTAAGGAACACAACAACGAGTTTAAGGTGTTGACTTGGCCTCCAAATTCACCCAGATCTCAATCCAATCGAGCATCTGTGGGATGTGCTGGACAAACAGGTCCAATTAACCGCGGCCCCACATCGCAATTTACAGGATCTGCTGCTAAGGTCTTGGTGCCAGATAACACAGCACACCTTCAGAGGTGTAGTGGAGTCCATGCCTCGACGGGTCAGGGCTGTTTTGGCAGCAAAAGGGGGACCTACACAATATTAGGCAGGTGATCATAATGTTATGGCTGATCGGTGTATATTGCGTCTTCTGTAGCTAAACTGTGGTACGAAGACATAACAAACAACTCAATCACATGGTAGTCCCACACTTACAGTAAACAAAGTTGCCTTTTACCATCATCATCATCCAACTCAGTAGTGACATTAGAACGGTCAACTTAATCGGCTGTGCAAATGGGACTGGCAGGCTGACAAGAGTGTGCACGTCTTATTCTGGAGCTAATCCTGACAGCATGTAGCCTACTGTAACCCCACCACCCAGGCATACAGAATATGTAGAACACCACCATACAGGCTTACTGAAGATGGAGAACACTGAACTTTGAACTGAGGAAAGAAACTATCCCGTAGTCTGTTAGTTTTGGACGGAATACTCCTGTACCTTCTGCCTGAAAGTAGCTTGGTAAAAAATCCATTGCTGTTTACCAAGCAGAGGAGAGGGAGAATAATTTGTAGAGAGGAGCACTTATCTACCACTTTCCTCACCCTGTGAAGCACCAGCTTTGCCACTATGATCTATCACATATGCCTCTTTGGTCAAACTCAGTCAAGTGCACTGACACTGGGGACTTTTATGATGGGCTGCATGCTCCATTAACACTGACTCCCTTTACTACATGTATTGTGGGCACAATGACTCCCTCTACTACATGTATTGTGGGCACAATGACTCCCTCTACTACATGTATTGTGGGCACAATGACTCCCTCTACTACATGTATTGTGGGCACTATGACTCCCTCTACTACATGTATTGTGGGCACAATGACTCCCTCTACTACATGTATTGTGGGCACAATGACTCCCTCTACTACATGTATTGTGGGCACTATGACTCCCTCTACTACATGTATTGTGGGCACAATGACTCCCTCTACTACATGTATTGTGGGCACAATGACTCCCTCTACTACATGTATTGTGGGCACAATGACTCCCTCTACTACATGTATTGTGGGCACAATGACTCCCTCTACTACATGTATTGTGGGCACAATGACTCCCTCTACTACATGTATTGTGGGCACAATGACTCCCTCTACTACATGTATTGTGGGCACTATGACTCCCTCTACTACATGTATTGTGGGCACAATGACTCCCTCTACTACATGTATTGTGGGCACAATGACTCCCTCTACTACATGTATTGTGGGCACTATGACTCCCTCTACTACATGTATTGTGGGCACAATGACTCCCTCTACTACATGTATTGTGGGCACAATGACTCCCTCTACTACATGTATTGTGGGCACAATGACTCCCTCTACTACATGTATTGTGGGCACAATGACTCCCTCTACTACATGTATTGTGGGCACAATGACTCCCTCTACTACATGTATTGTGGGCACAATGACTCCCTCTACTACATGTATTGTGGGCACAATGACTCCCTCTACTACATGTATGTGTGAAGTACCGGGTATCAAAGTTGTGCCTTATTATCTTTAAGGAAAGAAGAGTGTAAAATCTGTAAACAGGATGTCACCTGTCCCCCATCACTGTTGCAACAATGTAGCAATCAGTCCAAAATCTACGTTTTTGCACAGGCAGCTTAAAAAATCTTTTAATTTGTTTTTTTTCTAGTCTTTGGTCGTTTGTCCATTCAGATCAGCTTTGAGAAATGTCTGACTTGAACATGGAGAGGGGGTTGGGAGACAGGAGGATGAGGTGTACATGGTGAGGGGGATGAGCGATAGTGGGATGAGGTGTACATGGAATTGGGGAGGGGGACAGTGGGATGAGGTCTAAAAATAGATAGAGGGTAGATCAGCCTCTGTGTACGAGGTCACAGGGCTGTGTGACTAAAGTGTATTTCTTATCCATGCAGCCCCCCCTCACCCCTAAGTGACAGTTGGCTTGGGCCTAATTGGCACTATGTTGGGAATCATTAGAACCCTGTACTGCAGCTAATGGCTGCCTGGCATGGAGCCTGATAGATAGCAGGCATGCCAGCCTTCACCCAGCCAGACAGCCTTTCACCCACCAACTGTGAGTTTAACTCCACATTACAGATGGGCTTTGGTTCAAGTCTATACAGACACTGGAAGTGTTGTTATGGGATATCAACACCTTTTTATAGGATATTTTTGTGTGTATTATTATTTTTTTTTACAGTAAGTTTAGTTATTGCTTGACTTTGTCTATTAACAAACTCATGAATCTGTGTATGTGCCCCCTAGGGCTGAGGTGGTTCTGGGAAACGTCATCAAGAAGAAAGGATGGAGGTACGTATGGCGTTCTCTCGTAATGAGCCGTGCTTCGTTTCCGTCACTCTCCCTTCCCTGAAATCCCCTGTACCTTATTGGAGGGTGGAGCAGTGAGGGGACATTGTATGGCCAGGCAGGCTGATTAAAAGATGAATGGAGTAAAGTAGGAACCCATGCTGCTGCTATTGTGTCCGTCCTCCAAGCTACTGAATAATGGAGGGCGTGTGTGTTTGCAGAGTACATGTACAGTGGTTATGGTTGATCATCCTGCCGGTCACAACACAGAGGCTAAGGCCACGCTGACCCTGACTTCCAGACAACATCTATTTCAGGCCCGGTCCCCTAGGGTCATCAAGAGCACCTTGGAACCAACACTCCTTCATTGTCTATTTCTGTCATGTGCAGATAGTCTCATATGTATGCTTTTCTCCCCCATCTCTTTCTAGACGCTCCAGTCTGGTGATCACAACAAAGATCTTCTGGGGTGGAAAGTAGGTTGAGTTTTTCTGTTTGTGTGTTGTCTCTGTCTGTCTGTCTGTGTGTTTTGATTGTCTATTTCTGTGTTGTGTCTGTCTGTCTGTGTGTTGTGATTGTCTGTCAATTTCTGTGTTGTCTGTCTGTCTGTTTGTGTTGTGTCTGTCTGTCTGTTTGTGTTGTGTCTGTCTGTCTGTTTGTGTTTTGTCTGTCTGTCTGTTTGTGTTGTTATTGTTACTGAGATGGATTGAATGATAAATGAAGAGGTAGGCTATGGGAAAGAAGAGTGTCTTGCTGTGCTGTAATTCAACTGACTGGCATATGTTTTTTTACCCATAGAGCAGAGACTGAAAGAGGGTTATCCCGAAAACATATTATCGAAGGTAAGTAAGGTGCAGCCAGCCTGACCAACGACAGGAAGAAAACTTCAAAACTCAAAGTTTATCACTTATTATCACTTGAGGAAAAACCCCATATAGTTCCCATATAGTTTGGTAACAGTCTCAGTGATGCCTGTCTTTGCAGGTTTGAAGGCCTCACTGGAGAGACTACAGTTAGAATATGTGGATGTGGTTTTTGCTAACAGGCCGGACCCAAACACTCCCATGGAAGGTAAATAACAAAACAACTGCTCCTTCTCTTATTGGATTCTCCTTGACCTCATCTCCCCATCCCATACAATCTCTTATTTGCCATCCTTACTTACTGGGCTGTAGATATAGTACATAAAACAATGTCCTAATCTCGACCCATCCATCCTTACTGGCAGGAATAGAACAATGTGGGGAGTGTTAAATATGAGTGAAAAACCCCTGGAGCCGAACTGTGCTGTCCTACATAAAGGCATTTGTATGAAAATATCTTGAAATGTCAGAGGGCCCTGTGTTCAGTCCCAGTCATAATGTATTCATCTAGCTGTGTCTTCTATGGGGCATACTAAGGAGGAAAGGTTAGGAAACAATATGCCGACTGTCTCTGTTGTTTTAGCTACCTTTAATTGTGTCATTCTAATTTGGCCTCTTGAGCAAAGAATAGCTGTTCTGTAAAGATCCATGTGCTTTGCATTTCAGTTAGTCTTATCCATCTACTTCGGTGTTCAAAAGATTATCAACTCCAGTAGTTGACGGAAGCAGTTTGAACCTGTGCGTCTAGTGTCTATCTCGCTTTCCCTCTCTCCCTCACTCTCACTCGTATGTGTGTGTGGTTTTTTTTTGGGCAGAAACTGTTCGGGCGATGACTCACGTGATCAACCAGGGCATGGCCATGTACTGGGGCACCTCCCGTTGGAGCCCCATGGAGATCATGGTACGACATACATGGCCTCCTCCTTCGTCTCCCCCCGCCCCCGTCTCCCTGGTTCAGCGGTGTTCCGGCTAACTGCCCTGTTCCCTGTGGGTTCTGTAGGAGGCGTACTCTGTGGCGCGGCAGTTTAACCAGATCCCTCCTATCTGTGAGCAGGCAGAGTACCACATGTTTCAGAGGGAGAAGGTGGAAGTGCAGCTACCAGAGCTCTTTCACAAGATCGGTGAGTGGAGCTGGACACCACGGTATTTTATAACCCAACATGCTGTTGTTTCATGAAGGTTGTGCCGCAACAAGGTTTCTGCGGCAGTGTGGTGCTTTGAAATACTTTACCGCCCTGGATGGATGCTGTCTTCCATCCTGTTTTAAGGCGTTGGTGTGGACAGAGCAGCATGTCAGTACTGATTGGTGGTTGTGATGACAACTGACCCCATGTTCTTGTTGTTCAGGTGTGGGAGCCATGACATGGTCACCATTGGCCTGTGGGATCATCTCAGGAAAATATGACAGTGGTGTTCCACCTTACTCCCGCGCCTCTCTAAAGGTACTTTACCCCCTTCCCCTGACCTCCTGTTCACCTGTCTAAAGGTACTTTACCCCCTTCCCCTGACCTCCTGTTCACCTCTCTAAAGGTACTTTACCCCCTTCCCCTGACCCCCTGTTCACCTCTCTAAAGGTACTTTACCCCCTTCCCCTGACCTCCTGCTCACCTGTCTAAAGGTACTTTACCCCCTTCCCCTGACCTCCTGCTCACCTGTCTAAAGGTACTTTACCCCCTTCCCCTGACCTCCTGCTCACCTGTCTAAAGGTACTTTACCCCCTTCCCCTGACCTCCTGTTCACCTGTCTAAAGGTACTTTACCCCCTTCCCCTGACCTCCTGTTCACCTGTCTAAAGGTACTTTACCCCCTTCCCCTGACCTCCTGTTCACCTCTCTAAAGGTACTTTACCCCCTTCCCCTGACCTCCTGTTCACCTCTCTAAAGGTACTTTACCCCCTTCCCCTGACCTCCTGCTCACCTGTCTAAAGGTACTTTACCCCCTTCCCCTGACCTCCTGCTCACCTGTCTAAAGGTACTTTACCCCCTTCCCCTGACCTCCTGCTCACCTGTCTAAAGGTACTTTACCCCCTTCCCCTGACCTCCTGTTCACCTGTCTAAAGGTACTGTACCCCCTTCCCCTGACCTCCTGCTCACCTGTCTAAAGGTACTTTACCCCCTTCCCCTGACCTCCTGCTCACCTGTCTAAAGGTACTTTACCCCCTTCCCCTGACCTCCTGCTCACCTGTCTAAAGGTACTGTACCCTGTTCTACTGATCCCTGTTCATCTCTTAAAGGAGTGTGTCCCCCATGCTCCTGCACCCTACAACCTCTTCTCCGGCACCCTCTTTGCTCTCTGCCACTCTTTCATGTCACGTCGTGTTCTCGTCACGACCAGTGTGTTCTGTGTTTCAGCCTGTAGAACGTGCCGTCTCCTAGGTGTCTGTGTGTTTTCAGCGTCCTGTGACTGCATACCCTGCCACGTCTCTGTGTATCAAGTCCACCAGCCGTTATTTGAGACAACGTGTGGGATTGTGCCGACTCAAGCTGCTTCCTCACAGACACAGATGTTCATTTAATGACAGCAGTATTGGGAGTACTAGGGATCATACTGTCCTTCTTGTTACATGGGCATTCTCTGTGGGGTTTAGGAAAGCATTTCTCCATCTCACTACCTAGCTCATTGTGTGTGAGTGTGTGTGCTGTGTCTTAATTTGTCTTGCATATAGGGTCATGTTGTGCTGTTGGCTGCTGGTAAAAAAAAAACTGTCTGGGCAGCCAATCCAACAGGTTACGTTCCTAATCCGCTGATGTCTGGTTTCAGCCGTACGTGTACAAAGAGTCCTCAGAAATACACATTACACTACAATTCCACTGTATTGTGGGTGTGAGAGAGGAGCCAGAGGTAAGCAGGTGAGGCTAATAGAGAGGGGCGCCAACGTCCCTGCCGGCTGGGGCAGCACAGACCGTAGTCACGTGTTTAAAAGCAGGCCCCGGCCGACCGGTGGGGCGGAGCCTCGGTGGTGGGCGGGGCCGTGTTTTTCAGCAGGTGTGCTGTGTTCCAACAGGGCTACCAGTGGTTGAAGGACAAGATCCTGAGCGAGGAGGGCCGGCGTCAGCAGGCGAAGTTGAAAGAGCTGCAGGCAATCGCGGAGCGGCTGGGCTGCACTCTGCCCCAGCTCGCCATCGGTATGCCGTCACACACTGCCGCTCTCTCTCTTTCTGTCTGTCTGTCCGTTCCTTGTCCCTCTGCCTCTTGCTTCGCTCCCGGGTGGGGTCGCTACCGGTCCGATGGCTGACCGGATTATCAGCTGGTTATTTTTCTTTAATTTTTTTGTCCGTGTGTGTGTTTGTTTAAGAACGTTTGTTTGTATCGTGTCGAATGTCTGTGGTAAACTGGTTGTTAAGACTAGTTGTTTAGACTAGACGCTGGAGAGAAGCCAGTGGTAATATTACCTGGTCCATTCTGTTTGTTTACTGTTACGTTCCCTGGTGTGTGTCTATACGCCACAAGGAGGTTCCCTTTTCCCTTCATCAGCAGTAAAATGGAATCCCCGGCATCAATCCAGTGGGGGCCCATATTGATTCACAGCCGAACGGGGGGGAGGAGCCTGATGACAGGTTCTCAGCCCTGTCGAGGGCTATTAAAGCACTAGAGGTGAGAGAGATGGATGAAATCTGGGCCTACACAACACCTCGCGGTGCTTATCAGGGTGCATTTTACTGCTGGCCAATAATGTGGAGTCTTAGATTAGGTTCCACAGCCCAGTAGCAGACGGCTAGTAACTCCCAATCACCATCAATCCCTGTGCCACAGGCAAACCTCCTCCCGGAAAACCTCCTCATGGGAATCTGTACATTGGAAAACAGTAAAGATGAAATGCACATCAGGCTTGCTGGCTTGACGTGTGTTAGCCAAAGCCTGCTGTTTTGCTTAGCTTTTGGGCTGTTATATGTTGAAGGATCACTGTAGTTCAACATTGAGGTTTGAAAGTCTGACTACAGTGGTATACTAATCCTCTTATACAGTATCAAATCTCCCACAACTAGATTAGTAAACACAGGTGGGGTTGTTTTTAGCTTATGTAGGGTTAGGGTGGGGCAGGTGAGTGTCTGTCTGGTAATCATGTTTCCTGAGTGTTCCTGATGTGTGGTATACAGTAATGTTCCTGATGTGTGGTATACAGTAATGTTCCTGATGTGTGGTATACAGTAATGTTCCTGATGTGTGGTATACAGTAATGTTCCTGATGTGTGGTATACACTAGTGTTTGTGATGTGTGGTATACACTAGTGTTTGTGATGTGTGGTATACACTAGTGTTTGTGATGTGTGGTATACAGTAGTGTTTGTGATGTGTGGTATACAGTAGTGTTTGTGATGTGTGGTATACAGTAGTGTTCGTGATGTGTGGTATACAGTAGATGTTTGTGGCAGTGTGTGGGGCCATTATGTATGTGGGGTGGGACATGGTAACCTGGGAGACAGAGTTGTGCGTTTGTGAGGAATTAAGAGCATCTGCAAAAACTTGACCTAGTTTGATAAATGAATATGTGATCTACACTATTGACACGTAAAGTTAACCAAATCTAAAAAAAAAAACGTGACAAATAATTTATTGGTAAAACAAAATCGAAGTGCAATTTCCTTGTAGAACACCTATGAGTGAACCATTAATACCAGTAGCTAGCGTTGCCCCCTGTGGCAGAATTGTTTTCACAACACTGCTGGTCTGGACAACGTCTTTTGCGGTGGGGTCTTCAAGGCAGAGTCATTGGCAGGAGTGATTACCGCTCTTAGATGATTATCGTTCAGTAACACCCGTCGTCAGTGCTTTGAGTGGCTGTCAGATAGCACGTCATCTCCATCATACTCACCACCTCGGAACCATTGCAGTTTGCACACTGCCTGAACAGATCCATGGATGACGCCATCTTCACTGGACACCACCTAACCCACTTGGACTGGAGGAACACCTACGATGAACTCAAAGTATTTGGACAGTATTGTGGCACTGTATTCCAGACTGACTGCTTTAATTTGAGGCTACTGTCATCAATATCAGATAAACCATTTACAAATAACCATTTAGGGTGTGGGAAGTATTTGGAGCCTGGCTTTCAACACCACCCGTGAGTAACTTGATATTTGACTTCCTGATGGTTCAACCCCCAGGTGATGAGGTTAGGTGACATTGCAGCGATTTAAATTTCTTATTTTTTGGAGGACTGACCAGGGATGTTTATTGCTAGCGTTCAAGCCGGGAACAGGCCACTAAAACCCAACACTTTCCCTGGGATGTAATCATTATCATCATCTGGGCCTCAGAGCTCTTCTGATCTTAGCATGATGTGTTACCACACTCCTATATGGTTAAGACCAAATCATGCTTCTGGTCTTTGTTAGACTGGACCCTTTAGGGTTACGCTAAATAATTTCCAATCATCTGCCTAGTTTACTGGACCGGATTCTAATTTGAGCCAATTGATTGTTCACCCCAATCTTTATCATCCTCACTTTTCCCACTTAAGAATATGACTTTTGATCAAATTTAGTGTTATTTTACTTACAAAGATCAAATATCCTTATGTTCAAATCTGTCAAAAATTTTCAGGGGGTGAATTTACTTCCTCACAGCACTGTAAAGTTTGGTGTGTCAGGGTTATGTATGCATCCCGGGCGGACATGTCATTCCTGTTTGCCCATCCCTTACAGCATGGTGCCTGCGGAACGAGGGGGTGAGCTCTGTCCTCTTGGGCGCATCCAACACTGACCAGCTGATGGAGAATATAGGTGCAATACAGGTGAGACTACAGACTGGTCCAGGTGTGTGAGTTTGTGTGGAGATGGGTGTGTGTGTATGTGTCTGTGTGTGTGTGGGTGCCAGTGTTTGGTTGGGGACGGGTGTGTGTGTGTGTCTGTTTTTGTGTGGGGATGGGTGTGTGTGTGTGTGTCTGTTTTTGTGTGGGGACGGGTGTGTGCGTGTCTGTCTGTTTTTATGTGGGGACGGGTGTGTGTGAGAGTGTCTGTGTTTGTGTGGGGATGAGGGTATGTGAGAGTGTCTGTGTTTGTGTGGGGACGGGTGTGTGTGTCTGTCTGCGTTTGTGTGGTGATGGCTGTGTGTGTCTGTGTTTGTGTGCATGCATGCAGGGGGCGTGGGAGGGTGTGTGTGTGTGTGTTTGCATGCGTGTGTGTGTGCAGTGGGCATATGCGTGGCCGTGTGTCTACAGTATCCGTTTTCAGCATGCGTGGTCTCCCTCAGTGCATTTGATATTTAGCTTCCAAATGTTAGGTCCACACTGCCGGGGGCGACATGCTGTACTGTATACAAAATCTGGAACACAGTGAACCAGTTTCCTTCAATGCCTCTGCAATTTCCTCCTGCAGGTTCTTCCCAAACTATCCTCCTCCATCACGCATGAGGTAGATAGCATCCTGGGGAACAAGCCATACAGTAAAAAGGACTACCGCTCTTAACGCCACAGCACCACTCAGCCGGCCAGGCCTGCTCTAGGGCTGCAGCGCTAAGCCCCATCTTTGCCTGATCCTCTGTTTGCTTGAGCTTTTACTGAATGAGACCCCGGCGCATGAGTATGGCCCCCCCCTCGGCCACCCTGGGGAAAATCGTTTAGAGTCACTGGGAAAAGAAAAGGACATGAAGAGATGGTCGTACTGCATATGCAGAGAGGGAAGTGTAGACAGAAGACGGACAGGGTACGAGAGGTTAAATATGCGCTCATAGATAAGTCTGTTATACATACAATTCAGCCGAAACCGAATTTTAAAAAGTGAAGAAAAAAATGATTTCTGATAAAGCACACGCTTGCTTGGCAGCCAGACATTTAGTTTTATTTCTCTAAATATTGAATGCATACCAATGATATTTAAGTTTATACAAAAATACAATACTCTATTGCACATGCACAGCCACACGTTTAGTTTTTTTGGAGTTGTGTTTACAGTCGCCTGTACTTGCCCATCAACATTTTGTTGATACAGCTGTTTGTTTGTGTTGTCTACATAATCAGTGTACCAGCCTCCTCGCAGGCAGAACAATCAGCACTTTAGTACTGGACAGACATTGACAGGTTGTTGAAGTCGTGAGAGGATGAAATATCTAAACCATATCTCACACACACATACACACAAACACACACACTCAGCCTGTCATTGTGATACCTGCCCCGTTTCAGTTTCCTATTTGGTCTCCTCTGACTGCCCCATGACCTGAGGCTCAACTCTGCTACACTACCTCCATTCACCAGGTAGACGGTGCTAAGAGGAACAGGGTGTAGTACTGCCCCCTAGTGGGCGAGCTTAGAGCGTTAAACTAAATAAACACTTTTGGAAGGTAGTGTTCGAATGCAATAGAGGCGTTATTGGTCATGTAAAATAATGTCTGTATGTGGCAGGGTTACTTTCTGAAATAATTTGCTATTATGGTAACTGTATTGGATGGTCTAAATTATATTCTTCAGTCAGTTTTTCTGTATTGGAGTGTAACTTTAATGGAAATTGCTATTAAATTGGCACAGTACCTAAACTTAAACTTGTGTGTGTGCATAAGTGTTGCCTTATTCTGGGTCATTTTGAACTGAGCTAGGCTAAAACAGCCGCCCTTGGCAACAGCCTATTAATAATACCAGTAATAATATATGCTGTTTAGCATGTACTTCTATCCAAAGCAACTTGCAGTCAATGAGGGCACAGACTGTTATCTGACAATTGTCCCTGGCTTTTGGAAACACTCATTGGTTTTAGTTGCATTTGTTCTGATCTTCCTGCCCAATATTAGTGAAGACTGGTGTGTGATGTTCGTGTGCAAGGCCTTCTAGGAATGAAAGGCTGGTTTGTGTCTTAGCTCAGGGATGGAAACCGAGAATGTGTCGGTCAAGAAGCTGTATTAAATGTGTTTGTTTCATGTGTGGACACTCAACAGGGACCTGTTCAATGTCCAAACAGTAATATTTTCACGTGGCTTGATCCAAAGATATTTGAACATCTTTCAATGACACGTTAAGTATAACAACTCTCTTAAACCATATGCTTTAGCTTATTGTCTATGGACTCTCTTGACATTGTGTAAAGTATAATACCTGATCGTGCTGTTCTTACGCCTACACGTACACTACACTCCCCAGTCCATTTCCACATTGCAGATCGTTATCTTATACCTTGTTAGTAATGGTATAGATTGCTCATTGAAAGCGCCTGATGCTGCCCATTGTCAGTATTCACTCTTTTCCAGTTGGGTTGTTTTTGTACTGTGAGACAGAATGGATAGATAGCATGTGATGCACACATCCTCCAAGCATGAGCCCTTTTCCCCACTGGGGAGTTTCTTGGCAAGCAAGGTCATGCTTATAACTGTAAGATATAAAAGTGTAAGAAATACTCACTAACTCCTCATTCTCAGACTCAGTGATTGCAGTTGTCTTGTACCGGAGTGACGGTGAATAGGAAAACATTCATTGAGGTATTAGATGTTTCTCATTTAATGGAGAGTGGGGTATAGCTGCTTCTCATTCTAGGAAGAGTGAGGTGTAGATGCTTCTCATTTAAGGAAGAGGGAGGTATAGATGCTTCTCATTTAAGGAAGAGGGAGGTGTAGATGCTTCTCATTTAAGGAAGAGTAAGGTGTAGATGCTTCTCATTTAAGGAGGAGTGAGGTATAGATGCTTCTTATTTAAGGAAGAGTAAAGTATAGATGCATCTCAGGCAAAGTGAAGAGAGAAAAGTGTGTGTTTTATTGCCAGCCCCTCTGGTCAGACAACAAATAATTGGAATAGATACTGATTCAAAGTGTGTGTGTGTGTGTGTGTGTATTGAGCAGAAATATGCTCCTTGTTTTAGCCTTTATGTGTTAAATGTAAACTGTGTAGCCTAAATTTGATTTGCTGTGTCTTGTATTGTATGTCTGAGTGAATTAGTGGCAAATGCCAAATGTGAAAGAAAAAAAAAAAGAATTGAAAATGTTATATTTTATCATTTTCTTTCTGTCTTCAAGCAGGGTAATGAGCAAAATTACATAAAACATTCAACAGAAATGTTCAATAAAATAAAAAAGCTCACAAAGTGTTTTTCATAGATGTGTTTGGTGGTTGTAGTGGCACTCAATTCAATTTCACACGTACACGCACAGAGCTGTGCACGGACATGTCTGGTGGTGGTTGTGACGGTGTTGAAGCTGTGTGCTGAGAGAGGCTACCCTGGAGCTCCACATGCCTCGTCCACTCACCGGACCAACACAACATCATGCCTGTGAAACGCACTCTGGGAAGAGCTTGCTCCCTACTGACATAGTGGGCAATGCTAAACAAGCAATATGGAGGATTTCATTATGAGAATGTGCGTGAGTTGTTTATTTAGCTCTACGTCTTCAGTGTTCCAGTGGTGCCTCTGACAGCCTCGCTCCACACAGCCTCTACCATAATAATTCTGACCTCCACCAAACAGGGCAGCCGATCAGTTATGCTTATCTCACTAAAATGCTGTATGTTAAGAGTTTTATTTTTTTTTTCACGTTCAGGCCTTTAACGAAGAATAAGTAGAAGAGAGAAAATAAAAGCTGGGTTTTTATTTTCATTTTCACAATGCTGCATTCTCTGTTAATATTGTCAAGGTTTCAATTCAGTCAAACCCACGTTGCAGTGTTTATGCAGTATCTGTTTTTCCAACGGTCAAGGTAACTATCACCAGGGAGACCAGTCCTCACAGGTAGTGTGTCTTCCCTTTTTACCAGTTAGTAGTGTTGAGGCAGCAAATAAAGACACTGCATAAACATTGGTTTGAATGAATCCTGGCCTCAATGTAAAGACTAAAAAAGCCAATCATTTGTATCGTTTTTGCATTGCATTGTCCATGTTGCTCAGAAATGAATGAAAGGGAGGACTACATTCACTCAGTGAAGATGCCCTAGCGAGAGTAAGATATGTCCTGTATGTACATAGTTTGACCTTTTGTATATATTTACGGTTGTGATCACCTCTGCCTTTTAATTTGCAGGCATTGCTAACTGCTCTGTGCTTGACTCTGAATTTAGACAAAATGTACAGCTTCAGTCTTAATTGAAATGACAATGAAAAATTACAAGAATGGAGAAAAAAAAACATGACTGTTTGACTTTGTTCATTCATTGATTGTTTTTGTTATGAGCTATTGAGTAGGTTTTCCAGATTACAGAATCTTCATAGCTTATACACAATATAAAATAGAGTTTTTTTCTTTTTTCGTGACTGTAGGCCGCCCACTACCTCTGCTTTATTACTGTGTCCTGACTCATCGTGCAATCCAAAGAGTGAACTAGGAACTTTAAGATGGATCAGAAGTGCCCACTCAAACATGATGTAGTAAAGAGAAACCCTCTGAACAGTGGCTATGTAGATAATATACTGTTTTTGGGTCAATACATGGCAGATTACCGCTTAGCACCAACATTTGTATAACAAGTCACTATCATGAATATAACTTTTATCCTTCACAGAAAACAGACACTAAAACAGAAACTTATACTGGAGGAGAAATATCATGTACTGTAGACCGCTTTTTCAGGAGCTCCAATCAGTTAATTGAATGCCTAGTATCTGACTCTTCCACTCACCTAAAGCCATTGCTACCTGGGTCAGATGTTGGCTTTGATGGGTCATTGACTAGGATGTAACAGTGATGGGATTTCCAGAGGGGTTTCTTGAAAATGCCACATTACAATAGATCCACAAATTCCATCAACATTTCAAGTTGCTAATGACATAAAACAGAACATCTGACAGCGTTGCAGAGAACACAAAAATATCTGCAGTACAGCAGTGAGTCAGTGGATCTCCGAAACAAAAAACAGGTGTTGGTGTTGTACATTCAGCCCCCATCTCAGCCTACATCCTGTGGTTTGTTTGTCCAAGATGAGTGTGGGTGTCTATTCCAGTTGACCCCTGACCTCGCTGGGTCACTCAACTGACGAGTCAAGCCTTGTACATATATAATAGCCTACACGTGAACACCCACACTTCAAACCCAGCGCACACATACACAACACACTGTCCGCCCCAGAGCAATCCCAGAGTACACCTCTCCTTAGAGTCTGTCTCCATGTCTTCTGCCCAGACACTGTGATGGCTCAAGCCTCCTGTTGGGTTGGTGTGTCTGGAATAGTAATATCGTCCGATTGGCTGCAATAGTGAAGATTGTGCTCCTGCCTCAGCCTCTTACAGGTCCCAGTCTCATCGGGAATCGGTGGGTTCAACCCAAAGGAGCCACTATAAGGTGTTGTGGAGATGTGAGTTCACATCCGCCCTCCTGGTTCTGTAGGGGAGGTGCGGAGGCCCGCCTGAGGACACAGTAAGAGGAGCAGTCTGTTTGCGCTCTCAGCACACACAGGACAGGGCAACCTCAACAAATATGAACTTTAACACCAAACACAGCCGAAACCAAATGCCAGCACTCAACCAGATGTTCACATTCTTAGTAGAAATAAACGCGTTCAGTTCCGGGCAACAGGTTCTCTGCCGTCAAGCTCCATTATAGTCGCCCAGGTGCCAGCTACCCTCCACACCGTGGACTACTGGTCATTACCTTCCTGACAGGTGACTCCCATCCAGCTGGTGAGACAGGTGCAGCGGCCGTTCCGGTGGTCACAGTGGGCCCCGTTCTCACACAGGCAGGTCTCGGTGCAGTCTGGCCCGTAGCGGTGGGCTTTACAGTCTGACAGCACACACACACACACACAACAGCAAATTACAGTTAGCTTTAGTTGGCTTATTCTAGTTATTCAGCTCTGAACGCCCTTCAGCCTTACCGACGTCACAACTGGGCCCAGTCTTCCCGGAGGTGCACAGACACCTGCCCGTCACTGGGTCACAGGGCGTGCCCTCCTCACAGTCACAGGTCTTGGCACAGTTCACACCGAACGTGCCCTGGTGACATGCTGAAACCAGACATGGACGGGGGTCAGAGAGCAATGCACCTTTGGTCTGTAGGAGAACTTATACCAGTGTGAAACAGTGTCAACTCCGTTCCGGAGTCAGGCAGAGGTCACCTCTGTGGCAGCGGGACCCTTGATATCCTGACGGACAGACACACAGGCCCGTGGAGGGGTGGCACGAGGCCCCGTTCACACAGTCACACTGGAACTGGCAAAAAGGCCCATGGAAACCAGGGGGACACTCTGAGGAAGAGGACAGAAGACCGTAAGCTACGCCTGGGTCTCAAACGTGCGTGCGTGCGTGTGCACATATTGTTGTTCCTGGAAGGGACCAGGCTTAAGGGTTAGGGTTGTGCTGAGTTAAATGGTGGATAGACAGAAGAAATCCCTATATTTGTGGAAGGTTCTTAACCCTGTTATGTTACGTGACGGCGTGTTCCGCGCTTAATGTACCGCGCAATGGCGCTCACCGTGTTGACACTGATGTCCGTAGTGTCCTGGGCCACACTGGCAGCTTCCTGTCGCCCGGTCACAAGTCCCGTTATTCAGGCAGGCACACGTCAGCTGGCAGCCAGCGCCAAACCTCCCCGGGGGGCATCCTGGCACACAGACAGACGCGGTAAGGAAGCGGCACTGTCCGTCTCATCTGGGTGCAACCAGGACCGGGAGTTAGTACGTTCACACAGGAGGACGGTACATGTCACCTGTCTCACAGTGAGGCCCGGTCCAGCCCAGACCGCAGGTACAGTTTCCAGCGGCCGAGTCACACAGGCCTCCATTCCTGCAGTCGCAGCGCTGAGAACAGTCGCCGCCGAACCATCCGGGAGCACAGTCTGTCCATTCAGACAGAACAGTGTTATCAGAACACCTCAGGACTAATGCACGGAGATGCAGACTGTACTATTCGCCGTGTGTAGAACATTTGCCCCAAAATAGTGAGACGTTCAACTGGATTCAGAAACTACCTTTCCCACAGTCCTCTCCTCTTCGCCCGGGCCTGCAGAGACATCTGCCAGTGACGGGGTCGTTCTGCGCCCCCTCTCCGCACAGAGCCACCTGGGAACAGTCCTTCCCGTAACGTCCAGCAGGGCACGCTGTCAACAGGTTGATATCATGTTTCCATCTCATATGACCTCCAGGAGCTCAGATTGGTGTGGAGGTCATACGTGTTGTTCTGTACTATAAAAAGCTGAATGGACACTTACTGATGTTGCAGTGTGCTCCGATGAACCCTGCTGTGCATTCACAGACACCAGTGGTGGACCTACACTTCCCACTGTTCTGACACTGGCACTCCAGCCTGCAGCTGGGGCCATACCAACCGTCCTGACATTCTGGGAACCCCCAATACGTTTCAGATGATTTAAGACTGGGACTTATAATATATTGAGAAGTGACTTGGACTAAGGAAGGCTATGAAGGGTAGAATACATACCCTGGTTACACTGGGGTCCTTGGAAGCCCGGGGCGCAGTAACACAACCCTGTCACTGGGTGGCAGAGCTGGTTGGTCTCGGAACACTGGCACACCTGGTTACAGTTGAGTCCATATGTCCCAGGCAAACAGGCTGGAGGGACAGGCAGAGAGAGAGAGAGAGGTAAGCAAAGTTGAAAGACTGAAGGGAGAGGTGAAGAGCGGAGGAGGTTGTCCAGTTCTCACTCAGTTCACAGCCGTTGCCGGTCAGCCCGGGAGGACATCCACACTGGCCGGAGACGTGGTGGCAGGAGGTTTCCCGGGGGCAGGAGCAGCGCTGCAAACAGGCCCTCCCGTGGGTGCCGGGAAGACAGGCTGGAGAGGAAGAAGACGCGGGGTGAAAATCCTGAACAGCAACGGCTAGAGATCCGTTCCCAGGATGTTATAAAGATGTTATCAAAGGTAGGCTACGTTTGTCGCAATGGGTTCCCCTCCACCCAGGTGGACAGAGGCACTGTCCAGTGACGTGGTCACACGGGGCTTCATGGTCACACTGACATCTCTCCGCGCAGCCGGCTCCGAACACGCCCGACCCACAGGCTGAGGGGAGGGAGAGGAGACAGGCTGACAGACTGGTTGTGACAAACACGCACGGTGAGAAGCGTCTGGGAGTTCATTCAACCGCACGACGCTGACGAGAAATGTCGACTCTCTTTCACCTCGTTCGCAGTGTTCTCCCGCCCAGCCTGGACCGCAGTGGCACTGGCCCGTCCGCCTGTCGCACTGGCCTCCGTTCTCACACTGACAACGCTGCTGGCAGTCAGCCCCGAACCGCCCGGCCACACACTCTGCAGGAGAGGACGCAGGGTCACAGCACCACCAATCACAGGCCGTCATGGAAACCATGCTACTCCTGCTGAGGAAAGCAATACCTTCTCCGTGCGGTTTGACCTAGTTGGCACTGGGAGGTAGTTAGCCTTGTGGAAACCACACTTTCCCAGGTACAGTTACGTGAGACAGGAACGTACTAACCAAACAGAGTGGAGTGGCTAAGCAACGTAGCACCTGCAGCAACGTTCCACGTTTCCTGTGTCTGGAAGTAGCAGCTCAAACTGGCATGGAAGACCCTATGAGAGATTCATACAGGCGCTGGGGGAGAACTGTTCCTGAGTACAGAGGGGAGCTGAATTTTGTCATCTCTGAGGTCTAACAGACGACCTGCAGTCTGAGGGGCGCGAGGTTCTGTCTCACGCACAATGACAGGGACAACGCCAGGCACAAACTGAGTTTGCTAAACAAAGTAGGAAAGGTATAGATGCGAATAAAGCAGAAGTCAGTGATATTGCGTGTTAGTCATTTAGCAGCCTCTCTTCTCCAGACCCGTTGGGGTGACTCAGCGTTGGTGCGGTACCACTCACCCAGCTCGCAGGCTGCACCCATCCACCCGTTGGCACAAGTACATTGCCCAGTGATTCGGTCACATGTGGCTCCATTCTGGCACAGGCAGTGCTGAAGGCAACCTGGCCCGTAGAAGCCAACTGGGCATCCTGAGGGGGAAATGGAAACCTCTTATCACTATGCTTTCTTCGGACAGAAATGGACTGAGCTCTATAAAGAGGATGGGATTTTAGAAAGAGGATGCATGTTTATTGTACATAGTAAGACACGTTGGAGCTCCTCTAGTTCCACACTCACTCTGTGAGCAGCTGGGCCCGGTCCAGCCAGGTGAACATACACACAGCCCACTTGCTGGATGGCAGCTGCCATTGTTTTGGCAAACACAGGTTTGGTTACAGCTCTCCCCATAGAAACCGGCCGGGCATGCTACAAGATAAAGAGAAGACACATCATAACTGTTTACTTCCAAATAATAAATTGTTCATCAAATGAATGACAGTATTGATTCGTTTTGTTTTTTTGTACAGGGTTTGTGTTGTGTGGGATGTCCATACTCACTCAGGTTACAGGCATGACCCATCCAGCCATCAGGACAAACACACACCCCAGTCACATGGTTGCAGTGACCTCCATTCAGGCACACACACTTCCTCTGACAGTCCAACCCATAGAAGCCCTGGGGACAGGCTGAAACGCGGACAAAAACGATAAAGCATTATGTTAATGTCCCAATGATTCCGGTAGGCTTATTGTACCGCATTACGATTCAGTTCAGGCTATGGATACGGTTTATAGTTCTCTTACATTTCTCACAGAAGGTTCCGGTCCAGCCCGCCAGGCAGGTGCAAGCGCCGCTGACATGGTCACATGACCCATTGTTGTCACACTGGCATAGATGCCGACAGCCCAGTCCGTGAGACCCCTCCGGACACTCTGGGAATCAGAAGGGACACAGCTTTACACTAATACAGCAGGACTTGACACAAACACTCTGACACAACCACAATTGCAATTTGTTTTCAAAAATAATTGTTGTGTCTTCACACCTCAGTTATTTCTTGTTGTGATTACAGCAGTTAATCATTTGGAATTGTATTCCAGCAATTTTGCACAAAACATATGTTTGACATAAATCCTCAAGGTCTCTCAATTTGGTTAAGGAACACTTGTTTTAATAGCTATGTCTGCTTTAATAGCTATTTCGTTCATAGATTTAAGTCAGAATGGAGACTGGCACACTCAGCAGGTTTCCCTACATCTTTTTACATGGAAAAAACTTCCCGACCATGAAGGTGAAAAGCACACCCCTAACATGATGCTGCCATCACGACAAAAAATACAAAGGAATCAACAAATATCACATTCACTCTACATTCCTGGCATTTATGACAAAGTAAAAAGGAGGAAGCCTTGTACATATGTCATCTCCATCCCTGTTTGCTCTTCTTCCTTCTGGTTTAACAGACGCACCACAGAAACGGTTCTAGTTCAATGAACACAACTTATGGGAAATCCCTGGCAACATTTGGGACTTGGTCAATATTGCTGAGTTCATATCAGCCTATCCTGCCTTTTAGCAGTTTTGACACCGTGCTACTCATGTCTTATAAGTGGAGATTTCCTCTTTCACCCTACTCTCACCTGTCCAAGCTATTAATATTACTTGTCCATCATCCAACAGACGCCTTTGGAGAGTTCCTAAATGTGTTGGATAACTTGATAAGCTCATTATTTGACTGGGCTACATCAACTCTTCTGACTCCTGACTTTGACAAATGTCTTTCCACCTCTTTCCTTCACCTGCATTGGACCTCAGCCTCTCACCGGGCAAGCAACACACATGCCCTCTACACTAGAGTCAGTTTGCAACACACATGCCCTCTACACTAGAGTCAGTTTGCAACACACATGCCCTCTACACTAGAGTCAGTTTGCAACACACATGCCCTCTACACTAGAGTCAGTTTGCAACACACATGCCCTCTACACTAGAGTCAGTTTGCAACACACATGCCCTCTACACTAGAATCAGTTTGCAATACACATGCCCTCTACACTAGAGTCAGTTTGCAACACAAATGCCCTCTACACTAGAGTCAGTTTGCAACACACATGCCCTCTACACTAGAGTCAGTTTGCAACACACATGCCCTCTACACTAGAGTCAGTTTGCAACACACATGCCCTCTACACTAGAGTCAGTTTGCAACACACATGCCCTCTACACTAGAGTCAGTTTGCAACACACATGCCCTCTACACTAGAGTCAGTTTGCAACACACATGCCCTCTACACTAGAGTCAGTTTGCAACACACATGCCCTCTACACTAGAGTCAGTTTGCAACACACATGCCCTCTACACTAGAATCAGTTTGCAATACACATGCCCTCTACACTAGAGTCAGTTTGCAACACAAATGCCCTCTACACTAGAGTCAGTTTGCAACACACATGCCCTCTACACTAGAGTCAGTTTGCAACACACATTCCCTCTACACTAGAGTCAGTTTGCAACACACATGCCCTCTACACTAGAGTCAGTTTGCAACACACATGCCCTCTACACTAGAGTCAGTTTGCAACACACATGCCCTCTACACTAGAGTCAGTTTGCAACACACATGCCCTCTACACTAGAGTCAGTTTGCAACACACATGCCCTCTACACTAGAGTCAGTTTGCATACAAACTCCACTGCAACCTCAGTCTTCTTGCTTTTTTTTGCTTCTCTCTCCTGCAATGCTAATTTGGTCTTCAATCCTATCATATTTCCATTCTGCTTCTGCCTCCTGCCTCTTAACGCTGCCTTGTTGCCCCTGCTCTCCATCTTTACTGCCTCCTTTCACTCCTTCAGGCTGGTTGATCGTCCTCACCCACTCCATGGCTAGCTGAATATAGGGTTCAGGGCTTTGGGCAGCTGAGCGAAAAACAAAGGAAGACAAAACTTCTGGAAGAATTAACATTCTTCCAATCTTTCCAATCCCTCCTCTCTGCCTTCTCTTCTTTTGTAGGTGCTGCCAAAGCTGTTTTCTATCCCTCTAAAAGGCAACCATGGGAAACTTTTCTCTCTGTAATTCTCTACCTTGGTCCCCTCTTTCCACAGACAACTTTGTCAGCCACTAGTCTATGACTGCAGGTCCAACTGTTTTGGTATCTTTGACTGCCAAACAAATGGACCCAGAGTTTCCAGGAGCTCCTTTGCATGTGTGGATCAGTTTCTGCCCATGTGTTTATTCTCTACACAGTCTCTGCTCTAATGAAAGAGAGCAGGCTACTCTGGAAAGTTCTTAAACAGTTAGACTGAAGCTTAATCAATGTCTGTAAGATCCCCAAGATTACAGTAGTAAGGCTACATAACAACAAATAATGGAATAATATAACATTACACTAAGACAATTACACCATTGCATTTAATCATTAATTATATTTCTGATCCATTCGTTCTTAAGTTTTAACACCCATAGCATTGACAGGCCTTGGCCCTTTGGTTTGACTGAAAGAAAATACTACAGAGGTTCAATCCTCAGTTAATGAAATTACAGAGGACAACATCCATTGCTCATTCACCCTATGGATTTAGCTCCTGGTCATCCTGCCCCAATGCATTTACCTCCATGTCATCCTGCCCCAATGCATTTACCTCCTGGTCATTCTGCCCCAATGCATTTACCTCCTGGTCATCCTGCCCCAATGCATTTATCTCCTGGTCATCCTGCCCCAATGCATTTATCTCCTGGTCATCCTGCCTCAATGCATTTACCTCCTGGTCATTCTGCCCCAATGCATTTATCTCCTGGTCATCCTGCCCCAATGCATTTACCTCCATGTCATCCTGCCCCAATGCATTTACCTCCTGGTCATTCTGCCCCAATGCATTTATCTCCTGGTCATCCTGCCCCAATGCATTTACCTCCTGGTCATTCTGCCCCAATGCATTTATCTCCTGGTCATCCTGCCCCAACGCATTTCAATTCCTGCCTCAGTCTGAGTTTTACGCAGAGATCTAGTCAGGGTACTGATGTAAAATGCATGTAAAAATCAGTCTTTCAAAGATTCTGAGGGTTGTGTAGACTTTCATTATCAACTCCAATATCCGTACATACTTTCATGGCATCGTTTCCCTGTGTAACCAGCCTCACAGTTACACTGGCCTGTCTCCGCGTCGCAGCTTCCATCCCCATTCTTACAGTTACATTTCTCCGCACAGTCCCGCCCCCAGTGGCCGGTGTCACAGGCTGCCATGGAAACACACAGGAGACATTTCAACTGATCGGTTTACTGACGATTAGCATATTAATGAGACTACATCCACTCTACTTTTCCTGTCATCTTGGTTAACCAGAAGCAAAACGATCTCTTCAGTTCCTCACCACAGCGACGAGAGCTTACCTTTTCTGCAGCTTGGTCCGGTCCAGCCTGGGGCACAGGTACAGTGGCCATTGACATGGTGACAATGACCTCTGTTTTCACACACACAGTGCAGATGGCATCCAAGCCCAAACCGACCTGTTGGACACGCTACAACACAAACAAACATGAAGCAACACGAGTCAGTCACACGGTCAATATCATTGGTTGGCGTGAATGACTTCATTTGGCTGCCCACAAAGCTTTTGGTCAAATAAATATGTATTCTGAATCAAAATTATAATTAGGTCCCATCGACCAACCATCCACTCCAACAAACATCATCCCACGGCTGAATAATTCTCTACCCTTGCTCTAACGTAGTAGAGAGATTGCAACATTGTAGAGTAAGTTCCCATAACACTGGTTAAAACGACATGCAAGCATCAGAAGGCATAACTTTGGTTATATAGCAATAACATAATTCTCTGTGAAAATATTGCTGACAAGAACTGGGTTTATGACCTATCTGTCCCTCTGACCCACAAGAAAGGCCTGCTCATCCACCTTTTTTCTCGAAAACGTGACCAAAATCTAGAAGTACAGTTGAATTACTGAGCCTGTCATACTCACAGCTGTTACAGAGGTGACCAGTGAACCCAGCTGGGCAGGAACAGGTCCCGTTGTGTTTGTCACACACACCTCCGTTCTCACAGGCTGGACAAACCTCCCGGCAGCCCACTCCCCAGAGGCCTTCCAAACACACTGCAGCACGAGCGGGAGTGTGTGAGTTCATTTCACGTTCCGATCCCAGTTGATTTAAATCAATTCCGTAAGTAAACCAAATGTAATATCAGTGTACGTAACATCCCGAAATGAAACCAACCCCACCCCTGGTTAGCATTAGCACCATCTTCTGAATACTATAGGCTGCACCAACGTTTCCTTACCATCCTCGCAGCGTTGTCCTGATGTTCCTGCAGGACACTGACACTGACCACTCACTCGGTCACATGGGGCCCCTGAGCAGTCACAGGCCTGAGCGCAGCCGGGCCCAAACCTTCCGTCTGGACAGTCTGGGGGCCGGGACACAGACAGTGACAGCCTTACTAGGGGAAGCCACACACAGTCCCATAAATAAATCCCTTTACACCAAAAGGACAACCGACCTTGATCACAGTTGTTTCCACGGCGACCAGCCGGGCACAGCTTTTGGCACTGGCCAGTCACATGATCACAAGAGACTCCAGGAGGGCACTCGCACTTGCTCTCACAGCCAGTGCCAAACGAGCCTGGGTCACACTCTGTGGGAAGGACACAGGAAAAGAAGGTTAACCAGCAGGGCTAGTGGGCCCTACAACCACTGTGATAACTTCCTGACCGGCACTCACCTTCCCTACACGCTTTGCCTTGCCAACCAGGCTTGCAGATGCAGGTGCCGTGGCGACGGTGGCACTCCAGAGTGTTCTGTTGGACGCACTGACATTCCTCTGAACAACCCGGTCCGAAGGCCCATTTGGGACATGCTGGACAGGGATGGAGGGAGGTCACATGAAGGATACTGAATAGATTGAGTGCTGGACATGAGGAGCGGTAAGAGGTGAGGGGTCAGCTAGGCGTGACTCACGTAGATGGCAGAACCTCCCGTAGAGCCCAGGGTCACACAGACAAGCTCCGTAGGTGCGATGGCAGCGCCCGTTGTTGGCACAGTTACACCTTTTATTGCACAGTTTCCCGTAGAAGCCCTTGGGACACCCTGCAGACGAAACGGTACGGTACTTTTTTTAACAGAGTGTAACAAACTTGAGAATGTCTTTTTCCGGTATCTGTTGATCATCACTCACCGTCTTGGCACATGTCTCCGCTGACCCCAGGTGGGCAGCGACAGTTCCCATTGACAGGGTCACAGATGGCTCCGTTCTTACACTTACAGGGAAATGAGCAGTTCCTGCCAAATGATCCCTCAGGACAAGCTGTTAGGAGAAATAAGAATACAATTTTATTTATAAAAATAATTCTGTTGATCCCAGCGTTGGGATTTTTTTTTATTAAACTACATAAAGTTGCCACACTAAGCTAAAAAATATACATATGTACCAAGATTATATTAAATTATAAATTGTCTATACAAATACAGTATACACTACATAACTCTAAAACATTAGCAGTTGTCAAAACACATGCCCTTCACGACAGTTGTTTTACAGTATGTGGCTAAAGAGGAGGGGACAAAATTATAAAAAATGTAATTGATTTATTTTAGAAACTTGATGACACACACAAAATACAAGGGACATTTAAATTGAATTGATTCAAAGAAAAAATCTATTCTTAATCAAGGAATGTATGCTTTTCTCAAGAACATGTGTCACGATTATTGTCATCCTTAGAAATCATTACCAACCAATCATAACACTTAAGTGGCCATCTATAACTTGTATCACTGGGGTATAAATAAATGGTGACACCCATGACAAAGTCCATTGTCATCCATCAAGGACACTAACACACAAATTAACTGAAACAAAAGGTAAATTGAGTTTTTCTCTTTTTGTAAAGAGTTGTAAAACGTTGTTTATAATCATTTGTTGAGGGTAGATACTGACTTTGGTTACAGATGAGGCCTGTCCATCCATTGGGGCAGAGACATCGATCCCTCCCTGGGCCACACAGCCCTCCGTTAGCGCAGTCCTCACATGTCAGGCTGCAATCATGGCCAAATGTGTTGTTCAGACACACTGCACCCAAGACAGAAACACAATTCATTAACAATTTAAAAAATCAAGTGAATTTGTGGTTCAGGATTTGCCGATTTTCAACTAAATTCTTCCTAGCACAGTGACCACCCCTGTCGGGATTAAACACTAGAACCCAGATGGCAGTGTGACATTCTGGTAGGTTGTGGGTGGGATTAACTGCTAGCTAGGAAAATTCTGTGATGCCATGTTTCTGCTGTTTTACGTGTTGGAAGACTTTTTCCACACTGAATGCCTAGGTCCAACAGACATGGTTCACCACTGTCAGAGTCTGACAAAAGATCTGTCTTGGATTAAATGTCCTCGAATCAAGACGCTAATTTGGAGCATATGAAGCGCAGGCCTGTGGTTAGTGGCTCACCAAATTTTTCTGCTAGGTTGCTTTCAGCCAGCAGCTCTCCAGCGTCATCGTCCTCATAGTCATCGAAGCGCTCCAGAGCCTGGCTGTATTCCTGCAGCAGAGTGAGCTGGGGCTGTGGTCCCACAGCCTCACGACCCCCACCAGACAGGGCCTCCACTGTATTCTCCAGCGCTGCACAGAGAACCGCAGACAGAGTGTTTAAGAGGGAGAGAGAGAGAGGGAGAGGGAGAACCAGAGAGGGGAGAAGGAAAAAGGGTCCAGTGGGGACATGATGATGGCGGTGTAGCCCTAAGAGACGTGTCATTCCGCGTGTGGAACTCACGTTCACATGAGCGCCGGTCCTCGTCCAGACGGAAGCCCTGGTGGCAGAAACACTGGAAGGAACCAGCAGTGTTTTGGCACGTGTGATCACATCCACCGTTGGCAGCAAGACACTCATCCGCATCTACACAACACGTGCACAGGCCTGTCACTCCACGCAACAGCACCTCCCGGTCATGTAAATGTACAGGCACCGTTCCAATACCAGACATTTAGCGCTTCTGTTATACACATTGTACGGCATACTACAGAATACCTGTATTTTTCAACTAACACCTTGAAAATATTGCAGCATCACACCCATACAGTATGCTGTCAGCTCAACTGTACAAAAAAACACAACTAACACAGTAAACATTACTAAATAGCGAACGACCCCCTCCCTCCTCCTGGTAACTAGACAGATGTTTCAGAGGGTAGGACAGACCGTCACAGCCACATCCGTCTGGGTTTAGGCGGTAGCCAGCCGCGCAGTAGCACTCATAGCCTCCAGGGTAATTGGTACACTCCTGTTGGCAGCACGAGCTTCCCTCCACACACTCGTCCAGATCTGCCAGTCAAAACAAACACAGTGAAAAGGATTACCGGGAGGGTTAAGACATTGGGATATGTTACTGGCCATGCTCATTTAAAACAGGTCCCAGCATAAGGGTCTGAGATTAGCCTTTACAGTGAATGGTTAAGGTTAGTCTCTAGATAAATATTGTTTTCACAAATGTTCTGTGATATTGTTAGATTTAGTTAGAATAGTTAGAATATAATATTGGTTATGTTGTTTCTTCGGTTGTTTTCACATGCCAAACTAAGTGATAATATGCCTACAACAAAACATAAAACGCCTAAACAAAACCAGAACTTCATGCCAGTCATGTTGGTATTGGAGAAAACGTGCTCATGTTTCAATCCAGCTATGATTATAAGAACCAGTACTTGTTGTCCCAAACTTCATTATTTTAACTATGATCTTCAAACAAAATGTTAGAGGTTAGTCACTTGGCTGAATGGTAATGGCTAGTCTATAGACTGAATGGTAAAGGTTAGTCTACAGACTGAATGGTGAAGTTTAGTCTCTAAACAGACCAACACAGGTCTTGAGGTCATCCTCCAGCTGGTGACCCTGGTTACAGCTGCAGACAGGGCCCCTGGTGGAGTGTTGGCAGTGATGGGAACAGCCTCCGTTGTTGCCCTCACAGCTGTTAACAATCTCCATCTCAATCCCTGTCACACATTAACACATAAGATACAATTCTGATTGCTTATTTTTATTTCAAAACTTTCAAATCTTTTACATTTTACCCTATGCTTTGCACTCATGGCCTTGCTTCATTGCTTTCTCGGGAGAGTCGAAGATCGAGACTCCTCGAGAGGCTGATTGGCTGTTTTTCCTTCCCTTATTTCTTTTGTATTAGTTGTTGACACCAACAGCCAGAACAAATTCCTTATTTGTTGTGAAACTTGCTTGGCAATAAAAACTCTTCCTGATTCATGTTCTCGGTACAATCCCATGCGAGTCCCTTGGACACTGTCGCTCTCCTGCCACCAGGGTTCAACTGACTGACAGTGTTTTTACTGCCACGTCAGTCGAGGAAACGTATTTTCCGCTAATTTTCAGGTTAAGAGATTGTAATGACTATAGGGGTCAAACGTACGGTAGCACTGGAGTCCGTCTGCTCCCAGCTCGTAAGCGGCATGACACACACAGGAGAAGGAGCCCACGGTGTTATGGCAACCATGAGCACAGCCTGTCTGCCCTGACTGACACTCATCAATGTCTGGGAGAGAAAGAGTTAGGGTTAGTCTTTACAAATCTTCACTAAAACCTCAATACCGACACAACATGGCCCTGAAGATACCGCAGTAATCAAAAGATAATCAAGACATCTTACCTTCACAAGTCCTCCTGTCCTCTGCTAGCTTGTACCCATTTCTACAGTCACAGATGGGCATTCCCCCTTCCGCATGACAGAGGTGCTGACAGCCTCCGTTCTTATCGAAACATGGATTTTTCACTGTAACACATTAGGCATACTGATTAAGGTTGACAGTATTTTTGCACAGTGTTTCCAACACTGATTCACTCAAATACTTTCTAACACATACGTCCTTTAAGACATTAACTATTGGGACCTATGAATCTATGATGTTATCACAAACAGTTTAAATGGACCTTCAGTACTAAATTTCTTTATTTCAATTCCCTTCCCCCATGTTGGCTTGTGTCTTGCCTATACTCTCCCCTTTCTGTCCATCCATCATTTGTGCTATTTAAAAACAGCATAATATTTGAAGTGGAAGCTGCTGGAAGTATGTCTTAAATTAAATATCTTTCTCTCCCTCCTGTTTCTTTCAACTTCCAGACACTCAAAATGCAAACAGCTCTTTCTCTCTGCATTAATGGTTTCCTCAAGAGCATACACTTCACCCACTGTGTATTCATGGTCAGTAATGTAGCCCATATTTGTGGAGAAAACCATGAGCAGATTGTAATGAAAATGCAGGACTTCCATATCACCTGCAGGTACCCACTTGATTTCCTGACACACTAGTAACTGGAAATTGCATAGAACTTCAGGCAAAGTAAGCTGAGTCTTCAAATGAGAATTTTGTGAGAATTCATGCACTTTTACTTGAGTTCAGATTTGAACTAATCTACCAACCTCTGGAGTTTGACACCTGTGACTTAAAGTAGTGTGTAGTGTGACGCAAACACACCCGCACCCCTCAAATCAGCGTCACACCAACGCCCCCAACAGAAAATGCTGGTAATTTCCACAAGATTAAATCTTCAGTAAATGAGCATGAATGTGCTGTCAGGTGCAGAGTAATGTGCGAAGGCCAGAGGATTAGGAATACTCACATTTGCAGTGTTTGCCATCCTCAGACAGCACATAGTTGGTTCTACAGTGGCAACGGAAGGCAGCAGGGGACTGCTGTACACAGAAGTGCTCACATCCTCCATTACTGATGCTACACGACTGGACAGCTGCACACAGAAAGACCACATTACTCTTTAATTCTATCAGATATAAACCTGAATGGAGTGAAGCTGCAACACGTCACTCCACATCATTATGAAATGCTGAAATCTCAGATGCACGATCATTACAAACACTGTTACATAACTCATTGAATTGTTCTGCTCTCACCGGTGCTTGATTTATGCCAGAGCTGAACCATGATGTTTACCATCATCATATCATCATAATACCATACCATCAGGTTTACCATCACCATATCATCATATTACCATACCATCATGTTTACCATCATCATATCATCATATTACCATACCATCATGTTTTAAATAAAGCAAGTAGCCAAGTATATCACCGGGGCTCATTTACAGTGCGATTTACACTGCAAAAAAATTCATCAAAGTGGAATGTAAAATGAAGTTAATGGGCAACACCAAACATTATTGAAATGGCCACACAGCCCATTTACAACACCTGCATGAATGGGAATTGTGATCAATCTGGCTTGTTACGTAAATGTACAGAAGTGAAGACCCCTAACTCTCATAATTGTGCATGTGGACAAAAATTAGATACACATTTGTATGAAAGGGGACCATAAACATTACAGATTAGTTTTTGTGAGAAGAATGTGAAAATTATAAAACGACATATGATAAATGGACAGAGAATATGATGGATGAGGATACTAACTTGGCCATAGCTGTGAGCTGGAGCACATCTCTCATGAGGTGGAGAGCCAGAATATGCTGTGACTGCCAGACATAAACTCATACTGGAATATAAACCAACAGCACCCTCTGCAGGGAAATTCTGCCATAGATAAAAGAGAGGGACAGACCAGACCCCACCTGTCATCTGAACAAATCAGATCCCATAATCAATTGAGAGAATAATATACTACACATATTATGATCTGCTTGATAAGCCTGATCTCTCCAGGCAATCAACGAGACGTATACGAAAAAAAGAAGCAATGTGCTGGTATGGGAAGATGGGGTATGGGAACATCTGGAGTTTCTTTCCTCGCGGCTATTGATATGCAGCTCTATCTTATTCACTGTCTCCAAAGCGATGAACAGGAAGGTATGTACCACATTCATCCCATCCAGTGTCACAGCGCTGTTTCCAGACCTCCATCAGGAGGAAATTCTGAAGCCTCACATAAAAGCATGAACCTTGAGACAGCCCAGATGTGCACTGTGATTAACAGGGCAGTCAGTCACCATCGCTTTGCCTCACACCACAGTCATCACAACAGACACTCAGACAAAACAGACACTTAAATTACCCTATCCTACATATAACCTGTCTCATTCCTACATCCATATCATGTACACGGTCATCGGGCCAAGAAAAGCAGCTTTGTATACATACCTTTCTGTATGAGTTGAGATTGAGTTTATACTCATGCCAATAGCTTGGGCTTAACGCGGTGTCATGGCAATGTAAATGTAAAGACAGAGGGACAGGAGACCTGAAGAGTTACTAGATCACACACTGCGTTATCGAAGACTGTAAATTCCACATTGACTGAACCAAATGAACGGTGAATTCCCAGATCCTCTAATGTCAGACCTTTCTCGACTCCTAGTTCCTCAGTACTATACTAACTCATATCTAGGCCCTGGGTTTTTCAAATCCTGTAACTGACTAGAATTCCATAATATCTTTGAGGTTTGGATATCATGATGGTTTATGGGGTGGCAATTCTTACGCTGAATGATGGAGTGACGTCATGTCAAAATGGGACGCTGCTTAAAATAGGGAAGAATGCTTTTTAGTCATTTCAATCCCCACAGGCAAGTACATTTGTTTGGGCATGAGAAATATAAACTGTAAATCTAGATAAGGTACCAAACAAACTCACCCAGCCAAGTATGACTGAGCTACTACAGTACATAGGGTTTGAGTTACATAAGAGTTATGACATTAGCCTAAAAGACACTTTAGGCTAGTGTCTTTAGTGTCTCACCATGTAATGCTACAAGAGACCTTATGGCTTGAGTAAGAGGTTCAACGGATAGAGCAAAACAGTGTAGACAGTGCACACCCATGTCTCATTGGCCTGTGGATGTTACATCAGGAGTGCAGGTAACTGAACTACTTAAGTTTATAAAACTTCTTATGTTCTTCTATTTTACTCTATTTAAGTCAGGAAGCAAATAAGTGTTGCAGAGATGGTTGTCTTTCTGGCAGGTTCTCCTATCTTTGGAGAAACTATGAAACTTTGTTAGTGGTCATTGGGTTCTTGGTCACCCCCCTGAACAAGGCCCTACTTGCCCGGTTACTTAGTTTGGCCGGACAGCCAGCTCTAGGAAAAGTCTTGGTGGTTCCAAACTTTCACAATGATGGAGCCTGCTGTGCTCCTGGAAACCTTCAATGCTTTAGCAATTTTTAAAATAATCTTCCTCAGATCAATCTCTGGACAGAATTCTATCTCTGAGTTCTACAGCGAGTTCCTTGATAATTCTCACTTTTAGAAGTGTTGGTTGATTTAAAATAAAATGTAAGCTAACAAACTGTGATAGGATTTTCAGTTTGCACACCATTTGTATGTTTACTCTATCTGAACAAACTGAAATTATTCAACAAGCTTTTTCATATTCAACTAACATCTAGGATTTGAAATTTGGTGTGTGAACAAATGCCATCAATCGCCAAGCATCTTGGTGAGAAGGTGACAACAGTTGGTGCAATTATTCGCAAATGGAAGAAAAACAAAAGAACTGTCAATCTCCCTCGGTCTGGGGCTCCATGCAAGGTCTCACCTTGTGGAGTTGCAATAATCATGAGAACGGTGAGGAATCAGCCCAGAACTACAAGGGAGGATCTTGTCAATCATCTCAAGGGAGCTGGGACCACAGTCACCAAGAAAACAATTGGTAACACACTACGCTGTAAAAGACTGAAATCCTGAAGCGCCCGTAAGGTCCCCCTGCTCAAGAAAGCACATGTACAGGCCTGTCTGAAGTTTGCCAATGAACATCTGAATGATTCAGAGGAGAACTGAGTGAAAGTGTTATGGTCAGATGAGACCAAAAATCGAGCTCTTTGGCATCAACTCAACTCGCCGTGTTTGGAGGAGGAGGAATGCTGCCTATGACAACAAGATCACCATACCCACCGTCAAACATGGAGGTGGAAACATTATGCTTTGGGGGTGTTTTTCTGCTAAGGGGACAGGACAACTTCACTGCATCAAAGGAACGATGGACAGAGCCATGTACCATCAAATCTTGGGTGAGAACCTGCTTCCCTCAGCCAGGGCATTGAAAATGGGTCATGGATGGGTATTCCAGCATGACAATGACCCAAGACACATGGCCAAGGCAACAAAGGAGTGGCTCAAAAAGAAGCACATTAAGGTCCTGGGGTGGCCTAGCCAGTCTCCAGACCTTAATCCCATAGAAAATCTGTGGAGGTAGCTGAAGGTTTGAGTTCCCAAACGTCAGCCTCGAAACCTTAATGACTTGGAGATCTGCAAAGAGGAGTGGGACAAAATCCCTCCTGAGATGTGTGCAAACCTGGTGGCCAACTACAAGAAACATCTGACCTCTGTGATTGCCAGCAAGGGTTTTGCCACCAAGTACTATGTCATGTTTTGCAGAGGGGTCGAATACTTATTTCACTCATTAAAATACAAATGAATGTATACTTTTTTCTTGTCCTTCTAATGTCCACAAAACTCACAAAATAACATTCAGTAGGTGATCGGTTAAGGAGGCTTTTTACAGTGTGGATGCAGTTGTAACTCACCAATACAGGTGCGTCCATCAACATGGATCCGTGAGCCTGGGTTGCATTCACAGTGATACGAACCCCTGGTGTTCACACATTTGTGCTGGCAGCCCCCATTGTGGACCTGGCACTCATCAATATCTGCAAAGCAAACATGCACACATACACACATACACAGAAAAAGGGAAAATTAGAGCAATTGCTCTAAATGTTGTCATATTATCAGCAAAGTACTCATGGATAGTAGAGGAACATAAGACAAGAAATTTAAACAGAGCTTTAAGAGAAACACATGCTCTTCGAGGAGGAAGGAGGAAGATGGATGATGGTATAAGTATTCCCTGAGTGCATAAGTGCCCAAACAAACATCTTCCATGTGTTAACAACTACTGAACATTTAAATCCAAATTAAAATTCCTGTACATGCTTTCTCAGGGGTATGGCTCAGGAACATATGGAACAAAAATCGAGGCATACCAAATATTCCTGTTCTACTAAGCCAAACCAACACTGAGAGGTTAGAAACAAATAATTACAAGGTTTCTTTATCACAGAGCACAAACAAAGGGGTGCAAAATCTGACAAGTATGTCTTTCCAGCAAAGCAGTTTAAAAATGTAAACTAATTTCCAGCTTAGAGCAAATATTAGGGTCAGAGGTTAAGAAACAGGGATAGGCTAACCAGGACACACCCCTGACACAGTTAATATTAGAATGTAGAAATAGAGCTCTGGAAAAAATTAAGAGACTACTGCACCTTTTTCTTTCCTTTCCAAAAAAGTTGGAAAGGAAGGTTTTGAGTGAGGAACAGAGGGGTTAAAATTAAGAGACCACTGCAAATTGAACGCTTCTGTTCCTCACTCAACTTTCCTTTTCAACTTTTTTGGAAAGGAAAGAAAAAGGTGCAGTGGTCTCTTATTTTTTGCCGGAGATGAGCAAATGTCACTGAGTGAGTGAGTGACTGACTGACAGCCAGTGGCAAAAGCGGATTTTTTCATAGACACAAGAGGCTATACTCACCCCCACTGAACATTGAGCTTTGTGGAGTTGTGGTTAGTGACACAGACTTTCTTGTGGGTGACCTGAGTTTGAATCTCAAGACGACAATAATTTCTATTGTGGTCCGGCTGAACTAGGCATGCCTGGTTTCTTGTTTCCAGAGCTGTTCTGGACCAAATTTGAGTTTGCAGACTTGGCATCGATGAACTACCACCAATATTTCCATTACACACAATATGTAATCTGCAATGGCAGTAATGGTAATGCTATTGGAGGTGAACATTTGTTTAGAGGCAGTAATGGTGATGCTACTGGAGGTGAACATTTGTTTAAAGGCAGAAATGGTGATGCTACTGGAGGTGAACATTTGTTTAAAGGCAGTAATAGTGATGCTATAGGGGGTGAACATTTGTTTAAAGGCAGTAATGGTGATGCTACTGGAGATGAACATTTGTTTAAAGGCAGTAATAGTGATGCTACTGGAGGTGAACATTTGTTTAAAGGCAGTAATAGTGATGCTATTGGAGGTGGACATTTGTTTAAAGGCAGTAATAGTGATGCTACTGGAGGTGAACATTTGTTTAAAAGCAGTAATGATCATAGTTGCTCTGTGCCATGCCATTTTTTATAGGTAATAATTTATTTTGATACTACAACATTTGTAAAGGGTAAATTCCAAGGAGTAATCATCCCAACTCCACAACAGTCTTTTTTATGTACCCACCCAACCACACACCCAACACCCAACCACACACCCAAATCTATATAATATTTGCTGTTTACAATTTTAGTGCAGCCCTTATATTAGTACTGCAAATAACTCTGGTGTAGTTTTAGTATTCGGCCCATTTAAACAGTAAAAGGTGAGTCTGAGCAGTTTGTGGCCACACTGATAATTTAAATAAATAACACACCATAAAATGAATGATGGCTATAGCGCCAGCTTAAATAACTGAGGGAGAATTAGCTATATGCTTGTCAGGAGTTCAATAAGCATTCCTTTTCAGAAATAAACTATTTTGGCTTAACCTCTGTGAGAAGCAAAGAAGCAAATATAGGTAAGACTTAGTACCTATTTTCTGTAATGTTAACCTCTCCCCATTGTTAAACACCACACACTGACTATGAGAACGAAACAATGTGAAAAATGACAAACCTATTTAAATTAAGTAATTTGCCAGAAGCTCATGTCCAGTGAAACTTTCAGTTGTGAGTTCATACATTTTCCTATTTCCTTGTAATGGCATATAATTAAGTACAGGCCCCTCTGGGAATTGAACCCACAACACTGGCATTGCAAGCACTGAACTGAGCAACATAGGACCCCCTTGAGTTCCCAAAGGTTTTGAGTCCATAATTGTCAATTATCTATTTCTCCTTTGTAATGTTCAGCAAAAATGAACATTCATTACCCAGAATATCCCCCATAACAATGACAACTCCTCAAAATTTATAATGCACCCATTGTGTGCAAATGTTATTATATTGACATGCTTCCACATTCTCTTTGACATTGGTAATTTGAGTGTGACTAACATGATCAAGCTTTCTCTTTTCATGCACTTGGGGCTGTGGACGAAGATATGACATCCAGAAGCACAGTCCCAGAATGAGAAAGTTCAGAGAACCCCCTCCGCTCCCAGATCCCTGACTGGTGACACGCTGGGTGAGATCTGGACTGGTACAGATGATTTTCATCAACATCCTTACACACTACCAGCGCAATGTCTGTCTGTCTGACACGAAAGCAGCGGGACAGATACACAAACAGCCTACAGTATGACCAGCTCTCGAACAGTATTACTCAAAGTGGGCCTGGGACTCTGGGAGAGAACAAAAGCCCTCCCCTGGGAGTTACTGTACCCACATAATGGAAGAGAAATTTGCTGAGTATTTTTTTCTTGGTGTTGCTATTTGTAACTCTACCAAACAGATGTAAATACAGTATATTCAGAAATAAGAGTCATGTTAGAACATGCACTATGCTGTTGGCTAAAGTAGCGTGAAACTATATCTGTATTTTTTTCACATCATACACTATCCAAAACTTGGGTTGAGTACTACAGGTAATAAATGTATCGTAAATAGTACATTTTACATTTACATATCGTAAACATAGAATGTGCCAGTATTCCTCATTAAACTCTGTCTATGAACCTTTCCACTCCCACTGGAGGCACTTCAGGACATCAGGAGATCTGTTACAGTACTGTTTTGGGACAGAGTACATGCTCTACATACAACACAAATACAACACCAAACGGCTTCTCAAACTTCAGCTCCATCCATCCAGGAAAGCTGGCTGGCAAAGAAGTGCACTCTTTTCCATCCAAGCAGCATGCTTTCGTTGGGTTTCGTCGCTCCAAAGATGTGGACCTATTTCCCTGTGGACTGTAGCGTACTGTCTAAAAGCCCTACAGGCTGGTTTCCATTTCTAGAAAATGATTCCAGAGTATGGAGCCAAGCCTCAACAGCCACAGGCCTACAGCAGCCATTAGGTCAGTACCCACCACAGCTTAGAAAACACTGTTGTATTCCCTCTTCACTGAAGAAAAGCTTGACTTTGGGATTTCTACTACAATTCAAACACAGATTTCGAGCTGACTGTTGGTTTGGTGGTATAACGTAAAACCAATCAACTACACTGTACATTGTTAAATAAAACCATGAAGAGTAAGGCACATAAGCTGAGATCTGGTGTTTGTGGGCGTTTGAATGTAAACCCAATGTAAGTGTTATGAAACACAGAAAGTGACTGAAGTACTCCCAAACATCAAAAGTGATTCTTCAATCTGAATAATTGACAAAGCACTTGTGGGGTTTCAGTGGATGGAATGGGCAGTATCAAAAATAAATGAATTTATCTCATATGATCAAAGGGGAGTTTAAAGGGGCAGTTAAGGGGCAGTTAACTAACTATTGCAACCCTCTTAAAAATCTGTTATTGCAGTACATAAATGCAGTGTTGTGAAAATGTACACCCTCTGTAAATCTGTCATTTAATTAAAATACTTCAAAATATGGATATGTCCTCATTATTGTCATGTCAACATTATTGACTGATAAATGTAGGCTAATTTAAGAAATGACACTGAAAGATAATTTACTGTAGCCGTTTCTTATCCATCAACTGTCTCTCAGTCTCTTACATCGACTGGGAGGAATATATACCAACTCCTCTTCACAGTACTGTTTGCAACTATGTCATGTTCAAGGATTTACGTGAATGCAAGTCCCACTTCAAGTCACCCCATATCATTTCAATAGGATTGAGATCTCAGATTTGACTCCGCCATTCCATAAACCTACCCTTTTCTTTTGGAGACATTCTTTAGTAGCTTTTCTTGTCTGTTTTGGATCATTGTCCTGTTTGAAGATCCATGTTCTGTTCATCTTCAGCTGTTTGACAGATGGCCTCACATTCTCCTCCAGAATTCTCTGGTACAATATGGAATTAGTAGTTGACTCAATGATGGCAAGTTGGCCAGTCCCTGAGGCAGCAAAGCAGCCCCAAACCATAATGCCACCTCATCCATGCTTTATGGTTGGAATAAGGTACTTCTAATCAAAGGCAATGTTTTGTTGTTTTCAAATAAAGAATCCGACATTGTGGCCAAATGACTCATGTGTCCAGAGTAGTGTTTGTTTTAACCCAGGCGTTCTCAGGCCAAAAGTACTGTCTTCAATTTCATTTTTGAAAGCAGAGGCTTCTTCCTTTCTGATCTCCTATGTAGCCCAAGATTGTGCAGTCTCTTTCTGACAGGTGACTCATGCACTTCCATATTGATTGCGGCAAAAAAGGGTGATAGACACCCATGAGCATATTTCAGTCAGCTGTTGGGCTGAATTTGGTGGGACGAACTGTCCTTTGTACATTGCCAGCGGTCTGAGATTTTCTGCATTTGAAGTTAATGTGTTGGACAGTTGATGATATATTTTGAATTGCTTGGAAATTGCTGTGTAACCCCTCCCAGACTCATGGGCATCAATAATCTTTCTTCTCAGGGCCTCGTATAGGTCTTTTGAGCTTGGTATGATGTGTTACCACAAGCCCATATGGTTAAAACCAAACTAGACCAAGTTTCTAATCTTTATGGAGGCTAGACCCACCCAAGTTACTCTATAATGATTCTCTAAACATTTGCACTTGCTTGGAACACCTGATTACAATTTTATTGTCATTTCATTGACATTTAATGTGATGGTAGGTGTGTACTAACTTTTTTAACTTAAGGACATTTCTGCATCAATGTTTCCCCTTTTATTGTAATGAGAGCAGTGCTCCGTTGCTGCTAAATTCTTATGTGCCACCAAAGAAACATTTATTATTTACATTTTGTTTTGTTTTATTTATTATTATTTTCAATTTGTGGGTTTTTCTAGGCTTGATAAAAACATGTATCTATCTACGTATACAGTTTTCCTCACCAATCAAAACTTTTGTTCATTGGTTTATCTTCCCAATGCAAATTATCACCTTGCGCATAAAGATGCAAATTCAGCAATATCATGTTTGTTATGCAAAAAACTTTACAGCAAGGAACCGGATGGGCAGCGATCATTTCTTTACAGACCGTTTAACAAATTTCCACTAGATATCTACTGGATTAGCCAGGCTGAACCTAGCTGTATGAGCTGTAGCCTCTCTGCATCTTACTTCCTCAGACCTCGAACTGGATCCACCAGTCAGCAGAGCCTGATTGTACATGTAAGTAGACTGCGCTAATCTCAAAGCTAGTTCAGTAGGTTTATTTGTCTTAAATTAAACGAGTCAACGTTAGTGCTATTACCAGCTACACAAACACATAATGTTAGCTTGCATTAGGTTCAAATGTAGCTACCTGTATAATCATTGGCTGGATGAAAATAACTTGTGACATGGTTCACATTACATGTGGATTCACTGCTGTTAGTAACCTCTGTGCTTTTCTTGACAGTTGCCAATTATGATTGTTTGTGTAACATTGAAGTGGTAAGCATTTTAATGAGGATAAAGGGAACACTGAAGAGGGCAACTGTCTGAAGAGGGGATAAAGTTGAAAGAATACGCATTTTCCTATATTTATTGGCTGGGTTTCATATCTTGGAGATTATAATTCACTCAACTAACATATCATGTGAACATTACAATATTTGATGTTTAGTTTACAGCCGCTTTATAAAAGATCTTGATTATTAATAAGAGCATTTGTATGAAATTCCACAATATGAAATCAACTAAAACAACAACAAAATATAAATTTCAATATATACAGGAACTTTACTCTAAAAAAGTATTTAGAACATACTGAAATGGTAATTATCATAAATGAGGATAACCATAAATATAGAACACTGAATGTCTGAAATGACTGGAAGTCTGGTTTTAATATGCTCTTCTGCTGAAGTTATATGGTTAGTGCCAAGCTGATCACCCTGATATCTCTGCTGCAGTAGTGAAATCATTCCGTCTGCTTTGCTTCTAAAGACATGACATTAAATATTATGCTACTAGAGTGCACAGTGATACGCTTGTCGTTCAACTTAAAGTGATGTGAAGGCATAGCCTAATGATCTTAATCAAAAGACTCAGAGGAATGCTTGACTCTGATTAACTCTTAATCATCAGGTTTCTTTCCATGCAGCTACCTTACTCCCAAGCCAACTATAGTGCAATAGGTTTCATCCACGACATGACCTAAAGTGACTCAGATCATTTTCATGATTTCACTCCATGCAGTATGGACCAAGCAAGAGGAGACATACAGTAACCACAAGAAGTAATGTAAGAATGTAACTGGAATGATAAAAAACCAGAATCCAACAAAAGCAAGCTGGAATGTAAGAACTCACCTGGCATATGAGATCCTAGGTTGTAGCCATTGTAGCCACTGTATCCATGAAAACAGTTAGGCATTTGGCAAATCCTTCTATGGTAGCGGTAATACATATTGTTAGCACCCAAGACTAGGTCCACATGTGACCCAAAACACACCAGAAGTATCAACCATCCTGACAGTGCCATAACTAAGAATTTGTATATTCTCATTCATTAACAAAAGAGCAAAATAAACCCACATGCAATAAACACATTTACAACTAACTTTAAAATCCCATAAAACAAGACAGGAATGTACAGCAGAACTAAAGCCTGTTTTAATTCATCATTCCAGTTACATCTTGTGTGAAAGAACAACTCCTTGCTCCCCCTGCCTCTTGATTTCTCCTCCCCTCCTCTATGTCCCTCTTTCTTTGGAGTGTCTCCCTCCCTCCCTGCTAACCTCCTCCACCACATTTTCTCTCTAATATCCAGCACATTAAAGGCTCTCTTTCCCCCTCTTCCTTTCTCATGCCAAACCCTGTGAACACACATGCTGCTCTGCTGTATCAATGGCATGATACTGCATTTTTTACATTATCATACTGTCAGTGTTTAAAAGACAAAACAAAAATGATGTGTATTTAAAACCACAATTGCCAATACGTTTCCTGCCACTTCAAAGATCATTTTATGAGAAAGAATGTGATAGATTTATAAGACATGGCAAGCAGGTACTATAAGGAATTTGAAAATAAGATATATCATGAAATATATTAACTTTCCTTTGACCCAAAGTTGACCCAAAGTTAAAATCCATGTAAGGAATACATAATAACAATAATAAGTGCAAAGGGTATGATTTGATATTTTCAAACCAATGTCAGAGATGATAATAAATCTTGCAGTGACCCATTTACTCAGGATCTCAGTACAGTCTCTTATCACTGGCCAACAGAAGCAGTAGAAGCAGGACCATGGTAGGACATTATATGGTTGAACTGGATTGCAAGAAAGCAGTCAATAAAATGTCATTAAAGTACTCTGATAGAGCTCTGACTTACTGTATGTGAAATGTTTTTCACGTACTGTCTTAATGAAACACTAACTATACTGCAATGGTAGCATCAAACCTAGACAGAAAATCAGAAACCAGGAAGAACACCCACACAAATGCACCCACAAGAACACCAAAGTCAATATCACCATGTGAAGCCCAATTGCCACTGAAAACTCGTCCCAACTTATTAAAAGATGATATTGGACATGGAAACAAAGAAACCTGAAGACAGTGAGGAGAATGCGCACACGGCATTGTGCCAGTTAATAAAAAAAGTTATATAGTGTTGACTTTGAGGAAAATTCCACTAACTGGGTACTTTGTTAAGGACAGCCAGTCAGATGAATGTCAACCAGTCTGCCCACCCAGGCTGTTGTTGAATTTGACATTCGGAAGGACATACAATTGTTTTAGAAGCATCAGGAAATTCTGTTAACCCCTCATTTCTAGTCAACAGAATATATAGCTAAGACACACTACGATAGTACACAATTTTACAGAGTGACCACTTGGCGGTTAAAAAGAAAATATAGGATTTTACTCAATAATAAACCATAAATATTTTCAAGATTTTTTTTTTCAAGTTTTGTTTTCTGGGGTAACTTATCCATTTAACATGATGAACAGGAATTATATTTAATCTCACACTTAATGCCAGCAACAAAACCTGGTGGAACATCTCACAACTAATTAGGCTAATTGGCAACAGGTCAGTAACAAGATTCGGTATAAAATGATCATTTCAAAGAGCATGAGTCATTCAGAAGTAAAGATGGAGAGGGGTTCACCACTCTGTGAAAGACTGCAAAGGCAAATAGTGCAACAAGTTAAGAATCACTTACATAATATCACTAAAAGATTCAGAGAATGTGGAGAAATCTCTGTAAGCAAAGGAAGAGGGCCGAAAACCAATATTGGATGGCCGTGATCTTTGGGCCCTCAGGTGATACTGCATAAAAACTGACACGATTCTGTAGTGGAAATCACTGCATGGGCTCAGGAACATTTCCAAAAACCATTGTCTGTGAACACAGTATGTTGCTGCATCCACAAATGCAAATTTAACTCTACCATGCAAAAAGAAACGATACATTAACAAGATCCTGAAATGCTGCCTCCTTCTCTGGGCCTGAGCTCATTTAAGATGGACAGAGGCAAAGTGTAAAACTGTCCTGTGGTCTGACGAATCAATATTTGTTTTATATATATTTTGGGGAATCATGGAACATCTGTCTTGTTATCAGTGCACAGTTCAAAAGCCTACATTCATGATGTTATGGGGATGCATTATAATGTGCACATGGCGGATGGGTGACTTGCACATCTGTGAAGGCACCATTAATGCTGAACAATATATACAGGTTTTGGTACAACATATGCAGCATCCAGGCAATGTTTTTTTCAGGGAAGGCCTTGCTTATTCCAGCAAGACAATGCCAAACCACAGTCTGCACTTATTACAACAGCATGCCTCCGTAGTAAAAGAGTCTGGGTGTTAAACTGGCCTGACTGCAGTCCAGACCTGTCACCCACTGAAAACAATTGCCGCATTATATGACAATAGAGACCCCGAACTGTTGAGCAGCTGAAATTTTACTTTCAAAACCACACCAATTTTACTTTAAAAAACTACAGCAATTGGTGTCTTCAGTTCCCAAATGCTTACTGAGTATTGTTAAAAGAAGAGGTGATGCAACACAGTAGTAAACATGCCCCTGTCCCAACTTTTTTGAAACATGTTGCTGGCATCAAATTCAAAATGGGCAAGCATTTTTCCTAAATCAATAAGATTTCTCAGTTTCAACAATTCATATCTTGCTTTAGTACTATTTCCAATTAAATATGGGGATGGATGGTTTGCACATCAATGCATTCTGTTTTTATTCGCATTTTACACAGCGTCCAATTTTTTGGGAAATGGGATTGTATATAAAAACACTAATAATTAGGTAATCTTAGCAAATCTTTAGGGTTTTTCACATGAATCAACTAGATGGGTTAACCCAGAATGTGTAGCCCTATGTGTCACATGTCAAGCAATTTAACGCTAATCTCTCCGGATTAGCCATTGACTACGTGTATATTACAAAAATGACACAAAGTACAACTCAAGTATAAATTATCTCACAAGTTAGATAATTTTTGTTGACGATTTAAAACATACAGTCAATTCTAGGTAGAGCATGTGCAGAAAGCAATTAGATCAATCCTGTGAGCCCTATCAGTATACTAAAGACAAAATCTAATACATCTTGACTGAGTAACACATTTTGTCAACACCACTCCCTGTGAGAGGGAGATGTTGTCCTAAAAAAGTCCTTTGCTATAAATGTACGGCACTCTCTAATAGACATTTATTATGTGTTGGTTTTGGAGAGACGGTGCCTCAATCTGCCTATAAAATGTTGATAGTCCTCACACAGAACACACACGAATGCACATGAATGCAATTCACATTAACACATAACACACACACACACACACACACACACACACAGATCTGCGCCATTCATAATATCTCTGCTCATTCTGAACAAAAGAACAGGCCAACAAAAAGATCAAGAGCCTTTAAATCCAACAAGTCCGCATTCTACATTTATTTTTTTATTTCACTTTTTAACAAAGAACTTTAAATGAGATATATGTACACCATTACGGGTGGGAATCCAAAAACATATCATCGCTGAATGTCTTTGGAATGAAATACTAACTGTAAAAAGCCTCTGCAAATGCATTTAAATGTGCTTCGTCTTTCACTTATCGAATCAATTAGTTGTGTGTGAACAAAATGTTTCGCAGACAGGACTGTAAGCATACCACATGTCAGTCAGCTAAGCGCTGTCTACAGAGACTGTCATTCAATAGGAATGCACTCACCGTCCCTGGGATGAACTTACTGCCAGGCTGACAGAGCTTGTCCATTAGTATTCAGAGCAGATCCAGAGAGAGGTAAAAACCCAGCTATGATAACATTACTATTAGCAGTCTTAATAAATGGCATATAACTTGCATCAGACCTCTTATTGGCTCCTACGGGTTCAAAACCGTACAGCATTCCAAACAGGCTTCTCGTGAGGGCCGGGCATAACTACATATTGAACTCATCACGGCAATGCGTTTAATACATCCCAAAGACTTGCCAACAGAAAATATCCAGCTAGACTGAGAAGAAAACATAACCGCTTGACGGTGGAAAGTTTTCCAATGCTACACGTCTATGTACCAGGCCTGAGTGTGCTGGCGGTACTGTTTGACTCACCCTGGCAGGTCCGGCTGTCCTCCTTCAGTTGCTCACCGGAAGGACACCTGCAGTAGAAGCTGCCGATGGTGTTGCAGCACAGGGCCTCACAGCCTCCATTAGTCTCCTCACACTCATTTACATCTGACCGGGACAGACAGAGATGGGTCAGGATCACAGCACCACATGGTGACGTCAGTTACAGTAGCAGGTTGTCCTTCTATAGCCAATAGTCATGTATGTTTACAGTAGGTAGATCATTGACAGTAGCAGCAGAATATCATTAGTTTGAATGTTTGCATGTTTGTTCATGTGTATGTGTGTTCATGTGTGATTGCGTGTGGGTAGAGTGCATTTGTAGTTGAATGCTTCTGGGAAAGTACCCTTTGTAAAACAAAATCACTCATGAAACCGGGCATACCCCAAAAAAAAAAAAGATTAGAGGGATCCCAATGAAAATTTATAATTACATGATTCATTCTTAATGTCACTATTAATGTGGACCTTTCAGGAATTTGATTCGGATTATCTATTTCATTTCATCTACCAAAGGTACCCATTTCAGTCTTTAGGTGGTATGCTTTTTATTGATTGAAATCCATCAGAAATGCAATAGAAAGTCACGAAAATATCAGGGATAATTATCAAATAATGTTATCTTTTTCAACAAATAATTTGTACTTGTTGTTCACATGTATGTTTTTCTCTGTTATTGATGTGGTTCATCAAGTCAATGCACTGATACCCAATCACTAACCCCCCATACCCAGACGGAGCAGGCCAGTGTCACTACCCAATGTGGGGCCCCTGGGAAAACCCGCAAGCAGGATTTGAACTCTGTTCTCGCGATGATGCAGATAACTGTAAGGCAGTTAAGTTACTACATCACCATCCTTCCACTATTTTCATAAAGGACAACTCTTCAAACTCAGCAATCAAAACGCCAGGAATTTCACTGTAATACTTTTGTTGTTGTATGGATATACAATAGCAATTATACATGTTTTTCCCTTAAAGGAAATACCAACTGATCCATGGTAATGCCAGTGACTTGCTTTTCATGTTAACCACATTAAATATAATTAAACATTTTCCTTTTATTTAATGGCCAGTACAGTTAAAATCCAATGTGTTCCAAGGTTGAGTTTGGGTCGGGTTTGTGAGGTTTGGATGAGCTTCATAAAGCTTACGGAAAGTCATGACAACAATAATCAGACCCAAATTTCCATCTTTAGGCACTCTGTAAATGGCCAACACCATGAAGTGCAGCCCAATAGAAAAGCAGCATCTTCACTTCCCTATATAAGCATATTGACTCTCTTCATTCTCTTCTCCAATTTTATGTGTTAAAAACTATAAGGGAAAATATGCATGCTCCTTTCCCTGTGACGGATTCTGATGAAACATGCATCTCAGTTTTAATGTAACAAGTTCTTGTTAACCATAAAGCCCAGCCACTGCTTGCATCAGCACATTAGCACAGCAAACACAGGCCAGGTCAGACAAAAGTAACTCGGAAATTCAGCCAAAAGAAACCTGAGAACCAGAGGGTCTGCCAATCACATCATGGCTATGAAAAGCCACAGTGTTTCCATGTAAGCTATAACCCATACATTTCACATGCGTGTACTGCTTTTTAGCCAAGTCTCTCTTGGAAAAGATATGTTTAATCTCAGTGAGACTAACCTGGGAAAATAACGATTAAGAATCAAAACAAAATAAATAGCCTGTCCTAGCTGTCGTTCAGCTGACCACACATATTCTCTCCATTCTACACAGTGTGCACACACTCACATCATGGTCAGGTGCACACAGAATCGTGATGTATAGTTAGTTGGAAAAGTGAACACACAGAGGTTAGACAAATAAACTGCGGAATAACTGTAAAATAATATAACTGTCTTCAACATCACAGGACTGGTTTTCATTCTCCATATCCTGTGAAAGAATGCTACACTGCTTTGAGAGAATGGATGAATGGTGGGCAAAGATAGACAGGGAGCAGAATGAGAGTATTTGCCTGGCACAAAACGTGATAGCAGCCTCTATGTATATTAACAGTGGAGGGGTTACCGAGGTCCTAGGACTGCCAGGGGATCTGGAGGCTATTTTTATATATTTTTAGAATTTAGCTAATGCCAGCACCAACTAGCCAATTACTTGGTTGGAGAGTTGTTAAATGATATTGCTAAGGTCTGCTATTACACACAGAATCTGTCCACAAGATATTAGTCATTTACAGACTTGGTATTTCTCTCCAAGTTTACATTGACTTGATAGGTATCCGCAAAACACAAGCCTTGATATCCTCATTGAACTACGACAAAGTCATTATCTGTAGTTTAGTTCATTATTGTGGTTAATTTCATGAATTACAATCACATTCAAATTAGAAATGAGTGAGTTAAGTCTCCATATTCAAAGCTAAAACAAAATAGTTTAATGTTAGGGGGTCCATGAGGAGAGGTCTAAATATTCAACATTAATTTACAGGTCTTTACAGTACAGGATTGTAGGCCAGGGCTGTATAGTCCTATCTAAGGGAATAACACCTTCCTGTCCAACAGTTACAAACAGTGTGGGACCTGAATGTGTCCAGCAGGTTAAGGCCATGACTCCCGGCTCTGGATGAGCCCTTGCTGTTTTCATGTCAGTTTTTACAGGGTCAGGAAGAGCGGGCTGGGGGCCTGCATCCCCCCTCAGGCCTCACACCTGTGTGGCTCCCGGGTCAGGGTCACGCTCATGTGTCTTTCTGCTCAATGGGAAAGAGGAATGCTTAACTGTCAAGCCTGAAGGTCCACAAGGTCACAGGCCTCCTGTCCTCACAGTCAAGAGAGGAAGGATAAGTGAAATATTAGTACTGGTTAGAAATACACTGACAGGCACCCAATGGACAGTTACTGGATTCGAATCGAAGGGAGTTTCCATGATAATGCCAGCAAATGGAAAAAGTACAGGGAGCATCCAAGATACCTAAATAAATAGCAACACATCTGTATCTGTATTCATCTTCAACAACAATGAAAAATACACTATGTCTGTCAAATAAGTTTTCCACAATGCTAAACATAGTGGTTAAGATGGATTGTTCACGAGATTATCGCCAAGCGATTTCTGCAAAATTCACCAGCTTAGCTGATTTCGTTATAACCATAACTGGGCACTTCTAAATGCTCACTAATTCAGAGGTTTGTGTTGTACTTTAATCCTCATAGCAATCAATATTTGTCAATCAATTATCATAAATGATCAAGATCGTATTAGAAAATATTCCTGAACTGTGTGTGTTACACATTTCATTAACTTAATTGTGTTGTATTTTTTTTAGAAGTTGAGATGTTAAGAGATGGCACTCCAACTAAACTGAGCAACCAGGCAAGGACTGGTAAGTCAAGGATATGACCGAGAACCCCAAATACATTTTGACAAATGTAAAGAGGTCCTTGACTGATACTGGAGAACCTGCCAAAAGTCTCAGCAACACTTCACCAAGTCTTATGGAGGCCTGGCCAAAAGCACACAACAGCCTATCTGGTGTTTAAAAAAACAAACACATGAGAGCACAAGGCAAACCCTGATGTCTGATGAGATGAAAATTTATCTCTTTGGCCTGAATGCAGAGAGCTACATGTGGCGAAACCCATGCAGAGCCTATCACCTGTCTAACAATAGCCCTACCGTGAAGCAACGTGGTAGAATCATGCAATTGCAGCAGCAGTGACTGGGAATTGAGCCAAATACAAGTAAATACCAGAGAAGAAATTACTTCAGAGCACAAATGACCTGAGCCTGGGGGCGAAGATTTACATTTTAACAAGTCAATGACCCCAAGCAGACAGCCAAAGCAACGCACGATCGGCTTCAAAACAAAAATCCTTGAGTTGCCCAGGCAAAGCCCAGACTTGAATTCCATTGAGAATCTGTAGAATGACCTAATGATTACTGTTCATCAATGCTTCCCATCCAACTTGAAAGAGCTTTAGGAAATCTGCAAGGAAGAATGGAACAAAATTCCCAAGTCTAAATATGTAAAACTAATGTACACATACAGTACCCATGTCAAGTCAAAGTTGTAATCTCTACCAAAGGTACTATTACTAAGTTCTGATACAGAGGGCTCAAAATTTACGGAAATTTGTTAGAATTTCAAAACATTTCTATCTAGTTTCCATATCTCTTCCATAACTGTATTACTTAGACAGTGCTTAAGGCCTGTACCAAGCGAAAAAACAACTATGTCCATCCAAATTCAGTTTTAGTAATTTGTTGTCCCTTTTAAGTGTAATGCACATTTCCCCTGAAGTGTCAACACGACTTGAGGTAAAATCAGCAGATGTTCTCAGATTAATAATAAATTTTCATGTCAATGTGAAGTAGTATACATACCGTAGTATACATACTTTCCATTGTTAAACTGTAGTATACATACTTTCCAGTGTAAAACTGTATTATATATTTTTTATTGTTAAACTGTAATATACCTTCTTTCCATTGTTAAACTGTAGTATACATACTTTCCATTGTTAAACTGTAGTATACATACTTTCCATTGTTGAACTGTAGTATACATACTTTCCATTGTTGAACTGTAGTATACATAGTTTCCATTGTTAAACTGTAGTATACATACTTTCCATTGTTGAACTGTAGTATACATACTTTCCATTGTTAAACTGTAGTATACATACTTTCCATTGTTAAACTGTAGTATACATACTTTCCATTGTTGAACTGTAGTATACATACATTCCATTGTTGAACTGTAGTATACATACTTTCCATTGTTAAACTGTAGTATACATACTTTCCACTGTTAAACTGTAGTATACATACTTTTCAGTGTTGCATCCAGCAAGTGGAATCTTGCGGTTCCTCTGGCATGACAGTTTGTGGGTTACTGGTAAATGAATACAATAATACCTTGGTTTGCTTAATCAAAACACGGAACAGTATATGACTGGTTTTAACTGGGGTGGCTACACTGGACTATGAGCTGTCTTGAGATTTGTCCTATTGTCAGATGATATGAAACCTGATGAAATCACTTGTATATCTTGGCTACAATGGTATATAGTGTCGCCATGTCACAGTCCGGGCAGCTTGAATGAGAACTGCCGACTACAGATAATATTTACATGCTTAGTCAAGGCTGTTTTAGTTGGTGTATTCTGACAATCTCAAAACAAAATTGTGGGACAAATGTAGAAACTCACAATGTTATGCATTGTTTTTAAAATTACCTTATCTAATTTGCCACGAGCACTTTGGCCATCACTGGTAAGGAGTTCATCATGTGCAGAGTCACTGGAAAGTCAATGTAGCCTAAAGCTTACTTTACCTTCAAGTATTCTACCAGCCTGTGTGTCTTTTAACAGACACAAGCTATTGTTTGCGATCAAGAACACGTTGTTTTAATCAATATCCGTTTGTCATTCCAAGTGCTTTGGCACTAATTTCGGTGGTTTGTATATATTTTTTTGAATGTACAATGTCTTCTGTAATATAAATGACAGAGAAATAAATGATAAGCAACCTGCATTCCACCGCGGGCTCTGAAAAACCTGAACCTATTTCTTTCATAGCAACCTAATCATCCTCCTCATTCCTCATTAGAATATAAAGCTCCGGAAAAAATGTAGAGACCACTGCAACTTTTTCTTTCCTTTCCGAAAAAGTTGAAAAGGAAGGTTTCAAGTGAGGAACAGAAGGGTTAAAGTTAGGAGACCGCTGCAAATTGGACACTTCTGTCCCTTACTCAAAACTTTCCTTTTCAACTTTTTTGAAAAGGAAATAAAAAGGTGCGGTGGTCTCTTAATGTTTCCAGAGCTGTATCACTCAACACGTCTCCACCTCCTAGGTGATGTGTTTGAGTGTTCCATTTTGATCTACTCCCAAACTAGCAAATCATCAAGCCCTTGAGTTAAGTCTCCATATTCAGGACTACAACAAAATTGTGAAATGTTAGCGGGTCGATGAGGAGAGGTCTAAAGACATTAGTATTAGAGCACACATGGAAGCTATACCTATACCTGGATCCAGGGAGCAGCAGTGGAATTACTCAATTATCATAAGACCTGATTAAATCAATATTGTCCCAGTGTTTAGTCCCAATCCATTTTGTCCATACACTGGTATGAGAAAACACCAAAGTAATAGGCTTACATATGGATGCATGCCTATCGTTTCAAGAGATACGTTGATGATTCAATATTGCATAAAGGAAATACTTTTCTATTCCCCAGATAACTGTCTGAGGATGGACAGAGATACTGTATATTATATATTTTCCAGATTAGTCGCTGATGTGACTTTCCAGTTTCTCTGATGTGGTTGTGAGTTCCTCCGTTGAAATGTCAAGTCTTTTTCCATCCCTGGAACAGTGTGGACCTGGAGTCAGAGCTGCCAATGTAAAGACAGGAGCTCATTGGATGTTTCATTACCATGCGTTTGGAGCCAACAAAACAGTACCCCGAATCCACTCCAGCAACCACTATTCATACAATTATTCTTACTACCACATGACAGCTACTCCTAATAAAACTACTAAGTCAGTGTGATGATAGAAAATACAGGCCTTAAATTAGTAAAGGATGAATGAGGTACCCTTCCTGTGGAAGAGATTACACTTTTGAACATGATCAAAGCCATCCCCACAGGCCTTGTTTATAAAACAGTGCCTCTTCCCTGACCAAAGCCAAAGGGCAGGTGCCTTTCCTATGAGTTCATGATCCCTGGAACTGTGCTGTCTGAAGGTCTTGCGACCTGACCTCAAGGTCAGAGGCTGTGGCCTGCAAGGCTAAAACTCAGGGCTAACTTGGCTCACCATGCAGGCAGACAAAAATACACAGTTGTAATTACCCATGTGATGGATTTCTGTGTATAGGTGACCCCAACTGACCTGAAAGGTGTCATAGTCCACTTGTAGTGTAGTATGACATGGAATCTGGACCAACACCCCATTGCTAACCCCAATCCAAAGTGTTTCAGCAGGTCAATAGCTTCTGACATGTGTGTGTGCGTATGTGTGTGTGTGTGCTTGCGCACAAATACCTGTGTTCTATGTCTAGTCTGCTGTTTCTGATCAGGGCTGTCTTTACACAGTTGGAAAGCATGAGTGAACTATCCATCATGGGCCATGCTATAGAACATAACGGGTTAACAGTGACCCAGTCCTCAATATACTCATAGACCGTTGATTCTTACAGCCAGTCAGTGATGTTGGCACATCCAGACACACACATATCATATCACTGAACGTCTGCCTCTTCACTGTGCTCAACTCAGCAGGTTACATAAATAATATACAGTAACAGTCAAACGGTTGGACACACCAACTCAATCAAGGGTATATACAATCACCTAAAGGATTATTAGGAACACCATACTAATACTGTGTTTGACCCCCTTTCGCCTCCAGAACTGCCTTAATTCTAAGGCATTGATTCAACAAGGTGCTGAAAGCACTCTTCAGAAATGTTGGCCCACATTGATAGGATAGCATCTTGCAGTTGATTAAGATTTGTGGGATGCACATCCAGGGCACGAAGCTCCCGTTCCACCACATCCCAAAGATGCTCTATTGGGTTGAGACCTGGTGACTGTGGGGGCCATTTCAGTACAGTGAACTCATTGTCATGTTCAAGAAACCAATTTGAAATGATTCGAGCTTTGTGACATGGTGCATTATCCTGCTGGAAGTAGCCATCAGAGGATGGGTACATGGTGGTCATAAAGGGATGGACATGGTCAGAAACAATGCTCAGGTAGGCCGTGGCATTTAAACAATGCCCAATTGGCACTAAGGGGCCTAAATTGTGCCAAGAAAACATCCCCCACACCATTACACCACCACCACCAGCCTGCACAGTGGTAACAAGGCATGATGGATCCATGTTCTCATTCTGTTTATGCCAAATTCTGACTCTACCATCTGAATGTCTCAACAGAAATCGAGACTCATCAGACCAGGCAACATTCTTCCAGTCTTCAACTGTCCAATTTTGGTGAGCTTTTTGTAGCCTCTTTTTCTTATTTGTAGTGGAGATGAGTGGTACCCGGTGGGGTCTTCTGCTGTTGTAGCCCATCCGCCTCAAGGTTGTGCGTGTTGTTGCTTCACAAATGCTTTGCTGCATACCTCGGTTGTAACGAGTGGTTATTTCAGTCAAAGTTGCACTTCTATCAGCTTGAATCAGTCAGCCCATTCTCCTCTGACCTCTAGCATCAACAAGGCATTTTCGCCCACAGGACTGCCGCATACTGGATGTTTTTCCCTTTTCACACCATTCTTTGTAAACCCTAGAAATGGTTGTGCGTGAAAATCCCAGTAACTGAGCAGATAGTGAAATACTCAGACCGGCCCGTCTGGCACCAACAACCATGCCACGCTCCAAATTGCTCAAATCACCTTTCTTTCCCATTCTGACATTCACTTTGGAGTTCATGAGATTGTATTGACCAGGACCACACCCCTAAATGCATTGAAGCAACTGCCATGTGATTGATTGTTTAGATAATTGCATTAATGAGAAATTGAACAGGTGTTCCTAATAATTCTTTAGGTGAGTGTATTTTTACAATGTTCCACATTGTAGAATAGTGAAGACATCAAAACTATGAAATAATAAATACAATCATGAAGTACTCAAAAAAGTGAAGTATTCAAAAAACTCATATTGTAGATTCTTCCATGTAGCCACCCGTTGCCTTGATGACAGCTTTGCACACTCTCTGCATTGTGATTTGTTTAACCATTTTTTGGTTACTAGATGTTTATGTGATATTTCAAAGTCTTTATGTCTTCGCTCTTATTCTACAATGTGGAAAATAGTAAAACTACCCTTAAATTTTGACTGGTACTATACAAACACTCATCGGCCAGTTTATTAAGTACACCACCACATTCCCCAAAATGTGGTGGTGTACTTAATCACTCATTCAGACATTAAGTAATGTGGCCTTGGTATAGAAAGCCAGGTGAACAGGCATAGAAACTTCAGTCACTATTAAAATTAATGTTGGCCAAAACAAGTGACAATGGCCAAAACAGGCGACATAAGCAACTTTGAGCGTGTGATAATCATTTGTACCAGACATACCAGTACAAGCATCTCAGAAATGGCTGCCTTTATTTACTTTTTACCCACAACCGTGTCTGTGGTTTACAGAAATGGGGCAATAAACAGTCAGTCCTGTGGGCAAAAACTACTGGTTGCTAAGAGAGGTTAAAGAATGCCAAGCAGGTGCAACAAAAACAGATAAGAAAACAGAAAGCACACTTGTTAGTCTGAATCTAAGCATTGTTGCAAACCAGAATCTCCCATGCATGGCTCCCGTTACTCTATGTCACCTGGATACTGTTCGGGTAATACACCCTGTCACAAAGCCACATATTGAACGTTTCTGGGAACAATACAGTAAAAATAGGTTTCAGTTTATTTAGGTTTATTTAGGTGTTATTTCCCAGAAGAGGTCATTCAGTTCCAAAACAAATAACACACAAAAAGAACAGAAAATGAAAGCGTTAACTAATGACTATATTCAGAAGTATTTTGTTATGAACTCTGCCATATGTAGGGACTGGGATACATTCTTTGGCTTTATTGTGTAACTTCCTGTGATAAGGACTACCAACACTGTTTCCCTGGGGCCTGGGGTTAATGTCTGAGTAGGGCCGTAGGGGGCTAACACTATTAAGACAGCTTGAGCCGCAACTGGGGCCAGGGCCAAAAACAATTACCAGGTCTGATCCAGCATAACCAGAGTCACAAACAAGAACATTGTAGCAGTGATTAAGGGGAAGCCATATATAGCCCTGTCCTGTTGTCTCTTAGGGTTATTGCCCATATATAGAAAGCATTTAAGATGCTAAAGCTTATCTATGTAACTTTACCCTGGCAGTGAGGGGGCGGTGAGGGGTAATTGCAACCAGGCCGGCACCACGGCGGGGCAAAAGGGGGCATTGCCCCTCAGATAGAAACCTGTGCCCCCCCACCCAGTTTACGTTTCCCATATACACGTAGATGGTGCGGTTATGACATTCGCACGTCAGGGTCGGTTGTCCATGCCTATATACTGCTTTGGAATTTTCCATCTTCTGAGGGGGGGGTTGTTGTTGGTGGACAGCTTGCTCAGTGATTATATATGCCCTCGCATTTATAAAAAAATGCTCCCTCAGTCATCACATCCTGCAGCCAGGCCTGATTGCAACGCAACTTTCTGCATCACATTCCCAGAAAACCTGTCTGTCGTTAGTCTCGCTGATAAAAGTTAGTTCTTGCTAGTTGATAAGCTAACGTTAGTTACAGTTCGCTAGCTAGGTAGTCTCGGCAGACAATTTTTTTCAATGCAAGCTGATAAAAAAAAGGTCATAGATGCATGTGTGCAGGGGTGCTGTATAGGGGGGAAAAGTAAGGACAATTCCAAGGGCCCATGACTGACAGGGGCCCCAAAAAATAGGTAACAGCTGCGTAGAGGGGGCCCAATTAGATTTTTTGTCATGGGGCTCAAAATTCCTGGGGGCGCCCCTGCATGTGTAGCCCACTACGACCACACAATTAGGCTGCTAGCATGTACATAGAAATGTTCCTCATGTGATCCTAGCAACGCCTCTGATGCAGACCATCACAATGTGGGGGGAGGAGGGGAGTTTGGCGGGGCTATGGCCCCGAATGTATTGTGATCCTAGCAATGTCTCTCATGGAGACCATCACAATAGAGTGGAATCAGAAGTCCCCCAGCAGCTGAAGTGTCCGTTGCAAAAAGGAAGCGTCATTCTTCGAATAATTACAAACTTTCCATCGACTTCTCTGCAGCCTGGTGAGGCAGAATCCGTTCATAGAACCGGAAGTTACCAAACCCCAGCAAAAAAATCTAAGTATGTGGTAGCACATCGTCAATAATCATCCATTCCTACAAACATGTTCAATTTCAATAGAACATCAATATGGCGACAGGAATAATATAACACTATTGTAGTTTTCATTTTATTCTAACATGTTTCTTGTGATAATGATGGTTATAATTACTCTTTCCTTAAATAATTTCCCCATATTATTCTAAGATATACACGACCATTCAAACATTTGGGGTCACTTAAAAACATCCTTGTTTTTAAAATTAAAGCAAAATGTTTTGTCCAATAAAATAACTTAAAATGTATCGGAAATACAGTGTAGACATTGTTAATGTTGGATATTATCATTGTAGCTGGAAACAGTAGACTTTTAATGTAGTAGCTAGGCATACAGGGGCCCATTATCAGCAACCATCACTCATGAGATCCAATGGCACATTGTTTGCTAATCCAAGTGTATCATTTGAAAAGGCTAACTGAAAATTACAAAGTAACCTTAAATCTTTTGCAATCATGTTAGCACAGCTGAAAACTGTTGTGCTGATTAAAAAAGCAATAAAACTGTCCTTCTTTAGATTAGATCAGTTTCTGAAGCAACAGCAATTGTAGGTTAGATTACAGGCTCTAAATGTCAAGAAATAAAGAACTTTCTTCTGAAACTCATCAGCCTAATCACGTTCTGAGAAATGAAGACTATTCCATGCAAGAAATTGCTAAGAAGCTTAATATCTTATACAACAGTAAGTACTACCCCCTTCACAGAAAAGTTCAAACTGTCTCTAACCAGAATAGAAAGAGGAGTGGGAGGTCCCTGTGCATAGCAGAGCAAAAGGACAAATACATCAGAGTGTCTAGTTTGAGGAACTTGGAAGCTTCTTTCAAATAGTACTCGCAAAACGCCAGTCAACGTCAACAGTGAAGGGGACACTCCGGGATGCTGACCTTCTAGACAGAATTTCAAAGATAAAGCTATATTTTAAACTGGTCAATAAAGATAAAAAATTAAGATGTACAAAAGAACACAGACACTGGACAGAGGATGATTAGAAAAGGGTTATGGACAGACGAGACTAAATTTGAGGTGTTCGGATCACAAAGAAGAACATTTGTGGGATGCAGACCAAATGAAAAGATGCTGGAGGAGTGCTTGACGCCATCTGTCAAGTATGGTAGAGGCACTGTGATGGTCTGGGGGTGCTTCAGTGGTGGTAAAGTGGGAGATTTGTACACAGGGGATCTTGAAGAATGAAAGCTATAACATTTTGCAACACCATGCCATACCTGTGGACATTGCTTAATTGGAGCCAATTTCCTCCTACAACAGGATAATGGCCCAAAGCACAGCTCCAAACTATGCAAGAACTATTTAGAGAAGAGTCAGCTGGTATTCTGTCTATAATCGAGTGGTCTGCACAGTCATCAGATCTGAACCCTACTGAGCTGTTATGGTACATAAGAAGTGCCCATCAAGCCAATCGAACTTGAGGGAGGTGCTTCAGGAAGCATGGGGTGAAACCTCTTAAAATTACCTCAACAAAGGTCTACAAGGCTGTAATTGCTGCAAATAGAGGATTCTTTAACTTTTTCAGTTAAACATCATTATTTCTAATCTTGTCAAATACAGGTTATTCATTTTTCTTGTGGGCTGTAATCGGACTTCAGACGTTAAATGAGTCGTTAACTAGCACACCAGGCAATAATGAATAGTTAACATTTGTTGGACCAGCCGAGGCACCTACAAGTGCCGACATAATACCGGCTGGACCTACCATATAATTTGCTGAAGATGCCTACCTAAAGAAACATGACGGAGCTGCCCCCTGACGAAGTTGACGAAGCTGACGAAGACCAGTCAAAGATCCAAGCCTAACAACGGTTCTGGCCGTGTGACTTGAAAATGAAGCTTATCGGAATTGCAGACATCCTTCTTTAGAAAATGATTACATTAACCTCATGTGAAAGCAGTCTAACAACAGCCGACACTAGTCACGTTAGAGCTACCTAACTTAAGATCACCATCAATAATGATGATAATTATTCACATGAGATGTCACCGATGTTTCACAAATAATGTAAATATAAAGTATTTATTGCTTCTATTTATTGAGAGAACTTAATGACAAGGCAAAATGTGGTTAAGTTATATAGGCCTATGTAAGGAATAAAAGGCTAAATAAATGGTCAAATCAACTAGCCAAAATTGGGCCTAGGGCCTACTGATAAGGCATACTGACCCTGATCAACGTTGCGTGCAACAAAAACCAACATATTCACTTTTTATGGTTACGGAAAGGATCTAAGTGGCGTTACAATGTTCACTATTCTCGTACTGCACAAAGCCAAAATGTGCCCTTAGGGCTGAAGTAACATTCGGTTTTGCTACCAAAGCCATATCTTTATTGTTTATAGTCTTCTTCGGTGATAAGGAAAAACACAATGCATGAAATTACAATTACAATTTAATAAATAACATTGTTCCAATGTTTATAGCTTCAAAGTGGTTAATAAAATCAATTCACCCTTTGCGAATATGGACCTTCCAAACTGACCCTCAAAAAGTGTATATATGTCTATATAGGGGAGCAGTGATTCAATTGTTGAAGCTTGGGTTTAAATTGATTATACACTTTAAATTGGACAACATTGGACTACATAGTCATAAATGTTACCTAAGAATGATTTTATGAGGTAAACATGTTTAAATATATCAAATGCTACTGTGGTAGTGATTTTCCATTCCCCCGCGGGAATTGTGACCTGACTTGGCGTACAGCTACTGAATATCTGCACATCTGTCTCAGGACCATAAACACCTAGAATGCTGTCATTGGCTCCATACCTTACAGTTCACTCATACATTTAATTCCATTGAACAAAATTACAACACAGTTGCCACAACAGAACGTCCCTTCAAAGTAGATTACACTCCTTATTCAAAACTGTGACTAAATATGTCTTTCACTAAGGTTAACCACATGGCCTCGATGTCAGACATGTCTAGCATATTATCATACTGGCCATGCCAGCCAGAAAGCTTCCATCTCTAATTGTATGCATGGGTAAAGTTGCAATTCAGATGTGGTGCTCCAAGCCTCTGATCCATTGGTGTTTTCCAACACCAGAGCAGTTTACAAATTGTCAGTTTACAGGCAACTCAGTACAAACAGCCATCAGTAGATAGACAGTTCTAGTTGTCCCTTGCAGCTGCCTTTTGTTTTCATTTTCTTCCCCCTAAGGCATCTGTTGACAAGAAATGGCAGAGACAAATAACTAAACAGCATTACAGGTAAGAAAAGGATACAGCACTTCTGACTAGTGCTGCTAGATGGAGGGAAGATTACAATGGTCTCTTTTCTGAGCATATCAATCAATAACCAGGGCATCTTGTAATTGTGTCTTGTCTATTATTTTAGCCAATTACTTTAAAGCCTTCTTGAATAAACAAACAATAAAATTATGTTGGGTGCTTTGGTAGATCCAACTACAGGTTTGCAACAGTGTCAATAAGTTGGATTTTGGATGTTGGGTTATGGGTGCTGTGCTCCTGAGATATTTCCCAGGGAGTTAGGTCAGAAGCCTGGAGGTAGAGTGCTGCATTATGGTTGTCTATCTTAATATAAAAGTGGGATCAAATTTTGAATACTGTTCTCCTGTAATAATGTCCTATTTCTTAACAGGGAGAATCCATGTTTACTTAACAGAACGCAAAACATTTTCTTAGGTTTTTGCCATAATAAATAACAATTTAAGTGTTTTTAGACTATTTAATTACCACCACCCACAGTGATTGATTGACAGGTCTGAAACCCTACCAACTCCTGCTCCATTCCCTGGCCATCCCACCTGCAATCATTTGCAATCGCCTTTATTGAAAAAAGTCATTTAGACATACCCAGAAACATATTGGAACTGACCTTTATATCAAACTACAGACTTTCAATGAGATTCAGTCTCCGAAGACTGAGATGGCCATTGCAATATCTTGATTTCATGGTCAATGAACAATTTCTTTCCAGATTTTGACATTGTGCTTGTGGTCAATGACTTGCAGTAAGAGCCACTTGCGGACACATTTTAGTGTTCTGGCAGAAACAACCAGATTTTTGGCCAATATATCACAGCACTAGATAAAACTGATAATGATGTTGGGCCCCATGAACTGTGGGAGTCAAATAGCCCCATGACATTATGTTTTTTTAGCTCATGCATTCTAATTTCAATGCCAAAACAGCTACTAGTGTACAATGCCAAAGAGCTCTATTTTAATATCATCTGCCCAAAGCACTTACTGACTTGTTTGATGTCTGAACCAGTAAAAGCTACGTTGCTGTTTTTGGGTAGCTGAATTACTTTGGTTTCCCTCCAGTTCTTTGTGCATTCATTCTAAGCTTATATTATAGATCTGGCAAATATGCTTGGCAATATGGACTGCTACCAATTCAAGTAATTTACCAACCACATCATCAATACCATGTGGTTTGTCCTTGTTTATGGATTGCAATATGGATTTCAACTCGTCTACATGAACATGTGCAGAATTCTAAAGTGCATTGCTTGTCTCTAAATTGGTAATTAATGAATGAATATGAAAGCTCAGCAGTTGTCGGCCTACCCACTTTTGTAAATATTGTTGACAAAAAAGTGATTGGCATTATCCAATGGATTGGTGGTGAATGTGCCATCTGCCTCAGTGAAGGAACTGACTCAACATTTATGAACAACATCTGAGGATTATATCAGCTTACAGTGTCCACTGGAGTCCTGCACTTAGCCTTTGTTGGTTGGTCAAGTGAAGAATGCACGGATGCATTCTAGAATGATCACACTCCACCACAACTGGTAGTATAGGACTAGACTGGACATGCCTAACTGTTAGACACACACAGGTGTCACCATGCATTTAATTATCTGGCTGCACTGAAAAGGGCTAAAATAGGACTGTGTTTGGGTGTGAGAGATGTTTCTATGAGAGCTGGAGTCGGGCACAAAGATAGTGAGTGTAAAATAAAAGGCTACTGTGTAATTGTTTGTGTTAGAGCCAGAGCCTCTCACCCCATCTTGCTCCCACCAGGGTCCCAGTCAGAGAGGGGTCCTCTTGCTTCTACCCTGTAAAAAAGCTGGACTAAGCAGCCATAGGCTGCCAATCACTTGGCTGAGCCCCTGGGAACCAGAGGGAAAGACCTCCAGGACATCCAGAGCACCAAGCGCTGTGCTTTACCTCAGACAATGCTGAGATTCTTCCAGGGCACTGAAGCCTGTGGAAGGGTGGCCTGACTGCACTGTGGTAACAATGGTGGATGTCTGAAGGAACGTGGCTAAGCCTTGACAGTCACCAGCTGTATTTCACCAGCTGCCCAAGGCCTCTGTATACATCTCACTCAGTATCGGTTCCCTATCAAAATATCCAACTACCCTTTCCTCTCATTCCCAGGGCAAGGATACATCTAGTGTGTAGTCTGCCTGTACACCCAAAGAAGAATACCTCTCTCACTAGCATGTGTTTTAGGATCAACATGATGTAAATTGAGAAGAAATATGCCCTAAGGACCTGGGGGGAATGCCCTTTGCTCTTGTGCGTGTGCTGTGTCTGGAAAAAACCTGTTTAGGCCTGATTGTTTGGCCTCTGACTTTCTGACTTGGGAAGGGTTCTGCCAAGAGCTCTGAGCCAATGAGGAGACGGAACAAGGAATCCTGAAATTGCTGTTATGGTTTTCAAGTTGACTGCTTGTGAGTTTGTACACCATTTGCAATGCATAATGCCCTGAATCTGCACAGAAACTGCAATGGTTTCTTCACAGCATACAATTTTTTTTCACAGAGTGTACTAAATGTTTTTATTGTAAGAACTGAAGTGAAGTGAGACCAGAGAAGGTACAGTTTTGGCCCCATCTGGTGGCTAAACAAGTGTGAATTACAATATCACAGGCTTTCCCCAACAAATTATAGGTTGCATAATGTAAGTGGTTAAAAGATGTGTGATCAAGGGCTTTGCGCTCCACTGGTCTACATTCTTTGTCTGACAGGCCCAGCATGTTGGTTGGATCTTGTGTAGCTAGTCCGGTTCTACGATGCAACTTGTAACTTGAGCAACCTTTCGTCTGTTGCTTGGCCACAGAGTCTAGACAGACCAGCATATAAGAACACCAGTTAGATGAAAACATTATGCAGACTATTCACATAATGTAAGTATTAGAATCATCGTAGAATGTGTGGCCAGCTTTCTGACTCGATTTAAGGTGTTAATCTGTGTATCTGTACCATTGTAACAGGTCCCAACAGTGAGTCCATCTCCATGTTAAAATAAGACATTTTAGTTTAACCCATTGGCTGATTGCTCCTTTTGATCTGGAACTTCGAATGCACGACCAACCAGATCATCAGGAGGAATCAGCCAATGAGCAATTGGATGAAAAAAGGGATCAGCCAAAGAGCCAATCGGGTCAACAGAAGGGATCAGCGAAAGGAAGTTCCACCCAGTTAACTACATTAAATAGGCGGTTGCCTTTAATGGCAATCTCCATATTCTATTATCAGGAAGAAAATGTTCAAACACTGCATTGTGAAAATGTATATTATAGCCAGGCTATATAAATAATACTTGGTGTATCTATAATTATTTCAATATTAGGTAGTATTGTATCTAATATTATTATTATTAAGTCCTCTTATTCACTGAAGTTGTCAGATTAAGAATTCACTTTTAATGGTGAAGCTGTGATTGCTAATTCCTCCAATGTCCCAGGTGTATATTCTGGTGAACAAGCTTTCCACACACATTTGTTTTCCTTTCAAGTAAAAGCATCCTCCTTCCCCAATTTCACCCGATTATGTAAGTGGCCATTACCCAGGTTGAAACTGGTGTGAATCCCAAATAAACCCTCCTTCCTCCACTCTACCCTCGACTCCTCTGCCAGTTGCACAAGTGTCCCAAAGCTGAGAGAGCGAAAATGATCAAGGGTGTAGGGGGCAAATTAGACCCCCCCGTGAGATTCACAGTAGGTGCCTAAATAGAATACCACCATTTTCTTTTAATCATTGCTATGTGCGTATCAGCTATCCACAGCTACTTAACTGACTGCAGCGGCACACTTCACACCTGGCTGCAGTTAAGATGCAGGAGCAGGACATAGGCCAGAGTGTGTTAGCTGTGAGGACACAGTGAAACAACGCAGTAAACATTGAACTAGCCAGCACCACAATGTCTCATCTATCCTTTGTATTTATTCTAGCGAGAACATTATTTTCAGACATGAAAATTCCTCAAGTTACCTCTGAAACATTCAGTTAATAAATTCCCTTTCTGAGTACTGAATAGGTATAGGATGGAATGTCACGTGATGCTGCTCCATCAATTGTTATTGTGTAGGTATAGAATGGAATGTCACATGATGCTGCTCCATCAATTGTTATTGTGTAGGTATAGAATGGAATGTCAGCAGAAAGTTAAATCTCTGAATTTCACATGGTAATTATGACAATTATCCACAGCAACTTTGGTGACACCATGTCTTCAAAATAAACCCTGATAATGTGAGTGACCCTCTTAAATTCTATTTAATCTGATTTACTTCACACCTCAGCACCCATCAGCAAAACATGGGCTCAGGGCTGTGAGCTCAGATCAAACCAGAAGCTGAATTGAGTAAATTTCCTTCAGGGACAAGACTGATACCACATGTATACCACTGTATACTTCAAGTGATCAGTAATGCCTTAAGGAATCAGTGAGGCATGGCTCTTTGAGAGGAGTGGAGGGAAACGTGAAGATAAGAACAAATAGAGATAAAATCAGACACTTGAAAAAACAGAGGTTAATGTGAGATAAGGAGAGGTAGACTGGAAGATTAACGTCTAGATTATTCTCTAATTGTATTTTGTAAACACTTGTCGACTTAAAATCCCATGCACTTGATGTTTTCACCCTCAACATACCAGGGGCAACCGTTCATTAAGGGTGTTGTAAAGAGTCTAATGAGCAAGGCTCTGAGGCCATACCCAGCTGAGACTTAACCCACAATTAGCAGAGATTAGGGGGCAGTGCAGATAGACAGGGGGGTTGCACCCCTCTCACTAGAGATGGTAGTTCTGTTTGGGCAACTGATGCTCTCTATTGATTGGCCCAAAATGGGATACCTCTTCCATGGAGTCTGAGGAAGACTGCAAAAAAAAGGAACTAGCAGTTTCTACCTAAAGATGGGATAAACCAACATACCGGTCTGAGTTATAACATAAACATGAAAGTCAGCGTCCCCTCTCGTCCCATCCCAACTGCCCGACTGTTTCCTTCTGGGCAGTTTTCAGAGGGATTAGATCCCTTATCACAATGAGACCCTGCTGGTTAGCTACAGTCAGGAATGTTCAGGACTAGAGAGAGGGGGGAGAGTGATTGAGTGAAGAGAGAGAGCGAGGATGGGAGGAAGTCCGTTGAGGCATTTGGGGGAGTTGAGCAGTCTGAGCAGTGGGTGCAGGAAGGGCATGTGGGCAGAATAGGAGGGAAAGGGTGAGAACTTTGGTTAGGAACTCAGGAGATTATTTCATTCGCTAAGCGCTGAATGTACTGTATCGTCATGTCATCCTCAATTGCAGCCATGTGCATTAAGGTCATGGGACACTGACTGCTGCTAGCAACATTCCGTATGAGATTTAATCCTCATATTCTACAAGGGGAAAATTATGTAAATTGGCCAAATAATCCAATTCTTTGGAATGTGAGAAATGCGCAACAAAAGCTAGCCAGTTCCAGAAAGATATAAAAGATCCTTTCCCTAATAAAACATTGTCTTTACCATTACAAATCACCTTTGTACTCTAAACATCACAACACAAACTGCACTCCATTTAACCACAGAAGTGGGGTTCCACAGGCTCCACATTGTGGTCAGTAATAACTGAGGGTCTGGTATAGCAACATATGGGTCTACGAACACCATGAGAACTCCTTGGACTTGACTAGACATGAACGTCGTCATTACCAGCTATTACATTTTTACAACTTTACATCTCACCTTCAAAAGCTTACCTGCTCAGCCTCCAGGCTGTGTAGAGTATGGTCCCATGACTCAGATCTAGATACTTAATTTTTCGCCAGATATAGCACTTGGCATTCAGACCTAATAGTTCGATTGTAATCACCCGGTTTGAATGTTATCATTGGATTGAATGGGCGTTAACAGTGGTTATCAGCCTCATAAATATGGGTCAGAAGGGGCCTGCTACGCCTACTGGTAGGCTCAGAAGGCTGTTATAATCCATTCGCATGGTTAATCACGGATAAATACACGAGAAGACTCCAGATCCAATTAAACCATTAAAATGGGTTAAGGTTAGGGTTAGGGTAAGTCTACAGGTAAGACCATTAAAATGGGTTAAGGTTAGGGTTAGGGTAAGTCTACAGGTAAGACCATTAAAATGGGTTAAGGTTAGGGTTAGGGTAAGTCTACAGGTAATACCATTAAAATGGGTTAAGGTTAGGGTTAGGGTAAGTCTACAGGTAAGACCATTAAAATGGGTTAAGGTTAGGGTTAGGGTAAGTCTACAGGTAAGACCATTAAAATGGGTTAGGGTTAGGGTTAGGGTAAGTCTACAGGTAAGACCATTAAAATGGGTTAGGGTTAGGGTAAGTCTACAGGTAAGACCATTAAAATGAGAGCCTTTAAACTGTGATGATTTCGTCAATACTAAATTATCTAAATACTAAATTAACCATGCGAATGGATGATAACAGCCTTCTGAGCCTACCAGTAGGCTAGCAGGCCCCTTCTGACCCATATTTATGAGGCTGATAACCACTGATAACGCCCATTCAATCCAATGATAACATTCGAACCGCCTGTTTTCATTTGTTCAGGACAGAGAATATTTTCCTCTTGTACTCAGTGTCCTTCAGGAAGCAAGTTATATACCTTTTACTCAGGAGTGGCATCCATTCTATCACATAAAGGCCTGATTGACCAAGTGCTGCAGGGTTGTCTTTCTGTCAGGTTCTCCTATCTTTGCAGTGAAACTATGAAGGTTTGTTAGATTAGCCATTTCTTTCTTAGTCCTCCCTGTTGGGCCTGATGGCCAACTGTAGGAGCCAGTAAGCGGTTCCAAACTACATTCATTTCTCAATGATGAACTTTCCATGCTTCAGCATTTTTGCTGGACCGTGTTAAGCGGAGCCGACTAAGAAGAGCGAATGTCTCTTACTGAGTGACTGACTGACAGACCGACTGACTACCCCTCGGTAAATAGTGTAGTGGTTAGAGATGTGGACTGTCACCAGGCGACTGGGGTTTGATCCTCACCATGGACCATATAAATCAGGCATTAGGATTTGTTAGATAGATTAGAACTTTGCTGGCTTGCGATGGACAAACTGCACCAACAAGGATATGATTTATATAGTGTAGTCATTCAGCTGTCATTGTTTTCTAAAGAAACAAACCAGCCATTGAGTGATTAGAGTTGTCTTCATTATAGTCTTGCTATACCCAGGAGAACACCCAGCCATCCACGTGATGTAAAAGAAAACATGATTCATCAGACCAGTCCACCTTCATCCATTGCTCTGTGGTCCAGTTCTGATGCAAATGTGCCCATTGTAGGTGCTTTCGGCAGTGGACAGGGATTTGCATGGGCACCCTGACTGGTCTGCAGCTACACAGCCCCATACGCAACAAACTGCAATGCACTGTATGTTCTGACTCCTTTCTACTAGTACCAGCATTAACCTTTTCAGCAATTTGAGCTATAGTAGCTTGTCTGTTGAATCGGACCACACTGGCCAGCCTTTGCTCCCCACATGCATCAATGAGCCTTGGCTGCCCATGACCCTGTCGCCGGTTCACCACTTTTCCTTTTTTGGACAACTTTTGATAGGTACTGATCACTGTAGACCCGGAACACCCCACAAGGGCCGCAGTTCTGGAGATGCTCTGACGTCTAATCATCACAATTTGGCCCTTGTCAAAGTTGCTCAGATCCTAATGCTTGCGCATCTTTCCTGCTTCTAACACATCAACTTTGAGGACAGCATGTTCATTTGCTGCCTACTATAATCCCACCCACTGACAGGTGCCATGGTAACGAGATTATCAGTGTTATTCACTTCACCTGTCAGTGGTCATAATGTTATGGCTGATCAGTGTATACATAGGTGTGGTACACTTCCAGAAAAACACCTGAGAACACTATTTGTTTTTAATAAAGGTATGTGAGAATATGAGTGTGAAGGCTTTATTTCCTTGAATAAGTTAGACTACCAAGCCCATGCTTCCTTTCTCACAAACAGAATGGTGGCGTATTTGATGGAGATTACATTTCAATCAATTATGTCACTTGCCCTGAGACTTCAAAGTAATTGTTTCCCTCACTCAGCATGGGCCATGGCTTTTGTGGGGCGATAGTAATGATACTGCATGGGTGACAGTTGTCTCTGTGTTCAGAAGTCCATTGGTTTGAGCCCCGCGTGTGGTGGTCGAGTCGAAATGGTTACACATGCACACATGTGAGGCATAAGCCATGGTGTGAGTTTTAGTCATTTCTGATTTGAACAGTGGATTAGATTAATAGTCAAGGCTGAAGCTTATCTAATTGATCTAGTACAGTTTGGGAAGGTCAATGCCACAGTGTTACAGAATGTGTTTGTGTTTGTAGCATGCAGTTTCTCATTCTCATGTGGTTCTCATGAGCCCAGCTGGGCAGCGAGGGACTGAAAAGCCTCACATCTGCAGCCCATGCTTCCTCTAATTATACAACACCATACCTTGTAACAGAATGCTGCTTCACATATTAAGCCTACTGTACTAATGCAATACAAAGGCAATATAGCCATTACCAAACAGAATGGCAGCGCTGGTTAACCAGAGATATCAACATAGGGAGGCTTTAAGTGCTGTATTATTGTAAAATTATTTGGAACTCTTCACTCCAACATTTGTCCTTTCTTTAAGGTAAAGCTTGTCAATAGAATTCAATATTAAAGAATTTATTTTTACAGCGCTAAAGGTACCAAGGCTAGGACAGCCAGTACACCTTGTTTAACATTCCTCTGTGCAGCGAGACATGGAGAGGGCAGATATACATCTCCGGAAAAAAGAGACCAATGCACCTTTTTCTTTCCTTTCCAAAAAAGTCGAAAAGGAAGGCTTTGAGTGAGGAACAGAAGAGTTAAAATTAAGAAACCACTGCAAGATGAACGCTTCTGTTCCTCACTGAAAACTTTCCTTTTCAACTTTTTTGGAAAGGAAAGAAAAAGGTGCAGTGGTCTCTTAATTTCTTCCAGAGCTGTATTTAGCAAAGGAAGGAAAAAGCTTCAAAGGATTTTTCTGACAGTCATTGACAGTTTAAGTCTGTTAGAAATCAGCTGTTATGTATAGTGGTCAACTATTGTAGAACCCATATCAAATCGAGGGAGAAGTTCGCTCAAGTTTATTGGAAAATTGCAGCACAGTTCTACCTGCCAAGGCTTGACTGTGGGAGTGCTTATATTTACAGTCATTAAATATACTATGCCAATTTCTCTGCATAAACACATAGTGCCTTGAAAGAGTAGTTTCCCCTTTCCTCATTTTCATTATTGTTCTATATTTGTTACACCAAATGGTGTCATTTAAAAGTTGGTGCAAGCAGTTATTCTGTTCAGAGGGGCAATCTGCATCACATTCACTTCACATTGATGGTGAGGTTTTATATAAGCCATGTTTACATTAGGCAAGTCTGACAGTAATCACTTCTGTGTGTGTCTGCTTTAATTGAATCCAATGACCAACTTGATTTTGTTTAATGGGTTGACATAGTGGGGAGTAATCACTATTTTACACAATGTCAGTTGGTGTTAGATAAAATGTTTTCCTTCAATAAATGAAATCATTTACACGCAGAATTTAGTGTTTACCTGGGTTCTCTTTGTCTTATGTTATTTGCTGCATGAAGATCTGAGACAATTCAGTGTTGCAAATGTGTAATAAGAGATCATTTAGATGTAAATATTTTAACAACACAGTATACTGTGGCCTCGGTTGGTCTATGCCCATCCCTCCAGTGCACATGGGTTCAAATATGTCCCACAGGTCTACTGCAAAATCACACGTATCTGTTAAATAATAATAGAGTATACTGAAAATATCGTTTTTCAGTATTCATAAATTCATTAACATTTTATAGAAATCTAAATTGCAGACATATTGCAAAGCAAGCAATAATAACCCAAATGGTGATATTTTGATTAGTCTATACAACAGGAGGAAAGACATGCCAGGAAGCCAAACCTTGACTGAAAATGTAACATGTGTGTCACTGCTGCTTGCTCAAATCACCTCTGAATGGCCTGATGAATGTGGCGATAAGAGTTAACTCATGTCCACAAACAGAGGGGGCAAGTAAAATTCCTGCCTTTACTACCTGTGAGGTCACCCATGGTAAACTGTAGCTTGCCCTCAGACCTATGGGCTGAGTCCACATGCTGGGTTCACCTCTGCCCTTTGCTCCCCTGCCTTTCTAAGTGACAGCAGCACTGCTGCATATATCTAGGCAGCTCTACACTCACCATGACTGCTGTCTGTTCCCATCAGTCTTTTCAAGAGTAGGTATCTCTAGTCTTTACTAGTGATTGTAACAAAACATTGTGCTCTCAGAGTTAAAGGAGCAATGCTATATTTTAGCAAAAAAATTCCCATAATATATCAGCAGCCAAAGCAGAATAAGAGTGTTGCATGGTTTAATACAGTGTACTGTAAAACTACTCTCTATGCACTATTATCAAAATCATAACTACTCACAGTGCACTATTATCAACATCATAACTACTCACAGTGCTCTATTATCAATATCATAACTACTCACAGTGCATTATTATCAACATCATAACTACTCACAATACACTATTATACACATCATAACTACTCACTATGCACTATTATCCACATCATAACTAGTCACAATACACTATTATCCACATCATAACTCCTCACTATGCACTATTATCAACATGATAACTACACACAATGCACAATTATCCACATCATAACTAGTCACAATACACTATTATCAACACTCACAATACACTATTAATCAACATCATAACTACTCACAATATACTATTATCCACATCATAACTACTCACAATACACTATTATCAACATAATAACTACTCACAGTGCACAATTATCCACATCATAACTACTCACAGTGCACTATTATCAACATCATAACTAATCACAATACACTATTATCAACATCATAACTACTCACAGTGTTCTATTATCAACATTATAACTACTCAAAGTACACTATTATCCACATCATAACTAATCACAATATACTATTATCAACATCATAACTACTCACAATACACTATTATCAACATAATAACTACTCACAGTGCATTATTAATCAACATCATAACTACTCAAAGTGCACTATTATCAACATCATAACTACTCACAATATACTATTATCCACATCATAACTAGTCACAATACACTATTATCAACATAATTACTACTCACAGTGCACTATTATCAACATCATAACTACTCAAAGTACACTATCATCAACATCAAAACTACTCACAGAGCACTATTATCAACATTATAACTACTCACAATACACTATTATCAACATCATAACTACTCACTATGCATTATCAACATCATAACGACTCACCACACACTATTATCAACATCATACCTACTCACAATACACTATTATCAACATCATAACTACTCATTATACACTATTATCAACATCATAACTACTCACATTGCACTATTATCAACATCATACCTACTCACAATACACTATTGTCAACATCATAACTACTCACATTGCACTATTATCAACATCATACCTACTCACAATACACTATTATCAACATCATAACTACTCACTATACACTATTATCAACATCATAACTACTCACAGTGCTCTATTATCAACAACACAACTACTCACAGTGCACTACTATCCACATCATAGCAATTCACAATACACTATTGTCAACATCATAACTACTCACAGTTCACTATTATCAACATTATAACTACTCACAATACACTATTATCAACATCATAACTATTCACTATGCATTATTATCAACATCATAACTACTCACAATACACTGTTATCAACATCATAACTACTCACTATACACTATAATCAACATCACAACTACTCAAAATACACTATTATCAACATAATAACTACTCACAGTGCACTATTATCAACATCAAAACTACTCACAATGCACTGTTATCAACATCATAACTACTCACAATATACTATTATTCACATCATAACTACTCACAATAAACTATTATCAACATCATAACTACTCACAGTACACTACTACCCTGGTGTGGTATGTGGTCACACTGACTAACGTTTAAACACTGCTCCCATCAGGCCTGTTCATGTTCACACTGACATTATGGTCAGGTGCTATATGCAACCTCCTGTAATAATAGAGAGCAAACCCCTGTAATAATGTTCTTTAGACACTATTAGTCCACTGCAGTGAAAATCCTTGGCAGAATTGGCTTCTGCTTCCCAGAAGTGGCTTGAAGCCCCACAATTATATATACAGTAGGTTGACCAAATCAGAATGTCCAGTGCTTGCATTCAAGCCTTGCAGATTTGATCAAATAAAAACAAACACATTCATACAATTTCACTTCCTTAAAAGTTAAATTTTACAAGTTACAAATATATAAAATGTTCAATACCACTTATTACAGCATCAAGATCCATAAATAAATCACTTTCAGTTTGCCTTCAGTAAAAAAAAGGTACAAAAACTACATTGACAGGTTTTTGACCATCTACTTTAAGCAGAGATTTGGTGGTAATTGTAGAGTAACCACAGCTAAATGGTAAGCCAACAGAGGATACACATTAACAGAAACATCTGAAACAGCACTACTTACTATCCAGAAAACCACTCCTACAAAACACTGTAATAACTTATAATACAATGATATGTTATATACAATACCAGCAGGAATCCAGATTTTCATAACAGACTAAATGAAATGTGTCATCTATTTAAAATGTCTGATAATTACAAGATTCATCTCTTGTGTTGCGTTCTGAAATATTTGATCCCCTAAGATAATGCACTTCAATTCATCACTCACCAATATGAAGTCAAAAGCTCCCTTTCCACCAGAAATTACATGATGATATAGGTAAAGCTACCAAACAGATAACCCCCAGTTCTAAATGAGATCTCTTTCTCTTTCTTTACTTTTATCACTTTTATTCTTCCCTCGCTTCTATTTAAAATTATGCTAAATCTGTATCAAAGAACCAGACATGACTTAACCATACATCTGAAGATCCTGAATGAAATACTTTAGCACTATTAATGTTTGTTGAATAGTAGACAGTCCTCTGTGACAGTCTGTCCTCTGTGAAGCTCAGCACTCCCTGTGAGAGGTCCACATCTGAGAGATGTTTGGCCACGTAGTGTGTGTTTCTGTGTGTTTGGCTGTGGTGTAACAGTGGCTGTATTTTTAGATAGGTAATGACCAGATGACCTGCAGTATAAGTGAACCAAACACAGGACAGTGTGGTGGTCTGCTACTCCATAAAATCTCTCCTTCCTCCCTCTGCCTCCTCTGCATAATACCCTGTTAAAGGCCTGTTTTCCCACCATGGAAATCCCAGTGCCTCTCTCTCTCCTGAAAATATGACCCTGCCAGGGTCTCGGTCTTGAAGTATCGCCAGTGTGCTGTTGGTTGTGCATCAGATGGAGCCCGGTTCACATTCTCCCAGAAGCCTGACCACTGGACTGTGGAGGACAGGCCTTGCCGTCACACTCTGTGAACTCAAGCCATGAGCACAACCATTTGTTGCGTAACCATGCACATTGTAGTGTTTTGCAAGTGATAGCACTACACAGTTTTGCATAGCATATAACATGTTTCTGTCTCTGTTCCTTAATTAATGTGCTCTTCAGATGATGCCCCTACAGAACCTATTCCCTCAAACTGAACGTCGCCTGTCATTTCCATTCCAATCGGCCCCTGGTATCCTGTTATCAGTGTAATGGTCTGGCCTGGTCATTAGAAACTCAACTTCCCTCGCTGACATCGTGCACGTCCAGGGCCCTGAGATCTAGGACCAGTCATTAACACAGTGCACTGCATGCCTGTCACGTTGTGAAGCGTAGCTGCATTATAGCATTTTGACAATGATGACCGCCACCATCAGAGAGCCTGTCTTGAGTGATGTCTTGAGCTGGCTGGCATTGCAATGACCCTGAGTCCTGCCAAGACATGAGCTCATTGACCAAACATCTTTTGCGTATCAAGGCAAACACCACAAAGATCGCTTAATGGCCTTTCAATTGAGCATTTCACAGTAAGGGGCCATTACATGATCTAGAAAGACATAACATCCATTAACTGGCTTTTAACAGCTGTTTGAGACGGATTGCTTGATAGCGTGTGAAATTCTATTGTTGTTTGTTTCTTAAGGTAAATCTTGTCTTCACCACTACATTTATTTGAGTACATTTTTATTTATCCAAGAAAAGCACACTGAGACACAGCGTTTGTTTTAAAAGGGAGACCTACAATACATAAAAGACTTCCTCAAATGTAAGTAAAAAGAAATACTTGATATTCAGAAAAAATACTTGAATCAAGCAAAGGACATCAGCAAATAGAATGAGCACCACTAAGTATATAGTTTACCTGCGTTGTATGAAATTGTGAAAGTGCTTAACATTTTTATTTTAGCTAGTCCGTCAATAAGTTATGTAAACCATCAGAAACGGTAATGACAGGTTTTGTTTTTATGTTAGTTTTATATAGTACAGTACTTAGGGATGTATAAATAAAGATATGGATTTGATGTACATGTTTAGCGGTCAATAACTATACTGAATTTTATCATCCACTGCCACAGGGCAATCCATTAAACATTCAGTCTTTTTTCCATACGGAGGTGGTGTGGATCCAAGCTCTTATTTGTAATGTTCAGATATATGAGGTAGAGGCTGTGCTACATGTCAATCAAAGTGAGAAAGGTGATGGAAGATGGAGATTTTTGTCAGAAAAGGAGGAAGATGAGCAGCAACTACTGTAATGAGATCTTCAGCAAAGTAGATACTTATTCAGCCAAACCAAAACCCCCAGCATACATTAGGCGGGAAATCCCTGAGGCAAGTTTTAAGGACAATGAAACTGACCAGGAAAACAGAGACATCTGTCACAGAAAAACTTAAAAGAGGAACACTACTACTTAGTCCTCACAAAACAGAAACACCACAACACATGATCCACAAACACAGAGGAACCACATCAAAATGAATCACATTGCACTGCACGCCATTGCATGCCAAAGGAAGGAATGCACAGACAAACAGCTGAGGGGATCACAACAGAGTAGTCCGTCAAAATAAATATTTGCCAAATGTCTTGGAGTGCATCAGGCAGTGCAACACTTGTATCCAGCTACACCGTTCTCTCCTTCTCTCCATGACGTCAACCTGTGATGACTCAGCAGACAGCGCACCAGTCTGATCGATCTGAGGGGGCATGATGAAGACGACAAAAACTGGAATGATAATAATTGCCCGTCAGAACAACACAGGATTGTATTCACACAAGGACCACAGCTCTTTCTCCTCTTGCAGCGGATGCCTGTTTAGAAATTGCTCACAAGACACTTTGCATTATCAGCAATTATTCAGCATTCAATCATTGTTGCTTCATGTTTTGTCCCCTTCTCAAATTTTCCACACTGTGTAACCTCAGCCTGTACTGTCTTTACTACAAGGACTGTAGTTGTCGTTATGGACCTTTAAGTCCACTGGTTAACTATCAGAGCCAGCTCAGAAGTTATCAGTGCCCAGTCTATGACAGGAGTTGCAGGAGGTCTGCCAGAACCAATGGTTTGGGGTTCATAGGGTGCCAGTAACATTGCTATATAACCATCACCCCATTCATGGGCTAATAGCTTAACAGAAAGGTGGCAGTCTTCTGAATAACTGTCCGAAAGCTAGGCCCCTGGTTGCCCATGGACGACAGCTATCACTCACTGCCCTGAACAATGGTGGCAAGTCTTTATGCGTGTGAGAAAGGGGAGCTGGATGGGGATAGTTAGCTGGCGTCTTCTCTGACACTAAAAAGAGAGGCAGACACTGACAGAGCAAGCAGCAGGGGATCCACCATGAGTTTCTGAATGGCTCTGTTTAGCATTTACTGACTTTAATCTGTCCTATAGAAGCATGGGCGAAAATCTGATACCAAGTTTGGAGGGGACAATCACATAAAATGTTCTCAAGAGCAATTTTTGAGGGGGACACCAAAATTACTGTTTTTGCACCATCGGTTTGCTTGCTACTGTAGCACTGCAAAATCAGCTATTGTGTGTGAACCCTACCAACATAAAACAAATGAACTGGATTAGCTTCACGTTAGTCACGTGCATTGAGTGCCTTTCACACTGTCACCTTGCCAGCTAAGGAAATCTACACACACTGCACAGCCAGCTTCTCTCATTGACTCAAATTCAAACAGCTGCAAAAGCTGGTTGATGTTACTGTAGCTTGCTAGCAAACATCAGCTAATCGCTAGCTAACATAACGAGTGACCTGTAATTCAAAGCAGAAAAAAGGAGACTGGTGAGGGTTAGAAATGTGTTTCATTGTATTGAGTGATAGAAGTAAATAAATGTCTAACATATTCTTTGCTTGAACTACTTACTGAATGTCAGCCACCAACGACAGACTGTCAGATTCCCACACATGCACTGTACTGTACACTGTACTGCACTGTACACACACTGCTTAAACCCAGAACAGCCATATACTTATGAATCCAACACACTGCTACACCCCACACCAGCCATATACTTATAAATCCAACACTGCTACAGCCCAGACCAGCCATATACTTATACATCCAACACACTGCTACACCTCAGACCAGACATATACTTTTACATCCAACACACTGCTACACCCCAGACCAGCCATATACTCATACATCCAGCACACTGTTACATCCCAGACCAGCCATATACTTATAAATCCAACACACTGCTACACCCTAGACCAGCCATATACTCATACATCCAATACACTGCTTCACACCAGACCAACCATATTCATTGGTTGCACCTCCGTCAATTGGTTGCCTTGTTGCCATGGTCATTAAAATTCTACAGACACTGCAGCCTTAATGATGAACAGAAGTTGAATGGGGTAATGATGCTTAACATAGTCTAATTACAGTTTTGTCTAAATTACACTATATGGGCTTGGAAATACAACAACATAGCCTAAAAATAGGCTAATATTTAGTATAAAACAACGTTGGCATTATCAACATATTATCAAATGTACTTGGACAGATAGCAATGTCATTAGCTAGCAAGTCAGTCAAGAATAGTAATCCTGACGTTAGCTAGCTACATTTCAGTGGACTCACTGCAATATTTACTAACTAGTTAAGGTCCTACTGCATCTTGAAAGTTTTTGGAAAGGGTTTAGCTACTTATTATTTGTCTTGTTAGAGATGCCATAGTGATGCACTTTAGACCAAATCTTCATCTGGCTTGCCACCATGGACGCAGAGCAATAGGTGAACCCTAGTAAAATACTAGAACACAGCAAAGCTCCGAATAATTTGAACCAAATAAAATAACAAAGCAAACATTTGATTTGGACTGTTTCTTTTTTCCAAGATCATTTTCACAAGGAGTTAGGTCTTCCGCAGCAGGCTCCCCTTTCAATGACAGGTGGCTGTGGAGTGAGAACCCAGGGATGAAAAGAGCAGGGCCGGATGGAAACTTTGTTTTAGCCTCCACATTTCATCCAATAATGCATCACGTCTGTCAGAGAGGTATGTGCTGCCGCCACAGCCCTCTGTGATGTCAGAGTCCATGTCTTGCCAACTGATGAGCAGTTACTGTGAAGGATCAAAGGAGGCATGTATCTCCTCTCACACGGCACAACCACATCAAAGCATCTAGGTGTCCATGTTGTTCTGGGACTCTGTGACCAGTGACTGCTGAGTAGGATAAAAACCATGAGACCCTTGTCAAAGACCTTTGATTATGTCATCTTTATCCTACCAGTGACATCATATCTCAGTAGGATTTGAATGTGTGTGTATGTTTCCATAGACGGCTTCAGTAACGCCCATAAAGGCAGATCTGTGTAATGTTAAAAAATATAGCTCCGGAAATAATTAAAGGAACCGTATGTAAGAAATCTATTTCAATTAATCATAAAATGGCCCTGATGTGTCACTAGACATTAAGAAATCATGTTAATTTCAAATACTTATATCACTGACAACAGTAGTCTGGCCAGGATATTGTCATTTAAAAGTGAGAGTTGCAGCCCTCAACTGATGTTGTCATGTTGTGTTTTGGCCTGATGCGCCACCCTCCACCTATCTACCTATCACAAAGTCAGTAGTGTTTCAGGATCCGGGTTGCCAGCTCTGCTCTAACCTACCCTAACTCTAGTCGGATAAATAATGTCTAACGTTACGAAATCTAAAAGACCTCGTTATAATTCCGAAATACGTCGTGACAAAGTCCATAATAAAACAAGTTTTTGTATAGGAGATGCCTTTGAAAGATGGAGACGGCTGAAAATGGAGAAGAATTTGAAGACAGACACCAACGTTGCTAATTTTCTCCTGGACAGGTAAGATTCATCTATGTTTGACTAACTTGTACTTGATGTCAATGGACATTTCATATATTCATGACAGTCGAACAAAGTTATGCATGTTCGTGCAAAGTAACGTTACGTTAGCTCATATGGACGTATGCTAACATTAGCAATGCATTATTAGAGCCCGTTTCTCTGTCCTTATGCTGAGACGCTGAGGAAAACAACATTAGCATGCCCATTATGGCAATTTGAAACGTAATTGAGACAGAAGCCTAACTCAAAATAAACGTTCTCTTCCTTTTGGGCTATGCACTATGTTAGTGTTGGTTTGGAAGCACTAGGCTCAATTCCAAGGTAAAATAACTTTTTCTAATGTCCATAACACTAATGAAAAGCACAGTGTAGCCTATGATGTTAAAAAAAGTTGGCCCACTTGGAACGTTTTGTAGCCTACTTGTTTTTCATGCAAGTTCTACAGCCAAAAATAGTAGAATGTCATGTAATCTTTCACATCACATATTTTAGCGTTATGGACGTGTGCAGCTGGCCGCTTTCACTTATAGCGTCAGCTAAATGAATAGCTGTATCTTTGATATCGGTTACATATAGTGACATAGGCTTGTGCTTGTACTTACGTTAATGACAGATACCTAACGTTACAAGTTAGACTAACAGCTACTGTTCTAACAATGTACTGTCACACACGAGCATACATCTTTACGATTATATTTGACTAATGACAATTGGTAAATTTTTGCAATACATAATTACTTTGCAAAATATCTCTTTCTGTTAATTAAGCATAAACATAATTAACAGAAAAAAAACTTACTGTGTACGACTCGTCGTCACTTGCCATTGGAAGCTCGTAGAAGCAGCCAACGTTTCTGCCCAATCCTGCAGCTTGTCTGGCAACCTCGAGTCGGGGAGGGGGAGGGGATACACCGCTCTACAGTATTTTTAAGTGATTGCAGTACCAGTTTTGGCCACAATCTTACATACGGTTCCTTTAAGAGACCACTGCACTTTTTTCTTTCTTTTCCAAAGTTTTGAGTGAAGAACAGAAGCGTTCAATTTGCGGAAAAGGTTTTAAAATCGCTGCCCCATGGCAGAATATTGGTGAATTCAGCAGGATCTTTCCAACAAAACGATAAGTGTATCCTATGTAGAAGAAAAAAAACATTCTAATACAGATTTGATAAACAGATAGATGTTGTTGGCATGTTCAGCATCATCTTTTCAGGATTATCATTTGTGACCCCAAGATTAGTAGATGCTGCATGTACTATAAAAAATGAGGATCCTAAGAGTCCTGAGAGATCCTAGACAGACTGGTCTGGGGCTTATTAAAGGACTTCATCAAAGTGGACTCCAATTGTTCCACACTTCCTGTATTTTTGAACTTGAGCTCTGACCAGTCGGTGGTGTCTGAAAAGCCCTGGACCGTTTGATAGACAGGCGACTGGTGAAAGGCAAGCACTAGGAGGAATTTCCTGTCGTGTGTCGTTATCAGAAAAAACAACAACATCCTCCACCAGAAAACATTGCTTTGACGGTTTGACTTCCACAAGGGATGCTGATAACATTCTTGGGCTAATGCCAACTGTTGATGTGAGAAGATTCCCATTCATTTGTAGGGAAATGTGATCACTCAAGTTGAGTTCAGTGAGAACGCGAAGAGATTGGGATATTATAAATTGTTTTTTAATCCACCAATGCTGAATATTTTTCAGGTTCTCTGCTCATGAGTTGTCAGCTCTACCAACAGCCTATTGAATCACTGTATTTAAAAACAGTTAGTATAACACAGTATGATACTGCAAATGCTGTCTGTGTGTAGAAGTTCAACAGGGTTAGTACAATGGAACAGTATGGGGGGGGGGGGCAGAGATTAATACGGACACAGACACGAACAGGAACAGCAGGACATACCATTGAGCTACATTACACAGATAGTATTGTACTCACCATACTGGCAACTGGGCCCATTGAAGCCAGCAGGGCAGTCACAGAGCTGGGAGCTGGATCGGGAACCCTCCCGACATTGACCCCCATTAAAGCAAACACCGTAGCTGCAAACCGCTGGAGAATGGCACCGGGACAGGATGGAGGGAAAGAAACAGAAGAGATGAGTGGAGCAGAAAAACATTGCTTCAATCATAGGATGTCAAAATCTGCAGTTTGGGACATTTTAACAAAAAATGTACATTTAGTCACTTAGCTGACACCCTGACAAACAGTAGTGACTGCATACATTCCAGACCTGATCACCCGTGGGAGTAAAACCCACAACCTCTGGTGTTGCAAGTTCCATGTTCTACCAACTACGCAACACGGGATGTCATTCGGGGCCTCATCAGCACCCTGTTAACATTTGATTGACAAGGACTTTGATGTTCCAGATGTTGCACAACCACCCTTTCAGAGCTCTCTCTGCCAGTTCACTCCCTTTAGGGAGAGGCATGCTGTCAGGCACATTGCCATTTCAAAAAACGAATCCTGTTAAGGTTTTTCTGAGAAAATTAATCTGTTGGGACGTTGAATGTTGATCATGGCACTGGCCCTTGTCTTGACCAATTACAAGCCCACACCGTGGACATTAGTTGATCATGCAGTCTCTGATTGACTAAGGACATTAAGCTCCTCCTGCAATGGCTAGCGAATCAATTTGGGTTTATTTTATAATGTCGGACAAACCAACAGATTCGTGTTATCCTATAACCCAGTGCTTTTTGAGGTATGACTATATAAGACTATTTTGCTGGGTTAAAGCATCCTAGCAGCTGTATAAATGGGCAATGCTATAATTTCTTTATCATCCTAGTGCTAGTCTTGCAAAGCCATACCTCCAAATGTTTTTACACTTTGAAGGTTTGGAAACCTCTCTAAAAGTGTTTTGAAAGGAGCAAAGGCTCTGATCATTAAAATGTCTAAAGTTCAAGAAACCTCCCCCCACACACCTGTTGAAGGCATGAAGTGTTAAAGTGTTTTCTGAGCGGACCAGGGAAAAAATTAATACAGAGCCCACTGCACCTTTTACTTTCCTTTCCAAAAAAGTCAAAAAGGAAGGTTTTGAGTTAGGAACAGAAGGGTTAAAATTAAGAGACCACTGCAAATTGAACAATTTGTTACTTAGGGTTTTTCGTCAGGGTTGGGTCTGTCAAACAACCCAGCATTTTACCCAGTATAACACAACATAATAACCAGTGGTAAAATGTTTACCATAGCCTACAGTATTCTTCTATACAGTCCTTTTCTCTACTGATTATTCCACTAGCTGTGCTATTGTCAATCTATTGCTCCACAGTGATGCACTGTTTAAACTGTACATACAGTTGCGATTGCATGTACAGTGGATATAAAAAGTATACACACCCCTGTTAAAATGCCAGGTTTTTTTGATGTAAAAGAATGAGACAAAGATAAATCATGTCAGAATTTTTTTCCACTTTTAATGTGACCTATAATGTGAACAAGTAAATTGAAAAACAAACTGAAATCTTCGAAGGGGAACAATGAAAAATAAAAACCTTAAAATAACCTGGTTGCATAAGTGTGCACACCTCTTATAACTGTGGATGTGGCTGTGTTCAGAATTAACCAATCACATTCAAACTCATGTTAAATAGAAGTCATTACACACCTGCCATCATTTAAAGTGACTCTGATTAATCACAAATAAAGTTCAGCTGTTCTGGTAGGATTTTGCTGACATTTTCTTAGTTGCATCTCATAAGAAAGGAAGAGAGCTTCCAACGCATCAGAGGGATCTCATTGTTGAGAAATATGGCACAACAGAGACATTACCAAGAACTGGATGTCCCTCCAAAGTTGATGAAAAGACGAGAAGAAAACTGGTCAGGGAGGCTTACAAGAGGCCTACAATAACATTAAAGGAACTGCAGGAATTTCTGCCAAGTACTGGCTGTGTGCTACATGTGACAACAATCTCCCGTATTCTTCATATGAATGGGCTATGGGGTAGGGTGGCAAGACGGAAGCCTTTTCTTACAAAGAAATACATCCAAGTCCCCCAAAAGCATGTGAGAATATGTGTTATGGTCTGATGAAACCAAGGTTGAACTTTTTGGCCATAATTCCAAAAGGTATGTTTGGTGCAAAAACAACACTGCACATCACCCAAAGAACACCATACCCACAGTGAAGCATGATGGTGGCAGCATCATACTTTGGGGCTGTTTTTCTTCATCTGGAACTGGGGCCTTTTACTCAGGATGGCGGGAATTATGAACAGTTCCAAATACCAGACAATTTTGGCACAAAACCTTCAGGCGTCTGTTAGAAGGCTGAAGATGAAGAGGAAGTTCACCTTTCAGCATGACAACGACCCAAAGCACACATCCAAATCCACAAAAGCATGGCTTCACCAAAAGAAGATTAATGTTTTGGAATGGCCCAGCCAGAGTCCAGACCAGAATCTAATGGAACATCTGTGGGGTGATCTGAAGAGGGCTGTGCCCAGGAGATGTACCCCCAATCTTACATATTTGGAGCTCTTTTGCAAAGAAGAATGGGCAAATATCGCCACGACAAGATGTGCCATGCTAATAGACTCCTACACAAAAAGACTGAGTGCTGTAATAAAATCAAAAGGTGCTTCAACAAAGTATTAGTTTAAGGGTGTGCACTATTATGCAACTAGGTTATTGTGAGTTTTTTATTAAAAGAAATCCCCCCTCAAAGATTTCAGTTTGTTTTTCCATTGAATTGTTCACGTTATAGGTCACAGGTGGAAAAAGTTCTGACATGGTTTATCTTTGTCTCATTCTTTTACATCACAAGAACCTGGCATTTTAACAGGGGTGGGTAGACCTTTTATATCCAATGTATAGGCATGGGTCCTTTACCTCTGCTGTTGTGTTTATTAAATCCTTGCATATTCATTATTCCTTTGTCTTCTGTTTAGAGCCATTTCCATGTCCATGCCGTTGTTTGCCTCTGTTTGTGTTAACTCCCTGTGAGCTTCAGTTACCTCATTGTGGATGACTGGGGTCAGGGCACAGTGGGCCTCAGAACAAACAAATGGCGGGCATCCCTCAAAGTAGGAATCACATTCCAAATACTCCTGTCTCGCCTTCACATCCAACTTAGTGTATATTTCTGTGTATATCTGAGTGTGTGTCTGTGTGTGTGTGTGTGTGTGTGTAATAATGTCATTTTATTATTCAAGAATCAATGGGTATATTTTATTAGTTTTACTTAATGTCCAAAATAACTGCAGCAACTAAGGATTCTAGATTTAATTGTTTGAAACATTGGATAGTTTACATATTCTCAAACATCTGATCTTGCTTTAAAGTAGTCAAACCAAAATCAGATATTCATAACTCCCCAAGGGTCTGTTTCTACTGTTCTCACACAGGCCTACCCGGTACCACCCTGACAGACCAGAGCCCTCCTTTCACCTTCTGAAGTTATAAAGGACTGCTACAAGCTCTACAAAGTCAACCGATTACACATGAGTGCCCCCCATCCGTAGACAGGCGGCCTGTGTTAGAGTTTCAACACGACGATCAACAGTATGCTGCGATGTCTGTTGCTCAGAGATGGAAAAGACCGGGACGTTACTCCCCCATCTCATGTTCGCCTTGAGAGAAGTCCCACAGGCATATGACTGGGTTCTCCCCTTTCAAACACCTTTCCGGTCGACTATGCAGATGCATCATCGAACCAGCCCTTGAAACGTGGGAGGAGCCGCCCTGCCCATTTAGGTCAGCGACTGAGCACTTGCCTCCTGCTCGTGTGCACCACAGAACGGAAGGAGACTCGCTTGTCAACTACCAGCTCCGTCAACCAGCGAGAAGCCGTGAGGTACAGATGGCATTGAGTTGGTGATACACCAGTTCCAGCGTGTTTTCTCCCTCATCCCAGGGACAACCAGAATAGTCTATCATCACATAGGCACTGAACCAAAAGTGACATCCACAGCTGTACCAAGTCCCCGAGGCTCAGCGTGGGGATTTATACCTTATTTGTGCAGTTTCACGGAAGACACCCAGCGTATGGTGAATGCATAGGTTTTAGTTAAATAACTTTATTTTAAGTTAATTCCATGTTTCTGATTGGGTATGTACGAAATAAAACTTTATTCTGAGTTCAAATCAAAACCCTGTCCTGCAGGTTTAGATTACTGTAAGTAAAGTTTCTACAAACATTGTACACAATCTATTTAAAGGCAAACTTGGGGCATGAAAAACTGTCAAACTCTTCCTGTGTCTATGTTGCTGTTAATGAAAAACTTTAACTCACAATATACTACTATGATATCCAGAGAGGTGTTATGCTCACTGCTGCCCTCCAAACTCCTTTGTTAGCCTTTTTTTGAGCTGAAGCTATGGAGCTCTGTAAGACAAATCACTTCTATAGCTAAACATTTTGATCAAACATTTCTATGAGCATTAAACTGCATGTTGTGATGGTGCATTGATCAGTTGTACATTTTAAAGCAGCTATTTTTGTATTGCCCAAAGTTGGCCTTTGATGAACTGAAAACACCAGGGAAGGAAACTAGAGCTCTAACAACCAAGACATTTTCAATACACCACAAGTGGCAGACAAGTGATTGCCCATTCCCCCTTTAATATTTGTAAGCTAACCAGGGAGGGTATTGTTGGCCACTCATGCTGTCCCTGACACCACCTATTCTTTAACTTTCCATGCAGCATGGTGAATAGCAAAATACCCACTCATCTCTCTCTGTGAGTGCCTTTCCTCTGTTACAAAGACACCTTATCAGATGGGAGAAGCTGCATTCACAGAGACACAGAGTGAGGTCAGCGAGTCACACTTCCACCAAACGGATGCTGGAGTCCAAGGAGCAGGTGTCATAAGCTTAGCTCTGGCAGGGCCTCTACGTCACAACAGATGCAGCCTGTCAGAGAGGCTCTGTTTGTTTAGGCTGCGTTGATCTGTTTAACCCCCAGAGTGAGAGACAGAGGGCGAGTAGCCTGATGGTAATTCTTAGGCACAAAAGCCAAAGCTGTTTGGGTTAGTAATTGGTATGCACGGAACCCAGCACTGCAGTTTAAGACACCAAATCATGTTTTGCTTTGCAGAGGAATGCGTTAAATCAAAGGGTTTCACAAGAGCTGAGGAAGGCCAGGCCAGACCATGGACAGCTTTGTCAGATGGCCCTCTTCATCAGGAATACTTTAAATGCCTCTAGGAAAGGGCATTCCAATATTGTGAAGTGTAATTATTGTTGCTTTGCACAAATTCTTGTAACATTTAAAGGAAAAAGACAGTATTTTAAGCCTTATTGTGAATCACTTCAGTCAGAGATCACTTAAAGTAAACATTGCACTTTTTTCCTGGCTTGACGCTAGTGTTTCGGTTTTTGTGTCCTCTGAAGTAAATCCCACCAAGCTGTTCTGTTTCTTAGCACACTATTTGCCTCCAAAGACACACATGTGAATTCCAATCCAGCCCCTATCCCCTACGCATTTGCTCAGTGCCCTCCATGGTTACTTGTTGCTACCTTTGGGACACATGCATGATGTGAACAATGCAATTCATGGTTTTAATTATCTAAAACAAGCATGAAACATGCATGACTGAACGTTTCATTCAGGAGGTATTTCGTTTTTACATGTGTCACGTTTCGCTCCAGGAAAAAATTCATGCCTTACGAGATTTCACTCACTGAGGCTGTGCAGTGGCACACCCACTGGTAAGGGCCACTGGAGGGTCTTTTTAGCCCCTAGACCCCTACGCACTTTGACTTCCTCAGCTTTGGGACAATATTTCAAAAGGAGGGAGGAGGGTGTAGTTTAATGAGAAGGGGTCCATTTGGGATTTAGGAGTAGTTCTCAAAAACTGAGGTCAGCTAAAATTGAACTCACCTGGTCTCATAAATTGTAACACCAATCCCAAAGACAATGAGGGTGAGGTGAGCAGTAGGTCCTTAGGGGAGGGGGATGCAGTGCTCTGTTTCAATTGGGTGAAATTGTTGGATTGTCACTCAAATCTTGTCTTCTAAATCCACGATTCATTTGACACTTTCCAGCTTTTCATGTACTGTGTTTACCGCTGGCAATGTAAAAATCCAAATGAAAGCATTTTAAGAGAATGGGGCCCCTGTGACACAAAGAAAGCCCATCTGCTTTTATGTGAGTGTGTGTAAGTGTGCATATGTCTGTGACCAGGGGCCTAGTTGATCCTGAGATCTAGACTAGATCGTCCAGAGCAGGGCTGCCCAACCCTGTTCCTGGAGACCTACTGTCCTGTAGGTTTTCTCTCCCACTCTAATTTAGCACACATGATTCTAATCATTAGCTGGATGAGAGGTTTAATCAGTTTAGTCACAAGTGGGGGTTGAAGAGAAAACATATAGGCCAGTAGATCTCCCGGAACAGGGTTGGGCAGCCCTGATCTAGCATTTTGTCACATACACTAAGACCACCCATAGACAGCAAGAGTCTCCTCTTCCCGCTACTGGCTCTGGTTCACGTGTACATCTGCCAGCCTGGCCCCTCCAGCCACATAAAGGGGCCAGTTCCTATTCAGGAGTTAACGAGGGCAACTAACTGGTAAAGCCATTGTTCCCACTCTGCTCCTCAGCCCCTTGTCACAAAGCTCATTGTGGCGATCAATCAACATAATTTCCTGCTTCCACTTCTGAACACCCTGGTCCATTCTCTAGCCAGTGGCCACTCGCTGGGGATAAACTCTCAGCTTATTGAATGGACCTTAGAATGGAAGAAGTGGACGGAAGTTTCTGGAAGCACCATCAGCAAGTCAAGGACTCTGACCCTCAGAAGAGTCAGATAGTCATCAAGCCAATTGGTGCTTTTGAAAACACACAAAAAGCAACAGATTTCAATGGATCACCAAAGCAACACTTGGAGAGTGTTTGGACCAAATAAGGCATTTGTATGCACTTCCATGTGCACTTGCCTTGAAAGAACACTGGCAAAAGGAATTCAGGCTAGTTAGAACACATGTCAGAATGCACAAATCCCACTGCTTGTGAGAAAGGTTGCAAAGCGTTAGGATTAGAAGAAAAACAGGTCTACGAAAAGGAAATGTTGGGTTTTATTTAGGCGTGCAATGGTACGGTATGTTTTCAGTACAGCACAAAAATATATAGAAAATGTATTGTTAATATCAGGCATTATAAATATATAAAGCACAATCTAAAACCTAATAAAGCACATTATGTAAACATGGTAAAAAAAAAAAAGTTTTAAAAAAAGGGTTAAAATAAAGTGCAATATTTATTACAGGAACATATATAACTTGGCTCAAACACCTTAGAGGTTCCTAAATGCTCAATTCTCACTTATCCTCGGCTATCCTCACACCCATCCTTCTTGTCATTTCTTTAGCCCATACAGACTGCAGGAGTTTGTCAAGCAATGGCAACATGCAGTTAATGTCTTATCAACAACTCTGTACATTACTGTTGTATTGTACTGGAAAGCCAGAACACTGCCAAACTGGAGATTTAAACAAAGCTGGAGGATTATACAACATTGGTTTAACAATACTACCGCTTGCCATTGTAAAACTATCTGTTCATCCTCGATTTTGGCTCACAAAACAACAGCTGTGGAATTAGTGACAATTTTTATCATTTTGATTTGATTACTGTTTGATTACTTGTGAAAGGCTTTTGTTCAAACAATATCTTTATAAAAATTTTTTTAAGCTAAATCTGATTTATTCAGGAGGCATTTAATACAGCGTAGCTAGCTTTCCTATGCCCAATTATCAGGATTAGAAGACAAGGAACAGAAAGAGTAGTGGAGAAACAACACAGAAGGGAGCAGTCTGAATATTGGCCACAGTGGGAGTGTACAAATGGATTCTAGATATAGCCAAAGGTTGGGGAGAGTGATGGCTGACAGAAGAGTGCCAAAAGGAGAAGAGCGAGGGGGATGTAGGGAAAGGGTTGGAAAAGGGTGTGTTAGCATGGCTGCTCATGATTGTAATGGGGTGTTACTCAGCAGCTTGATATGTAACGCAATATTGCTTAAATGCCTCACAATGACCACAGGTCATTAGCCTAATTAGCTTACAATCACTTAGATTAGAGAATTAGAGAAGAGGTACACAAACATGCACACAGACACGTCACCTCCATTCACAGATGCAAGACATCATTACTTTCTGAATGGACAACATTCTCAATTCAATCTCTAGAGTTTTCAGCAGTTGTACTAAAGGCTGTACATTTTATTGTCTCTTTTAAAAAATGTATCTGTCTTGTAAAATGCTACATGTGCTGCAGACAATAAAGAAATAAATGTAATTGTTGTTTTATTAAGAACACTGTTCGCATAGGTCTAAGTGTGTGAGAGCAGGCAGATTCTGGTGTTAACTTCCTTTTATCTTAGCTCAATGACACAGAGAAAAAGATGATTAGCCTGTCCTGTCTCAAAGTGCTGCCACATCTTAAGTTTCAGAGATAAAAGCCCAGCCATGCGTCAAAGAGAGACGTTATTGTCACGCCAAAGAAAAACAAAACCCTGCAGCCTAGTGAAGGAGACACGGGGAAGCGCCGGGGAATGCCTGTTAAGACTTTTCTTTGTGTGCTGTTTTAAAACAAACCGGAGCACAGGGGTTGAGCAGACAGTCTAATGCTTCCCTGGATAATATAATAGTGTAACCTTCTAAGAAGAGACAAAGAGGGCTTTGAGGAAAGCATAGACCCCATAATGAGACCTTGCTGAAAGGCACATCCAGGGGATCCTCTCTCGCTCCTGACCCATCCAAGCCGCTTCCCACCGGCTCCTGGCCCAGACAGTAGCCTGCTCCATGGGTGTGAGAGGGAAGACGGTGACAGAGCGCAGGGTGGTCCTGGGGCCCGGGCACGGGGCATAAAGATGGGTAGTGACAGTGATGCCCAGGCTGTTGGTGAGGGGCTGTGCCAGGGGTGCTGACTGAGGTATGCAGACTATGCAATGCCGATCAGAGGCTGTACAATCCCATCAAAGGGCCCTGCATGGTCTGTCACTGGCTCGGGGTAAACCTGTCAACACAGAGATGAGCAGCCCGGGGGAAAGCTAACTCCAACCCCTCAGCCTTATACAGCCTCAGTACCAGACCTGCCAAGTGTGCGCCTCAACTTCAAGCCCAGCATTGAGAAAACTGTGCTTCTTACCATGGTACCAAGCCAAAGGTCCCCAGAATGTTATTGTAACGCTACGTTCCATCAGAAATCCACATTCATCAACTTTTTGAGACAATTTGCACCAACCTCTGCTGATTTGTTGGGAACTGCCTGTCTATTATGACCAGGATTAAAACACCTGGCCACAATGACAGCTGTTCCAAGGCTGTGTTTTAGATCACTAAGGCCTGCTGGGGCAGATGTTTTAAGTCACTTCATTTACAGTGGAGAAAAACTTGATTGAAACATAGTTACCTTAAAGCCAGGAATCTTAACTAAACTCATCCTGTCTAGTTATTAGGTTGAGATATTCATTCTGACTGGTTAAAGGCTTAAAACAAAATAAATGAAAGCAGCAGTGCATATTATAGTTTGTTTATAGCACTAAGATTGAACACGCTCTTTCTCCGCAAAACCTTAGCAAACTGTTAAAGGGAAAATACTCCCTATATAATTCTGAGTGATTGGAGGTCTTCCAGACATTTAAGCACTAAATCCGGATTTTTTTATTTCAAACCGAGAGTTCAACCAATGATCTCACTGGATAATAAAACCAACTGTCTGATCTAAAAATGAATTGACAGGTTTTGTAGCAATTATTAAGGCTTTTGTGTTACATTGATCACACGAGTGGCCGGTAGATAGGGTTACACTTGTTCCATAGAGCCATTGGACAATGTTTGGCATCAATATCGCAGGAGAGCTAGTTGGACTAATTTCTTCCGGCTTCGTAAAACAGCTTCCTTGTCAAAATGTATTCCCACCCTTAAAGTGGGCTTTTCAAAACGGGGGGAGGTACTACCCATACAGAAATCTAATATATGGCCATTTATGGCCATACACATTCAAATTCATAACATACATTTTAAAATACACAATCATATATGTTAATTACCAAACCAAATTATGTTTACAACATATATGCTCATATAAGACATATAGGTTTCATACACATATTGCCATCTCCCAGATTCTTGGGAGGTGGTTAGCTATCCGGTCTTAGTCCTTTTTTTTTTTTTTTACTGTTTTCTGATAATTTGCTGGTGGTAAATTTGGGTATTCCCAAAGCAACTTTCCAATTATATGTTGACTCCAAAGCAGGCCTAGCTAACGTTGATCTTATGATATCAAACATGTAGTCATTTGTTCTAGAAAACTGTGCCATTACCTGCACCCTACAGGTAGTGTAAAGTACAGTATTCACACAGACCGTCTTTTCCTAGATGACACCACAGCAGTGGAGCAATATTAAAAGGAAAAGACTTACGATACAAGCAGCCAGCCTCTCCGTTGAGTTGAGACCATCCAGGACAGCATTTGTACACGTTCTGGTAATCTTGCTTGTAGACTTGTCTGTATGCTGTGTAATATGCTGTCCTGTTATTAAGAGAGACATTAAAGTATTAATTAATACAAACAGTGTTATCTGAAATTATTCAGGGAATTCAAAGCTGCACTACATAAAGCATCCCTGGTTCTGTAAAATAATGTAAGGTCTTGGTTAATGGCACAATCAATGTAAAGTGTTTGTTGGGGGAGGGGGGTTGACTTTGGGACGGTGTGGGTGAGTGGATGGGCTGGGTTGTTAATGATGAGGATTAACGAGTAAGAAGAAAAACAGTTAGATCCAGTACAGTAATTATCTTGCATTTCTCACTCTTTAAAGTCACAAACAGTATAATAATCAGCAAACATGTTCCCAGTCTTTTTAGTCACCCCATTCAAAGTGTGACTGGCAGACAGTACATCAGAGCAGGGTAGCTATCCCTGTAGTTTAGAAGGTCTCAAACGGCTCCATAGTCATTACTCGTCGTGGAAAATCACTTTGTTTACGGCATGTAATTGAGGCTTTGGCTGTCTTCAAAGCTGCCTGCCTCCTGGTAACATGGTAAATACACGGAGAAAGCGGGCCTAAACGGCACAGTGAGAATCTCTCCAGAGTGTTAGCTATGAGTCTCAGAGTCAGGGGCTGGCCACAGACCCCCCCCCCCTCCCCCCACAGGTATGTACCTGGCCTATGGAAAGGCCTTGGCTAAATGGGTAGCTTAGTTAACTCTCCTGGAGAGTTGGCTACACCTTGCACTTAGTGCTACATGAGAAGGTTTTAAGGCCCTGATTACAGAACTAAAGAGAGGGAAGAGGAGAGGAGACAGGGGAGGGATTTTGTCAAACATTTAGGGGGGGTTGAAGATGAGCCATTCTGTTTAGACAGAGATTTGACATGATTATTGTTAAGACTATGTCAATAACAACTACACAAAACAGATTTATCAACTGGCTATACATACTAAAGAGTCTAGACAGAACATAATGACAATGCACAGAAGAGCATTCCTCAAGAATTCCTCAGGACAAAAAGGGATACTTGAGTATGTGAATGGCTAGTTAAGATGTTTAGGAAAGAAAACTGGACATGTGAATAAGGCTTCATGTTGTGACAGAGACATTTGGATTTAGCCAATGCTCCAATGGATAGAGTCATCAGTTTCTGCATGAATGAGAACATTTAATTTGTCAGACAAAAATGTCGGCCTCTTCATTATAAAACATTTTACAGTTCTACTTCTGTGGGGAAAATTCAGCAAAGAATGAAGGTTTTAAACGAATTCCTCCATGTTTATGCATCTGCGAGCGGCCAAAAGCCATAGAGTGAATTCATGAATTAATGAATGGATGGAGGAATAAAAAGATAAAGGAGTGGATGACTGGATGGATGGATGAGTGGAAGAATTGAATAATGTAGATGGAGACAGATGAAGAGATGGCTGAATGCAGGACTCACCTTCTCTCGTATCCCATGCACCAGTTCTGTCCTGAGCAGCCTTGTTTCCAAGCCTTGACCATGCGTGTGAAGGCTTGCACACACGGCTGCCTTTGAGCAACTAGCGTCACCTCCCGCTCTGCACACACATTAGGCCTAAACCAGGGCAGTGGCAAAAAACAAAGAACATTTAATCACATTATAATATATTTAAGGAGATGAAATTAGGGTCTTCTGAAGAATTAACATGACAATGAATGTAAGAGTACTACTTTAATAAATTGAGGCAACTACATAGAATATTTCCAAAAAGATTCATAAAATAAATACTTGGTTTCTAGTGTTTCACAAAAACAAATAAACAAAGTAAAATCAACTTTCAACATGCCAATAATTATTGTGAATTTTAAATGCATTTTTTATTAGAGAAAATATATGTATTTTGTTAAACCAACTAGTTTTGTCAGGTTTCTTGAATGTAACATTGCATACATGTATGCATGTTTAATGGAACATTCATACAAATACACTAAACCAGCATTAGCAGGGATGGTTGTGTAAAGAACTCAATACTCTGAAGACCAATTGCAAGCAACACAATGTGCTGCTTCTGCTCTGTCAGTGAAAGGACTAATGATGGAAATAGGTGGTGTCATCATGAAATGTCAATTAATGATCTATCTGCACCACAGCACAACAAGCTGCCTAATATACACTATACCATTTCACCATTTGGGGTCACTTAGAAATGCCTTTGTTTTTGAAAGAAAAGCCATTTCTGTCCTTTAAAATAACATCAAATAAGATGCAGGCAAATGTGATGGTCTGGGGTGCTTTGATGGTGGTAAAGTGGGAGATTTGTACAGAGTACAAAGGGATCTTAAAGAAGGAAGGCTATCACTCCATTTTTCAACGCCATGCCATACCCTGTGGACAGTGCCGGATTGCAGACAATTTCCTCCTACAACAAAACAATAACCCAAAGCACAGCTCCAAACAATGCCATGAAGTATTTAAGGAAGAAGCCGTCACCTGGAATTCTGAATATAATGGACTGGCCAGCACAGTCACTGAATCTCAACCCTATTGAGCTGTTGTGCGAGCAGCTTGACCATATGGTTCATAAGAAGTGCCCATCAAGCCAGTCCAACATTGGGAGGTGCTTCAGAAAGCATGGGGTGAAATATTTTCAGATTACCTCAACAAACTAGAATGCCAAAGGTCTTCAAAGCTGTAATTGCTACAAATGGAGGATTCTTTGACAAAAGTAAAGTCTGAAGGACACATTTATTATTTCAATTAAAAATCATTATTTCTAATCTTGTCAACAACTATATTTCTTATTCAAAATAATTTAATGTATATATAATGTAGAATATATATAAGCACAGCACCAGTAAGAAGCTTGATTCACCTACTCATTCAAGGTTATCTTAAGTTTACCTATTTTCCACATTGTAGAATAATAGTAAAGATATCAAAACAATGAAATGACACATGGAATCATGTACTGTAGCAGCCAAACAATTGGTTAACAGATCCAAATTAATTTTATTTTGTGAATTCTTGAAAGTAGACACCCTTTGCCATGATGACAGCTTTGCACACTCATTCCATTCTCTCAACCAGATTAATGAGGTTGGTGCTGATGCTGACTCCGAACCTGCCCAAAACTGGCACTACCTTACAAGAAAAGATTATAGTTTGAAACTGCAGTAAAAGCGCACTACGTCTGTATATTTTGGACACAGTAATTATAGAAGTATAGTTATAATACCTCTCCATTAGGCTAACTGCAGTTACACCGCAAAATTGTCGGTAAAAAAATTTCATTTCACAGGGACAATACAAGGAAATAAATGAAAATGTTTGTACTTGAAGTTAACCTTATATTTATTTATCTCTGACTTATCTCAACTGTTTTTCCAGTATTCTCTCCTTTAGGCTAGGCATATGAACATTGGAATGAACATCTGAGGAATGCTGCATAATTATGTAAAGGTTGGCCTATAACTTAACAGTTTATGTTGAGAGAGACAGCGTATTCTTATGACAACGCTGCCACAGATCAAGGTGCATACCTTTCTGAGATATATACAAGTATACAGCGCTAGAGTTGACTGGGTGTTGTCTTGTTTTAACTACATGTTTAGCCTAAACGATATTTTTTTCTCCTTTCAATGTGAAGCATGTGTTATAAAAAATGAAAACATCACATAATTATGATCAACATGAACCTTCTAAGAAAATCATAGTTTTGTTATTTTGTTAATAGACTTCAACCTCAAATAAATAGGTTCAACCTCAAATAAATCGCAGTAGCAGTAATCATTTGACATAGGTATTATGAGTTAGATTGTTGTGACTCCAAAAAGACGTCAAACCAAATATTACAGCTTATCAAAAAATACTTACATATACGGTTGTAGATTTCCATAGCGGGACAATGCGTAAATTCCGTCGATAAATATCACAAGTATTGAAACGAAGATAAAATCCATTTTCACTTTCTGATAAACGTAACAATATTTTGCGTAGGCATTAAACAGCATACAGGTAACAATACTGAGACGTTATAAACAAAAAATACATTATACACTACTAAGTCTGTTGGCAATTCACTGAGACTAATTGAGAAAGCACGCTAGGCAAACAAATGTTTCTAAAAACTCTGAGGAAACTCAGAACCACACCATTCAAAAGTGATGCAGCCGTACATCCCGTGGAGAGGTGATGCTTTGAGGTCGTTCCACATGGAATTAGACTACTACATGCAGATGTTGAACGCACATGCGTGCGCAATCTTCCCACAACGAGTGGGGGTAGCACTCCTTTGAAGAGATAATGGTTCGTTTCAATGGTATGGGTGGGTATTGACAGAGAGTGTAGCTTTTACACGAACATGTTCAAGTGTAAAATAATCTTGCAAGTTCTTCTAATACAGCATGCTCATGTGAATTGTTTTGAGGGCCCCATAGCTACAACAAAACAATACCTTCTAGGCCATTAATTTATACTCAGCATGCCTAAGTATATTCGGCAGCAATTAAATCAACACTAATCTGTTTCGCAGTGGAAGAAAATCTGATTAAATTCATTAAATAAAAATTGCGCTGTTTTTGTGAACACACCTAAATGACAAGGAACATATAGTGGTTGGAATATTTGGGAAATAGTGTTATCCAAGGCTGCCTACCTTACCCAGTCAGAAAACTATAGAAGCAATAAATCAGAGAGAGAAATGGTAGATATGCCAATCTCTGATGGAGGACAGAGGGTGGTCAAGTTGCGAAGGTCAAAATGCAGGACACAGCTGATCCTGACGGTGGTCAGGGGGTCAGACTGGGGCAGAGAAATACTGCTGCTCTTGAAACTATCTAATGAAGACTAGAGGGCTAATTCCACACATAGTCTAATTTCATTTTTTTTAAGTCAATGTAGTTCACTCAGAAACAATTGCCACTATTTTCAAGGAAGTCCTGGGTTCCACATAAGAAATAAACATGCCCCACATGAAGCATATACAGCATGCCCAGTATCATGCATACAAAGGCACTAAAAACACAGCACACACACAAGGACACGCATCACATGCAGCAGCTTCTAGGACTATTCTAACAGTACATTTTGTCTAGATTTGTGTACAGCTCCTTTTTAAGGCTGACATGCTAGCGACCTGTTGTATGGATAAATCCTGCTTGTTCCATTGCAGTGGTCAAAAGAGCTGCAGAATGCCTTGGAAAGTCACACTTTCCACCAATGGTTGTGCCAGCAGGTGCATGCTCCCTTATTCATAGGATTTGGGGGCTCTTGCACCCCAAAGGTATGGGTGGAGACTCCAATCCAAAAAGGCCTGAAATGTATTCAGGCAGAGCATCTGTAGCCATGAAGACAGGTTGTTGCAACTGATTCTGTCAGCCAATAGTTTGATATCAGCTTGCAAAAGAACCTCTGTCTTCATGTGTGCCCCCTGTGAATGCCGTCTCGTGATATGAGCGACGTGGCAGATTATGTCCTGTAGCTGGTTCAAACCTGTCTGCTTGCACTTATATGGAGTAAGAAAATAACCTGGGGCACAGTAGCCCAGGTGAATTATCAATGTGAGATTGTCAGGAGGATGTCCCCTCAGAATTAGTCCCTTGCACTTTATTCAGTGCCATGCACAGACAGCAGTTTCCCCCTGATAAAGCTGTTCAGTCCCGTGTATTTTTTTGGCCCATCTTTATCCCCAGGTACTTCTGTGCTTGGTCATACAATCAATCAATCAATCTTATAAAGCCAAGGTCAGGGAATCATATTTGATTGCTAACACCCCAAAGCCGGAGGGTACTGGCCAATTACATCCCTGGGACCCCTGCGTAAATCCAAGAGTAGGATTCAAACTCTGATCTAGCAACTAACTAAATGCAAGGCAATAACTTTACTGGTGCTTCATTCAGTGGCCCTGTTCTTATAATATTTTTGTGTCACAGCTTTGGTGATTTGCCAAACAGAACAGACCACAACTATGGATTTAAATGTTTCCTTTTTTGTAGGGGTATTTACATTTTAAACAGTCTACCAAATAAAAAAAAACATTCATATTATTACAAAAGAAATGTGTAGTCTGAGATGTCAGCAAAATCCCTACTTTAAAGGCCCACTGCAGTAAACATTTTTATATTATATATTATTTTATACAACATGAAATTAAGATTTACATTTTTAAATAAATTGACTAGTGTTATTTCCTGTCAGATATTGGTTAAAAATACAACAAAGGACACATAATCAACAGGTTTGAATTAGCGGGGGTAATAGTTTTCCACAGGGGACAACACCATTTGGTCAATTGGTTAATACAACAAAAGTATTCAAAATTTCTCAGCTTGAAATGTTACCCTCCCATCACCCAGACAGTCTTAACAAAAAGTTTTCTGCACAAACAAAGAAAAAAAAAACTTTGGTTTATGTGTCTGTACCCTTTGGGGGAGTGTTTATCCTGAACAATAGTGGCATGAAAGCTTTTTTGGGGAGACTAAACATATCAGCAAAAATCTGTAAGTTGGTAAATTTAAAAAAAACATGGATAGACATTTTATATGCAAGAAAAGGACGTGTACTTGTTAGCTTGTCTTGAAGTATTTATGGGTCTGAAGTAGTACAGGTAGTGATGGCAGCAGTATTAGTAGTGAACTATGAATTAACATCATAGTTAAATGGAATGACTCATTCATGAATTGCTTGACTGACTAACTGACTGATAGCAAGGCAAAACATGCAAAAGTTGGATTAGTGTCTCTAGCTGCTTGTTGGATAGCTTGATTGGTTAAATAGTTACTGTTAGTGGGTTAATTTATGCAAATGTTTAATATTATATATATATATATATATATATATATATATATATATATATATATATATATATATGATATATTTAATATTTAAAAAAGGATAAATAGTAAAAATATATATATATATATATAAGATGAGTCACACTGCAAAGTTTAGTAAGTATATGGTATATGGATATTGAAATGTGTTAAGATTTATACACAAATTGTTGTAGGGTGAAAGTATTAATAATGTTAAAACGTTTTATTTTTCAGCAACCTGAAGGTGCAAGATCAGCCTGTAAAACATTTAAAAAATAAAAGGCATTTATATGACTAGCAAGTGGGGGAAGATTTAGTTTAAGATCAGGGGGCCAGTTTCTAAAACATGCAGCGGATGTGTCTGAACATCTAAAGGTTGAGTTGGCTTTAAGCATTCGGCTCGACCGCAAAAAACAAATGTCAATACACCGATACTGTGAAGTCTGTACATCAAAATATACATCAAAGTATAATCAGGAAAACCTTTTTTAAATTAACTCATATCTAACCAAAAATACTGTCTTGTTAGTGCGTTGTTTTGATTAACGTGGTCCAAGGGATAAGAGTAGGCTATTTGACATACGTAGACTATGGCTGATCATGCAGACATCCTCAAATTGACATTGACATATTGCTTATATCGTGTTTTGTCGTTTTGACGCTTAAAATGCACAGGTGTTTGTCTTTGAGACACAGAATGCAAACGACATTGATGAAGTTTCTGAAGCACATTCTAGTGAAATCACTTGTAGTTTGGTGACATCATGTGGTGGAAATGAGAACTACGCTATGTACAGGCGCTGGTCCCTTTGATGTAAAGCCAATTTTCGAATTGATGACAGAAAGACACTGACCCAAAATGGTTGTGCCATAACATAACCTGGAAATCATTGTCAGAAGGAGGTAACTGAACCCTGGACTCTACTACAAACAGTGTGTACCTCCACCAGCTAAGAATGAATTACGACTGGTTACTATTTTACGTCCAATCCAGTGTTTTGCAAGTTTGACACACTCCCCTAATTTCTACAGTCGCACTTGCACTTCCTTAACCCTGTGCTCAGCTGACATCACGCGTTTTATTATGCGTTGGGGATCAGCAAGAGTAGGTCTATGTGGACTTCACCGAAGGCTCACATACAAGTTTTCCCCTCTGGCTATTTTTTGTTCGCGCAACATGTCTTCGACTGGATTAGCACAATCGAAATGCCCAATTTCGGTGCTGGGATCGATGGCGTTCGGGGGTCGTGCTGACGTGGAGACTAGCACAAACATGGTGAAAGCCTACTTGTCGCGCGGACACAACGAGCTGGACACTGCCTTCATGTACACCGATGGAAAGGCAGAAACAATCATTGGGGAAATGAATCTCCCCAAAACGGGTAAACTCGTGTTAAACATGAAACGAAATGCAGGTTACCGCACTACCAGAAACAGTAGCAATGTTTTAATTACCTGCATTAATTGCATCGGCATATTTGCACGTTGGTTGAATCAAGTCTCCAGACACCCAATAAACCAACGTGGTCTCAGGTTGATGCGTAACAAAAGTAAATCTGAGACACGCGTTAGGTTATACGTTAGGTTACATTACAATGCCCTACCAAACATAGCCAAATGCGTTACCAATTTGCTAAACCTTATGAACGCTACAATTACGTATCACACAAATTAAATGTAAGTTTAGGCTGAAAGTATCACAGTATTGGGGTTAAGGTCACTGGCGGTTGGGGGGCCCCCACACCCCAAGGGCCCTGCCCTACATATCACAAAATTTGCTAGGCTTATTAAAAACTTTGAGGGCGGGAAACCCCCACTGGTTGAGAGCCCCTGAGTTGCGACTGCCAGGTAAAGGAAGCCTTTGGTGTGGACTACATTACAGATCTTTCTCCCCTTCCTGTCGAGAAAGGGGCTAAATAGTCTCAAAATCCCTGAGTCTGGCAACAATTGCCTTTGCGTATCTTACGTGCATTATGCCGCCTTCAAAATTGCTAATCATTCAATTTTGATAGATGACGGTAGACATTAGTAACAAAAAATGCAAGTGGTGCCCAACAGCACAGCATAGTGTTTTCTGAACATGCTCGCATAAAACACCCAAAGATTACATCCTTATTTAGACATGCCAGGGAGGAAGCTATCATCAGCGCCTCCATGGACGAAATACCACCGCTGCCGGTAACTAGCAGCAGCACGTCTTCACCAGCAACCAGCCTTCCCAACATGACATCAGTGTTAATATTCAAGTATTTGTTGAATACCTATTTTTCAGTGACAGTTGACAAGACGGTAACTGACTAAATAGAAACAGAAAAAACAATAACGAAACGAAAAATACTTTTAATGTTGGTTGACAAAAACAAAACTAGATTAAATTAGTGACAATAGTCAAACACAACTATGATAGTTGGGAGGATATTGAGAAGAGAGGTTCTTAGTGTTTTCTTCCATGATGTGCTTTCAGATGTCATCAAAATAATTCTGAAAGAGCATCATCCCAATATGACGTGGGATTTAATTTCACTTTCACTGCGCTCTCCGCTGCCCCTAGCGGTCAGTTTGTACTCTAAGTTGCCTAACGTAACTTAAAAATGTGCCTGTCATTGATTTACATATATGTTTGTGTACACTTCCAGACCAGTCTGAATATACTCCCAGTATCAGCAGAAAATAAAAATGTATTGATTGTAAGATAAATTAAGCCACATTTCCTCAATTCCAAAAATGTATCTCTGAAATTTAGAAACTCTGAAATGATTGTTTCTAAATAGCCAATTGTTTTCTTGACTGTATCTCAATCCAGTCAGAATTGCCACGAAGGCCAACCCCTGGGATGGGAAAACCCTAAAACCAGACAGTGTGCGCTCTCAGCTGGACACCTCCTTGAAGCGACTGCATACTCAGTGCGTGGATCTCTTCTATCTCCATGCTCCAGACCACCAGAACCCCATCCAGGACACACTGCAAGCCTGCCATGAACTCCACAAAGAGGTACTAGCCTAACTTGATTGCCCTTCACACCTCACCCCCTGCAACCAACAGGCCTGGTTGGTCCTATTAATTTAAATGCCAGTGGCCGACAAACGTCTTCCAAAGTTGCAGGCTAAATATTTAGGTTGATGTTACAGCCTGTGCTGAAAATCATGCAGTAATAATCCATGGCTTACTCTCCCACAGTTAGAGTATGACATTTGGTCTTATGTAGCTCAGTTGATATAACCTGGTGCTTGGAACACACTTAATGGTGTTTGATTCCCACAGGCCGTGTGTGACTGTGAAAATGTATCTACTCACGATTGTCAGTTGAAGTGGATTAGAGTGTCTAATGTAAATAGTACTGGAGATCTCATCATGATCCATTCATTTACTCCACAATTGAATTATTAGGCTAATGCAGGGATATCTTGATGCTATTTTGACATGGTCCATATTTTTTGGGTTTTCAGGGTAAATACAAAGAGCTTGGCTTGTCAAATTACGCTTCATGGGAAGTGGCTGAAATTGTTAACATCTGCAAACAGAACAACTGGATACGTCCAACAGTTTATCAGGTAACACACACAGAAAGTCTACGTTTGTCACTCACCACACTGGCAATGTTGATTATAAATGAACACTGAAACAAAAGTAAAATCTGTTTGGAAATAGAAAAGGGTGACTAACAAAGAAATGGATATAGAATAGCTTAGCCTGCACAGTGCCTGCAGCTTATTTAACGTTGCTGTTGGCTGCTTGGCCGCGGTCGCAGGTCTCCCTGATAAGTTTTCTTTTTGCGGTGTCGCTTTATCTCCATGTGTGTAGATGTTTGATATTCACTGTACATATTTTTCCAAGTTTATGTAAGTTGGCAAGATGTGCAAATAACATATTGGCATCGAGGTGACATCCACTGCTAGTTTTGGAGACTGGTTGACCCCAAGATTCAACCAACTTCTGCAATTTTCCAATGGTGATCCTTGGAGAATTTGTTTAGCTCTCAAAACGTTCCCCTCACTGTGTGTGGGAACGAAATATAATTGGATCCTCTTCCAGGCAGCTTTAGTTCATCATAGCTGTAATTGTTTTCAACTTCTTAATTATTGCTGTGATAGTGAAGATCAGGTCATAGGGATATCTAGAGAAATGTTTAAAATTACCTAACAATGTTATAACTAAATAATATCTATAAAATATACATTGTTTCTCCATTCTGCAGGGAATGTACAATGCAACTACAAGACAAGTGGAGACAGAGCTACTACCATGTCTGAGATACTATGGCATCAGATTCTATGCATACAACCCTCTAGCAGGTGCTGTGCATATAGCACAGGTGTTCCCAACATTTGGGGTGCACCTTTAGTATAGAATTATGGACAATTCTACAATCACTAATATTTATTACCGATTTACAGTGTAGATTTTCCCCATCTGATATTCTGCATTTTTTAGTTGCTTACATTGTATGTTATCCGATTGTCCACCAAAACCTAATATTAGATTAAGCAGACCCTGGGTAACAACTCATATTTTAATAAATGTAACAGTTAATAAATACATTTTATTCAGAATTAAAGTTTGGCAATATCCAAAAAGTTATTACACACAGACTCAATGGCTGGTTCCTCCAACTTTAGCAACAACATAACTGCATCCAGTCCCTTTGTGTAGTTATTGATAAGTGTCACCACTGAAAGAATTTTTGCCCACTCCTACATTCAGAGCTGCTTTACCTATATTTGTGGATTTTAGAACATGAACTGCTCAAAACCTTTATCACCAAATTGCATGTTTGATTATCTTGCACAAATGAAAGAAGCACCAACTGTAATGTCACTGTTTTGACATTTCTGTTATGTGGAAATGGGGTCTGTGGAGAAACAACCCCTGCATGTTAATGCCTGTTGACAACTTGGTATAACATGCTGCTCATCTATCCAACCAGGAGGCCTCCTTACAGGGAAGTATCATTATCAGGACAAAGATGGCTCACAGCCATCAGGACGCTTCTTTGGGAACAGTTGGGCTGGTGCTTACCGAGACAGGTGAGATGAAAGCAAAAAAAATGAAAACACAAATAATACCATAGTATGTTAATAAATTCAATATGGATGTGTGTTGTTTGTCAGGTACTGGAAGGAAAGCCAATTTCAGGCAATAGACCTTGTTCAGAATTCCCTGGAGATGGTGTATGGCTCAGACAAACCCAGTATGACATCTGCTGCTCTACGCTGGATGTACCATCACTCTCACCTCAAGGTAATAAGCCACCTGCATTATGAACAGGGACAACCCATGATTAGATCCTGTTGGCCACTTGGCTGCAGTTCAACAGGGAGTTTTACAGGATTAATGGCAAAATGTCCACACTACTCAACATCATGGATTATTGTATAGAGTTGAATAAAAAGTGTGGTGCATTTAGTTCTAATGGTTGTCTTTAAGTAGCTGGGCTTTATTTCCATTGTTTTAGGGAGATTTGGGTGATGGTGTCATCATTGGAATGTCCAGCATGGAGCAGCTGCAGCAGAACCTGTCTGCCTCTGAGGAAGGGCCTCTGGATGAACGGGTGGTGGAGGCCTTCAAACAGGCCTGGAACCTGGTGGCACATAACTGCCCCAATTATTTCCGTTAAGAGGTCTCCTCAAAAACTCCCATTTGTCGAGTGCCTACACTTAATTGACTATCTGGAGTCTAATGTAGCTTTATTACAAGTGAGACAGTTCAATTCCAATATTAGAATGTATTAATTGAAACAAGCTAGGAAAGGCACCCATTAGAATTTATTCTGTATATTCTAATTGTGAATTCAATGAATTCTAGGGGGATTTTTTTTCTTTTTTTGGAGGCTGTGTCTTCGACTTTAATAAACTAGATAACAATGGGGACACAACCAAGCCTACTGAGTTTGAAACAGTTGTATGAGAAGTACAAAATATGGACACGTGATTCCGTGGGTAACCTTGCCAATGTTCTGCATCAGAATCAAGCACTCTATTGGCAGAGGAAACACCTAAATGTTGTTTTTATTAAGACGTTAAATATACAGGTCATACAGTATAAAAAAAAACAATCTGCAAAATCCTTTGCTTCATCTAGATTCATTCCCCATCTCCTTCTTTGTCATCATTATCCTGCATAGCCTCATCCTCCTCTTCTTCCTCAGTTAGCTTTTCAAAGTCGCATGTTTCAGAGTTCCACATGCACTTGACCTGCACTCTGAATTCAGCCATCTCAATCCCAAAGAGTTTCTATGATAGAGAAAATTATAATTGGATCATATTAGCCATGAATTAACAAATATATTAATGATCAGACAGGAATATTAGCAGGTGTAGATTTGGGGAAATGTTAGAACTCACAAGAATTCGGGCTTGTTCAGGGGTTAATGTGTCACCCTCTTTGCACACATCATGGTCTTTCAGCAGCGTCACCACTCCTAAGCCAAAACAATAGGGTTAGTCAACAATTGCTAAATGTATTCCTTTGCAAATACTAAAACAGATATTTAAAAAGGAGCTTAGGTTGTTGGATCAGAGGTTCAAGTTGCAGACGAATATGTTCAGACGGTTATTGTAAATTCACTTATTTTAATTGACTTGACTGGTAAATGATAAAATACATAACATGTCACTGTAGGGCGGTAACATCCAAGTCCCCTTTACAGAAACCGGTTCTCACCCTTCTTGAGTGCTGTAGGGAGTCCCAACTGTCTCAGCTGTGGTTCCATGGAGTGAGGGAACTGTTCCAGTGGCCCCTCATCAAGCGTTACTGCCATCTCAGCCTTGTTTCCTGCTCGTGCAAAGTCCATCTCTTTGAACTGGCTGAAATACCTGAAAAACATTTAGACAGGAATGCTGTTAAGAAAATATACAGGGAATCTCCTCCAGTACAATTGACTCGATCTACTACAAAAATATTGCATTCCCTTAAATTGCCAGCTTTTCCCAAATTATTAATACTACTAAATGGTGTCGTAGACATACACACACTGGGTTACCGGTGAGATCAGGTTGGTTTATTAGGTTGACAAATTCACTTGTACCGTACAATTCATAAAGGCAGGTTAAAGCAACAGTCCCATAATTCCACTGATGACAGAAACACAGTGATGTTCAAAAAGTATTTGTCATTCTTAATCAGTCATTACTAATTGCAATCATTAAAGTCATCTAGATACAGTACTTCACTTGCCGTACTGTCGGACTGCTCATCATGCAGGAGCAAGATACACTGCCCTGGTGGCAGGCTGGGCAGTGTATCTTGCTCCTGCATGAAAATACAGTAGACTATTATGGAATGGAACAATCATTATACCAATAAAAGACATTCATTGTTTAGGCCGCTATCCTTCAATTTGTCTTAGAAGGAAAATATGGCCATGTTAGCTGGTCCAGATATCCCCAATGACATGTTAGATACAGTGGATATAAAAAGTCTACACACCCCTGTTAAAATGGCAGGTTCTTGTGAAAGAACGACAAAGATAAATCAAGTCAGAACTTTTTCCACCTTTAATGTGACTTATAATATGAACAACTCAATTGAAAAACATTAAAGAACTCACAATAACATTGTTGCATAAGTGTGCACACCCTTAAACTAATACTTTGTTGAAGCACCTTGTGATTTTATTACAGCACTTTTTGGGTAGGAGTCTATTTGCATGGCACATCAAATCTGTCAGATTGCAAGGACATCTCCTGTGCACAGCCCTCTTCAGATCATCCCACAAATGTTAATTTGGATTCAGGTCTGGGCCATTCCAAAACATTCATCTTCAGGTAAAGCCTTGCTTTTGTGGATTTGGATGTGTACTTTGGGTCATAGTTTTGTGCCAAATTTGCCTGGTATTTGGAACTGTTCATAATTCCTTCCACCCTGACTAAGGACCCGGTTCCAGCTGAAGAAAAATAGCCCCAAAGCATGATGCTGCCACCACCATGCTTTACTGTGGGTATGGTGTTCTTTGGGTGATGTGCAGTGTTGTTTTTGCACCATAAACATACTTTTTGGAATTATAGCCAAAAAGTTAAACCCTGGTTTCATCAGACCATAACACATTTTTTCACGTGCTTTTGGGGGATTTGCAAACTTCAGCCAGGCTTGGATATTTTTCTTTGTAAGAAAAGGCTTGCCACCCTATCTCATAACCCATTCATATGAAGAATACGGGAGATTTTTGTCACATGTAGCACACAGCCAGTACTTGGCAGAAATTCCTGCAGTTCCTTTAATGTTGCTGTAGGCCTCTTGGAAGCCTACCTGACCAGTTTTCTCCTCGTCTTTTCATAAATTTTAGAGGGACGTCCAGTTCTTGGTTATGTCTCCGTTGTACCATATTTTCTCCACTTGATGACTGTCTTCACTGTGTTCTATGGTATATCTAATGCTTTGGAAATTCATGTGTACCCTTCTCCTGACTGATATCTTTCAACAATGAGATCCCTCTGATGCTTTGGAAGCTCTCTGGCTTTTGCTATGAGATGCAACTAAGAATGTCAGGAAAATCCTACAAGAACAGCTGAACTTTATTTGTGATTAATCAGTCACTTTAAATTATGGCAGGTGTGTAATGACTTCTATTTAACATGAGTTTGAATGTGAGGTTAATTCTGAACACAACCACATCCCCAGTTATGAAGGTGTGCACACTTATGCAACCAGGTTATTATAAGGTTGTAATTTTTTCTTTTACATCACAAAAACCTGGCATTTTCACAGGGGTGTGTAGACATTTTATATCCACTGTATATAGCTCAGTTGCCAAGAACTTGCTTATTATCCCGAGGGCAGTAAACCTGGCTACTATAATATCAGCTATGACGTTAATCAGTGTGACATCCAGATGGTTAAATATTAGAAGATATTTCACCCTTGCCCATCCAAAATAAATGTTATACTTTCTAGTGTCCAGCTGAGAATTTTTTTTTACCAGGGCCTGAGACCAGGTTGCACTCTGGGGTGTACTCACTTTTGTTGCTAGCGGTTTAGACAGTAATGGCTGTGTATTGTGTTATTTTGAGGGGACAGCAAATGTACACTGTTATACAAGCTGTACACTCTATACTTTACAATGTAGCAAAGTGTCATTTCTTCAGTGTTGTCACATGAAAAGATATAATCAAATATTTACAAAAATGTGAGGGGTGTACTCACTTTTATGAGATACTGTAATTTAAGAATGGCGTCACTTCCTTCCTACAATGTTCCAAACACTTGTCTTTTCTTAATTGACAAATTAAGAAAATATTCGTATTTCCTTTAAGCATTTACCTGTACATTTTAAATATACATGCAAGACATAGGTGTACTTACTCTTGTACCTCTTCCTTGGTTTTATTTGTGAATAACACACCCACTTCTCCTTTAAGAAACCGAGTGACCTGTAAAATAAGCAAAAACTGACATTAATTCAACAAAATAAGTGTTGTTGTGCAAACCAAGAGTCTACAACAGTGGTGTAAACTGAAAGCTATTGAATGGGGTGGTTTTGAACCACCCCATTCAATAGCTGTGTAAGTAAAATAATTAAGATTTTTTTAATGAAAGAATACTGCAGGCTGAATTCACACACCAGGTAGAAAGTTTATAGAAATTATTCTCAGAAGAAAGTTTGGCCTGCCGTGGCCCAGCGGTCTAAGCCGCTGCAATGTGAGTTTGAATCCCAGTTATGAACCACTGGTCTACATGATTTCATCACAACAGATTACCTTGTGCAAATTGTCTTTGTATTCGCTTGTTGGTCCTTTACCTATAGCAATCATCATCACCTTGTTTTTGCCAAAAAAGAATCTGAAGAAGGAAAACACCTCATTGTCAAACTTGCAAGTTATCAAAATATACATAACACTACTTCTGTATACCATGTGTCAACTATGCAAAATATTTACAAAGCCAAAACAGGCCCCAGGAAATCACTTTCTTTGTATATGAGCCCCATGTCATCAAAACTAGTCTCTTTCAAACTTGGAATTGCATGGCTAACTGAGGTATGGTACTGAGTCTACTAATAGATTATGCACATATAGATAAGACATTACACATCCAGCTTAAAGGGGGAGGTTTAAAATAAGGGTTGGTTTTTCACTGAAGTCCATGAATGCATCTTTAAGGGTTTGTGGGGTTAACACAACACATGCAGTTAAAGGGCAAGTTATCAAAGTAATGATAACTTGCTTACCGACTGTGCTTCCAGGCTGTCCTGATGTCTTTCAATTTGTTGTTCCTCATATTTTCCACAGAGAAGATAAACAGATGCTTGTATATATCCACACATTTTCGTAACTGTAAAGACATTTAGATACACACTATGAGTTGAATACTTATACGTGAATCTGCAAACCAACACCTAGCTATTCCTTAAATTGGTATCTGTAATAGCCTGGGGACCAGGTGAGTGAATTTCTAAATCCTCAAACATTTTGGAATTCTAGAGTCCAAGTTTCCTAGCAAATTCAAAATAACTACAGTACCAGCTGTCTGTATGGTTGGTGCTCCATCTGTTTTAGGGAATTTAGGGAAAACTATCCACAGTACAGTTAAACCAACTTAAAATGTTCAATTATCTGAAGCATGAGGCAAATCACTCAACACGTAACTGAGCATGCATGCGTCACGAGTGTGTATTTATATTGTTTTCCTCAAAATTCAACACTTAGTGAATGGTTTGAAAGTTGGCTTAATTGTATTCTACTGTGGATGGTGTGGAAAATAAACATCAGCTGAGGGACTTTCATGCGAAAACCTATTAATGTATTTAAACACATTTAGTAGTTACTTTAAAGTGTATATTAATTAGCATTTCCAGAAACTAGCACTAAACTTTCAGACGTTAGTTGACTTAAAATGCAGTCATCTGGTCCCCTGTCTGTCTTTACAAGTAGTTATACTAGCGGTAGTAGACATTACTACACGTCGCTAGCTAGTAATTACCTCTTCGATTAAGTTCTGTTTTGTTTCCAGGCCCTTCTTGGTCGTTTTTGTTAACGAAACTGAGGATGGTTTAAAAAGGCAAATAATTAAGTTTGATACATAAAAGACATTCACTTCAGCAATAGTTATCCCTGTAAACATAATCTGTTAGCCATTAGCTTATCTCCATGGACAGTAGTATCGCACTAGCTGTATAGCTAGCGTTAGCGTTCTGTTAGTTTTACCTTTTGATGATAGACATCAGTTGCATATATTTTACTTGAGAACTGAAAAAAACCAAGCTATATATTTGGATAAATACACTTCATATGCTTTTCATCTACCAGATTAAACATACCTTTCTTGTCCCTCTTTGACTTCGGCATGGTTCTCACGTTGTAGGAGAAATAACAGAAATACTGATTGGGGAGATGGGAAACACGATTTCATTCATACTCATTGCCCATGCGTTTTCAACAATGCATTGTGGGTGGTTTTGTGTCCATCTTCAAGTAGGGAATGAGAGTAAATTAGGCACTAATTCGAAAACTATAATTAGCAAGACTGACGTGAGGAATAAGCACAGCATTATAACAATTTTTTTGATGTGAGACAGGTAACTTGTTCTCTGTTTTATAATCGTCATATTGCGTAAGGAAATCTGCAATTTCTCGGCTCATACCTAACTTCCTTACAATTATCTTAGCAACCGCGTGATGCCACATGACAATCTGAACAGGATTGGTCGAACGTCTGCGGGGCGGAAACGTTGTGCACCACTCCATTGATTTACCAATCCTTAACCTCTCGTTTTTTATACTTTCTCTGACATGTCAATGGTCCACGCTGTGCGTTCTGTGTAATTCTGCCCGCGACCAGTACACTTCCGACACGTGCACATACGTTGTGTCGCATTCGTTTCCATTTAGGGTCAGTTTAATTATTGAAATGCAAATGTTAAACCGTATATTGCATTGTTTTCTTTTCGTCACTTTTTATTTGTGATATTTAGAAGACGCCTATACTCTTTCAACATGAATATTCTTGTTTATTGGTTTCTGGAGTTATGCTGTACACTATTGGTGGGAGTATTTTCGGTGAGCTGGTTCTTGGGGCTCACCTGAAAGAGACAGCTCATTTGGCTCCTGCACCGCTTTCCATTAAAATTCTTCAAATACACCCCCAGAATATGTAACAGGCTTGAATTATGTTAGAGCATGAAATAGATGTTAAAATTGGTTATGTATTACTTGCTGTAATTACCAAATCGCCTTTTTTTTTTTTTACTTTTACCATAATAGGAAGATCCCCACCGTTAGTTGTTTCTACAGTGTGAATATGCAATCTTTAGTAAATCATTTTGCAATTAATTTATGTCATAGAATGCAAAGCCCATCTTGCAGATGATTCTAAAATGAATAGCCTGGTCTGTGTGAGAACAACTCATCAATGGAGTAGCCTATGTTACTCTAAGTTTAGCCGAGGAAAATAAATTCTGTCTGACAACAGTAAAAAAAATTATATACTTTTTTTGCTCATCTTTACCGAGTGCAACAATCATCCTGGAGGGAACTGTTGCTCTCATAACATAAGCAGACAAACACTTGGCAAATAACTGATTTCAGATCTGTGTACAATAATGTAATTATTGTGGATAGTTTAATATGCAGATTATACTCATGTCTATACTTACGTCAATGCCCTTCCCTCTCCCCCCGCCCAGGCTCCTCCACCCCCTGTCCAGCAAGCCTGGGCAGGCTGCCTTCCCCCTTGTCAGAGTCTCCCAAGAACTCCCCTTGTTTTCAAACATGCCATTTTATTTCTGTAAAGGACTTCAATGTTGATCTTCATTTTTTTGTTTTTACTTGTCATCAAACCAAACTACCAAGATATATATTATAGTGAACTCACAATGGTGTGCCAAAAGTCTATTAGTTCTCTACAGTATAAAGTGGAAAAGTGAAAAGTAAAGGCAAAGAAGAAGTAAAGCTTAAAAGCAATATTGTATCACAATGCCTATCCGCAAGAGTATGAGTAGTGTATAAGTAATATTATTGTTGTTTATTTAGATATATCATTATTGTTATTTGTATTTTTAAAAGAATGTAATATAATTAATAGTATGTTGTTTTACCTATAGCTGTTCTGTATTATCATGTGTTTGACGCTGTATAAGTACAAGCAAATGCCTCCAAACTCAGTCATTATACAGCAAGACAATTTTCAGGGTCAAAAAGTGAAAGGTTCTTGACAAGGCAAGTCACTCTCCAGATTTAAATCCACTTGAACATGGATTTCATTTGTTGAAGATGAGAATTAAGGCAAAATACCCCCATATTATGGAAAACCCTGGATGTATATTTTGTGAATGAAATTTGATTTGCCTCCTAAAATAATGTATCACATACTGTGACATAGATTATTTCAGAATGAGGTAACCCTCAACCAAATAGCTCACTAACTCACATTTCTATGTTTGCAATATAATATACATATTAGTACTTCGATTCTTGAAGAATTATGCAGGAAGCCAAATTTACTGGAAACATCTTGCTTCAAATGTTTACAGTTTAGTAAGTTAGAATTTTGTTCACAAATTTACCAACAGATATTTTGTTAGACATTGCTCCCTATTCTTTTAAGAAATTTTAGCTCTTGTGGTAGCTGTTTAGTTAGAACAAATTCCCTAATTATGTGAATTAGTTACACCATGCTTACGTTTTCTCAAATAAAATAGACATTTGACACTGAAGAAACGTAATATGCTGAACAGTAATGTACTCACACAGGTGGCCAGAAAGATTTATCTAAAAAGCAATGCTTCAAGGGTAACATGAAAGCAAATAACACAAGACAGACTGTGTTGCCAGAGAATAACCGCACCTTAGCAGCGTAAAAATGATCGTCTGAGTGTGGTTATCTTCTAACTTCAACATATCTTCCACCACTCCTTAGTCTGTTGCCGTGTTAAAATAACCTGTGGATAAAATTCCCAGCTGGGTCATCCAAGAAAGAAAGTAAATCAAAACCTAGCCTCTGACAAGATTTGGAGGTATGGCCTCACTAATAAAAACCCAAGTGATAAACCAAATCCAATCGAAATAACCCAAACATTGTGTTATTCGCACAGCCCTTCTAGCTGGGTCAAAATAATCCAGTGTGTGCTCTCCAATATTCATGCAGCACTGCTGGTTTGCAGAAAACATGTTTTGTGTTCTTTCAGGCATGCCAAAGGATTAGGACGTGGATGGCAGTTATATATTTCCCTCTAAATAAAATGAGGCTGAACAATGTGTGCTGTTTGCTCAGGGAGCTCTGAATCCCAATGTGCAGTTTCATGAGGAAAAATACAGTTTCCCAAATATGTGTAATGGCCAGATTGTCCCTAGATAGGTTGTGCTACTTTTAACAAAAATGTGGCCAGTATATGGATTTGGGGAGTAAAGGTGTATGCGTGTGCGTGCGATTTCGAGTGTGCGACTTGCGTGACAGAAAAGGGGATGGGTGATGTCCTGTATATAGTGCCCAGTTCAGCAGCTTGAAACATGATCCATCCGCGCCACGAGGAAGCAGTGCTTTATAAGTATTATACATTGTGGTGCCCGAGTCCGGAGAAAAATGTAAAAAGGAACAGAGACTGAGACTGTAGAAAGAATGGGAAACTGAAAACACCGCATCAGCAGTGCCTAACAAAGCAAAGGAAACGAGTGGTGTCTCATATTCCTGCGTATAGCTGAGGAGGATGGAGACTTGCCCGTTGCGCCAGAGGTGTGGACCGATAAGATGATCTTGTGGATAGCATACCATTGCGATTTTATTGCGCACTAATAATAGGAACATTTATTTTCTGGAGGTTTGAGGACAGCGATGGTCGCATCACCTTCAACTACCCTATTGAATCTCATTCAAAGGATCCACATCATAAGAAACTCCGTGAAGACCTGGTATTTTGGATGATATGTCGAAATAGGATCGGTTTGTATGTTATGTAAAAATTAATATAACAAAACAAACACTAAAACAGGCGGTTATCGATTGTATGTTTACCAGTAGCCTATGATGAACTCTTTTTTTGATACGTCTGCAGCCATGATTGCTACGATTCCTGTCAGCGGTATGTCCACTGCTGGGTCGGGCGCGGTAACCAGTGCGCTGCGAAATGATTTGGGGTCTAATATCCATGTACTAAAGACACTGAATCTGCGGTTTCGTTGTTTTCTTGCGAAAGTTCATGAACTAGAGAGGAGAAACAAATTATTAGAAAACCAACTGCAACAAGCCTTGGCGCAACAAAGATACCAAGTATATACCCGTGAGGTAGCTGTCCAAACTGACTCTCCTGAATCTCGTCTGCCGGGTACAATTTGGAGTTTCACGCACGTGCGAAGACACGGAGAGCGCTATGAGACTCTCCACGGGCCCGGTGTATCCTGGAATCATCCGGACGGCGTTGGGGTTCAAATCGATACCATCACTCCAGAAATAAGAGCTCTATATAATGTGTTGGCTAAAGTCAAGCGAGAGAGAGACGAATATAGGAGAAAGTAAGTACCAGCAAACTACTGCAGTCTGACGCTGACACTTTCCATTGCAGTTTCTGCCCTAGCATAAAGCATTTGTCTTAACTTTCTTTTCTGCGTACAAAATGGGTGTTAATTTGGCCTACTACTTGCTGATGTTTTTTTATGATTGCAATTAATGAGATGTGGTACGGTCAGTGCTTTCCATAGAGAAGGATAGAGGCCTTCAGTGGCAAAACGCCGTTATAGCATCGGCTCTGAAGACATGCATCATTTTAATGTAGTCAGATGGGTGGAATGTTAACTAAATTGGTTGGTCTTTCCTGAAGACCACATTTTACTCTTGTCAAACTAATTCATCAGTAGGGATCAGTCACTCAAGTTGGAAGTTCCACCTAGTTGTATACAATACAATGGGAAGCCTTTAACATTTAAGTAATTTTATTGTTACCCAGAACTTATATGTTATTATATTTGTTAATACTTGTCGCCAGTGGGAATCAAACCCACCACCCAAAGACATGTAATCTAACGAACTGTAACAGGCATAATAGAGACACCTGATCAGAGTTCCAACATATTGTTATCAAGTGGAGTGAGTTCTATACAGACTTTCCTGGTGCGCATATGAATGTGGCTTCGCACCCATGAGTGTGAAAGCTCATCTTTGCCCCGGACTACAATACTGGTGCTTTAGTGTATGGCAGGACAATATGAGGAAAAAATTATTACAATGTTTTTTTCTCATATAATTCAATGTCAATATAGATCACAGTACACATTTGGAATTAGAATTTCCACAGCTGTAGTGGTCAAAATTAAATATATGTTGCGTGCAATGCAGTGTTCTCAGGTAGGGACAATTATTTAGCTGAAAATGTTTCCATGTGTTATTTTATTGCACTACACACAAGTTAACAAATAAATGGTAAACACACAGCAGGAAAGCATTTACACAAACAAATCAGGCACTTGCACACAGGAACAGTAAACAGCTGTTGTGATTAACGAAGCCTGGAGCTTTTAGAGGGATAAATCAACAATCAATTAATGACAATTATTTAAAGTACTCAAACTCATCCCTAAATAACATTAAACAAAAGTCTATGCAAAATTAAGATGACTTTCTTTGTGGGGAATAAGCATGAAGAAACAAAAGGGTTATTTGTAGCTTAGAAATAACTAATTTTACTATGAAGAGAATCTACACATCAAAGCAACACTGAACACTAAATAGCTACAGTTAACTTAGATTGTCAACAAGGTTTGTTTAGCTCAGCATTTTAAACTTGGTATTTTTCATTAATGGCACGTGGGAATGTCGTGTCCTGTAAAGTTTTTGTTCACTTTACACACTTAATGCTTAAATCACTATATCCTGGGGAAACGGGCTTCAGCTGGGTGAAATATGTGGCAGAAACCCTCTCCCCAGCCTTAAACAGTGCTGAGACGATTGGCCCTGCCTTTGGAGTTATCTGGATCACGGTCTGCATTGTGTCACCAAGAAATTAACTCGGATTGTAATGGTGCATCTGCATTCCAGTGCCTTAGACTGTTATGCCACTTGGGAGGACGTACTCTATGGTATTTTTGTAACGGCCTGTTTGAGATTCAAGTTGGAAGTGTTTTTCTCCGGTTTATGTTTTGGCAGTAACCATGGCCCACGTCATCACTGGCCGGCTTGGCTGGCTAGTCAAAGGACCCCTGCCAACTGCCTCTGTTTCCCAGTGATTCAACAGGGAAGCATTCAATATAGGAACCCAACTGAACTAAGAGTCTGACTATGACTCACTCAGAAGGATGAAGTCATGAACTGTGTTTACTAATCCACTTTCATAGGATGATCTAAATAAAATAAGAGCTACAGTATGTAAAAAAAGAAAAGAAAGCTATTCTTTTAATTAAGCACATTTATCTCCTCTTTTCCCTACAACAGTTCTCTTGGTCCTCCTTGTACAAGAAAAAGTGCAGCACTACATTTTCTGTCAACATGACACAATCATTAAGGGGGATCAATAAAACCTATTAGATTTTCTCCTGAATACTGTAATTTATTTTACACATTTATGTTCTCAGTTGTATTAGTTCCATGTTTCGGATTTCATTTTTGGTTTGCAAATTATAATTATAAATTTATTCAGAAAACTATAAAACCACATCAGGGGGGCTTTTTTAGGGGCATCTGGGGTTGTGTGTAATATATTTTTAATAGGAAATACAGTAATTTAATTGTGCATCTAGAAAGAGTAATGTCCCTGTCAACTCAAAGGATGGCATTATATTTATTAGAAATTGGAAATTTATTTCTTCTGACATTTTGCACTGGAACATGTGAAATCTGCATGTACCCTCAGCATTGTTTTCTTAGCTAATGTGCTGTGAGTATACAGTGACTTAACTCTGATCTAAATGGTAAAGCAGCTTGTTTATAACTGTTTTGGATGTGCCACTTATTAGACTCATTGTGGTCATACATGGCCCGTTCCTCTACAACCCCCAGAGTAGGTACATCCCCACCTCATAATACCCATGATTGAACCATTTGTCGAGTCATTCATTTAACTGCCAGGGTTCAGACACTTTACATTCCCCAGATGCATTTCAGTTAATAGCCATAAAGTATAACATCATTTAATTCTGAAGCCAGATAGCATTTCCTCCTGTGCAGTATTAAAAGGATAAAATCTCTTATACTAGTGCTTTCAGATGATTAGCATGTATGATTCACCAGGTTTATAATAATTGTTGTAATCCTGTTATAACTTATAATTAATGTTGTGTGGTATATCTCATGAAGAAAAACAGACATGCCGGCTTATTGGGTTTAATGATACGTTCTCTCCAAAATGTAGCATGTCTGTTTTCTCCACTTCAATAATTCTTGAGTTTATCTTCTGTTATCCCTTTCTTACATTTCTGTAATTTTTAAAAATCTTTTCTCATGAGATAACATACGCTTTCCCTTCAGCCCTATGTTTCAGTCCGGGTTTTATTTTAAATGTCACCATCAAGCATAATGGCAATGTGTATTCACCAGAAATGACAGACATTCCTCCTCTGAATTTTGACTGACAGACAGCCAGCTGTTTTATCAGGAGTTATCATAATGCACTGGATAATTAGTGTCATTTCATTTTGAGCTAGTCTATATTCAGTCTTCTCTAAAATAACTGACACCCTTGATAACGATTTCTAAAAGAAAAAAAACATGTAATTACCATATATTATGCTAAAGGCTGACATTTCCTAAAATGGAATTGGATTGAAAATAAATCATTTTATTTTTTTTTAAATCTTTTTTTCATGCAGACCAGCAGAAGGCTTAGCAGTAAAAGTAGGAAACGTGCAAGAAATAATCTCATACCTATTGTAAAATATGGTGTATATTGAATGTTATGGAGCCATTTTGTTTTCTCTGATCCTTGGGCCCATTTCAAGGCCAACAGGATCATAAATTCTTCAAAGTATGGTACAAATATTTTTGCCAAAAGTTTGGTTGCCTCTGTCTGGAGGCAGATTCTCAGACAGCAGGCATGTCCAAATAGGGGCAGGAAAGGCCACTGGATTTCACCCTTCATAGCTCTTTGTCTTCATTCATGCACTCATCCTTCACTCTCTGTAGCCTTCAGCCTGTCCAATTCTCTGTGTCGCGTGCAGACTGCTTTGTAAGACTTATTCAGTCCACTAGAGAGCTCCTGCACATTCAGCCTAGTGTGCTGATTTATTAAAGCTTTATGAGTGTAGACACACAGGATGAGATGAATTTGGTGCCCATTTTGTAAAATTCCAGATATACAGAATGAATTGTCAGCAACCAACAATGTCACTGGAATTAAATGGGCAGCAATTTGTTTTTAGGCACTACATTTGGAAAACTTTAGATCTAAGTGGAGACAGGGCATGTAAGTACTCTTACTTAAATGCATATTACACATTATATAATGTTCGTTTTGCTGTTGTGGAGCAGTTTCTGTTTCTTTATTCAAAGTTTAACACCTCACAGATCTTTACACCTCACAGAAAAGAACATCCTTGTGGCCACTGGAGACCAAATAATCCATGTTCCTTATTCCCTAACCCATATTCTAACCACAGTAAACTAACCTTAAACTCATCTTACCTCATCTTAATAAGAAACTTAACCTAATGTCTAACCCTATACTGAACCTGTAATGCCTAAACCTAAAATCCCAGTTCTGGCACCTCCCACTTCCCAGTCCCAATTAACCAAACCCCTTAGCAGGGAGTCACATTTGTGGGGACAGATTTTTCAGACTTTACTATGTTTGTGCAATACCGAACCCCTTTAGGGAATCTGGCACACACACAGTAGATCCTCCAACTGATGTGTCAGTCTGGAAAATGTGGACAATATGGGTACGTCTTTCATGTTGAAACATTCAAGTAAAAAGACATGGGACCAGGCTTATTGCTGTGCCCCAGTTCAGAATTCCTCTCCTTGATATACAGCAGTCCTCATATGATAAAGAAAAGCATTGTCATCAAAAGAGTCAAAAGACATATTCAGTATTACAATGCTTTTTTATATTGGTAAATATAAAAGGTAAACAAGGTAATGCTGGCTGTGAGTGCTGTGAGTCCAGGGCCAGTTTTGATTCTTCATATTATTTCTATTTTGTTCTTTTGGTATCGGAATAACAAAAGCTAACCAACCATAGGGCAGGAAAAGAGGGAACAGGTCTTACAGGAAATTTATTTTAAAAAATAGGCCTTACATCGAAAAAGATAAACTTCATCGTAGGTGGGAGCCTTCCCATAATAACCACTGCTGTCGAGCATTTAACAAAAAGATTTGGCTCACCGCTACGTGTCTTGCGTACCTAGGAAGGTAGGCAGCGAGTACAGAAGGCACTATACTCAGACGTTGGCAGTCATGACATTCTCTGAAAACATGCAGTCTTGACCTAACGCCACAATTCTTCATGTCTCGGATTTAGATTCTGGACTGTCCGTGTCCTCTTGCAATGTATGTTATGCCAAGCGCTGCCTGTCCTCTGCGATTCCAGACACCGGTTTCATAATGGAGACGGAGAGAGCGGGTGAACTCCTCAGGTGTTCCCTGTTGTGTCTGGTTCCCGGGTACTCACTCGCCAGGCGGGTTTGCTGCTGGTTCCTAGTTTCACCCGGAGGCAGAACTGTCACAACTGGTATAACTCTACGGATAAACAAATGCCTGCAAGTGTAGCAAAACAAGGAAAATTCACTGACATGAGGAAAAAGGCAATTGTAGGTTTAAGGGTGTGGAATCATACATGTTTCATTGAAAATGTAATGTGCCTAGATAATGAGAACAACAGAAATATAGGCCACACTCTGCTAACCTGAGGAATGTGAAATGTTTACAACCATTTGGCATGGGGTTCTTGTGGAGAGTGTGGCCTACATTTGTGTGATCTGTGATAGGTAGACACGCCCTTCAATGTACAGCTTCGGAAAAAATTAAGAGACCACTGCAAATTGAACGCTTCTGTTCCTCACTCAAAACTTTCCTTTTCAACTTTTTTGGAAAGGAAAGAAAAAGGTGCAGTGGTCCCTTCATTTTTTCCGGAGATGTATATAGCCGCTAGCAACCATCTTTACATTGAGATTTTGGAATGTTCATCTAAAAGGACAACTCTGCTGCATTATTCCAATAAATACTGAATGTATTTCATCCCTTGTTTTGTGTAATCCCTTATTATTTAATCACTATACGTAACCGCTAAATTCTAATAAGGGTTTGGTTAAACAATAACAATTGGCTTTAGCTTAAGGGTTAGGATTTTCACAAATCAACAGTAAACTATGCCTCAGTTGGAATCTCAACCAGTGATCCGCCAAGGTCACAAGGTCAATTTTGATCCACATGTCCAACCGTTTGTTGATGTCACTGGAGATGAGCCACAGCCTTCCCAGATGTGCCCTGAACAGCCCCATTCCAAACCTCAACCCCATGCAGAGCAGGCAGACAGCACAGCTCCTCTGGAAAGCTCCTCTGCATTAATAATGGAAGTCAGCTGAATATAGCTGCATCATGTGTGTGGATCAATGAGATTAAAATCCTGAGGAGGCACTTTCTTTCTGCTTTGATCTGTCTCTGCTGCTGCTCAGGAGATGAAAGGACTAATTGGGCTTGTTCTGTTTAGCTTTATCTCCCTCCCCTAAAGGATAAAGACCAACCAGAGTGAAAAAACTATTATGGCTAATTACAGACCACAGTGACCTCAGGTTTAAGGTGGAAACAGTTTCTCACATCTGTATCCGGTTTCTAATAATATATTACCTACAGATATACAGTACAGTACGTACTTAATCCTAAAACACAAAATTAGAATAAATACAAACAAATACAATAGAAAAAAAGATTCACAAGAATTTATTCTGTTGTCCATAAAGAAATGTGAAGAAACTGGGCAAGGAATCCAATAGTCTGTGTGTGTTGTTCCATGAGTAGTACACAACACATTGTGCCTCACAGGTCCTCAATGGGCAGCTTCCTTAAATAGTCCCTGCGCAACACCATTCCCAATGTCCACAGAGAAGAGGCGACTCCGGGGTGCTGGCCTTCTAGGCTGAGTTACAAAGAAAAAGCCCTATCTGAGACTGGCCAATAAAAATAAACCATTAAGATGTGCAAAAGAACATAGACACTGGACAGAGGAATATTGAGAAAAAAGGCCGGCATCCCAGAGTCGTCTCTTTGTTGACATTGAGATTCGTGGGACTATTTAATGAAGCTGCCAAATGAGGACCTGTGAGGCATTTTTCTCAAAGTAGACATTCTAATGTATTTGTTCTCTGCCTCAGTTGTGCACCGGGCCTCCCACTCCTTTTTCACTCCTGGTTGGAGGCGGTTTGCACTGTTCTGTGAAGGGAGCAGTACACAACATTGTACGAGATCTTCAGCTTCTTGGCAATTTCTTGAATGGAATACCCCTCAATTCTCATAACACAAATATGCTCAAGTTTCAGAAGAAAGCTCTTTGTTTCCAGCCATTTCCAGCCTGTAATCAAACCCACAATTGCTGATGCTTCAGATACTCAACTAGTCTTTAATCAGCACAACAGTTTTCAGCTGTATTACCTATAATTGTAAAAGGGTTTTCTAATGATCAATTAACCTTTTAGAAAGATACATTTGGATTGGTAAATACAATGTGTCATTGGAACACAGGACTGATGGTTGCTGATAATGGACCTCTGTATGCATAATTTATAAATCGGGAGGTATCGTAAACACATTGGGGCGCACAAGAGACATGCTTCCGGTTGGCAAATCGACACAAATAAAGCACATCGTGGAGTTGGACAACAAAAAGCTAAAACCATCACAATCTTGTCAGGCAGTGCTGAGGCCACAAGAGGCTGCAGGAATAGGCAACTTTATGAACTTTGATTGCTTTTTGTAGAATGTTTACAGTGCAAAGCAAAACCAGTGATTGAAAAAGGCAAGTCATACGCAGCACCCCGGATCTGTGATAAAATAAGATCAACCTGTACCAGAATGATGGGAAGAAAAAAGTATACAACACGATAGAGACAGTGTGATGGCAGGGGCATGCGTGGCTTCCAAAGGCACTGGTTCACTAGTGTTTATTGATGATGTGATACAAGACAGAAGCAGCCGGATGAATTCTGAAGTGTATAGGGATATATTGTCTGCTTAGATTCAGCAAAGTTAATTGTCCATCTCTAAACTGAAGCGCGGTCCAATGACCCAAAACATACTGTGAAAGCAACCCAGGAGTTTAAGGTAAAGAAGTGGAATATTCTGCAATGGCTGAATCAATATCCTGATCTCAACTTGACCGAGCATGCATTTCACTTGCTGAACACAAATCTTTAGGCAGCTGCAGTAAAGGCCTGGAAAAAATTTAAGGTTACAGCAGAAAAAATGTAAGGTTCTGGAGTGGCCATCACAGTCTCCTGATCTTAATATTATCGAGCCACTCTGGGAAGATCTCAAACGTGCAGTTCATGTAAGACAACCAAAGACTTTGCATGACCTGGAGGCATTTTGCCAAGTTGAATGAGCAGCTATACCACCTGCAAGAATTCGGAGCCACAGACAACTATTAAGAAATATTAAACCAACCTCAGTCTTTATAGCCATTTTGTTGCAATCTGCAGAAGATAAAAATAGATGCCTTTTGAAAAAGGCCACCTTTTGAATTAGGACTGGGCCAATATTGACACCATAGATATAAAGCTCTATTATAAGTTGAGTTCTCTTTGGGTAACACCTTGTATATTTCTCAATTTTTCTGCTGATAAGAACATTTGTAAAAGACATCCAATGGCTATCAAACAAGGATTACACACAAAATGACTTGTAGCTTGATCAATATAACATGGAGGCATTGTGAAATTAGCAAAAACATTACTGAGTGTGTAGTTTAGGACACACAACCCATTCTTGCGCTCTTTCTGGCCATTTGTGGGTCAAACAAATCTCACTGACCTAGAAATCTCAAAAACATGATAATAAACACCCAAGGGTCTGCTCTCCCAGGGTGAAATTCCCCTTTAAGACTAAGACATAAATTTGGCATAGTCTAAAAACAAAACAAAAAAACAAGTAGGCTAAGGGATTGCACTGCAGTTGTTCACAGCTAGCTAAGTTAGCCACTGCCTCTGGCTATGAGGCTTGTGGGTTTGATTTCAGTGCTAGGCTAGGTTTATTGTTAGTGTAATAAAAGGCTGTTTTTTTAAACGTTTGGTTTAGGGGGTCTAGAAAAATGTTAGGTATTGAATTTGAATATGTTTTGATCTCCCTGCTGCTATATGTAACCTACCATAGATCTGCTGTTCAGGTAGTGCTTGCCCTTCACTGCATCCTGGCATTTAGCCCATCAGCAGATGTCCCCCTTCTTTCTACCCTCTGCTGATGCACAGGTAGAGTGAACTCACATCTGGGGGCACACAGCTCTTATTTATAATTCTTTCTCTCGGTTTCTCATCTGTATTGTAATCTTGTGGAACATAGTGACTTGCACAGTAAGATCAGGAAGCGTCCACAGACGTGTCATTAGAAGCTTCCTGGATTCTCAGGATTCCCTGAATACTCAGTAGAGGTCATTTATGGTTTCACTATTGATTCTGGGGTAAACTCTAGGTGGGCACTCATGTTATAGATTCATTCATCCTCCTTTGCCTCTGTGTGTCTACTTTCTCAGTGAGTGTCCCATGTTTCTGGAGCCGCACTGGTTCTGGTGGTGTTGATTATTAATGGGCATTGATGGAGCTGAGCCTACTGGCACACTGCCATATGTGAAGTGCAGGAATGCATTGGTCTCTTGTAACCGTTGCATGCTGCTATGGTCTGGTCGTTTGGATAGGAAAATTCTGTGTTGATCAGGCCTACAGCCACAAATACTGACACAGCAGTGGGACTTCATTATTTTATTAACACAGAAGAAACATGTTTTTTAGAGTTAATGAGCTATAAGACTAAATACACAAAGGGACAACCTCAATTGCTCAGGGGAGGTACAACCCTATGCAATTGAAATGCACTGTGAAACAGATGGATCTTGGTGTGTGTGTTTCCCAACACCATTCTTCCAGTGTTCATTTCAGCGCGCAAAACAAGCAGACATTTGAGACATTTAAGCAATGAAGCTCAAGGGGGTGTGGTATACGACCCATACCATGGCTAAAGAAGGTTTTTAGGCACAACACAACCCAGAGTGCAGATACACACGCAACACAATGTGAAGTGCCTGGAAATAAACCTTATTGATAAAATACTAGCAATGCACCACAAAAACCCTTGAAGTGTGCTGCTATTATAAAATGGCTAACAATGTACATTTTGTGTTAGACCAGTGGTATATTGTTTTTGTGGATATGCAGGGACATCAATAAACTAACTGTCTACACCTAAATTTTAATGTCATTTTAAACACCATGCCCATTTTTGTCCTAAACCATACTTTCAAAGCCAAAATAAATGTGTAGGGTCCCCAAATATACACATGGATGTGGATATTTCACACACACATGTACACACACAAGTTAGACAAAGCACTCCATGTTTAAAATTTTCCTCTAAAGATCAGATGGTCATTGTTTTGTTAACTATTGAAATATTTGTGGTCCCCGTACAGTATACACAGAGTATCTCTTGTTTATTAAATCTGTTTGTCATTTAGCAGACACTCTTATTCACAGATGTGAGTTCATACAATGTTGTACTTCATGTTATGGGTGCTTCGCTCTTTAATATTACTCAAGGATCCACATTTAACCTACCTAAATTGAATGTGGGCTCGGTTGTCATGGCATACCTTTAAGCCAGGGTTTAAATACAAGGTCAAAGAACGTGATGACAACTGAAAAGGGGGCCACAATTGGGAAAACTGACTTTTAATACAGCTTTCATGGGAATTCTGATTTAATCTATACAATCTACAGGTTGTGCAGAAAGTGTGTACATGTTACCGGCCTCAGTGTCCAAGACGGACTGATGTTACAAAAAAAAGCAGACAATGCTTAGCATGTAGCTTGCACTGTTGTAATTTATTTTCTGATCATCCTCTTTTAATTCAAATACTTAAACAATTCCACCTATTCACATTCAAATATTTTTCTAAAGTAAACATACATTCAAAAACAAAAGAGCAATACAGTCTATCTGGTTTGTTTCCTTTTTACTAAATGTTACTACATTTAAGAAGTTGGTATGGCCATTAAAATAACAATAACAATGTAACTTTCTACAGATTACCAAGTGCAGTATAATTGTGGATGCATTTCTTCACCGACCAATTAGCGGCCGTGGTGGGTACTCCTCTTATAGACCACGTTTCTAATGGGCTCCCTGCACAACCGCTTCCGCATTCTCCTTCACACTGCTCCTGCGTTTCTGGTTATGCTGCTCCGTTATTAAAATAAAGGTACGCTTTTATTCAAGAGTTGCCTAAATTGAACAATGTTAATTGTATTTGCAAGGCTCCAGCTAGCAAGTCGGAGAAAGGATTTTAAATGTATCAACATACATAAACAATTGCGAAGGTACTCATTTTCATGAAATTACATCCAGTGAAGCTGGTTCGGGCACAGCACAGTAGTCATGATCTAGACTAATGATGAATCTCAAATACTACAAGTACATACTTTGCAGATTATGGTGAACTACATACTGTACTAGTAAGCCAGTATGGGGACATACTACATTGTCATACAATTGCAACATTAGATCATTTTGTCACGCATTAACATAACGCCAAGTTTGAATATCTAGCTAGACACCATTGCATCGTTAAACCGACTAACGTTTCTTATGAAGTTTAATGGTTTATTAGCCACTAATAGGCCTACTAGTATCTTAGAATTAGTCGTAAGAATTGAGCAATTGCGAGCGAGACTGAAGACAAACTTTACACTGCCAAAGCTATTTCATTTCATGCTACAACAACGTTAATTTATTCTTCATTCGTCAATGACATTGATACAAAAACTGTTAATGTAGGTGACGATGACATATTTTTTCGCCAGTTATCGAGGAGATTTTGGTTTGTTGGCCTAAGACGAGAGAATCTTGGAAAACCCTCTTTTACTGCGCAGTTATTGGAATCAGGTGTGCTAAATTAAAGTTGGAGAGAACCTACAGGACAGTAGAGCTCCAGGAACAGGGTTAGGCAGCCCTGACCTAGCTGGTCTTTGGTGAAATGCCTGCTGCATACTTTAGATTGGACTGTAATATAGTGAAGTGCTGGCATATTTACACAAACCACTGCTTCTTCAGCTCAACGCCAAGCGGGAAGCTATGCATACTAATTTCCCCATTGAATTTAGTAGATGTGATGCACAGAGGTACAGAGTAATGTTCTGAATGTTTCTTTACTTGTTTCTTCAAAAATATCTTTTTCCGAGTCTCAATCATGTTTATGTATATAGCTAAACTTGCGCCGTTAGACGAATGTATACAACTAACGCGCGCCGGAAACAGACGAGCAGTACCATTGCAAAAGGGAAGTACGTCACCACCCTGAGTGCGCATGGGCGCCGCCATCTTATATGCGCATTACCATCTTTGTACTTGAGCAACAGTTGTTGAAACTACACGGTATACTACAACTACTGTATAAGGAATGAGTAAAATATTAGGAAATGTGTTAAACTTTACATAAGTCTTGAAAATGACTGCACTGTATAATACATATGTGCTTTGAAGTGACATATCTCAATCGTGGCAAACTTTCACACACACACGAAAACTTTAACCATTACTTACTCCAAAGCAAAAATACAGATAAGGCGTTTTGTGAAGTTTTACTGACCTGTTGTTAGAAAAAGTAAAGTGGACCACGGTTAGCGTATAGCTTGCGCTGTCGCAATTCATGTTCTGATATTCTACCATGATGCAAACTCAAAGTCAAGCTTTTCCATGTCTTTCTGCTTACAGCGCCACCTGTTGCGCAGGTAGTTGCTTTAGACAATAATGTTTTATTGTGTATTATGCAATAAAAAAATTAAGGGGTGCCTTATTATTGCATTTGCAAACCAACACTAGTTTTCAACTCATTATATACTTGTGATAATGGAATGCTAATACATGGCTCTAAACTGTACACATCACAATTAGGGAGGATAAATGCCAAAGGAGAACATGTTAATTAGTCTAATGATACAATATACTTACAGTTCCACCCAAGCCAGGTCTGAACATGCTATGGGTTAGTCTCGGTGAAGACAAAACAAATGTCATTATTCTCCCAAATCCCCAATCATTTATTCCCTGGAATGTCCTATAAAAATGCACCATTAAAACTCACGCATATCTTTTTAGAACTTTTCTTTCCTGCAGTTTAATGTCCCATTTTTCTCTCTTAAGTCTATAGCCTGGAGCAGACAGCCAATATGATAGGCTCTAGTGTGGACTGTAGGAAGTGAGATCTTTATATTGGAAATGTCATGGCAGAGCAGCATTGTACTCAGTTATGGGCATTGCAGACCTCAGTAACAAAACATATTTTCAGTCACATTCCCTCTGATTTAACAAACAGCATCATTGTTCTGAATTTGTTGATATTTTGTTTGGATGACAGTACATTTAAATTTGAGTTATTTTCAAATTAATAAATGAAATGCCATGGAATGTGGAAAGAGTTGTAGAAAAGCATCTTCCTTTCGGGTTGTAGAAGAGAAAATCTATAAGCTATTCATGTGGCTTGTATTGTCAGGTATTATTCAGAATAGTCAGGTAATCTCTTTGTAAGCAAGCTCTACAGCAGTAGGCCTAAGTGTTGTAGAATCTGCAGACTCCGGAGAAACACAAATCATTAGGTGTGTACGCTTTGTGAAATCTTTCATCAGTTGATGGTGTTTTCAAAATGGCAGGCGTTGCCAACATGTCAAGTCCCTACATGCTTATATTTAATGTATTAACCTCTCTGGTTACAATGTTGGCACTAATTGTTACTTTTAACAGCAATTAACTACACACTATAGAAAGCAATTATGTGTTCTTTCTCCTAGGCTGTTTTGTCATCAAAACCGATCATTCCAGTGCCCTGTGTTAACTTGTGAGATCACATGTCTGGTTGGGTCATGTGGCGGTGAACCAGAACTCTGCCAGTCTTACCCATGGGTGTGCCTCTGTAGAAGGGCTAATAAACGTACAGTATACCCCCTTAGGGGAAAGGAAGGCTGTCATGACTGTCTGTGTGTGCTTCGTGATTAGATCACGTGTTTTTTCCTAGTCCAAAAACGGCAGACAAACCTAGCACACACTCCTATTGTTGGGGTGTTCAGCTTGTGTGTCAGTGTGTGGTGTGGGGCGAGGAAATGCCATAGGATTTGAACTGTGACAACAGTGGCTCCAGTCCATCTGACAGCCCAGTCTCACACCATCGGTGTGTCCTCTAATACCTGTTCAACTGTTGAGCTCTTTTTCACTTTGCGGGTTCATCAGCAGCAGGTAATGAAATAGTGAATTTCTGAAGATTTCTGTTTACCTCAGAAGTCCACACGTTTGTATATTTAGAGTACCCAGATTCTGATGAGAGCCAGACCTTACCCCCAAGTTTCATCTGCTGGGATTTAGAATATTTACAGTATATTATTAACACACACAACATACAGCATGCTTGTAGCGCCTCGCCATTCTTTATTAGACACAGAAGAAATGTAATTCACACGTCGACAAGGTCAGGCGTCACTCTTCCAGCTGCTTGTCCTTTTCAGCGTTAATGACACGACTAGTGAACTGTGGAGGTTCAGGTTGGTCCAGCGTGTTCCATTTGAAGAGGAGGACTCATGGCTGTGGATGTCCTCCAGAGTAAGGGTCAGCGGTAGAGGAATTTGCCCAGTCATTAAATGCCTGCTGAGCCTTTCAGAACAACCACTCACTGATACAGTGGATATAAAAAGTCTACACACCCCTGTTAAAAATGCCAGGCTCTTGTGATGTAAAAGAATGAGACAAAGATAAATCATGTCAGAACTTTTTCCACCTTTAATATGACCTATAATGAGAACAACTAAATTGAAAAACAAACTGAAATCTTTGAGGGGGGAAAAATAAAAACACCCTTAAACTAATACTTTGTTGAAGAACCATTTGATTTTATTTCAGCACTTTTTGGGTATTAGCATGGCACATCTTGACGTGGCAATATTTGCCCACTCTACTTTGCAAAAGCGCTCCAAATCTGTCAGATTGCGAGGGCATCTCCTGTGCACAGCCCTCTTCTGGTGAAGCCATGCTTTTGTGGATTTGGATGTGCGCTTTGGGTCATTGTCATGCTGAAATTGCCTGGTATTCGGAACTGTTCATAATTTCCTCCACCCTGACTAAGGCCCCAGTTCCAGCTGAAGAAAAACAGCTCCAAAGCATGATGCTGCCACCACCATGCTTCACTGTAGGTATTGTGTTCTTTGGGTGCACTGTTGTTTTTGTGCCAAACATACCTTTTGGAATTATGGCCAAAAAGTTCAACCTTGGTTTCATCAGTCCATAACACATTTTCCCACATGCTTTTGGGGGACTTGTTGGTTTTTTGCAAACTTCAGCCGGGCTTGGATGTTTTTCTTTGTAAGAAAAGGCTTCCGTCTTGCCATTGCCCATTCATATGAAGAATATGGGAGATTGTTGTCACATGTAGCACACAACCAGTACTTGCCAGAAATTCCTGCAGTTCCTTTAATGTTGCTGTAGGCCTCTTGGAAGCCTCCCTGACCAGTTTTCTTCTCGTCAGTTTTTGGTAATCAGTTTTGGAGGGATGTCCAGTTCTTGGTAATGTCTCTGTTGTGCCATATTTTCTCCACTTGATGATGACTGTCTTCACTGTGTACCATGGTATATCTAATGCTTTGGAAATTATTTTGTACCCTTCTCCTGGCTGATATCTTTCAACAATGAGATCCCTCTGATGCTTTGGAAGCACTCTGCGGACCATGGGTTTTGCTATGAGATGCAACTAAATCCTACAGGAACAGCTGAACTTTATTTGTGATTAATCAGAGTCACTTTAAATGATGGCAGGTGTGTAATGACTTCTATTTAACATTAATTTGAATGTGATTGGTTAATTCTGAACACAGCCTAATCCCCGGTTATAAGAGGGTGTGCACACCCGTTTTTCTTTCCTTTGAAGATTTCAGTTTGCTTTTCAATTGAATTGTTCACACTATAGGTCATATTTATAGTGGAAAAGTTTCTGACATTATTTATTTTTTATCACAAAAACCTGGCATTTTAACAGGGGTGTGTAGACTTTTCTATCCACTGTACATCCAGTCTGTTTATAAAGATAAGCATTCATTGTGCACAAGGACCTGCATTCTTTCTGTGATTGCACCATAGTAACCAGAGAAGGGAATAATGGATGTTTTTTGTTATTTTATAAAGTATTTCCCATCTTAACACTTGTGTTAGATCTCTCTGCACCCTGCCTTCCCCACCATCCCATCCCATAATAAATCATGTACAGTGCATGTGTGTTCTAGCTTCAGTGCGTCCATTGATTTATCTGTGACACCGGGCTCATCTTGATCCTGTCTGTTTGAGGAGGGGTGATGAAATGACCAACCTTGACATTATCGCTCCTTTAATCCCATAACTGTAACACTTTTGGTTGCTGCCTTATAAGGGCATTATTGATGATGTATTTCATACTATGTTCCATAATAAAAGTCTACAATCAGACTTTATCCTCTTTTATCGTATATGCAATTTTACTGCTTGCTTGAGTTACTTAAGGTGAAAGGGAATTTGGGGTTTTCATGGCTCTATGTGGTACTGTGCATTTCCTTGTGTACTAGGCTTGTTGACTGTGATAGACCCATGGTATCATGTCTTGTTAGATATAGATGGGTCTCTGAGATGTATGTTATCTAAGGGTTGGTGCAATTTGGACTTTGAGTCACAATATTTCTCATGAAACTACTTTTGTTTTGTTACAATAAGACCCTGGCCCTGGCAAATGATGAATGCAAGTACATTATAAAACACTCCAAACCAACTAATATTGCACCAGAATGTTATTCTCAGATCAGATTTCCAAGCTCTAAATTCATGCTGAATCTCCCACAAACTAAACACATGCTATTCTCAAAGGCCCCATAACATTACAATATATAGTGTACAATTACAAACATATATGGAACCCTACTTGAACATGCTTCAATTTACATGCTCCACCAGTGTGTCCTGAGCTTTAAGTAGAGCTCAAGCTCAAGAAGCTTCTATCATTTACAGAGTTTAGAAGACTGCTGATGTTTTCTGTTATCTGTAAATGTATTTGCGTTTGGTTTTGTTGGCCTAATCCTTTTGTTTTAAATAAGTTACTGATTTTTTTTATTTTTGCAACGGGCCTGTACATAAGCAGGGGTACCATGCAAGCGCTGCTGGATTTCAGTCATTCACGGCATAATGTATTACCAATTGTTTTATTGGTGACTATGGTCCCAGCTGCCTTGAGATCATTGACAAGATCCTCCCGTTTAGTTCTGGGCTGATTCCTCACCGTTCTCATGATCATTGCAACTCCACAAGGTGAGATCTTGCATGGAGCCCCAGACAGAGAGAGATTGATAGTTCTTTTGTGTTTCTTCCATTTGCGAATAATCGCACCAACTGTTGTCACCTTCTCAACAAGCTGCTTGGCGATGGTCTTGTAGCCCATTCCAGCCTTGTGTAGGTCTACAATCTGGTCCCTGACATCCTTGGGCTGCTTGGCCATGGTGGAGAGTTTGGAATCTGATTGATTGTTTCTGTGGAAAGGTGTCTTTTATACAGGTAACTGGCTGAGCTTAGAAGCACTCCCTTTAAGAGTGTGCTCCTAATATCAGCTCATTACCTGTATAAAAGATACCTGGGAGCCAGAAATCTTTCTGATTTCAAGGGGATGAAATACTTATTTCACTCATTAAAATGCGAATCAATTTATTATTTTTCTACTTGTGTTTTTCTGGATTCTGTCTCACTGTTCAAATTAACCTACCATTAAAATTATAGACTGATAATTTCTTTTTCAGTGGGCAAACGTACAAAATCAGCAGGGGATCAAATAATTTCCCCCCTAACTGTATATTATGATTTTATATAAAAAGTAACTAATGAGTTTGGACTGTTTATAGGCTATATACTGTATAATAAATATATGATAAACAAAACAAGTTAATTGAAATGATGCCAATATAGATGGTCATGGCTGATCTATCCCCCCATAAAAAGTATATATACAATTACAGTAAACATTTCAAACTGCTGTTTACATATGGCATTGTGTTATTTAATATCAAGTGCATAATATAAGCGCACCAAATTCAAATAATATATTTTTCTGCAAATGATGACAATCACTGATGTAAAAAGGGCTAAATGAAATACTTTAGGTAGATCTATTCTTCCTAATTAAAGGGACATGGATTGCTTATTATGATTTCAAACTGGTTGAACAAACAGGTAAATTCCAAAACATGTACACAGACAGTATGTCACCTGGGCCCTATCAAGTTCCAACTTGCCATTTTGTAGCAGTGGGTATTAACTTTCTCTTATTTGTGTGCTCTGAGTTGTAGTGAAAGTAAAGTGCTTTATTATTGTGCAATCGCAGGAAAGATGCTGCCATCAAAGCCTCCACTGCTACTGTTTAAGGGAGCATAGTATATCTATGATAGTTGTTGAAGTAATTCTAATGTAGTCACTTGACGATGACATTGACATACATTGGGATTGACATCCATATATCTATGTGCTCAGATGCATGTATTCCCAAATAGTTTGATAGGTGCATGCAATTGCCTTAATATAGATGTAATTGTTAATAAGTACAATGGGAGACTGTGAATCCATCTAGATCTAATATTTCAATAATTGTTTTACACTTTAGGTTTAGCAACAAAAACACGATCCATGGGTAAGAGTTTATTTTAACATAAACTGTCAAAAAATCTCAGGGAAGCTCATCCGTGTGCTTGCTGGCCTAAACAGGGTCTCAAACTGACTGCGGTCACAGTAGATTTCAGTTCAACTGAACTAATCAGTAACATTTCTGAAATTGTGTATTTTACACTCTGTAGACTGTTACAAGTTGAAGGTGTAGTTAGTTACAGACTGCTTCATTTTTTTATTTAACAATATCAGTAACTTCATCAGTAACAGTTAAAAATGTTTTAATTAAACCATTTGTATAATGTAGGTGATAGGTGATAGATATGCATATTGTTTTATTTGATTATGTTTTCTGTATGTATTATTTGTAAAGAGTACTGTCCAGAAAAAAAGAGACTTGGTTTTCAGTGTGACTAAAGTAAAGTAAGCATTGTCCCCCAACAAACCCAAACCAATGTTCTTTGAGAACTCTGGAGAAAGGTCAGTCATTGTCCCTGCATCAGCACTGTGCTTTGGAGAGGTCCCGGATGGCGTGGCAAAGCAGCAAGGCCTTCATTAAGACTTATGTATTAAAAATGGGTCGCAAAATGAGTCACTACCTCGCAGTGCAGTTAAGTCACTGCTAACAGCAGTTTGAATTGGGACAAAGCCTGGGACTCCTGTAGAGAATTGTGGGTGGGGTTTGTTGTGGTGGTTTGGGCATCTGTAGTCTCGCGAGGCCACACCTCCAATCATATCTGACCTCCTTGGACACTTTGTGGTTGAGCGTGCGAGCACAGTGATGAAAAGCAGATTGATTTGGCAGTATGTGTTGAGGAAAACATGTCCTGATTGACTTTCCTGAGGGCGTTGGGACATGTTCAGGTGAGACATTGTTAGGGAGGATAAATGTTTTAACATAGAGACACTGATCCTGAACAGTAAATATCCATTAAGTACATTTTTCCTTTGAATGAAAGCTTAACCACATATTGTATTTGTGATTTCCAGGGTGTGACATAGCGGTGATTCACAGAGACATGTAAAGGTTCTAGCCCTAAGAATTCCTGTGTAATAACTGTTGTTAGTTATGATGCATGTCTGCAGGAAAAGGTTGATTAGCTGCTTGGGTTTGGCTTTAGAATGTTGTTTCTTGGGAAATAAATACGTTGGCAGAAAGAGCAAATATCTTTGCCCATTGGGCATTTTTCTTTCAACCATGTAGAACAGCCATCATAAATCAGACCATTTAACATTCTTACCTTATTACCTGAAAATGACAGGTAAATAATCTCAACATATTTTTTTGGAATGGCAATATAAGAAAAAGGAAATTCAAAAAAAGAATAAACCATCAAAGGCAGAAACCGCAATCTCTAGGTACTGGTTATGATTCTGCATCTGGGGCCCGAGTGATGAATAAAGATTTTGACATCTTGCGTGCAAAGGAAGCTCCATAGGTATATAACACCTGGACACAGTGCACAATGATAAGGCCTTGCTGAAATTCTATTGTTACGCAGAGACACATTTTATTAGAGTCTTAAGGCTTGTCAACCCAGAACAGCATTCTTTTTGCTTGGTTTGAAACCAATCAAATGCTGGAGATAATGTATTCTGACCTGTTGTTCAAACTACATAATATATGTGTGGTATATATTGTTTATGTTGTGTATAAAAGCTGTTGTGGGTCTAATATAAGGCCAATATACCAATGCTAATGGTCGTTCTTAGGCACAAATCAGAATCTGGATCCTTACCCTAGCTCTTTCAGAATACGTTACTTGGCTTGCTAGAACAGTGGTTCTCCAGGCACTCTAACGTCCTACAAAACATAACATTGTACAGCCCACTGCTATATTTTGTGTAACCGGAGAAACTTAAGAGCAAAACGAAAGCTTTTATCAAATGTGATGACAGAGGATTTTAATTAGAATATACAGTATATTAATAATTCATTTCTGTAGATTTTTAAGTATGAGTTCAGAGTGTACTCTGGGTTTATTACAGCAGCCTGACTGTCAGACAGGCATCTGGCCTAACACCAACAATGTCTATGGGATGACACATGCAGGCTAGCAGTCTCCATCTGTCTTTGTCCTTGTAAGGAGACTCCAGGGCTGTTCCCTGACTCTGGTTTAAGGTAAAACTCCCTCAACAATCCTTTTGGAGCAATGTTATGGCAGAAGACCAAATACATTTTCCATTTTGTTGTGTCTGTCTTTGTTTGGACTGTTATGGTGCAATGTTTATTTCCAGGGCAGGTCTTAAGTACTTTGACTTCACAGAACCTTTCCATAACCTGGAAGTGATCAAGAAACCCTCCTCGGGACCATTTATTCTGACGGAGATGGGATTCATCTGAATGGAGTCCACTTATTTACTTTATGTTGGAGATTCTAGTTGCCCCACACATGGTGAAGGAAATGACAATGACAATGACTGGTACGGGAATTCAAAACAGTTGTACCCAAATTGTGAGTGATGCAGAGCAAATGCCTATGACATGACCAACGGCTCCTCCCTGTCTGCAGAGGTTGGTGATGCAGTTGTGAATTCCAATGGCATAAGCAGCACCAGCACTTTTAGAATAATGCTCAAAAACACAAACTCAACTGAAGAATGCTTCTCCCTAGTTAATAAACAGTGTTAGACAATGCCCCCTAAAAGCTTTGTTTGTTACAGAGAATATGTTGTAGTGACCTAATATTTATGCCACATTCAAGGTTCAAACGAGAAACATACTTGAATCTGAATATTCCAACTGAATGGTGAAATTTCTGTTATTTAAGTATTTTTGTCTCTGGTCTGCTTGCTAAGGGCATCAGCAATAAAGATGTGCCACCATTCTTTGGTGATAATTGGTTACACCCCTACCCAATTACTTCAGTGTAAAGTGTTTTCGAGTCACATTGACTGTCTGACTGTGGCTTGTGTGATGTCAATTTTATCGAACTCTTAAATGAGGAAGTACAGAGACAAAATTCTCTTGGCACAATGTAACAGTTTTATTCATTATTTGCAAATAAGAGGTACTTTAACTAGTAACTCATTCATACATGCATAGAACCAAGTATACATCAGTTCAAGAATTTCCACAACACTTGCCATACTGATGAATGACTTATCATCCTATTCTTGTATTCAGTCCCTCAGTATGTCGTCTGCTTGTTTCGTTTAGCTGTCAGTGTCTGATTTGGAGATCTTACCAGGCCTATGCTATGTTTTTACTACTTGAGATGCCCTCTGAATGTGTTAAAGAGTAAATATGGCCTATAACTCATTGCAGGACTATTTCTTTTTCTCTACCACTCTACTGGGAGAATATGATGATACCCTGCAAACCCCTATGAGAGATTCCGGCAGTTCCTAAACTCCTATGTTTATTATTGTTGCGTCTTTTGACTTTTGACGTAAAGAGTTTGTTTATACCAGCAATTACTCCTCAGGTTTTCCAGAGTAACACTTTCATGTCTGTTTAGCTCTTTAGATGTCACATACACATAACAGTCATTATCACGTTTTTGGCCAAACTGTAGCAACAATAGATAAAGCTCAGTTATTCCTCTTTAGATGTTGTTTTTATATACCAAAACGTAACATGAATTAAGGCATGATGTCAACCTGATGAAATGGATTTTATAAACAGAGGTCTAATTGGGACAATTCTCTAGAGATTTGTAGCAAAGACTCAGGATCCAATTCCAAACTAGTGTACAGAATATGTGTACAGCAAATATGTGTACAGCACATGTACATAATATTGAATTGTATTCACATTTCATGTAATTCTCTCTAAGGGTATTTTGATATTGAATTGAATAATAAGGTAACACATTTCGGCCAGCTGTTCATTTGAGGCAGAGAATGAAGAAATTAAAGTGTTGTGAATATACGGTGTATTTTGACCTTGAGATTATGTTCTCATATTTCTACCACTTTTATGCACAATAAAACAATAAATAAGGTTCAATGAACCTGTCAGTTTTAAATGGAACAACATCTATATTGACAAAAGCTTGGTATTTTCTCTTTCATCCATTTGGATATGGGGATTGTAAATATGAATGACAATTGTTTTAGAGCACATTTTATGGTTCTCTGAGACAATTGTGAAAATCTCCCGTGCAATGTGCAGCTATGCACAATTGAAATGGCAGTATAATCTTGAGCATGTGAGCATGTGTGATGACCCAGAGCATCATACGATGACAGTCACACCAAATGCAACATTTTATGTATTTTTTTGTTTTTATTATGTTACATATTAGCCCTTACTAATAGATTTTCAACTATCAATAAAATGTGTATATGTAGGTATTTTATGCCACCTGAGATTGTGCTTTAAAACAATATCTAAGCAGCAAGTGTTTTTTGTTTGAAAGAACACCATGTTAAAAAAATATGAGTGTATATTTGGTGTGGCCTCCTTTAGAATGAAAAGGTGAAGCAAATTTACTTGGTCAGTAGTCCTGTGATAAATTCTTATAACTTTTCTTTTAACTTTGATTACTTCTTATTCTTTTCTCTATCTAAGTGATCCAACACAGCTTAATTAGGTTGAGCTTGGGGCTCTGAGGTGGCCAATATAATACTGAGTGTTCCATCTGCAGACTTACCCTCAAAGTAGGTCAGAATTGTCCTTACAGAGTGTTTTGGTTTATTATCACAAAGGTTTTGCCAATCAGTCTAAGATCTTCCTGTAAGGCCTCTCATGATAGTGGAAGGTAGTATTCTGGTGCCAGATGACTCTGCCAGACACTATGCAAGCACATCACTAGATTAACTTTTGTCCTTCAAGGAAGTGTCATTTATGTACAATGCATGGAGAGTTGCATCAAATGCAGATTGTTTTTTAGTTTGTCCTCTGTGTTTTCTGTCTTCAACTTTTATAATGCTAATTTGTATGCATTTTATATAGTGTTGCAACAAGCAAATACACTCTTACTGCCTTGAAAATAGCTTCAAATAATTTTCCAAGTTAGTCAATTTTGCACATTTGTGTAGAAATATACCTTCACATGCTCTCACATTACTGAATTGCAAAATATTTAAACATTGCCAAACAGAACCTAACAATGCAAAGTGGGTTGGTTCACCAATTGGACCAGGTTACTAACCACAAATAACTGTTTTTGGCCATACCATATTACTGTACATCCATACATGCATTTCCTTCTCCACAATTTAACAACACTCATCTGTCAACTATCTAGCTAGTTAGCTAGTCCGTAAACAGTGGTAAAACAATTTTAAAAGTATTGTTAGCTGTATTGTTTTGCAGTCTTTATATCTTTGGCCAGATCATCATTGTAATTGAAAATTGATCATGAATTCACTTACATGTATAAACAAAATGACATACAAAATGCTGGAAGACAGTTATGGTTTTTGGTCTGACTTGCACTGTGTTGTGTGGTACCTTATATAAACATGTGCCTTTCCAATTTATGTCTATCAAATCAATTTGCTGCGCATGGACTCCAATCAAATTCGATAGTGTCACGATGATTAAAGTGCTCATGATGGTCAACATGGACTTTCATGGCAAGGTGTCTGAATACTTATGTACATTACATTTTTCAGTTTTTCATTTCTAATTAATAGGCACAAATGTCAAAAAAATTGTTTTTGGTAATGTATATTGTTTGCAAAAAATAAATGTGTAATCTATTACAAATTATGTGTATAACACATCAAAATTTAGAGAGGGGTCTGAATACTTTCCAAATGTGCTGTATATCCAATGCCTGTTTGGCTTATGAAACACTGTCCATGTACTGCCACTCCATGTGTTTTGTTTTGTAGATGGGAAGAGGAGCTAAACAGACGGGAGCAGATGGAATCCATGGTGGAATCCATGCAGGAGGTGAGTACACTGTATACTGTACATCAATTCACCTTAATAAAATCTATTTACCTTCACACTAACATCACTAATAATAATTTACTTTCATCCCAGCATCCAATTCTAATTAAATGCTAGTGTATAATGCCTCTCAGAGTGTTGGTTCTGTAATACAAACGAAACAACAGTAATTCAGGTATATAATAACAACAGGTTAAATGAGAAGATACACTTTTTTTATGTCCTAGGTTAGTGACACAGATCAAACAAAGCTTCTTATGTTTAACTAGATAGATAGGTTACCTATCAAGAAGAAATATGGCCAACAGCTTGTTTTTCAGGTCTATATATGCCGGTGTATTCCTCCATCTATATTGAGTTGTCTTCAGATACATTTCTTTGACACTAACCTTTTATAATATAATGAGTATTTTATGCATCTGTATAATGGGAATCTTACAAATGGTCCCTTTAAGCAAATTTAATGTCTACCATAACGACATTATTAACAAAACTCATAGCTGGGGATTGTATTATAAAACAAAATGAAAAACAACTAAAGCCAACAGGAGCAGTTAACAAAGGTCTGCACCAACATAAGAGCCATCGGGGTGAAAGGCGACGAGGTCAGATGAGAAAACCTGCACGGAGCCTGGTGACCTTGATGACTCACGTTGCAAACCCGAGACACCACCGTATAACCCCTATGCCGTGTGTCTCTGTGTGGCTAAAACTGTACAGCAGGCCCATGGTCTTACATCAGAGTGTAGGACGACTTCACATTGCAGGCACCACGCACCCTAAGCAACATCAAACGCCAGAACAGGTGCGAGTACAGAAGCAGCACCCTCTTCCTTTGTAGCAATGTCAACGGACGAATCGGATCAATGGCAGCATCCGTGTTTGTGTTGGATATGGGTCAGCAGAACACTGGGGGAGACGGCCTTCCCAAGGGATCTCTAACCTCTCTGAGCCAGCAGATGCTGTCTAAAACGGTAGTGAAATGGGAAATCTGCTCTGCAGTGGTCGTTTGGAAAGGGTTAGCAGTTCGCATTTTGTTGTGTAATTTATTCTGTGTGGCCCCCCTGGGCATCTACCATCACCTTCGTAATACATCTTAACCATGCACAATGAATCAACCCCCCCCCCCCCCCCCCCCCCCCCCCGCTTTACAACTGTATCGGGCCATTTTCTTTGTCTAATGCAATTTTTATAAGTCTGTTTTCTGTATGGGTTTGCTTTGCTTCAAAGTGTGCGCGTGTTTTCAGAGTGCCCAGGAGTCAGAGGAGATCCAAGATGAACTGAATGAGAAGGTGGAGAAGCTGAAGGCTGAGCTGGTGGTATTTAAAAGCCTTATGAGCGATGTGAGTACAATATACACCCACACTGTACTGCAGCCCTGTCATAGGTGAACAGATACCTCAGTCATATAGTGTATATCCATGCCAACATATTGCCAATAACTGTGCCCTCCAAAATGGCTGACCACCTTTTGAATGCAAGGTCAAGCGGATAAACAACAACGACATATTTTCACAGCCTTTTTTGCTCATTTTCACAAAGGGGACCAATCGATCAGGAGGTGACTGTATGTTGCAAAGTGTACTACAGCAGTCGTTGTATTGACAGAGGCATGGTAATCAATAGGGGATGGATGTTGTCACTTATACTGCAGAGTTCCTTAAGGTTCCATTCAGGATCCTGGAAACACTCAGTGATTGGGCTGCAGGACAGGCTAGCGGAATAACACCCCTCCTCATTTGGATTTTTACCCAGCAGTGGAAAGCAATTCTGCAGCAAACATCGGAGGGCCTTTCCAGCAAGCATTCATTACAAAGATCAGATAACAAGTGTTCATAAACACAGTAGAGTAGATCGGCTGGACCTTATGCTCTGTCTGTGCAGCGTCTCATCTTTCCCATGGAGTGCTGTATTAGATACTGCAGCTCGCTTAGGCTTTACTTGTGTTTGGTCAGGAGTGAATACACTCAATTAGTAAGGTGTACATTTTTGTTCAAACCATTCTGTATTGCCTCCTTTTACTGACTTCTGTGTTTATGTTGCCCATCTCCATGTCGGTTAATGGTGTTATGCGATTCCCCCTTATGACACAAACATCTTTAGTCAGAGAGGAGTGGATACATCCAGTACAGATCTATGAGGCAACACACAGTATGTCTGGCCAGACATAGATTTCTACAGTAGTGAAAAACCACTGTGATTTGGGACGTCTCCTTAGATCAGGTGTACTTTGTCGTTGCTCATTATTAAGGGCGGTCGGCGTCAGAGTTGCCAAAATGTCAGGAGGGATCTGGACATGAAAGTAAGAGAGACCTCTATTCCTGCTTTAACCTTTTACCCTATAATCAACATTCTAGACTTTCCTTATGGCAAGCTACTGTGCATTCGTTTTGTAAGTGCCTAAGACAGTTCTGTATAGACATTTTGGTCATAATAGCAAGTTTGATTATTATAGAATGTTCTACTAATTACAGATAACTTATTAACAAAACAAAGCATGAATGTTGGTTTCTTTTGGACCTTCACAGCACGATGTGGTATTGACCCTGACCATGTGAATGTGCGTTTCTGATGTGTCTCCAATCTAACCTAGTAAAAGTGTCTTTCATTTACTTTTAAAAAGTTGCATGTGGCCAATCCCAGATAGCAATTTCATGTAAAAACTCAGCGCGTGACTTATGTTATTCCTTTCAGTCCTGTGCTTTTAGATATTGTTGAGTACACTGAGCTGTCTGCTTGGGTGAATAATTCTCTGTTTCACTACCAACAACACAGACTACTCTTGTTCCTCACCAGCAAATGTCTGATCTGGACACTAAGATCCAAGAGAAAGCCATGCGGGTGGACATGGACATCTGCCGACGCATTGACATCACTGCCAAACTGTGTGACGTGGCTCAGCAACGCAACTCAGAAGACATGTCCGCCATCTTCAACGCCAGCCCGGCCAGGTCGCTACCAGAGAGGGTGTGTATGTCATATCTCTACAGTATCCGCCTATCGCATGATCTATCATCTATCTATCAATATCTCCCTCTCTATCTGCCTCTCACTGTTTTTTTTTCTATCACTATCCATCATCATCTGATGATCTCTACCTGCCTTTCAGTCTTTGGTCTATTGATTCATCTATCTAAATCTAACATGTCAGGCCAGACTGTGGAATAGCTAAAAGTATACTGCTACTATGCTCGTCTGCATCGGCTAGAACAATAAACACAAACACTAATACAATACTTGACCCGTCCTCCATAAATGCACACACACACACACACACACAGTGCTGATGCTGTGATTTTTCGTGCTGCACACAGGGTTATCACACTGCAGCAGTGTTGGTCGAAGCCCAGCTATGAATCCAGCCAGAATGATACATTTTACTGCCTAAATAACTTGTGTCAGATTAAACCAACCATAACAAAAAACACTCTCACTCAGAATGAATGAACGACAGAACAAAATCCAAAGAGGCAGAGATGCATCAAATCATGATTTAATTCATACTGAAAATAAAAACAATTTAAACAAACATTAAAGCCTTATGCCTTCATCTGAGCTATACATTGATTAGAGAGACTCACTATTTTAGAGATTCATAAGCAATGCTTAACTAACCGCACAGATGAAAAGCATTAGGTGATTAGAAAACATAGTCAGGGCTATGGCTAAATAAACACGTGTTTTCAAACAGACAACACAACTACAGCATGATCAAGGCTTTCCACGGAATTAATGGTATAAAGATATCACCTAAGCATAAAACCCATGGCCATAGTTCAGATGGCCATAGTCTTGAAAAAACTCCATAGTTGGGTTGGAGTCTAGGATGTATAATTAACATACCAACATATTACACAATTTCTATAAAGTAGGTGAACCAAATTGAAATCTAGATTTAAAGGATTTAGGTCTATAGTTTGTAGTTACTGAAATGCATCGAAATGATATTGGGAAGCCATGAAAACATCATGGAAGATCATCAAGTAATACCTGAGTGTAGAAAAGAAGACATGCATTGCTTTCAGTTCTCTGTTAACATGTCCTACAAAGCTTTTGAGTGACATAGAGGGAAACAAACAACACAGTGCCATACATTTAACCTATGAGGATCCATAATAGGTGATTGCTCGACCCATTTGAAAGCTAGATTCAAATTTGTTGGAGGGAAATGGAAAACAATCTGTATGTGCTCAAATGGGAGACTGCTGTGATTAAATACGCACCTGAGGTTCTATGAAGGTAGTGTGAATGCAATCAGAGGGATATGTGCCACAGACCGGCAGGCTTTCTTCCACGGACAGGCGCCAGTCCGCAGACTAGGGTTTGAGAAACACTGATATAGAGAACATCTTATAATTTGCATTTAAGGTCTAGTTTAACCATTGATACCCTGAGGATTTAGTCTTAAGATAAAATATCCATCTGACTTCATATGGCAGGAGATGCTCTTCCACATTGCGGCCTCTACGGCTTGAAAATCCAGTCATTTGGCCCACAACTTTAGATCAATCGTGGTGTGATTGCCTTCATCAAAGTGTCTAGCAACAGGTGATATTGGGTCCTTTCTATTGGTGATTTTGGGTCCTGTAAGGACATCTTGCACCTGGGCCCAGGTTCAACATGCTACGCCTGGTGGATTTTGTTGTTCTTGATGGTGGATTTAAACATCTTAGAATTTGTTGATACCTGTACACTCCGCCCGGTGGAGGCAGCGGAAGGACCCACGGGCCTCATATTGATACCTGTACACTCCACCCAGTGGAGGGAGTGGAAGGACCCACGGGCCTCATATTGATACCTGTACACTCCACCCAGTGGATGCAGCGGAAGGACCCACGGGCCTCATATTGATACCTGTACACTCCACCCAGTGGTGGCAGCGGAAGGACCCACGGGCATCAGATTGATACCTGTACACTCCACCCAGTGGAGGCAGCTGAAGGACCCACGGGCCTCATATTGATACCTGTACAGTCCTCCCAGTGGTAGCAGCGGAAGGACCCATGGGCATCAGATTGATACCTGTACAGTCCTCCCAGTGGTAGCAGCGGAAGGACCCACGGGCCTCAAAAGCTCGTTCCTTGGAGGATTTTGAGTTGTAGGTATTTGCACATACTAATGTGTCTCTGAGGCTCTGGTCCCTGGAGCGAGTGAGCAGTGGAGGATTGTAGAACAGCTCAGAACCCACGGATGTGTAACCAGTGTCTGCTGTCTCTGTTCTTGATGTCCGGGCTATGTGGTGTGTATGTGATGCAATTGAAAATGCTTTTAATTTTTTCTTGCCTTCAGGTCAGGCAGCTCTGCAAATAGCACTGACCTTACAGAGAGCTCCAAACAAGCTTTAGAATAACCTCTGATGAGGAAGTTGGAGTGCAGTTTGTTTAACTCAATGATAAGTAACGAGTGCAGATAAGCCTAATGCATAAAAATGTACTTTATGGCAAACCTCCTTTAAGAGAGGCAGGATGGTAGCCTAAAGCATTTAACGCTATTTGGTCAGTAGATTTTTCACATAGATTTATGTATTGATTAAGACCATAAACTCGTTAGCATGGAATAGATGTATTTATGCTCGATCAAACCCATGAACAGGTTAGCATAGACAGGGTCGCCCCCATAGAAAAAGGTTGCCCCCATAGATAATTGTTCTCTCCAAACCAAAAATAGTTATTGGATTAGACAAACCGCCAAAAACTATGGTGTTTGCATTGACTGCAATGAGTGAGTAAACCTGTGTTTGTTGCAGGGTGCCATGGCATGCTGCAAGAAGAAAGAGCGCAGACCTCTGGCTGACGAGGACAGCTCCGAAATGGATGCTGACCCCAGCACTAGCACCTCAGAGGAGGAGGTCGCTCTCAACATCACTGACGAAATGAAACGCATGCTCAATCAGCTGTGAGTCAGCCTTTGCACACAAACACTAAATTTTTATTGTGTCCCCTATAAAGTGTTAATACTGAGTAATTCATTGTATTTTCAGAAGTGAATTTCCTCTGCTACATTTTAGGGCCACCAAATAATAGATTAGAATAGAACACTGAATCAAAAGATTTATATTCACTGTGTATATGAATGTCTCAATGTAATACTGATGGTTGGTGTGGAAGTCAAATTTGTAATTTACTAAAATATGTGACAATTATTTCTCTAGCACTGTTTTCCTGCATGTTTTCCACATTTCTTGCCTGCACTGAATCTTTCATAGTTCTGTGTTTGGACCTCTTGTGAATGTGGTGCCTGTTATGTTTGTCCTCCTTTCCTCCCTGTCTCTCTTTTCCTTCCTCTCCCTCTCTCTCTTTTCCTTCCTCTCCCTCTCTCTCTTTTCCTTCCTCTCCCTCTCTCTTTTTTCCTTCCTCTCCCTCTCTCTCTTTTCCTTCCTCTCCCTCTCTCTCTTTTCCTTCCTCTCCCTGTCTCTCTTTTCCTCCCTCTCCCTGTCTCTCTTTTCCTCCCTCTCCCTGTCTCTCTTTTCCTCCCTCTCCCTGTCTCTCTTTTCCTCCCTCTCCCTGTCTCTCTTTTCCTTCCCCTCCCTGTCTCTCTTTTCCTTCCTCTCCCTGTCTCAAACAGAAATGGTTCAGATGATAATTTTGTTGCCAGTAGGGAGACGTTTGACATTGACGATGACTGTGACAGCCTGACGTGGGAAGAGAATGATGACACTCTGTTACTATGGGAGGACTTCACCAACTACAACATACAACACGGTGCCATCAGCACAGCCAACGGCACAGCCAACAGCAACACAGAGGAACCTGTGAGTCAGATTAATTACCATATACATTGAAATAGTAACTGACAGTTCTTCATCATTCTTTATGGACATTATCCATTATTGTTCATTTAAACCTTGTTGGTTAAAACATTATTTTAAAGTTAAAAAAGGTCTTGCATGATTTGTCTTGACTTTACATAAACAAAAGCAGCCTTTCCACTAAGAGTGTGTGCAGTTTTGACACACACTGTAGTAAATGTAAAGGATACAGGACAATGTAACAGGTCACTTACCACCAGCTATCAATTGACTTTGTCATGTCCACTATAAGGGCACTGTAATCATTTAGGCTTAACTTATGTTAATTTTGAATTGATTATTTGATTATATCTTTTCATGTGACAACCCTTAAGAAATGACACTTTGTTACAATGTGAAGTAGTGAGTGTACAGCAGGGGGGTCCAAACTATTCCACGGGGGGCCGAGTGTCTGCAGGTTTTCGCTTTCTCCTTGTATTTGATTGACTAATTAGGTTACTAATTGGTTAGTTTCTACCCTCACCTGGTTTCTTAGGTGTGAACTGGGAACCAATTTATAGGAAAAACCAAAAACCTGCAGACACATGGCCCTCCGTGGAATGGTTTGGACACCCCTGGTGTACAGCTTAAACAGTGTAAATTTGCTGTCCCTTCAAAATAACACAACACACAGCCATTAATGTCTAAAACGCTGGCAATAAAAGTGAGTGCACCCCTAAGTGAAAATGTCCAAATTGGGCCCAAAGTGTCAATAATTTGTGTGGCCACCATTATTTTCCAGCACTGCATTAACCCTCTTAGGCATGGAGTTCACCAGAGCTTCACAGGTTGCCACTGGAGTCCTCTTCCGCTCCTCCATGAAGAAGTCCCGGAGCTGGTGGATGTTAGAGACCTTGTGCTCCTCCACCTTCCGTTTGAGGATGCCCCACAGATGCTCAATAGGGTTTAGTTCTGGAGACATGCTTGTCATCACCTTTACCCTGAGCTTCTTTAGCAAGGCAGTGGTCGTCTTAGAGGTGTGTTTGGGGTCGTTATCATGTTGGAATACTGCCCTGCGGCCCAGTCTCTGAAGGGAGGGGATCACGCTCTGCTTCTGTATGTCATAGTACATGTTGGCATAAATGGTTCCCTCAATGAACTGTAGCTCCCCAGGGCAGCCCCAGACCATGACACTCCCACCACCATGCTTGACTATAGGCAAGACACACTTGTCTTTGTACTCCTCACCTGGATGCCGCCACACACGCTTGACACCATCTGAACCAAATACTTTATCTTGGTCTCATCAGACCACAGGACATGGTTCCAGTAATCCATGTCCTTAGTCTGCTTATCTTCAGTAAACTGTTTGTGGGCTTTCTTGTGCATCATCTTTAGAAGAGGCTTCCTTCTGGGACGACAGCCATGCAGAGCAATTTGATGCAGTAAGCGGCGTATGGTCTGAGCACTGACAGGCTGACCCCCCACCCCTTCAACCTCTGCAGCAATGCTAGCTGCACTCGCGTCTATTTCCCAAAGACAACCACTGGATGTGACGCTGAGCACGTGCACTCAACTTCTTTGATCAACCATGGCAAGACCTGTTTTGAGTCGAACCTGTCCTGTTAAACCACTGTATGGTCTTGGCCACCGTGCTGCAGCTCAGTTTGAGGGTCTTTGCAGTCTTCTTATAGCCTAGGCCATCTTTATGTAGAGCAACAATTTTTTATTTTTTTAAAGAGAGTTCTTTGCCATGAGGTGCCATGTTGAACTTCCAGTGACCAGTATGAGGGAGGGTGAGAGCGATAATCCCCAATTATAAACACCTGCTCCGCATTCACACCTGAGACCTTATAACACTAACGAGTCACATCACACCACGGAGGGAAAATGGCTAATTGGGCCCAATATGGACATTTTCACTTAGGGGTGTACTCACTTTTGTTGCTAGCGGTTTAGACATTAATGGCTGTGTGTTGAGTTATTTTGAGGGGACAGCAAATGTACACTGTTATACAAGCTGTGTGCGATTTATCCTTTTTCTGGTGAAATAGCCCTTAAAAGGGTAGGGCTGTGCATCAGGAAACCGTCAGTATCTGGTGTGACCACCATTTGCCTTCCACATAAAGTTGATCAGGCTGCTGATTGTGGCCTGGTGAATATCGTCCCCCTCCTCTTCACTGGCTGTGCGAAGTTACTGGATATTGGCGAGAACCTAGATCCAGAACTTCCCCTTTCACAACTTTCATCAACAGCACACTCGTTGAAGTTTTTTCCCCCAAATGCTCATCTTCAGTGGTCACTGGCACACTATTCTCTAGTGTGCCAGTGTGCTCTGCATGGTTGAAAATCTTTTACGATTCGAAACGGCAGTCAGTTGGCCAACTGAACACGCTCCCTCAAAATTTGAAATTGCTGTTGTGTTGTGTATTTTACTCCACAGCAGTGGTCTTTTATTTACCATTTCTGCTTATGAAACTTGGGACAACCACTTTCAATGTTGGATTTATGTTTTTATTCAGTGATACTCAAATAGAATGTTATTGGCTTATCCTCTGTGACGGTTTCCTCCCAGGTCTCACAGGATGGAAGCCTGGGCAGCCTTATAGATGAGACAGAATCTCTATTCAAGACCAGAGAACAGGAGTACCAGGAGACCATTGTTGCAATTGAGGTAAACAGGTGGTGTGTGTCTGGACACAGGTGGTGTGTGTCTGGACACAGGTGGTGTGTGTCTGGACACAGGTGGTGTGTGTCTGCACACAGGTGGTGTGTGTCTGCACAAGCATGTCTGTGGGTGCGCATAAAGCATGTGTAAATAAGAGAAAGAAAAGGTGACAGGAAGGGAGGTACTATAGTGACCTAGGTGTCTCTAGCTTACGTTCCTTTCCATGTACTTCCTGTCATGTATTAATGTACCTGGCCTTTCTTCAATCTTTCAGAAATAATTATTGAATGAAAAACTATGACTCGTAACCTGCATAAAACCTAGCGTTAAAGCATGATTGTGGCTCTTTGCATTAATCCACCATTAATTAGATCCGCTTCAAATAAGATTTGTTATCCTCCGATCACAATTATGCTAATATTGGAAATCTAAATGAAAACAGCCTGTCAAAATTTGCTGGATCATGTTTAAATTCTCTAACTAAATACTCATTACATTTGGAAAAATCTCCTAGTTACTTTAAAATGCAACATGCATATGTGATGGCAGCATCATCTGGTTACATTTCTCTCCCTATAACATTGATACATGGGGGCATGACACAAGCGCGGGGAGAACAGGGGACATTTATTAAATAAACAAAATCAGATACCGAAAACTGGATGAACCAAACTGGGAAAGAAAAGAACCAAATAAACCACAGGAAAGAACAGAACAGAACAACGCCACATAAGGGTGGAACCAAAACAAAGACCGACAGGATACAATGGGGAAGCAGGAACTTAAATAGTCTGTGATGAGGGAAAACAGGTGCAGGTAATAATGAACGAAAACAAGTGTCCGTGATGAAGTGAGGGAGAGAGGGTGTCAGATTCACTGGCACCAACGTGACATCCCCCACTAATGCCATTTGATAGAACTTTGTGAATTAATAATTAACTATGTGAAAAACTGTCACAAAATTGGGGAACACCAATCGATTGTGGTACATACCATATACAATTGAATGTATTAAACTCAGTGCTGTGTTTTAAATTGTACCTTTTTTGACATCTCCTCAATAGACGGCTCATGGGCTTACTGGCTAGGCCAGGGGTGTCCAAACCATTCCATGGAGGGCCAAGTGTCTGCAGGTTTTTGGTTTTTCCTATAAATTGGTTCCCAGTTCACACCTAAACAACCAGGTGAGGGTAGGAACTTACCAATCAGTAACCTAATTAGTCAATCAAGTACAAGGTGAGAGCGAAAACCTGCAGACACACGGTCCTCTGTGGAACTGTTTGGACACCCCTGGTCTAGGCTGACGAGCCATCTTTGGAGGAAATATCAGAAAAGGTCAACTTTAAAACACTAGTTATATCACATAAAATGTCTAGAGCATGCACCACAATCGACTACCACCACTAATTTCTGTATGCTAGCAATGCTACCAGTTTGGAAGAACAAGCGTCAGTACTACTTCATAGTAGTTACTTTTTCTAAACCTGTTATGTTATGCTGCAGAACACAGCCCAATACATCCAAGTCATACTTGAGTAACCACATTGTGGACGTTTTACAATAGATCATGAAAGATTTAACTAACATGCACAGATCTGATTTCTCTCAGAATGTGCCACTGACAGTTTATTATTCTATCCCCGATGGTCTGTTCCATTGACATCTATACTGCATCTATATTGATCATTGATATCGCCAAAGGGCCAAGTCACTGGCATTTATGAGGAGTGGTGGGGATTGGAATGTCAGCAAAAGAGACTGATATTCAGGCTAGTAATGTAGGGGCCTACAATAATAAAATGGAGGGAGAAAGAAATCTCTTATCTGCCTGTCAGAGACATTATTCTCTCTTCATACCCATTTTCTTCTTTCTCCCTCACTCTCGCTTATTATTTTCCTTCTATCTCTGACCCTTTCACACATTTTCTCTCCCCTTGACACACACTTTACTTGCTCATACACTTAGATGGAGCTAGCTACAGCAAAAAGTGACATGAACAGACACCTGCATGAGTACATGGAGATGTGCAGCATGAAGCGGGGTCTGGATGTGCAGATGGAGACCTGCAGGAGAATGATCAATGCAGGCAGGAACTCTCCCTCTGTCAGCTCAATGGCCAGCAGCGACTCAGGGAACACTGATGAAATCAAGGACGAACTACTGGACAAGGACGGAGAGGCCGAGGAACAAATAAGCTGATGGCCGCCTTGCCTGGCTCCACCCCTTCCTACACTGCTGATGGACAGCTGGGTACAGAGCTCCACCCTGCTTGGGGGTTGGCCAAACTGTTCTGGCATGTATGGCACTTTTGGCTGCAGGTCCTCGTGGTCCTATTGGTCTGGTTCACTGTCTCAGGCCCGGAAATGGTGCTTATTGTCTCTGTTCTCACAGGAATGTAGGGGGGGGGTATTTTTGCTTCACAAGGGTTATAAGGCACAGATGTCAAATATTTGCAAAATATTGTGTGAGTTGTGCCCTCTTCCACATTGCTGCCTTGCTGGTTCCTTAAACATAACCAGAGCTCCATAGAAACATCCTGAAAAACAATCAAAATGATTAAACCAAACCAGTCTAACTGGCTCACTTTTAGCATAGTCTAATTGTTTGCACTATTATCATTTCGATTCTGTTGGCCTGAGGTGAACAGGAAACAGCTTACACAACAACAATTGCCAGTAAGAATATATATCCTTCTGATTTTGTTTGTAATCACCGAAAATATCAAAAGCAGTTATTTTGTAAGTACATATGTCACATCTCTACATTGTACATTCAAATGTACAATTGGGTATTGAAATATTTTCACCAAAGAGAAAAAAAAGCTGCCTGTCTGGAGTCTGTCTGGTGACTGGAGAATCGAGCACATCCCTTTGCATTACTGTATTGTTCAGGTTCTATGCAATTTATGAAACCTTATTTCAGGAGGACATTTAACTTTACTTGCTCTTCTTTTCATGTCATTATTTGTCTTTTTAAGCTGGAAATGTGTTTTCTCTCAGTCAGAGTGCCCCTGTGTGTTCTCAGATATAGAAGAACAACGGGAGGCGCAGAATTATTTCAGAGGATGAAACTGCTGTAAAAGTGACCCCATAGTTTCCTTTGTCAAAACCTTCCTTCCATATCTATGTTCGTTTAGAGGCCATAAACACTGAAATGATCTAAACCAATATGGAACAAGGTGGCATAAAATGTGTAGTTTTTGTATTTGTATTACCATATGCTGATTACGTTCATACTTAGCTTCAGCTTCTTTTAGCCATTTTCCCTTAAATATATATGTTATGATTGGTAAAACGTAGTTCTTGGTGCTCCCTTGAGCTACTCTTTGCTAAGTCCAAAGGGCGTTGAACTTTGTTGGTCAGGTGTGGAGAGGACACTGATGTTACATTACATGAAACAATCACGTAAAACAGTCAGCAACATGTACATTGGTTAATAGTACATTGTATTTTTTTATTTTATGCAAGTTATACACTGTAAAATGCATTATATGTTTCAAATGATTTAACTTCTATCAATCTGGGCAACTAACCTCAGGTGGGCTCTCATAACTACTGTCACCTGTATGTCCAGCAGGGTGCACTGTTTCATCTTATCCAATTGTCACAAGCCCGGGACTGAGCTTAGAATAGTATGTAAATACATAAAAAGCACAGGTGGTCGGCATCTCAATTAAGATGGCCGGGTTCATAGTTATGGCTGAAATCTAATTAATGGAAGGGTGTCAAACATCATTCACATGGCTTTTATGTGTTTGATTCCACGCCATTCACTTCATTCCTGCCATTATTATGTCATTATCAATCTACAAAATGTTTTCATGGGGATAGGGAGAGGTTAAATGTTGAATTGTTTTATGCAGAATCAAAGACAAACTATGCCATTTGTATGTTTTGAGGTGTAAAAAGGTCAAAAGAATGAAAAATGTAATTGCATTCTCTTTATAAGTGAAGAGGAGCTATTGTAGTTGGTTGTTTCTCAAAATTGTTTCAAATTTGAACTGGTATTTTGTATTTGCAATACATCAGTCTTGCAACTCTATGTCTTAAATCAAAAGAAAAGTTAAATTAATGTAGATTTAATTGGGCCTACATTCTATGAAAATGGATTGGACAGATGGAATTAACTGGGCCTATATTCCATGAAATGGTATTGTACAGATTTAATTGAATGGGCCTACATTCCATGCAATTGCATTGTACAGATTGAACTGAGTGTTGAGGAATTGATGAAATATGCTATATTGTGATGGTGTACCATATCCATGGTGAGAGGACTAAACTGGGAGGAAATGTTCTAGCATTGGAAATTGTAATTCAGTGCATCCTCCAATTAAATTGGCTTATCCCTCTTGATGACCTGGTTGTTAAATGGCTGAGCTCTTATAATGACCAGGCTGTTCATGTGATCACACTCCAACCGGTTCCCTAGGATGGATTAATTATATTGAAATGGACTATTTCAAGATTGAGATGGCTTCAAGGGTGCCGCCTATGCTGTCACAGGCACTGTGATGGGAAATATTCAGAGGTATGACGTATATTCAGGTTTATGATGATTTCCTTAACTATGGTAAATAGATAACGTCTACTTTATGGAAAGGCACCATTCCAAGTTAACCATGAAAATCCTTCATCCTGTATTGGATATAAAACCAATCGGCTGAGTGCATCAGTATGCCATTGTTGTAGCACCATACAGTGTATGATGGGAAACCTTGTACGTACAATGTAGGCCTTTGTGTCTGTTTGTTTGATGAGCATTGAATGTGAACAAAAATCTCCACATACCCTTAGTTCTCAAGATGTTTCATGATGACTGTGACCCATACAAAGGGAATGTATAACGTTTCCCACTGAACAGATTGTAAATGCCTTTACTGAATGTATGGTCAATATTCAGAAGCAGTCTTCTGATTAGGCCTACAGTCCAACCTTATTATCAGAACTGATGCATAAAATCTCAGGACTTGGGTTAGAACTCATCTTGATATCCAGATGTGTACACAACATATTGTGTTTTTAGTCTAGGCTTACACAAATTGTAAATATTTAGTTGAACTACTATATACCCTTACAAGACTAATATAATTGATGATATAGAGTCTGGCTCATTGAGACTGATAACTTGAAATGGTTGGGTTTAAATGTTCAATTTGTGTTTTATATGGGGTTGTGTTTTACTTGGGTTTATCAATGTAATGCTAGGATCTAATGAGTTACTGTAAGCTATTAACTATCTTCCAATGCTTTGCCACCCTACATAGTGAACTTGTCTGTAGTGGGTGGTTCTGGAGTGATCTAGAGACAAAGGTAGTTCAACATCCCTGGACAAATTAGCCATTGAGGAGAGTACACTCTTTACTATAACCTTTGAACTCACTTTATTTTCATACATATCACATAATGATGGCACTACTTCAAGCCTGCTGTTTATCAGATTTCTTTCTTTTAATGCATACCTCTGTGCATTGTCAAAACAAATGTTATTTTTATTTAAACTATCGGTTAATCTTCGCATTCAGGGGGATGTAGGGGTATACTGTTGTTTGAATGAATGAACACAGAATTGGTGTTGGTGAAAATGAAATAAAATGGTGATTGCCTTTTGTTTGAGTCTCCTCTAGAGTTCTCTTCATCATGTTGAGTGTTTCCTACAAAACAATGAATATTCTACTCAACTCATATTCTTTACTATTTTACCTGGGAAGTAGAATGTCCGTTAATTTATCTCGTTCAATTAGATGTTTCAATAACATTGCTGGTCACAGTGCTTCAACATTTTGTTGAACAGGCAGAACAATCCCAAAGAATAATTCATAAAAAAATATTAGCAATTGCTTTAAAAAGTTCTGTATGAAGAAAAATACATGGTTTTAGATATCACCACTAATATTTCTTTTTTGCTTCACACAGAACTCCATTAAAACTCCTTGAAACCTAACGAAAGTATATGGACGACTGTTTTCTTAGTGGCACAACCTGGAAAAAACAGAAAAGGAACGAGGCAAGCCTAGTTCAGCCGGCTCGCGATTAGAAAGGATGAATGTTGTTGTCCCAGTCTGGTTTCAATATGCGGTCTGCTACTGTATATGGCAAACGCTATTTAAACAGCGAGAGAAATATGTCTTTAACGCTATTTAAACAGCGGGAATGCAACTTTTATACCAGCCATGACATTTTTGCTGAATTAACGTGGCCAACTGAACGTTTATTAACGGAACTAATGTGTACTTTTGTACAAAGATTACTGTAGTTGCTCCATACAATAACAGTTGAATAGCTAACCACTACGCTATGTGAACCACGAGGAAATCGAAAGCTTTGGCTAAATCTCAAATTCCATACTACATAAGTACGTAGGCTACTTCACGGATGATTGTGAAGTAGGCATTGTTTTGTATAGTAGTGAGTGCCAGTATTGGGACCGATTGAGACAACCTGCGTCTTGACATTAGATCATTTTGTCACGCAAAAACATCACGCCAAGTTTGAATATTTAGCTGGACACCATTAATCATTCTGTTAAACTGACTAATATTTCTTATTAAGTTTACTTCCACCACAAATAGCATCTATGAACTGTATGCCTTGTATTAGCCAGTAATAGGCCTAGTATCTAGTAACTTACTACTTGGAATAGTCATAAGTATTGAGCAATTGCTAGCAAGACTGAAGATGAACTTCACACTATTTCATGTCACAGAAACGTTTGTTTTTCTTTCATTCATGAAAGGGGTTGTGATCTACTGTATATTACCCCAAACAGATGCATACTTTGAAAATCCACAAGAAACAGTTTGAATATAACCATAAACAACTTTATTTTAGACTTACCATAACGTAGCTTCTGAAGATTTTGACCATCAAAGTTTGTGTCTATCCTGAACAAATAACTTGCATCGAGGTTCGAATATTATTATTAACGGGAACAAATTCAACCCTTACGATAGTAAGTAGAGTGCATATAGTTAAGATTATAAACATGCCTTCATTGACGAGAAATATGGTTTTGTCGAGCCCTGAAGCATTTCAAATTAACTGTAATACTTTTAGCTGTAGGGCGAAGCTAATTACAGCCAATCTTGCGTGTGGTTTCAGACCCGTAGACCGTGACTTGACATGGGGAATGGTGACTCCTATCCCAGGTTTGCAGGTAAAAGTATAGCAATTATCCACTGAAGCAGGTTTGCTTGAAGTGGGTGGCTTGATGTAAACGGTTCCAAGCCATGAAGAATGACCGCTGAAGCGATTAGCGATTAGCCAACATCCTAAAATATTTTAAATACACCTCTTCGTCCATCTTACGCATCTGCTGAAAAAGCACAAGCTCTGTATTCCCCCTCATCTGCTCGAGACATATTCAAAGGCCTCGTTGACAACCTTTTTTACTTCTTCTCTCTTTCCTTCTAATTAACTGTATGCAAATCAGTTCTTCCAACTAATCGTCCTGCTCCTCTAAATGTACACGTTCTCTTCACTCGCCATTCTAGAAATAGATTGTTGTTTGCGTCTTCCCAGATCAAGCTAGATAGCTATATTGTTTACCAACTATAAAGATACTTTTCCTGTGAAGTTTTCCTGCTTTACAAGCGATCAAACTAACATTGTGCGCGACAGCGCCGCCTAGTGCAAATAAATCTATATCTACACAACAAGGCCGCACAACTGTAAATGCTGACCATGTCTCCGTACAACCGCACATGACAACGCAGAACCGCAGAACCATAAACCAAGCTTTAAGGCCTACTGGTTGGAAAAGCAGTGTGGGAAAAGGTAGAATGTCTTGATAATGGTTAGATAATCTGTTACCTGAAAGCATATTTCTCTCGGAAATTGTATGGCGTAATGACGATGCCGTTGCGCTCACAGCTGCCATAATATAAAATATATCTAATAAAATCTTTATTCATTTCTATTTTGAAGTTTGAAGTAGCAGCAGGACTCAAGCCATGTCCACCTAGAAATGCGCATCTTGTTGCCATAATTTCCTTCACAAGAAAATACTACAGTACAGTAATTAATTGCACCTGCACATTTTCACCCCTCCTTTGCCTGCCCACGAGGACAGCTTTTAGTCAGCCTTGTTTTTCTACATTCAAAATATTGCATTGTCTCAAGGCTACTGACAGCTAAAGCAGCTATAATGATGCTTGTTTAACATTGAACTCTATTCTGTAGACTCAAAACAGTTAAACGTTGTTTCATTCAACTACATTTTTTTCATGCCACATTTATTAGCGTGTATTAAATCATTAGAATGAATTCAAAAAATGTACACACCTTGGATGCACATTAATTAAACATATTTTTCTTTGTTTTGGCGAATGACTTTGGCTAATGGCTTCTACCTGAGACAGTGATATTTTATTTTAACATGTAGTTTTAACCAATTGTTATTTGGTAGCCGCCTGTGGTCGAATTGATGGTCTCCGGGCCATGATGTGGGTTATACAGTTTCAGGCATGTCTTTGGACGCGGGCTGGAGAATCGATTCAGAAACGACAACTCTACTTTGATTGGCTAAGGATGTCTTCTTACCTCTGAATGGCTGGATTCAGACTCGCCTGCTTTGCCTCTAGTCAGTTCCATTTTTATAAATGGGAGGTGTGTTCAGAAATTCATTTTGTTTTAAATGTGGAAAATGTGAATTGTTAAAACATTTGACATTGTAAATATTAAAATTAATAATATATTTGTTCTATTTAGAAAACATATTATCACTAAAATTAACGAAGAAAATATTGCCGCAATTAACATTAATTAATATATTCTCCCTATCGGATATTGGCACGACCTGAATCCTACCCCGACAATCACCAGTCAACTACATTCTTAAGATAGCACTTTTAGTGTTTCTTATCCGTTTTTGGTGTCAGTTATCTAGATAATGGTCTAGGGGTGTCTTTTATTATATTGCCCTTTTTCTTTCTACTTACTTTTCTATTTAAACATGCTGCGGGTGAAATCGTTATTCTATCGGTCTTGGAGGGGGTATGTAGTTTCTCATGAACATACACGAGACCATCTCACCTTTGACATTTCTTAACGTAATGTCCTTTTGTCATTTTGTTAGCTGATTGCTCTAAATTTTGAATTGATATTTACTTTGCCGAACCTTTTCCAATTTTGCCAAACATTTCTGAAAACATGACAGCTACACCAACTACAGTTAGCTGACACGTAAAGGAAATGCTAGGCTTTTTTTAGGTAAAGGGTGAGCGCATACGTTTATGCGTTATGCATTTTGAAAAGGAGCGATATCATATGGTATATTAGTTTACAAGCATGCATGCTTGTTAAAATAGTGAGGAATATTGACACTCTAGAGGTGTAATAGTTAGTAAGAACAATAAACATACTGTTATGTTGTACACCAGATCACTCCATGACAGAGATGCAACTGTGTAAAAAAGGAAGTCTATACGCTGACCATATTTCATCGATTCAGTATGCGTATATGCGTCACGTTTTCGTTTGTATTTTTGAATAGTTGAAAAGGCTAGTTGTCATTGTTAGAAACGAAACTGAACCCGGATGTCCCAACCTAGGGGTCACAACCCGAGTTGGGGCAACAGCATTTGATGTTGGTTCGGGACCTTACTTGATTTTTAATTGTTATAAAAGTATTCGATAAAAAAAGATCTATATTTCATACCGATCTGTAATGAGACAATTGAGAAAAAAGCTGGAAGCTGCCATGAAATATGGATGTTCATTATTATATTTTTTCTCTATTACATTCAGAAGTGGATTTAACTCAAGGAATCAATGAAATGTGATTTAGCCTACCTTAAAGATTAATCATTATTGTTGGTTAACTACACAGAACAACCTTTTCCTAGCTCCCTCAAATGAACCAACATTGTGGTGTATTTAATTGAATGCAATGAACAGCAACAAAATATGTTGTTGTTTTTTTCAAATCTAGCAAGGAGTTCCCTGGATAAATAACTTCTAGAACTCATGTTTTGCATAAATGTTTTTTAGATTGTGCATAAGGGCATTAAAAGCTTAAGAGTGTTACAATAGTATGCTACATTTTCTATGACAAAGCTTCTTGGAACTGGGTGCTGGAAGGTTATATCTGCTATTCAATCACACCCTGCTAGGATATCAATAAGTATTTATAATATTTAAGGTGATATAATTTTGAGTCTGTAGTTCTAAAAATCAGTGATTTGAATACTCAAAAACACATTAATTTTGAGTGAACCTTCTAGTCCCAAGGTCCCAGTGCTTGCTGCAAGATGTCATTCCTAAGAAATGTTGCTAATATTTGATGGGTCCTGCTTTTATGTGCCTGACTAACTCCATACCTTTATGATTTAGGCAACTGCTATGAACTAGTCATACCTGAATAACTAAGGTGATATTACTGTAACTTATTTCCAGCTGTCACAATACAACAGTTTACTATATTTGAGGCTAAACTGAACCATCACTGAAAGCAACTATATTGATAAAAAAAAAGTTCAACATCCCACCATGACCAAAGTCTAGTCTTATTTCGGTCAATGACATTGTACCTGGTTAATATTGTAAGTACTTGGATTTTATGCATCATTTTCTCCATAACCACCTTAAATTCCATGGAATCTTTAAAATACATAAGACCTAACTAACTGCAGAAATTATGTAAAACACTGATGAGGTGAAATGCTTCACTTTGCATGGATTTATTTCTCAGATTTCTGGATAGAAAGTGTGAAAAATATCTGTGTCTTTGTCTGTTATCCCTGCATTGGTCTGTCCTCACTGGTGTGTCTGTATGCAGGTTCCGGACTTTTCCCTGTGCAGCTGTTGAGGTGAAGAATGAGCCAGTCCTGGGATTCCTCGAGGGCAGTCCAGAGAGAGCTGAGCTGCAGAAGGTATAGAGAGAGACACACACACATGCACACTCTCATTCACTTTGGGTTGGCAACATGCTGTATAAACCACCATATAAGTTATTATAATGATTCTGTAATAATAGGAATAATAATACTACAGTGCCCTCCAGAATTATTTGACACCAATTTAAATATGTGAAAAAAGATAATCTACTTGATTTGCACTCAAAATCTGAGGAAAATCTTAACCTTCATTTGTTGTAAAATAGTTTAGTATAACAATACTTCTTAATCAAGAAATAAAAATGACACTGTGTCATGATTATTGGCACCTCTAGAAATTCTTCTGAACCAATTCTAACAGAAGTATCTTCCCACTGATATATGAGTTCATTTGAGAGTTTGGGAACTTTTAAGTTAGTATCCATTTCTTTCTTTTGTACTGGCGTATAAATGAGGTGATACGCCAGACTACTTTGGCTGCCCTCCAAATGCAAGGCAGACAGCCTCTCGGCCCTACACCCTGAGCCCTTGAATGACGTTTTGAACTGTCACATGGCCCAAGAAAGGGAGAGTTACTGTTGGAATTGTCCAACTGCTACAGAGTTTGCTGACTAGCAGCTTTCCTGCCCGGTGACAATCAGCACACTTTGATAGAGCAGGGCAGAGAAATGGGAGAAATCTAAGACGTACTTCTCTGTGCTGCCTCCCCACTCTTCAGTGTTGCAAAGCACATTTACGTCATTTATGGCAAATGCTGGACTAGAAATCCGGACTACAAATCTATGCAAACAAAATGCATACACATTTGGTGGAAATAAGACGTTATCTTACTCCTCCACTGTGAGATCACCTGCTGGTCCACGGGATCCAGGCTAGAAGTTAGCCCCATTGGTGCTGCTAGCTGATCGTCCCAGCAGTGGTGATTGTTTAACTCCCAGTCCTTGGCTGATTGGAAATGGGAACTAGCTGGCTTACTGAAATACAGTGTAGTTCTGGCGTCTTATTTTTCTTCAAATTTTGATCTCGTATTTTCTTTTTTAGATTTTGAATAGGCTAGGCTACAAGTAGACCTGATTTGAACAACATCAACGGTAGTCGCCAAACATTGAGCCAGTGTGACAACCAATCAATTACAATTCCAAATACACAACTGTCCATCAGTAAGCAATAGCATACCTAATTCAATTATCCATTAAATAAAGTTTCCAGGGCCTCTAATGTGATTAATTACATTTGGTATTTGATTGAATTGAATCTTTGGGTCACAAGCTCTCCAGAAATTACTATTATACACTAATTGTATGCCAACAAGCTATTTGGACTTATGGTCAAAAGATGACAACAAGCCATAATTATCATATAGACATAAATGGACAGATGAGAAATAAAAGGCTCATTTTGGCCACAAAAAACAAAGGGGGTTTTAGTGTAAAAAGAGTGGCTTACACAAATTAACCTAATCCCGTTGCTAAAGTATGGTGTTTAAAATGTAATGTTTTGGGGTTGTTTTTCTTCCAAAGGCCTTAGAATGTCATGAAATGTTATATGAGAGAACTCAGGGCTGCTATGTTGGCAAGGAATAGGTGCCCAAAGTACTAAATGCAGCGCTGCCAACAATCGTGCCACATATTTTTGGTATCAATCTCTGTTTTGTGTTAAGTTGTGGTCAGTTAGCATTTTACAAATTATATATATATTTTGAAATGATTACACATTTTATAATATGTTCCACTCTGCTGAACAACAGCTCAGACAAAAATCAGCCGGAGATCACAACTGCATGAAAATTTACTGATTGATGTTTGTGTGACAGGCCCTGGACAACCTTAAGGGGAAGACAGAGGAGATACCCTGTGTGGTTGGAGATGAACATGTGTGGACAAAAGAGATCCGATACCAGCTTTCTGTAAGTGAAGCCGAGCTGAGAAAACTGAACTCCCTCATGCTGCTTGTGAATATGAGAGCCTGGTGACTGAAGAATTCACTTTTAGCCTCCCACTGCTGCTCAGATACACAGCATACTATCTAAGCCAAATAGAAGGTTTCAAGGCCTCTCTAGTTAAACTGTAATGCCTGTAATAATGTGTTATCAGCTGTGCGTTGTCTTTGGTTTCTGATAAGATCCATTGGGTGTCAAAAACTAAAATATTTCTACCTGATTCAGAGTGCACTATTTTAACAGTAACAGTAAAGGTGCTGGTCATAAAATTTGAATATCATCAAAAAGTTTATTTATTTCAGAAAATGTCATTCAAAAAGTGAAATTTGTATATTATATTAATTCATTACACACAGATTGATATATTTCAAATGTTTATTTCTTTTAATTGTGATGATTATAACTGACAACTAATGAAAATCCCAAATTCAGTATCTCGGAAAATTAGAATATTACTTAAGACCAATACAAAAAAAATATTTGTAGAAATGTTGGCCAACTGAAAAGTATGAACATGAAAAGTATGAGCATGTACAGCAGTCAATATTTAGTTGGGGCTCCTAATGCCTGAATTACTGCAGCAATGCGGTGTGGCATGGAGTCGATCAGTCTGTGGCACTGCTCGGGTGTTAGGGGGCCCAGGTTGCTCTGATAGTAGCCTTCAGCTCTTCTGGATTGTTGGATCTGGTGTATCGCATCTTCCTCTTCACAATACCCCATAGATTTTCTATAGGGTTAAGGTCAGGCGAGTTTGCTGACCAATTAAGAACAGGGATACCATGGTCCTTAAACCAGGTACTGGTAGCTTTGGCACTGTGTGCAGGGGCCAAGTACTGTTGGAAAATGAAATCGGCATTTCCATAAAGTTGGTCAGCAGCAGGAAGCATGAAGTGCTCTAAAACGTCCTGGTAGACGGCTGCGTTGACCTTGGACCTCAGAAAACACAGTGGACCAACACCAGCAGATGACATGGCACCCCAAACCATCAATGACTGTGGAAACTTTACACTGGACTTCAAGCAACGTGGATTATGTGCCTCTCCTCTCTTCCTCCAGACTCTGGGACCATGATTTCCAAAGGAAATGCAAAATGTACTTTCATCAGAGAACATAACTTTGGACCAGTCCAGTCCTTTTTGTCTTTAGCCCAGGTGAGACGCTTCTGACGCTGTGTCTTGTTCAAGAGTGGCTTGATACAAGGAATGCGACAGCTGAAACCCATGTCTTGCATACGTCTGTGCGTGGTGGTTCTTGAAGCACTGACTCCAGCTGCACTCTTTGTGAATCTCCCCCACATTTTTGAATGGGTTTTGTTTCACATTCCTCTCTAGGGTGCGGTTATCCCTATTGCTTGTACACTTATTTCTACCACATCTTTTCCTTCCCTTTGCCTCTCTATTAATGTGCTTGGACACAGAGCTCTGTGAACATCCAGCCTCTTTAGCAATGACCTTTTGTGTCTTGCCCTCCCTGTGAAAAGTGTCAATGGTCGTCTTTTGGACAGCTGTCAAGTCAGCAGTCTTCCCCATGATTGTGTAGCCTACAGAACTAGACTGAGAGACCATTTAAAGGCCTTTGCAGGTTTTGAGTTAATTAGCTGATTAGAGTGTGAACACCAGGTGTCTTCAATATTGAACCTATTCACAATATTCTAATTTTCTGAGATACTGAATTTAGGGTTTTCATTAGTTGTCAGTTATATATATATATATATATATATATATATTTATTTATTTATTTATTTATTTATTTATTTATCCTTTATTTAACCAGGAAAAGCCCATTGAGATTAAAAATCTCTTTTGCAAGGGAGACCTGGCCAAGATAGGCAGCTGAATTACATCACATCATTACATACATACAAAGACACAACAAAACATATAAATAAAGACAAATAAATTAATAGAAACAATTTGAAAGCCAATTATGCACTTACAAGGAAATCACAATTAAAAACATTGACATGTGGGGGAGTTCAACTCAAAACACCTCATTCTTATCTTAAAAACACTCAAAGGAATCAATTTACTGAGTTTTAAGTTATTCTGCAGCAAATTCCATGTAAAGGGAGCAGAATAAACAAAGGCCTTTTTACCCAGCTCAGTACTTACATGTGGGACATATAATCATCGAAATTAAAATAAATAAACACTTGAAATATATCAGTCTGTGTGGAATGAATGTAAACATTATACAAGTTTCACTTTTTGAACGGAATTACTGAAATAAATCAACTTTTTGATGATATTCTAATTTTATGACCAGCACCTGTATTGTATAACACCAAACCTTTTTTTCTGTTCTGTTTCAAAGCCCTTCAATCACTCACACAAACTGGCTAAGTTCTGCTATGCTGACAAGGTATGAGTTCCTAAATTTAGTTCTTATGTTTCAGATATTTACCTTTTCACAACCTGCCTCAATTGTTGCCTTGGTATGATTTTCACAGGACCTGCTCAATAAGGCCATCTTGGCCTCTGTGGCAGCAAGGAGAGAGTGGGACCTCAAACCCATACAGGACAGAGCCCAGGTCCTTTTCAAGGCAGCTGACATTATCAGTGGACCCAAGAGGGCTGAAATTCTGGCCAAAACCATGATTGGCCAGGTACAGCTTGCCGGTGCATTGTGTTTTCATGATGTGGTATAAAACCAATGCGTCCTGTTTGGATTCAGGCATACTTTTCCTGTTTTTCTCTAATATTGTTACATCCTCTCGATTCTTAATTTGTGTTATAGGGCAAGACAGTAGTGCAGGCAGAGATTGATGCGGCCGCGGAGCTTATAGACTTCTTTAGGTTCAATGCTAAGCACAGCATTGAAGTGGAGTGCCAGCAGCCCCTTGACAGTGATGGTAGCACTAACACCATGCTCTACCGTGGGCTGGAGGTGAGTTCTCCCAACATGATGATATTCCCATTTCAGTTCTGTGTGCCTGGGGATACTTTCTGATTGATCGCTTGATATCCTCATGTTTTTCTCAACACGTTTACTTTAATTGTAGGGTTTTGTTGCCGCTGTTGCCCCATTTAACTTTACTGCAATTGGTGGAAACCTAGCAGGTACACCTGCTCTCATGGTAAGTATTCTCCTGATACTGCATCTTTAGACTCGGGTGTGTTTTTTTGGTTTTAGTCATTCATATGTTTTCCCCGGATCTGTTTGTCAGGGTAATGTAGTTCTATGGAAACCTAGTGATACAGCCATGTCAGCTAGCTACGCCGTCTACAATGTCCTGCGGGAGTCAGGTTTGCCACCCAACATCATCCAGTTCGTACCAGCCGATGGACCAGTGTTTGGAGATACCATCACATCCTCAGAACACCTTGCTGGCATCAACTTCACTGGCAGTGTACCGTATGTGTTTACTTCTCTAACATATTTCAGTTTTGTTTTCTTTTTAAATGTTGTTTTTAATATTTTAGAAACAGTTAATCATCACAATCTTTTGGGCTGTTGTGTCCTTTGGTTATCTGTAAAAGTGCTGTTCCTTGTCTACTAAGTTGTTTGCCATTGCAGCTAGTTTTCTTTTCTTTGGCAAGCCTAAACTTTTCTGATTTATCTGCCTCATAAGTCCCACTTTAATTGCACTGACACTTTTGGTCTTTATGTTGTCAGACACAAGCAACAGACTCCAAATGCAAAGTCTAGAATAAAGACTAGACTGACAATTCTGTTGTGCATGCACGAACAATGCAAACCAACAAACACAGCTGTTAAGCCAATTATGTATATATACCTTTGGCACCCTAAATTAACGGGCCTATGTAAGAAAAGGTATGCCAGTTCAAAATTGTTCATCTGATGTGGATGAAAGCACCCTCAAACCTGACACTCTACACATTATCCACGTAGGCACTACATTTTTGTATAGTTTAGAGTTTAACATTCTGGAATACAGAGCCTTAAAGACAATCTGACACAGCCAAATGCTACTCAAGTATGCTGCCCTTGTACTGTAGGTCATTTACACTGGAGACTCTTCACTCGGCTAACCAAGTCAAGGTTGGGTGTCAGTATTAACATAGTCTAACCACCACACAACCACCACACAGCTTTAGTTGAGGCTATACTCAGTTTTAAACCCAGTGATGACAACAGAGCGCGCTGCAACCCAGCAGAATTATCTTGCACTGGCAGCCAACCATGTTGCATTATGTTTTTGTCCCAGCCAGCTGACAAGGTCACGTCGTAGTTAGGTTCCATCACAATAAAGAGAAGGTGAAAATGTTTACATAACTTTCCAGTATGTCGTCATTCCTTGCTTGGCGAAAAAACAGGACCCATTTAACAATAAAGTTTGCTTAGTTCAAGAAGGGAATCCACTTTGGGCTGACTTACCTTGCCTACCTATTTTTACATATAGTGACCCCTTATTTGACATAAGGATAGGAGATTCTGCTCCAGTGTCAAGTCCACTTTATTACTATTCCATATCCATCTTGAATAGCATATTTTGACTCCTTCTGTTAGGATATGGCTATGCCAAATGCTGTATGCTGGTTAATTTAGCAGCCAAGATGGTTTTATAGGTCTTTGACTTAAAATAATTGTGTAGTAAGGAGACAGCTGAACATGCTGAATTAAATAGAATGGGCCTCTGAGTGGTGCAACGGTAAAGTCACTGCCTCATTGCCAGATTAGCCCAGGGGTCTCATGGAGGCCAGTGTAACTGGCCAGCATCGTCAGCTTTGGAGGGTTAGTAATCGAATATGGCTGCTTTGCCTCATTGTGCCTCGTTGTAGCTGCCTGGGAAGTCTTACTTCACTTTGCAAGTTATGGCCTCATTTTATACAAAAATATTTGCATGAACTGAATAGATTAGGCAATCACTGTGCCTTTTATATATAAAAAGGTCTAAAAAAAATTGTTTCTACAGCTTTTGTAAACTGCTCAACCAAAAGTACCTGTTACTATTAAAAATCCACTGTTTGGGCAGAGTTGTTTTGAAGGCAAACAGCTGTTGTTGTAATTCAGCTAATTTATGGATATGTCTTTTAACAACTGACACTGATATGTCCTTTTACAACCAACTGGTCTGTTAACAAGCTATTTCTTTGTTTCAGGACCTTCAAACGCTTGTGGAAGCAGGTAGCCCAAAATCTGGATACCTACAAGAACTTTCCTCGTGTTGCAGGAGGTAGGGTGAACCTACATAGTGTACCACTGCACTGTCGGGTTATTAAACCCATTGAATATTAAAATGAAAATATTGAGTTAATTTTCATCCTGAATATGTAATTTTTCGATACCTTTTAGAATGCGGTGGTAAAAACTTCCACTTTGTTCATAAGTCCGCGGATGTGCAGAGTGTGGTAACAGGAACCATCCGCTCAGCATTTGAATACGGAGGACAGAAGTGCTCTGCCTGCTCTAGGATGTATGTGCCTGACTCCCTGTGGCCCCAGATAAAACAGGGGCTCCTGGATATCCACAAGAAGCTCAAAGTGGGGAACGTGAGTAGCCTGCGCTTCTAAGAGAGTTTGATTCATCGAGAACTTTGGCACTAAAGTAATTTGAGTGACAATAGATTTTTAAGAATGTAAAGTTTCTATAACAGACAAACATTTTCTCATAGGCAATAAAAAGTTTAGTTTAAGGTCACTGAGAAACCAATTCCATGTATGTATGAGTATGGGTCAAATATTTCTTGAATTGATAACATCAAATATTGAAGAATATCTTGGACACTCGGGTGAATAGAGGGGCGGAGCTGTCAACTGATCACCACCTGGTGGTGAGTTGGATCCGATGGCGGGGGAGGAAGCTGGACAGATTCGGCAGGCCCAAGCGTACTGTAAGGGTCTGCTGGGAACGTCTGGCCGAGTCTCCTGTCAGAGAGATCTTTAAATCCCACCTCCCGGCAGAGCTTCGACTGGATACCGAGGGAGGCTGGAGATATTGAGTCCGAGTGGACCATGTTCTCCACCGCCATTGTCGAAGTGGCCGCTCGGAGCTGTGGGTGTAAGGTCTCCGGTGCCTGTCGAGGCGGCAATCCCCGAACCCGGTGGTGGACACCGGAAGTAAGGGATGCTGTCAAGCTGAAGAAGGAGTCCTATCAGGCCTGGTTGGCTTGTGGGACTCCTAAAGCAGCTGACTGGGACCGACAGGCCAAGCGGACTGCAGCCCAGGTGGTTGTGGAGCCAAAAACTCGGGCCTGGGAGGAGTTTGGTGAGGCCATGGAGAAGGACTATCGGCTGGCCTCGAAGAGATTCTGGCAAACCGTCCGGCGCCTCAGGAGAGGGAAACATTGCCCTACCAACGCTGTTTACAGTAGAGGTGGGCAGCTGTTGACCTCAACTGTGGATGTCGTCGGGCGGTAGAAGGAGTACTTCGAGGATCTCCTCAATCCCGCCGTCACATCTTCCATTGAGGAAGCAGAGGATGAGGGCTCAGAGGTGGACTCGTCCATCACCCGGGCTGAAGTCACAGAGGTGGTCAAGAAACTCCTCGGTGGCAAGGCACCGGGGGTGGATGAGATCCGCCCTGAGTACATCAAGTCTCTGGATGTTGTGGGGCTGTCTTGGCTGACACGCCTGTGCAACATCGCGTGGCAGTCGCGGACAGTGCCTCTGGGATGGCAGACCGGGGTGGTGGTCCCTCTTTTTAAGAAGGGGGCCCGGAGGGTGTGTTCCAACTATAGGGGGATCACACTTCTCAGCCTCCCCGGGAAAGTCTATGCCAGGGTTCTGGAGAGGAGAATACGGCCGATAGTAGAACCTCGGATTCAGGGGGAACAGTGTGGTTTTCGTCCAGGCCGTGGAACACTGGACCAGCTCTATACCCTCTACAGGGTGATGGAGGGTTCATGGGAGTTTGCCCAACCAATCCACATGTGTTTTGTGGATTTGGAGAAGGCATTCGACTGTGTCCCTCGTGGCATCCTGTGGAGGGTGCTTCGGGAATATGGGGTCCTGGGTCCTTTGCTTAGGGCTGTCAGGTCCCTGTACGACCGAAGCAGGAGCTTGGTCCGCATTGCCGGCAGTAAGTCAGACTTGTTCCCTGTGCATGTTGGACTCCGGCAGGGCTGCCCTTTGTCGCCGGTTCTGTTCGTAATTTTTATGGACAGAATTTCTAGGCGCAACCAGGGTACGGAGGGTGTCAGGTTTGGGGACCACACGATTTCGTCTCTGCTCTTTGCAGATGATGTTGTCGTGTTGGCCCCTTTCAAGCCAGGACCTTCAGCATGCACTTGGACGGTTTGCAGCCGAGTGTGAAGCGGTGGGGATGAAAATCAGTACCTCCAAATCCGAGGCCATGGTCCTCAGTCGGAAAAGGGTGGCTTGCCCACTTCAGGTTGGTGGAGAGTGCCTGCCTCAAGTGGAGGAGTTTAAGTATCTAGGGGTCTTGTTCACGAGTGAGGGAAGAATGGAACGGGAGATTGACAGACGGATCGGTGCAGCTTCTGCAGTAATGCGGTCGATGTATCGGTCTGTCGTGGTGTAGAAAGAGCTGAACCGAAAGGCGAAGCTCTCGATTTACCGGTCAATCTACGTTCCTACTCTCACCTATGGTCATGAGCTTTGGGTCATGAACAAAAGGACAAGATCCCGGATACAGGTGGCCGAAATGAGCTTTCTCTGCAGGGTGGCTGGGCGATCCCTTAGAGATAGGGATCGCCCGGGAGGAGCTCAGAGTAGAGCCGCTGCTCCTCCACATCGAGAGGAGTCAGCTGAGGTGGCTTGGGCATCTGTTTCGGATGCCTCCGGAACGCCTTCCTGGGAAGGTGTTCCGGTCCCGTCCCACAGGGAGGAGACCCCGGGGAAGACCTAGGACACGCTGGAGGGACTATGTCTCCCGGCTGGCCTGGGAACGCCTCGGTGTCCCCCCGGAAGAGCTGGAGGAAGTGTCTGGGGAGAGGGAAGTCTGGGCATCCCTGCTTAGACTGCTGCCCCCGCGACCCAGCCCCGGATAAGCGGAAGATGATGGATGGATGGAAATATTGAAGAATTTGGTTTTCTTCATGTATGGGGTATTCTTTTGAGCAATAGAAGTCAGAATAGAAGACACCCGTGCTCTTAAATGCAGTCAAGGTCATCTTGCTAAATATAATCTAAAATCGCTAAAGGTTTATTCAAAAGCGGTATTGGTCTCTAATATATGCAATAATTACTAATATCTAGTGAAAATAAACCACACGCCATACATTTATCTGAGGCATTTGTAAATACAAACCCGATTCCAAAAAAGTTGGGACACTGTACAATTGTGAATAAAAACAGAATGCAATGATGTGGAAGTTTCAAAATCCATCCATCCATCTTCTTCCGCTTATCCGGGGCCGGGTCGCGGGGGCAGCAGTCTAAGCAGGGATGCCCAGACTTCCCTCTCCCCAGACACTTCCTCTAGCTCTTCCGGGGGGACACTGAGGCGTTCCCCGGCCAGCCGGGAGACATAGTCCCTCCAGCGTGTCCTAGGTCTTCCCCGGGGTCTCTTCCCGGTGGGACGGGACCGGAACACCTTCCCAGGAAGGCGTTCCGGAGGCATCCGAAAAAGATGCCCAAGCCACCTCAGCTGACCCCTCTCGATGTGGAGGAGCAGCAGCTCTACTCTGAGCTCCTCCCGGGTGACCGAGCTTCTCACCCTATCTCTAAGGGATCGCCCGGCCACCCTGCGGAGAAAGCTCATTTCTGCGCCTGTATCCGGGATCTTGTCCTTTCGGTCATGACCCAAAGCTCATGACCATAGGTGAGAGTAGGAACGTAGATTGACTGGTAAATCGAGAGCTTCGCCTTGCGGCTCAGCTCTTTCTTCACCACGACAGACCGATACATCGACTGCATTACTGCAGAAGCTGCACCGATCCGTCTGTCAATCTCCCGTTCCATCCTTCCCTCACTCGTGAACAAAACCCCTAGATACTTAAACTCCTCCACTTGAGGCAGGCACTCTCCACCAACCTGAAGTGGGCAAGCCACCCTTTTCCGACTGAGGACCATGGCCTCGGATTTGGAGGTACTGATTTTCACCCCCACCGCTTCACACTCGGCTGCAAACCGTCCCAGTGCATGCTGAAGGTCCTGGTTAGAAGGGGCCAACACGACAACATCATCTGCAAAGAGCAGAGACGAAATTGTGTGGTCCCCAAACCTGACACCCTCCGGCCCCTGGCTGCGCCTAGAAATTCTGTCCATAAAATTACGAACAGAACCGGTGACAAAGGGCAGCCCTGCCGAAGTTTCAAAATGCAATATTTTATTCAGAATACAACATAGATGACATATCAAATATTTAAACTGAGAAAATGTATCACTTTAAGGGAAAAATACATAGATTTTAATTTTCATGGCATCAACACATCTCAAAAAAGTTGGCCATGTTTACCACTGTGTGGCATCCCCTCTTTTTTTTATAACAGACTGCAAACATCTGGGGACTGAGGAGTTGCTCAAGTTTATGAATAGGAATGTTGTCCCATTCTTGTCTAATACAGGCTTCTAGATGCTCAACTGTCTTAGGTCTTCTTTGTCGCACCTTCCTCTTAATAATGCCCCAACATTTTTTTATGGGTGAAAGATCTGGACTGCAGGCTGGCCATTTCAGTACCCGGATCCTTCTTCTATGCAGCCATGACATTGTAATGGATGCAGTATGTGGTCTGGCATTGTCATGTTGGAAAATGCAAGGTCTTCCCTGATAGAGACGACGTCTGGATGGGAGCATTTGTTGTTCTAGAACTTGGATATAACTGTCAGCATTGATGGTGCCTTTCCAGATGTGTAGGCTGCCCATGCCACACGCACTCATGCAACCCTATACCATCAGAGATGCAGGCTTCTGAAATGAGCGCTGATAACAACTTGGGTTGTCCTTGTCCTCTTTTGTCCGGATGACATGGCTTCCCAGTTTTCCAAAATGAACTTCAAATTTTGTTTCGTCTGACCACAGAACACTTTTCCACTTTGCCACAGTCCATATTACATGATCCTTGGCTCAGAGAAAACGCCTGCGCTTCTGGATCCTGTTTAGATACAGCTTTTTTTTACCTATAGAGTTTTAGCCGGCAACGGCGAATGGCACGGTGGATAGTGTTCACCGACAATGTTTTCTGGAAGTATTCCTGAGCCCATGTTGTGATTTCCATTACAGTATCATTCCTGTATGTGATGCAGTGCCGTCTGAGGGCCCGAAGATCCGGCCTTGACACTTACGCACAGAGATTTTTCCAGATTCTCTGAATCTTTGGATGATATTATGCACTGTAGATGATGATAACTTCAAACTCTTTGCAATTTTTCTCTGAGAAACTCCTTTCTGATATTGCTCCACTATTTTTCGCCGCAGCATTGGGGGAATTGGTGATCCTCTGCCCATCTTGACTTCTGAGAGACACTGCCACTCTGAGAGGCTCTTTTTATACCCAATCATGTTGCCAATTGACATAATAAGTTGCAAAACTTTTCTGGAATGTGTAGCTCTCATGAAATCCAAAATGAGCCAATATTTGTCATGACATTTTCAACATTGGCATGACATTTTCAAAATGTCTCGCTTTCAACATTCGATATGTTATCTATATTCGATTGTGAATTAAATATAAGTTTATGACATTTGTAAATTATTCCATTCCTTTTACACTTACAATTTGTACAGTGTCCCAACTTTTTTGGAATCTGGTTTGTACAGTGAGGGGAAAAAAATATTTTATGACAAAGAAATGATCAGTCTATAATTTTAATGGTAGGTTTTTTTGAACAGTGAGAGACAGAATAACAACAAATAAACTGAGAAACTCATGTCAAAAAGTTATAAATTGTTTTGCATTTTAATGAGTGAAATAAGTATTTGAAACACAAAAGAACTGTCAATCTCCCTCTGTCTGGGGCTCCATGCAAGATCTCACCTCGTGGAGTTGCAATGATCATGAGAACGGTGAGGAATCAGCCAAGAAATACACGGGAGGATCTTGTCAATCATCTCAAGGGAGCTGGGACCATAGTCTCCAAGAAAACTAATGGTAACACACAACTCTGTGAAGGACTGAAATCCTGCAGCGCCTGCAAGGTCCCCCTTGTCAAGAAGCACATGTACAGGCCTGTCTGAAGTTTGCCAATGAACATCTGAATGATTCAGAGAACTGGGTGAAAGTGTTCTGGTCAGATGAGACCAAAAGTCGAACTCTTTGGCATCAACTCAACTCACCGTGTTTGGAGGAGCAGGAATGCTGCCTATGACCCCAAAAACACCATCCCCACCGTCAAACATTGAAGTGGAAACATAATGCTTTGGGTTGGGGGGGGTTCTGCTAAGGGGACAGGATAACTTCACCCATCAAAGGCACGATGGGTGAGAACCTCCTTCCCTCAGCCAGGGCATTGAAAATGGGTAGTGGATGGGTATTCCAGCATGACAATGACCCAAAACACACGGCCAAGGCATAGTTCAAGAAGAAGCACATTAAGGTCAGTGGCCTAGCCAGTCTCCAGACCTTAATTCCATAGAAAATCTGTGGTGGGAGCTGAAGGTTGGAGATGCCTAACGTCAGCCTCGAAACCTTCATGACTTGGAGAAGATCTGCAAAGAGGAGTTTGACAAAATCTGAGATGTTTGCAAACCTGGTGGCCAACTACAAGAAATGTCTGACCTCTGTGATTGCCAACAAGGGTTTTGCCACCAAGTACTAAGTCATGTTTTGCAGAGGGGTCGAATACTTATTTCACTCATTAAAATGCAAATCAATTTATATAATTTTTGTATGTATTTTGGGGGATTTTGATGTTGTTGTTCTGTCTCTCACTGTTCAAATAAACTTACCATTAAAATTATAGCCTCATCATTTCTTTGTCAGTGGGCAAACGTACAAAATCAGCAGGGGATCAAAAAAATAATCCCTCACTCTACATACATACAGTTGTGCTCAAACGTTTGCATACCCTTGGAGAATTGGTAATATACAGCTCCGGAAAAAATTAAGAGACAACTGCACCTTTTTGGAACAGAAAGGAAAAGGTGCAGTGTTCTCTTAATTTTTTCCGGAGCTGTATGTACCATTTATAAAAAAAACATGAATGAGGAGGCAAAACACATGTCTTTTATGTCTTATGGGATTCACAGTAAACTTTAGGTCATAACAGAATGGCACAATCATAAAACAAAACATGGCAACAAAGAAGATTTTTTTTTTTTAAACTAACCCCTGTTCAAAAGTCTGCATACCCTTAGTTCTTAATACTGGGTATTGCCCCCTTTAGCCTCAATTACAGCGTGCAGTAATAGTCTTGTAATAGTTGTCTATGAGGCCCCGAATTCTTGCAGGTGGTATAGCTGCCCATTCGTCTTAGCAAAATGCGTCCAGGTCATGCAAAGTCTTTGGTCGTCTCCCATGAGCAGCTTTCTTGCAGAAGAATGCACATTTTCTGCCAGTATTTTCTGATAACATGCTGCATCTTGCCATCAATTTTCACAAGATTCCTGTGCCTTTAAAGCTCACACGCCCCCAAAACATCAGTGAGCCACCACCATGCTTCACTGTGGGGATGGAATTCTGTTCACTATAGGCCTTGTTGACCCCTCCTCAAAACATAGCGCTAATGGTTGTTACCATATAGCTCAATTTTCTTCTCATCACTCCAAATTACAGTGTGCCAGAAGCTGTAAGCCGTGTCAAGGTGTTTTCGGGCATATTGTAACCAGGCTTTATTGTGGCATTGGCACAGTTAAGGCTTCTTTCTGGCAACTCTATCATGCAGCTCAACATTTGTTCAAGTATTGTCGTATTGTACTGCTTGAAACAACCACACCATCTTTTTCCAGAGCAGCCTGTATTTCTCCTGAGGTTACCTGTGGGTTTTTCTTTGTATCCCAAACAATTCTTCTGGTAGTTTTGGCTGAAGTCTTTCTTGGTCTAACTGACCTTGGCTTGGTATCAAGAGATCCCTGAATTTTCCACTTCTTAATAAGTGATTGAACAGTACTGACTGGTTATTTGCAAGGCGTTGATTATTTTTTTATATCCTTTTCCATCTTAATAAAGTTCCATTACCTTGTTATGCCGATCTTTTGACAGTTCTTTTCTGCTCCCCATGGATCAGTATCTAGCCTGCTTAGTGCATCCACGTAAGAGATAACAAACTCATTGACTATTTATACACAGACACTAATTGCAATTTAAAAAGCCACAGGTGTGGGAAATTCACCTTTATTTGCCATTTTCACATGTGTCTGTAACAAGGCCAAACATTCAATGGTATGTAAACATTTGCTCAGGGCCATTTGGGTGATTTCTGTTTTCATTATGGTTTAAAAAGGAGCTAAACAACTATGTGATCATAAATGGCTTTATATGATCACTGTCATTTTCTGTCAGGGTATGCAAACTTATGAGCACAAATGTATAATCGATCAGTGTACATTTTACAGGCTCCTTTAGATTTGGATGCGTCTGCATTTTGATAACAAGATTTCCACTGACCATAGTCCGTTGTTTATGACAATGTGTTATTATACGATGTAATGCTGTTTCTGGCAAGAATGGAGTTACCATCACTCTCTGAGCTGACATAATTCTTTGAAGTCAGGTTGCTATAACGGTCTCCCTGTCTCCTCTTTCCAGCCTGTAGAGGACTGGAGCACATTTTTCTCTGCTGTGATTGATGACAAGGTACCGTAATTAAATATTCAACTCACTAGTGATGGCTATTTTACTTCTAATCATGTGTTATACATTTTCAAGATTATTTAACATTTTATGTTTTGGGATTTTGATTCTTGTAGTCCTTTGCTCGTATTAAGAAGTGGTTGGACCATGCCAAGTCTTCCCCTAATTTGAACATTATTGCTGGGGGCAACTGTGATGACAAGAAGGGTTACTTTGTTGAGCCCACCATCATTGAGACCACAGACCCACAGGATGCCATCATGGCTGAGGTAAGAGTTATATAGATATTGTATCACCTCTTCACTCACCATTGTCAGCCTATGGAAATGTGTTATGTTTTAATGTCCCGCTGCAGCATGGGTTAGATTCTGGCCCACTGCACTTTTTGCAAGAAGTCTTTCAAACGGGGCACTATGGGAATTAAATCTGTGAGAAACACAAAAACAACAAAAATGCTGGGAAAAGCCTCCAACAAACGCCCGGCATTTCTCAGCCAGAAATGTTATTGTTAGCAGTAGGCTACCTGTGCTCTAACAATGAGAAATCAAATTGGTGTCATTATGTATTTTTTGCATGGGGTGTTGTTGCTGAAATTGGTTTTAAATTGAATTCGAAGTTGCATTTAAAAAACCTGCAGATACCCCGTGAGATACAGATCAGATTATCAGGCAGAGTTCATCATACACAGCTAATTTGTAAGGTTCCAGATTATACAGTATTATGCTGCTCCTTTAGCACCTCATTCACCAGTTCTGGCTAAAAGGAGAAGGAGGGGTTGCTCTGGGGGAGAATTTTACAGGGGTAGGGGCAAACGTCGTGGCAACAGGAGTGGACTGGGCAGGTTACACTGTTACTGACTAAGTGTCTGTTTAACCTCTCAACAATTCCAGCTTTGTCAATAGAGACTGTAATCTCACGTTTGAGTAAGGGCTGCATGATTGATAGAATTGCGATATCGCCAAGATGCGGTTTTAGGTACAGACTTAATTGAACTGGGCATATTTATTAAAAGCTTTAAGAATATAGTTTTTAAGTCGACCTGGCATTTGTACACTGGTCCAGAATCAACCCTGAGGTGATAGGGTTGATTCTGTACCAGGTTACAGAAGCCAGGTCATTTTAGAAGGCCTGCTTATTGAGTGCTTTAACCAATATCTGACACAAAACTGTAGGCCAGTGTTTTACAGATAAACTATTTGGGAAGCAACAGATTTTGTTGAGTGTGGCATATCCCAGTTCAAGTCGCCTAGTAATAAGTTTGCACACCCTATTACATTTGGTCCATGGCAGGAGTGACAAGTTAAGGCTACAGCACAAAGCTGTTTGGCTATCAGTTGCTTCTTGCAATGAGTAAGCAAGTGTTTTTGATTGATAACTAATACAATGCGAGTGGGTGATAACATTTAAATAAATCCCTGCCCTGGAAATAAACTTAACATTCATAACATCACATATGAAAATACTTTGCAATACTTCATTTTTTTCCTCACTGTACATACAGTTGTGCTCAAAAGTTTGCATACCCTTGGTGAATTGGTAATATATAGCTCTGGAAAAAATTAAGAGACCACTGCTCCCTTTTCTTTCCTTTCCAAAAAAGTCGAAAAGGATTGTTTTGAGTGAGGAACAGAAGGGTTAAAATTAAGAGACACTGCAAATGTAATGCTTCTGTTCCACACTCAAAACTTTTCTTATCAACTTTTTGGGAAAGGAAAAAAAAGGTGCAGTGGTTTCTTAATTCTTTCTGGAGCTTTATACCAGTTTGGGGCTTTCACCCAGTGTTAGTGTACCAGACATACATAATTACATGATAGACTGTCATTTGGATCTAAATTGCTGAAATATGGGCATTTTGAAACTGACAGTTAATAATTTATGGTAGCCTTTCAAAAATGTTAGTTTATTATGTTGATCCATTTCTCTGTGCTTCTTAACCTAATTGAGATAGCTTAGGTAATATTGATCTTTATAACTAACATTTGTTTAAACTGTGTTCTGGATTAACTCCTGTAGGAAATCTTTGGGCCAGTGCTGTCTGTCTATGTTTACCCTGAGAAAGACTACTTGGATGTTCTTCACCTGATTGACAACACATCACCATATGCCCTGACAGGAGCTGTCTTTTCTCTCGATAAGTATGTTAGATTACTCTAGCTGGTTTGCTATGGAGTGGCAACATTAAGGTGAATAAAAATAAAGAACATAATACAGTTCTACCTATTACTATTTTGGATGGCATTTGATCAGGTTGTTAATAATAGATGTTGCTTTGCACTGAAAGTGAGATTTTTTTTTACTCCTAACCCTTTAGTAAAATGTTGTTCTAGGAATGTGGTGGAGGAGGCAGCCAAGGTCTTGCGGAATGCTGCAGGAAATTACTATGTTAACGACAAGTCAACTGGCTCCATTGTCGCCCAGCAACCATTTGGTGGCGCCAGAGCTTCAGGTAATATGGCTTGCACAATTCCAATTCATATTTACCTATATCATTTGTATACGTACATTCATACTGTATGTATCAAATGTATTTACCATGTACTTGTGACTTCCAACATTTAGCAACCAAATCTCCAGAATTGCTCTTTGACATGAACATCTTTCAAATCTTAATTCATAATAACCAAATAATAATAAACAACACTCTGTCGGCAGGTACCAATGATAAACCTGGTGGTCCTCACTACGTACTCCGATGGACGTCCCCACAGGTGGTCAAGACCACCCACATCCCACTCCGGGATTGGAAATACCCCTATATGGGTTAAAATGACAGTGTTCAACCCACTCCTCAACCACACTGGCTCATCCAATCCTAGCTTAATAGACAAATCCATAGGCTTTTTCAACTTTCCGATTAGGGAAGAGAATGTCCTCTTACTAGTCCAAGTATTAAAAAAATATATATATTATTGATTGTTATATATTGCAATGGTGTGCAACAGTGCCCCTCACTGGTACTTCATGAGATCAGCCGAAGCTGCAGGGGAGACAACAAAGTGCTTGATAGCTTTACAGAATAATAGCACAATGAAAACGTTCCATAGACATAGTAAACCTGTTTGGTCTACCATGGATTATACAGAAATGTACTTTTTTGTAAAAATGAATCTTCTATTTTTAGTCAAATTGCTGCTATGTGCTTCTGAGGATTTTTGACTATGTCTGTACTGATTGGTCTTGAGGTGTATGTTACTCACATTTAAGTTATACCTGACTTGCCCTGAAGAAAGGTTTGACCAAGTTAACCATGATGGACTGTCTGAGAGGAACATTACTTTTTCCATCCAAAACTGACATAAGAAATAACATCTATCATCTTAAAATCCATTGACAAATCAATAGGCCAGAGTTTCTACCATCAATATTTCATGAATGCTGCAGAAAAGCTAGCTCAACCCAATGCTAATAATTGTGTGTGTTCTGGGCCATTTGATGGTAAATAGAGGAAAGAATGGTTGTTACCGTCCTTATTTTATGTGAAAACGTCCTTACTGAGAATCCTGCCTAACTTCTACTCAAACAGGGTTGTGTGTGACAAAACAATAATACAGATTGTTGCTTTTTTCTGGTTGGTTTGTGTTGTCATAATGTCATACTCAACCCTTTTGACTGTCTAATAGGAAAGGTGATGCAGTTGACTTTTTACACTTAAGCTGTGGGTTTAAGGCTTTACTGGTGCAGTTATTTTTGTTTTAATGAAATCCCACTATGCTATCTGATCCCACTATGTTTACATCAGCGTCTGCACACTCAGATGCTGAGGTACATAACATAATTCTGTTGTTTTCCAATGGTGGATTGCAAAAGAAGTGTTAGTTGTTTCAACTGCCTTTGATTGCTCCGTCTAAAATAAACATTTCAAGACACTGTATCTGAGGGGGGTGTATTTACCTGAAATGTTATGTATTTTAATAATTCTTTCTGTTATCTGCTAATCAAAATAATTTTTCTTTAATTGTGTCTGTATTGGCATTAATACAGATTTTACAGTTATATAATTTATAATATGACTGTATTAGTTCATTAAATTATTTCTGAAATTACATAAAATGTCATTTTTGTTTCTTAATGCAGCTTGCTTCAATTCATACTATGTTGAGGGTGAATACCCAGACGGCATTTTACATTAGTACATTTCACATGAGTGCTGTGAAAAGGTGAGAGAGCTAGAAAGCTGACTAGTGGGAACTCAGAACACTGTCCCACACTGAGCTGTCAAAGTACAAAGCAGATGTTTTTACTGCCTGTCTGGTTGTTGGGGTGTCTACCAACAAAACCTCTAGTCATTCACACTGTAGTGTGTCTGCCTGTTCAACGCTTCTGTTACATCAAAGTCAGATTTGAAGACGTCGTTATTGGGTCTTCGGCACACTTTCCCATCGGTCAAACCATTGAAGACACACTTCTACGCCGAAATGGCCAAGCTTTAGGGCTCTTTTACGGAATGACTGATAATAAAACTGAAGATACATTTGTCACTTTATTAGTGCTGTTAGGACATGGGAAAGTGATCCGCCTTACAGACAAGGATTCATACTCATTTATATTTGCTAAAATTGTTGGTTGAAAGAATTGATCCGAGAAATAACTGCTAGATTTTCACAAGCTAACGGATGACCAGCTGAGTGGAAAATTATACACAGTGGGTTGCATAAGTCTTTAGACTTCAAATCTTGCATTACGGTGTGATTAATATTTTTTTTCTCTGCAAAATATTGGCATGTCTTTATATAAATAAAACACTAATATACTTATATGTAGTATTCATCCCTAGTCAGTAAGAACAGCTTTGGCTTCAACTACTTGGGTAAGTCTCTAAACACTTTGCACTCCTGTATTGTACAATATGTCATCTATTATTTATTTTTTTTAAATGTAGGGTTTTGAGAATCATGGCTATATAGCAATTTTTAAGTATTGCAATAGTTTGTAAAACTGATTTCAGTTCAAACTTACTTGGCCACTAAAGAACATTCTTGGTAACCAGGAATAGAATTAGCCACTACCAAGTTAATTTGTTATATTATCAGATTGGCTCCAAATCAATAGAATAAAATAATATCCCACAACTAACTTTGTGAACAGGGAAGGATTTTTGTGACGAAAACACAAAATAAAAAGGTTTTCAACTTACTGTATTGGATGAATTGACTAGAAGTTGTTAATCTGTAAGCATCAACAGTAGCTGCATTTTACTACTGAGTCAATCACCAGCATCAGTCAGCCATAAGGACTATTTAGAGGAGTTACAGTAAATACAGAAATTAGCTAGCTATTGGAAATAAACACACCTTCCTCAACCCGTATGTCTTGCTGGGCAGCTTAATTTTGTAGCAGATTACATTCACTAACTACAGTACTAAGATGATTTAGTCCAGCATTTTTCAAACAAATAATACTCTAGATTTTGTCTAATTTGAGCTATGAGCTATAATGACCCATGCATTAAAGGTATGATTAGAGAGCACCTCCATGTCTTCTGTTGTCCTCTATGACACTGTATATAACATGAGAAGGGAATGTGGAAATATCACAACTGAAAGCAACACGTCTTATTTTCTTACACTCACTTGATGATCTTCCCTGCCATTTTCATGAACTTACTACTACCATTTTGATTAATTTGAGTCACTTTAAACCATCGATGTCAATGTCTTAGATTTAAATGTGATTTGACCTATTTTAACAGTATTTGTGTGTTCAGTTTATTTAAACACTATGTGGGTAGCCTATATAGGCCGAATAACCTTTTTTCAAAAACTCAATGTGTCCTTAAACTGAATTTTATATTGCTTGTCACATATTAGGGTATTAGAAATCATCGAGGAAATATTGTGGGCAAGACAAGATGGCGTCATCTCATTCTTTTATCCATAGTTCTTTTATCCACATTTGCAGTGGTCTTTTGTGTGTCTTGCTGGGCAGCTTTTTCTACCTATGTAGGCCATTCATCTTTTCCTGTGCTAGAATGTGGTCTTTTGCTCGCTTGCTAGAAGAGACAGAAGTCACTAAGACATCTGCAAATATTGAAATATTTGAGCAACAGATTAAAACCTCACTGGAAATGGAAAAAGCCTGGGGAACACGCTGGTGGCCGCCATCTTTTGCTGTGACAAAGCCAGAGCTACATACAAATTTGTTCATGGCAGTCAATGGTTGTTTTCTAAAATGTGTCTTGACTCAAACAATCGCCATTACCAAAGTTTTGGAGCTTCAAACTCCCCTGTTACATTTGGTATAGTATCCGGAATGTGTGTCTGCATATCTGTTTTTTGATGCCAGCAAGCCGTTATTTCAACCAAACTGTAAGTTGGGTTCCAGTCAGTGAAAGGGGATATATACTGTCATTAAATGCAATAATAAAAACATTTTAAATTAACAGTTGGAGCTAGTTATAAATCTACATTATATATTCAATACAGTCTCTGGAACAAGGACATTTTTGGTTTTGCTCTATGCCCACAAAGCAATTTACCGAGATAAAGGTAAGTAGAGTACAGGATTGGAAAATGAGGGGAACAGTTTTGTTTTTATTAATACAAAATAAGCAATAAAAATAAATCACAATAACACTAAAGAAATGTTCACTGTAGTCTCAAATCATACATACATAGGTCCTACAAATTGCAAAATGATCAAGGAAATATGTATTTTAAAACATTTCTATAAGCTTGTACTCACCTGAATGTAATATAATATTAATCGCTTGCACCTCTGAGAGTAAGAGAGAAATAAGGCTAGATGAGTTGTGATAAATGCCATGATTAAAAGCTGTTCTTAGGCCTCGCCTCACAGATTGCATGGATACCTAATTTACCAGTAGTAATCAGAACCATGAGAAAATTAAGTGGAATGATGAACTCTTATAATGACATTGGTATCTATTTCATAGTAACATATAAAGCACCTCAAGCATTTGTGTCTTTATGTATATGAACAAGATACCATGGCAAAGTGATATAAGGCATTAAGCAATGAGTACTGCCTATGAGCAGACCTGAGCAGACCTTAACCTGTATATATTGACCAAATACCGCAAATCCCTGAGGTGCCTTCTTGCTACAAACAGTAGATAGCAGACAAAATGTTCAAAGTAGTTTACAATTGGGATACATACATTTCAAATGAGTGGTTCTGGGAATGAAACCCACTACTGACATGCAAAGCATGACAATGTTCTAAATATGTTGTGACGTCACTGTTTAATATAAAGATACAAAACAGTGCTTTTATTATACCATTTCGTAGTCCTCACTTCATTGCAAATATTGTTGCAAATATTGACAGGTGCCATTGCTTTATATCAGCTGGATGATATTTGAAGTTTGCCCTTTTCTTATTTGGCTTTCAGTGGTGGTGTGTGAACCAATATTAGGGGCTTTTCTATAGAACTTCTGTATTTATACATCATTAAAGCTGTAAACTGAGTGGGTCTCTGTTTGACAGGGATTTCCCACACTTGCTGGCCAATCAGAAACGCAGACAGTACAATGGCAGTGGCTTCGATTACTTCATGCTAAATTGACGTCTATTGCCTCAGGACAATGAAAATGTCCCCAGGGAACAGGTGGAGTGTGCAATAAAAGAGTGCTGTAAAATTAGTTGACTCTTTTCCTTGCGATCATTTAGCAAGGTGTTGCTCCATTTCCATTCAACTATGTCAGACAAAAAGGCGGGAAAACACGTGAATGGGCATCCAAAAGAAGAGCCTTTCTGCTACAGGCTTTTTCTCACTCATTTTGTGATGAATACGTTCAGCCTCACAAAAGGTTTGATTTTCTTAAAAGTATGCCAAGCCACTGATGTAAATGTAAATAGGCTACGTTGTATTAATACTTTATAAAAGGAATATGGTAAATGAGCAAATCAATAAACATATAAATATATATTTTAATATACATAAATGACTGAATGCGCATATATATATATATATATATATATATATATATATATATATATATATATATATATATATATATATGACTGTTTTTATGAATTTGTGTTATATAAGCTTGAGGTACTTTCATACTTTTCAGTCTACAATGGCTCAACGTGATAGTTTCAAATATGACCCCTTGGGAATTGGATGTCTCATTGAGGACTGTGACTAATACGATATTGAGCACGGCACACTTCCATTGTATGGCTGTTGTAAGTGTGCTGTGGGAAAGTTGGAACACCAGAGCCTCCAGGATTAGTCTTTGAAGAGAGGAGCAGCTGGCAGGGAAACCTCTGTGCGCGGGAAACCTCTGTCAGCTCGGGTGAACTCCTCGAGATGTTGGCCTTTCTGAAATGTTCTACTCAAAGGGCATCAAGCCCAGTTTTGAAGTAGTGACATATTAGTGTCGGTGAAAATATGGCAGTTGTTTACATCCACTAAAGTTTCCATGAATTTAAACTTGCTTGGCTTGATACACTGGCATATAAAAAAAATAATACGTACATAAAAAAATTATAACGTAAGTGGCAATGTTCACAGCAGTGTACTTTTTGACGCCCTTGAGATGCTATTGCATCAACTTTTTTATATAATCAAATCAATGCTAGGATGCTAGGATTAGGTGTGTGAAATCTGTGATGTCATCTAAATTGCGAGTGCCAGCTCAGATTTCCTGGCCAATCAGAGCGAATAGTCAATGCTTTTTGTGGCATAAGGCAGACAATGTGGATGATGACAAACCAGCTAACAAAAGTTGGCTCCTGCTTTTTTGAGGTTATGGGAACATTCCCAGAACAATGCAAAAAACAATTCTAAAGGACCACAAGAATGGTTTCAGTTTTATGGGGTTTGTATGAAAATGCTTGGAACATTCTAAGAACGTTCTGTGAATGTTCTCTTAGGATTACTATGCCGGCAGTGTCTAGATCTGTTGGTAGAGCATGGCTCTTGCAATCCCAGAGATTGTGGGTTTGATTCCCGCAGGGGACCAGTTCAGAAATGTGTGCACTTACTACAGTAAGTTGCTCTGGATAAGAGCATCAGCTACATACAAACTGATTTCCTTTTTTTTTTATATCTGTGACAACTGCGACCTCTGCTGGTTCACCTCCCCCTGCAGTGGGCGGGCCCCAGCGGTCGACGTCACCGGCCTTCTGACACCACCGTCTCATCATACATTTCACCTGTGTCTCGTTTAGTGCACCTGTTCCTCATCATCGCTGTTTCCCCCGGTATATATGTTCCCTCTGCTCCCCCTGTCTTTGTGTGTGATTGTCTCTGATTACTAAAGAGCTGTACGACGCTTCGTCACCTGTATAGACATATCTTGTATTGGTTCGTGAGGATACCATTAAAAAGATCCTTCCACCACGCCTTCTCCTGCTCCTCCTTGTCCAAACCCCGAAGCCGTGACAGAATCACACACCAAGACGACAAACAAGGATATGGAGCAACAAGGAGCCACAGGCGAGACCGGTGTTGCGGAGGTGGTAAAAGTACATTCAACCTTGCTGGCCAGCCTAGGCGCCGCGATGGACACTGTGTTGAAAGCGGTGCAGCGCCTAGAGCTGAGCCAGTGGAACCCCGCAGCACCGGCCGTCTCTCCACCTCCCCAAGCCGCATCGCCCAGCATGGGAGCGATGCCCATTCCGCTGCCCAGGGCCTACGACGGGGCGGCGGACCGCTGCCAGGGTTTCCTGCTACAACTGGACATCGCGCTCCAGGCGATGCATCCTGCGCCGACCGAAGCCCAGAAGATCTCTTCACTCGTCTCCTGCCTGTCTGGGAAAGCCCTGGAGTGGGCCACCGCCGTTTGGAACATCGAGCAGCCCACCCAGGGCAGCTACGCCGAGTTCACCCGCCGCTTCCGAGTCGTGTTCGACCATCCTCACGAAGGGAGAGAGGCGGGTGAACGACTGTTCCACTTACGGCAGGAGACGAGATCGGCGCAGGAGTTCGCTCTGGAGTTCCGGACCCTGGCAGCGGGATCGGGGTGGAACGAGCGGGCTCAGATCGACCACTACCGGTGTAGCCTTCGCGAGGACGTCCGGAGGGAGCTGGCTTGTCGAGACGTGTCCCTCTCCTTTGACCAACTGGCGGACATGTCCATCCGTCTCGACAACCTGCTAGCTGCCCGAGGACGTCCCGGAAGAGGCCCGCCCGTTCCACCCTGCCAACCAGACGCCGCCGTCCCCATGGACCTGGGGACGGCTGCGCTGTCGGGCAGGTGTAGGGGAGGAGAGGTGCGGAGTGCCTCCAAGAGGAAACAAGGCCGTACAACCACGCCGCACCGCACCTCCCTCCCCGAGTCAAGAGGTGACAGGCAGGGCACTTCCGCATCACCCCAGGTAGCACATGCACATTCACCACTAACCTCTTCCCTCTCTATGTGCACTGTCCCTGTTAGGTTCCCCGGCTTTCCGCGGCTCTCCCGGTGTAAGGCGCTGGTAGACTCAGGCGCAGCCGGAAATTTCATGGATAAGTCTTTTGCCCTGCGGTCACGCATACCCCTCCAGGCCCTCGACACCCCCCTGCCCGTGAGAGCTCTAGACAGCCGGCCACTAGGGTCAGGTCTGGTCACGAGTTGCACTGTTCCCCTCCTCCTGGTTACCGACAACCGACACAGTGAAACCATATCCTTTCACATAATCGACTCACCCACATTCCCAATAGTTTTAGGTTTCCCCTGGTTATCCCTACACGACCCCGTCATCTCCTGGTCTAGTCGACGTCTGTCGGGGTGGTCGCGGAAGTGCCAGGGTAGGTGTTTGGGTGTTTCCGTTGGCTCGACCTCGGTGGAGAGTCCAGACAGTGCGCCCGCCGTGCCCATTCCCCCCGAATACAGGGACTTGGCTACGGTTTTCTCCAAAGCCAAGGCTGCTGTGTTGCCACCACACCGGCTGGGGGATTGTGCGATAGACCTCGTTGACGGAGCCGCACTCCCGAAGGGTCACGTGTATCCACTGTCTCGCACCGAAACGGAGACTATGAACGCCTACGTTACGGAAGCGTTGGAACAGGGATACATTAGGCCCTCCAAGTCACAGGTCTCCTCGAGTTTCTTTTTTGTGAAAAAGAAGGACGGTGGTTTGCGCCCGTGCATCGATTACCGGGCGCTGAACAAGATCACCATTCCGTTCCGCTACCCTCTCCCTTTGATCTCTGCGGAGGTGGAGAGGATGCACGGGGCCCGCTTTTTCACTAAATTAGACCTCAGGAGTGCCTATAACCTGGTGCGTATCCGGGAAGGAGACGAGTGTAAAACCGCTTTTAGTACCACATCTGGCCATTACGAGTATTTAGTGATGCCGTACGGGTTGATGAATGCTCCTTCAGTCTTCCAGTCCTTCGTCAACGACGTATTCCGGGACTTGTTGTGCGAAGGAGTGGTAGTGTATATTGATGACATCTTGATATTCACTGCTACCCGCGCCAAACATGTCTCGTTAGTGCGCAGAGTGCTGGCTCGACTGCTGGAGCATGACCTGTACGTGAAAGCCGAGAAGTGTCTGTTTTTCCAGTCGTCTGTGTCCTTCCTGGGATATCGCTTTTCCAGCACAGGTGTGGCTATGGAGGAGCCTCACATTGACGCCGTGCGTAATTGGCCGGCCCCGACCACGGTCAAGGACGTGCAACGTTTCTTAGGCTTCTCTAATTACTACAGGAGGTTTATCCGGGGCTTTAGCCAGGTCGCGGCTCCGATCACCTCCCTTCTGAAGGGGGGGGCGACCCGGTTGAGGTGGACCGTGGACGCGGAGCGGGCGTTTGTGGAACTGAAACACCGTTTCACCACCGCTCCGGTCCTGGCCCATCCCGACCCGTCGCTCCAGTTCATCGTGGAGGTGGACGCGTCCGATTGTGGGCTCGGTGCCATCCTCTCCCAGCGGACGGGGTGTCGTAACACGCTCCGTCCCTGTGCCTTCTTCTCCCAGAAGCTCAGTGCGGCGGAGCGGAACTACGACATCGGTGATCGTGAGCTGCTGGCCGTGGTTCGAGCTCTGTCGGCGTGGAGGCACTGGTTAGAGGGGGCTAAACACCCTTTCCTCGTCTGGACTGACCACCGGAACCTGGAGTACATGCGGGCAGCGAGGAGGCTGACCCCTCGCCAGGCAAGGTGGGCTATGTTCTTCACCCGGTTTGTGTTTACTCTCACTTACAGGCCGGGGAGTAAGAACGTCGGGGCTGACGCGCTGTCCCGCCAGCATGACACGGAGGAGAGGCCTGTGGATGATGCTCCCGTGCTCCCGGAGTCATGCATCGTGGCACCGGTGGTATGGGAACTGGACGCGGACATCGCCCGAGCGCAGCGCGACGAGCCCTCTCCGCCCACATGCCCTGAGGGCCGTACGTATGTGCCGGCGTCTGTCCGTGACCGCCTCATCTACTGGGCGCATACATCTCCCTCCTCCGGTCATCCTGGCATCGGGCCAACAGTGCGCGCCCTGGCCGGTAAGTACTGGTGGCCCACTTTAGCCAAGGACGTGAGGGTATACGTCTCTTCCTGCTCGGTGTGCGCCCAGAGTAAGGCACCCCGGCACCTACCTGTGGGCAAGTTGGGCACTATGGGGTGCCCGAGGACATCGTGTCTGACCGGGGTCCCCAATTCACGTCTAGGGTGTGGAAGGCATTTATGCAGCACCTGGGGATCTCGGTCAGCCTGACCTCGGGCTACCATCCCCAGTCCAACGGGCAGGTGGAACGGGTCAATCAAGAAGTGGGTAGGTTCCTCCGGTCCTACTGCCAGGACCGGCCGGGGGAGTGGGCAGAGTTTCTGCCGTGGGCGGAATACGCACTGAATTCTCTGCACCACTCCTCCACGGGAGTGACGCCTTTCCAGTGCGTCCTGGGCTACCAGCCGGTCCTGGCGCCGTGGACGCCGAGCCAGACCGGTACCCCTGCGGTGGACGACTGGTTCCGGCGGGCAGCGGGCACATGGGAGGCAGTACAATCCCGCCTCCGGCTCGCTGTCCGCCGTCAAAAGACCTCTGCAGACCGCCACCGCGGGGAGGCCCCGGTGTATCGGCCGGGCGACCGGGTCTGGCTCTCGTCCAGGGACCTGCCCCTCCGCCTGCCCTGCCGGAAGCTGGCCCCGCGGTTTGTGGGGCCTTTTAAAGTCCTGAGGAGAGTCAACGAGGTAACATATCGGTTGCGCCTTCCCCCCGACTACCGTATTAACCCCTCGTTTCATGTGTCTCTCCTCAGGCCGGTGGTGGATGGTCCCCTCCAGGGGTGTGAGGTGCGGGAGGTGCCCCCTCCCCCTCTGGACATCGAGGGGGCCCCGGCGTACTCTGTCCGCTCCATCGTCGACTCGAGGCGCCGGGCGGGGGGCCTCCAGTACCTCGTGGAGTGGGAGGGGTACGGCCCGGAGGAGCGGAGCTGGGTTCCGGTGAAGGACGTCCTGGCTCCCGTCCTTGTCCGCGACTTCCATCAGCGTCGGCCGGACCGCCCTGCTCCGCGCCCCCCGGGTCGGCCCCGAGGCCGGCGTCGTCGCGCGGCTGGGGCCGCGCGTCAGGGGGGGGGTACTGTGACAACTGCGACCTCTGCTGGTTCACCTCCCCCTGCAGTGGGCGGGCCCCAGCGGTCGACGTCACCGGCCTTCTGACACCACCGTCTCATCATACATTTCACCTGTGTCTCGTTTAGTGCACCTGTTCCTCATCATCGCTGTTTCCCCCGGTATATATGTTCCCTCTGCTCCCCCTGTCTTTGTGTGTGATTGTCTCTGATTACTAAAGAGCTGTACGACGCTTCGTCACCTGTATAGACATATCTTGTATTGGTTCGTGAGGATACCATTAAAAAGATCCTTCCACCACGCCTTCTCCTGCTCCTCCTTGTCCAAACCCCGAAGCCGTGACAATATCAGCGGAAAAGTACATCTTCCACAACTTTTAAATGACATATCAACTTTAATTGGCGCAACTACTTTCACTAATCAACACTGTATTATGTTACTTCACCCTATAATTATATTTGGTGAACTGTCTAATTTCTTGTTCTGTCTTATCTGTAACTATGAGTAGATTTACTAAGAGTAACCCTACTCTTATGATCAGTGCCTTGGGATCTTTAGTAACCACAGAGTCAGGGTAGCCACTTTTAAGTCACATCCTAAAGATGACACCCTGTGCTGGTCAATGTCTCTCCATTGCTCTGGGGATTTGGTATTAGAGCTTTAGTCCAGAAGGAATAGTGGGCCGCTTACTGGCCCTCCAACACTATTCCCAGCAGCATCTTGCATCCCCATCCAGGGACAGACTAGAACCAATGTCATGAATCTTCAGAGGCCAGGCAGCAGTGGGATGGTGGATGCTGTGCTGTTGTCTTATCCAACCTTTCATCTCCCACATGTATCATTCTTTTTCTACTGCCAAACTGGGCCTTGTAAGGCACAATGCATTCCTGGCTGTTGTGCTGAAGCAGGCTTTGACACCACACACACAAACACACACACACACAAAGAGAGGGGCAGGTGCTTGGCATCACACGCCTCATCAAGTAGGCTATCCTTGTGACTTGAGCCACACAGGGAACCTGGGAAATGCCTGACCTCTCTTTTGACCAGATAAATCCCCCTTCATGTGTTTAGCGGTCCTTGGCATTTCATGGATATTTGACCTCACATTCACGGTCAAGGCGTGTAGAAGAGAAAGCCGCTTGAGGGCGGGAAATTGCGGCATGGTCAAATGTTTGCAGTCAGTCTTAATTGAGGTCCCATTCAGTATTCTCATTGGATCAGTATGTTGGTGGTCATCACAGAGGTATTCATACTCACACACAATAAAACTTTTTCTTTCTTACACTACAATGTCGATAATGCATTTTGTTTCCCATTAACTTGACTCAGAGTTTAGTTTAAAATGTTATAGGATATCACTGGACTGTTGTTTGCTGTATTGCATATTCATGTCTCTATTCTATTGGACAATGAAAACAATATAACATTCATTTGTCTATGTATGCTAATTGCAAGCTCAAGCCTTATTATTACCATTCCAGTATGGTTTACCTGTGATTTTGTCTAGGTAAGGGTGTGAGCGGCCTGGATTCCCCCAGCAGAGCTCCAGATGGCCTACTGAGGCCCAGGCATACTGTAATACAAGGGATGGATCAGGGGCGACTGCAGCAGAGTGGGGTGCTACCCTAAATGAGGACTTAAGTGTGGGAAAGAGTAGCAGGTTGGAGCTCTCACACATTCCAAACTGGAGAGTGGGAAAGGCCCTTTGATTGCACACAGACACTGGGGCATCTGGGCTCAAAGCCATGGAGACTGTTTGGCCCAGTGTGGGTGTGTGTGTGTGTGTGTGTCTGTGTGAAGGGGCTCATAATGAGGCCATCACTATTCTTCCTGAATACACAGGAATGCGTTCCTAATCAAATCGTGTTTACATCTGCATAGTTTATCATGACTCACTTCTTAGAAATGTCTTTAGACAGAAAAGAAACGATAGAACAGAGAAGATTTTCCTCCAAAAAGACCTTTGTCATCTGCCACTTCACACAGTATGGCTATGCCACAAGGCGCATCAAACATTGTCAAATAATTCAGCATTTTAGAAAAACCATTTGAATCAGTGTCAGCATTTGTAGTGCATATGTCAAGCTATCAAAGTAGAATATACACCCACACTATTGACTCATTTTCAACTGATAGAAGAACATGATTTAGCAATTTGGCTCTGCCAGTGTGACGTTCACTGTCTTTGGTGGGTGCAGGTTACATTTCTGATTTATTTCAACACAAGAGGCCAGAGGAGATGAGAGGAAGAGAGGTGCGATCAGCATTAGGTGCACTAACTGGTAAGTGTGCACACAGCCCAGGCCATGTGAATGAAGTTGGGGAGGGTGGAACACACGCGCCCTTGGCTCAGCGGTGCCTCTGATCTGGGCAGCGGGTTGAAAGGTTGTCTCTGGAGGGAGGGGGGGTGAGGGGGTGGAGGATGGAGTCATAGTGGGGGGCGGCTGTATTGACTGGAGGATGTGTGAGTAGGATCTTGTCCTGCTTTCCCACACTCTCTTTCCCATTTATTACATATTCTCTGTGGGGGCTGAGTGAAGGGGGGAGAGGTGTTGAACAAAAGAAGTGTGCCTTCCCAGAGGGTGCTAGATAATTGTGTTTAATTGACATCTACAATGGGAATGTTTCTCTCCCCCTTATCTCCTTTTGTACCTTCTAGGCTTTCTGTTGGAAAGTGTGAAAGACAGGGCATGCTGAACATAAACATTCAGCAGAAAGAAATTATTAAATGAATGTATTTCAGAATTACTGTACTCTGGCAGAATTGCAGTACTTCTTTGAATTTTTATTTGATTCATTTGAAATAATTCACTTTGTTGTTCTGAATGAATTCATTTTCGTCTTCATAAGTTAACATTTATTTCTGCAGAAATTGTGAAAACATTTCTATATATGCCTTAAGGGGCCCTTTATCAAGTCTACCGTCTGAGCCAGCTGCCATCTGCGGAGACTTGATAGGGAATGTTCCCAGGTAATAAAAGTGTAACGACCTGCTTGTGATCAGTTTGTGCTGCTGATATCTGCAGATCCGTCCCTCTGTTAAGGTCAGTTAACCATGAGATAATTGATACCTCTCCCATTGTTGTGTCCGCCTCGCCCACTGGCCTCGGAGTGTGGGAAAGCTAATCCAGCCTGGGACTCATGGCTTTGTAATGCTAATGCCCTCCTATAAATAGGGGAGTGGGCTCCTCTCTAAAATCACAACTCACTTGCCTTCCTCAGAGAAGCACACACTTTCAATCAGAATGGCTCCTACCTACACCAGAGACTCTGGCAATACCATGCTCTCTACTAAAGACAAGCATAAAGTAAGTATTATTTCCGATGCATTTTTCTGTTTTCAGTTATACGTAATGATTTCTTCATGGTTTGATCTTAAAGGACATAAACCTAACTAAATGCCCTCTTTTCTTTATCAGCTAAGAAAACCTGTTGTGGAGAAGATGCGTAGAGACCGCATCAACACCTGCATCGAGCAGCTCAAGACCCTGCTGGAGAGAGAGTTCCACAAGCAGGACCCCAACACCAAGCTGGAGAAGGCTGACATTCTGGAGATGACCGTGGTGTTCCTTAAGCAGCAGCTGCATCCTCAGAGCCCAGTTCCTCAGAGGGCTCACAGTGAGGGATACTCCTTTTGCTGGAGGGAGACACTTCACTTCCTGTCTTCCAGCTCCATCGAGGACATAACACTCCAGAACCTCCAAAAAACAAGTCAGCATGTCAGCCCATCCTCTCCGCTCTCCTCCCGACACCAACATCAAAGCCAAGGCCCAGTGAAGCAGGCCATTTGTGGTCAAAAATCAGTTTGGAGGCCTTGGTAAAATCGCAGCGTAGGGGCTGTCTATCTCACAAACTGGATGGGTGTTTGCCATCTTTCTTGCTGTAGGAAATCTATTTCCAAATGTTGTATTGAAATGATGATTCTTTTCTTGTCATATATGAAAGGAACTCTACTGATTAATTGCTCGCTGAGTGAAAAATATATTGGTATTACTTCATATTGAAGAATAGGTTTGTAAGTGGCTCTTCATAAGAGCAGCTGCTAAATGACTAAATTGTCAATGTAAACATGTTCAATGTTTTACTTGTGTGGTTATGTATGGAGGTATTTTGTGCTCATTTGATGCACCAATGTGTTCTCTTTTGTTATGAATTTTCTATGAAGATGAATTGTAAAGGTTATATCTATATCCTACATGGGTGCTTGGTCAACTAAAACCTTTAACACTATTATACTGTTGTATATTTACAAATGCATTGATCAGCCTTTTGTAAAAGCTTTTCCAAATGTTTTGTTTCAATGTCATCCCTGTTGTGATGTAACATGTATTATTGACACTGTGTGTTTCATTCTCACTTAGTAAAGTGAAAATCTCAATCGGATTCCAATAAATATTTAGGAAATTAATCATACTTTGTGCGTGTTTTCAGTGGACCAGGGGATGATATTATCACATAAACATTATATGGAATATCAAAATGATATTAACAGAAGTGGAAATTAATAGGGAACAGCAGGCAATGTAAACAGGCTGGTAAGGAAATGTGTCAACTTCTGATCCATGAATAAAGAACAGAAGGCTGAGATGATTATATAATAGTAATAATTCAACAAATAAACAAATACAAACTGTATTCATGTTAAGTAAATTGCTGTAAAACCTCCCAAAACCTATGATGCATGTTCTTAATTTACTAATAGAATTTATTATCTAGCCTTACATAGACATTTATTACATAGACATTAATGTTGACTTCTGCATTGCATGTCTTCTCTTGTGAGATGTTAAAAATAGCTGTCTTCCCAAATATAGTTGCTTAATTTGGTGATGACTTTATATTGACTGTGCATTTTGTGCTGAGACATAGAGTTAAAGTAGGTGTTGGTTGTGGAAACGCTTGTATTGAACAGGACATATTGACCATTTTAGAGGTTAAGAATCAATAATCAGTGAGAAGGCTTAGTGTGTACCACAGGACAGGCATCTAACCACATGGGTCTATTAATCACCCTACGTTCCCACACATCTCAACCAATAATAGTACTGACTGGGATAACAGATAACAGCAATGACTTTGGGAATATGTGTGTGTGTGTACGTGTGTGTGTATGTGTGGTTTTTTGACAGGTCCCCTCGAGGGAAAATGAGATTTCAGCCTTAGGGGTTAGGTTTAGGTAAAAACATAAATAGTGGTAGAATTTAGGTTACTCTTAGGTTTAGGAATTCTGGGTTATGGGTCGGCATTAGATCTAGGTTCAATTTTGGCATAATGGTTAAGATTACAGTTAGGATTAGGTTTTAGGGTTAGGTATAGGGAACATGGATTTGGGGGTTTCAGGTTCCCACCAGGATAGACAAATAAACGTGTGTGTGTGTGAGTTTGTGTTTGCTCAAGGTGTGTAAACTTGAATCTATTACCTGGGACAAAACCTGCCCTATAGACTGACACCTGCTTTTCAGTCAGATAACATTAGTTTCCCAAGACACTACACTATCACCTCTGACAGCCAGCATAAGCCCATGCTGTCATACAGAGACCTCTTCAAAGCAAAGCTTACCACTCAAAGAAATGAAATGCCAGTTTTCCAATAAGTCCATTCAGAACTGTTTTTTCATACCATTAAAAACATATAAATGCAATGGCACAAATGGTAGAATTTACAAATAAAAAATACATTTTAGTCTAAAGCAGTTATAATATTATTAAATAATACATGAAATACATAGATCCGTGATGTGCACAAATTCTGTTAATTTTTCTATACTGATTTCACACTCCACAAATGTAATACATGATTCAAATTCCCTCTGTGCATCTCTGCATGTCCACAATGCTGTAAAAAACAAACAAAAAAAATTCTGAGAACACTGCAGACGAATGCGCAGTTTCGGCCCTCAGGGACAGATTTGAAGGGTAGGGGCAGTCAGTGAAGGGGGATCATGATTCTCACCACCATGCATAGAGGATAATTAAGCGTGGCACACTTCCTTTGTCCCTGTGATGAAAGGGGAGAATGAAACGGGAGTGTGGGAAAGCTGAAGGGAAGCAGGCCCCACACCGGGGAGACACACAGTCTCACAGCCTTGCAGGCAGGCAGCAGCCCTGCTCACCAGCTGTTTGATGAAACCCGAGCTAGCCCAGGCACGTTGAACACACACACGCGCACACACGCACACAGGCACGTGTTTGCACCAATACTCATGTTTAATTTGAGGTTAATAATGTACAGATATTAACGAAAGAGTGCAATTTCATTAGAAATCTCATTAGACCCGTGATGCGAGTAGATTGAGATTAAGAATACATTTGTGTGGGTGAGACTGTGACAGATGGAATAGAAAAAGTACTAAAAGAGAAAGAAAGAGTGTGAGAGACTTAAATAATCATGAACTAGTATCATTGTGCATTGTTAATATAATTTTTATTTTAGTATGATTCTACATGTGAAAGCAGTTTAAGTTGAATGTCAACAATGTGAAAATATGAAGTGTCAACGAATATGTTTCAATGTACATGATATAACCTAGAATATTTTCCTTTACAAAAGGAACAAACCTAATTTCACTTTTAAGAAAACACTTAAACATGTCAAAATAAGCCATTAATAAATATTTTTACATTTTCAATGCAATTCATTATATATTAATTATGAATACTAGAGTCCATAGGAGTCATATGGCAGTTTGCAGAAAGTTCTGATAAGAAAAAAACGATTCCCTACGCTTCTCTAATTTAGACAAATACATTTTAACAACCAGACAGTTTGTGAGATAGACAGTCACTATGCTGTGGTTTTATTAAGGCCTCCAGACTGATTTGTCATCATTAGTGGCCTCCTTCACTTGGCTCATGTGGTGGTGCTTGAGTTGGAACAAGAGCGGAGAGGATGGGCTGACATGCTGACTTGTTTTTTGGAGGTTCTGGAGTGTTATGTCCTCGATGGAGCTGGAAGACAGGAAGTGAAGTGTCTCCCTCCAGCAAAAGGAGTATCCCTCACTGTGAGCCCTCTGAGGAACTGGGCTCTGAGGATGCAGCTGCTGCTTAAGGAACACCACGGTCATCTCCAGAATGTCGGCCTTCTCCAGCTTGGTGTTGGGGTCCTGCTTGTGGAACTCTCTCCAGCAGGGTCTTGAGCTGCTCGATGCAGGTGTTGATGCGGTCTCTACGCATCTTCTCCATGACAGGTTTTCTTAGCTGATAAAGAAAAGAGGGCGTTAAGTTAATTCTATATCCTTTATATTTAAATCATGACGAAAAGGACGCTGTGTTGGCAATAATATTTACTTTATGCATGTCTTTAGTAGAGAGCCTGGTCTTTTCAGAGACTCTGGTGTGGGTAGTAGCCATTATGGCAGAGCGAAAGCGTGTGCTTCTCTGAGGAAGCCAAATGAGTTGTGATTTTAGAGAGGAGCCCACTCCCCTATTTATAGGAGGGCATTAGCATTACAAAGCCATGAGTCCCAGGCTGGATTAGCTTTCCCACACTCCGAGGCCAGTGGGCGAGGCGGACACAACAATGGGAGAGGTATCAATTATCTCATGGTTAACTGACCTTAACAGAGGGACGGATCTGCAGATATCTGATTTATCAGAAGCAAGTTGTTACACTTTTTGTTACCTGAGAACATTCTCTATTCTTGATCAATTCTGGGTTGGTAGATTTGATAAGGAATAATGGCAGAGCAAATGGCTATGTCAGAGTTTAGAGAGATAAGTAGCTTGCTAACATCAGCTAACACCAAAATGTCATTTTGCTATGGATACTCACAGACCCAGAAAAGCATATAACTGAAATTCCTTCTCATGACTGCAGATACCTTCTCATGACTGCAGATACTTCCTCGGAGGGAGGATGTGGATTACTCAAGGCTTTTCATCCAACAGGTTCATTCAGCGTACTTGTGGATATTGCCCCTTCCTTCCGTGTATTGCGATGTGAAGAAAAGTGTATTGTGTTGGCTTGTTGTTGAAACCAAAAAGATCAGTTATCGTCACCTTTATTTAGTTATTGTATCAATGTCATTCACGAATGAAAGAAAAATGAACATTGTTGTGCCATGAAATGAAATAGCACAAAACAATTTATGCATTAGGATTTGTTCAGGATAGAGAAAGACTTTGCTGGATACAACCTTCAGTAGCTACGTTTATAGTAAGCCTAAAATAAAAATGTTTTCGGTTAATTAACGATAATTTCTGGTGGTTGAAGTACGCATCCGGGCATGCTTTTTGGGTTAATATAGGCTAGATTACAACCCCTTGGGCAGTAAAAGAGGAGGGGTTTCCACATTCTATCATATTTTCACTTGAAGGAAAAGTCAGTTATCGTCACCTATATTGATATGAATTGTATCAGTGTCATTCACGAATGAAAGAAAAACTAGCGTTGTTGTGCCTTGAAACGAAATAGTTTTGGCAGTGTACATTTAATCTTCAGTCCCGCTAGCAATTGCTCAGTTCTTATGACTATACAAAGTAGTAAGTTAGTAGATACTAATAAATCTATTACTGGCTAATAAGCTGTTATAACAGCCGCTGGCTAAAGCCATACATTTCATATATGCTATTTGTGGTGGAAGTAATATTAATAAGAGACGTTAGTCAGTTTAACACAATGCTAAATGGTCTCTAGCGAAATAGTCAAACTTGGCGTGATGTTAATGCGTGACAAAATTATCTAATGTTGAGACACTATATCGACACATGGCATATGTATAGTTTTGTGGTGTAGGGGATGAAAAACACAGCTTCTCCCATGGGAGACCCAGGTTCGAATCAAGCAAGCACAGAAATATTTGTCCCTTCTAATCGCGGGCTGGCCAGACTAGCCTGGTTCACTGTCTCGTTTGATCCGTTTGGAAGAATATAGAAACAACCCTAAATATAAGATAATTATAGCACAGTACAAATCAAATACAGGCCACAGACAGACGATGATATGTGTGAGTTCAAATAAATAAAATAATTATTATTAAATCAATAGCCTACTCAAAATCTGCATGATGTTTTTAAACACCAGTGTGAGTTGTCAACTTAAATGTTGTGCACACACTGTAACAACACCATGATCTTTTGGTTATCAGGCTTTTTTCTGGGCCAGTCTCATTTGTTTCTGTGACATCGGACCAGGCCTGTGCTCAGACCTCGTCTAAGCGGACTTGCGTCAGACCAGGCTTGATATTTCAGGGATGATGACTACTCTAGTGTACAGCACAATGCACTCAGCCATCAAGAAGAACAGATGTCAATGCACATATTATTACTGACTGAAATAGCCGATGTATTGCAGAGGTTTTGAACATACATTTGTACCTAAAATACACATAAAATCCCATAGAGGATCTGTAAATCGGCAAAGTCCCATTTCTCTCTTGGAGTATTATACAAACTCTAGCAGTCATCCTCTGATTCTGTTATGGGTACAGTACAAACTTACTGATTCTGGAGGAGACTGGCGCTTCAGCCATTAATGTAGGGGGCATTAACTTCCAGAATAGAGTGCTGACTCCCAGCGAGCTCAGCGTCCACTGAGGAATTGTCCTTGTTCACCATTGGTGGACACTGCTGGACCTGCTTTGATGGAATGTGATTCCAGGTTCTGGTTTTGCATTTTGACTGTGGAAAAGGGGTTGTATTATGCTAACATCCTTGCAAAACACTTTTGGAATTGAGAGGATTCTAGAGGGGGTTGTCAGCAGGACATGCTTGCCTGAGCCACTTGGTGGCGCCACTACCTTGAGCTTGCCAACTTTGTGCAGCAGAGATGGTTGTCCTTCTGGCATGTGCTTCATCTGTGCATGGAAATTCTGAAGCTCTATTAGAATGGTCATTGGGTCCTTGGTCACCTCAATGACCAAGATCCCTTCATAATAAAAAAAAACAATTCAATGATCAATCAATGATAGATTATGTCTGTTACACAATAAAATGTGGAGAAAGTGAATAGGGTCTGAATATTTTCTGAAGACAGTGTAGCTTTTTCTACAAAGCTGTCACAGTCATAGGTAGGCAGGACTGAGGCACAGAGCGAGTAAAGGGAAACATCCTTTTACAGTTTTTTACAATTGCATTTCTTGAAACCTTCACCCATTTTCTCAAAACGTTAGACACCGATCCAAATCTTCAAACTACATTCACAAAACCCCTGACTCTTCTGTCAAAATCAAACACTCACCTCAAAACCATTCCATCTGTTCTCAAAATCAAACAATGCTTTCAGATCATACACACAGCCAGTTAATATATAAACACTACAGAGCATTCAGTACACTACATAAAAAAACGGAGAACACAGCACCCAGGTCATGTAGTTATAGATTTTTTTTAAATAATTGTAAATAGTTAACACATTTTGCAATAAAAAAGTATAATAATCACAACTTAGTTCAGTGAATATATTGAATAATGTAAGTACTGCAAGTAATACAGTATTGAATGTCTGTATATTCAGCAGTGGCATAAAAATACAGTAGTCCACTGCCAAAGCCCAATGATCAAAGAACACTCTAAATGAAAAGCACATTTCAATAAACTCATAAATGTTGTGCAACTGCAAAATCAGAGTCAGTGAGAGATTCTTTGTGCTGAGTATGGCCTGAGGAGTGTGCTGAGTCCTGATCCACTGTGACGACTGCACCCTCTGCTGCCTCTCCTCCCCCTGCAGCAGACAGGCTCCAGCGGTCGACGTCACCGGTCTTCTAACACCACTGCCCATCTCATTCATTCATTTCACCTGTTGTCTTGTTTAGTGCACCTGGTCCTCATTCTAATCATTCCCCCCAGTATATATGTTCCTCAGATTGTTCACTGGGAAACAATGTTGTGTGTAGTGTACTGCAGTCAGTATGGTGTTATCCAGTACACTGGGAAACAATGTGTGTAGTGTACTGCAGTCAATATGGTGTTATCCTGTACACTGGGAAACAATGTGTGTAGTGTACTGCAGACACGATTGTACTTACATCCACATATGCTCGTCTGACCTTTTTGTTTCTTTGAGAGTTTCTCTCAAACGGCACCTTATAAAGTTGTTTCATTCTGATTTGGTTTTGCTTGAGAATGCAAGCCAATATGGACAGACTGACTCATTGAATGTTGTTGAATATGGTGTTATCTTGGATGATGTGGCTTTGAATTTCTCGTAATATGATTTCATTATTTTCCAAAACCAAGTTTACCATGGCAGCTTCCTGTACCCCGGTGAACATGTGGCCCCTTCCTCCACCATGGTTGCATCTTTCAGGCCTAAAATATAGGGCTTGGACAATGCAGCCTAATGATATTTCCCCCACAGTAGAGTACATTGTACAGGAAACTTGTGTAGTTAGTGTATAACATCAGCCATTCATGAAGTAAACAGGTGTCACTCAACTGGTACACTATGACATGGGGTGTACTACATAATGGGAAAGAAATGTTGGTTACATACCTGGACTGTCCAGATGACACAGGCGACAGTAAAACAGCTCAAGTTGGGCTGCACTCTCTGTCCAGCCTCTTGCATTGTCAGCCCATGGTTGATGACATGATCAATTAAGGTTGCTCTGATTTCTCTGAAAGTTATTGTCTTCTTTGGCCATGAACTCCTTTACCAGATCTACCCCTACCTCTCACTCTTCATCCACCTCTCATTCTCACCCTCCATCTTCCATTGTTGTTGTAAAAAAAAAAAGGTGCTCACCCGTGGTCTTTTCATAGTGCTTACTACCTGATTGAAGTGGTAACAATTCACCATTGAGGTGTTTGGCCGGGTTGCAGATGTATTGGCCAATTAGCTCATGTAGTGTCATTTTGAATGGCAGTGTTTTGAAATGACTTTATGTCAGATTGTTGTGTCTTATGCAGAGAACCATGTTCAGTGCATTAAACAGGGCCATTTTGAATTGCAAAATGTGTGTAAAGCAGAAAATGTGTTTAGACTTTTGGAGACTTGAGAAGAGGTTTTGCTCTCTGTGTGTCAGTTTAAATAATTGTGCTGTGCATGTCATTTTAGTGTGTTAGCGATTGGAAAAAACTGGATACATACACTTCCTCCTTGTCCACCACCTCTGACACATACTCTTCCCCTCTGCTTCAGACCCGTGTGAACTATTTTGAGTCACTGTAAACTTTTGCCTCCCGTGTTTACCATTTTGCAATACATTGTGAAATGTGATTTAGTGAGTGAGAATATGTTTAGAGTTTTGCAAACAGTGAATGCAATTTGCTAATGGTGTCTAACTACCTGATCGGTTTAGGCCACTGAGAATTTGGTTCAGAGAATGGGGACTGGTGTTTTATAAATTCAGAAAAACTATATTATAATGCAAAAAATAACAAAAAGAGAGGCACAACTGAGTGCAAAAACAATACAAACAAAGATCCACCAACTAAAGAACTCAAAGGGCAACTTAAATAGGGTCCCCAGTTAGAGGCAGTGTGGCGCATCTGCCTCCAATTGGGGCCAACCAAAACAGTAGCGCAGAGATGCCTAGAGGCCTCCTACAAGCCACCCACCTCAATAAAGGACACAGCAGCTGAACGACACTGAGCTGCAACAGCCTTCCGTTTCGGGTGAGGACCCCTACGGCGGCGTATCTGGGAGCACGGAGAAGAGCACTCTGCTCCATCAGCTGATGTAGGAGGACACCAGGGACCGATTTCATAGGTCGTAGGGTTGCCCTTGACTTGTTGACGCAACAGCTTTGTGGCTCCGGCGCGGGACACCCGCAGAGTGGGATCCATGAGTTGGAAGAATAACATCGACCCTGGCAATTCTTCGGAGAAGCAGTGGGCAGCTCTGGAGACCCCCCATAAAAAATGTTTGGGGTGGCTGTGGGTCCTGTGTGAGGGAGGGGAGTTGGTGTCCCTGCCGCCAGACCAGTGGGGGCTCGTTGAACAGCTTCTTAGGTCAAGGGAGCAGGAGCACCTAGAGGACGGCGAGGGGCTCCTGCCTCTCCACTCGTGGGGGCTCTGGGATGAGCCCCTGCAGCATCGAGTCCCGGGGATGTTGGAGGAGGAGAAGACCTGCTGGACCTCCTGTTCCCAGCCCGGTACTCCCAGTGCCGGTTCCCCATACCAGGGCTCCATTGCTATTTCCCTGGACCTATACTCCAGTGCCTGTTCCCTGCATCAAGGCTCCAGTGCCATTTCCCTGCATCAAGGCTCCAGTGCCATTTCCCTGCATCAAGGCTCCAGTGCCATTTCCCTGCATCAAGGCTCCAGTGCCATTTCCCTGCACCAAGGCTCCATTGCCAGTCCCCTGCCCTGAGCTCCCATGTTAGCATATAAATGTGTAAACAATGACAAGAATCAGTACAATACCTCAGCCATGTGATTCGGAAAGCAAGCATTTTGGATGACAGTGGGCACATATTGGTGCAAAATTACATTGTATACAATTTTCAAGTACCTGTTTCAGCTTGGGAGAACACTTTTCACAGCCAGTGGGCAAAAATCCCAGAATGCATTTTTATGCTTATTTGGGCATACAGTCACTTTGTTGAGGTATGACATCATAGCCATTAATTGTCAACATTAATTAGTAGAAACAACAATCATTAATGACTAAGTTATTACTTGTTATTTACATGAATGACTACTACATTTAATCAACAAATGATCAGGAATTACTGTCATATACATTTATGATTCATGTTAAATGTTATAGACATTTGGCATTTCAATAAAATGCAGTAAATCAGACATACATAATTTTTGTTTTCAATGATTGTTTTTATTCGCATCGACTTGATTGGAAGATGTACATTCATTTTGAAAACATGTTTTCAAACTTGATAAGACCTTCTCAGAAAGTGAGGGTATGTGGTACTTTACTTCCATAAACAGGTACACATGTTTCTAGAGGATTCTCTTAAACTGTCTAAACTGCAGATGTCATTTTCAAGTGAATGCCGTTGTGAAATCTGGTGTGCATGTTGTGTAATGTACTTATTCAATATCAATATCAAAAGTAAATGTACAAATTATCTTATTCTACAAATCTTTTCACTAGGAAGTCACAGACCACCATTTCATAAATTATTGTAAGTTTCCCACAGAGAAATATGTGCAACTGAAGGTTGAAAAACATATGCAGGAGTGAATCATGTATATATATTGCAGTTAGTTAATATATATATAATTAACTCATGCAAATGCAAAAATTATGAAGTCCTGAAAAATCTTCCTCAATGTTACAAAGAGTCCATGGCATTATTCCTTAAACAACTCTGGGCCTCAAAGCCAGTTCCACTTCATGTTTTCATTTCAAACCCTTAATCAGAGACTTAATTTAAACCTGGGACATCAGATGGGTGCAATTAATGATGAGGTAGAACAGAAAACCTGCTGTCTCCTTATCTTGTTGGGTTAGAGTTGAATACCCCTGGGCTACTGAGAGTAGCGTTTCATTCTGTAGGACTCTATCATGGCCTCCAGAGGGCACTGTTGATTGGATTCTTCTCTGCTGATGCTGTATTGGGTTGATGAGCTCAGCTGAGGCCGGGGATGGTTCCAGGTTCTGACAGTGGCTCAGCAGTCTGATGACTTTAATTTGTTTAGGAAAAGGATCTCTTTGCCTGGTACTGCAGCTGTTGTCTAAAAAGGCAAACTATCATCCGGGATGTCTGCACTCTCCAGCATGGAGTCATGATGTTGGTTGAACATCGATGGGCAGACTTAAGCTGCTCAATCTTGTGGTTGATACAATCTCTGTGTAACATCACCAGTGACTTTCTTAGCTGTAAGTCAAAGGGAATCATTATTAACATTGTGCTGAAATAAGATAGATGTGAGATAAAAGGGTAACAATTACTTTTAACTGTTATCAAGAAACATTATTATGAAGCAATTTGCTATCTCAATTTACCTTGTTACGAGTCCGGATATTCATTTTTCATTGTTCAGTAGATCATTGCTGTGACTCTTGGTGCCATTGCTGGATATCGGTGTTGCAGAGATCTCTGTGTAAAGTGGCTTCCTCTCTCTAATATATAGTCCCAAATCTGCATATGAATATGTGGGTCTTGGGCTTGTTGAAGTTTCTCACAGTCTGTAGCCAATGGGAGAGCTCAAGTTCTTAATGCTGGGGGACAATGGTCATGTCTCAGGGGATCAGGTGTAGGGGTGGGGTGTGATGAAGACGGAGTCACAAAGCTGTGTGAAAGCGGTGAACCCTAGATTAGCAGCCTAATGTTCAGATCAGTTAGACAGACTACATGATCATCATAACAATGTATATGTGAGCCTGACAGGCAACTTCGCTATATAAATAAACAGGGATTTCTAAAACATTTTTAAAATAAAAAAGTTAACAAACACTTGTGAGAAGATTGTTCTCAGACCATTTTCTCACACTCTTCCCTGAAGCTTCTTCTTGGCAGACAACACCAACCAACCACCCCTGCCCTTCTTTTATCCTGTTTCTGACTCATCCCCCATCCTTTCACTCAAACTGCTCAGGAGCTGGGACGGGGGACAGGGGGGTAGACATGCTCCACAGACTCCAAATTAAAGTGGAAGCGCATCATTCACTTTAATATAGAATGTTTATATTAAGCTGTTTAGTGGTTTTATTATTTTGACATCTTAATAATTCTAGTCATAATTCTATCTACAGCATATGAGGGTTGTTTGCTAATTCACAGAGCCATTATTTTGTCAAGGGAACATACACTTCTTTCCCAAAAGATCAGAATGAATGTACTTGCTAAAAGGACACTACAACAGCCTTTGACCACTCATGATTAATCTTCCCAGAGCCTCCAAAACACCCTGAAAGATAAGCAGTGGATCCATGTCAATATATCCAAAGATTCCAGACCAGACCATGGGGCACCAGACCATGTTCACATGTGTCGAACATAGGAGATATATCAGGGAAGATGTAGCTTGGTGTTGAAGTAACCTACTATATGTAACATCCTGAATTGTATGAGACGGTGTCTGGATTTGACTAAGCATATACTCTATGGATGTACTTCAAGCCATTCCCACCAATCCCAGAAAGGTATAGTGGATATTACAAGTCAGCACACCCTTATTGAAATTGCAGCTTTTGTTTAAATCAAGACACATCATGCCATACCTTTTTTCACCTTTCTTCTAACCAACAATGTGTAAATTAAAAACAAAAGGAACATTTCTTGGAAAAATTATAATGAAACAAAGTGTGCCAATGCCTTGTATGCACACCCTTTATTCTGCAGGTTGTAACTATGTTCCACATTCCAAATCATGTACAACGGTAATTTGCCGTCACCTGACATCAACTAAAGCTATTCTCTTTGGTGCTACATAAAATCAGCTGTTCCTGTAGGAATTTCTTGAAGGTTTCTTGTTTACATAATGCAGAGACAGCCATGATCCATGCAGAGCTAACAAAATATCTATGGAATCTTATTGTTGAAATATGGTTTCTTCTTAAGTTTTGACACTACTAGGGAGTTTTTCCAAGCTACTGTTCATCAACTATGTTGTTCCTTGCTCTTATGGATTTCAGGCTGAGTATCTTCAAAAGAACTTTGTGACAACTGCTGATATAAAAAGGGCTTTTTATAATAATTTTGATTAGATTTTTACTGAGGACACCGCCCATGTCACAGTCCTCAGTATGTACGTTGCAATAGTCTATGTGCCAGAGGTCTGGGGTTAATCGGTCATGTCTGGTTTAATTTATCTTGTCTTATATGGTATCCTGTTGGATCTTAAGTGAGCTCTCTTAAATGTTTCTGGTAACCTGTTGCCTCTCCGGGGGACATATGTTACAGGCTACCTGGTCTGACACCAAGCTGTCCCTGTCCAAAGTAAATTTAGTGTTTATGTTAATCTAGATATTGTCAGACAACTCAAACTGTCCTTACCCACAGCTACCATAATCGGCCCTGTTTGAAGTCCACCTGGACGACCTGGTGATCTAGATTCTGCCTGAAGACTCCTGCTGTTTCTGGCACACCCCACCTGTTCCCACCTTTATTCTTTGACCTGCTGGTAATCTGAAGGTTTAAACGGAATGATCAAGATAGTGTCCTTAAAATACCTGTCCAGCAGGGGTTGAAATTTGGCACCCGCCCACCCGCCAAATGCGGGTGGAATTCGGCTGTGGCGGGTAACGCAGTCACTCTTTCTAGCCACTTTGGTGGGTGGAATTCCATATCTTTACACAGGGTTTTTCAATTTTTCAAAACTCAAACCAAAATCTTCCACCGCCTCTGAGTGGTGGCATGGTAAAACGTGATTTTGTGCGGGAGAATAGCCGTACTGTCAATGAAATCTGGCACACAGGTCCTGACATCGCGGCGATGAGTAACGTCAGAAATACAAGTGGATCTTAGTTTTCTTTTACACCCAAGCAATATAACTTAATAACCTCAAACTACATCCAAGCCGCATACATTTTTTAAAACTTTTCAGGTGACTTCTAGTATAGCCTACAATTACCGATTTATTTAAAAGAGATGAAGATGACTGCTGAAAAGATAATCAGATTAGGGTGTGTACTGTCACCAAAGAAATTGGGCTATATATGCAATATACAGTGAAAAAATATATATAAATTAACATATATAAGTCACTAAGAAAGATATATATGAACGTGAATAAGACTTTGGATCAGCGACAGCGGCAGAGCTTAGTACAGCTGAAGGAAGTCGAGAGAGAGGGAGATTAACGATGTGGCGTCAAGGCAAGGATGGAGGAAAAAATAACGTGATAATATATACAGCTGTTTCGTTTTTATGCAAGTCTATATTAACAAGAATATAGCATATCAACTAAAACAGACAACAATAATATTGGCTGCTATATAGCTGATGAGTGAATTCATATTTATTTTTAAATAACATGCTATAGGTCTATGTTAAGAATAAATATATTGCTTATATATTTTGGTTGATATTACCGAGAACATTGCAGCGTGCATTAGCTGCTCACGTGGACATGGACAACAAGGCAGACTTAACATAAGGCATATTTAATAGTTGTCTCTTTCAAGTGTGTATAGCCACATATTATATAAAGTATTTCGGTAGAATGCGAGGGTTGGGGTACCACCTTTGCCTAATTTTGAGCCAGGAAAACCCCTGTGTGTGTATATATATATATATATATATATATATATATATATATATATATATATATATATATATATATATATATATATTTTATATATTATTTATATATAAATAATAACTGTAGTCTCATTGCAATGAGAGTAACATTATGTCCCTACAACCCCCATGAGCACTACCTATATACAGTGTTTGATTCTGGTCCATTTGTGTTAGGCCTATTGCCTTGCACGCCAGTGACCAACAGTGTGAACTAGACAGCTTGAGACCCTGCCTCTTTCTTAGATTTAGCAAGTGCCCTTTTTGTGGTTATACTGCCAATAACCTTCTTTCCAGATTAAGCACATGCCCTTTTTTGCTTGATCCCCTGCCTCCCAAAATGTCTGTGCACAGCTCTGCTGGTGTTGAAAGAACTGTTGGATTGGTAAAATATCTGGTCTGATTGGTCAACAAACAAGAAACCATGCACGCCTGGTTTCAAGGCAGTGTCCTAACCACTACACCAAGGAGCTGTGTATTTGCCACGTGTCAGTATATACCAAGCGTGCCGCACAAGCCCTGAAAAGTGAAGCCAAAACGTCTCGATCGCCCCCTGGTGAGTGGTCCCAGTATAGGTCATAAACCCCGCCCTCCCCATGTTATTCAATGGGACGCGAGATCAACTAAACAATTAAATTACCCTTCAAATATATTTTTTCCGAAGCTGGTTTCTGTCATTTACTGTAGTTTGTATCACGCTAATGTAAATTCAAGAGTTTGTTTTTAAAATAAGTTTGTTTTTAGTTAGTTATTTAATGCTCTAAAAACGGTGGTGTGACGTCATGATTCACAGCTGTGATTGACAGCTATCTGAGCCGAGGAGCCACTGAATCTTCGGAGGACTGAGGAGATTGGAACTTTACATTTAATCTCTAAATTTCTATAATTGATATAATTTCACACGGACATAATGAGTTGTTCTGCAGTACATCGTGCTAACCGATCTGGCATTTCCAATCGATCTTTGAATTTTTTTCGGTAAGTTACATTTATAAGCTATTTAATTAGTAAATAAATGTAATGGGCTAGCTAACGTTAGCTAAAAGACAACAAGCTTCGTTAATAGCCATGTAAATAGCTAGCAGGTGATCGTTAGCTAGAAGTTACCAATTATTTTTGTATTAGGCCTATTCTAAATTAAGGTTAAACATGATGTAAGTTAGGCTATAACATATCGTCTAGGTTTAACAAGCAAAGGTTGTACTGTACTTGGACTTGCGATTGATTACGGTATGCGCATTCTGCGAGGGAGAGTGAGGGCGGGGCACAGGGGAGGGGCCGTTGATTTCGCGGCTTTACGGCTTTACTTCCTTCTCGCTACTGCGCATAACTACTGCGCAGAACTGGTCCCAAGATCGCTATCTGCGCAGACGCAAATCCAAGATGTCAGCGCCGTATCAGGACACTGGTGGCTTCATTTTTCACCAATGGAAAAGAGCGAAAGGGCGTCGTCCATTATATATACAGTCTATGGTATATACTCTTGTCTCTATCCTGAACAAATCCTCTTTTGCCACTGGCCGTTTTAATAGTTAATTGGCCAATCGTGAATGACACTGATACAGTTAAACTGACTAACGTTTCTTACTAAGATTACCTCCACCACAAATAGTGTCTATGTATGGCGTTTGCCACTGGCCGTTTAACAGCGTATTAGCCAGTAATACACTTTACCAGTATCTACTAACTTACTGGAATAGTCATAAGAATTGAGCAATTGCTAGAGAGCCTGCCAAAGCTATTTCATTTCATGGCATAAGAACGATTTTTTTTTCTTTCATGGCAAAACACGTACTTTTTTCTATGATAACTATCAATAAAGGCGACGATAACTAACTTTCTCATCAAGTGAAAAGACGACAGAATCGTGGAATCTACCAGAAATAATAAAAAATGTGGTTAGGTTTAGCAATTTACACAGTTTCAGTTAAGGCTTACTATAACGTAACTATGTATGATAAGCCAGCAAATGTGTTTGTCTATCCTGACCCAAAACGCATGCAGGGATGCGTATTTCAGAAACAGTCGAACCGTGAACTGTTTTATTTCAGCCTTACTATAATGTAGCCATTAACGGATTTAGCCAGAGAAGTTTTCGTCTTTATGGAAGAATTCATAATGCATACCTCGCTCCGCGTACGAGGAGATACGAATTCGCGACCTATAGCTCACAATTCCGCTCCTCTACGCGTTACACGATATAAAAGGGGGTAGTTAGTCACTCACTCACTCACTCACTCAGTAAGAGACATTCGTTCTTCTTGGCCGGCTCCGCGGTCCGGCAAAATTTGAGGGAAAATGGGATTGAGCTTTTTGAGTAAACACCCCTGGTGTTTTCATTTGGCAAAATAAAGATTTTAGTTGAACAGAACGAAACGGGCAGTAACCTTAATTTGTCTAATAGTCCATGTGTTCAAAGAACAAATTTGCAACTAGAACGTTTGGTTTTTTCATCATGAAAACACGCAGCTGCATGTTTTCTTGAGAATCACCTTCATACTTAATTGCGCAACCTGTCAGTTACAATTTGCATGTTCCTCCACACAGACGTCGCAGACGTCTACATCTTACAACGACTGGATAGATATCAGCTGACCACAGACAACATAAATGACGTGCAAGCAACTATTTGTTGATGCATGACACGCCTCAGCAGAGGAACGCGACCAATGTTTACTTCCAAGATGGCGGCGGAATGTCAGAGAGTTGACAGGAGTAGTCACAGCATGGATAAAAGCATAACTCTTCCAGCCGACGAGATCTTCAGAAATTTGGAAAATGCTAAGAGGTTCGCAATAGACATAGGTATACACTTAGTTACATCTTTCTACTTGAATATTCATATGGCTTCTTACTTTAACTACACAGACTGGCATGCACGATAGGCTAGCAAGTGACAATTGCGACGTGTTCACTTGCTGGCTAGCAGAATGACTGGCTAGTAGTATAATTAACGATAGCAGTGTTATGTACCGCTACGGTACCTGTGAAGTGTACCGTTCTCGGCCCTTCTGTCAGGAATTGTTTTTAATTAACATGAAGTTTCTTCTGGGCTACCACGCAGACGTCTCACTAGTTAGCAAAGCCAAACACTGCAACGGTAGTGGTTGAGCTGTCAACGGTAGTAATTTTCCTAACGTAACAGGTGACATTGTCGGGCATACAGTGCAGTATACCAGACTCCAACCGTATTTCTGCAGAACTACCTGTATAAATCTGTCCCTAATCCATCTCGCCTGATTATAATAATTAGCTGGTTGATAAATTGAGTGAGAATTAGTTATTACGGTTGGAGTGAAAACCTCTCCAGGAACAGGATTAGAAACAACTGAAGTTAAGATTTTGACATGGTATACTCGTCTCAGACATTTTCATGATTGGGCCAGGGTGAAGTCCTAAGAATTTGGGCTCGATCTGGGACATTGTGACTGGCATAATGTCATCAGAGTCCTTTTGGGTTTGCCCCCATTTTTTTTGTTGACGTGTCAGATATTTAGGTCATAACTTGTGTATTGCGACATGCTCTACAAAGCAGTCAGCATGCTAGACCAAAACAATGAAAGCAACATGTGGAAAAAAAAAAGTTAAATATTTGTATGTTGTAGCTGACACGAATACAGACTACAAGCTCACATTTCCAATGGCAGGCTAGTAAAGAAGGTTTGGCAAAAAGATGTGTAGAGTCAAACAACATCTAGAAAGATGCTGCAGGGTTTGTGCATGTTTTTCTACTGGAAATTCCAGATCTGGGTAGTGGGTTAATGGCTCTGAACTCTCATGTATGCGTAAGTCAAAGACATACCGTGATGTTCTGTTCTAATTTTTTCATCATTGCTTGTTTACTATGAGAGGGTCTACGAGGCGCTAAGCAGTTCGCATCTAAGACAAAAGCAATGAAGGTGAAGTAAAAATTATGCAACAATTCAGAAACGCAGTCAGGCTCCAATAGCACAACGTTTCTCAATTTTGTTGCGCCAGGGACTTGCAAAACATGTCAATAAACTGAACCAAATAACACCCAATGTTATTCCATGTTAGTTAACTTCACCTAGATACTGACTGTTTAGGCTGTCTCACTTTACTTTTGTTTCACAGGTGGATCTTTGACCAAACTCGCCTATTACTCCACTGTTCAACACAAAGTAGCGAAAGTGCGTTCCTTCGACCATACAGCAAAGGTAGGTGTCAATGTGGAACACAGTCAATACAAAGAGATCCAATGGAGTGGAGCTAATTTGTGTCAGTTTTGGGGCAGCTGAGTAGATTTTTTTTGTCTGTGATTATGCTGCAGTTAAAAAAGAATAATGTTATGGATTACTTCCACTTGAAAACCAGTTGGTTTGAATCTTGATTGCTGATTGGCTGATATCTGTTGTTTATGAGACCAAATACCAATTAGTGCTTACCACGCTAAGCACTCTGTACAGGCTGTCCATTATGTGTCGTGCCTACGAAAAGCTCTTAGTTGTGGTACATTGGCCACACCCCCCTTTGCATTATTGCTAACACCCAGAAAAATATTGCTGTATTCAGAAACATTTAATTAAACTAGCATAAGCATAACACATTGTGTATTGTACAGTTCCAGAAAGAGAATGTTTTCATGATCATGTCTTATTAAACTATATAGAAAATACATTATATGATTGAATTTGCATTGTTTAAAATAATCAGAAGCAAATTTCTTTTATTGACGTTGGCCAGGGTACACAGGTAAGTGTAATATTTACCAGGGCACACATCGGCCAAGTGTGTTATCTGAATATCTGTATCGGACAATCATTTTCTTATCTGGGCATCCGAGTAAATTGCCACTCGCTTCCCTCAAGTGAATGTGTAAATTAATTTAATAAAATGCTATGATTTAAAAGTCTTTTTTTTCATTTACCTATTACATGTCAAAGCAGGATCCTTCCAAATAAATTGATGTGCAACATAAACATTTGATCATATTGTAATGGATCTTTGTTTAGACATATCGTACATACTGTACATATCAGACATTTGCAGATGCCTTTTTGTTAAATGTTCCTCTTAATATTAGATAAAAGGGTCTCTGTGTAGAATCCGTCTCCTAACATTTATATCCTCGTCTTCCTCTACCCAGACCGGAGTAATGTTAGCTAGTCCAGGGTGGTTTAGGGTAAGGGAGATAGTAATGTGAGTGTCTAAAGTGAGTATGAGAAGACTACTAGTCAATGCAAACAGATAGACTGACCACCCCCAAAAAATTGAAACATTAACATAAAACTCAGATGTTTTCTGGTAATTTATGCTAGTAGTACAGTAAAATCTTACGTATGGCCCCTGTCAGTAATCACAAACTTAAAATGCTTTTTAAGAATGTAACTAAGTAATCCTGATTGATTACAGTTGCTCAGTCTTTGTAATCAGATTACATAATCCTTATTAGGCTATGTGTAATCCATTAATACCAAACCCTGTTTGTGTCCAACCAACATGTAAGATGTTTATTCAGCAACATTAACATCAAAATGTCAGTGCCTAATTGAGGGTTTAAAAGGATTTGCTGCTCAAGTGCACTGCTATGCAGTGTTATTACAGTGTTTAGGCCTGGTGGGCACATGCCAGTTGAGTTGGGCCTGTCTCTCTCAGTACACTGAACTGGGTTTTTGGTCTCTGATTCATGATGTGGAATAGCACCCTTGGCAGGACTGTTTAGAAAATTGCTATTTTCTTCACAGAAGTGTCAACAACACTGTTAAATCAAACTTTTATATACTGCCCCTCCTCCCCTGTAACTGTATTTCCATATTTACCAGGAGACTGAGGGTGAACCCCTCTATGAGATCTCTATGCAAGAGGAGGTCACAGCTCGCCTTCACTTCATTAAATTTGAAAATGCCTACATTGAAACCTGCCTGGACTTTATTAAAGACCACCTGGTCAACACAGAAACCAAAGTGATCAAAGCCACTGGTGGAGGAGCTCACAAGTTTAAAGATCTCATAGAGAAAAAACTGAAGCTCAGGTGAGAAATGTAATGTTATTTTTTTTTCATCCAAAACATATTGGCTTTGTTTTAACGTACAGCATAACCATTAGAATGTTTGATACAGTGTAATGTAGCTGTCGTTTATGTTTTGACAAGGGTGGACAAGGAGGATGAAATGACATGCCTGATCAAGGGCTGCAACTTTGTGCTAAGGAACATCCCCCACGAGGCCTTTGTTTACGTCAAGCATGCAGACTCTGAGTTCCGCTTCCAGAACACTCACCCTGACATCTTTCCTTACCTGCTCATCAACATCGGCTCAGGGGTGTCCATTGTCAAGGTACCTGACAATTCTTCAAATATGTTGGGGCGTGGCTTATGGGTGGTTATTTCTTGATGTAATTACAGGCATGACACCCACTTATATTGCTTAAAACTTTGGCTTGTAGTTTGACACTGGTCATTCTTGAAATATTATTTTGCTGACATCTTATTTCACTTTTGAGATATGAAGGTAGTTGACAGCACTCACACTGTTTGGAGGATTAACATAATATGGATTGTGTGGATTTTTTTCCTCATCCATCTACATAGTTTTATAATTAGTAATTTCAATGTATTTTATGAAGAAGGCTGTAACATAACAAAATATAGGAAAAGTGAACAGTTCAGAACATTTTCCAAACACACTGTTCATCCAGGCTTTGACAAGTATATATATTTTTAAATAGGTTTGACAAGTATATAATTTTTTGTCATTTGCAAAAGTCTTCACACCTCACTCCTTCAAAAAAATGCTGCTATTCTGCCAGTTATCTTTTTGTCTCACTGCCAATGCTTCTAGCCAGGTCTTCCTTGAAAATGAAAAATGTTTTTCAATGTAAAATAGGATGCTTAAACCATCAGCAGAGATTAATTGAAAATACCTTAAAAATGTAACTCAGCACTTGACTCTGCACTTGTAAACATTACCCAGTCATAAATCAAACAATCTTTTTCCTCAAACAGGTTGAATCTGAAGATAAATTTGAGCGTGTTGGAGGAAGCTCCATAGGTGGGGGGACATTCTGGGGCCTTGGAGCTCTGCTCACAAAAACAAAGGTAAAACATCCTAATGCTGACACTGCAAGCAACCGTCTAATAGTCAGAAATAGTTCACAAATAATTCACAAATTACTTTACGTGAATTATTTCTTACAATTTATGTTCTTACAGTGGATTGACGAAGTATTCAGCCCATTTGAGATGTGGCTTTAATGTTTTTTTTTATACTGTGCATAACTATTTGGACAGTGACACCGTTTTTATTGTTTTGACTATGTTCTCCAGCGCATTGGATTATAAATAAAACAATGACTATAATTCGAAATGCACCCAGTCAGCTCTAATTTGAGGCTGTTTACATCTGGAAGCCATGAACCATGTTGTAATTACTGTCCTTTTTGAACATAGTCCCTCCATTTTAGGGGACCAAAGTAATTGAAACAGTGGCTGTTCAGCTGTTTCTTGATCAGGTATTTCATGCACAAGAGAGCAAATAAAAGTTCTATACAGTAGGTGTGGCATTTGCATTTTGAATATCTTGCTGTGGAATGCCTTTAAAGCATGCCGTCATGTTGCTGGAAAATCAGCATGCATTTTACAGATGTATGCCCAGAACATAAAATAACTCTTGAATTATTAAAAATTAAGAATGCCCTGGTGAGCTCAGCAATAGTAAGTGACTGATGGACCACAGATGACCATTTTCATGGATGTTTGGAAAACAGTTCAGTTGTGAAGAGAACCCATGTATGAACCTTCAAACAGTTTAAGAACACTTAGGATGTTGGTGGAAACCGGTGGTGCTCGAATGCCATTACAATTGACACTGTTTTTCTGCTAGGATTTGAGGGAAGCCTGATATGCATTGTTCCCATGATTGGCTTTAGTTACTAAAAGTTTCCTGGAGATTGTTTTACACTTTTTTCCCCTAAATTTTGTGATATCCAATTTGAGATTAAGGCTCTACTTCATCACAGCAATACCAAGTGGAATTAGGATAGTCCATGTTGAGAAAAGTTTTCCTTGGAGGCAAATCCGATGCTGTTCTGCTTCTTGACATGGTTCTCGCTCGACCAGGAAATTTAAAAAGGAAGAAAAAAATTGTACCACAATTGAGCTAAGTGGTGCCCAAGTACAAGAGGCAAGCCAACTATTTTTTATTAATAAATAAAATAAACCCAGATGGTACTGACCAATTATGATTTTTCTGCAGTGCTTTTAGAATTGCAACCATTATTCCTATACATTCTAACTCCGGTAAACATGTTAATATGCCAACACCAGTAATAACTGAGTTGGAGCTGGGATACTACAAAGATGGCAATTCAATTGCATCTGGATTCAACTGAGAAGTGGCTAAGGGGAGGGCTTAGGCAACAAATTGGACTGATATGACTGCTGCCATGGTGCATTGCTAACCAAGTGGCAAATGTGAATTTACCATATACGACTAGTTAAAAGTTATTTTTCCTTAAAAGTGATAGTTCATTCAAAATTAATATTTTTCTCAAAGTCCACTCACCAAGAGATAATCCTGAAGACACATTTCAACAATTAATTATTCAGCTCTGTCCCAGTCTGTAATTAACATTATTAGCATCGTCCAAATTCATGAATGGAAACAGTTTGTATCCCTTTCGCAAAGCTGCATTGCAAGCGTAAAACTACTCAAACACTTCAAAATACAGTCATTAATCTGTCACCGTAGCATTGATTTATATTTTTATTTTTTAAAACTGTACAATGACGAAACAGCCAGTGGGCTTGGCTGAATTCACACTTGCACTAGCGAACTTTTCTATAGCCACCATACACAGCTTCTGTTCTTTGGCTGTGATATCAGGTGAGCGTGAACTTTAACCTCAACAAGCTATTTGAAGAAAGGTTGCTTCGCCTAGCTGGCCCATTTTTGTCAGTGGACATCAGATTAATATTTGTAATTGTGAAAAATGCCAGTCATAAGTAAGGTACAAGGTACGTGGGAGAGGGGACTTGAGGTTTCACTTGTTGCCATATCTGTAATGTCTGTTCACACTTCAATCTATCAACCTCATCACCAGGACAACATAGACTCCAGATCCCTGTCACAACCAACAGAGCACTCCTCCCAGCTCCTAATCACAGAAAAACTGATTTGATTAGAAGCTTTAATAAAATGATTTTAATCCTGCTTTCTACTGCATAATGCATACTCAATTCAGTGTCCTGCTGTATTATCTTGCCAGTGGATCTCAATTCCACTTATATATATGTATATATATGACTTATGCTTTTGTTCTAAATTGGGTTTTCAGAAAATAGCTAGGATATTTTGGTGAAAGTACCTTTTTTAAAACTGTACACCTATGTCCTCCTGCTCTCACCTATAGAGATTTGATGAACTACTTCAGTTGGCCTCGAAGGGGCAGCACACAAGTGTTGATATGCTTGTCAAAGACATCTACGGGGGATCTTATGGATCATTGGGCTTGACTGGGGACCTCATTGCAAGCAGCTTCGGAAAATCTGCTACTGCTGACAACGGTAAAGAACGTATAGTGCATTTGTAGGATTTCTACTCTTTGGCCCCATTACTTTTTATGTAATGGTCTTGGGTAGAGGGTTGATTACAGTGGATTTCCTGGCATGTTATCTACTTGTGTAATCTAGTCGACAATTTAATATTTGATGACCTCTAACCTAGTTGTTGTGGCCCTCTCTTTGGTTTGAAATGTAGAAGTGTTGAGAAATGTAGTAGTGTCAGCTGGTCATCAAGGCAAAGCAGCACACTTATTCACTCACTCTTAGGTCATTTACTTCCAGTTGTTTAGTTCCAATAGTACTTGACACAAACAATCGATACAAACTCACTCACATGGAACCAGGGCTTGTTGACCTGTTGGACTGCACTAAATCCATCACTAGACATTGTCACACCAGCTGCTAAAAAATAAAACTGAGCGTGGACAGAATTGTGGCCTTAATGCCCCTCTAAATTTGTAGGTGGCCATTCCGATTGCCAGATGGTCACATTGACCCAAGGATGATTGGATTTGAATTTACACTGGCATGTTTGAAATGTACCACGCGGGATTGTCAGCGTCAATCAAGTGAAGATGAATCTTCTCTCCAGTCCCAGGTCTCATGCTGACTTCAGCATGTCGTCTTCCAGGATTTCTTTGTACTTTGTGTCCATTTTGCCCTCTATTTTCACAAGCTTTCCTGGCACTGATGCAGAAAAGCATCCTCATAGCATGATGCTTCCACAACCATGCTTTACAGTAGGGATAGTGTTCTCAGAAAGATTTGCAGTGCTAGGCTTGCTGTTAGGTGACCTGTTCCAGGCACATTCTCTGCCAGTGTCTATTTCTTAATAATGGGCTTTACTGGCCTCTCCGGAATATTCAATACTTTGGAAATGTTCTTATAGCCTACCCCCTGATTGGTACTTTTTGAAGTATCTTATTCTGGATTTGCTCTGAATGGTTTTTTGTCTTCATAATGTAGTTTTTGTTAGAAATTGTACTAACCAATTGTGGAACCTCCAGAGACAGGTGTCTCCCAGAGACAGGTGTCAAGGGGGCTGATTACTTTTGAGAGCTACTGTATATGCATGTATAATACTTTTGAGAGCTACTGTATGTGCATGCAAGTCCTGGAAAAGGGTCCACTCCCCAGCCAACAACCATAATTAAGCTTGCAAGTGACGAGATAAGGAACCAACCCTTTCTGACGTCCACTTATCTACCCCAGGGCTGAGCTAAATTGCACCATTTAGGGAGAACACATTTTGTACATAGCCCCCCATTTAAGAGAGCGACACATAGCCCCCCATTTAAGGGAGCGACACGTATTTGGACAATTGGCTTAACAGCTGTCTTATTTGGCCAGTGTGTTTGTTTGCATCATAAGTGAATGCAAGAGAGCTGTGTATTCTTGATTCTAGTGTTTGTAGTTGTAGTCAATTTGTACATGTGACTACTATTATTACACTGTGTTACTTTGTAATGCTTCACCCAATCACTTATGTTTACAGTTTTACTTTTGTTTCCTCCTAAATCAGAGTTCTCTAAAGAAGACATGGCGAAGAGCCTGCTCCATATGATTAGCAATGACATTGGGCAGCTGGCATGCCTCTATGCGCGGCTCCACAACCTGACCCGGGTCTATTTCGGGGGCTTCTTCATCCGAGGACACCCTGTTACAATGCACACCATCACTTACAGCATCAACTTCTTCACCAAGGTAAGACCCACCCACCCGGTGATTACTTTCTACTTTCAGCCCTGGCAGACCTGGATCTGTCTGCATGGATGTGGTCATAAGCAAATGTATATTGTTGACCCAACTCTATAGAGTATAGTTGGGAATATTCCCATCTGACTGAATATGTATATTTTTGTTTTGCAGGGCGAAGTCCAGGCACTCTTTCTGAGGCATGAAGGTTATCTGGGGACGATTGGTGCCTTTCTTAAGGGAGCAGAGGAGGACAGTAAGTCAACTGCTGTCAGCATTGTCCTTTATGGTTTGGGTTCCCAAACCATTTTCCTTTGTGACCCTTCAGTTAAAGTGTCTTGAGTTATGACTCGCCTAGACTTAAAATGGGGAAAACCATCTGCTGACCAAAAGATAAGTGAAAGATAGAAAAATAGTAGTACTATCTTGAAAATATGTTTCAGAATTGAGATTTGAGTAAGACTTCTTGTGACCAATTTGTACAGAATGTGGTGTATAGAGTGTATAATGAAGACCCAGTTTATAGGTCCATTATCTTTTTTGCATACTTTTTATTTGTTTCCGGTTGTTTAAATGGGTTAGCCACTCCTAAAAATGCATCCTGAAACTCCTTTTAATTTCTTCCTATGAGTGAAATAAAAATTCAACATAATTTAACCTTTTAATGTTCTGTCTATGAAGCCTGAAATTGTGTAGAAACACTTAATAGGTATAAATTCTGGTCACGGGAGATAGGGGATAACATAATGCTTTTATTTTTACAACAATTAACTACACTCCAGATGGTCTAATCAGCCAGTAGATGCTATGGGCACACCAAACTAGAACACATCCATTTATCTATATCATCCTGACAACGTGTAGGTTTAGTTTTTCTAGTTACTTTCTAGTAAAATAGCCAGCAAATCTGTCTAGAGAAAGCATTGTGTAGTAGATTAGTCATGTTTGGTTACTTATAACTGTGAAACTGTTATAAGTAACCTAATAGAGAGTAGGGCAACTGTATCTTAAGAACAGCTCCAGTCCTTGGAATTCTTACCTACAAGTTCTGAACTCTAGTGGGATATTACACCATTCTTCAAGATAAAAGCCTCCAGTTTTTTCAGGGATGAAGGAGGTGGAAATCTACTTAACACTCTACGCTTCAGAAATTCCCATTAATACTGGACCCAATGATTCCCATTGCTGCCCATACCATTAGGGATCTCCAACCATGTTAAACGGTTGGCTGCAGACGTTGTGATATAAACTGACCAGCGTTCATGTGATGCAAGTTGTCCATGTTCAGTGTGTGCTACCAGGATTCCTGTTCCTCTTGACACTGCTAAATGATGTGTTCCTCTTGACACTGCTAAATGATGTGTTCCTCTTGACACATAATTTAGCAGTTTTTGTGACAATGCACCTGCACTTCGGTGCACTGACTATTTGGCCTTTTTGGTTATTTGTTAGTTGATTAGAAAACTCTAATATCTATGTTTATTGTTAGACACGTTTTATAGCTAACACACATGTACTGCAAATTGAAAATGAACCTAATGTGACCTCAGCAGGTGCGTTTGTAAATGTGATTTAGTTACTTCGTCATAACAGTCTTTTTCCATGTGATGTTTCTGATATTTTGTCTACCTCCAGTGGACTCCAATCAGCAATACGCAATTGTTTCTGCCCCCCTGGTGATCAGCAAACCGTTAACTTAACCTTGCCAAGCCAACTGTCTGTGCCTTTCCTCCCTCTACACACAGGTCTCCCTAGACCCTACTGCCTTGTCAGTAGAAATTATAGAATACCACAAAAATCATTGAAATAGCACATTATCTCAGTATTCACATTTCGTTAAATAGTGCTATTTTTGTCTTTCTGCTCCCCCCCCCCCCCCCCCCCCCCCCCCAAGTGTTGCTATAACACACGAAAAGTAGAAGGCAGCATCCTACCACTATCTTCAGAAGTAGCCAGGAAAGTAGTGGCCAGAGACAATAGAAAAACAATATACACGTTGTCCTCATCATACCTTAGACTTCTTAAACACAACATCAGCCTATTTAGTTTGGTAATAAAAATTTTACCTCACTAAACCATTACACTGCCAGTAGCATGAATTTATTAACCACTTGTAATCAAAATGTACATCATTGGTAGAAAGACCATAAAATATGTTGCTCCACTGCGATCTTCAGGTTTCTCCACATGTTAAATTGGCTCAAATCTGGGCTTTGCCTTGGACAAACAAAAACATTTAAATACTTATCCCAATGCCACTCTAGTGTTGTCTTGGCTGTGTGTCATTCTAAAAAAGGAATATTCATCTTAGTATGAGGTCCAGTGCAATCTGGATGTTTACATTTTCTTAAGGACCTCTGTATTTTGTTCCGTTCATCCTTTCCCTCTATTCTGACCGTATTTGTGGATCGTGAACTGTGTGTGGATTGGTTCCTATTTGTCTACAATCCCTCGTACCCTACTGCTTTAAATATATCTTTGTAACTTAACCATACACGTACTCCGCACACACACACACACATCAGTATAGCATATAAACAAAACGCAAACAGCGTTTAAGTTTGTGAACCCATTTCTACATTTCTGTGTAAATATAACCTAAAACATCAACAGATTTTCACAAAAGTCCTAAAAGTGGATATAGAAAACCCGATTAAACAAATGAGACAAAAATATTATACTTCGTAATTTATTTATTGAGGAAAATTATCCAATATTACATATCTGTGAGTGGCAAAAGTATGTGACAAGTATGTGATGAGCAGTTAATTTGAAAGTGAAATCAGAGTCAGGTGTTTCCAATCACAGGGAAGACAATCGGGTTTGAGTGAGCACCCTGTTTTATTTGAAAAGCAGGGATCTATCAAATTCTCCACAACACTTGCTTGTACTGTAGTAGTGTACCATGGCCTGAACAAAGGAGATTTCTGAGGATCTCAGAAAAAGAGTTGTGGTTGCTCATCAGGCTGGAAAAGGTTACAAAACCATCTCTAAATAGTTTGGAGTCCACCAATCCACATTCAAACCAACTCTGTACCAATGGAGGATATAGAAGACCATTGTTACCCTCTCCAGGAGTGGTCAACCAACAAAGATCCATCCAGGATCAAGGCATGTAATAGCCATCAAGGTCACATAGGAACCTAGGGGAACTTCTAAGCAACTAAAGGCCTCTCTCACATTGGCTAATGTCAATGTTCATGAATCCACCATTAAGAGGACACTGAACAACAGTGGTGTGCATGGCAGGGTTGGAAGGAGAAAGCCACTCCTCTCCAAAAAGAACATTGCTGCCTTTCTGCAGTATCCTCAAGATCACATGGACAAGCCAGAAGGCTATTGGACATTTTTTGTGTGGACAGATTAGACCAAAATAGAACCTTTTGATTTAAATGAGCAGTGTTATGTTTGTTGAAAGGAAACACTGCATTCCAGCATAAAAATATTATTCTATCTGTGAAACATGGCATCTGGGCCAGGGTGGTGTGCCATCATTGATGGAACAATGAATTCTGAATTATACCAGCAAATTCTAAAGCAAAATGTCAAGACATCAAAGAACAGTTAAAGAAAAACAAAGTATATGTTTTGTGATGGCCGTGTTTTGCTCAATATATGAATAACCAGGTATAATATTTTTGTCTCATTTGTTTAAATGAGATCTCTTTATCTGAAAATCCGATGATGTTTTAGGTAATATTTATGCAGAAATAGAACATTCTGAAGGGTTTGCAATCTTTCGAGAACCACTGTAAGATAAATACATACACATAGCCTACGACTGCATGTTGTTGGATTTGCTTGACTACTCCCACTGTTGATGCTTGCGTGTCAGCATGACGCTGAGGCGTCAGGACAGCATCTCGTTTTCTTTTTTGGAGATCATGTAACGTTAATTTAGATGCAATTGTTCATCTTCCCCCTAACTCTCAGCACCCCCCATGCTGCCCCACTCTTTGGGAACCACTGCCTTATCACACCCTAGGTTTGGTAAGGATTTTCTTGTAGTTTGGAAGTTCTTTTGTTTTCAGTCTAATTCTCATTTGTGTTTATATATAGTGGATATAATAAGTCTACACACCCTTGTTAAAAGGCCAGGTTATTGTGATGTAAAAGAATGAGACAAAGATAAATCATGTCAGAACTCTTTCCACCTTTAATGTGACCTATAATGTGAACAATTCTATAGAAAAACCAACAAATCTTTGAGGGGGAAATAAAATTAAAAAAAAATCACAATAACCTGGTTGCGTAAGTGTGCACACCCTTTAACTAATACTTTGTTGAAACCCCTTTTGATTTTATTACAGCACTCAGTCTTTTTGGGTAGGAGTCCATTAGAATGACACATCTTGATGTGGCAATATTTGCCCACTCTTTGCAAAAGTGCTCCAAATCTTTCAGATTGCGAGGACATCTCCTGTACATAGCCCTCTTCAGATCACCCCACAGATGTTCAATTGGTTCTGGGCTGGGCCATTCCAAAACATTAATCTTCTTCTGGTGAAGCCATGCTTTTGTGCATTGGGATGTATGCTTTGGATTGTTGTCGTGCTGAAAGGTGAACTTCATCTTCAGCTTTCTAACGGACGCCTGAAGGTTTTGTGGAAAAATTGATTTATCTTATCTCACTCTTTTACATCACAAAAACCTAGCCTTTTAACAGGGGTGTGTAGACTTTTTATATCCACTGTATATATACATGCATATGTATTTGACTTCTTACAGATCCTAACCAGTACAGTTGGGGGGAGAACTATGCTGGGAGCTCTGGCCTGATGAGTGTGTCTCCTGACCTGAACCCCATGCAGCGTACACGCAGTGGAACAGTAAGTCCATGGGAAACTTAAATAAGATCAACCAGTGTGACCCCACCTTTGTAGGCCCATGTGTTCATTTCCAGCCCAAAAAAATCAGTTTGGTTTGAAAGTCAGTTCAAACTGATGTTTTCTTCCTGCCCAATGCTAAAATTGGAATTTGTATTGAAGTTGTTAGAGTGCTTTGACAACCAATGCGTTTCTATATATTTCGGTAACTCCCCCGTCAGCAATTCTGGCTTGCTGATAACATCCTTCATCCTTTCAATCTAGATTTTTTTCAATTCAACTTCTCATGCTAATGTTTTGTCATTTTCATCTCTTCTCTTATCCACCATCACTTACCTCTGTATACCTACTGTAACCTTTCCCTTCAGTTTCCCGTAAGTACAGCCTCTGTGCGTGCGTGCGTGCGTGCGTGTGTGTGTGTGTGTGTGTGTGTGTAGTGATTTTGTGGGGCCATATGCTCTCTCACAGTTCTGGGTTTGGGTTACACACCTTCCCCTTCCTAAACATTCACATTAGATTGCATTGTTTTACAGGCACAATTGCAGCCTTTTTGTCAGCCTTTCCAGCCTGTCCCATAATGCTTAACGCTGTTTAAATTGTTACTTTAGCTAGTCACACTGAATTTTTTTCCTAACCACTTGTGAGACACTAACCACTTGTGTGACATGGGGTAAATGTTAGTTGGGTCTGTCGTCCTTTAAATTGTGCATGCAGGCATACTCACTGCACTGTTTGGACAGGTGAGAGAAGTTAGTAAAATGTTACACCTTGATTCTTTAATGTGTGTGTTTGCTATTGATTCTTTAATGTGTGTTAACTCGGCTCACTGACCCCTAGGTGGTGAACAGAAAAACGAAATTGCAGTTTTCCTTGATTGCAACAAAAAACACATTAACATAATGTGCAACCATATTAGTTAGGACCGGTAAACTTTTATGCTTTATTGTTTTTGTGTGTGTGTGTGTGTGTGTGTGTGTGTGTGATTTTTTATTTATTTTTTTAGGTTTGTGTGTGTTAATTAAAAGACCACTACACTTTTTTTTTCTTTCATTTCCAAAAAAGTCAAAAGGGAAGGTTTTGAGTGAGGAACAGAAGCGTTCAATTTGCAGTGGTCTCTTAATTTTAACCCTTCTGTTCCTCACTTAAAAGCGAAGTTACTCAAAAAAATCTGCCCAAAAAAAATAAATAAACTAGAAATGGTTGTGCGTGAAAAGTAACTGAGCAGATTGTGAAATACTCAGACCGGCCCGTCTGGCACCAACAACCATGCCACGCTCAAAATTGCTTAGATCACCTTTTTTTCCCATTCTGACATTCAGTTTGGCGTTCAGGAGATTGTCTTGACCAGGACCACACCCCTAAATGCATTGAAGCAACTGCCATGTGATTGGTTGATTACATAATTTCATTAATGAGAAATTGAACAGGTGTTCCTAAAAGTCCTTTAGGTGAGTGTATGTGGTGATTGGTAATGAAGTTCAGGTGTGTGATGTGCAAAATGTGACAGCAGGTGATGACAGCGATGAGCAGTGGTAGCTAGCAGGCTGGTGACCCAGATCTTCATATATAAGAAATGTGATTGTCCTGAATTTATTATGATGAGTGAGAGAGCTATAATGGAAAAATGTCATGCCACCCACCCCAATACTAACTTACACGCCTAGCTACCAACATCTACAGATTAGGGGCTTGTTTGTGCCAATTTACTTTTCTGAAAATGTATTATTCATCTAATATACATAATTAATCAGACAAATTCTTATTTATTTTTTTGTCTGGCTGTATATAGTCATTGAGTGTGAGGTATATGTGACCAAATACTGAAACGTTGACTACTTTATAGTCATCCAATAAAAGAAAGTCTGGACCTAAATAATTTGAAATCTCAAGTGCCGGAGTACAGTGTCAAAACATCACAAACTTTATTACATACAAGGCATCTAATATGAGAGGGTCTCAAGGACCAAGGGGTCCTTGGTGCTCCGGTCTTTGAGCCCCTCTCACCCCGCCCTGGGTGGGATGGGGAACAGGTGTCCCTCGTTGAGGGGAAGCAGGGAATTTGTCCAGGGCCTTTAATGACAACAAATCTACGCCAGAGCTGACCATGCGCTGTACAAATATTGTACTCTTTTGTTTGATTTATGTTATAATGCTCGGGTGTATTGCTCTGAGGTGAGCTAGATCTTTATTTTATTAGGTGAACCCGGCCACAGGCCCTTGGAGTGAATACAGCACAATCTTTTCAGATTCTTTTTTTAACCGCAGTCATTGTCCAGACTCATCTTTTACTACACCTTTCCTGCTAATAGTGAGAACCAAAGGTAAAAGGCTCACACACAGTATAAATACTTTTACACCTAATTATGAATTTTGTATCCTAATATGTATATTAATTTACTGAAAATATAATACGTTTACTCAATAAGCACTTACAAATACATCGTTGTTACATTTTGTTCCTTGTCCAGCTGGCATATTTATTTTTTGCCATATTAGTGTAAACAAGACATTAGTAAAAACACTTCAAAACAAGACATGGTACCACGAATAAGATACAATTGAAACAAGCTACCTGTGTTTCCTGGTGCCATCTTTTTATTGATGTTTGGTATCTCTGTTCAAAGTCATTGTAGCATGCATCATTTGTGAAGTTTTTAAGCAGTCTCTTTAAACCTGAGAGCCCAGTAGTCCAGCAGAAAATACAGTGCTTAGTGTGTCTGCTCTCCGGCTCCAGTTTGACATGTTAGAGATGGATCGTCTGGAGAGGCAGCTGGTGAACCTGCCCCTTCTACAGGACCCGTCCTCTTACATCCCAGACACCGTGGACCTTTCAGAGGATGCACTTGCACGGGAGTACTGGCTCTACTGCTTCGAGGAGGCCTTGGATGGTGTAAGAGGCAGAGAGCACCTGCCACTGATCTACTTAGCAATTTATACACACTGCATGTTTAATTGAAAAGGTGTCCTTATCCTGGTTACTGTTATAATGGCTGATCTGGGCGATTTGGATAGGTGGTGAAGAGAGCTGTGGCAAGCCAACCTGATCTTCCGGAGGCCGCTGAACGAGCAGAGAAGTTCCGTCACAAGTACCGGCACAAGCTTCAGACCCTCCGCCAACAACCTTTGTAAGGAGAGATCCCGGTTCTGAATGCCTCAGCTGTAGATTGATTTCAAAAGCTGTTTGACTAATAATGAAGAAACAGCTTTATGCTTTAGTAATGTCAATGCAGATCTAAAAATACCTCCTAGTTGTAGATTGACATTGAGTTGTAGAATGTCTTTTCCCTCTGTAATCTGTGTTTCTAACTACTAATATAGAGCACTTCTCTTCTCACATTTAGTGCTTATGGATCCCTCACTGTCAGAAGTCTGTTAGACACAAGAGAACACTGTTTAAACGAGTTCAACTTCCCAGACCCCTACTCTAAGGTTTGAGTGGATTCAGTAGCTTTTTCCTATTGCTTGCTGTCAGTTTTTCACAGTACATTTTCTAGCTGTCCTCTTCTTATAGAAATAATTGAACTGAAATGTTGAGTAGTCCGTCATGATTCAGTTTAAAAAATGGTCTTTGTGCCGTTTAGTTTAATTCCGTGGCCTCTTGCGTTACCTTGTCTGTGTATTTATATGTTTTGCTAATGTGGCACATAAGCAATAAGAATTGGGAGGAAACTGGTGTGTCACAGTACCATCCATCTGTCCTTCATACAGATCAAGCAGAGGGAGAATGACATTGCCCTCAAGTACTTCCAAAAGGCAATAAAATCTCTTGAAGAGCTAAGCTGGGAGCAGAGGCAGTTTGCCCTGGTCAGGGGCCTACTAGCTGGAAACGTCTTTGATTGGGGTGCCAAGGCTGTCTCTGAGTGAGTTGTAATGCTCTGTGCACTTTTCAACTTTTGGACCTTGAAGGATATTATGACTAGAAGTCTGCCTATATATATATATATATACACACACACACACACACACACACACACACACACACACACACACACACACACACACACACACACACACACACACACACATATATATATATATATACAGCTCTGGAAAAATTAAGAGACCCCTGCAAAATGATTAGTTTCACTATTCATAGGTATGTGTTTGAGTAAAATGAACCGTTTGTTTTATTCTATTATCTACTGACAGCATTACTCCCAAATTCCCCCCAGAATATTGTCACTTAGATTATTAATTTGTAGAAATGAACAACTGGTCAAAATAACCCAAAAAATATGCATTGTTTTCAGACCTCAAATAATTCAAAGAAAACAAATTCACATTCATTTTTCAACAGCAAAATACTAATGTTTTAACTTCAGAGTCAGTGTTTGGTGGAATAAACCAGTTTTTTTTATCACGGCTTTCATGCGTCTTGGCATGCTCTCCACCAGTCTGTCTCATTGCTGTTGGGTGACCACTCCTGGCACAAAAATTCTCAGCTCAGCTGTGTTTGATGGCTTGTGACCATCCATCTTCCTCTTGATTGAGGTTTTCAATGGGGTTCATTTCTGGAGAATGGGCTGGCCATGACAGTCTTGATCTGGTGGTCCTCCATCCAGACCTTGATTGACCTGGCTGTGTGGCATGGAGCATTATCCTGCTTGAAAAACAAATTCTCAGAGTTGGGGAACATTGTCAGAGCAGAAGGAAGCAGGTGTTCTTCCAGAATAACCTTTTACTTGGCTTGAATCATGCATCCTTCACAAAGACAAATCTGCCCGATTCCAGCCTTGCTGAAGTATCTCTAGATCATCGCCGATCCTCCACCAAATTTTAAAGTGGGTGCGAGACACTGTGGCTTGTAGGCCTCTCCAGGTCTCCGTCTAACCATTAGACGACCAGGTGTGGGGCAAAGCTGAAAATCTGACTTGTCAGAGAAGATTACCTTACTCCATTCCTCTATGGTCCAATCCTCATGGTCTTCTGCAAACTTCAGTCAGGATCTTCTTTGCTTCTCATTGATGAAGGGCTTTTTTCTAGCTTTGCACAACTACAGCCCTGCCCCTAGGAGCCTGTTTTGAACCATCCTCACCGTTCACTTCACCCCAGCTGCTGTTTGCCATTATCTTTGTAGGTCACTTGATGTCATCCTACGGTGGTTGAGTGACATTCAAATGAGTTGACGTCATCTCGGTCAGTGGACAGTCGTTTTCGCCCTCTGTCAGTCTGTAGCTTTGTTGTCTGTTGCCTGACCTTCTTATGAACTGTCGTCTTTGAAATTCTCTGGATGGAAGCAACCTGACGCTCACTGTATCCCCCTGCCAGTAAAGCCAGAATTAAACCCTTCTTTCCCTCACTCAAAGCTTTTATTTTCAACTCTTTTGTCATGCTGAATAGTGTTTTTTTTTTGTCTTTGAGGTACTACTTGCACTGTTTTTGGCATCCAGCTGGTCTTATTGCAAGAGGATAGTGATGACCACAGCAGTGGTTTTTATACTTTTCCTCGTTAAATTTGATTTATTTCAGGTAATCACCTAATCTGTACCTAATTAAGTAAAACGAGGTGTGCCTGTGTTGGAACTTAACACTGGAATGGAATGGCTGCCCTACATGTAGTGATGCTGATTTATGAAAAATTTGGATTGGTCTCTATATACAGCTCAGGAAAATAATTAAGAGACCACTTTTTGTTTTTTAAAGAAAAGTTTTGTGTGAGGAACAGAAGCGTTCAATTTGCAGTAGTCTCTTAATTTTAACCTTTTTGTTCCTCACTCAAAACTTTCCTCAGTGTACAAGTGGGGTCTGTAAAGACATGGTTCGACAAGGTTGGTGTAGAAGAACTCAAGTGGCTTGCACAGATCCCTGACCTCAACACCACTGAACACCTTTGAGATTAATTGGAACAGTGATTGCAACCCAGGCCTTCTCTTCCAACATCAGTGCTTGTCCTCACATGCTCTTTTGGCTGAATGAGCACAAATTCCCACAGAAACACTACAAAACCTTGTGGAAAGGCATCCCAGAAGAATGGCAACTGTTATAGCTGCATATTAATGCCCATGGCTTGGGAATGGGATGTCCAACAAGCTCATAAGTGTGATGGTCAGGTACTTTTGGCCATACAGTGTAAATATATTGTATATTAAATTAATTGGAGAACGTATGCCATTGTTAACTGGAGACCGTATAACAGACTGTTACTCACGCACACATTTTCATTTGCAACACAGTGTTTTGGAATCTGATCCAGAATTTGGCTTTGAACAGGCGAAACGGCAATTGGAAGGTATGCGAGACATTAAGTGGGAAATAAATTGGCTAGATGTTTCTATTGATCCTGAAACCTATAATGACAGTCCTATTTTCTCCATAGAGAGGCCATGGCTTGTTGATGCCTATGACCAATGGCTCGAGAGACTGAAGGTAAGAAGTTCAACGGTTTCCTAAAGTTAGTGTCATTTTTTTGATATGCCACATCCTAACTCTAAATCCTCAGAATTGATGAGCCTGCTTTGATCTCAAGTTAGGATTTGGCCAAAGATGGGTATGACTCGTTGCTGTGGATTAGTAATGAATAATCTCTACTGGTTTTGTTTTGCAGGGCCCACCTCATAAGTGTGCATTATTTTTCGTAGATAATAGCGGAATAGACATCATACTGGGCGTGTTTCCATTTATCAGAGAGCTTCTCTGCAGGGGAACAGAGGTAAGAAACCACAGCATCTGTTTTAATAAAACTGCATAAACACAGCAATATTCTTTTTCTCCCTTTGATACCCTGCTGTTTTCCAGGTAGTCCTTGCCAGTAACTCTAGCCCAGCTTTGAATGATGTGACAAACAGTGAGCTGCAAATCTTGACGCAAAGAATAGCTGCAATGGATTTAGTCATACAGTGAGTATTTATAAATGAAAGTTCCCTAGGAGTCAATGAACAAGCTATGAAGGCTGCTTTGGATTTATTTATGTATCTGAAGTTTTTTTTGTTATCAATAATCAGTCCGTACTAATTACATGTTTTGTTTTAGATGTTGAACTGTCTTCAGGACTATTACATTTGCTAAAATAACCAACAAGGCTAGGTTACCTAACTAAATAGACTATGGTTAAACCCCCAACTTCTCTGAATAAAAACATATATGGTTTACACAGCTATAAACTTTACTATGTAATCTTCATGTACAATATAGTAATAATTACTGTCCGAAAGGGTTATAAGCAACATTTTGAGCTTTACAGTGATTTGGATATGATGAATTAAACATTCTAATGTAACCTACCAAACAATATGCCTCTTCAGTGTGGTTTCCGGCCAATCCAGAGCACAGAACCTGCACTCTTCAAAATTTTCAACGACCTTCTTTAAAAAAAAAAATGGTAACAGCAATGAAATGCTTGGTTTTCCTACACCCGACAGAGCAGTTCAAAGTTAAAAAGTAACAGTAATTATAATTTAAAAAATTAAGATAAGACAATTAATCAGTAATAACACTATACAAAAACACATCAATAATAACAACTGTACAACCGTAGTGCAATGTAAAAGTGACAGGTGTGAATGATATAAAGTGACAGGTGTGAATGGGACTATGGATGGAAGGGAAGAGGGGTTCCTGAGTTGAGCAGCCTTACATCCTGTCGAAAGAAGCTGTCCCGTAGCCTGTTTGTTTTGAACTGAATACTCCTGTACATTCTGCCTGTCGGCAGCTTGGTAACAGTCCGTGGCATGGGTGGCTGGGATCTGGAGTGATCCGTTTGCTCCTCCTCCTACACCTCTCTGTGTAGAGATCTTGCAGGGATGGCAGGTCAGACCTTGTGATGCTCTCTGCTGTTTTAATCACCCTCTGAAGTGCTTTGCGGTTGAGGGCGGTGCAGCTGCCATACCAGGCGGTGACACAGCTGGTCAGGATACTCTCGATAGTGCATCTGTTGAAGTTGGTGAGTATCCTAGAATCCATGCCAAATCTCTTTAATCGGCGTAGGAAGAAGAGCCGTTTCCTGGCCTCCTTCACCACGAAGTTAGAGTGATGAGACCAGGTCAAGTCATCACTGATGTTGACCCCGAGGAGCCTGATGTTGTGAACTCTCTCTACTGCAGACCCATTGATGTGTACGGGGGCGTGGTCTCCCCGCCGCTGCTTCCTGTGATCAACAATCATCTCCTTTGATTTACTGATTATTGAGCTGGAGGTTGTTATCCTGACACCATGAAGTCAGTGACCTTACTTCGTCTCCATAGGCTGACTCGTCGTTGTCAGAGATCAGGCCTATGATGGTGTTGTTGTCAGCAAACTTAACGATGGTGTTGGAGACGTGAGTTGCCAGGCAGTCGTGGGTGTGGGCTCAACACACAGCCCTCGGGGGAACCAGTACTGAGAGTCAGCGAGGAGGATGTGGCGTTGCCCACCCGCACCACCTGGGGTCTGCCCGTCAGGAAGTTCAGGATCCATCTGCACATAGTGGGGTCAAGACCCAGATCCCTGAGCTTCACCGTCAGCTTGTGGGGCACAATGGTGTTGAAGGCTGAGCTATAGTCAATGATCAGCATTATCACATATGTGTTCCTTTTGGCCAGATGAGAGAGTGCAGAGTGGAGGGTCAGAGCGATGGTGTCCTCTGTGGATCTGTTTTGTTTGTAGGCAAACTGTAGCGGGTCAAGTGTTGCAGGCATGGAGTCTGTGATGTGTGTTTTAACTAGCTGCTCAAAGCACTTCATGATGATTGTTGTGGGTGCTACAGTAATTCATGCAGAGGACTTTTTGCTTTTTTGGCACAGGAACAATGATGGACTTTTTGAAGCCGGTGAGGACCACTGACTAATGTAGCGATAGTTTGAAGAAATCAGTAAAGACATCATCCTGTTGGTCAGCACAGACCTTGAGAAGACGGCCAGTCCTCTGGGAGAGAAGCCGATACTTCCACCACACTACCTGTATTGCCTTTATAGTCAGTGATGGTTGTCAGACCACTCCTCTCTGCTGTTGCTTGTTCCCTCAACATTCTGATTCTCCTCGACTTGAGTGCCGCCTTTGACCCAGTTGACCACCAGATTCTGCTCACTAGGCTTGGGGGGCTGGGCGTTGAGGGAACTGCACTGTCCTGGCTGAACTCCTATTTCACTAACCGAACCCATTACATTTCACTCAAAGGCTTCGACTCAGCCACAGTTACTCAAGGTGTCTCCCAGGGCTTAGTACTTGGTCCCCCACTCTTCATCATCTACATCCTTCCCCTTGGTCAAATCCTCTGTCACTTCAACCTTAATTTCCACTGCTATGCTGATGATACACAAATATATCTAGACACCAAATCTTTCACCAACCTACCTCAGACTCTTATTAAATCCTGCCTGACTGCAATAAAAGCATGGATGAAGGAAAACTTCCTCAAACTAAACAGTGACCAAACATACTAATTGGAACCAAATCCACCTTCACCACAACTGGCCCTTTCGCTCTCAGCATCGATGACACCTTGTTTCTCCATCCCCCCACACACACAACATTGGCGTCATTCTGAACTCTACACTCTCCTTTGATCAGCACGTCAAACAGACTGTAAAATCTTCATTCTTTCATCTCCGCAACATCGCCAAACTCAGACCTTTCCTCTCCCATCCTGCTGCTGAAACCCTAATACATGCATTCATGACCTCCCGTCTTGACTACTGCAACTCCCTACTTACCGGTATCAAATCTACATCCCTCCATAAGCTCCAAATGGTTAAAGACTCTGCGGCCAGACAATTCACTCACACAAAGTCCTGGCAGCATATTACCCCTATCCTCTGTGAGTTACACTGGCTTCCTATCTCCCAACATATTGACTACAAAATCCTCCTGCTGATATATAAAGCCCTAAACAATATCGCCCCAGCCTACCTCTCCGACCTTCTTCTTCCATATCAACCAACACACTCACTCTGTTCCAGTACTGCAGGCCACCTCATAATCCCTAAATCCAAGCTCAAAGACTTTGGTGACAGGGTATTCTCAAGGGTTGCTCCTAGGCTCTGGAACTCTCTCCCCAAAACCATCCGTGACTCTGAGACCATCCCCATCTTCCAACGCCTCAAGACTCATCTGTTTAAAATTGCCTACCCCTAGCCATGCCCAATCCCATTCAAACATATTTAACTGCAAGGGTAGCTAAACCAATTTGAATGGCTGTCAAACCTAAACTATAGACTACTTATAAGTTAAGGAAATCAATGTAATTTTATATTTTTTGTTGACTATCTATTCGTTTTTGGTTTTACATTTGTAACTGGATGATGGTTTATCCAATTAGATCAATGATAAGATAGTATTCATTGTTTTGTTCCTGTGGTACTGTACCACCCATTCATTGTCTACATGTTATTTGTTTTGCAGATCTGCTGTGAAAGAGGACAGGTTGACGCTTGTCCAGAGTGGTTCCAGCTCTCCTTGCTTGGACTTAAGGTCTGTTTTATTTCCAAAGCATGAATTGTAAACATAACCTTATGCAAAGTTTCTTTTGTAATTTGTGATCATGTAGATTTAAGTGAATTCCTGTTAATGTGTGTCAATTACTCTACCAAACCGCAGCCGTCTTGACAAGGAGTTGGCTGGCGTTGTACGTGAGCGCCACACAGACTTGGTGGTCATTGAGGGCATGGGCCGGGCCATCCACACCAACTACTATGCTATGTTAAGCTGCGAGAGCCTCAAGATGGCTGTCATCAAAAATTCCTGGCTTGCTGACCGTCTTGGGGGCAAGTTGTTCAGTGTGGTTTTCAAGTATGAGGTGCCACCCAGTCACAAAACCACCACCCAGGATCATGTTCCAGGAACACCTTCATGATCTCATCTCTACTTGTGAAGTCTGATCATGGGACTTTTTAAACTGGTTGGAGAGTTCCAGCTGGCTGTAACAGGGTTGATTTGACCACATCATATTAATGTAATTGGTGGTCTCTGATGGATTAGAAAAATTGGGTGAACTATTTTAGCAATGATGTCAAAGTTGGCTGGAATATAACATCACTTTGTAATGAATGTTTAAATGTCTTCCCTTTTTGATGTGTATCCATCACCATGTGTTTTGCTTATCACAGTCTCAATTGTGGTTATGGTATCAGAACAAAAAGATGTCAGTGGTAAATGTGCACTCTTTGCAGATTGACTGTCACTGCAAGTTAGATGCTCTACTGAATACATTGATCGACCGGTTATCATCAGTACCCAGCTGTTTACGCACAGCATCCCAATCGTTACCATGGCAACAATGTATCTAATGGGGAATAGATGCTTTGCATCTGTAATGCTACCGTGATAATTACACTGAGCTGTGCAACCAGGATAATTGTAGCAATTTGCGGTTAGGCTTCACAAAGATATAGTACATACTTAGACGTTGGCATGGTGAAAAGCATATATAATTCAAAATGTATCTAAACTAGTTTAATTTCTAGTGCTGGAAATACATGGATATTAACAAGGGCTGCATGAGGGACATTTCTTAGATTTTTATGCTTAATATCTTTCTTTGAGTACAATATTTTTCTCTCTCTGCCAGTAGGTCTATTGGGATTATTGTGTGACAATCATTGCCATCAAAATCACTGGAAGCAAAAATCTTGCTTTAGGGAGTTTTTCGGTCACAGTGGATAATGGCACTGTACAAAGGGGTTACAGAAATATTAGCTTCATATAATTCCAGAAGATGGCAGTATTTCACTGTGAAATGAACCCCTAACAACCTCAATGAAATATGAAGTGTATTGCGTCTAAAACGAGTAGTGATTTTCAGAGATGTTGAATATCGTGCTTCATTTACCTTAGTTATTGTGGACATTGAACTACTTTCCGGTTTACTGTCTGCTTCTACGTAATTCCACTGAATCTACCTTAAAGTCAACTTCCAAACAGCAATTATAGCCCTTGTCAAACAGAAGTCTAACCACTGTCATTACAACATGTTTAGTAGAAGGGGACATTTGCATCCTTAACATTTAAATCAAGGGAATGACATATATCATTTTGGGGCGGCAGAAAGGATGTGACTGTGAATTCACTGATACTACACTTATACCATCGTTAAATCAGATTTCTGAATTCAGGTTTGTGTTGAGGCCTTACTGTCCAAATGTTTCCATGGCTTTATTTGATTGACCTGTGGACTACTGTTGTGATATTGTGTATTATTTGTATATACATGTCAAATAAGTATGTAAATATAATTCATTTGCATTACTTATGATTTCATAATGCACATTTTGATGTTTCTCTTGACAATCACTTTAAATGTGAATATATTTTAATACAATTCATGGGTGTCTTTCCTGTTTTTATAAGGGGACGCTTTGGTGTTCTAGTGTGTTCCAGCCCGGAGACCTGCTCAGGGAGCAGTCGTCTAATAGTCATTGTTAAATAATTGTGGGCAGGCACGTGAACAGATGCGCTTCTCCAATACCTGTGCCCGAGCACCTGCCCTTGCCACCTGCAGACTTGCTTACCTGCCACCAGATTTTAGGTTGAAGACCGGACCATCCAAGCGCTTACTAGCTAGCCTACCTCGTTTAAATATCAACAAATACGTCCACAGCATTTTTTAATTGATTAACACTTAATACCAATATTTGCTCTGATTGTATTAGATGCAAGAATGGAGATGCAGCTGTTTTAACGACCTTCGGCTAATATACATAAAAGACTACCCAGGAAACCATTACTATTTTATTTGAAAAAGTTAAAAGAAAATGAGTAATAACCAGTGATTACACTAGCTAACTAGCTGATTTATTGATCCACTTAAATGACCAGCTGGCAGCATATCATTAAATGCAATTGTTCAGGCCAATTTGTGAGAAGCAATTGTGATGGCAGAAACAGATAGGCTTAGCTCCAAAAATTCGCCACAGAGACGCTTCGTAGGTTCTGAATGTGTGTGTGTGTGTGCGTGTGTGTTTTTGCTTGCCGCGCGCTCATGCCCGAGATTCATGCTGATAATGCACAGTGCTAAGCAGGGGGTCCTACATGCTGTCTCTGCTTTTTTTAAAATCTCATCCCATTGCCACACGAACGAAAGGCAGTTTTTGAGTTCTACAGTACTGTGACACAAGTATTCTGCATACTTTTCTTCTGCAGGTAATACTACTTATTGACGAACACTTAAAGTTATGTAAATATAAAATCCCATCTCATTCATTATTACGTGTTCAGCAAAAGGAAATATTAAGTATAATTTACGAAGGTAATCTGGAAAAACGGGTTTCACGTTAAATGTAATCTTCTGTCACACGCCCATTTGCAATACAGGTAGTTGGGCTTCCACTGATGGGACAAACGCTGACATCAGTCCTCGCACGAACGCGCATATGGTTACGCGCTCCCATCCAGCAGTCCCCCGTATCCCAGATACAATCCCGAAGACGGGCACATATCGTACCTTACGCTATCGGAATATATGTGTTGTGTTTCTGCCATCCCATATGACTGAATTACCTTAGCATTAATAGTCAACCTCAAAGGATTAACCAACGCGGGTGAGTTTGTTATCATTTTATGCAACTGTTTAAACAAGGCTGTGTCGCTATAATGGCCAAACATGCCACCTTATCTATCATTTATTTTAGCTTTATGTAGTTGCAGTAGACTATTCTACGGTAATCCGCGTGCACACACTTGGTTCTTTTGTTTAAAAAAAGTTGTATGAATCCAAAGCACAGAGTATGCAATAAACCTATACCATGACGGACAGTTTTTTGTATTAATTAAAATATATACGTGAGCTAGTATGACTATTTTACACTACCGCTCCTAGAAAATAATGAACCCATTGTTTGATCTTTCATGCAAATCTTATCTGAACAAACTTTATTCTATTTGGCACTGGGAAAATATATTCTGAAATGGGGAAGAATATTGTTTTATATAGTCAAATAGTTCAAAGAGTATTACATAAATGTAATGACAATCATATTGCAATTGTGTTCTCTTGCCTGCACATCTTTGAGACTATACTCAATATTTGCAATTACAGCAACTTAATTAGAGGGAAAGAGAGTTTGTGTGTGTGTGTGTGTGTGTGTGTGTATACGTGTGTGTGTGTGTGTGTGTGTGTGTGTGTGTGTGTGTGTGTAGGGGGGGGGTTCTCTGTGTGAGATCATCCAATTAAAAGTGAATATAAAGCAGACACATTGGGTTACAGTATTTTATGGAATCATCATTAACAAGAAGTTAATTAAAAGCAAGCTAATCAGCTGGAATGTGTTCACAAGTAGAACTGTGGGGGGTGGACAACAGCAGCTCCTGGCAGGGTGAATGGGCCCCACATACCGTCTACAATCAATAATGTATAAAACAATGGGAAACCCAGTGGCTTTATGGAATGATTCATTGTGACTATGGTTCTCTAAGCATTTTGTTCTGTAAAATAGTTTCCCCTATTTCAGTTATTAAGAAATTAGTCTACACCTTGATGCATCACAATGGATTGGCAGGCATGTAGTGAACTATGATTATAGGAACATTTATTATTATAGGACGCTGTTAGTGATTTACTCATGTCTCCCATCTCCATGTCCCATAATTTTCTATTGTGCGATGCTATCAAAGTGAAATTCTTTCTGGTTGAATGTTGGTTTAGACTGATTGCTTGTTGGTTAGCCAAGGAGTGCCTTGTTTTGGGATTCTGTGGTCCCGGCTGTGCCACCAAATGAGAGAGATTCCACTATCACTGTTCAAATTAACCCTGCCCTGCTCCTTCTCTTTTACCCTCTCCCAGTGTTTTTTGGCCTACCCCCTTCACATCCTCTTTGTCTGTCCCCATTATGTCTCTCTTCTCTCAGTGGGATGTCTGTAGCTCTGTTCGCATGGTGCTGTTTGTGTGTCGAAGTGTTACTGGTACAGGACTCTCTCTCTGCTTCTTGGATGTCTGGAGGAGGTTGCCCCGCTGTGTGTGTGTGTGTGTGTGTGTGTGTACTGAGCATGCTCTACAGGAAGATAAGGGCTTCACTGCAGGATGTCTATGATGTTGCTGTGCAACTGTGTCAGTGTTCAATATTGCCTAACATCTGTTGTACCTGCAATGAAAATTGCCCCAAAATTAGTTTGTGCCTCTTCCCTGCATCTGCCCACTCGCCGGCAGATGGGCATTCATTTGATGTTGCTGCACACTCAAACCGGCAAATTCTTCCAGTTAATGGATGGTGTCTCCAATATTGTTCTGAAGAATTCAAACTTTTTAAGTCAGTTTAAATTGATTGTTCAAATGTTGCTAGCTAAAATGAATTTTCATAGTGCTTACAGCAGCTTTCATTGTCCAAATCTTTTTTTGGGGGTAATTGACAAGACTGACAAGACAGTTACATACTTGGCACACAACAGCTTAATACAGCATGTTAATTAGTTAATAGACTAATCAAGTTCAACATTATCCCTTAAATCGTTTTTCCGAATGACTGAGAATCAAACCTTTCTTTAGTGTTTACCTATACAGGCTATATTTGCATTTATCTTTGTGATATTATTTTGACTAGAGTGTACAGTTATCGCAGTGGATCACCAGTTGTGTTTATCTCTACAATGCATTTTTTGAGTTTTGTTTTGGGCTTGTTGGCGTGGTTGTCTCAACAAACAAAGAAAGGTTGGTGAATTAGTGATGCATGTCTGATCTGGTTGCGGTGAAGTCTTCCTTCTGCTGTTGTCCTTTGAGCTGAATGTGATGGGGACAGGGATCAGAGTCCACCTGAGACCAGCCAACTGCTCCATTCCTGACATCTCATTAATGTCCTTTCACTTGCCACATTAAACACAACACACATACTCAGCAACCTAACCTAAATTGTTATTAGGGAAATATCCTGACAGAAATGGAATGAATAAGATGGTCTTTGTTTTGTTTTTCCTTGATGGCAGGCTAGTTACTTTGAGGACAGGACAGGAGCAGATGGCTTTTTGGGGCCATGTGGCCCAGCATGTATAGTTATCAATGTGTATAAAACTGTGTCCACTGCCAGCCCAGTGTCTTGTGCCTTCACTATGCTTCCACTGCTTTGTTTCGCCTGGTTTCACGGCTTCCCTCACTACCGCCAAGGCCCTCTTCAAACTATAATTTCAGCAGTGCTCTAGATCTGTTGTCAGCTGTGGTTTTATGAAGCATGTCGGGGCCTGATAGCTTTGAGTACTGCCCAGTTGGTCAAAGAACCAAAGACTGGTTTCAAATCGCATCGGAAGTGTTTTAATGAACTAGCCCTACATGGGTAGCCCTTTCCACGCTGCTGTTATATTTAATAACTGGATCTATATCTGCCTGAAAACACTAATTAATCTCTATGGTTTTAACCTAGCTAGCTGCCTCTAACTGATGAATAGATGGCGTTCTACAAAATCCTCCAGGATTGGTGCTACTGTGGGTTTTTAATTTTTTCACAGATAATGCTTTACATGTACACTCACCTAAAGGATTATTAGGAACACCATACTAATACTGTGTTTGACGCCCTTATGCCTTCAGAACTGCCTTAATTCTACGTGGCATTGATTCAGCAAGGTGCTGAAAGCATTCTTTAGAAATGTTGGCCCATATTGATAGGATAGCATCTTGCAGTTGATGGAGATTTGTGGGATGCACATCCAGGGCACGAAGCTCCCGTTCCAGCACATCCCAAAGATGCTCTATTGGGTTGAGATCTGGTGACTGTGGGGGCCATTTCAGTACAGTGAACTCATTGTCATGTTCAAGAAACCAATTTGAAATGATTCGAGCTTTGTGATATGGTGCATTATCCTGCTGGAAGTAGCCATCAGAGGATGGGTACATAGTGGTCATAAAGGGATGGACGTGGTCAGAAACATTGCTCAGGTAGGCTGTGGCATTTAAACAATGCCCAATTGGCACTAAGGGGCCTAAAGTGTGCCTAGAAAACATCCCCCACACCATCACACCACCACCAGCAAGCCTGCACAGTGGTAACAACGCATGATGGATCCATGTCCTCATTCTGTTTACGCCAAATTCTGACTCTACCAACAGAAATCGAGACTCATCAGACCAGGCAACATTCTTCCAGTCTTCAACTGTCCAATTTTGGTGAGCTCATGCAAATTGTAGCCTCTTTTTCCTATTTGTAGTGGAGATGAGTGTTACCCGGTGGTGTCTTCTCCTGTTGTAGCCAATTCGAGGTTCAAGGTTGTGCGTGTTGTGGCTTCACAAATGCTTTGCTGCATACCTCGGTTGTAACGAGTGGTTATTTCAGTCAAAGTTGCTCTTCTATCAGCTTGAATCAATCGGCCCATTCTCCTCTGATCTCTAGCATCAACAAGGCATTTTCGTGCCTTGTTTTTCCCTTTTCACACCATTCTTTGTAAACCCTAGAAATGGTTGTGCGTGAAAATCCCAGTAACTGAGCAGATTGTGAAATACTCAGACTGGCCCGTCTGGCACCAACAACCATGCCACGCTCAAAATTGCTTAGATCACCTTTCTTTCCCATTCTGACATTCAGTTTGGAGTTCAGGAGATTGTCTTGACCAGGACCACACCCCTAAATGCATTGAAGCAACTGCCATGTGATTGGTTGATTAGATAATTCCATTAATGAGAAATTGAACAGGTGTTCCTAATAATCCTTTAGGTGAGTGTATATACGGTAAAGGTAAACCATATGTCCTTTTCCTTGCTAATTTCCATTAAATTATCTTTCTGTCTTCACAATAAGATTGTTACACTCCCACTACTGCATCCCTCTGACCCCGTTGATGTGACCACAGCCTCAGCTGCAGATGCTAGCTCAGGTGCTACAGTGCTGTTAATAGAAAATTTGCCCCTGGTTTGATTTTCTTCATTTTTCCACATTTGTCACCTTCAATTGTGTCAGATTTCTTTGTGGGTTGCTAATAAATAAATGTTTTCCTGGAAGAAGAAAATTACACCCATGTTGGGTGCTTTTTATGTTTGTTTAGTATGCTGGGTAATCAAACATGCAATCTCCAGGTGTGAAAAAATTATTGCTCCCCTATTTGCCTCAAACCAAGAAACGTGGTTATTAAGGTCAGGTTTGAATACAGTGGTAAATAATCAGGCCTAATTTGGGCCAACCCTTTCCAATATAAATCTAAGCGACTTTGCCCATTGCCATCCCCTTGAAGTCGCCACACAGGTACCAAAGCCTCACCATCAAAAAAAGTATCTGAATGCCTCAAGAGAACAGTTGTTAATTCATATCAGTTTGGATTAGGTTCGAAAGCCATTTACTGCATCCCTACATTAAGAACCTCACTCCAACAGTCAAGCCATGGTGGTGACAGTGTCATGGTTTGAGAATGCTTTACTGGCTCAGGACCTGGACAACTTTAATGGAGCCATTCTGCTTGGTAACAATCCACAGAAGAATGTCCGACCATTTATCAGTTACATATTAACATTTTGTGCTGTTTGTTCACCAAGTTTCCCTTATATATAATTTTAGATTTTGTTTGAGGATCTGATAATATTTAATGCTGAAAATGTGCAAAGACCGGGAACAAATACTTTTTAACAGCACTGGTACATTGTCCTACCTATTCCGCACAGCAGTGTATAATACACTGTTTGGTAGGGACTGTTTATCAGATGCTGAGAACACCTCCCAGAGTGTTCTTTTAACACCCCTATTCTAAGTCTTTTCAAAGGCCCACCTGTTAGCTGTTCCATGAAAAGGCTGGACGTGTAGGGGCTGCTCCAGGCAGGGATGCTCTTTAACTCTCTGTGCCCTTCCATCACCAGCTGGCTTCCTTTTAAGGCGGCAGGGCTATTCAGGATGCAACAAGCAGTTGACTCCACTTTCATGGAGGTGTCATTGTTCTCTTTGTCAGTGAGAAAACAATTTTTGGTACCATTCAGATATGGTGCTGCATAGCCATTATCCACACGCTCATTTCAAAGGTCTCAGTGACCTCCAATATAAGTGGACAATTTACTGTATACATCCTGTGTGTTTGTAGTAGTGTTATTTTTGGGATACTTGCTAGAGAATAGCCAGTAGAAAAGCTTCATGCATCTCACTTCTCCAGAACTAAGTGTATTGTATCAGTTGCAGGTTTTCTGAGATGTGATCCGGTTCTTAGATTAAAAAGACCATGTGTTTGCCAACACAGCAGTAGTTTGTGTTTTCAATGTTGTCGGCTGGAGAATGAGATCCGCTTACTGTGGGACAGGGCACAATGTCTCTGTTCGACCCACACAGTAAGGTCTCACATCAGCCACTACCGTCCCATGTTTGCAAACTGCACAGTCGGAAGGACTCCCTCCCAGAGACGGCCAGGCAAAAGCAATTTGCGTCTAATCCCCCGGTAGACATGCCTTCAATAAGCACCACACATTTCCCCTGACAGCAATGTCTTCCCTTCCTCCCCGTAACACCAACACCTAGGGCTTGTTTACATTATGAGAGAGAGAATAAAATGCTAAATAGACGCATCTTTGTTTGCGTAATTAGTTTCACAGCGTTTGAACAGACGCTGGCTTGTTCAAGACGTACCATGCAGGATAGTGGGGACATCATTCGCGGGGCAATCAAGTGATATGGGTGCATACTGCACAAAGCCTTGATTTAGTTCTGACAATTGTCTTCACACTTGCAAACTTCCTCTATTGAAAATGTGGCACACGCTACCTTGGGAGGTGGCGCTGGAAGGTGGCCTCACGACCTATCAATATCTGCAGGTTTACACAACAGAAGAGTCTGGCATCTAAGGTCTTTTTTGAAATATCTTTGAAAATGTAGCATAATGTAAACAAGCCCCTATTCCTGATCTGTTTAAGAAGCACCTAATTAATCCACTGTAATCCTCAGATGGGTGTTTGAGTGTGTGTGTGTGTGTGTGTGTGTGAGAGAGAGAGAGATGGAAGAGGCAAGGCTATCGACCCACAGCAGTGGCTCAGTACCATATTGATTTTCTGTTTGGGCCACACCACTGGCTGTCTTTAAAACAAAGGAGTGGCCCGCCAGGGTACAGCAGTCGTGCTGTGTTGCCAGGGAGATGGATGGTCCCAACTCATAAAAAGGAACAGAAAGGCCACCTTTGTTCTTTTAATAACCGGCCCAAATTAATTAAAACAAACTACACAAAGGCGTTAGAAACAGCAAATCGGGACTGTACATTTTTTATTAGGATATCCTGATTTGAATATAAATTCAGTTAGTCAATCAGTGGTCATTGATCCTAAGGATTACTTAAGTCCAAAACATGTATTCCCTGCAAATCCTGCAATACCAGGAAACTTTCAATCTACCAAGTGAAGTAAGTGGTTCTAATCCAAATGCCTTTGGGTGTTAAAGGCGGGATGGATAAATCCTGCAGTATCTCATGATGAAGAGAATGTTTCAAATCTACAGGCATTTACAAAACACACACTAAAGAGCTGCCTTTTTTGTCTTTATAAGCTTCTTTATAAGCTCCTGAAAAGCCACTGGAGCTTAACAGGCTAATAGAAGAGGTTGATGATTACTGCCTGTACTGTCATAATACAGCATTAGGAATGGGGCTGTTGTGAAGTGTACATGGGCTATTTTATGGTGGAACTGAATGCTTCTGAGCAAAGAAGACAAGGGAACCTTCAAAGGATGCTAAGGGTGATGATGTGGTGGTTGCCTAGTGGTGGCTTTCAAAGCAGAGCTTCAGTCCCAGCTGGATTTCACAGGAATCAGCTGTGATGCTCATGATGTCAATAGTCTTTTTGGCATATCTTTTAAACATGAAAAAGAGTCGTTTTTGTCTAGGTTGCATGTCTGTGTAGGGTAAGAATTAAGGCTAGGGTTAGGATCAAGTTTAGGGTTTGTAGATAGTTGTTCCTGAAATGTTATGGGTGGTCTGTAGGAAATCTGTAGCGGAACAGTTTAGGGACTCTCAAAAGAAAGTGTTACCCAAAATAAAATACAACATATTTGTACAATGTTGTATCTAAATGAAATACAGGTATCTTTTATTTTCAAAAAACATTGGCAAGTAACCCTTTAAACTCTAGAACCTTGTCAGTAATGCTATAAAACAATTGAAGTATTTAATTTGCTATGGCTGGTTGATACAGGGGCTGGTTGTTTATCTACTTTCATTGATTCTACTAACTGTATGTGGCTTCAGGTTTTTAAATGCCAAAATATGTTATATGCATGTAACTATAATAACAAAGGACACTATATCAGATTGTAGCAAATTCAGTCCATCATCTTCTCTTGATTAAAATCTAGACTATAGATTGATGGAAGTTTACTGAAATCTACTATATATTTTCTTTCAGAAGGTGGTGAGGTGCTGGTAGACGATGTCTTCCTCCTGGGTACTGCCTTTGATTTTCCTGGTCTCCGCCCTGTCCGTGTCGCACAGCGCCCAGCCTGGCTCCACACACGGCAAGAGGAGACCGGTGCAGTCCTCACCAGGCAATGGGAATGTCTTCCAGTACTCTGAGCAGGGCTTCCAGAGACAAGGGCATGGGCACGGCAGGGAGCGTGGAGGGGGCCGAGGGGCGCAGGGTCCACGTGGCGTCAAAGCTAGTACTGGAGCTGCGCTTCTATCTCGTAGGCCTCTGCACCCGGGAGCACGGCCTGAGGATGATGGAACGGGTCTGGAGGGCCTGAGCCCCGTGAGACTGGAGAGGGAGAAGGGTCACAGGGGCTTTAGAAACCCGTCTCATGCTCGGGACAACCACCCTCTAGGACCACGCAAAGGGAGGGGTCAGGAACATGGGCACCACTTTGACCACAGGAGAAATGGAGGTCGGAGGGATAAAGGTCGGCACACTAAACGTAAGTCCCAAAGATAGTTACTAGATAAAGTACCATGAGACTGTTTAGGATTATTTCTTTTGAAATATGATAGCAAGTTCTGAAAGAAACCAAAAGTCTTTGCTCCTAATCAATACAAATGTATATTTACGTTTTGTATTTTGTTAAAGAGAATATATACATTTATGTGAACTTCGCTTTTTCTATTTAAAGATATATTTTGTAATTTTGAGATTTTTGTGTGATTTCCTACTTACCCAGAATACTTTTCTCAACTTTCTGCAAAATGCATGCAAAAACATATGATATGCATCAGCTTGTCTGATTCTGGGTAAGTAGGAAATTACCCCAAAACCCAAACATCCCGAAGTCTCCCTTTAATAACAATGAAAAACAAATCTTCTGGAGAGGGTGAGTTATTGCTAGCTGGATTTGATCATGTCTGGCCTTATCTCCACCACCCTTGTTCTGTGCATACATTCTCCCCATAGTTGTCCCTGCTGGGCCGGAGCTGGGATTTGTTCTAAAGGACAGGGATCCGTCTGAGGAGGGATTTGTGTCGTCCGCAGCTGCAGCCTCCTCTTCCTCTCACAGCTTGACCCCACCCACTGAACCCCCCTCCCCCATATCAGCCATATTTGGCTCCGGCTTCTCTGCGGTTACCACGGTGATAAGCGAGCATCCCCCAACACTTCCCCCTGCCTCCACAAAACGCCAGGTACCCCATAAAGACATTAGTGCTTATTTGAAACAACACTGTCTATTGTGTTAAAATGTTGTAGAATGTATATACTATGTATTAGTGGAAAAGTAAGAGGGACTGTATTTATTTCCTATTTGGAAATACCTAGGTTTGACCTTAACATATCCCATAACTCTTTACAGTACTCTTCTTGGAGAAATTTGGACACCAGCTTGTTATATTACATATTAACTGATAGTGGCTGTAACATTCCCAATATGTCCAGTCTCTATTTTTCTACATACGTTTCTGCTAGTAGCACATGCCTTGAGGTCAAATTCCTACCATCAATGGTCAAGAAGCGCACCCTTGGTTATTATATATTCCTGTCTGGTAAACCCATGTATTGAATGTGCTGCTTGGAGCATCATGTATGTGTAGGAGGCAATGGGCTCATTTGAGGATTTCGTCTTTTTTGTGAGTTCAGTGAGGTGTTGCCGCCTGGCCCCTCCTCCTACTCACAGCCATCTGTCCTTCACTTTCTCCCAGCATGACATCACTATGATCACTCACACATTTAATAGATCCCTCTTCTGCTTCTCAAGAGGGAAACTCCTCTTCTTCCCTCTGATTTTCCTCAGCATGCTATTAAACCACCAACATACTCATCAGATTGATAAATAACAGTACTCAGCCTCTATGTGGAGGTCTGTCTGACTCCAGGCTGGTGTTCAGGAGAGTCTCTTTTGTCTGTTGTGCTCTTCTGCCCTTGACCCGTATGATGCCAGAGTTACTAAAGCCCTGTCCGGATTTACTAGCCTCTCTGAGTGTTTGATGTGTGGACAGTCTGATGTCTTGGTATGCTGTTTACAAGTTGCAAGAGCCCTGGGGATCGGTTGGTGTGTTTTTATTCAGGACCTGTCAGATACCAGCCTACAGCGGAAGCGAAAGCCTCACTTGTAGTGGACTTGAGTTCAAAGACACAGGGACACTGAAAGGGTTCTAAATTAAAGATCGATCCAGGCTTCGGGCTAGAACAACCCAGCACTAATATCCCAGTGCCTTCCGATCATTTTTCCGTAATGTGGAATGAGCAGAGGTGGAATGAGCTGGGATCAATGTGCACAAGGGGTCTCATTGGCACAGGACATTATTTCCTGTTAAATGTTCTCATGTCTCTCTAGGAAACTTCTCAGTGTAAAATGTATTTTGTTTTTCCCTCGATTGCTAACACTCATTTCTTCAATGTGTACTACATTTTCTCAAAATCCTAAACACACATCTTGATACTCACACCATTTTGGCCAAACCCTTGACTTTTGACCGAAAAATAAACATTGTAGTCAAAACCATATTATCTGTCGTAGAAACCAAACTTTGCATTCAAATTACACACAAAACCATCAAATACAATCAACCTTCTGAATACCCTTTACACATTGCTGGAATTGAAAAAAAACTATTATAAAAGGTTTTCATCAACCTATATCTATAATGTATCCCTGAGATTCAGATACGTTCCACTACAGGAGTTTGATACGATGTGAATCATGCAATCACACAAATACTACAGTTGTCCTTCTTACAGTATGTTTATTTTACATTCAAACATTCTATAGTACAGTACTGCAATATTGAACAATCATGCTTGTCACTGTAGTGGTCACAGTAATGTACTGTAAGTCACCCACACAAGTGCACCAACATGGAATTTGCAGAAAACAAAGCCTCAGAAAACAAGGAAAGAAACAGAGCGTTTTCACCAAGGTAAGAGGGATTGAGTACACCACAGTACTGTCATAACAAAAACACATTCTGGGTCAACATCCTGTCTATGACCTGGGTCAGTCCAGAGAATTTCATCAACATCACTGGCTATGTTTTCCCTAGCCAAAGAGCATGAGAAGAATGCCCTGGAAAGCCTGAGCCATCCCTGACCCTACAGCAATGTCCCCACAAGCTTCCTCTATGGCTTGGAGAAGGTTGTTCTATACACAATGGTTTCCATCATAGACCTTCCACTGCCATGCTGAGAAGAACTCATTTATTGGATTGAGGAAAGGGGAGTATGGTGGGAGGAACATGAACCGTTCAGGTTCTTGGATCATTCATGAGCCAGTTCTGGACCAGAACAGCATGGTGGAAACTTAGGTTGTCCCACATATAACAAGGCTGCACTTCTCTGTTGGAAAAGAGCTTCCCGTAGGCCATCCAGAAAAGTCAGAAGACACTGAGTGTGATATGTTGGGCCAAGAGTAAAATGATGATGGTGTCCATGGTTGCTGATGGCTGCACAAAGTGTAACATGACCCCCACGCTGGCCAAGGACGTCCACGAGAGCACGTTGGCCAATAATGTTGCACCCTTAATGTCTTCACTTTGTGATGTTGAGTCCTGCCTCATCCACAAAGATGGACTCATGCAAGGTGTCACTGGCATCAAGCTGGAGTATTGTCTGTATGAGATTTGATTACATAACATTTCAATACAGCCAATCCAGTATTGTAAGCCAAGAATACAGTAAGCCAAGAAAACTTTCACAACATGTAAGTTATCTGTAGCTTACCCAGTATAATCGTTGATATTTACACACAAATGATGGAATACATGTAAACACATACCTGGACGTATTGGAAACACTGCTCATTCACACTCTCAGAGCTCCTCACTGGAACCCGGCACACTTGTTCCATGCACATGTGGTTGCACCAAAGGATGCGATCGATAGTGGAAGTGCTGACTCTATATTTTGGAAAATGTCATTGTCCTCAATAATCCTTGCCTGGATTTCTGAGGCATATGAGGTCATGTACCGCAACCATTTTCACAATGGCATTGACTTGGGCCTACCACCAACAACTGGTTGTCTTTCAATTCTGCACACAAACAACAGTTTGACATTGTCACACACTACTGACAATATGAATCTTGAACTTCATGTCATGTTCATGTATTGGCTGCTTCTGCTACTGTAATGCATATAGTTTCATGGTACGTGTAGTACAGAAGAGCACAACATCATTATGTAGTACCTGTTTTCATCCCTGAAAGTTCGGACACTCGATGCAACACCGAAACGGCTCAGGTTTGGTTGAACTCTCAGCCTGGCTTCCCTCATGTTCATACCGTGTACAACAACATGGTCCACTACAGTAGCACGGGTTTGAGATTGTGCCTCTGATGTTTGCATCCATGACTCCAAACATAGATGAAAAGGACCCTGAATCCCTGTTGCCCTTTTTATTCATTCCAATCTCCGGATTGCTTGTTGCGTTTTTTTGGTCGTTAGTGCATACACCTGGACAATTGTTTGTTAAGGCAGTGTTTTCTAAATGACAACATGGTGACAATTGTGTTTTAAAGTGAGAGGTGTGTTTAGACTTTTGCGAAGAAGTGTGTTTATGGACCAGAGAAATGTTTCCAGAATGGTAAATAGAGTTTATAGACTGGGGTACATGGTCCTTTTGCTGGGAATTGGCTAAATGGTTTTGTGAGGATGGGTTACACTACTAATTTTTGTGTGTTGGCAATCGAGAAAAACTGTAATTATAGTCTGCTAAGATTTTTGTCAATATAGTCAACAGGAAATGTATTATGTATTGAGCTTCATCAAAGTTTATGACATGGCTTTTGGCTTAGTAACCATATGAAGTGTTGTTGTATGTTGATATTGACTTGGCTTCGGCTGAGAGTGTTGTATCGAAGCACATCGACATGTCTGTGAAATTCCAGCTGTGTGAAAGGGATTCAGGGTCCTTTTCATCTGACCAGCAGTAACACCCTACCATCTGATGTTCGGTGTAATGCATGTATGCTGCATTAGGGTCATAAACCGCGTGGTCGATGTCCTCAGCAGCCCACTGATTGGCTGTAAAGCATTTTGGGGTGTGATTCTCTGAGGGTCCACAACTACCAGTTTTATGTGTGCAAGGCTGTGCTCCTTAACCTCCCAACAGAGACATGCTTGAATGTTTAAAGCAAATATAAACGCAACATGGAACCATTTCATAGAATTTGATGAGTTACAGATCAAATAAGAAATTAGTCAATTTTAATAAATTAATTGGCTCTAAACTATAAAATAAATGTGAATAAAGTCTATATTCATGTTTTTGATCTTTTATTTCAGTTCATGAAAAATGGGAGCAACAGTAAATGTATCATTTCTATTTTGTTCAATATAGTTACAGACTGTTAGGCTGTGACAAGATGTTTTCTCTACATTAAAGAAGTCTGGCCGGGGGAAGGTGCAAGGAGAGGTGATGCCCACTCTGGATATGACGCTTTTTGACTGGACAGACTATGAGGACATGAAGCCAGTGGACTCCTGGCCATCCTCCAGGAAGAAAGGTCAGCCCTTCACTGATATCAATATAGTTTTATAAGCCCTTCAATGAAATCAATAGGCCTATAGTATTATAAGAAGATGTTAATGTTGGTAGAAAGGCATACAAATAAAATGAGAACGATCCATTGATGTGATTGCTTGATTGTCAATCTTTTTTGTCTGTACCTGGGTTGAATCAGTGTTATATTCTACTGATTGTTTTGCACGCTGAAGACAAGCGGCGCAGTAAGAACCTGAGCAGCGGCAACACGACGGTGGATGCTGACGCCATCGAGCCGTGTGACCATCACCTGGACTGCCTCCCCGGTCAGTGACTAAACTGTCACCTACCCATGAGCCTCGACGGGCAAATGTCACTTCTCTCAGCGATGAGTTTGTTTCTAAAGTTCACCTCTTTCTCAGTTCGGTAGAAGTGCAGTCCTCCAACCTCAGAGTTCTGTGCGGTACAGGTGTCATGTTGTTTTGTTTGAAACCGACCAGTGTGATGTGGTCCCCCCCCCACCCCCCCCCCTCCCCACATAGGCTCCTGCTGTGACCTCAGGCAACATGAGTGCAAGTCCCACAACCGTGGCCTGGACAACAAGTGCTACGACGACTGCATGTGTGAGGAGGGTGAGTAAGGGACAGAGCCTGCACGGGGCATCAGCGAGTTGACATGGGACATTTACTGTATTCAGGGCTCAGTTTCTGTTCTCAGTACCTTGTTTCTCCATTGACAGTATTCCTATTCATTTTGTCTCAGGGTTCCGTTGCTATGCTAAATTCCACTGGAAACGGCGTGTGACCAAACGAAGGGGTCGCTGTGTAGTGCCAGAGTCAGTCAACAGTGACCAGGGGGCCTTCATCACGGTGTGAGGGGTTGCCAACACATCAGAAGCCCCTGAAACACACTGAACATGACCTCTCTCTCTAACATAACAGACAGTGTCTAGTGATAGTTCATTCAGAATGTTCATACAACCCATCTGTTCACCCCCACTTTGACGCGAGAGAAAAATATAAGAATTAGTTCCAAAACAGCAAATGCGCAGTGTTTGATTATCTGTCTTGTACATATAAATGTGTTTTCTGCAAACGGATTGATTTTCAATGGCTTTTCTACTGATAATGCCACACTACTCTTCAAAGGTACTTATTACAAGAAGAAGACGTTTTGGTTTAAGTTTCCTTTGATATGTTTTATTGTGTTTTATTTATACAATGCTTATCTGTCATAGTTTTTAATCCTCATTTTTGTGATTAAATAGTTGTTGATTGATGACTGTTATTCTGAGTGTTATCTCATTTGCCTTTTCAAATGTCTCGGACCTAATGATAGGTGATCTTACAACGTTTCCTATGACACAGAATGTCTTTGTACCATTTCACGGACAAGCACGGCAGACATTACTGAATTACAAATGGTTTATTGAAATTTAGTTCTGTAAGATTTATTTATTTTAAAGACTGGAACTGAAAATAATTGTATGGTGACATTGGTTTTATGTTGGGAAATATTCTAAAGAAAATAAACAGAAATATGTTGCTTGCGTAAGTATTGAACTCCTGTGCCGTAAAAGATTCCAGTTTAGACAGATGAAAGAAATGTCCCCAACCAGGACATAATTACCAATGCAATTCACCTGTGATTCATTACATTTCTTTTTTATTTTTATTTTTTAGATTAAAGCCATACTGTTGAAGGATCATTGGTGAGGCTGTGAAACAGTAGGAAAGTTTAGTCCAAAGAGCATTGTACAGAAGTTCAATTTAAAATACCTAGATTTGGAACAATTTACAAAATAATATCCAAGTGTGTACATTCCACTAAGCACAGTTGGATCAATACTCTGGAAGTGAAAGCTGTATCACACCACCTAAGGCAGTGACAAGAAAAGGCCTCAAAACTCAACTCTCAAATAAGGAGAATATGTGGGACTATTAGAAAATTGTGGTCAACAAGTGTCATCCAACCAATTTGAATATCGTGGAGCAAATCTGCCAAGAAATATTGCCTAAATTCACTCTGATCCTGTGGTACAGTTAAGATACTGATCATTATGCTGCCTCCTCAATCTTATTGAACGTTATATAGCATGACACCAGAAAAGTATTTGTACTGCGTGTTGTAATATACACTCACCAGTCACTTTATTAGGAACACTGAATCATGTGGCTGCAGCTCAACATATAAAGCATTTAGATATGGCCAAGAGGTATAAGCAAACCATATCCACATAACTCATTACATACAGTGGATTTAAAAAAGTCTACACACCCCTGTTAAAATGGCATTTTTTTGTGTTGTGAAAGAATGAGACAAAAATAAATCATGTCAGAACTTTTTCCACTTTTAATGTGACCGATAATGTGAACAATTCTACTGTAAAACACACTAATAATCTTCGAGGGGGAAAAATTTAAAATGTAAACCTTACAATAACCTGGTTGCATAAATGTGCACACCCTCTTATAACTGGGGATGTGGCTGTGTTCAGAATTAACCATTCACATTCAAACTCATGTTGAATAGAAGTCATTACACACCTGCCATCATTTAAAGTGATTCTGATTCATCACAAAGTATCAGAGGGATCTCATTGTTGAAAGATATCAGCCAGGAGAAGGGTACAAAATAATTTCCAAAGCATTAGATATACCATAGAACACAGTGAAGACAGTCATCATGAAGTGGAGAAAATATGGCTCAACAGAGACATTACCAAGAACTGGACGTCCCTCCAAAACTGATTACCAAAAACTGACGAGAAGAAAACTGGTCAGGGAGGCTTCCAAGAGGCCTACAGCAAAATTAAAGGAACTGTAGGAATTTCTGGCAAGTACTGGATGTGTGATACATGTGACAACAATCTCCCGTATTCTTCATATGAATGGGCTATGGGGTAGGGTGGCAAGACAGAATCCTTTTTTTACAAAGAAAAACATCCAAGCCCTGCTGAAGTTTGCAAAAACAAACATCAAGTCCCCTAAAAGCACGTCGGAAAATGTGTTATGGTCTGATGAAACCAAGGTTGAACTTTTTGGCCATAATTCCAAAAGGAATGTTTGGCGCAAAAACAACACTGCACATCACCCAAAGAAAACCAAACCCACAGTGAAGCATGGTGGTGTCAGCATCATGCTTTGGGGCTGTTTTTCTTCAGCTGGAACCAGGGCCTTAGTCAGGGTGGAGGGAATTATGAACAGTTCCAAATACCAGGCAATTTTGGCACAAAACACGACAACAATCCAAAGCACACATCTAAATCCACAAAAGCATGGCTTCACCAGAAGAAGATTTACATTTTGGAATGGCCCAGCCAGAGCCAAGACCTGAATCCAATTTAACATATTTGGGGTGATCTGAAGAGGGCTGTGCACAGGAGATGTCTTTGCAATCTGACAGATTTGGAGTGCTTTTGCAAAGAAGAGTTTGCAAATATTGTCATGTAAAGATGTGCCATGCTAATAGAAGACTGAGAGCTGTAGTAAAATCAAAAGGTTCTTAAACACAGTATTAATTTAAGGGTGTACACATTTATGCAACCAAGTTATTGTGAGTAAAAAAAAAAAAAAAAAAAATCCCCTTAAAAATGTCAGTTTGTTTTTCAAATGAATTGTTCACGTTATAGGTCACATTAAAGGTGGAAAAAGTTCTGACATGATTTATCTTTGTCTCATTCTTTTACATCACAAGAATCTGGCATTTTAATAGGGGTGTGTAGACTTTTTATATCCACTGTATATGAGTGATCCCCGTACGTGATCCCCGTACACTGGAGCTCTTATGATGGGGTTGTGTTGATGAGTAAAACAGTGCAGTTACCACCACACAACTGTGTCTGTATTCATATTTGATCAGCCAGAGTAATTAAAATGTATTTCTCTTTACAAACAATAATCACACCACTTTCACTGTGTTGAATTAAACTGTTATAAAAGAGGCAGTGATGCATTTCATAACAACCTTTGAGGAAGAACCGTGCTACTAAGTATAATTACGGAACTTGTATATTAGCCAGGTGAAAGATAGCCGGCAGTATGCACAAGCAGTGGTGGCATTATAAAATCAAACAATATAAAATATCACACCCTTGGGAAGTAACAACAGGTAAACAAAACGGGTCACTTCTGCTAATTGATTTAGCTCCCAAGTGTAAAACCAAATTATAACACAAATTAAATGATTTATTTTTTATTGCACCTTTATTTAACTGGGTAAGCTGATTGAGAACCAACTGTTGTTCACAGTCATTCCAAGCATAACGGTTGCAGTACGTCACTCAATTACATTTACATAAATACAATCAAAAACACTATGCATAAGGGAATAGGCAAGAGATCAATACATTACACCTTGTGAGGTGATACATGCTCTGATAGATACTGTACATATTCACAAACCCTAATCCTAAGGTGTGAAGTTGCTCACCATAGTTGATACAGTATGTACACCTAGGAATATGCATGTACACAGTATATACAGTGGGGAGAACATGTTTTTGATACACTGACGATTTTGCAGGTTTAAAAGACACCTGTCCACACACTCAATCAAACAGACTCCAACCTCTCCACAATGGCCAAAACCGGAGAGCTGTGTAAGGACATGCTGGGATAAAATTGTAGACCTGCACAAGGCTGGGATGGGCTACAGGACAATAGGCAAGCAGCTTGGTGAGAAGGCAATAACTGTTGGTGCAATTATTAGAAAATGGAAGAAGTTCAAAATGACAGTCAGGGCAACTAAGGAGTGGCTCCGTAAGAAGCATCTCAAGGTCCTGGAGTGGCCTAGCCAGTCTCCAGACCTGAACCCAATAGAAAATCGTTGTAGGGAGCAGAAAGTCTGTATTGCCCAGCGACAGCCCCGAAACCTGAAGGATCTGGAGAAGGTCTGTATGGAGGAGTGGGCCAAAATCCCTGCTGCAGTGTGTGAAACCTTACTTATGTCATGCAATAAAATGCAAATTAATTAAAAATCATACATTGTGATTTTCTGGATTTTTGGTTGGTATCTGTTTGATTGTTTGGACAGGTGTCTTTTTTACAGGTAACAAGTTCAAACTGGTGCAGTTAATACAGGTAATGAGTGGAGAACAGGAAGGCTTCTTAAAGAAAAACTAACAGGTCTGTGAGAGCCGGAATTCTTACTGGTTGGTAGGTGATCAACGGAGGATATAAAAAAAAAGGAATAATAAAAAATTATTTTGATCCCTTGCTGATTTTGTACTTTTGCTTTTTTGTTGTTATTCTGTCTCTCACTGTTCAAAAAAACCTACCATTAAAATTATAGACTGATCCTTTCTTTGTCAGTGGGCAAAAGTACAAAATCAGCAGGGCATCAAATAATTTTTTTCCTCACTGTATATACTGCATACAGGCACGTGCACAGGTAAGGCTCATCCCGTCCAGAGCACAAGCCCCTTTGCTTTCCAATACCCTTTCCAGTTGACATGTGCCCGTCCACCTTGGTGACGTGTGTCATGCGCACCGACAGCCATGTTGTGTCCATGGTTTTTATGCTGGTCACTCACTCAGATGGGCATGTGTCCCCCTTGATTGACGAAGCCAGTGATAGTTGGCAGTTAAGATTAAGCGTAGTTTATCAAGGCTAAACTAGTGATATATCAGCAATAACATATTACAGATTGTATTTGTTATTGCTGGTTTCAGGCCCAGTCACTTACCTGCTTTCTGCCAATCATAGGATTGTCTGAAAGATTTTTGTGCTGGTAAATTAGTAGGAGGCGGGGGGTTGCTACATTATTATGATGAGAAAAGGAGTCAGGAGAAACCAGTATGGGTGGCTGTAATGACTGAAATGATCCATAAGGTGTCACTGCAAGTCGTGACGCATGTACTTAGCACCACCCCTTGGTGTTTTGGGGGTGTGGTCAGCCTGACCATCTTCTCAGGCAGTTGTGTTGAATAAGTGTTAAAGGATACAGGATGACTACAGAGGTGCATACCATACATGGGAGCTTTTATGAGTGGTGCAACAAATAAGGAGGAGGAATAAACAACTGGATCAGACTGATAGCTTTTATTAGAATGTTTACAGTACAAACAGGGCAAACAGTGATGGAAAAAGACCAGGCATGTGCGAGCGATACCAGATCTGGATCACATAGTTTACGAAATAAACAGAGATGAATTTAAGCGCTGCCTGATTCTGTTCCAGCAGTATCTGGCTTAAATTAAGCACTGCACATAGCTCATCAGCAGGTGGTGTACATGGGTATCACCGCTTTTTATGACATAGACAAATATGGAAACCTTGCTCAAGAGGAGGTTCAGCATGTTTCGAGAAGCAGAAATCATGCACAGTGACCAGGAAGAAGTTATAAGTCATGTGTTTTTGCTGCAATGTGGAAGTGGATAGGCATGTCACACTGCTATGTCCTCAAAGTCAAGGACTTGTTGAGAGGTTCAACAAGAAAGGTATCAAAGCAGCTGAATGTTTAGAAAATGTATAACCTTCAAAGAATATTTCCTGAACATTCCCAGAGCGTTGTTATCTACATTGATCAGCCATAACATTATGACCACTGACAGGTCAAGTGAATAACACTGATAATATTGTTATCATGGCACCTGTCAGTAGGTGGGATTTATTAGGCAGCAAGTGAACATTCTGTCCTCAAAGCTGATGTGTTAGAAGCAGGAAAAATGGGCAAGACTAAGGATCGGAGCGACTTTAACAAGGGCCAATTTGTGATGGCTTAACGACAGGATCAGTGCATCTCCAAAACTGCAGCCCTTGTGGGGTGTTACTGTAGCTCAAATGGCTGAAAAGGTTAATGCTGGTACTGATAGAAAGGTGTCAGAACACAGTGCATTGCAGTTTGTTGTATATGGGGCTGCATACACACAGATCAGTCAGGTTGCCCATGCTTATCCCTGTCCACTGCCGAAAGCACCTACAATGGGCACGTGAGCATCAGAACTGGACCATGTTGCAATGGAAGAACGTGGCATGGTCTGATGAGTCACGTTTTCTTTGACATCATGTGGATGGCCCGGTTGCGTGCGCATCGCATCGCATATTTGGGCAATATTCTACTGGGAAACCTTGGGTCCTGCCATTTATGTGGATGTTACTTTGACATGTACCACCTTGTTACTTTGACACGTACCACCTACCTAGGCATTGTTGCAGACCATGTGCACCCTTTCATGGCAAAAGTATTCCCTGATGGCATTGGCCTCTTTCAGCGGGATAATGCGTCCTGCTACAAAGCAAAAATGGTTCAGGAATGGTTTGAGGAACACAACAACAAGTTCAAGATGTTGACCTCCAAATTCCCCAGATCTCAATCCAACTGAGCATCCGTGGGATGTGCTGGACAAACAGATCCTATCCATGGAGCCACCACCTCGCAACTTACAGGACATAAAGAAGCCGCTGCTAATGACTTGGTCCCAGATACCACAGCACACCTACAGAGGTCTAGTGGAGTCCATGCCTCGACGGGTCAGGGCTGTTTTGGTGGCAAAGGGTGACCAACACAATATTAGGCAGATAGTCATAATGTAATGGCTGATCGGATCCATGGATGTAACCTTTCGAGACAATTCCCAAAACAATTGTCGAAACATACAACCTCCATAAACTTTATAAGAACATATTTTAAAAATCCATGGTAACCTTTTGTGAACATTGGTGCATTTAGGAACGTTTTCAGAACGTTCTGGAAACTAACTTGTGTTAGCTTGGAGTCTGTTGCATGCCTTACTGCAATATTTTTTGTAAGTTAGGTGTCTTCGATAGAAAACGGTGGATATTTATGTTATTTATGTATTAATATAATTTTTACGACAGATGCTCACGTTTTTTTTACTCAATTAGAGTAGAGCGCAAAGGGTCACGTTGCGGGAGTCAGGCTGTTGTCACATGGTTTGTGTTTGCTGCCCAGTAGAGAGAAGGTTGAAATAATTTAGTCAGAGGGAAATTTAACAGTTTTTATGAAGTCCTTAAAAAACGTTTTAAAGAAGCACTAAACTTAAGGGGACCAAACTACATCTGCACCTGCCGAAAAATATGGAAATTCCTGCCATCAACCTCAAGGTAAAATCGATATTTTGCTATAGCTGTCCGTCATATTTTTGTTAACTGTATTTACACCGGTCTACCGTGATCAGCACTTCGACAGTTTTACTTTTTATCTTTCTTTTATTTTGTCAGTTTCGTACTGTCAGTTACTGTACTGAGTTATAGGGTAAGTGCTCGTTCATTGTAGATAAAAAAAAAAGCCAGAATAACCATCATCTCCAATATATCAAGCGTGAAATTACTTGGGCTTATCACGAGATGCTGTGTTCGTGGTTTAAGCCTTCCAATCACTTCATTTTATATATTTTTTGAAACACTGATCGTTGTATGAAATATCAGGGATCAATTCAAGCGGAGTTAACCCTTAAGTTATGTTAGAGTCAAATTGACCAGGTTTAAGACTTTGATTTGTCTGAAATAACGTGATGATATCGTCAACATTGTGGATATGAACATATACAACGAAAGGCGACCAAATTTGACAGTTTCAAGGGACTGTCAAAAATATTTACATTCGCAGTGTTAGGGTCATAATGACCTGGTGGTGGAGAATAGATAAAAAATATTGTTGAAAATCTTGCTAGTGCAGATAAAGAGTGGAAACAGTCTCCCCACAACTCAAAATGCTTTTGCATACACACCCACCCACACACACAAACTATGCCTACCATGGTCAGTTTTAGTTTTTTTCGCTAATACGTTTTTCTTCTTGAAGGATTTTCTTCTTTTGAAGAATTGTCACATGTTAAGGTTCGCAGGTAAGGTTCTCAATGGGCACGTTCGTCTGCTCATGTTTGCTGATGCCTGTCAGATCTTAGATTTTCAAGATAATGTACAGTTTTCCTCATTATATGTTATAACAATCTGCCAGCCACTGACACAGTCCAATGATGTGGCACCCAACCATTGGTTGAGCATATCTGAGCAGGGGCACAATAACCTTTCACTGGGCATAGAACAAATGAATAGGACGTTGTGTGACATTTGTCTTTGTTCCCTCAGGCCATAGTACTAGTGCACTGGATTCTGACCATCTGGTAAGTGGGTGGGTTGGCTGTCCTTCAGGTATTCAAAAACTTTTTCATACACCTGTGGAATTTCTCTTGTTGCCCTCTTCAACGAGGGAATGTGGACAACTCTGTCTTCGTAGTTTACTGGTGGGGTGTTCTCCCTTTTGCTCTCTATGGATTGACCACACAAAAACAATGCCATGCATGAAGACTTCTTACAGATGCCTGTAGTTTCACATTTGTTATTGTTGTGTGCTGAGGACAGAACTGGCACAAGATGTTGAAAGATTTCTGTTTAAATAAATGTCATTCAAATTATTTTTTTTAACTACAGAAATCTTACTTGCATGTTCTAGATTGACAATGCTAGGAAAACAAATATATTATTATTACATTAAAAAAAAGGGGTTTGGTAAAAATAACAACAGGACATTGTATCAGTACTATGAATTGAATTTACATTAATACAGTATTTACTGTCTGTTTGCGTCTGTCTATGTGTCTGTACGGGGAGTGCTTGCATGATTGCATGTTTGCCTAGTTGAGCATAGTCCTTGTAGGTAGTCGGACAGGTCAAGTGTTTAACAGTCAGATGGCTCGCATGTAGAGTATCTTTCTCAGAGCCTTTTGGTATGAGACTCTATCCTTCAGTTCCCTTCTGACTGATGGTAGGGGAATGAACAGTGCAGGGTCCATGAAAATGGTTCCCAGGACCATTAGGTTTTTTTTGTCATTAAAATGTTCAATCTGGAAATGTATTATAGTGTGCACTCTATATTGCAAACATTTGAAAGCGTATAGAAATGTCTGTTCTGACTGTGTGGTTCCTAGGGGCTGCATGGCCTGGTTGCCCCCTTCATATGCCTGGGGGAACTTCAGTGTTCTGGCTGTGGGCGTGTGGGCCATCGCTCAGAGGGACTCCATCGATGCTGTACTTATGGTGAATCACTGCTTAATACTCTTGTATAGTTGAAGACCGTAGTAGATATCCTACGGGAGTCATAAACAAAAAGTATTTATTTTGGAGTACATTAACTCTCTGGTAGTGCCGTTCATGATACGCTATCAATAAGAATCATCGTGCCTCATCGAGTTTATAAAAGTATTTGTGTTATATATTCATCTGTGTTGGTCCTCCAGTTTCTGATTGGGATTGCAGTGACGATACTGACAGATATCATCCATTTTGGGATCTTCTATCCGCTGGCTGAGGCTATAGCTGAAAGGAACAGGGACACATTCCGCTTTAGTGCAGGCATGGCTATCCTAAACCTTCTACTCAAACCTGTCTCCTGCTTCTTCATCTACCAAATGTACAAAGAGCGTGGAGGAGATTACAACGTCAACTTTGGTGAGTGTGATGGTGTGGGTAAAGGCATTAAGCATTCATTGTAAAGCTATTTATGTTGGCTTCTAATGTTAAAACAATTATATTGTGTTTGTAGAACTAGCCAAGTCAGAGTTAGGGCGTGATGTTTCTAATTGTATGGGCATTACATTGGCATGCAAATACCAGCTTTAATTTATCATTAAACAGAGAACCCTGAAATGTGAAAAAAAAGCTCAACTTTTGATTACTTCCCTTGGGGGAAGTCTGTAGATGTTTTTTAATTTCCCAAAACACTGACATTAAGTATTAATGCACGTGCACCATGGTTGCAGACAGACTGTACGTCCCGTTTAACAAGGCCTACTTGTGTAATTATTCATTCTTAATAAAACACTTAGGTTTTTTATTTGATTACAGTATGGTTTCAATTATTGCTTAATCACTTCTTTTTAGTTATTTTTATGAAATAACTATTGTTTAGCAGTTTTACTGGTTAAAGTCAATGTTTGATTTTAGATGATATTACAGACTTAAGCAGGACTTTATTTGCTAATACATCAATGTGTCTATTAAAAAAGCAGACTTAAAATGTTATAAGGATGTTTGATTTAATGGACAAACTCTTTTTGGGAAACTGGGAAAAAATATCTAAAATAGAACATTCTTTGCAAACACAAATTATAATTTTGGGAATATTGCTATTAAAATTTTTACTTTACTTGAATTGATCACCCTCTGTTATATGTTTGAAATGCACTTTAAAACCTATAAGGTGCGTTTTGTACTTAAACCTTTCCTTTTATTTCTGTTTGACTACATTGTCTCTCTTAATCTTTTCTCATAGTTAATGGTAGTCTTCTCTCACTATAGTGTTCACTAGGGAACAATGAATGAAGAAATGTTAGCAAAAAAGTAACTTATGTGCATTGTCATCAAAGCTGGTACACACTTACCCCAAAAGACTTACCTATGTGTCCATTAATATGGTCATATCGTATGTGAAACTGAGCAATACCAACAGTGAGTTGCAGTAGTCCAGAAGGGACATTACCAGTGCTTTGCTGAGTTCCTGCTTACATCTTGTGTGAGGTAAGATCACACTATGAATGTCATTGAGTATGAACCTGCAATGTTGAGTCACCACCTAGATGTTTGAGGAGAACAAGAGGGTTTTTCCTAGATGTTTGAGGAGAACAAGAGGGTTTTTCCATGGTTAGAACAAGGTACTTTTTACCTTGGGAAGAGGACACCATGGAGTTGTCAACAAACCATCATAGGGAGATCGTCAAATGGATGGGTTGAGGTTGTGGGCTGAAATCCAAGCATATATGTAGATTGCTTTCCAAGCACACAAAAATGTTTGTCTCCACCTGGGTGTGAGAAGTGGGGGAAGGAAAAAAGTCAATCTGAGGATTGTGACTTTGTGCCAAGTAATTTTTATACAAAGAATAGCAGAGGGCGTTAATACTGAGCCCTTTGTTTTCAAAGACATAAAGGATACCAGTCGCTTTCAACATCATTGATTTCCTGATCAACTTGAAAAAATCTTGATGTCACACATCTGATAGTCAGCGATGAGTTCATGGGGAAAAAAGGAATACATCTCCAGAGATACTCAGGTGGATGAAGCAAGTAATAAGGTTGATAGGGCAGGTTATTGGGCTAACATGATTTCAACTGGATTTCTTCAGTGTTCTTGCATGTGTTAACTGTTGACAGCGTGTACCAAATGTTGTGCAAGAATGTGTCAGACCACGCCCATGTAAATACTTATTGGTCAATAGTGGCCATGTTGTTTTAGGTGTATGTCTGAAAAGGGTTGAGTTGAGAAACTTTTCACCATAGGTTGCGGATCAGTTATTCAGTGCACAAGGAATTGCGTTCCAAGCATTTTAAAACAGCAAAGAATCCATCATGGTGGACCTTATCTGCTCCGGTGTCACATTTGTTTCCTGTGAGGAGATTTTGGTCCTATGAATCAAATAGATTGAGTGGCCTGGTGTTGAAACATAACCATATGTAATTATAGCTCCACCATCTGGCTAAGTGTTTGGAAGATTTCAGATCTATATGACAAGAGTCATTTTCAATATTTCTAAATCTGCAAAAAAAAAAAAGATCTACCAGCCACAACACGTTTTTCCCTAATTGCACAATAAAACACAGAATGAATAAGGATACATGGTCATGTTTTTAAAATGATGCTTTTGTTATCAACCTACTTCATGCCATGTACATTTCAGAAAAGGTTGCAATTTTGTTTTTAAATGTTTGTTTAACATTTTTTGCTGGACCGCGTAAGCAGAGCCAGTTAAGAAGAGCGAATGTCTCTTACTGACTGACTGACTGTTAAATAGTGTAGTGAAGCGGACTTGTGAACTATAGGTCCTGAGTTCGTATCTCCTTGCAGGCGATGCGTAGTACGAATTATGAATTATTCTGTATAGACGAAAACTTAGTTGGCTAAGACCGTTAGTATCTACGTTATGGTAAGCCTGAAATAAAACAGTTTATATTGCGACTGTTTCTGGTGGATTTTAGAATTACTCATCCGTGTATGCGTTTTGGGTCAGTAGACAAACACGTTTGCTGGCTTAACAACGTAGTTACGATATCTTAAGCCTTAACTTAAACTGTATACGGTTATATTGCAACTATTTCTGGCAGGGAATAGTTCATCTTCAGTCTCGCTAGAAATTGCTCAATTCTTATGATTATTAGTTAAGTTAGTAGATACATTTGGAAGGCCTACGTTGGAATCTATTGAGAGCAACAACAATTTTTTAATTATTTCTGGTAGATTCCACGATTCTCTCGTCTTTTCACTTGATGAAAAAGTTAGTTATCGTCGCCTTTATTGATAGTTATTGTATAAATGTCATTCACGAATGAAAGTATGTTGTTTTTCCGTGAAAGAAAAAAAAGAAGTTCCTATGCCATGAAATGAAATTGGCAAACTCGCTAGCAATTGCTCAATTCTTATGAAATTCTCAATTCCTATTCCAGTAAGTTGGGAAATACCGGTAAAGCTTATTACTGGCTAATATGCTGTTAAACAGCCAGTGGCAAATGCAATACATAGCCGCTATTTGTGGTGGAGGTAAACTTAGTAAGAAACGTTAGTCAGTTTAACTGTATCAGTTTCATTCACGAATGGCCAATTAACTATTAAAACGGCCAGTGGCAAAAGAGGATTTGTTCAGGATAGAGATGAGGCGTGTAGTGGTTTACGACACAGCCTTTCATGTGGGCGACCCAGGTTCGAATCTCGAGATGGCAATACTTTCTATTGTGAGCCGGCTGTACTAGGCTTGCCTGGTTTCTTTTTAAAATAAATGATCAAATAATTATATAAAAAACTAAATGCTTTGTCATTATGGGTTATTCTGTCTAAAAATAACTTAATCCATTTTGGAATAACCCTGTAATGTAACAATCTGTAGGAAAAGTGGTGCCTGAATACATTCTGAATGTGCTGTTATTATCTACAATATCTGGACTGGGGTTTTATTAATGTGGGAGAAATGGAATAGAAAATAATTACTCTTGTACCTCCATTGTTCCCATGCTTATGAATATGTCACTCTGCTCTGAGAACCTATAGGGATAGCTAATGTTACAACTGTCTATTTCCCTAAAAATACACCGCAAAGATATTACACCTGTACTATTGGGTAACATGATTGGTTGCTGCTTTCACTACTCTTTCATTTTGTCCAGATTACAGTACTTCAGTAACAGCTAATAACGTTAAAGCACAGCCAAACAATGCTGTTGTTTTTCTGAAGTGGTAGCAAGCGGTCAATAGCCTAGTAGCAGGGTAGGAAGACCTGTGAGCTCTGCACATCAAGCTTAGGTAGGCAACTCCAAATGTCATTGAATTGAATGTTGTAAACACAGAGTTGAACTCGGACTGCAAAGATATTAGAGTTTCGCCATGGCAGCGTGAAAACACTCCTCCCTGTCTTGTCTGTTGTGTTCTGACCCTGTATGTCTTTTGTTTTCATCTGTCTCCTCTCTGTTGCTGGCCTCTGACCTCTCAGACTTAGAGACTTCAGTGGACAGTCGCTGCACCACGGATAGTGCCGACAGCGCTTTCACTGGCCGCCGCTACTGATCCTCATCTTTTTCATGATTCATTTCCTTCCATCATCCTCTCTTCCATCCTCTCTTCCCATGACAAAGGACTATAGGGAAACCCTCTGGGCTGAAGAACTGTCGGCCTGCCTCACTGTTTGATTTTTCTGACTGTCCACTTATCCTTTTATCAGTCCTGCTCTTTTAATCAGACATTTTTGTTTTATTTAATCTTTATTAATTGCTGCTTCTCCCTCCTTGTATAAATACTGCATTTTCTTTTATAGCTGCTACCCTACACTCTGATCATTTTCTTTCATTTTTTACCTGCTTGATGTTTGTGCTTTTATGTTTGTTTTGTAATCCTTGTTTTTTTTATGTATATGTGAGACAAAGTAAGATTTAGACTTGATAATGAATATATCTAGGAACAAGGTTGCAAAAAACATGGTTTGACATGTAACATAACTTTGCGTACTTAGAGGTGTTCAATTTTTTTCTTTTAGTTAATTTGTGCTGAAAGATTTTTACGTTTCTAATAAATGCAGAAGAAAAATCTAAATGCTTTTTGCCTGTGTTTGATTGATTTTCACATTCTCGTTGAGAAAGCTGTAATTGACTTATAGAATTGAATACTTTCGATTTAAGCTTTGATCATGTGGTCAAGATTCTTACTGTAAGTTGGTTTTAGGCAGCAATTTCAGTTCTGTCCAGTGACCATCCAGGAGAGGGGGACTGTTCAGTATGCAGTAATGCCTTATTATAAGGGATTTTTTTTTATCTTGTCTTTGGATGATTATTCTAACATTTTGGCATGTTTGTTTGATGTGTTATTGAGTTTTTATGTGTGTGCTTACACATTGTTCAGTTTGAAGATTTCTTAAGTGTTCTGAATTTGTTGGTGTCCGTAGATCTTTTGGATGGTGCTCTTGTCATCCTTTTTCTGTCCTTTGGCTCATCTGACGTTGGTTAACACTGATACAAGATCGTGTCCCTGATTATTTTCATAAAGTATATTTTGTCAAATGTTATTGGCCATTTTCTAAAGGAATATTTAACTTATAAGTAGATACAAAGTAGATATTTACCATAGTCAAAAATGTACTGTTACTGTGATATCAATATGTAGGCAATAGGTGAGAAGCTTTGAGTTAAAATTATGAGCACCTTTTTAAAGTAACATGAATCAGTCAATAGATGCCGGTTTCATTTGTGTAAATTGTTGTACCAGCTACTTCTCTAGATCTTTGTCTTATCTTTGCACAGCAGGCTTCCCCAGTGTAACACGAAATAGAGATGCGTACCAGTCCATTGACCAGCAAGACCAGTCGACCAGCTCAGCCAACCCCTTCAACCAGGCTGAAGCCACCAAGCCAGGAGCCGCACGCTCCTACTGAGAGGCAGCATAACTTGCTATATTCACTTGGAAATCAAACATCACATCACATTTGTGATGTTTGTTTTTTTCATTACTGGCAAGCCCATTGCCAGTAATGCCCTGATCTAAACACACTGTCATGTTAAAACAAGATGATGGAAATACTGTACGCTTGATGCTCAAAGCAATGTCACATGGAAGAGAGAGAACTAGAAATACCAGCCAAACAGTTAAGTATGAGCTGTGGTGAAGTATTTTTGGCTGTATGATATGCTAACACTAATGATAAAGTAGACAATACAATTGCACAAAAAAATACAGCCCAGTTTACCTCATCACATATCATCTACCTTGTCCTGAATACCCTGTCCAAAATGCTACCGTATATTTCTTATTTTTCAAGATGCTTGATGGAAAAAGCATTACTGTCATGTGGTAATCCTCCAGTGATGATGTGAGAGTATTTTTGTCAGTGCTCTGGTTTTGTGTTATTTTTATAAGCCATGTGTTCATCTATCCAGAAGCTATTCTCAGTAACTCAGTCTTTTTTGGCTAAAGAAGATTGTGTGGAAATAGCCAGGATACTGGTTGTACAGTGTGCACTGTCCATGCTTCCATTTGACTTTGTTTTGCCACACTTACATTTGTTGTTCCCTGTTTTATTTTTCACTTCTCTTGGAGGTGGCATAGCATTACAGTTTTCAGGACGGACTTGTATCACTTTTTTTGTGAAACTGAATATAACCCTCTAAAGATAGTTCCTCTTTAATGTTGAGTAGTGTATTGATAAGGTCAGCATTTTGAGAACATGCAAGTCATTTGGTTTGCAATGTGGTGTGACGTCATTTCAATGCGGGAATTATTATTTTTTTAAATCAGACTTAGTATCTGTCAGTAGAAACCATAGATAACTCTCCCTGCCTTAAATATCTTCTGGGTGAAAGAATGTTTAACACAAACTCTTTCGGTAGTTTGTGTTACTCCACTGATCCTGCAATGCCCCCAAAGCTCTGCATGACAATAGTCAGATCATCCAAAAACACATCATGTTAATCTATCTGTATTTCTCTTCACTTAAAGTTCTCAATCTTTAAGTGAAGAGTGACATGCGTACTTTTTGACTGCCTACTGACATGCATACTTTTTTGGGGATAAAGTTTTCATTGGACCAATGAACAAAATACAAACAAAATGTGCAGTAGGTCTTATATTTAAAATCTAGAGAGTAGCAAATACATGTTACAGCCCTGTAGTGACTGGCATACCGTTCTCTGTGTTTGACTGGGCATTTTCTTTGTTAATTGTGAGCTCATTTGTGTTGAATCATTTCAACTCATTTTCAATCATTTTCTATGTGCCTGATCTATTTTGTAACATTTCAGTTTTTGAGTTGTTGGAGGTGTCGAGGGTTGATTAATTGAAATCAAGTACGGCCCTTTTAAACCAAATTCAACACTCTTAGCACTTGCAACCAATGCTTCTTGCACAAATGTTTTACCCTTTTCACACGTTTTTGAAACCACTAGACAATTAAACCGTTTTCTGGTTTAAACAAAAGATGTTTGACTTTTTGTTAGACTTTGCCAGAACAGCACAAAACACTGTTTCTATAAGGTGCCCAGCACAACACAGATATTATTGAAAAACACTTTGAATACAATTGAAAATTTATAGTGTGAAATATATGATGTACAAAGTCATTTTTATCCCAAAAGCATAACTTGCCATCTTTCTTGTGCATCTTTATCTTTATTGTTCGTCATCTGAACCATTAATGGAGGCGTGGATGATACAATTTGTTATAGATGCTGAAGTGTACATGCACCCAGGATGGTGACCCAATTTAAATACTATGGTTCATCACTTCCCTAAACTTTTTGACTTCTCCGATAGATTTGTATTATAAGATAATTCAGTCTTTCTTGTAGACTACAGTACAGTATACAGAAGTCGGCCTTTCAGACTTGCCAGAATCAAATTCCGCTCAATAACCAACCTGGATGGTCTTCCAACAATTCAATGAAGGGGGATGATATACGACCATGGGGAGGCATTGGAGGTCCAGAGCAGTAGGACGCTCATTTATAACTCTACTGTCACACCATTTTTTAACGTGTGCACCCTTGAGTCCTCTGTTGCGGAGACCCTGTTCTGTCAGGCCAGCTGACCCCAATATTTTTCTAAGGCAGCAGGCCTGAACAGACCCACATGCTGTGTAAATGTAAATATTGTAACATCCACCGTCTGCTTTATATACATTCATCTATCTGTCAGTGTTATGGTGTCCCTGCGTAGAAGTCCTTCCTCCATTTATCCACAATCCTGATAGGGATAACTTCCAGGTGAAGCTGTGATGTTCTTATATCTCATGCTAGCATATAAAATTATGGAAAAAATATAGGAACAGAAGCAGACGAGAACATGGTAAATTATAAAGCGTAGTGTACTAGACAGATGTACAGTTACGTTGTTATTGAGCAGAAATGTCTTATGTGTAATATCTGTTAAATCTATCTGAATCTGGTAAGAGAAGGAAATAATGAGGATTGACGGTATAGCCACGGGAAGTAGGAGGTCTGGTGGTGCATTGCCTCAGTACCCTCTGACGAGTTCCCAAATTGCACATTTACCGTTTGACTGCTACATTATGCACGCGCTCTGTTTTTCTGTCCGTTGGTGTGACGCACGTCAAACTGCCTGGTTGGCACGTGATCAGGGAGTAAACACCGGAATAGAGAAGACAGCAGTTACCTGCTGATTTCCTGGTGGGGGAACACCCTGGGGCATGCTGCTGATGCTAATGTGCTACTAGAGAGGACAGAAGGGAATACATTTCCTGAAAGATGGAAGGGATGCCACTGCTTGCCTTGCCTGACATAGGCTTGACTTCTTATGTAATTTAACTAAACCAATTTTACCATGAATAATGTTTAACTTGATGTGCATCCTTACACTTTTACAGTTCTACCCTGTGCATTCCACTTACAGCAGTACTACGGAGATACTATGGACCAATGCGCTAAACATTACCACATACATTCCCCTACACACTGTCTATATAAGACAACTAATGATCATGGGTAAAAAAAAGTTTACACTGATCATTCTCTATTTTACTATATGTCTGTACCGTGTATTGTTGATGGAGACACGGTTGTAATATTCACTCAGCATAAAACTCCAAGAGCCTAATTTATTCTTATTGCATTTAAAATGTCTGTAAGCATTAAAATAAATTAATCAATCACACAAGCATTACTCGCACACAAGTTCACTATTAATAAATACCAGCCGTTCTTAGTCTCAGTGCTTATGCAGCAGCCGTGGTCATAAAGCCTGTCAGGAATATACACTGGATACCAGGGTTTGCGTCACAATGTCTTAATTGTCCAGTCTGTCCTAGTAAGAGCCCTTGTACCTGCTGAAGATAAAATCCAACAACCATTACCAAATGTTTTTACAAAACTGTAAAATATGTTTTTAAAGAAAATAGAAAGCTACAGCCCACGTGTTAATCAATCAAATGTATTTTATAAAGACCTTTTTACATCAGCTGTTGTCACAAAGTGCTTATATAGATACCCAGCCTACAACACCAAAGGGCAAGCAACAATCACAAATTGATGCAAAGCTACAGCAATAGGGCTCAAAAAGAAAGAATTTAGGGTTTTGGAAAGGCTGAGTCAAAGCACAGATCTCAATCCTATTGAAATGCAGTGAGCTGTGCATACCAGAAAGCCCTCGAACAAGGCACATTTAAAGTAGTACCATTAAGAAAAGTGAGCCAAATTCCTCTAACCCTAATCCTCCACACAGTTACAAAAAACAGTTATATCTGTCAAAATGGGGCAACATCAGCTATTGAATCTAGGAGTGTACTTGTTTTTTCTGCACTATAAAAAGGAATTTCTGTTGAATTTTTTTATGAATAAATGATAGCAAAGCATTATCTTTCTGTGTGTAATTTAAATAAGGTTTCCTTTATCTGCCAATTGTGTTTAAGTGAAGATGACACCCATATGTCCAAATGTATATATAAAAAGGGCTCTAGCTTCAGCTAAGGTCAGGGTTGCTGACTCCCAACATCAGAAAGACACACAGACAAAATGGGATTCCTGGCAGAACAGCAAGCCTAGCCCACAACAGGGTTTCACATCTAGGTAAAATTGTTAAATTCACTCCATGCTGTACTGCCTATTCCGTCAGCAAATGTTGAATAGCAAAATGAAACAACTCTGAGCCACTCGCAACATTGTCAGATTACAATGCAGAAACATTTAACAGGGAAAATTGATATGAACATTTCTGTAGGCTAGGAAAATGCGTTTTAGTAGTAGGCCTACTGTCAAAAAGACAGAAAGACTTGTTAACCACCCTCCATTTTAGCAAATAACTCCCTGGGGATTTAACTCAAGTATTCTCTCAAATTTAATATTGAGTAATTGAGTGCAGAAGATTGCTTTTCTTTTTTTCTTTTCATTTTCACAAAAAGAGCAGGAGAGACACCCAGTGGTGAGGCAGTATCATAGCATATCTTGTAAGTTACTGTGTATATTGGTATTTAAAGTGAATACTCAGTTCTTAAACAAGAAAGAGAAAGGCCAAAAGTCTCTTTGAAGGAGCTTGCAGAGTTCAGTGGCTGAAGGTGGATGAACTCCAGGATCTATGGAATTTGAGAATCTGTGGAATTTGACCTTGCACTATTTGAAATGTTGTCCAACAAACCTGAAAAACCTAAAGCAAATATATATATATAACTCCGACATTGTGTGCAAAACTGGCACATATTAGACATTTTAAAAATGCTGTATTCCTTCAAAAAATCTGAAGATTTTTTGCTCAGAAATAAACATTTTGCTGGTGGGTAACTGCACTACAGGAATATGCCCCATTTCTGTGGCTGAAATCTCAGTCAAAGTCTAGCCTGCACCGCTGACTGGGCTAAGAGATGGAGAGTGATGGTGGTCCTTCAATCAATGTAAGGTGTACATGGGCACTGCAAGAACCTGTCATCTACAGAGAACGTGTGCTGTAGGGAAGTTGTGAAGTAATGTTTGTACAGAACATTGTAGAGCAGTTGTATGCTGTCTTACTATCAATTCATATTTACAAGGCAACATTTTTAATGAAAAGCCCATTTTTACAGTAACCTTTGTGGTACCACCCAGCACAGCCTCAAACCTTCATAGAGGGCTCCTCTCATGAGTGACATAGAAATGTCCCTTTAGGGTGCTTGTACATTGCAGTTTTGACAATTGAACGATAGGGACATCATTTAAGGATTACTTCAAGAGAAAAGCCTGAAATGTTCACACCCTTTTTTAAAGTTAAAGTTTAATACGCTTTTGTTTAAGTGGTAGTTGGTTTAAATGACACTCTGTATTCGGGAAAATAACAACTTTGCTATTGCTTTAGAAAAATGTGGGTGAGAAAGAGTTTGATTTCGAACTGACACCCCGGAAAATATTACATTTACAAGAAAACTGTCAAAATTAACACTTGATTGGATGTATTTCAATAACTACGCCCAAAACATGTTTTTAAGTCTTTTAAATCTGTTATCGCAGCAAATGCTGGCTCAACCAAATATTTCATGTGAATGGTGTTGAATACCTATGCAAGCAACATTTTTACTTTCTGTATTATACTTTCAAATATTTCCCAACATAAAACCTATTTCTATTTTTATACCCTTTCACAAACGTCAGATTCTCACGTGGGACTTGGAAATCGTGCTTATGAATCAGTGGCGCTGACGGCTCGGTCTCACATATGAAAGGTTTTCTTTGCTTGAAAAATTTGACGTGTAAGCAAAGAACACAGCAATGTCATAAAAAATGAAATCCCTAAACATCCAACGCAAATAAATGTCTCCTAGCAAAACAAACAATTTATCAACACCGGATATAGGATTTAGCAAACCACGCCTCTTCCTTTCTGGACAAGAATCGCAGGCCAACATGGCTCCGATTGTGAGTACTCATGTAAAAAATATGTTGTATACTTAACTATATACATTTCCCATTGCCTTTCAATTAAGTAATTAATAAGCGCGTAATAAATCCACGTTAAACTATGATTCCGTTAGGCCAAATATGTCAAGTGGCATAGATAAATTGCTTTGTTTACAAGTTGGGCCTGTAGCCTTTGAACCACGTTGTAGCAATGTGTTAACTAGCTAGCTAGCTTTTAATCTATTCGGCCGCTAAGTATTAGAAACTATGGATGACTGGCAATACACTAGTTGTTTGCGTGCTAATTATAGTCCCATTAATTATAGTTTTAACATGTCTCACTTATGGGTTTGTAGTCCATGGGTCTTCAAACATGATCTTTGAGAGTCGCAGCCTAGGTCTTTGCTTTCAACCGATCTAATAGACCGCGTGTGTTTAATTTGGTCATTAAAATAGTGAATTAGATTCCTTGTAGTGGTGTGCAGTTCGGCATTTGTTAATCTAGTACTGTTTCTTCCCATTAGTAGTTTGACCTAAACAATTTATTCATTACAGCAGGTTTTACGTTCACGTTCTGGTGCTCCATAGACGAGCTAGGGTCACTAATCAAAAAGCATGTTACGGACCGCATGTGAAAGAACATGTTTAGAACGCATATCCCTGGTTCATAACGTACTTTTCAAGGATTAATGTATTTATTATTCAAATGTATGTTAAATTTACTGTCAGCCTCTGCTTTAGCATGGATATTGTTTGTGGTAGATCTCCTGACAGGAATGTAATTGTATTCTGTTTAATGGACTCCACATACTTGTCTTCCTAGAAATTACACATGCATTGTTTAAAGCCCACTTAAATGCACTTCCAGTAAATTACATTGGGTGAATAAGAGGCTTGTAGAGTTGTGATTCTTTCAAGTGTTTATTTTTTTACTTGCAGGTATTGGTTCTTGAGATGAAATTCTAGTGACATGGCACATGCCAACTAAGTAGTAAGAGTTGAGAGTATATAAGCAAGAATATAGCTAGACAGAAAATAATAAATATAGAGCATAAAGTTATATAACGCTGTACACTAGTTCAGTAATTACATTACTGAATGTTAGTTAAAATAAAAAGTTTAATAACATGCATACCCTGTGCCTTTACACCCATCATGCATTTTCTAACCACTGTTCTAGCCATATTAGTTTCAACCAGTCTAGAATGTTACTTTTAGGCTATATACCCAATTTGCTCCCACTTTTTGGAAGTTAGTTGTATTACACCAACTGTTCAATACCCTGTGAGAACAATATTTTGGGATAATTCACAGCAATAAAAAGGAGATGCAGATGACACTATGACTCCTTACATTATTCAGTGCTTGTTTTCTCACTTGAACATAAATTGAGTGGACTCAACAATTTTAGAAACCAGGAAATGACAGGGATTTTGCTCACTGCCATTGCTGGTTTGAGGTGAGATAATGTGTCTTAAGCCAATGGGGGGGCGGTTAGGTGCTGCTTTTCCATTTGACAGAAGCCTGTGTCATCTTTTGGTCAATTGAAATTCTGCATTTTAGGATTCACTACTTTTATGCACGCGTCTTATTTCTGGTTAGTAAATGTATTGATATATTATGGACCTTTTTCTGATATAGCAATGCAAAATGGTGTTGTTTTGTAATGTCTTCACAGAAGAAACAGGTCATTAAAAAGACCAAGACGGGTGGCAAGAAGAAGAAGCAGGTCCTGAAGTTCACCCTGGATTGCACTCACCCAGTGGAGGATGGCATAATGGATGCTGCTAACTTCGTAAGGATTTTATTTCCATACAGAGCTGTCACACAACGATACAACGTTTAACAACTTTACATGCACATGCAACAAAAAGTATCTGTTTGTGCACGAGTGCTGACTTACAGCACAACGACGACAGCTAAGTTGCTGTTTCATGTTTCTGTGCTACTGAAATGAAGGGCACATTGGAAGCTATCGCCTGCTCTTGTTGTTCGCGTCACTGACACTGACCCTACTGCATCTCACAAAACAATGTAGTGTTCTACTGCGAAATCTCAAACCAAACTTGCACGTCAGAGACTGCAGGCTCACAAATACTATCCAATTTACGCATCGTTCACATTATCCCACCCCTGTTTAGTCTTGATTGTCTTAAAAGCAAAAGCCAACATGATGTCTGGCAAATACAGTTGTGCTCAGAAGTTTGCATAACCTTGGAGAATTGGTCATCTATGTACCATTTGTAAAAAAAAAAAAAACATGAGTGTGCAGACAAAACATGTCTTTTATTTCTTATGGGATTCACATTCAAATGTTGGTCATAACAGAATGGCACAATCATAAAACAAAACATGGCAACAAAGAAAAAAATTAACTGACCCCTGTTCAAAAGTCTGCATACCCTTAGTTCTTAATACTGTGTATTGCCCCCTTTAGCATCAATGACAGCTTGCAGTCTTTTGTAATAATTGTTGGGCCCCAAAATCTTGCAGGTGGTATAGCTGCCCATTTGTATTAGCAAAATGCCTCCAGGTCGTGTAAAGTCTTTGGTCGTCTTGCATGAACCGCACATTTGAGATCTCCCAAGAGTGGCTTGATGATATTAAGGTCAGGAGACTGTGATGGCCACTCCAGAACCTTCACCTTTTTCTGCTATAACCACTGGAGGGTCAACTTGGCCTTGTGCTTAGGGTCATTGTCTTGCTGGGAAGTCCAAGAGCGTCCCATGCCCAGCTTTTGTGCAGAAGAATAAAAATTGTCTGCCATCAATTTTCACAAGATTCCCCATGCCTTTTGAGCTCACACACCTCCAAACCATCAGTGAGCCACCACCATGCTTCACAGTGGGGATGGTATTCTGTTCACTATAAACCTTGTTGACCCCTCTCCAAACATAGCACTTATGGTTGTGACAATAAACTTCTATTTTGGTCTTGTCGCTCCAAATTAGTGTGTCAGAATTTGTCTGGCATGTCAAGGTGTTGTTGGGCATTTTGTAACCAGGTTTCTTTGTGGCATTTGCGCAGTAAAGGCTTCTTTCTGGCAACTCGAACATGCAGCTAATTTTTGTTCAAGTATCATCGTATTGTGCTCCATGTAACAAATACAGTCTTTTTTCCAGAGCAGCCTGTATTTCTCCTGAGGTTACCTGTGGGTTTTTCTTTGGCTGAAATCTTTCTTTGTCTACCTGTTCTTGGCTTGGTATAAAGAGATCCCTGTATATTCCCTTTTTCATCTTTATAAAATTCTATTACCTTTTTACACAGGTCTTTTGACAGTTCTTTTCTGCTCCCCATGGCTCGGTATTTACCCAGCTTAGTGTATCCACGTGAGAATTATCAAACTCTGACTATTTATACACAGACACTTTTTGCAATTTAAAAAGCCACAGGTTTGAGAAACTCACCTTTAATTGCCATTTTCACCTTTGTGTGTCACCTTGTGGGTCTGTAACAAGGCCAAACAAGGGTATGTAAACTTTTGATCAGGGCCATTTGGGTGATTTCTGTAATCACTATGATTTAAAAAGGAGCCAAACAACTATGTGATAATAAATGGCTTCATATGATCTCTATCCTTAAATAAAATAAGTCATATTTTCTAAATCAGGGTCACAGTTTCTGCCGGGGAATGCAAACTTATAAGCACAACTGTACATTTTTGGTATGCTGCTTGCCTTGTAGCTAGTAATAATCTGGGCATGAATTAAACATTATTACAGTTTTGTGTTAACGTTTGTAGTTATGCTTTTTGAAAGCAGATATAGAATATATAATGGTATTGTCTTATTGTGACAGTCTCGTTGTGACAGCCTCGCAGTAGGGCCAATTTGTTGGCTTAATGGTATGTATTTTTGCAAGGTTCACTGGCTAGTCAACTATGCAAGAACAACAAATGCTGATTGGCTTTTGCGGGAGCCGAAACTTTTAATGTTAGTGTAAGAGCTTTCTTAGCTTAGTTTGAGGAACTATCTAGTGTAGTTGCAAATTAAGTGTTTAATATCTATAATAAATTATTTATTACCTGTATTAGTAGAGGTTTAACTTTTGTAGTCATGCTTTTTTAAATAAACAATAAATATAACCTGTGCCAGTGCATGAATGACGTGCCAGTGCATGAATGACGGACCTGTGACAGTTTGGGATACCATTCATAGGCTTGCTAATAGCAGAAGGTAATATCACAACTCATTGGTGAAATAACTATGAAATACGCCTGGGCTTAAGTGAAGCATGTATTACTACATTTGGTGTTAAAGGGGCAGTATGGGAGATTTTTACTGTATTACTGGCATAAAATTGAAATCAATCAATCAAATTTATTTATAAAGCCCTTTTTACAACAGCAGTTGTCACAAAGTGCTTTACAGAGACACCTGGCCTTAAACCCCAAGGAGCAAACAACAGTAGTGTTGAATTTCAGTGGCTAGGAAAAACTCCCTAAGAAGGTCGAATTTTAGGAAGAAGAGAGGACCCAGGCTCAGAGGGTTGACCAGTCCTCTTCTGGCCGTGCCGGGTGAGATATTAAGAGTCCAATTGGAATAATAAATACATTTCTCTAGGCTAAATCCAGAGTCTATTTGATTTTAGACTAGGTCAGAAGTATGACAAGGACAGGGACAGCATCGGCCCCCCAAACCAGGTAATCCGCAGGTGTGGACCAGGACCTCATCTCCTCCTAAAATATAAAACTGGAGGAGACTGAGAAAAGTTAGTAGTACATCCCTCATGTCCCCCAGCACAATAATATAGCAGCGTAACACCTTGGAACTGAGAAGGGGGGGTCCGGTGACACTGTGGCCCTACCCGGGGGAGGGGGAAATGACCTGTAGACATCTGCAGTTAATTTTTTTAAATTTCCTTGCCAGTCCGTCAATCAGTTTACAATTACCTGCTTTAGGCACTCCTGGTACTGTCCTTCCAACCCTAAACCACCCTGGACTAGCTATTACTATACACGTCTCATTCGGTAAGGGAAGATGAGGAGACAAGTTTTCATGTTTAGAGGCAGGACTCTACACTGTGCCCTTTAACAATGTTTTTTGGAAGTAAGCAAGGGGGAAAATGTCTAGTACCGGTAAATTGTCTGTCCATACAGCTACAAATTTAGAGTTGATTTTGACTTTTCTGTCCAGGAATGTCATCAGGTTTCGCTGTGGAAGTTTGATTAGTGTACCCTAGGGAGCGTCCTGCGTCAGGACCTTGAAGTTCTAGTATTGTTGGCTCAATGGCTGTTTGTGTGAGAAAAGAGCGAGTGTGCAGTTGAAGGGAGAATAGAGAAGCAGTGGTAGCCTCCGCAAACTCTGCTACAGAACTAGAAGCCATTATTTGTCTACTCACATCAGTGCCTTTTGGATGGTGACATCTAGAGAAGCTTGTTAGCTAGCGTGCTAAATTACATATGCTTAACCTACTGTTTTTTACACTTCCGGACAACCTTCATTAGTAAATTTTTTATTTGAATGTATTCCATCTTCCCATGAATTAGTGGACTGTCATCCTTGCTAACAGTACATGTTCCACCTTTATGACGGGCGGCACGCGGCTAGTGCCGCTTTCATTGAGGAATGTGAGCAAAATTTCATGGTATATCATCTAATGTAAATTATTGCTTAGAAAAAGCATGTTCAGGTCTATTTTTGTTATTTAAAAAATATATACAGTACCCTTCAAGAGGTTTTGGGGCACTTAGAAATGTCCTTCTTTTTGAGAGCAAAGCCCTTTTTTTTTGTCTATTTAATTAACATGAAATTGATCAGAAATACAGTGTAGATATTATTAATGTTGTTAATGACTATTGTAGCTGGAAATGGGAGATTTTTTAATGGAATATCTACATAAGCATACAGAGGCCAATTATCAGCAACCATCAGTCCTTTAATGGATATAAGCTAAGGACATTTTATAAGAGACCCCAAACTTTTGAACAATTGTATTTACACTGCTCAACAAAGTATGGGGACACGTGATCATCACAGTATCACACCAAGTCAATTAAACTTCAGGGATCTCAATCTGTCCCGTTAGGTAGCATAAGCAATTGTGAATCAATGACACCTGTTTTGGTGCAAATGGAAGCAACAACAGGGGCACTGGAGAGGCAAGTGGCCACAGACAATTGCTCTCTCCCTATCCTTCCTGGGTGATTCTTCTCTAGTTTTATTTTTTTGCTAGTGTCCTTGTCACTACTGGTAGCATGAGGCGGTACCTGCAGCCCATTCCGATTCCACTGGTAGTCCAGCTCCTCCAGGATGGCACATCCATACGTGCCGTCGCAAGAAGGTTTGCTGTGTCTCCCAGTACAGTCTCGAATGCAGGGAGGAGATGCCAGGAGACCGGCCATTACACGAGTGGCGCTGGACAGGGCCGTAGAAGGGCATCAACTCCGCAGTAGGTATCTGCTCCTTTGTGCCATGAGGAGCTGGAGGCACACTGCCAGAGCCCTATCAAATGCCCTCCATTGGGCTGCTTGGGTGCTTGTTTCTGACCAAACTGTCAGAAACCGACTCCATGAGGGTGGGACATGGACGTGCAGTTCGATTGGCATTCGCCAGAGAACCCGAGAATTGGCCTCCCATTCTCTTCCCAGATGAGAGCAGGTTCACATTGAACACGTGACAGACATGAAAGAGTCTGGAGACGCCGTGGTGAATGTTATGCTGCCTGCAACATCATCCAGCATGACCGGTTTGGCGGTGGGTCAGTGATGGTCTGGGGAGGCATGTCCTTGGAGGGTCACACATACCTCCACATGCTCGATAACGGTACCCTGACAGCTGTTAGGTACCGGGATGATATCCTCAGACCCACTGTCAGACCTGCAGTGTGCCCTGGTTCAGGACAATACGCTGCCTCATGTGGCCAGATTGTGTAGTCCGTTCCTGGATGATAAAGGCATTGATGCCATTGACTGGCCCTCACCTTCCCCAGATGTGAATCCAATTGAGCACCTCTGGGATGTTATGTATCTGTGCATCCGGCACCGCCAAGTAGCACCACAGACTGTCCAGGAGCTCCCTGATGCTCTGATCCAGGTCTGGGAGGAGATCCCCCAGGACACCATCTGCCATCTCATCAGGAGCATGCCCAGACGTGGTCCGGAGTGCATTCAGCCACGTGGGGGCCATATACACTACTGAGTCACATTGAGTTGCCGTGATGAAATTCACACAGTTTGGAACAGTCTGTGGTTTCAATCGTTTATTTAGATTTTTGTTAGATTTAGTTTGAATCCAGTCCTCAGTTGGTGATTTTGGTTTCCATTGACTGTTACGTCATTTTGTTCAAACACGAATTGTACAATGTACAGTAAAGTATTTTGTTCTTTTAATATAATTAATTGAGACCCAATGTGTGATTCGTGTTCCCTTAATTTTTTTCATTTGTGTATTTCTAATCCAGGCTTGAAAATTATAATCTAATTGTTTATATTATATATGTGTGTATGTTTTATTTTTAAATTAATCATGATTGGACTTGACCATTGATGACTCTGACTTGGGTCTTGGACTCGCCATCTGCAACAGGGGATTCGGAGGAGAAAAATCTTAACATCCACAAACAATTCCCGCAAACAGCCACTTGTTGCTAAATGCATTTCATCAAATCATGAAATGTGCAAATTATTTAATGGCTTATACAGTACGAGACAGTAGCTGACCATGTAAACATTTACCCAGGATAATTTGTTCTGCTTTCAGAAGATTTAAATTAGATGTTGCAAGGAGTGCTGCCTTATGTAAAAAAAGAAATCTATAAATACCAGCAAGAATTCCCTGCTCTATTTGTTGAGGTGCTGTCTGTGCCAGCCTTCAGTGCTGCCTTTGAGAGGGTCTTTAGTCATGACGGCATTGTTATGAGGCATCACAGAGAAAGGCTAATCAACACAGTCTTATCAAACACTTTTTGATTGAGACCGATTTAGAGATTTTTTGAACACTTTGCTGTATTATCATTTGTGTTTGTGTGATAAATGTGCTGGCTTTTGAAATCTTTTGTGAATTGTGACTTAACTCGAACTGGAGTGCAGAGGTCTTGGGACTAGACTTTAGTGACTTGACTAGAACACTTCTCTGTATATATTTTTAATCACTGGAAGATGTCCTAGTAAAATGCACCAACTTTAAATTGCTCTGAATTAGGGCCATTGCTAAATTACTCTTTACAATATTCTATTTCAATCTAAAGTTGTCATCAGTATATAGCATAATTATAAATAGTATTCAGGTTGATAATGCTCCATATTAAGGAGAATTACTGTCTTGAGCTCCACCTCTGTCTTTGTTATACAGGAGCAGTTTCTTCAGGAGCGCATCAAGGTCAATGGTAAAGCAGGGAACTTGGGAGGTGGCGTGGTGTCCATTGAGAGGAGCAAAAGCAAAATCACTGTCAATTCTGAGGTGCCCTTCTCCAAAAGGTATGTTTGAATGAAATTTTGATTTTTGGCTTATGAATTGCACTGCTTGCAGATGACTTCCTTAGAAACGTCTCCTGTCATTTTATGCTGTTGTCTGATTCTGGGGCTTAGTTTGGTTAGCGGTCTGACCTTTTAAACCAGGGGCAGCAGGGCTCTACTTTGTGACAAATTCACTTGCACATGCAACTGAAAACGTCTGGGTGCAAACTTATAAATAATGTATAAAATAATGTATTCTCTCTTATTTCACACGCACGTGCTGATTTCAACTTAAATCTCAAACTAAGATGCTGTTTCATACTCCCCTGTGCAATTGAAACTAAACCCAGTGGAAATGAAACTCTTCTGCTCTGGTTATTTCATTGATGCAGTCCACCCTGCAGTAATGTCATGTAATGTAACTTACAAAAGTTCAAAAGTAAATTGTAAAATCTCATGTTGCTCTCCCTGTCTGCATTTCATCAAGTGATAGGAGCTAGTGGGCTTGTATTATTCGGGCGCTCTGAAATTTGAGCGGCAGCGCAATTGGGGCGCTTTAAAATTTGAGCGGCAGCGCAATTGGGGTGCTCTGAAATATGAGCAGCAGATGTACCGCGCCTCTCAAAAGTGACCCAGAAGTCCATAATGTCAAAGTGAAATAAAATTGTTGTAAATCAATTACAAATACAAAACAGAAAATAAGTCATTGCTTAAGTATTCATCCTCTTTATAAAAAATTGGTTGAAACACTTTTGGCAGCCTCAATTCTATTTGAATAATCTACCTGCATTGCACACCTGGACACTCTTCTTTGCAAAATTGTTCCATGGATGGGACCTTTGTAGAAAAGCCATTTTCAACCTTCCACATATTCTTAACTAAATTGATGTCCAGGCTTTGATTTGGCAACTCAAGACATTCACAGACTTGCCCGAAGCCACTTCAGTGTTGTGTTGGTTGTGTGCTTTGGGCTGTTGTTGTGCTGAAAGATCTTCACCCCTGCCTGAGGTTCTGTGCTCTGGATCAGGATTTCAAGGACCTTCTTGTATTTTGCTTTGTTCATTCTTCCTTCAGTCCTGACTAGTCTTCCAGTTCCTGCCTCTGAGTAGCATCCCCATGGCATGATGCTGCTGGCACCTTGCTTCGCCTTAGGGATGGTATTGCCCAGATGATCAGTAGTGCCTGGCTTCCTCCAGCCGTGACGCTTTGCATTCAGTCAAAATAGTTTAGTCTTGGTTTCAGCAGACTAGAGAGTCTTGTTTCTTATGGTCTAAGTCCTTTAGGTGCCTTTTGGCAAACTCCAAGTGGGCTGTTGTTTTTTACTGAAGAGGGGCTTCCTTCTGGCCACTCTACATTAAGGCCTTATTCCTCATCCTGGCTAGATTTCTTAAGAAACCTGTCAAGGGCTTGCATGTTTTTAATCACAAGGTGAAACGTGAATGGGACTCACTTTTTCTTTCATTATATTTTAGTTTTTATGCTTTTGGGTATGTTTTACTCAGATCTGTATATTGGTTTAGAGTAATTTCTTTCATCTGCTTGAGGCAGTTTTCACAAAATTCAAAAACTATTGTTGATGGTAAGGACCTCAATGTCAAAAGCTGTCTCATGCTGCTGGAGTCTGGCAGTATGTAACAATGCAGCACAGTAAGTTACCAGCTGATCAACATGCTAAATGGTGTGTTTACCATAGCCAACATTTTCAACTGATGTGGTAGTTAGACTTTAAAATAATGTAAGACAACAATGTGTATGGGGGCGGGGGTGAATACCAAAGAATATGTGCCTCAGCAGCGCCGTGGCAGACATTGTTGTAAGGCTGCTTCATTGAATAGGAAGTTCAGTAAATCTAAAATGTTTCTGGACCAAAGTTTAGGACAAATTGTCTTGTTTTTGTAAAATGTCATCCTGCAAACAGTTAAGCCAATGGTATAGGCCTACACAAACTGCCTGGTTGCCAGCTTAACCAGTGAGCAGGTGGAATGTGGGTTGTAAATGACCTGAATGGGCAGGTTAAAGTTTGTCTTAAACTTGTTGCTTTGGTTGTATCCTATAAGTGACACTCAAAGTAGCGGAATGAAAATGTGTTTAGCCAGGTGTTCATGCTTGCAATGCGGTTCTTGAATACAGCCCTTTGTCATGGTATATTGACCCCAGAGGTCCTTTATTGCTATTGTAAACCAGTCGGTTCTTTTTTTTCTTTTGTCAATCCTGTTATTTTTCCAGATTGACCTCTATAGGCACGCCATACCCACAAATAATGAATCTGTCAGCGATGATTGGACAGGTCAATGGGATGTCCATCCGAACATTACCCACCCTAGTCTTCCTTGCATATTCATGCTTTGTCTCTTCTCTACTTTTCGATCATACTGTTGCACATACATATCAGACTGTATTAGCATGCACATTTGCAGACTGAGTGCAGCTAAGTGACTTCAGGCTGACTTATATAAGGTAAAGTTAAAAGGCCTAACTGGTCTCAAGACCAGTATATAGGAGGCAATAGAACCCATTGGGTTTGTCGAAATATATTCACATTTTATTTGTATTGTTTTAATTCTGTTATAATGAAAATTGCTTTACCAAGGCTATTGATGTTTGGTTCATCGCTGATGACTCCGACCTTGTTTCACAGAACACGTTTATTTCATATACACCAAGTTCCACTACATAGCATTTGCTTTTGCCACTTCATCTCTTCTCAACATTAAATGCATAAATCTGTGATTCCCTACATCTCAGTAGCCTGTCAAATAATTTGGAGGGAAGTAAAACAATTCCTGTTTGTTAATTGAAATCGTAACGCATCTGTTCGATTCATGTCGCTTATTCTGACCATTTAAATAACTTAAACAGCTTGAAATACATCTAAATATTTCTAATATGCAACAGTCATCATTTTAGCATTGACTAAAATATCAATTATTTAGGTTTTTTATTTGACATGAGCAGGTACTTAACAAAAATGTTACCTTTTAAGGCCATTCTATGCCATATTAAACATTAGCTAAATAATTTAAAATTACCCAAACTTTTACACACCCGTTTCTGAAAATTTCTTTAATTATTAGCAAAATAGCTGATCTGGTTGGGGGGGTTTGGACTAATGACAATTTGAATTGAGCCAATATACTAGGCTAAGGATTAATAAGAAAAAAAGCATTATCTAAATATACTTTCTAGTGGCACCGATTTGATGTTGAACTCTATCTCTTAACAAACAGTTGAGTGTCACAACAATATAGTAAAGACTTACCGAACATTCCATATTAATTTAGTAGCCTAGCCAATTCTTTTTCACAGCTTTAGGTTCATGGGCCAACTCTAACAATTATTTAATTTAAAAAAATTCACTAACCACTATCACTAATCTCTCTCCCATTGTTCTTGGTTTTCTCCGCCTGGACACAGCTGATTAATTTAATGAACGCACTGCAGTTACACTATGATGCAGTATTGAAATGATTAACTGAATTTGACTATTTGATCTAGTTTTTAAATTGGTATTTCTTTTCTAATGCATTAAATTTAGGCAGTGAATTTGCCCTTTTCACTTATGAGAAGGAGTATCATCATGAACCATGTCTCCACTTATCAGCCTCCAGAACGTTCCATACCAAATCGTTCGGTACAAAAACGTGTGCCATTAAGGATTTTTCATTTATTTTTTATGAGGGTGCAAAGTTATTTCTTAGAACATTGAAAAATCGTCTTGATCTGTTGTTTGCACCATACTGAAACCAAGGCATGGCCTTATCGGTTAAAATGTGAATTGAACCACTTTACAATACAACTTTATTACACTGTAATTTTCCATTTGGTTTACATTACTGTCATCCCCCTTTTCTGCCAGGTACTTGAAATATCTGACCAAGAAGTACCTGAAGAAAAACAACCTGAGGGACTGGCTGCGTGTGGTGGCCAATACTAAGGAGAGTTACGAACTTCGCTACTTCCAGATTAACCAGGATGAGGAAGAGGAGGAGGATGAAGATTAAATCAATGCTACTTTTGTGAATAAAATTTCAAAAGAACTAAAGCTTCTCCCATGGTTTTGTATATTGATTTGGGACTAAAAATAATGAACTACTCTTGAAGCTGGTTACACTTGAAACCCATGTGTTCTGTAATGACTGTTCTCTGTGCCTACATGCAGTTGCCATGGTTGAATCTAAAATGTATTGGTCACCAAGGCTTTTTGCTTTGACGTCACTCAACATTGAAACTGAGTGGATTTCAATCAACATTTAGTAACGCATACATGTATCTTCATCAAATAATGCTTTAAAATGAAGTGCACTATAAATTGCAATAATTACTGGAGTATTCTTCCAAATACTGTGCTTTGCTTTCTAGAAATGCCCACATTTCATGTGGTCCATCTATTGAAAGTCAGGGGTCCGTCACTCAAGCAAGCGACATTGCTGTGGTGGTAACCTTGACAACCGTTCAAGCTAGCAACACAGTACACGCTGCACACTTTCTAAGGATCCAAAATAAGGCATAATAACCAGGTTGCCTGGCTCTAGTTCTAGAAGTTTGCCTTACCCTGTTGGGCACATTTTCTGTGCTGAATTTAAGATGGAAAAAGAAAATTTCCATAGAATCTGTATATTTTTTTTTTTGTTTACCTTTCCAGACTGATTTCGGGAGTGCATAATTTTTTCCCCCCAGGCTGACGTCTGTGAGGTTTTTGGATGCAGTGATGACGTCATTACTGTTCTAGCTGGGCTCCATTGCAAGTGTGCATGCATAATTGGCTCTGTAAACTGGATTAAGAAATACGTCTGCCACCAAGAATCAGAGTATGTGAATAAGTACGTTTTACATTGTTTGGTCAGATATAAAGACTATTGACAGTATTGTTCAGCAAGACCAAGTAGTCAGCAAGGCTGTCTGCTGCACTTGAGAGGTGTTTTACTGTCCCCAGTACAAGGTGCACCTTTGTAATGATCTTGCTGTTTTATCAGCCTCTTGATACATCACACCTGTCAGGTAGATGGACTATGTTGGTAAATGAGGAATTTTAACAGATACAACCATATATGTGCCTCATGTTTAAGGTTTTTCTGTACATGTACAATATTCCTGATCTTAAATTTCAGCTCAAGCATAGGAACGATACTGCATGAAGGGTTTACATTTTTGTTTGGTGTTAATTGAGCTGTTTAGGAATGAACTAAGCATGGGGGACTATTTGAGACCTTTACTTGAAAGTTTTATGAGGTATTACCTACCCTAATTGTTTCACTGATCTAATAATGCAATTTATTATTTTGGTAGTAATTCAAACTTAGTTTGACTTAGATTGGTTTATTGCTGTATACATACGCTGCATCACATATGATTAAGACAAAATGCAAAGCTGGGACTTGCAAGGGATTGCATTTTTTTCTCCCTTATCCTGGTGTAACCTGCTTGGGAAAATGGACGACGTGACTGGCAGGAACGGTGCACATTGCTACTTGCAGCACTGCACACAACTAGTCAAAGTGGTAACTAGGGGAGTATGACTAACTAGTTGTGGTGGAAAATTATGGGATGGATTGTCATGGCAACAGACCAGACGTCACAATCTGGGCATGTGTGTTCCATTTTTGTCTCTTATTTTCAGACTGGAGGACTTGGATAGAGAAGAGTGGAAAAATTGATTTTTTTTTATTACAAATAGAGGGGAGACATTTTTGTTAAATATCCAGAAATAAATTAAGACTAATACAATTCTGCGAGGCATTACGGGGTGAATAGTGGCATTTTGAGGGTTAACTTTCAGTTAATTCTCAGGCAAGAGGGTTTTTGGTATGCGATAAAGATGCCTGGGTCGTTAAGCAACGAAGACGATGGACAAGACGACATGGATTTCGAAGACGAAATACCAGGTGAGGGAGTGAATTAAGGAGGGGGAGATTCTGCGCTGCTACGCCTAGTTGAATGAATGCGGGGAAAATGGCTTGTCCTACGCTCTATAAGGAAAGAGGAGGGTGGGGTGCAGTAGGCTTGGCGTTTTAATTCATTATTTTTACACGACCCGTTGTTTTCCTTAGCGGTACAGGTCTATGCACTTGTCCACAATGTGTCATCTTCAAATATGATGTTGCCGAATGAAAAGACGCTGTCTGTATACGCTAAATGAGCCGGTCCAGAAAGGGGGGACTGCCTAGATTCCGTGCATTCTTTTTTTGTGGGGGGGGTGTCAGGCCACCAGAACTATATTTTACTTTAATTGCAAACATCAGGCTACATCCTTAATGGTTTATTTTCTTATTAGGATTAGGCACATGCTGTTAACATTTTGTTCCATATGAGGTCAGAAGTTACACCTCATGCTCTGACAGCTGAATTATATACTGTTTTCCTAAACTGATGTCGATTAACAAGTCCATCACTCCCAGGTGCTGCGGCATCATCAATATTGAGCAACTGTATCCTAATTTGTTTGGAGGTGGCAATGACCACAGAGGTGCTACATGGAGTGTGTGTGAGCATGTGTGTGTGTATGACTGAAGCCACGTGCTCCAGGAAAACACTGGGTAACTTGGAGCACTGTCCTGTTGATATGACTTGCCTTAGTGTTATCAGTAAGATTGGCATTAATGTATACAGGCAACACAATACCTGTCACTTAGCCTTTATACATACGCACCTGATTCCCCATACATCCAAGGCTTTCTTTCATAATTGCATGTACAATTTTCTTTTCACAGGCCTTGCTTTTGCTGTTTTAGCCAAACACTGCAAGTACAATCGTACCGCTTATGTGGTTACAATTCACTTAATATAAGGTGTACCCGAACAACTTGTTTAGAGCCTGATATGTGTAAACCCATACCTCATGTGGTCATCAGCCTGTATTATTTTTACACAGTCGGGGGGGGGGGGGGCTGGGCTGGCTGGGCTGGCTGGCTATGTCAGGCCACGCAGAGTAAGGACGCAAGTCAGAAGTCTGCCTTGTTATACCACCATGTCAGTTCACTCAATATAATCAATGCATTCATAATTATTCTCCAGCTAGCTCCAGACCCTAGATTATTTACTACGGAATTAGCAGTCAGGCAGACGAATATGCCCTCCTTATTTTCAGTGCCATGTTTGTGTGATGTGTGTTGCTGGTTATTGCATGTTTGAAATGGTATAATGAAGATTCTTTCAGGATAGGTCTCCCTGTGCTATGTATTGTTTTGTATATTGTGATATGATTTTTGCCTTCATTTCATGGTCTTCAGTAAAACTACATGATTAATGCTCTGTGGCTAGTATGTGGGTGTGTACTATAGAGCTAGATATGAGAATGCCTGCTTCTGGTAGTAGCTTATTAAAAATCTAAATATTGTTTCACATCAAAAATAAAACGGTGGCCCATAATAATGTGCCATAGATTACTGTACCTCAGAAAATACCAGTGGACATCAAAATGAATAGCTGAGGCCTTGACCACAGTTGATGTGGATTTTTCATATAAATCGGAAATGTATAAAAAGACCATTTCTATTGGTACACACCACTAAAGATCTGGTAGTAATCTGTTGCATCGCAGTACATGACAGGCAGCCACAGTCTGAGGAATAAAGCAATCACTATGCATATGGCCAGTAACCAAAACTAGTGGGTAAATAAGTAGGTTAGAGGAATTTGTTATTAAATGTATGTCCTGTTATGTTCCAGGTAGTTCTTCTTACGTTTTGTATTTATTTTTCCCCAATGTAGCAACCTGCTATGTTGTTTAATTGTGCATGCAACATGTTAACTATACATGTGCATGATATGAATGATACTTTGATGTGGGTGTTCTTATTGTGGATGGGCAGGAGCCCTGCACAAGCCATGGATGGAGAGCTGAGAACCCACAGTACAGTAGCTTCCAGTGTTTTCTGTCAATCCTACACTCACTGTCTCAGACTCATTCAGCTGGCTTTCCCATGTTCTCGTTTATGTCAATTGAACTGTCCCTGCCTCTGTTTTACATTTTTCTTACTGGTTTTCTTATCATGGGCTTTTGTGTGCCTACGAGTCATACCTGATTGGTGGGGACTTATTTTCCCGAGACTCCACTGTGAAAGCTGACACCATTTTTATCCATGTGTGCATGTCCATCTGTTATTTGGTGTGATCCTTGCCTAAGTAAATGTGTTTTATGCGTTTAGTGTCACAATTGTCACTGTTGTATTTGTGTTTAGCCAAGCCTTTACTTTGTAATTACACTGTCAAAATAATATTGTACTGCAATATAGTATTGTGCAGAACCAAGAATAGAAAACTACAAAGGAGCTTGTTGCATCAGCTGCCACATTATACTTGTCCAGAACTAGGCTCCCGATGAGTATCCCTGAAATCATACACACTCTGTGACCCTTCTAGAATGCTCTGCCAATATTTACTAGCACTGCTGTCCAAGACCCAGGAGCAGCCAAGCTAACGTTTCTTGGAGGAGAAGGTTTTAGCATGTGATAATGTACTGCTTCACTGATGTTTGAACTTTGTAACATTTTAGGTACTGTAACGTCGAGCCCTTCAAACACCTTGGTCTTGTGTACAGTAGCTCAGTAGGTAAGAGCTAGAAACTTGTTATATGAGGATTGTGGGTTCAGTTCTCACACTGGGAAAGTATGAAAATACTACTGAATTGGTTTCTTGTTCCAAAACAAGGGCTCTTTCACCCACGATGCCAAGGATACCCTTGTAAAAATGATCACACTCTCGTATTTAACCCAGAGGACACTGTGTCCAAGATTCCCAAAAATAATTTCTAATTTGATTCATCAGACCACATGACAATTTTCCACTTCACCTCAGTCCATCTTAAATGAACTTGGGCCCAGAGGACAAGACAGCGTTTCTGGATCTTGTTGATGTATGGTTTCTTCTTTGCATGGTAGAGTTTTAACTTTTATGGATTCAATTATGGATGCAGTGATGTACTATGTTCACAGACAGTGGTTTTTGGAAGGGATGTCCAATACAGAATTGTCTGTTTTTAATGCAGTGCCGCCTGAGGGCCTGAAGATCACGGCCATCCAATATAGTTTTTTTTGGCCTTCTCCCTTGCGTACAGAGATTTCTCCAGATCTCTGAATCTTTTAATGATATTGTGTACCGTAGATGATGATATCCCCAAACTCTTTACAAATATACGTTGAGAAACATTATTCTTACATTTTTGCACTATTTGCCTGCACAGTCTTTCACAGAGTGGTGAAACCCTCCCCAAACCCTACCCTCCCCATTCACTTCTAAAATACCCATTCTCTAGGTTGGTCTTTTTATTCCCAATCATGTTACTGACCTGTTGCCAATTAACCTAAGTAGTTGTGAGATGTTCCACTAGCCTTTCCAGTCTTTTGTTGTGGCTTGCATCAAGTGGGTATTTATTTTTCAAGAAAAAATTAAATTTCTCAGTTTCAACCTTTAAAAAAATTACGAACAGAATTATGGACAGAATTTCTAGGCGCAGCCAGGGGCCGGAGGGTGTCAGGTTTGGGGACCACACGATTTCGTCTCTGCTCTTTGCGGATGATGTTGTCGTGTACCTCCAAATCCGAGGCCATGGTCCTCAGTCTGAAAAGGGCGGCTTGCCCACTTCAGGTTGGTGGAGAGTGCCTGCCTCAAGTGGAGGAGTTTAAGTATCTAGGGGTCTTTTTCACGAGTGAGGGAAGGATGGAACGGGAGATTGACAGACGGATCGGTGCAGCTTCTGCAGTAATGCGGTCGATGTATCGGTCTGTCGTGGTGAAGAAAGAGCTGAGCCGCAAGGCAAAGCTCTCGATTTACCGGTCAATCTACGTTCCTACTCTCACCTATGGTCATGAGCTTTGGGTCATGACCGAAAGGACAAGATCCCGGATACAGGCGCAGAAATGAGCTTTCTCCGCAGGGTGGCTGGGCGATCCCTTAGATGCTTGGGCATCTGTTTCGGATGCCTCCAAAACGCCTTCCTGGGAAGGTGTTCCGGTCCCGTCCCACCGGCAGGAGACCCCGGGGAAGGCCTAGGACACGCTGAAGGGACTATGTCTCCCGGCTGGCCTGGGAACGCCTCGGTGTCCCCCCGGAAGAGCTGGAGGAAGTGTCTGGGGAGAGGGAAGTCTGGGCATCCCTGCTTAGATTGCTGCCCCCACGACCCGGCCCCGGATAAGCGGAAGATGATGGATGGAGTTTCAACCTTTGATCTGTTGTCTTTGTCAAATTTTTCCATTGATTATAGGGTTTAAATGATTTGCACATTATTGCATTCTGTTTTTCTTTACATTTTGCACAGCATCCCAACTTTTTTGGAAATGGGGTTGTACATGTGTGCTGATATAAAGCTGCTACATAAGTTAGATTAAAGTTAGTTATAAGTTAATTGTAATAAGTTAGTAATTTACCATACTGCCATCTGTATTGTCACTAGTGCCCCTTTAAACTGACTTTCACCACACACACAATGATAGATTCACTGGTACCAACTTGTTTATTACTTATTTAAGTCCCTTTGTGTTAAATGCCCTTTTACCTTAGCTCACTCCTTGACATATGCTACTGCAATTGTAACCTGTCCTGCAGTAGATGCATTAACTCACTCGGGTCACTCCTAAAACCTACATAGGAGTAAATTGCAAATTACCTTTAAGCTTGACACTTGACACACCAAAAGGCTGCTAGATCCGAGCCCGAGCTGGCAAAGTTGACAAATCTGTCATTGTGTACCTGAGTTAACTGTAATTGTTCCAATATGTTGCTTTGGGTAAGATCTGCTAAATTACTAAAATGTAAATACAGTTAGCTGGAATTGCATAAGCTAGCCACACATTGGCTGCCTGTTTTATGGTTAGGATTTGGTTTAGTTTTGATGTTAAGGTTCCTCTTTCTGGAATGTACCTGCACATTTAATATTTTAAGTTGATTGGCTTATGCTGAAGAATGGGCAAAGTTGCTAAAACATCAGCCTGGGAGGCAGCTCTTATTTTCCTTATGCTCTTGTCAGCTGCTATGCTAATGAGTCGCTAGCTTTTATAGCTACAAAGTAATTCATCTTTATTTTTCATCCACCGGCTTTAAACATCTGTAAAACTATATTTTTTGTTATAGATAAAGTATTTCATAGTTATTTTGCTGGTAAAATTATTGCTTTCACTATTTAGTGCATATTTTCTCACAAAAAACGAATTGGGCAAACTGTGTAGATTTTATGTAACCAAGAAAATACAATGACTTCTATATTGACAGGGTGTGAAAAATGTATAGGGGAATATAACAGCCAAACATAACACAGGTTGGTAAGTAAAACTGTGAAACACAATCAATTCCACTATTATAGCGAAAAGGCCATGTGTACCACCTTTAAGAATAAATACCAAATATGGCTGTGGAATCTAACTCTCTACCTATCTTAACTTCATTCTGAATGTTTTCACATTGTTTCTGTCTTTTGCCTAGTTATGGGTCCTTATCTGACCGCTACAACATTGTAACATCTAAAAACATTTAAACCTAAAAGTGTTTAATTTTAAATAGAAAACCAAAGCAACGTGGATTGAAAATTAAACTGAACCAATATAAAGTGAGCCAGCTAGGTAGAGTACAGTTAAAGAAAGTAAAAAGTCAGAGTGAAAGAAACAATGTTTTTTTCATAAGTGAAAGAGAATCATTGTTTTCCTCAACATGTATGCCTCTGTGCAGCTAGTGTCCTTAGAGGGCCTGTCAGAGCCTCGACAAACAAATAAAAAATTGTGGCACAATTTCAATTTTGCTGTCTATTGATGCTTCCCAATATACTTAACAGAGCTTGAACAGTTTTGTAATGAACAATGCTCAAGTATTGCTAAATCTATCACCACAGACTCACAGCTGTAATAATCTCTTTCAAAATTGGGTTCTTAAATTTTTGGAAGATCCACTGGTAACCTTGATGCCAAGAAGAGACTTTTCCTGGGTTAAAGATTTTTCATTGCTGGCAGTCAACATTTAGACTATTGTTTATATACAGTGCCCTCCAGAATTATTGGCACCCTAGGTAGAAATGGACAAAACAGGCTTTGTTATTCAGCTTAATATTACACTCAACATCATCTGAATCTAACCTTTACTATAGTGAAAATTGTTCAATCATTGAATCAAGAAACATACATGGCACAATTATTGGCACCCTTGTTCTGGTTAAGAATGTTTTAGAGTCCCTCTGAGTCTTTGGGTAGTATTATATTTATTTTTTTCCATGACTTGCACAGATTATGCATGAAATTATGCAACTCATAAAGTACCAGTGGTTTACTGGTTGTTTATGTACACTAGACCATTGAATAAAAATGAATCACTATTACACACCAAGTTGGAGTGCATATGAAGTAAAAACATGTGAAATAGTCACTGGGATGCCTGAACTTTCAGCCTCGTTAGCCGATCCCTACTCCAGCCAGGTCATCAGCTGTGTGATTATGTCTCCACACCATTAGCAGTAGTCTGTCAATTAAATACAATGAAGGTGAAAGTCCCCCCAAATGGACTACATTAAATGAGTTGAAGACCTGAAGGGCAATGTCCATGCAAAAATCACCTTTTGGGTAATTCAGGGATGTCTCCTAAACTACTCTGTTGGCCATGTCAACAGTGGGGGATGTAAACAGAATATTATAGTATGGAAAAAGTACAAATCCAAATCAACCCCGAGACCCTATGCACTTGTGAAAATATAAAAGCATTTGACAGTAAAGGTAACCCCTTTCAGCTCTCCACAGAAAGTCTGTATCTTAGCGGTCATTGCTGGTTCTTTGTGGTTTTACACTGGGTATATGTGAATTGCTTATTGACATGACTTAGGGTAAATCATTCATTACGGTTGATTTGAGATTGTAAAAAAATATGAATCAATGAGATGTGTAAGCAAATGTGTGGCGATGTGTGTCTCCAGGTGACTAGAAGCTGACCACTTTTTGGGTTTCGATTTTGCATCTGTTTCCACTCTCCATACATGCCTTCATGATCTGTATCACCTGCACGCACACACAGATATACATTTAGGTACTGGCCATATAGTGGTGGAGGTACATTCTGTGCTCAAGAAAATGAACATTGTGATCAAATGGTTTCCATTCTTGTAATAAAGGTGCTGCTAGTTATTTCCACTAAATTCTTGTGTTGAAGCGAGACCACACAAGATATTGGCCGGTATCTCCATCCCGTCAACATATGATGATCTGAACTTGGTGTGGAGCTGGTCAAATCACAGATACTGTTGCACATTAGTTGTAGATTTGATGTAGCTTTTTCTTTCAGAGGCTCAAGCTGGGTATGTGCATATGCTAGAAAATAATATTGAATTATTGATTGAATCCAGTAAGAGGACCAAAATGCATCCTAACTAAGATGCTCTCCTTAGTTCCTTGTTTTGAGTGAAAAGATACCGATCTGATAGGAATTCTTACTGTATGAAGGTTTTTCCATGAAATGCCAGACAGTCCAACCTCCATGGGTAGCAGAATGGATATTTGGACTTCCGTTGCTTGTCTCTTGCAATTGTAGCCAGGGAATATCAGAAGGAGCTTATGAAACAGAAAATAGATGCAATGCAGATAGTAAACCCTTTTTTTCTTGGTATATTAGTAATTACAGATTGTGATGACAGAATTCAGGAAATCACTTTCCAGACTGTGTCTCGGTGGCTGTGTGAAGTTGTTTGAGTTGGAGCAGATTGAATCAATCAACACAGCAAACAGATGCAGCATCTGTCAGATTAACGACAATATACAAGCTATGGATGTTTTATATTCCCCAAATCAACAGTTGTTGACTATATTCAAGTTCACATGGTCAGACAGGGCTTGAATTGTCAGGTCTGATTACTCTGAAAGCTACTTATTGCAATTCACCCTCATAACCAATGTATCTTAGAAGTTTCCCTCTGACTATGATTGATGCAGGCCAAAATGACAATAAACACAGAATAAACGAGTAGGCTGTTTGTAGATTTTGGTGTATAAAACATCTAATTTACCGTTTATTTATGCATAATTTGACCTCTATACCTAACAAATATACTTGATAAAAAGTATTATACCCACCGTTTTTTTTAAGGTATTTAATTTCTCACTTAATTATTAAAAACATAAGTACACTGTGCATTGTGTGAGTCAACCTAAATAACAATGATAATTAAGGTTTTATTTAGAGCACAACTTTGGCTGGTTTTGTACATTGGTATGCTGCAATAAAGGACTTATATTTTGTTTTCATTGAAACATACTCTGATAACATTTACAATGCATTGTGTTGTTTAGACTTTCCCAAAATATCAGTAAAATAATGTGCGTGTGACTTTTACATTTATATTAAGAACAATAGTGTAGCCAAATGTTTCTTAATCCTGGTCCTGGTGAACCGAAAGGATGCACGTTTTTGTTTTTGCCCTAGCACTCACGCACCTGATTCAAATGAAAAACCTGATGATAGGTTTATTATGTCATTCAAGTGTGTGAGTGGTAGGGCAACATTTGAATCAGGTGTGTGAGTGCTAGGGCGGAAACAAATATGTGCACCCCTTTGGGTGCCCAGGACCAGGATTAAGAAATTCTGTGATGATAAATAATTGGCATAATAATTGAGATCTTATTATCGTGTCTTTTCAGTGACAATATTCAAAGTACAGCACCCAGCCCCCTCCCCCTAATGCTTTCAAACCCATTCACTGGCTCATGCCCAACCAAGATTGTGTATGAGGTGCAAACATAATCATTCCCTGGATCTGAGGCTGTGTTTATTTCCTCTCACACACACCTTTTTTGTATTGATCCCTTTTAGGCCCAAACTGGCATTCCAGGACACTTATGCAGTCAAGAAGTCCATCATTGATGCAGGGATTGCTTGATTTAAAGAATGACATTGAACGTAAGTTGAGTTTTTTTCTCTTTAGCTGTCAATTTCCCAGGCATTGACATTCTGGCACATGATGTTGTTGCATGTTTGTACACCTCCAGGACAATTCCAATACTTGACTCTCCAGTGACATATCCAGATATCACTTCCAGATATAATATCATCTCAACATTCCTGAATATCAGTGTAGCAACATACATTCATTGGCATTGGTAATACTGTTCTTGGGTTCATCCATGCTGTAAGGAAAATAAACATGAATGCTATTAACCAACTATTTCCAATCCAGCTGCCTATCATCCCGTTAGTTACTACAGTTAATAAAAATGCAAAAGAAAATGTGGGCTGTCTTTAATTTTCCTATAAAAATAATCATTTGAGGTTAGCTATTGTAAATTGTCATTTTTATAATTGCTTAAAATGCAAAGTACAAATGTAGGTGTTAGGCACCTAAAGTAGCAGATAAATGTATTTTATACATTAATAATAACCCATTGAAAATGTTTAAACCGTCTTTCCACAAAAGACATATTTGGACATGTATCTCCTGTTGAATGCCCTCCTGGCTAAAATTACAGGTGGTAGGTGATTTTCTTCATTTCTGTAATTCGTTTCACCAGTGGTTCATTACTGGCATACTATACATAACAGTATCCCTTTGTGAATCCTCCTGAAGAAATGTGCCTACAGAACTGCCTTAATTTTACGTGGCATTGATTCAACAAGATGCTGAAAGCATTCTTTAGAAATGTTGGCCCATATTGATAGGATAGCATCTTGCAGTTGATGGAGATTTGTGGGATGCACATCCAGGGCACAAAGCTCCCGTTCCACCACATCCCAAAGATGCTCTATTGGGTTGAGATCTGGTGACTGTGGGGGCCATTTCAGTACAGTGAACTCATTGTCATGTTCAAGAAACCAATTTGAAATGATTCGAGCTTTGTGACATGGTGCATTATCCTGCTGGAAGTAACCATCAGAGGATGGGTACATGGTGGTCATAAAGGGATGGACATGGTCAGAAACAATGCTCAGGTAGGCAGTGGCGTTTAAATGATGCCCAATTGGCACTAAGGGGCCTAAAGTGTGCCAAGAAAACATCCCCCACACCATTACACCACCACCACCAGCCTGCACAGTGGTAACAAGGCATGATGGATCCATGTTCTCATTCTGTTTACGCCAAATTCTGACTCTACCATCTGAATGTCTCAACAGAAATCGAGACTCATCAGACCAGGCAACATTCTTCCAGTCTTCAACTGTCCAATTTTGGTGAGCTCGTGCAAATTGTAGCCTCTTTTTCCTATTTGTAGTGGAGATGAGTGGTAACCGGTGGGGTCTTCTCCTGTTGTAGCCCATCCGCCTCAAGGTTGTGCGTGTTGTGGCTTCACAAATGCTTTGCTGCATACCTCGGTTGTAACGAGTGGTTATTTCTTCTATCACCTTGAATCAGTCGGCCCATTCTCCTCTGACCTCTAACATCAACAAGGCATTTTTGCCCACAGGACTGCCGCATACTGGATGTTTTTCCCTTTTCACACCATTCTTTGTAAACCCTAGAAATGGTTGTGCGTGAAAATCCCAGTAACTGAGCAGATTGTGAAATACTCAGACCGGCCCGTCTGGCACCAACAACCATGCCATGCTCAAAATTGCTTAAATCACCTTTCTTTCCCATTCTGACATTCAGTTTGGAGATTGTCTTGACCAGGACCACACCCATAAATGCATTGAAGCAACTGCCATGTGATTGGTTGATTAGATAATTGCATTAATGAGAAATTGAACAGTTGTTCCTAATAATCCTTTAGGTGAGTGTATATATTATCAATTCTCTAAGGCTATGCAAACATTTGAGCACAACTGTATGTGATATACAGTGCCATTACCATACTCACATAACATTGTGAGTGTTCATTCATACATGATGTAAATATAGGATTATAAAATGTTAAAAGCACTCATGTGTGTGCCCAACTTTGCCAACAGTGATGATTAGTGGTACATTACACCACACATAGAACAATAACAAAGGGGATGTGTGAAGAAATATGCATTTCCGGGAGAAGAGGAATTTGTTCTCTGTATGTTTAGTGTGACGTTAATGTTCTCCTGTCACTCAGAAAACTGGACCCATTCTTTTAACGTTCTCATGATATGTGTCTAGAACATTAGTATTGTATATTTATTGAACTCTGGTTATGTTATGATTGGTTCTCCTAAAGAGGTGAATTTGGAGCATAAACAGTATGTGGGCCTTCCAGTTATTGTCCACTACCATGCCTCTATCATGAAATCACACAGTCCTCAATTCACAATGCTTTACAGCACACCTAATTCTAGCCCCTCTTTTGGAGTAAATGTATCTAAGGGCAACTTTATGCTTCCAAAGAAATTAGTGCTGACCTACAAACACCCTCTCTAACCACATTGACTTTCAGGGAAGCATTTAACACGTATCTGAATAAGGAGCATGTCAGAGAGTGAGACATAATGCATTTTTTTAATAAAAAAGACAGAACCTCTCATAAAGAAAGGGGTGATGAATCTCCCCTATAAGAGAGCTGTCCAGTGGCCAAACCCTAGCAGGAAGGTCTGAGCAATGCTGCATGCCCACAGTCCACCATTCAGTGTGGCACACTGCGTTAAGTGTGGCTGCAGTATAGTTCAAAGTCTTGTTCAAACCTGGTGCCAGCTATCCTGTGCCACATGCCACAGTGATCCCCCTCAATCCTGGCACTGCCTTGGTCAACACAGCCAGCAGCCACTAGGCTGTTTTCTAGGCAGACATTTCTGGAATACATTACAGAAGATTAAAAATCTTCAGGAACATGAGTTGCTTTAATCTTGGATCTCACATTTTTTTCCTCTCAAACATCCTGCCTGTTACCGCTACATTTCTTCTCATCTCGGCCAATATTGCATCATCATTGCATTTGAAAGACTTGTAATATTAAAGGTGCCGCCTGGGAGTGACATTTTGGGCTGGATGTGTAATAACTTGTTCATGTGTGTATAATCTATAAATAGAATCAGTATCACATCTGTCAGCTTTGAAATTCTAAGTTCCAAAAGCAAATCGTTTTGATGACATCAACAACACCACTTTTACGCCCAGTTGTCATTAACTGTGGACTGAATCTTTAACTGAGCTCTTTTAATCATGACATGTATAGCATGCAACAAACCTCAAGCTCAGTCATGAAAAGTCTTCCACAATAGGGTACTGCAGACAGTTGTCCAAGGAATTATAAAGCATGCAACATTATACAATGATGCATATTGATGAGAGTGCTTCAATCTACACAAATGGGACAATGCATAGATATACAACCCTATGGATCTCTCACAGCCAATCAACCTTGTAGGCCAACAGTCTCTGGTTGGCTCCTCCTGGCTAGTCCGGCTACATGGAAGATAAGTGGATTCCGAGCCAAGGTTGTGTGCTTAGGAGACAGGGATTCCCTACTCGGTGTCCCTCTAGGAGTGTTAAGCTGCAGGGCCAGTTTAGTGTTGGCTGACTGATTGACTGTGATACATGTGCTGAATATTTCATGCCTCCCAGTCTGTGTGTTTGTGTGTGAGAAAGCACCGTGGGAGTCTGTCTCTTTCTAGTGATGTACTGTCTACTGTCTGAGACGGTCTCCACGGCCCCGCTGTCTCTCTTACTTCTCTGTGACCCACTGTGGCAGTATTGAAGTCTGGAGCGCTGTAATACACTGTAGTCAGCATGATTCTGGGCATAAACATTGAGACAATACAATCGATGGAGAACTAGTTAGGATTTGAGTTTTGCCCGGCTGACAGTATGTAAGATTAGAAGGTATAGGTGATGGCTGCCAGGAGCCTTACTGTCTGCGAAGTGTTACAGTAAGAGTAAGCATGAGTAAACATTTTGTACATGTATCACGCAGCTCTGAAGGCCGTGTTTGTGTTTCTGTGTGTCTAGATGACAGCGAGGCTCAGCGTAAAACTGTCCCACTCACACCTCTGGAAAGCTTCTTTGACGACACCCTCAAACAACAAAAGAAGAAGAAACCCAAAAAGATGGAGGGCAAGATGCCGAAAGTCAAGAAAAGGAAAAAGGAGGTAAGCTCTTACAGAATCAGTTGTGTAGTACTCCAAAGTCCGTAGAGGAGACATTGTTAATTGCTAGAACTGTACACCTGTTGAATTTACTGTAAGTTTGGTTTTGAGGACCTATTTAATCTCAACAAGTACCAATAGGCTCTTTGTTTTAGGAGCCATTGGCACCAGTGCAGTGCAAGCTAAGTGCTTTGTTAACCCGGGTAGACTGTGGATCAGGAGTGCTAGAGCATGATGACTGTGCTTGTGACAGTCAACATGGGCACTAGATCAGGATTAGTACAGCATGTGCCAGGAGGTGCCAGCAGGTGCCAGCAACATTGTTCTGACAGCTGAACTCTATGTTGCATTTGTTCCTGACATTCAGACAACAGGCTTTAAAGGTTGCAACACCATTTACCAAAACAGTCGACAAACCACTGCACTTTATTACTTACCATGACTGCTCCTTATGAGGGTGCAAAGGTGGGCTAGGCGTATTGGAGTTTGAGAGTCATGGATTGGTATGGTTTCGGTATGGCGCAAAAATGTTTTGTCAACAGTTACTGTGGCATCGTTAGGCCTGGGCTTCCAGGGCTTTAGTCCTGGTTCTTTTTGGAGTCGAGTGTTTAAATCTTGGAGTGTTTGAATTCAGTCTTGTAAACATTAGAGGCTGGATTCAACACATTGCCCCTTTAAGAGAGGTGCTTCACAATAGCAAATCAGTGATTCATTATTATAGCCTGTGCATCATTGCAATAATGCAGAGTTGTATGTACTGGTAACACAACCTTCTCAGGGTCCCTTACTGTATGGTAATGAAAACGTTTGCCATTACAGCCCAAGCTCCTTAGTCAGGGGAAAGTGGTTGATTTAAAAGCGACAATGTGACAGAGAAAAATATTTTTTGTGTTACAGTTAAAACACAAATGAACCTTAGTTCAGTTTGTGCTGGCTTTGTGTTGCCTGTTTCTCTTTTGTGTTTTCCTGGATTTGGAGTTGAGCAGTATGTGGCGGTAACAGAGCAGGGATGACCCTGTCCACGGCTGCCAGCAATACGGCTGCCAGCAACACTGAATATCTCTGGAGGCCATCCAGTCACAGGCCATTTTGGCTGGCCAGTGCTGATGAGGGGTCTCCCTCTCTTTTCCTTCTCCGTCACACACTCTATCTCCATCCCTCTTTATTATGGTTCACAAGTTGTGCTCGACCATATACTGTGTGTTCGTCAGACAGCGCTCCCTGACAGGAAACAATGACTAGCCGTTATTCACTTACAGTCTCTCCCCAAAGTCTTGTGTCAGACACGAGCCACAGGTCACTGGAAGTCACATCCCCATCAGTGAGCCTCTTTTTCCCCCAGGCCACTCAGAGCTGAAGGAGCCAGCCGTGCACAGACTCCCTCCAGCAGCTTTAGCGCACACCACAGGAGAGCTGTTAGTGCTGATGACTGGCAAGATCTGTTTTTTAGGAGTGAAAGGCCTAGGGGACCGTGCGTGTTGATAGTAAGCATTGTACAGTAACGGTACTGTAAGGCTTTGTGTGTTATAGGTATTGTGAGGAAATGAAGTATGTGTATTCCCCTGAAATTTATTTCTGACACAGTGGGCAGACACTTTAACATACTAGGATAGTCCACTAATGCAGTATGGTACTGCATGTCTTTGTTTAACAGAATTTAAGTTGATACCAAATGGAATATATCAAGGACAACCCTGTTTCCAGAAAAGTTGGGACACTGTAAAATGTAAATAAAAACAGAATGCAATGATGTGTAAATCATTTAAACCCTATATTCAATAGAAAATAGTTTAAAGACAACATATCAATTGTTGAAACTGAGACATTTAATTATTTCTTGAAAATATATGCCCACTTTAAAAAATGCCAGCAACATGTTTCAAAAACGTTGTGACAGAGGCAACAAAAGACTGGAAAAGTTGTGGTAGGCTAAAAAACTAAACCTGGTGGAATATCACACAACTAATTAGGTCAATTGGCATTTGCCGCATTATGAAACGAAAAATACAACAAAGGAGTACCTGAACTGTTGAGCAGCTGAAATCCTATATCAAGCAAGAATGGGAAAACATTTCACTTTCAAAACTACAGCAATTGGTCTCCTCAGTTCCCAAATGCTTACCCAGTCACTCTCTTCTCACTGTATTGTTGGTTACAAGCATATATATACATTGAAGCGTGTGTCTACCTAGAAAAGATCAGGTTTCCAAGACAGTAACCCCCCATGCCAAATGGTCAATGTAAAACATTGCTGGGGTTAGTAGAGCGCAACCTACAGAGAGATAATCTAAACTGAGAGGTTTCTGTTGTTCTCATTATCTAGGCACATTCATCTACGTACATTCACATTGTAATTGTTAATGCTCAGATTCCACACAGAGTGTTGTTAAAAGAAGAGGTAATGCAACACAGTAGTAAACATGCCCCTGTCCCAAATTTTTTGAAACATGTTGCTGGCATCAAATTACATTTTTTACAAAAACAATAAAATGTCAATATTTGATATGTTGTCTTATTTTCAATTAAATATAGGGATAATGATTTGCACATGATTGCATTCTGTTGTTAATTGCATTTTAGGTTGCGTCCCAACTTTTGTGGAAACCGTGTTGTAATAAACTACCTGACTATGGTAAAAGACTGTATTTTTCCTGATTCTCTAGAAGAGTCCTCCTCTTTGTTTCCATCCTTTTTCCCATCGTTTTTCCTGTGTGATTGTAAAGTACTGAACACTGTGCACTCTGCCATCAGTTTTTGGGTTAAGACTATAGCTTTCTCTGTCTTTCTGTGTTAACAGGGGTTCTGCGTCCCTTCCTTTACCATCCCCCACCCCTTTTAATACCCCCCCATTCTCTCCTTCTCTGTATGCGTAAATGAGATTTGTCTAGACTGGTGCTGGAACACAGGCTTTGCAACCACAGGCCTCTGCATAACAAGCTTGTTATGCAAACGGGTCTGATTGGATGGCGTCGTTTCATTGGCGGCTGCTGCTAAACAGTGCATGTGTGTGGTGTGTGTGTGTGGGGGGGAGCTTCAGACTCTTCACTGGTTGGTCACCATGGCAACACGGACTGGCTGGCAGTGGGGCTGGCGGAGCTGCGGCAACGTGAACATTTCCTCTGCACCGCAGAGCGAAACGCTTGCCAGTCTCTCCATGGATACGCACAGGCCTTCTGTGCAACAGGCAACGAGCTGCAGACAGCATGTTAATGCAAGGACGCACACTCACTCACGCACACACACACACACACACGCACACTCAGACACACCAGTGTGCCAGTGCTCACTCATATCTATTAACTTTCAACTGTATAGCCTTTTAACCCAGACGTTGCCATAGAAGGTATGTGTGGATTCAACTCAACAACATTGCTAATTATGCTCTTTCTCCCCATTTCCTCTTGAATGAAAACACCTCTGAATGTCAGGGATATTTGCTGACTCATTGTCTTTGCATGAAATGTCTCCTGAATGACTGAGAGACAGAGGGAGCTGGATTGTAAGTGAACGTAATGACATTGTCGAGAAACAATGTTGTATCTCTGCGCTGGTGTGTATCAGGGAGGAGGTGGAGTAGGAGTAGGAGTTGGCAGCAGTGAACCGGAGGGGCAAGCTTCAGAGCGGGAGGATGACCATCCACTGCAGCGTCCAGAGATGGGCTCAGAGAGCGAGAGCAGCACCTACGCTCCTGTCCCCAACACAAAGAAAAAGAAGAAGCCTAGGGAGAAGAAGGAGAAGAAATCCAAACGAAAGAAAAGAGAGGAGGAGGATGATGATGACGACGACGATGATGATGGAAGTAATAAGGTACACTAAGCGTGTGTCTGTTTGTGCCGATCTTTCGGCCTAGTTTGATCTGTAATTGTGTTGTTAAGGCCTTTGTGGAGTTATAGACTGAACTTACTTCAGTCTTGCTGTGCCCCAGGAGCCCAAGTCGTCCAGCCAGCTGATGAAGGAATGGGGTCTGGAGGATGTGCAGTACGGCTTCACAGAGGAGGATTATACAACTCTCACCAACTACAAGGCCTTCAGCCAGTTCCTCAGGTACTGCAGATGAAGATCAGATTTTACTGCTTGGTTTTCACAGATGGGTTGTCTGGTTGTTACTTAAATCTCTCTAAATAAAAACTGCATAGAGAAACTGGAGCGGTGTGGTGATTACTGATTTTTTTTGAGAGTAAGAGGTAGATTAGATAGACAGCACGACTGCATAGAGAAACTGGAGCTGTGTGGTCACACTAACGCTGTTTTGAGAGAGCGAGATGGACAGAGAGTGTGAGAAATGGAGAAAGAGTGGTAGAGAGAGATCTAGGGAGAGAGAGTGATGGAGAGATAGAGATGGAGGGAGAGCGACAGAGAATGAGTGATGGAGGGAGAGAGATGGAGAGTAGCCAAGTCCCTGAAGTGCCTCCTATCAGGAGGTTTGCTGTGCCTGTGTGTGACAGCCTGGAGATTCATATACTGAATGCATTGACCCAGAATCTCAGAGAGGCCAATGTGCCAAACCACTAGACACTGGCCGACAAATCACAAACACGGTATGCCCCACAAAACAAAGGGGACATCACACGGATAGGTCAACACTAGACCTCTTCGAATGAAGATACACATCTCGCAGGAAATGAGATTACAGAGTTTTTTTCTCTTTCCTTGACTTTTCTCAGGCCACTTATTGCAAAGAAGAACCCTAAAATCCCCATGTCTAAGATGATGACGGTGCTAGGGGCCAAATGGCGAGAGTTCAGTGCCAACAACCCCTTCAAGGGAACATCAGCAACGGCGGTGGCCGCCGCAGTGGCCGCCGCGGTGGAAATGGTCACGGTCGCCCCATCCATCTCTGTCAAAGAGATCACCAGTCTACCCAGTTGTCAGCCTGGGGCTGTCAGGAAAGCCAAAACCAAAGATGGGAAGGGTACAAGCTGTCACTCAAGAATCCTATATCAGATATGTAAAAATACTGTATAGTGATGAAGTTAAGGTACCCTCTTTTTTTAACTCTCTGGTTGTCTTAAAGGGCCTGGAGTTCGACGGAAAACTAAATCTGTGAAAGAGGTGAAGAAAAAAAGTAAAGGGAAGAAGAACAAATCAAAGAAGAAAGCGTCTTCGGTGAGGTTTGGGGCTATAAGTCTCCTTTCTGACTTTTAGTCACAACACAATGACTTGAACAGATAGAGTAGGTCATTGCTCCCACACTCTTGCACAGACAAGTTGGGATATGTGCTTTTTGTGTTAGGCATTTGCCAAAATACAACTTTTGTAGTTAGTGTTCATGCTTAAGTTTGATTGTTATTGTCTCTCTTTGCTGATTGGACGTGTGGTTGGAAATTTCTTGTGTCTGTTGGCAGAGTGAGGAGGACTTTGGGCTGGAGGAGTCAGACTTTGATGACGTCAGCATCCACAGTGCCTCTGTGCGCTCTGATACCTCAGGAAATGCCAAGAAGAAAGCCCGGAAGGGTCATAAAAAAAGGAAAAGTATGATGTACCTCAAATCTACACAAATCAGTTCCAAGATTATGTCCTCCAGCATTTTCACTACCCTATTAATGTATTGACTGCTACTACCGAATGTGTGTAAAGACAGAGTACACTGTCTTGTGTGCAGGAGAGGATGGGGATGGCTATGAGACAGACCACCAGGATTACTGTGAAGTGTGCCAACAGGGAGGGGAGATCATCCTGTGTGACACCTGTCCCAAGGCCTACCACCTGGTGTGTCTGGAGCCTGAGCTGGAGAAGGCCCCCGAGGGCAAGTGGAGCTGCCCCCACTGTGTGAGTAATACAACATGGACTATCACAAAACACAACAAAACTATATCGTCACTAACGCAGTTTGGATCGTTACAACAAAGGGCATTATCCCTATCCCACGCTTGTGCATTCAGGAGAAGGAGGGCATCCAGTGGGAGGCCAAAGACGACGATGATGAGGAGGAGGTTGCAGTTGAGGAAGAGGATGACCACCTGGAGTTCTGCAGAGTGTGTAAAGATGGAGGGGAGCTGCTGTGCTGTGACACCTGCCCGTCCTCCTACCATATCCACTGCCTCAACCCTCCCCTGCCCGACATACCCAATGGGGAATGGTTGTGCCCACGCTGCATGGTGAGTGAATATATCTCCCACCAATCAGTGTTTGGTCAGTGTCACATGATACATTTTGTGAATCTGTTTTTGGTGGGAATGTACTTTTTTCTGTTATTTAAATAGACTGAGAATTGTGTCACTCTCCGTACAGGCTCCTAAGAGAGAACAGAAATGGACCATGCAATCTCACATTGTCTTACCTCCTCTAGTGCCCACCACTGAAGGGGAAGGTGCAGAGAATTCTTCACTGGATATGGGGGGATCCCCCGTTACCTGCTGAGGTTCCCCCGGGCCCTGATGGAGAGACAGTGGGCCAACTAGTCAAGCCCCCCCTGAAGGGACACCCGGAAAGGGAGTTGTTTGTCAAATGGACTGGTCTCTCCTATTGGCACTGCTCCTGGGTCAGTGAACTGCAGGTAAGATGTTTCTTTATTTTTATCTGACTGCTGCTGAGGGATTTGTTCTAAAGTTTTTATATGTTACGGGAAAGCACATTGTTACAATTATTTATTGTGTCTGCACTCTGCCCACTTTGGTGATGAAATGACACTTACTTTTGTAGTACATGTTGTCAAGACTACTATGATTCTTCATGTTTTTAATTTTTCAGTGGGGTCTTTCTCTCACATAATCATTTACGTACCTTGGTGTTTTGTAGTAAGCACAGAGTTCTGTTGACAAAGCAGGGTGTGATTTTCATAGCAATTTATTAGCATTTAAAAAAACAAACATCTTCCACATTTTGTCAGCAGGTTGCTAAAAGCCATCTAAGGATTACATGAGCTGAATCTAAACATGACATGAGCTGAATCTAAACATGACATGAGCTGCAACTAAGCGTGACATGAGCTGAATCTAAACAAAACAATAGCTGAACGTAATGTACAAGCCTTTGAAAATAAGATGGTTTATGCTCCATTGACATTTCAATGAGGTAAACTTATTTTTGTGAGAAATCCTAAAACAAAAAAACTATTTAAATGCATATGAAGTGTGTGCTAAAATAGGACAACACTATGTCCTAGAATTGCCCTAGAATTCAATGACATCTTACCTTTATTTTATGTCCTCGGTTTTGATGATAAGATGATGATGAGTTCAATGGGATGTAAGCAAGCAAGTTTATTTATATAGCACATAGATAGAAGCAATTCAATGTGAAAAATACATAAAAATGCATGTCTGATTGGTAGCCAGTCTGAGCTGTGAGCTGTTTTACAGTTAACAGTTAAGTAATTGCCACTGGGGATACAAACTTAGTAAGCCACAGTTATAATAAATGTTTTGCTATAACTTTAAGACACATGGGTAACATTTAATTACAATTTAGGACAGATCGTTTTTTCATAAGGAATTGGAATGCATTTTTTCTGGTTTTCCGAATTTTTACCCTTTCCTACCTACACAATCAGTAATTTATTTTAACCATAGGTTGAAAAATGTTTTTTTTATTGGACACTAAATAATAATACTGAAGGCAACTTTGTAATATCTTCACGCCATTGTTAGCTAAGCCATGCTTTTGCCTCTGTGTTGTCTGCAGTTGGAGCTGTACCACACAGTAATGTACCGAAACTACCAGCGCAAGAACGACATGGACGAGCCCCCTCCGTACGACTATGGCTCTGGTGAGGATGAGCTGAACAATGAAAAGAGGAAGAGTAAAGACCCTCAGTATGCTGCTATGGAGGAGAGATTCTACCGCTACGGTATCAAGCCAGAGTGGATGGTCATCCACAGGATCCTCAACCACAGGTGCCCACCCCAGACTCACGCGCGTCCTTTCCCTGTGCATACACTGTCTTTCTTATGCAATGGAGAGAACGAATGACAGGAATCTGGAAACCATACCTTTTTTGCCCAGGTTTAAAAATGTGTAAAAGTAACTGCCGTCCTTCCTTTTTCTATTGTGAAGTTCAATTCAAAAGCTTGAAGCAATTGTTCCTTGTGTTCTCCACAGTTATGACAAGGATGGGGATGTGCACTACCTGATCAAGTGGAGAGACCTGCCTTATGACCAGTGTACCTGGGAGGTGGATGACTTTGATGTCCCTGATTATGATAACGCCAAACACTCCTACTGGGACCACAGGTCAGCTCAGATTCACACTGTCTTCTCTCTCGCACTCTCTCTCTATTGCTGTCTCTCATACACAAACATGCAGGCACACACACACACACACACACACACACAAACATATTTCACATGTTTTCATCAACTACTATAATTTTGCAGGGAGCAGATGATTGGTGATGACCAGCGCCCCTTAGTGGTGAGAAAGGGAAAGAAGGGCAAAGAAGAGGAGAAGAGAAGGGAACGAGAAATCCCTCCTGACGCTCCAATTATAGATGTGAGTGGGCATTATTACTTGGGACTGAACCATACAGTCCTACTGGCTTAACTATAAACTGATAAACCTCTTTTACTAGCCTACCATCAAGTTTGAACATCAACCCTGGTACATCAATGCCACTGGGGGCACCTTACACCCGTACCAGCTGGAAGGTCTGAACTGGCTGCGGTTTTCCTGGGCACAGGGGACAGACACTATTCTGGCAGATGAGATGGGCCTGGGCAAGACTGTCCAGACCATTGTGTTCCTCTACTCACTCTACAAGGAGGTGGGTGGCTTTAAGAAGGACAGGTGTCTATTAGTTTAGTATTGTTCTATGACATTATTAATTAATAAAACATGCTGGAATCGTTAGTACTGATGAAATGTATTACAATTTCTGTGGCATTAACTGACAAAACATACAACTGAAAGGGCCAAGCTAAAACATGTCTTCTAATTTCAGGGTCATTCCAAAGGTCCATATCTGGTCAGTGCCCCCCTATCCACGATAATCAACTGGGAGAGGGAGTTTGAGATGTGGGCCCCAGACTTCTATGTGGTCACTTACACTGGAGACAAAGAAAGTCGAGCAGTCATCAGGGAGAATGAGTTTACTTTTGAGGACAGTGCAGTCAAGACAGGCCGCAAGGTCTTCCGTATGAAGGTATCCCAATAAAGTACACTTATGATCTATTGGTTCTTAGTAATCATTGACAATTATTTAATTTACAGGACTAAGGACAGCAGTTTTCATATTCACAATCTCTCTTTTGGTCTTGACAGAAAGACACTGCCATCAAGTTCCATGTGTTGCTGACATCATACGAGCTGATCACCATTGATCAGACAATTCTGGGCTCAATTAACTGGGCCTGCCTTGTTGTGGATGAGGCACACAGACTGAAAAACAACCAATCAAAGGTAACCAACCACAATAGAATTGTGTAATAGAAATCTTTTCCAATATCTAAATTCTGATGTATCGATAACATCATACACTATCGGTGTGGTTTAGAAACACAATTTTCCCAGTTTTTATTGAAATGTAAGCAGTTCAAGTACAACGAATATCCTGTAAGGTTTCTATAGGTGAACAGTAAACTCCCAGAGGTAAAAAAAAAAAAAAAAGATAAAAAAGTACATTTCAGAGTTATAAAAATAATTAACAGGAGGAGTCAACAGCTTGTGTGATAGATGACTCACAGGACAACAGCATCAAGCGCAGCGTAACACTGGTCAAATTAAGAAAGTCTCAGTTTCATCTGTGGAGAGCTGCAGGTTTAACAGGTTGAGTGGCATTAAAAAAGCCATGGCAAAATAAGAAAAAGAGGCTTGTCAGGGCCATGAAGCACCGCCAGTGGACTGCTGAAGACTGGAAGGTCTTATGGACCGATTAATCAAAATGTGAAATATTCAGTTCATTACGCAGGGTTTATAAACACCATCAAGTAGGCGAAAAGATGGTTCCTTAGTGTGTCACACACACAGTCAAACATGGAAGAGGAAGCGGAATGGTCTTGGGCTCTTTTTCTGGATCCAGAGTTGGCGACTTGCACAGTGAGTTCCAAAACCAAAACGGCTACCACAGCATTTTGCAGGGCCATGCAGTACCCTCCGGTGTACGTCTAGTTGGACAGGGGTTCATCCTACAGCAAGATAATGACTGAAAACATACCTCCAGGCTATGTCAGATCTACCTTAGAAGAAAAGTACAAGACAGTAGGCTTCAAGTTATGGAATGGCCAGCACATTCTCTAGACTTGAACACCATCAAGCTGGTTTATGGGATGAACTGGTCAGAAGGAGGAAAGCAAATCAACCTACAAGTTCAACACATTTGTTGGAACTACTGCAACAGTGTTGGGAAGAACTTTCTGAACAATATTTGATTTCCATTGTTGAAAGAATGCCACGAGTGTGTTCGGCTGGTGGGTATTTTGTCAAAAATCTAAAATGTAGATTCAATTTTGTTAAGCAAAATTATTCCATTATTTATTTTCTGTTTCCAACTGTATATTTGCTTGTATCCCAGTGAGCAAAGTTGGACCAAAAATCAGGATGTGGAAGCTGCATCACACTGTCCAAGCACTGCCAAGAAAAGACTGTTTCTCAAAACTCAGCACTCAAACAAGGAGACTTGTAAAAGAAGCCACTGAGGCCAACAATAACTATGAATGAGCTATGGAGTTCAGTGGCTGAGTGTAATACAATTTATTCACTCACTAATAAAAGTCACTCTGGATAGGAGTGTCTGCAAAATGTTACCAATATCAAGAGTTCTACATAAAACTGGTATGTATTAGAGGGTGGCTAGAAAAAAGACATTACTCAAAAGGTACTATCCTAAAGCATGAGAGTGACCTAGCTGGGATCTAGAAAACTGTTTTCTTGTCAGAAACTAAGGTAGAGCTTTTTGGCTAAAACTCAAAAAGCATGTGTGTTGCAAACAAAACATTGGCCATGCCTCAATATACACAATCCTTACAGTGAAGTATAGTGGTGGCAGCATCATGCTGTGGGCATGCTTCTCTTCAGCTGGGACTGGGGATCTTGTTAAAATTGAAGGAAGAATGTATTGACCAAATACAGGGACATTTTCCAAACAAACCTGTTTCAATCTGCAAAAAGAAATGAAGCGTGGGGAGAAATTCACCCTTCCAGGACAATGATCCCAAACACCAAGCCAAAGCCATGTTGGAGTGTCTCAAGTACAAAAAGGTAAATGTCCTACAATGGCCCAGTCAAAGTATTGACCTCAGTCCCATTGGGAATCTGTGGCACTATTTGAAAATTGACATCCACAAGCATTGTCCAACCAACCTGACCAGCCTGGAGCAAATCTGCAAAGAAAAATGGGCCAGAATTACTCTACCACTGTGTGGGAAGCTGGTACATACATATGAAATTACTTTAAGCTGTTACTGCAAGGAAAGATGGTTCTACAAAATATAAATGTGTGGAGTTGAATACTTATGCAAGCAACATATTTCAGTTTAGAATGTTTCCTACAAATATTTCCCAACGTAAAAACAATGTCACCATACAATCATTTTGTGTCAGTATTTAAAAATAAAATATAAAACAGAATGAAATCAATGTACCATTTGTAATTAAGTTCAATGAAACTATTTTTCAGGGGTCTGAATACTTTTCCAAGGCATTTCTAATGTGGATGGCGCTGTGTCAGTTTTTCAGAATCCTCAATGGGTATAAGATCTACTATAAGCTGCTGTTGACTGGCACTCCTCTACAGAACAACTTGGAAGAGCTGTTTCACCTGCTCAACTTCCTAACTCCAGAGAGATTCAAGTAAGAGCTGTGCAGGTTTTGTACCTTCCCCAATTGTCCTGGCCACTCCATTAGCCTGCCACTATAACCTATTACAGTAGCAAATTGAGATGGTACCTTCTTTAAAAGGGGCTTATAAACCATTTTGCTGTGTCTGTGCTCTTTCTGTGAACAGTAACCTTGATGGATTTCTGGAGGAGTTTGCTGATATCTCCAAGGAGGACCAGATCAAAAAGCTGCATGACCTTCTGGGCCCTCACATGCTCAGGAGACTCAAAGCAGACGTGTTCAAAAACATGCCTTCAAAGACAGAGCTCATTGTACGAGTCGAGCTCAGTCCCATGCAGAAGTTAGTCCTCTTGTAGTACTTTTCCATTCAATTTCCTATTGCTTAAACCTCTTGAGTTGTTCCCTTAGACTAAATCCCTCCTCTCACCTTTGATCTCTGACCCATAGGAAGTACTACAAGTTCATCCTGACGCGGAACTTTGAGGCGCTCAACTCCAAGGGTGGTGGCAACCAGGTGTCCCTGCTCAACATCATGATGGACTTGAAGAAGTGCTGCAACCACCCCTACCTGTTCCCTGTGGCAGCTGTGGTGAGTGAGGGAGGAGTGATGGATGGTAGAGGAGAGGGAGGGATAGAGGAAGGGAAGGGTGAGACCGCGGTAAGGGTTAAGCGGATATACCATGATGGGGCTAAGAGGAGATACCATGATATGGGCTAAGAAAAGATAGGATGATTGAGGCTAAGAAGAGATACCATGATAGATGTTACCATATGTTGTGGAAGAATGATAGGTTATCAATATGCAGGTTTGCTTGTCAGTAACAGTTGACTGTCTAGGGGGCTGTGGTGTCTCATCAGGTTATTGTCTCTCTGCACACGCAGGAGGCACCAGTGTTACCTAATGGCTCTTATGATGGGAACCAGCTTGTCAAGTCCTCAGGCAAACTCACCCTACTTCAAAAGATGCTAAAGAAACTCAAAGATGAAGGACACAGAGTTCTCATCTTCTCCCAGATGACAAAGATGCTGGATCTGCTTGAGGACTTTCTAGAATATGAGGGCTACAAATATGAACGCATTGATGGGGGAATTACAGGAGGCCTACGACAGGAGGCCATTGACCGTTTCAACGGTAGGTTTTGCTGCTGTTCTGTCCTGGTCAAGTAGACACTGCACAGGCAACACACGTCTGCATATACTCAGTGACTTTGTTCCTTGATACTTTTTGCAGCACCGGGCGCTCAGCAGTTCTGCTTTCTGCTCTCCACCCGAGCTGGAGGCCTTGGCATCAATCTGGCCACGGCTGACACCGTTATCATCTACGACTCAGACTGGAACCCTCACAACGATATCCAGGTAGTGTGGAATATGGTACACGAACAGAAGCAAACATAGGCATACCTTATATAGGCTTTGTGAGCTTTATAAATCTCAAAATCTTGTGAAGAGTCTCTCCCCATTTCTATTCTTAATGAAATTCCTGATCTATTTTTTTTGGTATTTTGCCGGACCGTGTAAGCGAAGCATGCCAAGAAGAGTGAATGTCTCTTACTGGCTGACTGACTACCCCTTGTTAAATAGGGTAGTGGTTAGAGAAGCAGACTGCCATGCAGGCGACCGTTGTTTGAGCCTCGCCTCAGTCAAAACAAATGATGCATTAGGATTTGTTCGGGATTGACAAAACCTTTGTTTGCCACAGCCTTCAGGAGCTACATTATAGTAAGCCTAAAATAAAAGTGTTTACGGTTATATTGTGGCTATTTCTGGTGGATTTTTTAAGTATGCATCCGTGCATAATATTTGGGGTAATATAGATCACAACCCCTGGCTAAGGGGTCGGTGCGCTGAGGATCGGGCGGCAGTCGAAGGCGGGGGCCTTGACAACCCGATCCCTGGACACGGAAACTAGTTCTAGGGATGTGGAACGTCACCTTGCTGGCGGGGAAGGAGCCTGAGAACGTGCGTGAAGTTGAGAGGTTCCGACTAGAGATAGTCGGGATCACCTCCACGCACGGCTTTGGCTCTGGAACCACACTCCTTGAGAGAGGATGGACTCTTCACCACTCTGGAGTTGCCCATGGTGAGAGGCGGCGGGCTGGTGTGGGTTTGCTTATAGCTCCCCAGCTCTGCCGCCATGTGTTGGAGTTTACCCCGGTGAACGAGAGGGTCGTTTCCCTGCGCCTACGGGTCGGGGATAGGTCTCTCACTGTTGTTTGTGCCTACGGGCCGAACGGCAGTGCAGAGTACCCGACCTTCTTGGAGTCTCTGGGAGGGGTGCTGGAAAGTGCTCTGACTGGGGACTCCATCGTTCTACTGCAGGACTTCAACGCCCACGTGGGCAACGACAGTGACACCTGGAGGGGCGTGATTGGGAGGAACGGCCCCCCTGATCTGAACCTGAGCTGTGTTCAGTTATTGGACTTCTGTGCTTGTCACAGTCTGTCCATAACGAACACCATGTTCAAGCACAAGGGTGTCCATCAGTGCACGTGGCACCAGGACACCCTAGGCCGCAGGTCGATGATCGACTTTGTTGTCGTTTCATCTGACGTGCGGCCATATGTCTTGGACACTCGGGTGAAGAGAGGGGCGGAGCTGTCAACTGATCACCACCTGGTGGAGAGTTGGATCCGATGGCGGGGGAGGAAGCTGGACAGACTCGGCAGACCCAAGCGTACTGTAAGGGTCTGCTGGGAACGTCTGATCGAGTTTCCTGTCAGAGAGATCTTTAACTCCCACCTCCGGCAGAGCTTCGACTGGATCCCGAGGGAAGCTGGAAATATTGAGTCTGAGTGGACCATGTTCTCCACCGCCATTGTCGAAGCGGCCGCTCTGAGCTGTGGCCGTAAGGTCTCCGGTGCCTGTCGAGGCGGCAATCCCCGAACCCGGTGGTGGACACCGGAAGTAAGGGATGCCGTCAAGCTGAAGAAGGAGTCCTATCAGGCCTGGAGTACTTCAAGGATCTCCTCAATCCCGCCGTCACGTCTTCCATTGAGGAAGCAGAGGATGAGGGCTCAGAGGTGGACTCGTCCATCACCCGGGCTGAAGTCACAGAGGTAGTCAAGAAACTCCTCGGTGGCAAGGCACCGGGGATGGATGAGATCCGCCCTGAGTACCTCAAGTCTCTGGATGTTGTGGGGCTGTCTTGGTTGACACGCCTGTGCAACATCGCGTGGTGGTCGGGGACAGTGCCTCTGGGATGGCAGACCGAGGTGGTGGTCCCTCTTTTTAAGAAGGGGGACCGGAGGGTGTGTTCCAACTACAGGGGGATCACACTTCTCAGCCTCCCCGGGAATGTCTATGCCAGGGTACTGGAGAGGAGAATATGGCCAATAGTAGATCCTCGGATTCAGGAGGAACAGTGTGGTTTTCGTCCGGGCCGTGGAACAATGGACCAGCTCTATACCCTCTAAGGGGTGCTTGAGGGTTCATGGGAGTTTGCCCAACCAATCCACATGTGTTTTGTGGATTTGGAGAAGGCATTCGACTGTGTCCCTTGTGGCATCCTGTGGAGGGTGCTTCGGGAATATGGGGTCCTGGGTCCTTTGCTAAGGGCTGTCAGGTCCCTGTACGACCGCAGCAGGAGCTTGGTCCACATTGCCGGCAGTAAGTCAGACTTGTTCCCAGTGCATGTTGGACTCCGGCAGGGCTGCCCTTTGTCGCTGGTTCTGTTCGTAATTTTTATGGACAGAATTTCTAGACGCAGCCAGGGGCCGGAGGGCGTCAGGTTTGGGGACTACACGATTTCGTCTCTGCTCTTTGCGGATTATGTTTTCGTGTTGGCCCCTTCAAGCCAGGACCTTCAGCATGCACTGGGACGGTTTGCAGCCAAATGTGAAGCGGTGGGGATGAAAATCAGTACCTCAAAATCTGAGGCCATGGTCCTCAGTCGGAAAAGGGTGGCTTGCCCACTTCAGGTTGGTGGAGAGTGTCTGCCTCAAGTGGAGGAGTTTAAGTATCTAGGGGTCTTGTTCACGAGTGAGGGAAGGATGGAATGGGAGATTGACAGACGGATCGGTGCAGCTTCTGCAGTAATGCGGTCGATGTATCGGTCTGTCGTGGTGAAGAAAGAGCTGAGTCGCAAGGCGAAGCTCTCGATTTACCGGTCAATCTACGTTCCTACTCTCACCTATGGTCATGAGCTTTGGGTCATGACCGAAAGGACAAGATCCCGGATACAGGCGGCTGAAATGAGCTTTCTCCGCAGGGTGGCTGGGCGATCCCTTAGAGATAGGGTGAAAAGCTTGGTCACCCAGGAGGAGCTCAGAGTAGAGCCGCTGCTCCTCCACATCGAGAGGGGTCAGCTGAGGTTGCTTGGGCATCTGTTCCGGATGCCTCCTGAACGCCTTCTCGGGAAGGTGTTCCGGGCTCGTCCCACAGGGAGGAGACCCCGGGGAAGACCTAGGACACGCTGGAGGGACTAGGTCTCCCGGCTGGCCTGGGAACGCCTCGGTGTCCCCCCAGAAGAGCTAGAGGAAGTGTCTAGGGAGAGGGAAGTCTGGGCATCTCTGCTTAGACTGCTGCCCCCTCGACCCGGCCTCGGATAAGAGGAAGAAGATGGATGGATGGAGATCACAACCCCTTGTGCAGTAAAAGAGGAGAGGTTGTAGCACCTAATAATGTAATAACTACCGTTATTGTAATAACTGCCAATAACGCAATAGATTTTAAATTCTTAATGTCATAAAAGACAATAATGTAATAACTTTTCTGAACTAATAACGTAATAACTTTTTGCCCATAATGTAATAAGTTCTTACATTATTGGATTGCTATGACATTATTGGCTGGGTTAAAATAATTAAAATTGTAATAATTGGAGCCAATAATGTAATATATGTATACTCATGTCACCGTGTGTACCCATTTTATTTATTAAGTGTTAGACTTACATTCCATAACTTACCCTTACTGTTGCTTCTTCCAAATAGCTGCTTAAAAACCTGACCAATCCTGACCCCTGAAATCTGAGAAAACACACAAAACACACTCTTCTGTTAGTTGTATGCAGTTTTACAACATTTTGTCATTTACTGTGAGACTTATGACCATTTCAGATTATTTGTTGTAGGTGGCAGAGAGGCCCTATCATATGGACCAAAATTACAGGAAATGAATTGACATAATCCATTATTCAGTCCTCCATTTACATCCCAATAAGGGTCTCTATGAGACCTCTCTAAATTCTACCCCTAACCCTATTTCACAAAATGAACTAAAAAACTAAAACTGTATTATTCCAGCTGGATATTGATATATGATTTGGAACATACTATGACATCATGTGAAGTGTAAATGTCAACTACATCATTTTGATGTTTTAAGATAATCATGCCTTTCCATCCCAATAGGGCCTCTAAGAGACCTCTCTTAAACCTAACCATAAATAATCCTAAATGCACAAAGCAGACAAAGCTGCAAAAACAATGTTAGGTAACATTTCCAACCTGGTAACTTAGCTACTTTTATCTATAAGATATTACTGTATAATTCAATATTACTGTGGATGTTTCAAGCTATTGATCCTGCAAATTCCACTACAAAATGTTCAATGTTCAATCTGTGTAAAATATGAAAGCTTGGGAGTTAATACTTGTGCTTTGGATATGTCAAACTGGGGGCTACATCTGAAGTAATTGGTGAAGCGGCTTACTTGTATCTTTTTCCAAACCCAAGATCTATGAAAAATTGCCATACAATGTGTAGAATATAAATGCTTGGGAGTTGAGACCGTTGCTTTGGATATGTCAACTGGGGACTTTTTTTATTTGGCCATATCTTTGGTTTGGGAAAAGATACAGGTAAGACCCGTCATCCATTACTTCAAGTGTAGCAAGTTCTACAATAAACTTCAAACCTATTTTAGAGAAACACAGTTTAGACATATTTAGGGTTATAGTCTCCAAGATGCCCTATTTTCTTAAAAGGTAATTTTCACTGTATCTTTCATAACATAACAAATATCTACAGTTGTTTGTAATTAATAATGGATTGTGTCTATTCATTTCCTGTATTTTTGGTCCATCTGATAGGGCCTCTTGGCTAACTTCAACATATACAAACCCGATTCCAAAAAGGTTGGGACACTGTACAATTGTGAATAAAAACAGAATGCAATGATGTGGAAGTTTCAAATTTCAATATATTATTCAGAATACATAATATTCAGATATGACATATCAAATGTTTAAACTGAAAAAATGTATCACTTTAAGGGAAAAATAAGTCGATTTTAAATTTCATGGCATCAACACATCTCAAAAAAGTTGGGACAAGGCCAACTTGTTTACCACTGTGTGGCATCCCCTCTTCTTTTTATAACAGACTGCAAACATCCGGGGACTGAGGAGACAAGTTGCTCAAGTTTATGAATAGGAATGTTGTCCCATTCTTGTCTAATACAGGCTTCTAGTTGTTCAACTGTCTTATGTCTTCTTTGTCGCACCTTCCTCTTTATGATGCGCCAAATGTTTTCTATGGGTGAAAGATCTGGACTGCAGGCTGGCCATTTCAGTACCCGCATCCTTCTTCTATGCAGCCATGACATTGTAATTGATGCAGTATGTGGTCTGGCATTGTCATGTTGGAAAATGCAAGGTCTTCCCTGAAAGAGACGACGTCTGGGTGGGAGCATATGCTGTTCTAGAACTGTCAGCATTGATGGTGCCTTTCCAGATGTGTAGGCTGCCCATGCCACACGCACTCATGCAACCCCATACCATCAGAGATGCAGGCTTCTGAACTGAGCGCTGATAACAACTTATATTTTCCTTGTCCTCTTTAGTCCGGATGACATGGCGTCCCAGTTTTCCAAAATGAACTTCTTATTTTGATTTGTCTGACCACAGAACACTTTTCCACTTTGCCACAAACCATTTTAAATGATCCTTGGCCCAGAGAAAACGCCTGCGCTTCTGGATCCTGTTTAGATACGGCTTCTTTTTTGACCTATAGAGCTTTAGCCGGCAACGGCGAATGGCACGGTGGATTGTGTTCACCGACAATGTTTTCTGGAAGTATTCCTGAGCCCATGTTGTGATTTCCATTACAGTATCATTCCTGTATGTGATGCAGTGCCGTCAAAGATTGTTCCAGATTCTCTGAATCTTTGGATGATATTATGCACTGTAGATGATGATTACTTCAAACTCTTTGAAATTTTTCTCTGAGGAACTCCTTTCTGATATTGCTCCACTATTTTTTGCCGCAGCATTGGGGGAATTGGTGATCCTCTGCCCATCTTGACTTCTGAGAGACACTGCCACTCTGAGAGGCTCTTTTTATACCCAATCATGTTGCCAATTGACATAATATGTTGCAAATTGGTCCTCCAGCTGTTCCTTATCTGTACATTTAACTTTTCCGGCCTCTTATTGCTACCTGTCCCAACTTTTTTGGAATGTGTAGCTCTCATGAAATCCAAAATCCAATATTTGGCATGACATTACAAAATGTCTCACTTTCAACATTCAATATGTTATATTTAATTCACAATAGAATGTAGATAAGTTTATGAGAATTTTAAATTATTCCATTCCTTTTTTACTCACAATTTGTACAGTGTCCCAACGTTTTTGGAATCGGGTTTGTGGTTTCAAATGGCCATAAGTCCCAAAATAAATTACAAAACATTGTAAAACTGTGTGCCACTAACAGAAGAGTTCTAAGGACCATGCTGATAAATGTCTGACAGCATGAAGTCATGTCAAAACATTATTCACTTTTGTAAATAGCCTTTGAACATCAGATGGATGTACAATAATGCAATCTACCACAATGATTTCCCCCCGTTTATGACAAAAACTAATTACCATGGAGACAATGAGAGAGAACAATCTGATTACTAGCTACCAAGTTATGAGCCTTCTAGGATTGAAACCCCACCAATATGCTATCTTTTTTTATGTATTGCTATTAGACAGGGCCACTAGGTTACCTGTCTCCAAGTGTTTCTGTAATTTAATGTGACATTTAACAGAATAAAACAAAAATTACTCTTTGTACCATTGAAAATGAGTACAGCAATAGCCATGCGTTACTTTATCTTTTTTTAATTAAAATATTTATTCAAGAAGAGAGAGAGAGAGAGGTGTTTGTTTTCTCTGAGTTAGGACTAAGATTCAGGAGCCAGGATTAGTCAGGTTTTTGAGCAGCTATTTGAAAGAAGTACAGTAAGAGTGTTATGGAAGCCTGACACATACTAACTTAAACACACAGTGGTATAAGTATATAAATATATATATATATATATATATATATATATATATAAATATATACATACATATATTCTTACATTATTAGCTCAATCTATTACAATTTTCATAATTTTTTATTAACCCAGCCAATCATGTAATAGCAAGCCAATAATCTAAGAACTTATTACGTTATGGGCAAAAAGTTAATATGTATTGGTTCAGAAATGTTATTACATTATTGGTAAGTTATTACATTACTGACTTTTATTAAATTAAGGATGGGATATGTATTATGTTATTGTCAGTTTAACTGTAGTTATTACATTATTGGCTGTTACAGGGGTTTCCACGGTTCTTTCATCTTTTCACTTGATGAAAAAGTCAGTTATCGTCCCCTATACTGATAGTTATTTTATCATTGTCATTCACAAATGACAGAAAAACAAATGTTGTTGTGACATTAAATTAAATAGCTTTGTCAGTCTAAAGTTCATCTTCAGTCTCGCTAGCAATTGCTCAATTCTTATAACTATTCCAAGTAGTAAGTTATATACTATAAATACTAGTAAGCCTATTACTGGCTAATAAGCTGTTAAAACGGCCAGTGGCAAAAGCTATATAGTTCACAGATGCTATTTGTGGTTGAAGTAAACTTAATAAGAAACGTTAGTCATTTTAACACAATGCTTAATTGTGTCAAGCTAAATATTCAAACTTGGCGTAATGTTGAGACGCTATACCGACACTTGGTACATGTATAGGTAAGTGGTGTAGTGTTCAAAGACAAAGGCTGTCACATAGGAGACCCTGGTTCGAATCCAGCAAGGGCAACAACATTCATCAATTCTAATCGCGGGCCTTTTCTTGTTTAGTAACTGTCAGTTTTCTTCACTTCCTCACTCTCTTGTTGCTGCAGGCGTTCAGCAGGGCCCACCGCATAGGTCAGAATAAGAAGGTGATGATCTATCGCTTTGTGACACGAGCCAGTGTGGAGGAGCGGATCACGCAGGTGGCCAAGAGGAAGATGATGTTGACCCACCTGGTGGTGAGGCCCGGCTTGGGCTCCAAGACTGGCTCCATGTCCAAACAGGAGCTGGACGACATCCTGAAGTTCGGGACAGAGGAGCTCTTTAAGGACGAGATGGAGGCAGCTGCTCGGGCCATGGGTTCACACCAGAAACTGTGTAAGAATAATGGTACGCACACTGACTACACTGTGTTACAATTCCTTTCTATAAATTATTATTATTATTATGACAGGTGCAGAAGCAGACAGACAGAGTAGAGCAAATTTCAAGGGGTCATGTGGGGTTCAGAATTGTTGCTGCAGGGAGAAGCATTTTTTAATGTTTTGAACTGAACATACGACCAATTTGCATTCTTCTTACATATTCTGTCCTGGTGTTTATTCCAGGGGACATTAAGGAAGGAGATGAGGGCAGTGTGATCCACTATGATGACAATGCCATCTCTAAGCTGCTTGACCGTAGCCAGAATGCCACGGAAGACACAGAGATACAGAACATGAATGAATACCTTAGCTCCTTCAAGGTGGCCCAATATGTGGTCAAAGACGAGGATGCTGAGGTGAGAAGACACACACACTACTCACAGTCAGTATAGGTGTCTAGGACTGGGTCTGTCTGAAGCAGCTTACACACCGGAACCGTCAACCGCTGCCTCGATTACTTTCAATGAATACGCGCACAGTATTTGGTCCTGCCGCCGAAGATCAACTCTGTTCAACTTTTCCCTCATGCCGCCAATCAGAGATGGTGCTTTTGTCACTATCGCAACAATGGAGGATTTAATAATGCTGGAGTTAAATTACACAACGTCAAATAATTATAAAGATAGTAACAAAACAATTTGGTCATAATTCCGTTGAACGAAGGAAGGCACATAAATGTTAGGCATGTTGTTTACGTTTGCCATATTTACGAGAATGCATCAGGTGTGCTAGGCTACTTCTGTTGCTATAGTTACACTTTCAATGTCCGTTCCGGGGGAAACTGAGTTTATAATTTTTGTTCCATACAAAAAAGTTACGTTTGCGGTTAAACTATGTCATATTTATTCGGATCACAACACGTACCAAATGTGATTACTTAACTTAGTTATGTACATATTACTAATTGAAATTATTATATTACATACTTGGCGAGCTGATATGACAAGGCAGAGTAGATGTTGAACTAAACGTGAATGACAGCCCAGTGATTCGATCCCCTGAAAAAACGCTCAACATTTCTGCGTCTTTGCATGACGCCCTAATTGCCGCCGATGATTTAAACAGAAACAAGGCGTTTCGACCGGCAGTTGCCGTTTCTAGTGGTGTATCCTCGCACAATATGGTGGCTCACAAAAATAGTCACCCACCTTGGACCACATTTTATTGTGTTATAACACATGGATATATATATTTTCTAATTGATTTAATTAGGAGTTTTTGGCACTGATCAACACAAATAAATCTACAAATTGTTTTAAATGAATTAGAAATAGATTACAGACAATACATTGATTGCATAAGTATTCACCCTCTTTTGTCAATATTTGGTAGTGGCACCTTTGGCAGCAACTACAAGAAAAGTAATTTGTTTTTATTCTTCATTGACACAGAGAAATCAACTGAGACTAAGACGTAATTTACAGTAGAGACCTGTATTACAGCAATTAAAACACATACAAAATGGTGGTCTCACTGACTAATGGTCTTCTCAGCCAGATACTCAATTTCTGAGGATGACTTGTTCTAGACAGACCGGTTCTGTGCTAGACAAATTCACTGTTCTGCCATATTCTCTCAATTTCTTAATATTGCACTTTACTTAGGTATGGAGGATATTCAATGCCTACCCTGATGAGTGCTTTTGAAAAACTTTATTCAGGATTTCCATTGAATTTTCCTTTGTCTTTATTATGTAGGTTTTATTAGGACATTTTATGTGGATCAGTGGCCGAACAAACCCTGATTAAATTAATTTTGTGTTGGAACACAATAACACGTGGAGAAGTCCAATGGGTGGGAATACTTTCGAGAGCCAAAGTGTATGCATATGAGTATTCAGGGTTGTCTCAATTCAATTGTCACTACTTTCCAGTGTGTATTCTGCAACCAACCCATTTTACCAGGGATCCTTATTCCGTTTTCTCACTGTGTGTGTTTGTGTGTGTGTGTTTGTGTGTGTGTGTGCGCGCAAGCACTTGTGTGTCTGTGCTTTTTGTGTGTATGTGTTGTGTGTGTGTGTTTTCAGGAGGAGCCCCAGCGGGAGATCATTAAGCAGGAGGAGAATGTGGACCCAGACTACTGGGAGAAACTCCTCAGGCATCACTATGAGCAGCAGCAGGAGGACCTGGCCAGGAACCTGGGCAAAGGCAAACGAATCCGCAAACAGGTCAACTACAACGACACCTCTCAGGAGGACCAAGGTTGGCCATCTACTGTACTCCACACATATTGGCTGCTTTTATGTTCTGGTTTAACAGGAATGGTATGCTTGTTTGTTACCCTCCTGCTAGTAAACATTCTAGTGAACTTAGCTTTTCAGTAGTACACAGTATACCTCTGGTATACCCAAGGGGCACACTATACCCCCTGTGGTTGTATGTTTACATCATAGCAGTTTGCTGGAAAATAGTCTCAAATGTTTTTATCCCTTTAGCTGTACAGCATGTGAGTTGTGAGGTGTTCTTAAATAGGCATTTGAGACTGAAGGGGAAACATTTAACCCATCTAAAGCCAAAGCACACTCAGAGACATGAAGTGTTGATGAAGTGCCCATACGGCCAGGACAGTGGCTGGGAGGACAGACAGAGTCCGTGCTGCAGGTGTGCATGCCCACTGTAGCGGTCTGCAGTGCCAGGCCCCCCCCCTAGTGGGCCCCTGCAGAAGTGAATGCACTGTGCTGTTTCTCTCTGATCTGATCTGTGGCTCAGAGTGGCAGGATGATCTTTCAGACAATCAGTCCGAGTACTCCGTGGGGTCCGAGGACGAGGACGAAGATTTCGAGGAGAGACCGGAAGGTGGGTGTCAGTGAGACCTGCGTATTCACTTCGTTTCAGATAGCTAACTCTCTCAGTGCCTGCTCTGCGTACATGGTCCTGGAACCTATCTTTGGTAAGACTGTTGTCGAGGCACCTAGCTAATAATGGTGGGGGGCTGTTTCTCTGTAGGTGGGCGCAGGCAGTCTCGCAGGCAGCTGAAGAGTGACAGGGACAAGCCTTTGCCACCCTTGCTGGCACGTGTAGGGGGCAACATTGAGGTAAGGAAGGAAGCAGTCTGGTTTTAACTAGGCAATGTGTGTATGTGCATTGATTTCACTAATAGGTATAATGCCCTGTGCCATGTGCCAGGTGCTGGGGTTCAACGCCCGACAACGGAAAGCCTTCCTCAACACCATAATGCGCTGGGGCATGCCTCCTCAGGACGCCTTCAACTCTCACTGGCTGGTCAGAGACCTGCGGGGAAAAAGTGAGAAAGAGTTCAGGTACTTACAGCCCGTCTCGTACAATGGAACTGTTCACTGTTACATCCATTCAGATGCACAGCCTTATTTGAGCAGAATAACTGAGTGTATTATGTCACCCTGTGCCTGTCATTGTAGAGCCTACGTGTCACTGTTTATGAGACATCTTTGTGAGCCGGGTGCAGACGGGGCAGAGACCTTTGCAGACGGGGTCCCGCGAGAGGGGCTCTCCCGCCAGCATGTCCTCACTAGGATCGGGGTTATGTCTCTGGTCAGGAAAAAGGTACACATCTACCATTCATCCAAAGACGCTCCTTGACAACACTAATAAAACCCATCGGAAAGCCATGTTAGCATCCAAACTGGGTTGAGAACCCTTTTGTAGCCCATGTTTAGATTAACTGACTGATTGATGTTGGAGATATGTGCTCTGCTAACTGACTGATTGATGTTGGAGATATGTGCTCTGCTATTAGATTGTTAATTGTGTGCCCAGGTCCAGGAGTTTGAGCATGTCAATGGGAAGTACAGCACTCCAGACCTGATCCCAAGTGGACTGGAGCTTAAGAAACTGACGGAGAGTCTGTCCTCTGATCCCAACACCCCTGTTCAGTCCAGCCCCGCAGCCACACCCCAGCCTCCTGGAACTCCTGTCCCAACAGGTCAGTGGCATCCTCTCAACATGTTTAGTGTCTGTGTGTGCTTGTTTTACTATCCCTATGAGGACAAAAAGGCTGTTTATGGGGTAAAAATATTAATTGCGGTTAAAGTTAGGGTCAATAGTTAGGGTTAATGTTTTTTGCACTTAGGGACTGTTTCTGATTGCCTTGTTGTTTCTACAGAGAAGACAGATTTGATCTCAGGGCCTGCCGATGAAAAGGACCCCATAGAACAAGAGCCCAAGAAGCTACCAGAACTGGAGGTCTGAGTTCACTTTTCTGAAACGCTTTACCCTCTCTTCCCTAATAATTATTCTATCCACTGTCTTCCTAAAAGCTCATTCTTAATACATCTAATTGAATGTTTCTTATTATCAATACACCTTTTAAATTGCATGTTTAAACTGTCTTTTCTTTTTAACTTTTTAAACCTTCTCCATCTGTGATGGTTGCCTTTAAAGATTCCAGTCAGTACAGACTCATCTTCTCAGGAAGAGAGGACAGATAACACTGCTGACATTGATGAGACAGTGAACGGCAGTAGAGAGGACAAACCAGTCACTTCAGAGGACAGTGAAAGAACAGACGCATCATTGATAGATGTGACAGAGCCATCCTGCAATGCTAAAGAGCCTCAGTCCAAACAAACAGAGATGCCATCCAGTCAAATCTCACCAAAAAGTGAGTGGTGCTTGAACAGACATGATCCGGTGTTATAGAACGTAGACTCCTGTGTAATACAAATCAGTCGTCAGATTCCTCTGATGTTGTCATGTGTCTATCATTAACTCCCTAGCCGAGCCATGTCAGGAGACAGATAAGCCTTCAGCTAAATGTGACAGTGACCCTGCCATAGCCAAACCGGTTGAGACTGAACTGAAGCCAGGTATTTGCAGAACAGTACAGTATAAAAATCACATTTGTGGTCACTTTTAGTAGCATAATTGAAAAAGAAATGACTATATTACTGTAGGTGAAAGTTTTTGATAAAGGAGGAACTAAAAAATATATGCTTCTCTTTTTTCTTAGCGCTTTCAGACGAAGCAAAGAGTGAGGACTTGCTAATGCCAGAGGGACGGCTGAATGGAGAGAAGGAAGTGCATGACGAGATGGAGGAAGTCCGGAGGGAATCACTGGAAAAGAACGGCTTCAAGATGAGGTTCATGTTCAACATTGCTGACGGAGGCTTCACAGGTGAGCGACGTCCAGGAGAAACAGGTGAGGTGTGTGAACTCGACATATTCTGATCCAGTGGGTTCCTCTGTCGCAGAGCTGCATACCCTGTGGCAGAATGAGGAGCGAGCTGCGGTGTCATCAGGGAAGATGTATGACATCTGGCATCGTCGCCACGACTACTGGCTGTTGGCAGGCATCGTTACGTATCCTTCCGCTTGCACCTAAAAGACCTGCTTAGAACTCAGCGCACAGTAACACACTTGTCTGATCTTGAAACTCTTGTTGATGTGAAGCCCTTTTACTGTGTATTTTTTCCTTGATGGAGGAACATCAGACACGGCTATGCCCGCTGGCAGGACATTCAGAACGACCCACGGTATGCCATCCTCAATGAGCCCTTCAGGACCGAGATGCACAAGGGTAACTACCTGGAGATGAAAAACAAGTTCTTGGCTCGTCGCTTTAAGGTGAGACACTTGTTGTTGTTATGCAAAGCTAAAAATGAATCATGAGAGCCATAGCGTTTTCTTTTTGTCAAGCAACTTTAACAACAGCACTGAACAAAAAGAACATGTGTTAACTTATTAAGCAAACGTTTTCAGCAGGCGTGTGTAGGTAAATGAAGGCCAGGTGTTTTGAATTTAGTCAGTCACTATACTGATTAGGCTATTATTGTTCCGAACTGGGTTGCCTACCCCTGGCAGAGTGTCTTCTGCTTCCTTTTAATTGGTTTCTTATTAAGAGCTAGAAAACCTAGTGAAGCGAGTTTGCTACTAATCAGTTACTTTAGTCAGCTTCACAGGAGGGGTGGATACCGTTGGACCTCCATGGAATGAATTTGACACTTTTCATTTACAACATTAAGTTCTCCGCTTTCACATACCCCATGAATGACTAGGTTAATGAAAGGTTTCAGAGACAGTTGAATTGCAGATAGACAACACATAAAAAAACCTAGGACAGGTGGATTTACAGTTATATACTCATTAGTTACAGAACTTTACAAAACCAACAATCAATATTCAACATTGTTATGTGTTTTAATAAAACATGGTTTCACAATAGCTGGTCACAAAGGCCTTTTTACATCAGCAGTTGTCACCAATTGCTTATTCAGATACTCAGCCTAAATCCCCAAAGAGCAAGAAACAACAAGAAATGTATGCAAAGTGGCTACGACCAACTCCCTAGAAGGGCTAGAAATCAACTAGAAATAACAAATGCACACTCATTTCTAAACAGAGGAGAGATAAAACAGCAAGCAACATTCAATCTCAACCTCCTCCCCCATATCTTTCTCCCTCTCTCTGCTAGCTGTTAGAGCAGGCTCTGGTAATAGAGGAACAGTTAAGAAGGGCAGCATACCTGAACATGACCCAGGACCCAAGCCACCCAGCCATGGCCCTGAACACTCGCTTTGCTGAGGTGGAGTGTCTGGCGGAGTCCCACCAGCACCTGTCCAAGGAGTCTTTGGCTGGCAACAAGCCAGCCAATGCTGTTCTGCACAAAGGTGTGTCTTCTCTCAGTGTGTTCACAACAAGACTTAAAAATGGCCTTAAAACTCCGGTCAGGTTGAATAATAATTAAGTGCTGCATCATCAGTTGTAGATAACATTGGATGGGTTAGTGCAGTCAATGTCAGTGACTGTGTTTTGCGTGTGTTCCAGTACTGAACCAGCTGGAGGAGCTGCTGAGTGATATGAAGGCGGATGTGACACGGCTTCCCAACATGTTGTCCCGGATCCCTCCGGTGTCAGCCCGTCTGCAGATGTCAGAGAGGAGTATACTCAGCCGCCTAACCAGCCGCGGAAATGAACCTCCGCCACAACAGGTACTGTAAAGGGTGGGAATGTTGTTTTCCTTTTGGATTGTATTTCCTACATTTACTGTCAACGTGGTATCACATTTTTCTTAAGATAGCATTTATGTACAATATATCTGTTATTAGGTTGTGACTGAGACTACATAGTTCAATTTGGGTCCTTAGGTAAAAGTAGCTGAGAACCACTTTGATGTTCGAGAAAAGTTCAACAAAGCTGTAATGTCTATTGGTAGCTTATTGGTTTATGAGAAAATCTGAAGGGAGTCACATTTGGTTTATATTCCAACTTGACTTGTCTAGTCTATCTAGACATTTTCTTTCCAAATGTATTAATGATATACATTTTATTAGACCTACAGTTGCATATAGCATGCTCAGCCTTCTTTGTTTTACTGTCCAATCATTATGCTTTATATGTATCAGTGTAAATTACCAGCTTTAAAATAGAATTACTACATTGTATACACTTTAAAAATGATGAAATAGAAATGTAATGGAAAGAAGATGAAGCCCAAGCTCCATCAATTAATCACATTTATTTTATAAAGCCCTTTTAAGATTAGTAGCACAAAGTCCTATACACATACCCAGCCTAAAACTTCAAAGGAGAATGTTAATAATTCTTTCTAATTTTGTCTCTATTCTCCAAAGGTTTAGATTTAAAATCAAACAATTAGTATTAGTATAGATATCCAGATTTTACTTATTGGTGTACATTTCATCATTTAAAAGTGACAATACTTTATATACAGATATCAGGTTGGCTAGCACATCAATACAACTGTGCATGTGTTGCCTTTTTAACTAACATTATCAGTGGCAACACCATGACATTATTAGCGTAAGTCTGTGCAACTGAGATATGAAGTAGCAGTTACCCTTCTCGCTGGTCTCAAATTGCTCCTTACACCTCACCTTGGGCCATTGCACTGTTTATTGCTAAAAAGCATTTAGATCTAACACCTTACTAGTCTTTAATTTAGTTTATTTACATAAAAACAAACAGTAATAAATGTCATACATCTTCCCTGATGACACAGCGGGTCGCTCCTCCAACACAGACTCCATCAAAACTTCAGTTTGAATTTCCCCTCAGCTTAGCTTGGTCCTCAGTAAGCTATAGCTAGGCTTTTTAGATACATTTATTTTATATTTATTACTGTTTGTTTTTGTTTTCTATTGTTGTCAAGTGTTCTTAAGTTTCTTGAAAGTTGCTTTAAATCCCTTTATTGTAATGATTATAATTGATATTATTAAAACCACCCATGCAAAACACTCCATCCCCAAAATGAAGAAGTGTGGTAATGGAAGCATCACGCTGTGGGGATGCTCCTCATCAGGAGGGACAGAACATCCTGTAAAAAAGCTGAAAATTGAGCTTTGAGTTGGTTTATCCTGGGAAGATTTTCACTCTGTAAATTCTATAAAGATGTCATAATTAGCAAACAGAACCTTTGGGAATATTTCTACACTGGGAATATTTGTACATGACACAGATAAGGTTTGGTTTGGGTCTGTTTGTTTAGTATGGAGTTTTAGTATTGGATTCTGTCATTCACACAATTATGTATGTTGTGGACTCTGCCTCCAGCCATTTGGCCAGGGATCCTTTGCCTGTTCCCAGATGTATAGCACTGGCTTTGGGGGCAGCTTCCGGGGGCCAGCAGGAGGAGCTATGGTCAATTACAGCCAGATGCCCCTGGGACCCTACGTCAGTGGTAAGAAGCCTGTCTCTGCATGATTGTAACTGTAAGATGTGTTTCACCTGAACATAAGTGGAAGGAAATTGCATTATAAGAGGGATTACTAAGATTTAATATTGCTCTGCTTTCCGTTCCAATAATATATTTGGTCATAAATATGTAAAAGGTAATAAATGTTTTATGTGTATAATTTCTTTGCTGAGCACTCTTTGTTTGGTATCCCTTCATCTCATCTTCAATCCTTTCCCTCTGGGGCCCTCTCTTCTAGTGTCCAATGGCCCCCCACCCCCCTCTAGCCACCTGGACAAGAAATCTGTGGACCCCCTGAGGGATGCCGCCACCCCTGACCTCAAGTCAGGCAAGCCCAGTGATGTAATCTGTATTGAAGATTAGGTCAATTACCCCAAAACTGATCTGGAGTCAGCCCAGTGATGTCAGCTACTATATCAAGGATTGGAGAACCCCCCCGCCCCTACTGCTTTCAAAATCCTACATGGCCAACCCACTAGAGAACTCCCAATGAAGCTCTCTGTCTATGGATCAGAGGATAAATGTAGGAATATTACACTGATATATTTATCGTATCAATTGCACTTCTATCTTGAGGATTCTTCAACATACTTCATGCACAGAGCTATATGCTTTAATGAGTCAAGCAGAGGAACTGTTTATAAGGATGTGAGATTCAAATGACCTCAGATGCCCCAACCTCTGCTAATTGACATGAGTAAGGAAAGATGTGGGTTGTGTTCCCGTGCATGGCACGTCATCAACTGTGCCATTGTACACCAGACGGGTATTAGATTTATCTATACATGGTTAGCTGATATGTGAAATTATATGTATAATACCTATCTAGACATTGTAAAATCTGGCATGTGTCAGCAACCTCTAAGCAGTGCAACAAGACCATGGTGATCTTATAGAATGACTGGAACTGCCCTTTCTGAAGGGGAAACTCTTAGCTATAGGAGTGAAAGTCCACTTACTGAGCCAGTTGGAGGTGCCAATGCTTCCAGTCTGCTGTAATGAGACTCATCTGTGGATGTCTGTTAAATCACTTTAGGCCTGGCAACTGTGTCTTTTCCTTCTGCGTTCATCATTGGCCAATACAATGTATATTGGGACTGACCTCTGCTGAAGCTGTGTGCTTTAGCTACGTAGAAATAGAAGGAGAATAAAACTGCAAAGGCATAAGGCCCCCATCCTACAATTATAGAGAGAATAAGTGGGTGCTAACATAGCAGACAATTCTCTGGTTACTTTTACTACTATGTGTTTGTTTTATAGTTGTATGGCAGAGTCTAGAGTTGGAACTTGTAAGAATGAGTGACTTTAAAGATGTATAGATGCACTATGCCTCAACCCCTAAAGACTGCCATCTCCTGCTTCTGGAGTAAGTGATCCTGTTACTGAGCTCCATTAGCTAAAAATATAAGTGGATATCGAAAGTCTATATATCCTTATGGAAAGTGCATCTTTGTGTTTATGTAAAGCCTGACAAGTCAAGACAAAATCACGTCGGACCATTTCTCACCTTTAATAAGATCAACCAACAATATTTAAGTGAATAAATACATCATTTCTCAGAAATAATAACGATCTATGCCCTGGTTGCAGTGTGCACACCCTTAATATTTGGGTTTTCAGTGTTCAGATTTAACCAATCACATTCCAAATGTATGAAGATAATTTGCCTTGAAATGACATAATTTGAAATGCTTCTGATTAGCCCTAAATTAAATCAGCTGATTTAGTAGGATTTCCTTTAAGGTTGCGTACTGCCATGGTCCACAAATAGCTAACAGAAGATCTACAGGATTGTATTATTGAAAGGTGCAGAACAGAAGGGGGATATAAAATGATTTTAAAGGCATTACATGTTTAATGTACACTGTGAAAACCATCAGTAAGTGGAGGCAAGATAGGCTTTGGTCAGTATAGCGGGACAATGAATAGCCCCAAATATATTTTCATGCAAACCCTGCAGGCCTCTGTCAGGAAACTGAATTTAAAGAAGAATTTTATCTTCCACCACAACAACAACAAAAAGCACACAGCCAATTCAACCAAGGAATGCCTTGCAAAAAGGCAGAGCGATGTCCTGGAATGGCCCACTCAGAACTTGCACCTTAATCCTATATTAAATGTGTACACTGATCTAAAAAGGGCTGTGCACAGAAGATCCCCTCACAATTTGACTGAGCTTGAACTCTTCTGCAGAGAAAAGTGTGATAACATTGCAAATTCCGTGTGTGCTCTGTTGATGGAGAGCTATCCAAACAGACTTACTGCTATAATCCAAGCAATGGATGCCTCCAAAAAGTATTAATTTTAGGGTGTGCACACCTATGTAACCAAGGCATTCACATTTTTTTAGTTTTTTTTCCTAATGTTTCAGAGAAATCATACATTTGTTTTCACTGAAATATTCATGGTTACAAGACATTATAAAAATGTGAAAAAAATGTCTGATGAATTGTCTTGATTTCAGCCTTCACATTAACAAAAGTTGCATTTTCACTAAAGGTGTGTACACTTTTGATATCCAATGTACTAGATGTTCTCTCTAGTAATGTAAATAGTTCAAGAGACTGCTGTTTATTTTGCCTTGCATATTCATTGTGAATTTAACTCATACATGCATACAACTGTAACAGACTGGATTAACAAAAACAATGAAGATCAGATCAAAGTTACAGTACATAACATCTGCGATACAGTTTGAAACCATTTATTCCTTTCAGATGTCTTGAGGCTAGCCTGTGTCAGCGATTGGTACAGCAACTGTATTTATTTAACATTTGAATGTGATTTTGGCTGATAAGCCAAACCCAGGGGTGTTGACCGGAGTATGTGTGCTAGAAACACTCCTGTCCATCAAATGGTTATAATATGAAGCTAATTGTCTGCTGGATGGGAGGGATTATGTTGCCTTTAACACAACAGTTATAGTGTAATTTCTAATAGTTGCCCATAGCCCCTACATCCCTATTCCATTGTAAGACATGAAAACATTAAAGCGCTTATAACACTATGCCACCTTTTGGCCTAGCTTTCATGTTTTCCATGAAATGTGTATTATTGTGTGTTCTTCATGTGAAGGTAAAGTGTTATTTCAGTATTTACTGCTTTAGTGCCACTTAAAAGAGGGCTGCTCACTCCATGTCCTGGATGGTTAATGTCCCAGAATTTATGCTTGATAATCTTAATTGGTGGGAATTGGTTCCATTAAGAACTGAGGGCTGTGGTTGAATAGATAGCTAGATAGAAAATAATATTCATAGATATTAGCGGTCAAGGACCAAGGTTGGACAGCCTTAAAGTAAAAATATCAAGCTTTTTTTGTTTATTTTTTTAATATGATTTCCTTGGTTGGTTACTGTTTATTGCATTAGTGTTGTGAGGACCTAACCATATCAAAGCGACAGCGTGGATTCACTTGACACTATTGTTCATTCCATCTGTCTGTAATTGTCTTAAGTGAAACTTCATTTTTACATGTTCAAACAGACTTCAATGTTCAGATTTTTTATTAATCTGTGTATTGACTCTTCTCCTTTAATACCTTACATTTGTTACTTGCTTATTATTCTCTCAAAAACTAGAGGCATTACCTGTTTGTATTGTTTTTATTGACAGTAGAACTTTTTTGGATGTCTTGAGAAAGGATTTATGCATGGACTGTCCTGAACTGAAGAGATTCCTATATACAGGGTGTGATTGTAGCTTTGCTCTATAGGCTTTTTGTATAATTGCCCTGAGGTGCTCAGTTCTCCAAACAGTCTGCCTGTGTCTGACTGCCTTCATAGACAAAGAACTTTAGCTTACCTGAGTGCAGTTTCACACAGCATTGATTGACCCCCTTAAAATTCCTGATGCAACAATATATAATGGCCAGTTTAGGATTTCCCACAAACAGAATACATATAATTTCTTAGACTATTATTTTGCACCCAATTGAGTGAGTGTTTATCAGTGCTGTCAGCCTATCACTCAATTTGTAAGTCTTATGAGGTTGCGTGTGGACTAGCTAACATGTGTGTTTGGATGGTTGGGACAAGAACAACACCGTGTCATTTATGGGATTACCATCACTTGACAGCCGCATATAACAAAACTATTAAATACTAAGAGTTCCAATGTTTTGTCTCGTTTTTACTCTTATTGATCATGTATTTAACTACACAGTATGTGTGAGGGAACATGAATGTTGCAGTATTGTTGCCATAAAACTGCAGTGTGCACACATGGTGTGCTCAATCAAATCCACGTCTGTTTCCTTGTGGAGTGCCGAAGTGACTATGAAATCAAATTGTTTAAATTAAATGCAATCAAACTGAAGTCAGTATGAATGTAATGTGTATGTAAGAAGGCTTCAGTCTAATACTATAAATATATTTACAATATACTATGTACATGCTTATAAACAAGGCTTCAAAAGCTACCAAAAGACCCTGGTGAAGGGACATTTGTTGCAGTGAATGCACAGCATGTGAAATGTTTTGTATGAATGTTCACTTTGGTAAAGAAAGAGAAGGTTGTTTGGTGTAGCTAGCTTTGAGAGAAATTGAATTTAAGCATTGTTATAATGGTACAGATGTTTGTTCAAAATGCAAATGAACGAAACAAGTGAATTGTCATCTTTTACTTTGTACTTTGTGTATTTGTTCAGTGTTTTAATAAATCCTCTCGATAACACGATAACATGGATTATTCTTGAATTTTGGTGGTATATGCTCTCTTTTGGTTTTAATGAACAATCACTTAATAAGTAAGCCTACGTAAGTCCTTTATAAAAATCAATTTGTATTCATTGTTGAATCTTCTGGGGGAAAGCAAATTACCTTGTCCCACTGATATTGTGTAGAGGTGTTGTGGCATTTTTTGGAGGAATTTAAAGATGCCTTTTATTTTTATCCTACAATCTGAAACAATGATGAAAAGGTGTTCTTCGGCTGTCTGCACAGGAAAACACTTCCTGGTTCCCGGAAGAACCATTTTTTGTCCCAAGTCTAAAAGTTATGTTTACAAATATGTGGAAAGGTTCAACAGGGAACCAATTTTTTTTCTAATTGGAACAAAAGTAATCCTAATCATTGCTCCATTCAAACAATTTTTTTATTCAAAGTTTCCAGTCCATCAATGAGGTTTGATTAAAAGGTCTTGTGAGACTATTCAAGAGGTAGTTGGTGGTTTTTTGTGCCCCTCCACATGGGCACCAAAAACATCCCCTTTTATGAATATGTATTTGCCACCTGCTAAAACAGTCTTTAGAGATGGACATATTTTTAATCACTAATTAAGTAATTTGCTCCATTTCAGGATATCCTTATTTACTGAAAATATCTGTGGTGAAAACATCGCTGCTCTATTTTTACATGTGGTACAATGTTATCATAATTGCAATAATTTTTGGTTAATTAACAAGTTAAGTAGGAAATTAAGCTATCATATTTATTAAAGGAGCCATTTGTAAGATTTCCATGAAAAATTATAATTTCATTATAAAAGGTATTGCGGAAGGATTTTATTTGAAATAGAGTACATTATTTGAAAGCGAGCTATCCAGATTTCTCTCCCTCACCAATAGGATATAAAAATAGGAATTCCCGACCACTTGTTCTTTAATGTTAAGAGGAATTCCAAGCTAGCTAGTTGTTATCTTCTGAGCTCTGAAGGCTCAACCTAAGAAGTCATTGGGTCTTTCCTTTGCAACTAGTCTAGGACACATATTCACAAAAAACTTTTGTCTGCTCCATCATAGTTATACCACTGGCAGCATAAGCTATAAAAATGGGAATATCAAACCACAGGTTATATAATGTTTCATAGATTGCCAAGCTAGGTAGTTATCTAACGGCTAAGGCTGTCTGGAGTCAGTGTTTCTGCTCTCCCCCTTGTAGAACCTAGAGGGTTTGATCTGTAAAAAAATTCAGAACTTATTGAAAAATGAAATCCCATGACCAAACTCCACAGTAATTCAAGAGCGACTTGCACACAATACTGCTTTTAAAGTTAAAAAAGCTAAGACGATTGAGTACATGTGAACAATAAAGTTTCATTTTTAAGTTGACTTTCTGTTGCTCTGAGTGAAATCCACTGGGTAATATTTAGCTGCCTAAAAAAGGCAAATGGAAAATAAATTAAAAAGGAAGTAACCACCTCAAATGATGTCAAGAAAACATTCCAGAACAGAGTGTGCAGGGAATGCATCAGTATAGGTCCCTTTGTTGAACTTTGAGTGGAACTGAACTTGCTCAGAAATATTGTTAAAGAAGATGAATGGACTGTAGAAAAGCTTTTTTGATCTCTCAAGATGTTTGCTAGTATGGTTTAGAGTTAGATTATAGAACTGCAGGCTTTTTAATGGGGCCAGACCTGTTACATAATCACATCCTGATATCTGCTAGCAGTCCAGGTCATTCAGTCGTACAGTGAATGTGCTTGGTAGCAAAAATAGAGCCCTTGATATAGGTCAACGGTAAATACATTCAGCCAATCACAGCTTTTACTGTAGGCCTACATTGTCTCCCCCTGGCTTGATAAAGCAACCAAAATGTGCTGTAGCTATTTATGAAAAGAAAGATATGCTTGGACTGGCATATTGTATACCTGATTTCCAATGTTTTCTCAGTGACAGACATTACTTATTAGCATTCTGTGCAAGTGAACACCATCCATAAATGAAACTGATCTAATTTTAACATACCATTCTAGTAGGAATCTTACTGACAAACACCTTACTTAATTCCATATGTTCCCTAAGTTCTTGATGTAATCATTTCATTAAAAATGATTTCCCTTTTCCCTTGCACTCTGAGTGGGACATGTGCCATACTCTAGAATTTCTATTGGCCAATGCCAAGACTTATTCTCTGTTACTGACCAATCATGGCTGAGAAAGCCCTTTGCCCTGCTTTGTGCTGCTGTCTGTTAAGCAGCAGGGGGTAGGATAGTGTAGGAGGGACGGAGTAAGCACAGGAGGGGAGAGAGACAGGGCAGAACATTTTGAAAAAGAGAAAGGAGAGAAGGACAGAACTAAAGAACCGAGAGGGAGTGGGGAGGGAGTATGGGAGCCTCATTCTGAATGCCTGCTGTCCTGAGCAGAGCAGGGAAGAACTTATTTTTGTGTTGGAAAGTAAACAGTGCAGGATATTTCCACTCTGTTTGGCCAGAGCCTGGAGCCTTACAAGCTATAAAAGTAGACAGGGATATAATTAGTTTTCAGGAACCAGTCAGTATAACAGCAGGAAGTTCAAGGGAGGTAACCAGGATTAGAGTCCACAGGGAAGCTGGTCGGAGGAAATACAACTGAGGACAAAAAGGTGAGTGTTGTATTTTCATTTTATTATTGTACATATATTATCCCTTTCTTCTTCTGCTTTCCCTTTTTATGTTTCACTCTAAATGGTCACCAAGCAACAAAGACAAGAGCTGTCAAAGTGGCCAGGGATGGAGCGGGGGTAACGGGATCTATTTTGTGCTCTCAGTCTCTGTGTTCGACATAGTTAAGGAGGAGAGGACTGCACACAGCTGGGTGGCCTCTTGTTTGAATGCACTCTTTCACAAATCATTACACCCGGAATAGTCTTCAGTGGGAACTACTGTATGTTAGGACACTCTAAAACCATCAGACATTGGTCCAGGAACCAACATATTCCATGTAGGCCCAAACATGCATAGATGATGACTGTACATTGACTCCAGTCATACCAGTACATTTATGTAGTATAGATACATACATTTTCTTACTGGCCCCCTATAGGAGTTGACATTGCAAATGCCATGCTCTTACCAAGTAAGCTACACAGGACTTATGTGATGTATATACATGACATATGCGATACTGGCCCACTTCCATAGCCCCAGGATGACACAGGAGTCCCCATCTAGCCTTAGCTCGGGGTCTGCTGAGGTACAAAAGCCCTTCACTAGATTCATTTCACTCTGCCCTTTAAACAAAGGAGAGAGATGATGACGAAGTGATTTGCATTTTGAAATGGTTTATTGTATCTCCCCCTCTTGCTGGCTGTTTTTCATATCAATCATAACATTCAAATTCCATTCCATCCATGCATGGCTGTCAAAAGTCATCTGAATAGGACACCACTCTCCTGTCACGATACAATACACAGTGGATTCCTGCCCACATTGGGAAGCCAATAAGTACTTGCAGTCGTATAAGAGTTATTGATTGCAGTTGTATAAGAGTAGTTGGTTGGTATAACGGAGGAGCGTTTAGATATATATTTATAGTTATTACATACTGCATATCTTCTTTGAAATGTAGTTGTAGATAAACAAGGCAGTGTTTGGCATTGAACTGTTTCGTTTTGGTGTCTTTTGCTGTTGTCACCGTATCACTTTCTTATGCCAGCTGTATGCTTTAACTTGTATTCACATATTTATAACAGTTACATACAGATAAGTGCATCAAAGAGACAGCTCAGCTGTATTGTTAACAAATGATCATGCAGATAAAGCTAGAAACTGAGCTTTCATTGGCCAATACAAAGATTAATCAGTTTAGCCAATAACAGAGATCATAATCAAGAGTCTGGGAATAGGAAACCCAGATCAGTCAACATGCTGTTTTAATCATTCTAATCTCCGAAACACACCTATGAGGTGTTATTTTTATTCAGACTTTTATATTCAGACATATTTAAGAGTAGATGCAAGTGTTTGTGACTGTTAGAAAAGGAAAGATTCACCATAAAAAAAGTTCAGGGACTACCTGAACAGTGTACTATCGTAACAAATACCAAAACATTGTTCTTTTAAATAAATATTTCCTTTAAATACCTATCATTGTGATAGACAATTGGTTAAGCCAACTACATTGGAAATTGATCTTGGTTACAATTCACATCATAGCAGGTAAGAAAAGCGTAATAACACTGAGACTACACATATTGTCGTGTATGTTTTCCCATACTCCAAATGTTATTCTGAGGTGAAAGTATAGAATCTATGATTTTATCTCAGGATATTTGTGTTTCACCATTTAAGAATAACAATGCATTTAATACATTGTTGCTCTATTTCAATGCATCAAAAATAATTGGGTAACATTACTATTATGTCTAAATTAAGGAGACAATAACTGCATGAAGTCTCCAACCGATTGACCCCATCAGATTCTGGGTGTCATTTCCGGTGATGCTCAGCTATTTAGTGCAGCATTTTTGCCTCAGAAAATGTAAGACATTCATTAGAAAAATCTCTTTAATTGCTATGGCTGTATTTTTGGGGGCAATGTCTTGCTGGTGCTATCCATACAGTATGTCAACAGAAAAAAAACTACACTTTGGAACGAATTCTGCTTCCATGGGCAGTTACATCATCGATGAAGATAAGTGAGTAGGTTCCAGTGGCAGCAAACATGCCTTAGCCATAACACCCCATCAATCATATTTCACAGATGTTGTGAAATGCACCTGCAGTACTCTCTGTCATCAGCAATAGAGCACTGTGGGATTGTGAGTAATATGATAACATTGACTACCGTCATACACAGGTCAGAGCAACAATTTCTACAGTGGAGAGCAACTGAAGGTCAATGTGTTTTTGCATGAATAATGTATACAGGTCTGCATGTCTACAGTCTATGATGTAGACACCATCTCAGTACTCACTCATAAGTACAGTATCCAGTAGATTACAATGGAGCTCAGAATTGGAGAAAAACTAACTCCGTTTTGGTGTATGATTCATTCTACTCTGAGCTAAATCTGTCAGTCAGTTACAAGTCCTTATTATAAATTAATGGCAAGAGTTGGTTGGGACTCAAGTTTTTTTAAACACTCCCACTCCTAGAGCTCTGCTTTGACAGCTACAGAATTAATGGGTCGTCTCACACCCTTATCTCTTGATACGATGGTTAACATTAATATTCAGAAGAAGCAGGCAAGGAAAGCCTTGGATTGATGTCTTCCCAGGCATTTGTTGTCTATGAATCTTGTTGAAGAATATGTCTATCAGAGATTATGGAAATTTGGAAACAAGTGAAATTACCCTCCAAAAACTCCATGGAAACCCTGGATAAAAGGATATGTGTTAGATGCCTTCTCTAAGAATTCCATCACTGTTTCTTCGGAGTCTACTCTCACTACCATCTGCCGCTCGGTACTTTCGTCCATTGATGCACCCTGACTCCCTCACGCTGTCTGAATAATGACTGGCCAGTCTGGACCTTGTATGTACCCACCACTGAGCTCCAGTTTTCTTGGGTAAAACAGCACATTTAGTTCAGTAGATCCTTTCCCACTTATGGTTAAATGAAAATGCATCCAGCATGCAGTAGCACACTGTACTCCCAAACATTAAATAGTTTGACAATCTGTGCTTCCTGACTGGTATTTTGTCATCAGCTTTTGGATTCAAACAGATGGTAGATGAATAGACATGTAATGTTTTGGAAGTGTTTTGGAAGGCAAAAAAGAAGGTATATAGTAGCCATAATCCATAAAACCCAACCATTCCAATGTGCTCCTCTTTATTCCGGTTAGGGTATGTTGGTTTCTTGTCAGTATGGCAAATGAATGTATATATTTGAATGTTATTTGTGGTCGGTGAGTTCTTAGTTGTGGTCGTAGAGACACACTAGGTTTGGTACTAATGTATTTTGTAAAAATTATTTATCGTTATTAAATAAAAAATAGTTAAAACACGTTATCAGCCAGAAAAATAAATTAACCATTCTAGAAATTCACAATGTGGAAACCCGACCATAACACATTTATGAGCTTGTTGGACATCCCATTCCATTATAATGCCCCCCCCCCCCCTTTGTAGCTTTAACAGCTTCCAGTCTTCTGGGAAACCTTTCCACAAGACTTTGGAGTGTCTCTTTGGAAATTTGTGCCAATTCAGCTAAAAGAGCATTTGTGATGGACAAGAAGACCTAGCTTTGCAATAGCCGTTCCAATTCATCCCAAAGGTGTTCAATGGGGTTGAGGGCAGGGCTCTGTGCAGGCTACTAAAGTTCCTCCACACCAACCTTGCCGAACCATGTATTTATGGACCCATCTTTGTGCACAGGGACACAGTCATGCTGGAACAGCTTTCCCAAAACCTTTCCAAAAAATGTGTACCCAATTGTCAACATAAATGAGAAAAATGTTACTCTGCCGCTATAAGCAGTAATTTATGGTCATGATTACAGAGCTGTTTCATTTATTGGTTAAAAATAACTGTAATAGTTTAGAAAATACATGTACAGAATTAAATGTGGTGTGCTTGCTAGCTTGTTTAAATTTAAAAAAAATTACGTCTTTATGCTGGGATCGCCAAACAATGTGAAATAACGTTGGTTTGTTCACTCTAGCTTGAATTATACAATACATAATGTTTTAGGGTTAATTTGTGCAAGTTATGCACATTAGAGTCACAGTTGACACATTTTTAGTTGACAAACATAAAGGACTTTGCGACAGCCTAAACATGTGAAAAGGTTGATGTAATCTCACTGACCTGAACATTTTAGGATTCATTAAAATGAATTATATTAATTGGACTAAGTAAGATAGTCACAATTAATAACATCATGAGCACTCAGGCTCATTGATGCGCAAGGGAAGGAGGTGATACCAACCGAAGGTCTACTGTGGCACAAGTCACTGAAAATGTTGTTGATGGTTATGGGGAGGAATGTGTCACAGCACACATCGCACACTGCTGCGTATGGGACTGCATAGCCGCAGACCGGGCAGAGTGCCCATGATGACCCCTGTCCTCCGCCGAATGCACCCACAATGGGCAGGTGAGTGTTAGAACTGGACCTGGGTCGCCTGGTCCAATGACTCCTGCTTTCTTTTGCATGTGATGGCACCAGAATGTACTGTGGGAAGATGACAAGCCGGTGGAGGGAGTCTGATGCTCTGGGCAATGCTCTGTTGGGAAAGCCTTGGTCTGGGCATTCATGTGGATGTATACAAAAATAGAACAAGGAAGAAGTCGATTATGTATTTGACTGCTATCTAATGGATTTGGACGAGGGTGATGTGAATTCTTGATCCTGGTCAGGACCCAACCATGCGGTCTTGGATTAGCCGGAGCTCTCGTAGTGATTTGAATGTGAGGCCTTTAAACAGTAAATTGTCGGATCAGAGAGAAGATGAGGGCATTGATTACTTTTTCTGCATCTCTGCATTTTCTGCCCCAAAATGTTTACAGCAGTTGTACTGGAGGAATTATGGGACTGTAGATTTCTTAGCTGATTCTTAACACTTAATGTGTTCTTCTCCGGGTGCTGGTCAGGGCTCAGATGATATATCTGGATATCTGTAAAAGCTGTTTAATGACAGTCAGTAGTAAATATGGCAGAGTACACTATATAGTAGACTATATACCATAACACAACCTACAATACAAATGCTATAACAATTGTGTTACAATAACATAAGTTCCACTGCACTAGATGGAACAGTAGAATGCACTCATGTAACACTACAAAGCGTTATGGTTAGTTTACACTACAGCATCAACTTGCATATAGAATCCACATTGAAAATACTCTACTTAAACTCACTAGATATACAGCACATATATCCTTAGGCAGGGCTCCACAATAATGATGGCCCGATGGCCCCCAACCCGTAAAAAGCCATGTCAGACTAAAACAAGAAATCAAGTAAGTCTAGTTCAGCCGGCCCGCAATAAAATGTGTTCATCATGGTTGCCCTCTCGAGAATCGAACCCTGGTCGCCCACTTGAAAGGCATTGTCGTTAACCACTATGCCACCGAACCATAAAAGCCACTATTGAAATGTATAAGCCAAAAAATTAACAATCTAGTCTGTGAAAAATAACAGACAAGAATTACATTGGAACGGACATTAAACAATAAAATGTTAAAAAGATTGTTAACTATATTAACTTATATATTTCAATGATGGCTTTTATTTTGAAAAAGAAAATCTGAGCTAGCAAGAATGGAGTAATTAAGCCTCGAATGGCCATCACTAACGATAACTGACTGTTTTGTCAAGTGAAAAGACAAGAGAATCGTGAAGCGTTTGTCTATTCTGAACAAATCCTAATATCCACCAGAACCATTTTATTTTAGGCTTCCTACTATGTAGCTACGTAAAGTTTTTTCTGTCCTGAACCTCAAAGATTAAAAAAAAATATTCATCACATTATACACTCAACATGCTCCAGTTGTTTCGTAATCTGGCCCATGCACAAATATATACCTGGCACCTATTTACGTGTGCTGTTGGCCAGTCAAGAGTTGAGCAGTGATGTGACGCGTCTGGTATTGTTTTTTAATAAAACATTTAAAAACTTGCGCAAATCATTGAAGAAGGCAGCTAAACGTTTTTACCTCAGTGCAATTATTTTTTTTGACTGAGGTAAAAACGAAACTCAGTCTGAGTCATCCAGGAACTGTGTAGGCAGTTCCTGGATGACAAAGGCATTGACTGGCCCTCACGTTCCCCTGACCTGAATCCAAATGAGAACCTCTGGGACGTTATGTATCGGTGCATAGCATCACAGACTGTCCAGGAGCTCACTAATGCCCTGATTCAGGTGTGGAAGGAGATCCCCCAGGACACCATCTGTCGTCTCATAACGAACATGCCCAGACGTTGTCTGGAGTGCAAACAGGCTCGTGGGGGCCATACACACTACTGAGTCACAATCTAATTGCTGTGATGAAATTCAGTTGGAACAGCCTGTGATCTCAATTGTTTACTTCGATTATTGGTATGAGTTTGAATCCATCCCTCCATCGTTCTCAATGAATTACACAACGTACAGTAAAGATTTTGATGTTCATCAAGACCCGATGTGTGATTTAAGTGTTCCCTTAATTTTTTTTGAGCGGTGTAGATTTTACAATACTGAACTAACATAATACGGGAATGGGGTACATAGCCATTTTTGCCTAAAAGTCCACAGATCTTCCATTATACTGATTGAAGCCTGACTCTGTCTGGGGTTTAATTCCAAACCCATCAGTTTAGTGACCAATGCAGAAACAATGCTCTTCTGAGGGTGAATAACGGTTTTACCCTACAAAAGGCTCATTGTTTATTTGAGCTCCAGTAAGTGGGGCAGCTAGACAAGTTGGGTTTGTGGTAAAAGTGTCAAAAAATGGTAGGCTGGGTACACACAAATCTAATTTATTGACCTAGTATGATATTTTTACCCCTAGAGTACACCAGAGACATTGAGAGAGTACCATCAAAGCACCATCTATGTGGTTTCATCTGGAAGCTGTTTGTTTGTGATGTTGATTATTTATTGCAAGAAGCTGACTCATATAGCCTACGTAGATAGCTATAAACTGTCAGGCATAGAGAGCATGCAGATCTAAACTGTTGATTATGTACGTGAAAGACAGACGATGTAGAAATACATTAGAAAAGATTTTCCAGGATTGGTCTAACAGCCTGCTAATGCCTAGGTTGGCATGGTAATGCAATCTAGGCATCTAAAACATTAAAACCGGTCAAACTTGCATGGAGATGCATCTGTTCCTAAATGGCTTTGCTTCACCAGGAGAACAAACAAAACTAAATTTTTAAATAAAATGTTTCTTCATTTAGCAATGTTTAGGTAGATGTCCACAAAAAGTATTATATCAATGTATGAAAATATTGAGGTGAACAAGGAAATATTTAGTGCTCCACTGAGTCTGCATCATATGTAGGCCTAATCATACCATGAAAACTCTATCAACTTAATTTTTCTTGCTTTATTAGAACCTTTAAAAACAATGATTTATGCAAGGTATCTTGTTCTATGTAATTTTATGATTATTGAGAATGTTTGTGAATTTCTAGGCTATTGGATGATGAAATTATTTTGGTGCATCTGTCTTGTCTCAGCAGCACTTGTGCTGACGACAAAAATAGACTGGATGCGTTAAGTTACTCTTTTTCACCCGATCCTGTCTTTGAATTGAGCTCTGTTTTTACATGTGGTGCAGCATGACTGGAATGGTCACCAAAGTGTGACTCACGGGTTCGGAGTAAAACTGTGAGTCACACAAAAAAAGGCCAGCTGCAGTATCATTGTGTCTAGATATACTTGCAAATAATCGCCGGGCAGCAACCTGTTCAGTACCCTTACTCCACTAAAACTGAGCTAACATCCTCATAGAATTGTCAGGGAAATACTCATGTTGAAGAGGCCTGTAAAGGTGTAATTATTAAATAAGATTTGCTGTTCAGAACAGGATTTTAGCTGAAAATGAACTGTGTGGTGACCTCCAAGTGAGTCAGCTGTATACTCCTTTCCAATCTAAACAGCCGCCCTTAGGCGGGTCCACCCCACTCTACCCTATGTTGTCATTCCCCAGGAGGCTGTGCAAACAGACCAATCAGGGTGAGGAATATTCTTAAAGAGGAAATAATTCAGTGCTAATCAAAATCTAAAGCAGATGCTGCACATATGATACTTTCTCGATATTTAGTCTATACACGTGTATAGAGAGGGATGTCCCATGTGCTCACACAGATGATAATTTTCATCTTTCTTAGGGTATAGATATCTCCAATAATCAATATGTACATTCTCTCAGACTGCTTAATTATGCTTACAGGCTTTCTAAGCCACATGTCATTTATTTATACTGTTGCCATTATCCCATAATATAATTTTTCCATGCTTAAAGAATAAAAGATTTTCGTGGGAAAGCAAATTGTTTAAAACGACCTGTTCATAGTGACACACCTGCAGTAATCTAGGTAAGTTTTCATAACAACTCAGCTCAGGCCAGACCTATCTGAGGTTATTTTCTCTATATACAGTCCTGTTATGAAAGTTTTTACAGACCTAGATTACACTATGAATCCGTGAATCACTTAATCCTCAAAAATGGTTGGCTATACTGTAATTTGTATTACAATGAATTCAAACTAAAACATCAGAGGGATTTCCGATGACATGGTGGTGACGTAATGCTAAGGCTAAGGTGGCATACATCCCACAACATTTTCCTGCCATCTTCCCCCCAAAAGAGTTAGCATTGTGGCCAAAAAGTTCACATTTTCCCACATGCTTTTGGGGGACTGTTTTTGCAAACTTCAGCCAGGCTTGGATGTTTTTCTTTGTAAGAAAAGGCTTCCGTCTTGCCACCCTACCCCATAGCCCATTCATATGAAGAATGCGGGAGATTGTTGTCACATGTAGCACACAGAAATTCCTGCAGTTCCTTTAATGTTGCTGTAGGCCTCTTGGAAGCCTCCCTGACCAGTTTTCTTCTCGTCTTTTCATCAATTTTGGAGGGACGTCCAGTTCCTGGTAATGTCCCTGTTGTGCCATATTTTCTCCACTCGATGATGGCTGTCTTCATTGTTGTCCATGGTATATCTAATGCTTTGGAAATTCTTTTGTACCCCTCTCCTGACTGATATCTTTTAACAATGAGATCCCTCTGATGCTTTGGAAGCTCTCTGCGGACCATGGCTTTTGGTCTGAGATGCAACAAAGAAAGTGTCAGGAAAATCTTAAGAGAACAGCTGAACTTTATTTGTGATTAATCAGAGTCACTTTAAATTATGGCAGGTGTTTAATGACTTCTATTTAACATGAGTTTGAATGTGATTGGTTAATTCTGAACACAGCCACATCCCCACTTATAAGAAGGTGTGCACACTTATGCAACCAGGTTATTGTAAGGCTTTTAAATTTCATTTTCCCCCCTCGAAAATTTCAGTTTGTTTTTCAATTGACTGGTTCACATTATAGGTCACATTAAAAGTGGAAAAAGTTCTGACATGATTTATCTTTGTCTCATTCTTTTACATCACAAGAACCTGGCATTTTAACAGGGGTGTGTAGACTTTTTATATCCACTGTATATATCTAATTTTAATCTACTGACAGCAAGAAACCCCTCCTTTGGGGTTTGTTTGTTTTTCCCTGTTCATATGTTACTTATGTTTCATATGTTACTAGTTTTTTTTACACCTGGTATAATTTTTGTTCAAATTCCGATATGAATCCATGTTTCACCTTCATTCTGAGGTTCCTAGTACTCATTCAGAAACTACAGCTCAGAGTCGCAGGCTATGCAGAGGTGAAACAACAACTGCAATCTTTGAAAATACTGTTCAAATTAAAAAAACAAACATAATGTATAATCTACTAGGTGTTGTCAGCTGGAGTATTTAAAAAAAATAGTTTTATTATCTTTAATATTTTTATTTTCTCTTTGTTCTTGTTCTTTGTTCTAGCGCCTATGTCTTCTAAGACACCGCAGCAGCAACCGCGGGAGGAAGACGAGGTGGAAGGCAAAGACCGACGGGAGAGGTTTGAGTTTGAAGACAGAGCTGATGAGGAAAAGGTTCCAGCAGATACTATACACCCTGTCTCAGACTCTGTCAAAGCTAATCTAACATCAAACCAGTTTTCTATGGAGGCTACAAGCACATGTGGACATGTGGACAATGCAGTATTGACATCCACTGCACATTCAAAACAACCTCTCAATACAATGGCCCCTGCTGGTCAGGAGGACAATCCTTCCCAGGAATTACACCCCACAGCCTCTACAGGTAAAGGCTTTTTTGTATTAAAACCCATGAGTGACTTCACTGGTCTCAAAAGTTGCCAACAATGTTTAGGGGATGAGCGCCATAAACAGCTGTGTTAAACAAAGCAATAGCTGGATAAAGAGTAGTGAAACTCTGGTTGTCACCCTGATATTGACTACCAGACAGAATCATGTTGCCAAACAAACTCTGTTAATTACACTCCCAGCAAAAGAGAGATTTAAATCTGTGCTAACTTCTGTCGGACAAAATGAAGTGATTAGTGCTTAATTAAAAGGCTTCTCACAAAGCCTATGTGTAGTACAGTAATCTGCTAAGTGGGCAGAGGAGCATTCCTATGCTGCACTGGGGAATGGTATTACATAAACAGCGGCTGTTGGAGGAGACGCCCTGCAGACCAGATGAGAAGGTTTACATTGTCTCAGTATGAATTATAATATTGTTTTGGCAGCGATATCTTCCATAAAGGCTGGTATATAAACAGTTCCACAGTGCAAAAAAAATAATATTTGTCCCCTTTTAAAATATTTATTTTGACGCAAAATCTATTATCAAATGTTGGGAACCTGATCAAAAGACTCAACATTTGTAAACATATCTCATTTCTGACATTATGCAAGAACACAAATGCCCTCCTGTGAAAATGTGATTGTCCCCTTACACTGAATGTGTGAAATAATGTACCTCTGCAACCAATCACTTCCTGTAGTTGATCAATCTTTCATATCTGACATTTGTAGGTTTTCAAGCAAATATTTGTTCCAGTCCTGCCATATTATCTCAATTAGGTTGAGGATGGGCCATTGACTAGGCCATGGCAAAACTTTAAATGTATTCCTTTACAGACATGTTGATGTAGACGTCACCCAGGTGCTACATGACACCCAGGTGTGCTACAGTCTGCTCATGGACAGATCACCTTACACTTTAAAGATTTCTAAAATAAAGCAGATTAATTATTATTTCAATGGTATCACGTCTTCTACATACATTTGCAGCAAAGCCTACCCAAAATATCACACTACCGGCACCATAATTGACATTTGATATCAGGATTTCTTTCAGGAATTCAGGGTTTGGTTTTTGCCAAAGACCAGGCTCGGAAACCATTCAATGATTAGACAATCTGAAAGTGGAAAAATACTTTTTCACAGCACTGTGTGTAAGGCGAATATTCAAATATTATATATTTTTGTTGATTGTTGCTCCTATTCATCTGATTAGATGTTCTAAATCTCTTTCCCCTATGGTAAATGCTGGAAATATAATGTTAGTTTTTTGCAAAGAAAAACTAACATACATTTTTTTCAAACTGTATTTTTCTTGGCTTAATGTCTCCTGCCTCATACCTTCCCGCAGATGTTCCAGTTAACAACCCCCCCACACGGTAAGAGACTCCCTGTTCTCTATCTGCTCTCGTAATATGTGGGAAAATGCATTACAATCCTATTGGGACCATGGGGTTTGATGTTGTTGGACAGTAAATCTGTGTTCCTTAGGTTATCAACATATTTGCAGACCCAAAATCAGATACAAAGATTTTCATTGAGGAAGTGTGTGACAAAGTGTCCAACCTTGTTTGGAAAATAAAGTAAATCTGTGACAGTCTAAACTGAAACAATAACCTAAAGTGCTAGTGTTTGTCCGCAGGTTATAGTACAATAAGTAACATTTAAAACAGGAATTTTACTACAAATCTACACTAACAACATGTTCTTAACCAGTGTTTATTTGGGGTTCCCTGCCTTGTTTGGGGCAACTGTTGCTAGTTAGATCCCAGGATGAAGGTGTGTTAGGACGTGTGTTGGGAAACTTGTGCCTACCAGTGAAGCAAGGTCAGCCCATTCCTGTGGGCTTTCCTGTGATGAACCAGTGCTGCTGATGTTCAGAGTAGCCATTAAAGACATATTAAAGGCTTTCTTGCACAGATTCCTTTTTTGAATGGTCTGGGCAATAAATAAAAATCACCAAATGTGCAGTGCTCGATAAGATAACCAGCAGAGTCAAATACTGGTGTGCTCTTATCACAAAACATACTGCTATCTTGGAAATGCTTCAAGTTTAACATTGCTGGTGACCGGGGAGAACGAGGTGAGTTGCTTAGCCCTGCGTATTCATTCAGGCTTGATATTATTGAAATTCTTATTATCAAGTTGAAGACCTTGAAAGAGTTAGCCCTTCCAATGATTCATCTGTTTGCAAATGTGCTTATTTCACAAAAGGTTTTAAGGCAAATGAATAACAAAACTGTTCAAGTGGTGAGAAAGTGGTTTGAACAGGGTTGGATTGTAAAAGTAGGGGCTGTGTGGTTTCAGCAATTTCTCCTCAGGAATATTTCTGCTGAGTGCTCTGTTTCACTGTGGGCCAATATTCTCTCTCTCATAGTAGAGCTATCAATTGCTTTTTCTGTCATCAAGATATATGGTGCGTGTCAGTGTTTGCACTTTGTGTCTGTTTCAGCTCAGATTCAGTAATTATTTTGTGTTCAGGTTTTAAAACAAGGAAAATCATGTGAAGTAAGAACATTTAGACTTTACTAGACTTTGGGGTTTTAGTCATTAGGGTTAGAGTGTGAGTTCATTAGGGGTTAGAGAATATATTTTTTTAATTGTACTGAAATGCTGGTCCTTCTTTTTATGGTATAATGAATGTGTTTGTGTGTATTTAGTTGTATCTGTAAATTCTAAGACCTTAAACCTTTCATTAAGTGAGACCTTCACGATAAAATGTCAACTTGACACCTGACATGTATTGGGCTCATCTTTATTTATGTTGATCTGGAACCATAGAGAGGAACACATTTAACTCTCCACAAAAGCAGCCCCACTTTACAACATTCCTTTTTCGTTTTTCTTGATCTGCATTCCACTTCATCCTTTGCTGATCTTAAAGTGGGGTTTGCAAATAAACAATGTCACAGAAGACATGCTGTGTGGCTAACATGCTGCAGAGACAAGATGCAGTTTCTCTAGCAAGTGGTGTGTTGTTAGGTTACACTTGTTGGAGGGAGTTGATAACAATAAAATCTAGCCATTCATCAGCTTGGCCAGCATTATTTCCCATGGATACAGGAGGAGAGCTAGGTAAATGAGACTCCAAAGCCTGAACGTTTTCTGTAGCTGGAGGGAGTTGAAATAGATCAGTAACATAAATAAATCAGTAACATCTTAAATTCAGACTGCTCTTACTATGCTTTCCCTCAGGCAATTCTATTTATATCGAATAATGTTGTCTGTTCTTTTGCTGTAGGCACATGATTCACAGGGGCTTATATAGGCAAGTGAAGGGAGCAAGGCTGTAAGAATAAAAAATGAAAGGTAAAATATATACTCCTTCAGCCTTTTAAACATTTCAGTAATATTTGTTCTCACTAAATGTCATGTTAAATTTCCAACTGAGTCAACAGTAATGTAAAATATGTATTTATCAGAAATATTTGATCATGAAGAATAAAAGAGGTTTATTTTGTTTAATGGTGAAGCATATATTAACTTTGTTGTATTATTGATGTACAAAGTCCAAAAAATTCTAAACCAGCATATTTATTTTCTAAGAATGCATTAGAGAAATCGCGAGTAGACATTACAATGTAAAACGGTTTTGACTCAATATCATTGTCAAGCATCGTGGTGGTGGTAGATGCTTTCAGGATGTTTTGCCGCATAAGAACATGAAAGACTTCCTATCAGTGAAGAATCCATATATTCTGGTCTGTATTACATAATTCTAAAAGAAAATCTCAGGTGATTGGCTCATGAGCTGAATCTGAATCTGTGTCATGCAGAAAACATAATCCAAAACACAAACGCAAGTCTGGATCAGAATGCCCAAAAAAAGCTATACATTTAACACTTTGGAATGGCCGAGTCAACGGCCAGACTTAAATCTGACATTGCGGTATGACCTTACAAAAGCATTTAATACTTAAAACATACAAATGTATGGCCTAGGTCGGCCCAGTGATCAGCTGCAGTGTTCTACTACCATTTCAGCAAATAACTCATCATTCACCATTAAAAGCATAATAAAGCCTAATATAACATAAAATGCCTCAAATATTTTTTATATAAATAAATACACTACAAATCTTTCTAATTTCAAATGGGTTTGCATTGAATAGTGGGCCGAAATTCATGATTATCTAACCAACTGAATGAAGTGTTTGATTGCAGTCACAACTTGTTCAATAAGTCAATTAGATTAGTTCAAGTATTGAGGTATTTCTTCACTCAGGTTCAATTTATTTATTAGAATAAAGAAAATCTGAAAGGCACTATCTGTCTTCCACTTCCCACTTCTGCTCCACAATGAAAATACCTTGTCATGAGCCACTCAGCATTGAGTGGTCATAACTGCTTTACCTAATTCTGTCTGGTATCTTCCAGGTTCTCTCAACCCATCCACCTGGTTGAACCTGGTGCTGTAGCATCATTAATGGAAGAGCAGCCCTGGCAGGAACCCCAGGGAGTGTCTGGTCCTGAGGAGATGTTATCTGTGGAGAACCAGGCTGATTCATGCGGCCATGCTGTGGAAACAACAAACGAGAGTTCAAGCCTGAAGAAACACTCTGAAGGTAACCTGTACAAACAGGTGACAAATTAAAGGAGAACCTGAATAAATGAGAGCCTCTATTATGCTGTGAGATGTATGATCAAGATGCATGTATGATCATAATGCTTCAGATTCCAAAACAGAATTTTCAGAACACAACTCAGGGAGGCAGGAGAATGTTTCCTTACGCAGAGCGTGTTCTTTATTGAGCAGAGGATGGAAGGCAAACCAGGATATCAAAAAGGCAAACGTACACAAGGGCAAAGCAGAAATCGGAGTTGTGGTCAGGCTGGTAGTCAGGGCCAAAAATACACAAGAAATGGAGCGAATGTACAGGCAAGGACTCTGACAAGAAACAGTCAGGTTGGTCAAAACGGGCTATAAGGTCAAAACACGGGAAAGCTATCACAGCACTACAAATAACAGATTTAGTACATACTGTAGTGCAGACACAAACAATATTTCACAATGAAACTGAGAAATCAAACTGAATAAATAGGGTGTGCTAACGAGCGGCAGGTGGATGTGATCAAACCAAATGAAAAACCAAACTGAGCATGGAAAAACAGAACCTAGAAAGTAGAACAAAGATATAAAATTAACTAGATGTGGGCAACGGTGTCAAGTAAGGGACAAAAAACCAACCAAAAAAAAAATTCTTACAAGAATATTGACAAAATTGTTCTTGTGTGCATGCATCAATGCATGATTAAAAGCCTGGTCCAAAGATTAGCTTGTTCCAAGACAGGAATGAATGATGATTTTTACTAATAGTAATTTTATTGAACATATTACAATTTAAGTAACAGGTAAATGTGTAGACACACTATTTGAAATGGACAGACAATATTGCCACTATTTGGATTTTGGACAGACAATGTTTGCCAATAGGCAGAAAACATGCACACGTAGAGTCTTGCCCTGACAAAAATGATATGTTCCTTTGGGCAGTATTTGGCTAGTTTGTTTGTGTTAGAAGGTGACCTAATTGTAATATCCCCCTAAACCTGTGCAGCTCCAGCTGGATGCTTTAAATCTTTTCCAGATTGTACAGGCCCCAGTAGATTCAACATGAAGTCTTAGGATTATGCAAACCTCATAGATATTATCATCATTAATATGCTTGCCAAGTATGTCTCTTTTCAGACAAGCACCTCTGTTAAATGCCCCATTCTTATTTTTGACAACCGTCTGTTGAACAGGCCTTAATAAACTATGTGGCATCTGTACCCTTGCCTTATTCCCACTTGAAGATGCCTAGTTCTAATTTAACTATTTTCTCGCAGTCCCTGGTTTAGCATAGAATGGTCTGAGCTGGTCTAGCAAAAAAAAACACCAGTTCTGACACAAAGCTATGTCCTCAACAAGCCACTCTGATTGGCAACTCTTCAGGGAAATAAGAAACAACAAATCATTGTACTCAATTAGGAAAGAGAAAGCTAATGTATTAAGCTGCTCGATTACAATAGCTAGCCTTCTAATAAACCTGTTAGTTACATCATGGTTCATTTAATGGATATGATTTTCAGTTAAGGTGAAAAGTACACAAAATCTAGGAATTAAAATGTACTTCTGGTACAAATTTCTAGTTTGTGAAACTATAGGAAAATATCCCCTTCGTCCAATGGTGTTTTGAAGATAGCTTCACATGGAAAACAGTATTGAAGACAATGCAGACTTGGAATCGGTAAAATTGGTAAATATGGGACTAAACACAGGTATATGCGGCTCTGTATAAAAGCATTTTAAAGATGGTAGGCCATGGCAGGCCAGACAGTTCGATTTTCCCACATTAACATAAATACAAACGTCATATTAGTATAATTAACCTCATTTACCAAGAACCAATTTGTTTTTGCAAATTGACACAATATTTCTCAAAACAAAACAGAAATGCTAGACGAACAGATTTACTTTTAAGATTTAGTTAGGATATATGCATATTTATTGTCATGTTCAATTAATATTTTTATTGTGTTAAAATGAATGTGGAGACTACAGTAGCAAGGAGGAATATATGCATGTGATGTACGCTAAATATAAATCTTGTTCTTGGTCAAACCTCAATAAAGTAATTATGCTAAATATATATAGTTTATATAAATATAAACTTTTCACATGCTTACACCCTCCTCAGGGCTGTAAGAGATATTTGCAATTAGGGATAGATAGTAACATGTTGAAATTAAGTTGAATTGAGTGAAGCTAGGAAAAATGCTTGTGCAAGAGAAGGAGCTGCTGTATACAATACTACGTCATCAGCATAGAAGTGAAAATTACATTGTCTCATAAGGTTATAAATATAATTTATATGGTAAATTTTTATGGACCCAAAATCGCACCCTGGGGAACTACTTTATGAACTGCAATACATTTAGAATCACATCCATCTGCAAACAACCACTTGAGTCCTGTCAGTAAGATAGTTTTGAAACCATAAACAAGTATTACGCTGCTATACTATTGTGCTGGGGGATTGGGTCAGTTCTCCTTCCCCACTAAGTTCTCCTTCTCCACTATAAATCATTGTTGATATGAGGAATGCACTTTCAGAATTTTCCCAGTCTCCTCCCGTTTTAAACTTTAGGACGACATGAGGTCTTTGTCCACACCTGTGTAGTAGCTGGTTTGGGGGGCCCGTTGCAGTCCCTGTCCTTGTCCATCTGGTCACGCTTCTGACCTAGTCTAAATTTAAATAGACTCTGGATTTAGCCCACATGCATTTATTAATATCTCACCCGGCACAATCAGAAGAGGACTGGTCATCCTGAGCCTGGGTCCTCTCTAGGTTTATTCCTAAAATTCGGGCTTCTTAGGGAATTCTTCCTAGCCACTGAAATTCAACACTACTGTTGTTTGCTCCTTGGGGTTTAAGGACTGGTGTTTCTGTAAAAGCACTTTGTGACAACTGCTGTTGTAAAAAGGGCTTCATAAATACATTTGATTGATTGATATTCATTTTAATGCCGAAGAGGACAGTTTTTCCAACAAGACAGAGTGGTCAACAGGGTTGAATGCCTTGGACAGATCAATAAATAAAGAAACACAACTTAGTTTTGCATCCAAGGCCTTACCAATATCCTTGACAACCAACATGGTCGCAGTAATAGTACTATGCCCTAGTCTAAACCCAGATAGAAATTTGTTCAACACGCCAATTTCAGCTCAAGAATAATACAGCTGTATGTTTACTAGTGACTCCAATATCTTAGGAAGACACTTTAGAAATAGGTGAATAATTATCAAGGACATTATTGTCTCCACTTTTATGTGGAGGCAGCACATGTACAGTTTTCCAAATCATTGAAATGATCCAAAGTAAGATTAAAAATGTGTTATTGCCCCTGAGATAAACAGTGTTGCCCTGATCAGCAGGCATGGATCTAATTCATCAGGACCTGTCGATTTCCTAGCATGTATAGTTATTAAAGCATCTAGCACTTATTTTTCTGAGAATGGTCTTAGGGAAAAATCTTGACTATCATCAAAAGGTTTCTGCATTAATATCCAATTATCATGTGAGGCTGTAGCAGAATGTTTTTCAAAGAGGTTGCCTGCTCTAATAAAGTGGCTATTAAAAGTAACAATAGTGTTCTTGTCAGTAATAGGACCAGTCTCCAAGACTAATTGCTTTGGTAAGGAGCTGTGTGAGCTGTTCTTCAATGATTTCACTGTTTTACAAAATTTTGCTGAATTCCCATTACATTCCAGTAAGGTAGTTAGATAGTTGTCTGATTTGGCTTTTCTAATACACCTAGTACATATTTTGGTAACACTTTATTTGAAGGGGTGTGCATAAGAGTGACATGACATTGTTATGATACTGCCATAGCCATGACATGACACGTAAGAATCATTATGTACATTTATGTTGTCAATGTTGTCATTAGGTGTCATTCGGTTGATTATCTCATTGTTTATGCAAGGTTGACATTGTTTGGGATTTCTTTGCTATGACAACTTGACATTAACTGAGACAAAATATCCTGTCAGTGTCTTTTTTATGACAACTTGACATTAACCACGACAACATTAGATTAGATTCAACTTTATTGTAATTGAACAAGTACAATACAATGAAATTGAAGGAGTAGGGTAACATGAAATGCAGGGATAGCAGCATTGATGTTCATAAGGTAGACATGTACCTGTAACTGAAAACTTCAGATTTGGCAAGGCAGTATCAGAGTCCAGAAATGTAAAGGGTGAATATGGTTAGTGATGGGTTACGGAATTCAGCAGGGTTACAGTAGATGGAAAGAAAGTGTTCCTGAGCCTGCTGGTGTGGGAACGAAGAGACTTGTACCACCTGCCTGATGGAAGGAGGGCAAACAGTTTGTGGCATGGATGTGAAGGGTCCCTGATGATGCCACATACCCTGTGCAGACACCGCTTGTGCTGGAGGTCTACGATGGCCGGGAGCTGGGTACCATTGATGTGCTGGGCGGTTTCCACCACCCGATGCAGGGCCTTCCAGTCGGCTATGGAGCAAACGCCAAACCATGCAGTGGTGCAGTTAGTCAGAAACATTTACTATCATCAACATGTCATAGCAGGCCTGATTATCATACTTAAAGAAACTATTTAGCTTTATGTATTAGCATTAAATACAACTGTCATATGTGGTTGGTTTTGACATTGGTTGTCATGAGACCATTATAATTGTGTCATGAATATTTTTCTTGACCTCAAGTACAGTGGTACAATTTGGACTTGCCATAACGTTGTCATGACATGTTGTAACACTGTCAAAGACTTTCATAACAGTGTCGTGAATATTTTTCTTGACCTCAAGTACAGTGGTACAATTTGGACTTGTGATTAAGTTGTCATGACGTGTTGTAACACTGTCAAATGCATTCATAACAGTGTTAATATTTTAATGACACTGTTATAAAGTGGCACAGTTTGGACTTGTCATAAAGATGTCATTAAGTATGTCAAATACTGTTAAAAATATGTAATTAAGTCTGTCAAATGCTTTTAAGTACCTTAACAAAAGTAATACATTTCCTTTATTGTTTTTGCACAACAAATGTTTCCTAAATGTTTTTTTTTTTTATTCAACAATCCTACTTTGGTAACATTTACAGATAAGGGTACATGAACAACCAATGAACATTGATGAACAATGATAACCCTTACTTTATTAATGGTTTAGAAATGCATTAACAAACAGAGTGTAGTGTCATTTGTTCATGTTGACACAGGACATGAACTCATGTCGTTTTTTGCAAGAACACAGTCAGTACTGTAATTTGTTAAGGTTGATACAGGACATCCATTCATGTACAGTACAATTACCACGCTTTTCCAACCCTCTACATACACTTTAACAGGCAAATTATCAAACTGTTTCGAAAGGTCCAGTGCAGTTTTGTACTTTACCTACAAGGAAAACAGGATAAATGATGAGAAAGACATGGCTTACCCTTAATGTGTTACAAGAACGCGCAGATGTTTTGATCTTCAATATAAAAGTGTCCTTCAAAATTCTATATCAACCCCAAATACGACCATACATTTTGTATGTCACACCTATTTGAAGACGCAAGTTGCCAGTCTACCTTTTAATAATGGTTACCGCACTGTAATCATATAAACAAATTGGGTTATGTATATTACGTCTATATCAGCATTACATCTGAATTGGGCACCAATCTTTAGAGGGAAAAACTAAAACCGGCATATACTAGACCTTCTGTGGAATTGGTTTGACACCTGTGCTTTAGTGCATCTTTGGGATCATCTCGTACAGCTGGTCTGCATGAATTTACTACTTTCCAAATGGTAGCTACTGCATGAAGCCATTGCGTCTGCATTAATCAACATCCCTGTCAAACATTTTTGACATCTTGTAGAATCCATGACTTCCACCAACTATATCTCCTGTTAATTTACAATAAAAATCCTTATACCTCTCTGTTCAAGCCTGTGAATATTCCTGTAGCAAATGCAAATGTATTCTACAGATGAGCTTTGACAGCACTGTGACATCATAGTCATACTACTAGCAATTTTGCTTTTTGTGTTGCAAAAAGCAAAATCACTATAAATATATAGCTTAGCTGGTAGCTTAGCTCTGTTTAATTGCTTTTATGAAAAGCATTTGATTTGGTTTGGGTCCTATTTTTAAGACTAAGTTTTAATCCAAAGAATACTTTAATGCTTTGAAACATTTTACTTTTAGCAACTCCATCATACACTAACCAAGAAATCTACAAAAAAGTTATTCAGCATATCAAAATGAATCTAGTGTTGCCTTCTGATATAGTTGGGGGCATAGATATAATGTAAAACAGTGTTCTACATCTGTGGTTGGGGGAGCTTAAAGAAACACACCGAGGCTGTTTGAAATACCGAGCCCTGTTCCCAGAGGACTGAATCAGTTACTTGCAGATCTGCTGATATGCTGATCGCCAAGATTCAGTTATTGCCTTTCCATTCTGTACACATTCTTCACAGAGAGTGTGTATGTGTTTGTGTGGCTGTGTGCATGCTTGCTTAGCTAATCCCTATTGTAGTAGAACAATGCTTTCTCACTCTCTCTCTTGGATTGTGTCCAAGGTTATATAGAATCTTAGAGCTGTGTCTGCTAATCCATGTCAGAATACACATCTCTCCACAGATAATTGAATCCAGTGATTGTTAATGTTTGGGGCTAATAAAAAAACGTTCCAGACAAATTACAATTTTAAAGTGAATCAATAAAGCCACTAAGCTAAATGAGGCTGAAACACACTCTCTCTCTCTCTCTCTCTCTCTCTCTCTCTCTCTCTCAATGTAGTTAATGACAGATCTTGCAGACCGTGGAATAGACAGGGTTGCATTTACAAACAAGGTGTATATAATTACTCAACACATGGGCATCTCCCTGCTCTGTTCCTATTAATATAATCATGTGCATGTAATATACTCTTAATTACATTACATTTTAGAATATCCATGTACAACATATATTGATTTGATCAAATGCATGTATGGGACAAAGTGCTATGTGCAGTAATTGTGAAGTTAGGTTGCCTTGCCCAGTGAGCAGCCCACATCCTGGCTCTATGGGTTTTGGTTATGACCGAGTGTTACGATCTTCCCCAGAAGGAGTGGCTGATGCAGAGCTCCTGACACGGAACCCAGAGGTGATCTATGATGACGTGCCCTGTGAGGGACAACTTTCTCCTGAAGATGGTGAGTCCAGGGGAAAAAACTAGGAGATGCTGGGGCCACGGACTGGATGTCACCCCTGTTTGAAACTATGTAACAAGTCTTTGGATCAATGCACATCATTAGACCGGACTTCAAATGGCATTTGGTTTCTTTACGCTCTGCTTGATTGATGCTTGTCTAAAAATCTGTCTTTGGATCACTATAGTCTTTCTTCTGTGTTGATGTCAGCTCATCTGTGTTTGTGTGTGTCAGGGGACATAATATATGAGGATGTGAAGAGAGAAGGGCCCCAGGGTGCAGGCAACGGTTGGAGCTCCAGTGAGTTTGAGAGTTATGACGAGCAGTCTGATACTGAGAGCAAACCTCCAACCCGCAGCAAGGTAGGAGACTGGGTGTTTGTATTCTATGTCTGTAGGCCTGTCTGTCTATCTGCGTATTTTTTGTGTGTACTCAATGCATAATACATTAGGCACAAGGAAATATTTCACCATTGTTGTTGCTCCCCACTGCATCATTTTTATTGGTGCATGAAACGTATGGACTAAGAACATGAAAACGGTAACAGCCTCAACTTAGTAGGTTCTATTTAGATTGGTGGCCTAATAAGCTTCCTTCTTGCTTGAAAAGTATCAAAGCCATGACACTGTACTATAGGTGCTGTGCTATTCTCATACGAAGGTGAAGCTAGCCTCTCACTCCACCACATGGGGGCAGTATATGCTCATTGACATTGTTCTGTGTTCTATTTGAGCAGACATGGTCCAGTCTCATCCCAGTATATAGCATGTATGTAAAGTATAATATATATTGTAGAAGTTTCTTATAGTGCCCCATTTAAGGGAGAAAAAAGTATTTGGACAAATTCCCAATTATGTTCATAATGAAGTCAAGCGTTTTGTATTTGGTCCCATATACCTAGCATGCAGTAACCACATCAAGTTGTGACTATACAAATTTTTTCGTAAGCATTTGCTGTTGGCTTTGATTGTGCCTGTGATTATTTTATGGCCAATATAAATCAATGGGAAAAAATAAAGTGCTTGGAATCATGTTTATTCTCCAAGTGGAAAAATTGTATCACGTTCACCCCATTCAAACAGAAACAGTTCGTATCAAAATGACTACAATACACATGTCATTCTACAAAAGAATATTATCTTGACATGCTATATCTATTCACCTTTGATCATTCACTCTCAACACACTCGTAATTTAACATTGTTACGGCTATACAATTGTATAGGCTTGTTTGCATTAGAGCTAGCAACAGGTTCCACACATTCACTACTGTAAATCGGTCCTATCGTGTCAGTTGGTCTGAAATTGACTGGCCCGAACTAAATAAAAAAAAACACAATACAACTGTATTGTACGGAAGTATTGTATGTTAACATTTATACCACAGTTTTGCATGTACTGTGAGACATGAGCTGATACAAGCAATGGCTGTTAACATACACCGATCAGCCATAACATTATGACCACAATCTGGTGAAGTGAATAACACTGATAATCTCATTATCATGGCACCTGTCAGTGGGTGGGATATATTAGGCAGAAAGTGAACATTCTGTCCTCAAAGTTTATGTGTTAGAAGCAGGAACATTTTTAATACTGGTACTGATAGAAAGGTGTCAGAACCCACAGTGCATCACAGTTTGTTGTGTATGGGGCTGCGTAGCCGCAGACCAGTCAGGGTGCCCGTACAGACCCCTGTCCACTGCCGAAAGCAGTACAATACAGTTCCGTACAATACAGTTGTATTGTATTTAGTTCGGGCCAGTCAATTTCGGACCAACTGACCCGATAGGGCCAGTGAGAAAAAAGTTATCATTGGACCCTGCACTCAACACAAGTCCAGGCTGTGTAAGGGCTATTTGCCCAAGAAGGAGAGAGATGGATGCTGCCTCAGATGTCCTGGCCAACACAATCACCTAACCCCAACCCAACTGAGATGGTGAAGGATGAGTTGGACGGCAGAGTGAAGGCAAAGCACCCAGCAAGTGCTCAGCATACGCGGGAACTCCTTCAAGATGGTTGAAAAAGCATCCCAGGTGACTACCGCATAAAGATGGTTGAGAAAATACTAAGAGTGTGCAAAGTAGTCATCAAGGCAAAGGGTCTACTTTGAGGAAGTAGAAGTACTTGAATGAGTAGGTGTGTCCAAACTATTGACTGGTACTATACTGTATATCAGTATGGGAATAGATCGGTAAAACATAGCCTTCATAAAATGAAACAAAACTTGACTACAATTTATAGCTTGTCCAATAAACACTGTGACGTACCTAGTGTGTGTTGCTTTTTTGCTGACTTTTTCGATCCTTCAGGTCAATTAAGTATGAAAAATATCTTACTGGCCTAGAAATCTCTCAGACATGATACAAACTCTTTCTTACCAGTACAAAGTTCCCCCAGGGTGAAATGCTTCTTTATGAATTTCTCAATATTATATTTGCATGACAGTAGTGAATGTGTGGAGCCTGTTGCTAGCTCTAATGCAAACAAGCCTATACAATTCTATAGCCGTAACAATGTTAAATTAGGAGTGTGTTGAGAGTGAATGATCAAAGGTGAATAGATATAGCATGTCGAGATAATATTCTATTGTAGAATGACATGTGTATTGTAGTCATTTTGATACGAACTGTTTCTGTTTGAATGGGGTGAACGTGATACAATTTTTCCACTTGGAGAATAAACATGATTCCAAGCACTTTATTTTTTCCCATTGATTTATATTGGCCATAAAATAATCACAGGCACAATCAAAGCCAACAGCAAATGCTTACGAAAAATGTGTATACTTGATGTGGTTCCTGCATGCTAGGTATGAAGTTGGAAGGTAAACTTTAACATTTCTGAAAAACAATTATACGTTTCCAAGGAAGGTCTTCATTGTTTACGCCCACTTAGAATTGTTAACAATCTCTTAGACCTCAGCCCAACCCATCTAATTTTGGATTCTCATTTAGCTATGTACTTAACTAAGCATCACGTTCTTGTAAACAAAGATTTTAAAACTTAAATTGGCTAAATAATATATGAAAAATAAAAACTAACCACAAATGCATTTAACAGGTTTGTACTGTCACAAGCCTAAATTAGTCATTAGTATTATGGGACCAAGTATTAAACTTTTGAATACTTTACACTTATGAAAGTGATTATTTACAGGACTTCTGCTTCCAAAAAATGTGTACTGTACAAAATGTGGTTTCTTCCCAACTGTCCAAATTATTTGATCCTCACATATTTTATATATACAGTGGGGAGAACAAGTATTTGATACAATGCCGATTTTGCAGGTTTTCCCACTTACAAAGCATGTAGAAGTCTGTAATTTTTATCATAGGTTCTCTTCAACTGTGAGTGACGGAATCTATCCAGAAAATCACATTGTATGATTTTTAAGTAATTAATTAGCATTTTATTGCATAACATAAGTATTTGATACATCAGAAAAGCAGAACTTAATATTCGGTACAGAAACCTTTGTTTGCAATTCAAAGATCATATGTTTCCTGTAGTTCTTGACCAGGTTTGCACACACTGCAGCAGGGATTTTGGCCCACTCCAGACCTTCTCCAGATCCTTCAGGGTTCAGGGCTGTCACTGGGCAATACGGACTTTCAGCTCCCTCCAAAGATTTTCTATTGGCTTCAGGTCTGGAGACTGGCTAGGCCACTCCAGGACCTTGAGATGCTTCTTACAGAGCCACTCCTTAGTTGCCCTGGCTGTGTGTTTTGGGTCGTTGTCATGCTGGAAGACCCAGCCACGACCCATCTTCAATGCTCTTACAGAGGGAAGGAGGTTGTTGGCCAAGATCTCGCGATACATGGCCCCATCCATCCTCCCCTCAATACAGTGCAGTCGTCCTGTCCCCTTTGCAGAAAAGCATCCCCAAAGAATGATGTTTCCACCTCCATGCTTCACGGTTGGGATGGTGTTCTTGGGGTTGTACTCATCCTTCTTCTTCCTCCAAACACTGCAAGTGGAGTTTAGACCAAAAAGCTCTATTTTTGTCTCATCAGACCACATGACCTTCTCCCATTCCCCCTCTAGATTATTCAAATGGTCATTGATAAACTTCAGACATGCGCTGGCTTGAGCAGGGGGACCTTGCGTGCGTTGCAGAATTTTAATCCATGGCGACATAATGTGTTACTAAAGGTTTTCTTTGAGGCTGTGGTCCCAGCTCTCTTCAGGTCATTGACCAGGTCCTACCTTGTAGTTCTGGGTTGATCCCTCACCTTCCTCATGATCATTGATGCCCCATGAGGTGAGATCTTGCATGGAGCCTCAGACCGAAGGAGATTGACCATCATCTTGAACTTCTTCAATTTTCTAAGAATTGCGCCAACAGTTGTTGCCTTCTCACCAAGCTGCTTGCCTATTGTCCTGTAGCCCATCCCAGCCTTGTGCAGGTCTACAATTTTATCCCTGATGTCCTTACACAGCTCTCTGGTCTTGGCCATTGTGGAGAGGCTGGCGTCTGTTTGATTGAGTGTGTGGACAGTTGTCTTTTATACAGGTAACGAATTCAAACAGGTGCAGTTAATACAGGTAATGAGTGGAGAACAGGAGGGCTTCTTAAAGAAAAACTAACAGGTCTGTGAGAGCTGGAATTCTTACTGGTTGGTATGTGATCAAATACTTATGTCATGCAATAAAATGCAAATAAATTATTTAAAAATCATATAATGTGATTTTCTGGATTTTTGTTTTAGATTCTGTCTCTCACAGTTTAAATTTACCTATGATGAAATTTACAGACCTCTACATGCTTTGTAAGTAGGAAAACCTGCAAAATTGGCAGTGTATCAAACACTCTCCCCACTGTATATATATATAAATATATATTATATTTGATTGAGCTAGTGGTATTCATAGACATATTGAATTGATGCCCCCTAAATATGTCCCCTTGTAAGCATTGTAAACTCTCATATCACTTCACATCACTACATTTAATATTATCCTAATATTGTACAAAATTATATGCTATCAGAGGGGAGTGATGACCTGCTTTCTAAAAAAAAATAAAAAAAATAATGTGTGGGCACTAATTTGCTTTACCAACGTCAGTGCCATTAGGCTTGGCTGATACCGTATTATCCTTTGAACGGTGTAGTTTTCTAAGCTTCTGCTCTCTGCCCATGTGATTAATCCTGGTGTTTTCTTGCTTATTTTGCCTTGATATTGTTCCCTGTGTTTTCCTGTCTTCCTTCCTCCATGCACTCTGCTTTGTGGTTTAACGCAACCTTCCTTGCCCCACACCCCACTGACCGAGACATGTGGTGTTCCCCATACTGTAGCAGTACTCCCCTGATGTGCGTCGGCTGAGGGAACGTTGTGCAAGGACCAAACATGAAATAGCCATGAGGCTGGGTGGAAAAAAATACTATGACACCAAGGTATTTAACTAGCAGTAAGAGTCCACAGCATGACACCAAGGTAGCTTAGCTTGTTTTTCAGAACTTCAACACCCAGGAGGCTTTTACGGAAGCCTGCTGTACTAAGATGTGCCTTATAACTGATTAGGTATTCACTTGGTTCACTTTTTTACTAATGTTTTTGTGCTTTGCATACTGATTCTGTCACGATAGATGGGTATCTATCTCTAGTAGAATGAGGACAAGTTTTGGGAACACATGAATAAATAAAACACATTTATATCCCTAAACACATTGCCATCTTCTCCCAGTTGATAACCTAGTTTCTTCAAGTGGCATCTTTTAAAAATACTATCGCCATGGGTGTATTCTGGGTTTATGTTCATCACATGAGTGCAGGGCCTGATGATGCTCAGTGATGCTCAGGTTGGGGTTTGTGGTGGAATATACCCTCACTGATATTAACTGCAGTACAGTACCTGCCTGTAACTACAGCTTAGTCTGCTAAAATAATCTCTCTATGATCTCCTCACAGACTCCCTGATTAGAGATCTACATACAACAGTCACAGACTAACAGAGGCACAGATGGTGATATTCATGGCTTGATGCATCCACTGCTCCATCTCTTTCTATCTGTCCTTGTGGATTACTGTGCAGCGTTTCCCGTCTTATGCCTCTCTGTTCTTGCGGACTAACTGTTCTGGACTCCCTGTCTTTTGACCCAGGTTCATCAGCTAATGAAGGCCGCCAGAAGTGGGACTAAGGACGGACTGGACAAAACCAAAATAGCTTTCATGCGGAGAGTATCCTTCCTGCACAAGAAGGACCACTCAGGTATTCTGGGAAAAAGTAATTCAAACTGACGATCAAATTACTCTCATGAGAGAGGGTTTTTATTTAATTGAGACACTGTGGATGTTTCCATACATTTAAATCTACACTTTGAATTAATCTGCGGTGGCAAACGTGTGAGATGCTAGCCAAGCCAAAAGTAACACTAGAAGCAGATAGAGGAGAATGCTTCCCATTGCTGTTCAAATTGTGGAACAAATTTGAAGAATTATCTAAACGATGTAAGATATTTCAAAGGAAATAGCCGGGATAAGTTGAGCTGGCTTGCCCTGATAAAAGACAAATGTTATGGCCCACTAAAGGTTTTCATGTGTAGGAGATGAGTGGGCAGAAAATCTCACGTTATAGTGGGTGCACCCCAGGAAGCTTCGGTACACAATAGAACCAGATTACCATCCTATAATGGAGTGTCAAGAAGCTTGAGAAACGCAGATAACAGCGCAATGACTCAAACAAATCTTCAAACACTCAAAAAGAGGTAAAGAGGCCAGTGGTTCTATTTTTGCTTGTGATCAGGGGCAGCATTATACATTTCTGATATTGAGACACAGTTATTGCTCCAAAGTCATTATTTGGAGTGTAACTGGCTGGCGAAAAGCAGTTTGTGTTCATATCTGTGTGGTTGCAGGGTTGCAAGTTTTGCTTTTTCCGAGTGTCTTTGTACTTTTATTCAGATACGTGTTTGAACAGGTTTTTGAAGATCTGGTCACCTCTTGACCTCTGAGATACTGTGAATATTTCCTCTAAACTGCATTTGTGTGTGGCAATCCACCTCCTCCAAGACTGTTGATTCACAAATTGAGAAATTATTCACTGAATTTCCCCTATTAGTATGCACTATACTAAATAGATAAATGTTTTCTCATAGTATGTGATCGAATCAACATGGTCACAGCCTTTTTAAATGTAAAAAAGCTAATTATCTAAGTTTGAATCTGAGATTTTGTTAATGTCAGATGCCAAAACAGATCTGAGTAAAAATCTATATATTGTGTAACCTTATAAGCCTTGTAGCTATATAATTATCATGCTAGAGATAAGGGATGACACACCATTATCATTTTTATTCCAAAATGCTTTTTAAACGCTTGCCACCATTCCAAATCAGCAAATAGATGTTTGTGCACACTTGTCTAGAACACGTTCATCCATCTATATTGTCATGACAAAGTATATACAGTATTTTGTTCTGAATACCAAGTGTGTTAATATATTTTCTTTTTTAAAAGGTGTGATACAAAGATGTTTTCTGACTTTATCTCACATCTTTCTGCTTGCAAACTCACAGGAGCCCTGGCGCTTGTGCCAAAAATCTTTAAAGGGATAGTTCACCCTAATAAAAAACGGCTGGTTCCATACCTTGAAACCAGTATATGGACGATGTTTAACAGGAATCCAAGGTTTAGTTTTCTGGCACTGTTTACAAATGGTAGCCTTTTAGCAGTGACACAAATCAAATCCATGTTCGGAGACCCATATAAGAATTTTGTGCATCATATACAGTACAAATTGTCAAAAAGTAACAAAAATGTATTGTGAGGCTTAACAAATGCCCATATAGATGATTAAAACATGATTCTTGAACAATGCTTTTATTGGTACCATTACTTGAATAAGATTTGTTTCTCCAATGCCACATATTAATGTTAGAAATATTGTAATTACGAAACAGTCTCCAAGGGCCTTTCACAATACTTTTTAAGTACTTGAAATTGGATACTTTTGATATTACGTCCAAAAAATGCCAATATACAGTCATATGATGAAAAATAAATACACCCTTGGAAAGTTACCTTCTTTTTACATATTTGGACGTATGGATATGTAATTTTCACTTCAAGACTATTCACAGATGAAGGTAACTTAATGTGACAAGTTACACTAAAATATCAGACTTTGCAATCATTTACTCATCAAAAATAAGCAGAAAAAAAGAATTACACCCTAGCTTCAACAGCCAGTGTCGGTCAGTGGAATTATGTACTTCGACTTCCTTGGAAATGGTTTTGTAACCCACTTCAAACTTATTTGTATCAATGCCATCAATAATCTTTCTTCTTGGTGGTTCAGATAGGTATTTTGAGCTTGGCATGTTAAGTTACCACATCAAGTTATTTTAGTTGTATTTTGCTATACTGGGTAACCATTATCAATTGATAAGACTCTGGACTTGGATGGGATTTGTGCCAGAAATGCTAAAATGATACTATTTAGAATCAATGACAGGGAAATTAAAACAAAGAATATATTTCTGGGTAAGGACACCAACACACCTATTGTAATTTAGTTAAACTATCACTTTAAACCAGAACAATCTCTACCAAGTTCAACATGGTACCAATGTAATTCCTGAAGTGATTGTCCAATTCATTTAAATGGTATGTTCCTATGATATTCATTGTGAAACAATGTTGATTATTTAATGTTAATATAATGTTAATATATGCCAACAATATACTTTGTTGTGACATTTAAATGCATGTGATCATTATAATAAGGTAGCAACTTGTGATATATTTAAGAGGTCAGTGGCTAAGTATTTAGAAATCATCTATAGTACACAGTAATATCAAAGTCAACATCAGCACATGAAGTAGTTAACTGGTGGAAAAACAAATTGCATTATAAATGTACTAGATGTACTAAATGTACTTAAAATATACAATATTCAACTTAGCTTATTTTGTTTATCATGTATTTATATAGAGGTCAGTATCAAATGGTGCTGGAATACAGAAACTCCAATTTGTATTTATTTTGTCACTTTCCAAATACTTTTGTAATTTACTGTTTATATATCTTCATGATGATAGATTAACAGATGTGTTTTAGACAAGTATGCCCATACCATCAAATCTGATTTGGTGATCTGGAGTGCAGACAATTGTTGAAACCTTATACTGTGTTATGCCCATCTCCAGTCACCAGAATATACAGTGCCTTCCAAAAATCAAACATTTAAAGTTAACATTTCATTCTGTTTTATATACCCTGTTTCCAAAAACATTGGGACCCTGAATAACATGTAAATAAAAACAGAATGCAATAAAGTAAAGATAATTTAAACCCTATATTCAATCGAAAAAAGTACAAAGACAACGTATCAAATGTTGAAAGTGTGGCATCTTATTGTTTCTTGAAAAATATATGCCCACTTTGAATTTGGGACAGAGGCAACAAAAGACTTGAAAAGTTGTGTAATGCTAAAAAACTAAACCTGGTGGAATATCACACAACTAATTAGGTCCAATGTAACAGGTCAGTAACATATTTGGGTATTAAAGAATCATTCAGAGAGGATGTGACTGTCAGAAGTGAGGATGGGGAGGGATTCACCACTCTGTGAAAGACTATATGGGCAAATAGTGCAAAAATTTAAGAAGAACATTTCTCAATGTAAAATTGCAAAGAGTTTGGGGCTCTCATCATCTATTATACAGAATATAATTAAAACATTCAGAGAATCAATAGAAATCTCTGTATGCAAGGGACAAGTACAAAAAACATTACTGGATGGCCATGATCTTCAGGCCCTCAGACGGCACTGCATTAAATTTACGCAATTTTGTAGTGGAAATCTCTACATGGGCTCAGGAACACTTCCAAAAACCATTGTCTGTGAACACAGTACGTCGCTGCATCCACAAATGCAAGTTAAAACACTACCATGCAAAGAAAAAACCATATACAGTATCTTACAAAAGTGAGTACACCCATCACATTTTTGCAAATATTTGATTATATCTTTTCATGTGACAACACTGAACAAATGACACTTTGCTACAATGTAAAGTAGTGAGTGTACAGCTTGTATAACAGTGTAAATCTGCTGTCCCCTCAAAATAACTCAACACACAGCCATCAAAGTCCAAACCGCTGGCAGAAGTGAAAATGTCCAAATTGGGTCATTCCTGTAGTCAGCATGCCAATTGCACAGTATTGTGTTTTATAGTTGCCTTTTATATTCCCCAGCACAAGGTGCACCTGTGTAATGATCATACTGTTTAATCAGCTTATTTACAGTCCACACCAGTGGATTCATTATCTTGGCAAAAGTAAAAGTGCTTTTCTTTCTGGGATGTTTTATTTCAGCTCATTATGTCAACACTGGCATTCTTACTTTTGACATAAATGCAATGTTTACTCCAAAGCTCCAAATATGATTGTCATCGTCAATGTAGTTATTTCTGACATTAAATCTTAGTGAAAAACATTTAATATACTGATAGAACATAGAAGGCTGATACTAAATGCAATTATTAGTTTTTCTGACAGTGTTACACAAGCTATGTAACTTTTAGTTGTTATCATTGTATATGTTTTCTAGCTGCCTAGCCACAGAAGTTTAAATGGATATTGCCATTATTCCTGTCCAGAAAGCGCTTTGTATTTTAACTTGTTTTAAACAACAACACATTTGTTATTTAACAATGTAAACTATAAGCTTGGCTTTTAGATGTAAGTCAGCAATAGGGGAGTTACAACTTCCTACAGGAGAACAATGCAGAATCTCAAGTTGACCCCTCCAACCTTGGCTCTCCATTATCGTATTCACATGCCTCCTTTTCGTGCAAAGTTTCCCAAAGCTGATGGAGTGACAATTACCAAGGATGTAGTGGCTAATTAAACCCTTCAGTGGCCCATTCCAATGAATGTGCAACACTGTCTAATCCCAAGCCCAAGGCACCAGGTTATTTTTGTGCTTGCACATTTTTATACAAAAAAATTGACTGTCTAATAATTATTGGGTCTGATTTTGAGACTTGACAGACCTCTTAAATTCTTACTGAAGTGTAATTCTTCTAAAACAAAATAGGAGTGATTTGTTATACACTCTGGCAGTCAACCTTGGTTGTTCCTCAGCCACACATGACCATAGAGGGCAATCCTAGAAAGTGCGGAGTGCAAAACTTGTAGGTCTACCTTTAAAGTATATTGCTTGTTGTAACTTAAAGGGGGAGTGTTATGTTCTGACCCAAGCCTGAATTTGTTTTATTTTGTTTTATACTGAATCTGTTTTATATTGTTTTATACTGAATCTGTTTTATATTGAATAACAAATGTTTGTAAAGTGGACTGTGTAAAGTGGTTTACTGCAAATATGCAATTTCCAGGCACCAGTGTGTTACAAACTCAATAAAGTGAAAAAAAATTATGTTTTGTTCCATGGCTTTGTTGTTAGGGCACTGTAAATTATTTCTCAAATTCCCAAAATGTTCTGTTTGCTATTGTTAAAACTGAATCCTAAAGTGGATACAGACTTAATGTTTACTGTAATGTTTAATGTGGTGCTAAGTTGCACTGAATTAACATATATAATCATAACACAAAAAATTGTGTGTCCCTCTGTAGAGAATGTGCATGATGATGCAGGGTACCTGGATATGGCAATTTCAGATGTGAAACATCCCCCTGCACAGCTGAGCCCCATGCCAGAGGGACTGAGCAGCCAACAGGTGAGTATACATATACCGTACCAGTCACAAGATTGGACACACTACTGATTCAATTTCATTATTTTTATTATTAGAATAATAGTGAAGACATAAGAACTATGAAATAACACAACAAATCATGGAATCATGATGTGGATGAACAAATCAAAGAATATTAAATATTGTAGATTCTTCAAAATAGCCACCCTTTGCCTTGATGTCAGCTTTGCATACTCTTTGCATTCTCTAAACTACCTTTATGAGGTAGTCACCTGGAATGCATTTCAATTAACAGGTGTGCCTTGTTAAAAGTTGATTTGTGGAATTTCATTCCTTAATGCATTTGAGAGAATCAGTTGTGTTGTGACAAATTAGGCTTAGAATACAGAAGACTATCATTATGTCTGAATTGTAATAGTCCATATTATGGCAAGAAAAACTCAAATAAGCAATGAAAAACAACAGCTCTTCATTACTTTTTGACATGAATGTCAGTCAATCCCAAAAAAATTAGAAAGTTTCATGTCTCTTCAAATGCAGTAGGAAAAACCTTCAAGCACGATGAAACTGGCTCTTATGAGGACTGAAACAAGAAAGGAAAACCCAGAGTAACCTCTGCAGTAGAGGCAAAGTTCATTAGTTACCAGCCTCAGAAATCAGCAATTAACTGCACCTCAGATTGCAACCCAAGTAACAGACACAACTCAACATCAACTGTTTGGAGGACACTGCGTGACACAGGCTTTCATGGTCAAATTGCTGCAAAGAAACCACTACTGAAGGAAAGGAATAAAAGTAGACTTGCTTGGGCCAAAACAAACAAGAAATGGACATTTTATCAGTGGGAATCAGTATTTTGGTCTGATTAGTCCAAATTTAAGATTTTTGGTTTCAACTGCCATGTCTTTGTGAGATGCAGAGTTGTGTAACAGATGATCTTTGCAGGTGTGGTTCCCACTGTGAAGTATGGAGGAGGAGGTATGATGGTGTGGGGGTGCTTTGCTGGTGACACTGTCTGTGATTAATTTAGAATTCAAGGCACACTCAACCAGCATGGCTACAACAGCATTCTGCAGCAATACGCCATCCCATCTTGTTTGTGTTTCATTTGTTTTTCAACAATACAATTACTTAAAACACACCTACAGGCTGTGTAAGGGCAATTTGACCAATTAGGAGAGTGATGGAGTGCTAAATCTTTTTACCTGGCCTCTACAGTTACCCGACTTCAACCCAATTGATATGGTTTGGGATGAGTTGGACCGCAGATTAAAGGAAAAGCAGCCAACAAGTGCACATTATATGTGGGAAATCCTTCATGACTGTTGGAAAAGCATTTCAGGCGACTACATGAGGCTTGTTGACCGAATTCCAAGAGTGTGCAACTCTGTCATAAAAAAAAGGGAAACTACTTTGACAAATCTAAAATCAAAATGTATTTTGATTTGTAAATTTTCTTTTGGTTATTAGATGATTCCATATGAGTTATTTCATATTTTTTATGTTGTCATTATTATTCTACGTGGAAAATAGAGAAACAATTTAAATACTCATGATTCAGTAACTGTTTCTAAAATGTTGGCTCATGCTGTATGTATGCAGGTTTTATATGCCAAAGTACTCTGTGAATTGAAATTATATAAACTAGGGATGCACCCATAAGAAAATGATTGGGCGATACTGATGTTTTGACATTTGACATGTCCAACTTTCTACCCTGTCATAAATTAAATGAAAATGTTGCTTCTGATGAAGCTTCTAATTTCAGCTCATTTTAATTATACAAGTTATCTTTCCCAATATTTGAATAAGAAAAGTCCCGTGCCCCACTGAGACATAGAATAAGGTTAGTTACACAAAGAAATGAAAGATACACAAAGGGAAAAACGTCTACAAAGCCAATATTTTTTTTCCAAATGTCCTTTTCTTCATGTGATGAATGTCTACAAAAACAGAGGGTTTCTCACAGGGGATCTCATTTGGATAACAAGTTGATTTCAACGCCAGTGCATAGGTCCATTCCAAGAGTAGTTAGGGGTAAATAATTGCTTAAATTACAAGTGTAATCCTATGCACTGGCACTTAAAATATCTATTTAATGCAAGGATTCCTGGGAAAGACCCGCAAAGATGCATCTTTCTCGTAGCCTATTCACTTGGTGAATACCTTATTCGATACCTTATTCATGTGCTTAAACTAGGAATAGTGATGGGCAACATGGGGACGCGCCAAGGATCTAAAACAGCACTCACTGTCTTCGCAGTCTGATTCTGCCGCTTGGGGCTTGATTTCTACATCTGAATGTTAAAGTTCCGCCCCCTCATTCGTTTAAAGGGATAGTTTGTCCAAAAATCTTATTTTGGTGACAGTCCACTTTCCCTGAGTTGATCCTTAAAGCCTTGAGTCATAAATATGAACAATATCGGTAGAAGTATTGAATATTACAGATATAGCAAGTATAGCAATAATATAGATAACTATGTAAACTAGCAGCAATTTTAAAAGAGTAGGACCCATTTTATATAAGAAGAATGGCACACGCACAAAAGCAGCAGGATGAACACAAAATCCAAATTAAGTGTGTATGTCAAAAAGGCTCAGGCGAAGGTACAGTCTAGGATAAGCTAAATTGTAAACACGGAAGGCATGCTAGGATCAACACAAACTTTTGAATGGTACTTAGTATTCGATGATTGGAAGCTGGGAGGAGTGCTGTGTTCGTTGTGATCGGGATCTGGAGGATTTTGGGATCTGGAAGCTATATGTTGTCCTGGTGATGTGGTTGACAGATGGAACTGTGAACAGACCTTACAGATATGGCAACAAGTGAAGCCTCAAGTCTCTTCTCCCACGTACCTTGTACCTTTCTTATGACCATGGCATTTTCCACAATTACAAATATTATTCTGATGTCCACCGACATAAATGGGCCAGCTAGGCGAGGCAACCTATTTTCAATCCCTGCCTGATGTTCTCAACTGCTGACACTGTGCGGTCAAGGGCTGGCTACACTCACTAGAATAATCTGTCAACAGCGATCCAAATTCGTTCAAAAGGGTAGGTGAATGGATTTCGTCTTCAAACAAAGTAAATTTACAAATACTTTTTTAGCTCTTTTTTTCCAAGAGTTGGTTCATCTACTCTCTGATTTTTTATAGGCTATATTTGTTTCCTTGATTTTTGGATTGTCAATCAGACACGTTACTATTTTGCTTAATCGGTTGTTTTGTAAAGGGTCAAACGAGGCATGGCATACCAGTGGGAAATAGGCTGCACTGATGAGATTTTGAAAAGATTCATGCAGATGAAATGGTGATGTGCTATGGGAATGTACTGCGATCGATGTAGTAAAATATTTCTATGCTTAAGGAATAGTCCAGGGCAGTCTCAATAGATTTGTGTATGGGACAACGACAGCAGTTCCCTTTAAAATGTGTATGCTTCCAATCTAATAACACGTGACAGAAATAGTTTTGCTAGGGGGTCCAACCCAGGGACGTCACAAGAAAATCATGGATGGGGGCGCTAAGTCTCGTTTTTGGGGTCTGGGCATACTCCCCAAAACATCTTTTCATCATGTATTTTTAGAGTAACAATGGGTGTAAAATCTATCAAAATACAGGTATTTTTGGTCAAGGTTGGCTAAAAGTATACCTGTCTCATTGTTTGTGTTAGACACTGATCTAATATGACTTAAATCCTACCAAAATAAAGAAATTAAAGTTCACTCTGTCTTCATCCATCCAACACCAATAAAAGTTAGAAAAACAGTATACTATACTACAGTATGTAGCCAAAATACTTTGGTCAACTATAGTTTATAGTAAATGAACATCTACACACATTATATTCTGTTTCTAATTGAGATTTCTCTGAATCATTCTGAATCATTTCAAAAACAAATTTTGTCTTCAGCCCGTTCATCTCGGAATAAAGTCATTAAAAAATTTATCATAATTAAGAAAAGAAACATTTAACAACCGGATCTCCCTTCCTCTGAACAGAGTACATTGCAATACATTAACTTCAAACCCAAACAAATATTAATCTGTGAAAGACGCACAGTTTTTCCAACTGTGTTCCTAATGATTATTAGTGACATAAAATTGTTAGCTAACATCTCATTAATGGGAAATTAATATTTTTTGTAGTTGATTATAGTGTTGTCGTTACAAATACAACCCCCTATTATCGGTCACCTTCCCCAATATTTGACCACCTTACCATTTTGTTCAATTACATTATAATTAATTTTAATTTGTATTACAATTGACAGATCTTAGTCTTCTTTGAAGTGTCTACTAGAAAGTTGTAGCTAGCTTTCTTGCCTTCCAGTAAAGATAAAAAAGACTGATCACTTTGATATTCCATGACGTCTGGTCTGTCGCGCAAGTGCAACTTGTCTAAACAATTTCCATACATTACATTTTTATGGCCAAATCCCCCCTAAAATAGGCCTAGTGACGTCCCTGGTTCAACCTGACTAGTGAGTAGACTTTTAGTGCATTTCTCGTTGCCTACTTAGACCTCACCACACATCACTGATTTGTGTTAGTAAAGATTATTGACTTGGTAGCCATACAGCATGTGTAGTTTGTGTCGAAGCCCCCAACTACCAAAGGTGGTAGCAGAGTTCACACCACTTGGCTTTTTTCATCCAGTAACTGCTCCATAAATGGATGATTTTTGGTTTGTTCAAATATTAATCGTTTTGGGACGAAGTAATCATGGATCAGCAGCTATTTGCATTTATCTCTGCATGGAAGCCACCTCACTTGGAGGTTGCTTTTTTGGTTAAAAAAAATGTAACGGTGCTACTTCGCAACAAAACATCTATGCAACAAACCAAGTGGTGTTAGCCTACTAAACTGAGTACAGTATTTAGCCAGGTTTGTTGAACATCGCTGATCAAGAATGGGGAGTTGAACTCATAAAGCAGTTGACAGCTCGCTGTAGCCATAACTTTTGTCGAATAAGGTACATTGTTAATGTTAGAATAGTACTGGTTTTGATTAGGCAACTGCCACGACTATGGTTTAAGCAATCATGTAGGCTATCAGTAGCTATTTCCATTGATCGCTGAATGGTTTAGTTGCTTTTTAAATTTGTGAAATGGCTAATTATTTCTCATGAAAATCATATCGGCTGAGAAAGTAGGTTACCTGTCAATGTTAGCCCACTAGTTTTGATCAGGCAACCGCCACAACTAGCCTATATGCTTTAGGTATGGTGTTTATGTTGCCAACTTAACCTTTCACTGGTGGTTTTACACATTTTTGCCATCCAGCTAGTTCTATTGCAAGAGGATAGTGATGATCACAGCATTGTTTTGTTTTATACTTTTCCTCATTAAATTAGTTTTGGTTCAGGTAATCACCTAATCAGTACCTAATATAGTAATATGAGGTGTGCCTGTATTGGAATTTAACAGACACTGGAATGCAATGGCTGCCATACATGTAGAGACTGAGTTATTTTTTCCAGAGCTGTATATACAGTTGTGCTCAAAAGTTTGCATACCCTTGGAGAATAGGAAATATGTACCATTTGTAAAGAAAACATGAGTGAGAGGCAAAACACGTCTTTTATTTCTTATGGGATTCACATTCAACTGTAGGTCATAACAGAATGGCACAATCATAAAACAAAACATGGTAACAAAGAATAAAATGAACTGACCCCTGTTCAAAAGTCTGCATACCCTTAGTCCTTAATGCTGTGTATTGCCCCCTTTAGAATCAATGACAGCGTGCAGTCTTTTGTAATAGTTGTCTATGAGGAACCAAATTCCTGCAGGTGGTATAGCTGCCCATTCGATTTTTGCAAACTGCCTCCAGGTCATGCAACATCTTTGGTCGTCTTGCATGAACCGCACATTTGAAATCTCCCCAGAGTGGCTTGATGATTCTAAGGTCAGGAAACTGTGATGGCCACTCCAGTACCTTCACCTTTTTCTGCTGTAACCACTGGAGGGTCAAATTGGCATGTGCTTAGGGTCATTGTTGTGCTGAAAAGTCTAAGAGTGTCCCATGTGCAGCTTTCGTGAAGAAGAATGCAAATTGTCTGCCAGTATTGTCCGATAACAAGTTGCATTCATCCTGCCATGAATTTTCACTAGATTCCCCATGCCTTTTGAGCTCACACACCCCCAAAACATCAGTGAGCCACTACCATTCTTCACAGTGGGGATGGTATTCTGTTCACTGTAGGCCTTGTTGACCCCTTTCCAAACATGGGACTTATGGTTGTGACCATAAAGCTCTATTTTTGTCATGGTGCAGTGAGCAGCAGTGCCACCGTTCCGTGCACTTTCACTTCCCATTTCACACATGAACGCATCCCAGACTTTTTTTGTCACGTCTTAATCATGCACACCAGGTCCCTATCTACTCATTAGTATGTGTTTAAATGTTTCCCCTCTGCTCCCCACATCATGGATCATTGTTGTTGTTGTGTGTGTTGCCGTTATTTGTAAGTTCATCATACCTGTTACTTAAGTTTGTTTTGCTGCTTAAGTCAGCCCTTTTCTTTCACTGTGTTTTGTTTGTGCTTGGTGTTTGTTTAAGTTAATTAAAGATTCAACACCGACTACCCCTGCCTGCACCTGGTTCCTTACTCCCACAACACCGTACCGTTACTGACAATTTTGGTCTTGTCACTCCAAATTACAGTGTGCCAGAAGCTGTGAGGCATGTCAAGGTGTTGTTGGGCATATTGGAACCAAGCCTTTTTGTGGCATTGACGCAGTAAAAGATTCTTTCTGGCAACTTGAGGATGCAGCTCATTTTTGTTCAAGTATCTTTGTATTGTGCACCTTGAAACAACCACACTGTCTTTTTCCAGAGCAGCCTGTATTTCTCCTGAGGTTACCTGTGGGTTTTTCTTTGTATCCCAAACTATTCTTCTGGCAGTTTTGGCTGAAATCTTTCTTGGTCTACCTGACCTTTGCTTGGTATCAAGAGATCCCTGAATTTTCCACTTTTTAATAATTGATTGAACATTGCTGACTGGCATTTGCAAGGCTTTGGATATCTTTTTATATCCTTTTCCATCGTTACAAAGTTCCATTACCTTGTTTTGCAGGTCTTTTGACAGTTCTTTTCTGTTCCCCAAGGCTCAGTATCTAGCCTGCTCAGTGCATCCATGTGAGAGCTTACAAACTCATTGACTATTTATACACTAATTCTAACTTAAAAAGCCATAGGTGTGGGAAATTGTGTCTGTAACAAGGCCAAACATTCAAGGGTTTGTAAACTTTTGATTTAAGGCCATATGGGTGATTTCTGTTATCATTGTGATATAAAAAGGAGCCAAACAACAATGTGTTAATAAATGGCTTCATAAGATCACTATCCTTAATTACATGATCAGTCATGTTTTTTAAATTCAATTCCAAAATTTCACAATTTATGCCAGGGTATGCAAAGTTATGAGGACAACTGTATATAGTCAGTAGTATAGGTAGGTAAGCGATGTCCAAAACATGTGTAGACATGTGAGAGAACACGCCCTACCCTGGAGTGGGAGCTGCGTAGCGACCTTGAAAATGGCAATGCCCGCCAAAAGGCATTCAAAGGTTGGGATAAATAGAATTTTCTTTAATCATCACCATGTTTATCATCAAACGTGAAGGGCAGGTGAAAATGGAGTAGCATGTAATCATCACAAATTCAAGGCTGTGTTTAGTTTAGATGTTTGAGGGATATCCTGCCAAAAAGTAGTGGCCTGCTCCCTGATTTTGTAGGCCTTACTTGTTTCTCTTTAAAACGTGTATAGTTCCAATCTAATGACACATGTGCTGTTCATAAAATTAGAATATCATCAAAAAGTTGATTCATGTCAGTAATTTAATTCAAAAAGTGAAACTTGTACACTCACCTAAAGAATTATTAGGAACACCATACTAATACTGTTTGACCCCCTTTCGCCTTCAGAACTGCCTTAATTCTACATGGCATTGATTCAACAAGGTGGTGAAAGCATTCTATAGAAATGTTGGCCCATATTGATAGGATAGCATCTTGCAGTTGATGGAGATTTGTGGGATGCACATCCAGGGCACGAAGCTCCCGTTCCACCACATCCCAAAGATGCTCTATTGGGTTGAGATCTGGTGACTGTGGGGGCCATTTCAGTACAGTGAACTCATTGTCATGTTCAAGAAACCAATTTGAAATGATTCGAGCTTTGTGACATGGTGCATTATCCTGCTGGAAGTAGCCATCAGAGGATGGGTACATGGTGGTCATAAAGGGATGGACATGGTCAGAAACAATGCTCAGGTAGGCCGTGGCATTTAAACGATGCCCAAATGGCACTAAGGGGCCTAAAGTGTGCCAAGAAAACATCCCCCACACCATTACACCACCACCACCACCAGCCTGCACAGTGGTAACAAGGCATGATGGATCCATGTTCTCATTCTGTTTACGCCAAATTCTGACTCTACCATCTGAATGTCTCAACAGAAAGCGAAAACTCATCAGACCAGGAAACATTCTTCCAGTCTTCAACTGTCCAATTTTGGTGAGCTTGTGCAAATTGTAGCCTCTTTTTCCTATTTGTAGTGGAGATGAGTGGTACCCGGTGGTGTCTTCTGCTGTTGTAGCCCATCCGCCTCAAGGTTGTGTGTGTTGTGGCTTCACAAATGCTTTGCTGCATACCTCGGTTGTAACGAGTGGTTATTTCAGTCAAAGTTGCTCTTCTATCAGCTTGAATCAGTCGGCCCATTCTCCACTGACCTCTAGAATCAACAAGGCATTTTCGCCCACAGGACTGCCGCATACTGGATGTTTTTCCCTTTTCACACCATTCTTTGTAAACCCTAGAAATGGTTGTGCGTGAAAATCCCAGTGACTGAGCAGATTGTGAAATACTCAGACCGGCCCGTCTGGCACCAACAACCATGCCACGCTCAAAATTGCTTAAATCACCTTTCTTTCCCATTCTGACATTCAGTTTGGAGTTCAGGAGATTTGAATATTGTGAAAAGGTTCAATATTGAAGACACCTGGTGCCACACTCTAATCAGCTAATTAACTCAAAACACCTGCAAGGGCCTTTAAATTGTCTTTCTGTGTAGCCTACAGAACTAGACTATCATGGGGAAGACTGCTGACTTGACAGCTGTCCAAAAGACGACCATTGACACCTTGCAGAAGGAGGACAAGACACAAAAGGTCATTGCTAAAGAGGCTGGCTGTTCACAGAGCTGTGTCCAAGCACATTAATAGAGAGGCGAAGGGAAGGAAAAGATGTGGTAGAAAAAAGTGTACAAGCAATAGGAATAACCGCACCCTGGAGAGGATTGTGAAACAAAACCCATTCAAAAATGTGGGGGAGATTCACAAAGAGTGGACTGCAGCTGGAGTCAGTGCTTCAAGAACCACCATGCACAGACATATGCAAGACATGGGTTTCAGCTGTCGCATTCCTTGTGTCAAGCCACTCTTGAACAAGACACAGCGTCAGAAGTGTCTCGCCTGGGAGAGGACTGGACTGCTGCTGAGTTGTCCAAAGTTATGTTCTATCATGAAAGTAAATTTTGCATTTACTTTGGAAATCAAGGTCCCAGAGTCTGGAGGAAGAGAGGAGAGGCACAGAATCCACGTTGCTTGAAGTCCAGTGTAAAGTTTCCACAGTCAGTGATGGTTTGGGGTGCCATGTCATCTGCTGGTGTTGGTCCACTGTGTTTTCTGAGGTCCAAGGTCAACGCAGCTGTTTACCAGGAAGTTTTAGAGCATTTCATGCTTCCTGCTGCTGACCAACTTTATGGAGATGCAGATTTCATTTTCCAACAGGACTTGGCACCTGCACAGTGCCAAAGCTACCAGTACCTGGTTTAAGGACCATGGTATCCCTGTTCTTAATTGGCCAGCAAACTCGCCTGACCTTAACCCTATAGAAAATCTATGGGGTATTGTGAAGAGGAAGATGCGATACGCCAGACCCAACAATGCAGAAGAGCTGAAGGCCACTATCAGAGCAACCTGGGCTCTCATAATACCTGAGCAGTGCCACAGACTGATCGACTCTATGCCACGCCGCATTGCTGCAGTAATTCAGGCAAAAGGAGCCCCAACTAAGTATTGAGTGCTGTACATGCTCAAGCTTTTCATGTTCATACTTTTCAGTTGGCCAACATTTCTAAAAATCTTTTTTTTGTATTGGTCTTAAGTAATATTCAAATTTTCGGAGATACTGAATTCATCAAAATGTTAATAATTAAACACTTCAAATATATCAGTCTGTGTGGAATGAATGTATACATTATACAAGTTTCACTTTTTGAATGTTATGACTGAAATAAATAAACTTTTTGATGATATTCTAATTTTATGACCAGCACCTGTATAATCAAAATAGATTTGCTAGAAGTCCAACTGACTAATGAGTAGACTCAGCTTTTAGTGTATTTCTCATTGCGTACTCTGACCTGACCAGACCTCACCGCACATCACTGGTTCGAATTGTTGACATTTTTGGTTGAACTGCCTCTTCATGTTTTAGTAGAACATATATTTCAAGTGGCAATTCTGTTGTCCTGATACAAAACTTTAAAATAGGTCCACACAGTCGACATTTTTATTGACTCGTTGTGAAAGCTCTCATCTTATATACAACAAAGCAGTTGTTGTCGGCCTAAACTTGTAATAAAGGTTGGAAAAGGAAGGAAGGAACCGTAGTACTCGTAGTAACTACGAGTAAATGCTACACCATATCATGTGTTACAGCCATCATCAAAACCATGTTCATTATCTTTATTATTAGAACATTTAAAAATTATTTATTGTACAAAAAACCCACAAGTGCAACACATTGTGCAGAGTCAAAATCAAGAGGCAAGATCAAGGTTCAATTTAGATAGAAAGAAATCATTATTAAATACTAGGCTAATAAAAGTTTATTTTAAATGTAATGATATTCATCCTATCAATACAACTTTTCAAATGTACTAATACTACTATTTTAATCTAATAGATGATAACTGAGCAAATACCTTTTTTTGGTCTATTAGGCTGATAATAAATGAGAGACTCGGAGATCCAAAAGATTAAAAGACATATGCTCTCTTCTCCTTCGCCGTTCCTTCTGTTGTTCGCGGGAAAAGACCATTAGAAAAAGTTTATGAATACATCTGATCAGTTTTATCCAGTCCTGACAGTTACAGTATTACCAACAGACATGTACATAACAATCACTTGACAGCTGAATAACAGCTTGCTGTACTAATATTTATTGTTCCTAACATTTCTTACTTTGGAACATTAAGGATGATAATAAATGAAAGACTCAGAGATCCAAAAGACTTATGGTACATTCTCCTTAGTCAAAGTCCATCCTTCCAGTCATCGTGGGATTAAAAGGACCATGAGAAAATGTTCTGATCTGATCAGTTTAATCGAGTCCTGACAGTTACGGTATTACCAACAGACATGTACATAACAATCACTTGACAGCTGAATAACCTACTATTAGCCTACTGTCCTAATATTTATTGTAGCTAATGTTTCTTACTTTGGAACATTAAGCATGATAATAAATGAGATACTTGGAGATCCGAAAGATCCTTCTCAAGTGATCCAAAGTGCCTAAAGATCTGCGGAATCTGAGCATTAACAATTACAATATGAATGTATTTTATTGGAAGTGAATGTGCCTAGATAATGAGAACAGAAACCTCTCTGTTTAGATTATCTCTCTGTAGGTTGCGTTCTGATAACCACAGGAATGTTTACAATGACCGTTTGACATGGGGGTTACTGTCTTGGAAACCTGATCTTTGCTAGGTAGGTCAATGTATATATCAGCTTGTAACCAACATTACAGTAAGAAGAGAAGAGATTGAGCCTGTAACATCATGAACTAATAGACTATCAAATGCTGCAATAAATAATTGAATTACTCTCTCCTTGACAACCGGGTATGCGATTGTAACAGGTTCATAATTTCTTTCGGTGAATGAGATTCAAAGATCTGTGGATCATCGTTCCTTTCGGTGAATGAGATTCAAAGATCGGTGGATCATTATTCCATCCGGTGAATGAGATTCGAAGATGCTTGGATCATTGTTCCTTCCAGTGAATGAGATTTCGAAGATCCGTGGATCATCGTTCATTTTGTTCATCATTCCTTCTGGTGAACAAGATTCAAAGATCTGAAAGCCATGGATCACTGTTCATTTAGTTCATTGTTCGTTCTGGTGAACTAAATTCAAAGATCTGAAAGACATGGATCACCATTCATTTTGTTCATTGTTCGATTGTCCTACTGAGATTAAACATGAATCATGATTCACCAAAAAGATTTGTTCGAAAAGAATGAAGAATACATACAATTTCACATCTGAAAAAGAAATAAAATCTGAGCTCAAGGATAACGCAACATAGTTCAAGTCCAATCTACTTTGTATATTTCTTTGTCAGCTTTAGCAGAAGCTGGTTGTCAAAGTTTTTCCAGCCCAGTTTGGCTCTTTTAATTGCAAAGAGTCCTGCACAACTAAAGAGCCTTTCTCATGTAGCAGATGTGGGCAGCAGAGTGTTGATCCTGACAGCTTCTTTAATGCAGGGGAGTGTGTGAAGTAGCTCCATCTTAGGAGCATGCCAGGTAACCATCAAGTTCACCAGCTTGGCTCTATCTTGGCCTCATGCAAGAAAAGAATGTATCCTTATTGGAGGAATGGACACATGGACTTTACATTTTCATACGCACCAACTCAATATGAATTTGGATGGAATCCTTTCCTGTAAATTGGGCAAAAGGCATTTCATGCACTACTAAAAAAGTTCTATGTTGACACTTCTGCAGACAACTATTAAGACAGAATGAAATCCTTGCAATTATTGTAGGTAGACCAACCCAGCTATATGATGTTGTTCCTTTCAGTCTACTTGGTTTTGAATTTTGGGAGGAGAATGGCAGCAGCACTTAGTTCTGGGTCCCTCTTCACGTTGCCAGATCTCTTGTGGAGGCCAAGTTGAAGGCTGTGTAAGAGTGGTTAACACCTTGAGTGAAGTGTTCACCAGAGCCAGCTTCTCTTCCAGAAAATATGTGGTGGATAATAAACAATCCATGTAGGAGTTGGTCTCTGCTTGCAGGACATTCAGTGCCATTGCGTTGGAACTTTTTCTTCTAGAAAGGCCAGTTCTCCTGGCCTACAAATAATGAAACAAATGAAAAAGAGGAGACAGCAGCCTGGACATTACTTCATTAATGATTTTTGTATTTCTGTATAATTGCCAATTACACATTGTCATTACACAATTTACATAGTATTATGTGATAAGAGTAGATTACAATGAAATACTCCATAACAGTAATTAAACAGCCTGCTCTTCAAAAACCTGCAAAACCTTAAGGAAATTGACGGTTCTGCCAAACTTGTCATGGTTGTGGTACTCAGAGTAAACCTGTTCCAATGCAACATCCAAGACTTCAAAAGAATGTGACCTCCTCTGACATCTGCAGGCCAGTGCAGCAAATCACATTTGCAGTGTTATCAGTTCGATCCAATGAAATGTTACTCCCAGAAAGCTATGCTGCCGGTTATCAAATGCTTTACATTCTTCCACACTTCCTTAGCAGAGGTTTCCATTAGCATGGGCTCAGTGTTGTCATCCTTCCCTTGAAGGCAGAGAGGTCCACAAGAGAAAAGAGGAGTTCACCTTCACACACTACATTATTAATGACCTGGTTTTATTTATATTATTTATTTTGAGACACCTGGTGGAGGCTAGCTAGTGTAGCTAGTGCTAGATGACTTAGCCAACCTTACCTTGATGTGCTTGCAGTGGTTGGGTGAAGAGTTTTTGAAAGCAGCGTTATGGGTGTCTTTGGGGAGGCTAAGACAGCATTTCATGACTGTATTGCCTCTTTTACATTTGAAACAAAAATATCATGCAACTGTGGCAAGGTGGTGTAATTTGCTCTGTTCAAGTCCTCCAGTTGATAGTTGTTCACGACAGTGTCAGCTAGATCTGTTTAACAATGATAATATTTGCTAGCAGTGGTACTAGGCAGCATGAAACGAGCGGGAGTGACACCGGTCTCATCCATTGCTCAAAAAAACGGAAGTGTCATGACTGCGGAGTTGTAATGTACTTTTGTGAAGTAAAGTATGTTCTTTCCTCAAAAATGACTTGAGTAAAATTACAGCATGTGGAAAGTAATGATAAAAGTACCAGTTCCTCTGAAATTGTATTTTTTACTCTCCACTCCAGCTGAAGGCCTCTGGTGTCATACTCTACAAGAAGCCACATTCCTCAATATACTATAAGTCTGTCCCAGCCTGAAGTTAGCATTATTAGCTTAATCCAAATTCATGAATTGAAACTGTGCAACCATATCTAGCAGAAACTGCATAGCAAGCGGAAATGCCCTGGATATGCCCTTCAGACTTAACTCTATTTAAAGTGTTTTTAGACCAAATATGATTTTTGTGAAACTATCCCTACTATCCCTCATTCAGGCCTACTCATTTAAAGGGAAAACTAAAAAGCCAGTCCTTATTCAAACAAGGCTTTCACAGCCAACCTTTCTTATCCCATTATTATCACTGAATATTTCTGTGGCTGTCCTCTGTATTTAGGTGCTAAGACGCCACATCCTGGGCTCTATAATTCAAAGTGAGCACAGATATCTTGAATCGCTCAGGAGAATACTTCAGGTAAGATATGCCTCTTCAATAATTTTCAACTTTCATAGGTTATCAATTACACTGATATGCAGGGTTGGGTAGGGTACTTTTTACATGTAATCTGTTGCAGTTACAATCTACCTGTCTAAAATTTCAATCAGTTACATAACTTTTGGATTACTCAAACTTAGTAACTTAATCTGATTACTTTCTTTGAGATTACCTACACTACTGTTCAAAAGTTTGGGGTCTCTCTGATCCCACCACCAACATTGTTAATAGTTTGAAAAAATCTTGACACATTTTCCCCACATTGTTCATGATGTGTTTTATTTGTTGTTATTTACCTAAAAGCAGGAGTTAACTTGGCTCTCCACACAATCATTATACAATGTACTTAAAATCCATTGCAAATTGGGCAAGAAATTTGGAGGGGAGAAAATTTGTATGGTTGTTTCCAAAGAATGGCCTTTTTTGCTGGATTTTCCCTGAGTCCCTCTGGCAGGTTTTGATTGCACAGATTGCAATAGACATACATTTCTTTCCGTTGAAATGTCACAAGAATCACATGCACATTTTACTTTTGTTGACAGGTTTAAATACTAGACAGCAGTGTTATACAGTGTTAAAAGAAAGGATCTAATTTTTGTCTCCCAGGTTTCTGGTTAACACACTGGGGGGGTTATTTTTCCACAGGTTTTAATTCTGCACGTTCCATTGAAAGCATTCAACTCATGCTACTGTCGGCCTGAAATGACAAATCATATTATTTGGCCTTTCTTTTATTCAGCAAACATTACCTATTGGCTACCTCAGTGGTGTCACTATTGAGCTGATATTTATAAAATCTAGCGCAACATTTTTATATTTTAACCTGGGTTTACTGTTTCCTCAGGAATACCAGAGGCCGTTGCTGGAGGCAGATCCACGAATCCTGAGCCCACGGAAGATTCGGCCCATATTCTTCCGTCTAAGGGAGATCACTCAGTGTCACTCCATGTTTCAGATTGCACTGACATCACGTGTGGCTGAGTGGGACAACAGTGAGAAGATTGGAGACCTATTTGTGGCCTCGGTTAGTGTGTTTGTGTGTGTATGTGCAAACGTGAGGGAACAGGTTTTACTTTATAAATGTCCCCAAACTGGTTAAATGTCTCATTTGATGAATGGGGACACATGTTTAGTGTAACACTTGCAATTCGGTTAACTTTTTAATTAGGGATCAGCATAGGGTTAAGGTTAGGTTTTTGGCATTAGAAGAAGGATTATTAACATAAAGAAGGGGACTCAACTTAGATCTGGGATGAGTCCAGACGGGCTATATTTTTGGTGCTTTTGAAGTGCGACATGGGCTTCTTTGCTGTACTTGATTGGCTCCATTCGCTTCAGCAGGCTCCACCAGAGAGGTAACATGGTGCCACGACATTTGGGCCCCAAAACGCCAAAATGAGCTGGTGTGTTATTGATTTTTGTAGCTTGGGCGGTGGGGCTGCCATCTTGTTTTGTTCCTAATCAGGCGTGATGTTATTCATCATCAGCTGGTATGCAAGAACATGTGTAATATTTCTTGTGTGACACCTTATTCCCTCCGTCAGGGAACAATGGTTACATACATATTCTATGGTTCAGAGACTTATTTTTTAACAAATACACCCAGAATATGTGTACTTATAGCTTTGGTACTGGCCAGTTGGTATTGACCCTCTGCAATGTGTCCATATGTACTTAAGTGGTACTCATTATTTACCTATCAGAGAAGCCATTTCAACCCCTCTGATTTCCTTCTAGTGTTGTTTATTACGATGTTACATTGATATCCTGAGACCAGCCAAATGAGCATGTAGTGGGAGGTGGGAGGAAGCCTGGGGGATGGAAATAAACACTTCTTTTTTTAAAGAGATCTTTCTCTTTTTCACCTGACAGTGCATTTGTCACAGCTGTTCATTTTTAACTATCTGTGTTGTTTGTGCCTGGCTTGCAGAGCGTATGAAGGAGATGGTTAATTTCTATGTAAGATTTTCTAATTTCCTTGCTACTGCATCTCCAGCTACTGCTGCCGTCAGCAACCTGCTTTGTGTTGAATCAATGCATCTGCAGTATCCTGTCAACACCCCCCACCTCTGCCCACTCTAATGGATTGTGAAAGATGTTTGTTGGTCTCCTGGATGGTAAACAGATCAGGGTTGTAAATACCAGATTTAAATGGCCATTGTCTACCCTTCCTTCCTTGAATATGATTGTAAATTGTAGCTATTGACTTTCTAAGAACTTTAAAGATGTCAAAAGAAAGATGTCAGATTCCTTTACAGATGAATAACCAAGCATGACACGTCCCAAAGTAAATTTGTTCCCTGAATAACCAAACATTTTGCTGATGGATGTACTTTTTTACTCTTACTTTTCTCATTCCCCTGCCTTTCTGTATTTCCACAGTTTTCCAAGTCGATGGTACTAGATGTTTACAGCGACTATGTCAACAACTTCACCAATGCGATGGCCCTCATTAAAAAGGCATGCTTGTCCAAACCAGCTTTCCTGGAATTTTTAAAGGTGTAGTACAAAGTCCATTCTAATACACTGCATTACATATGTTTTCTTGTAGCTATGGTCTTTTAAATATGGACTTCTAACACATGGTCACCTGTTGACAGCTACTATTTCCTTCAGCCCTCACTATATTCAACTGGTGTCTTGATACTTTGTTAAAAGTGGCCAGATTGTTTTCAGTTGTTCGATACACTGCATTACTTATACTGTAGAGAATATTTATTTTGCATCTATTAGTAACTCACATGCTGTAGAGTAAACCTTTTTACTGTAATATTTAATTGGTATTGAATATGCACATTGTGGCTTTTATTACCAGCGTTACCTATTCAAACAGAGAGTAGGGCTTCATTCCCTGTGTTATGACCTACACCCACATTCATACTCTCGGATGTCTGAACACCTCCACTTCCCGATTCTTTAATGAGCAGCACATCCACTAGAGACTTTTTCTCACTAACCCTAACCTGCTCCTACACCCACACTCATACACTCTCCATATATTGCTCCTCTGAATAAGCACTAAAGGTGTCGTTCTCTTTGTGGAGATGATTATTTCCTATCTGTACTATTCTGTTCATGTAAACCCAGTTGTCTTGTGTTGTGTAGAAGAAGCAGGCATCCAGTGTTGACCGGATCACCCTGTATGGTCTCATGGTGAAGCCCATCCAACGCTTTCCCCAGTTCATCTTATTACTGCAGGTATTTATGCCTTTCCCAGTCGGGTCCGGCAACGTCTGTCAGATCAGAATACATGGGTACAATTGGACCCACAGACGGTGCTGTTGGGGGAGCTAAGGAATCAGGGTCGGGGGAATATGAAACATTACTGTGCTATTGGGACAAATACTAAATTTCAGAGCCGTATAAGCAAGTATTATCAAAATGTCTAGGTTCAATAATCTTGTGAGACACCATGGTAGATTTAATGGATGTTTATGGTCTTCTTACCCATATTGAACGCTGAATCCAAAATGTTCCCTCACAGTGGATTTGACAGACAGAGGTGTCTCTTCAGATTTCTTTCTCTCTGTCTTGCTAGTGCTTGCCATTAGCACATTGGAGCTGAGAGAATAATATTATTTGTTTTTAGTTTCACTCCCTTCGTGGGGCCAGGATGTCTGTGGGTCCTTAACTCTTAAATTAATTAATCTAAATGAATGTAAATTGTCTTATTTCATCTTTTTAATGTCTTTAAAAAGTTTTAAGTACTGTTAGAATTATGAAGAGGTAATGCAAAAAGTAATGTGTTGTTTGAGAATGCATTTTTGCTTTGGTTGCCAGCAGTGAGAAACCACGATTTCAGTCAGAATGTTATATGTCAGCAAGACCCTTGTGACGGTTGGCTGCTTTTCTCCCAACCCGGTTGTTCATGAGCTAGATAGCTGGCTAGTACCAAGCTAGGTAATTTAGCTAGATATACATAGTGTACATTGGCTGTTGAACTTCCTGCAGGTACCAAATTGTGAATTATTGGACAGTGCAAATTCAACCAGAAGTTATTGGACAACAGAAACTATGCTTAGTGGTTGAAATCTGTTGAAGGGAAAGAAAACAAAGCCTACTGTGTCTTTTTAACTTTGCACATTTATGGGAATTAAATCTTTCAAATCACATTTTATGAAGTGTGAGAAACACAAAAATAAATGCTGCAAAATGCCTCCAACAAACACCTGGAATTTCTCTCTGTTGTTTGGTTGTATCACGACGACAGTCTTGTGAAGTTCTGCCAGTAACATTATTGTTAGCAATAGGCTTACTGCTCTAACAACTGTGGGTACTTCAGTCGAATTGGTGTCCTAATGGATTTTTTGCATGGGTTGTTGTTGTGAAATTGGTCTTAAATTTGAATTCATAGTGGAATTAAAAGAGTCTTAAAAAGTCTTACATTTTGCTTGCTGAAACCTGCAGATACCCTGTGGAAAGGCAAAAGTAACTGAAGGGAGAAGAAATGGAAGAGAGGGAAAGAAGGGGGGAGGTTTTGACACAAGTGGTTGATTTTTACGGGAAGAACAATAGAGAAAGCAAGAGAAATAATGCAAGGAATAATAATTAAGCTGATCTACACTCCCCCACAATTACAGAATACAGAAGTAAATCTAGTATGCTAGCTAGCTTGTTATAGTTTAAAAAGTGGTCAATATATTGAACTTGGAATAGTGTAAACGACGAAAGTTGTTTTACTTTCTTTTACATATTTATGTTGCTGGTAGTGGGTTATGTTATGCTAATCATACAAATTCAGGTTTAGAAAGAAAGGTTTGCTGCCTATATCTAACTTCAACGGTTCAAGAGTTATGGCTATCGGCTTTAGCTAATTATCCAAACATATGCAAATGAAGAGTCATAGTCAATAAACACTTACGAATTTTAAGGGTTTATAAATATAAGGGTTTATATTTCATGCATTTTTTGTTTTAAAGTTAGTATACCAGCTTAATTTGCAGTGAAGCATTACCATATAGACTAGAAACCACTGCGTTAAAATGGTTCTGTTCATACCCATGTTAATTAGTGACATTTTTGGGGCTTATATATTACAAGTGTGTATATATATAGGATACAAAATCTAAATGCAAATCTCAACTTTGGTTTGAATTTATCCATTTAACTTTTAGCTACTGTGATCTTGAGTAGTGATCTCCAAAGTTATTGGGCATGAGAGCAACAAAAAATTATTTGAACTGTGCACATTGTTCGTCTCTTCCTTTGGTCCCTAGTGTATACGAGAAAATACTGTACTACACTTTCTGTCAATATACCTTTTGGTGTAATTGTCCTTGAATAGGGAATCTGTTCCACTAATTGTGCGACCAGTGAAACCTATCCAAATAACATGAGAAGTACTCAAAATAAGTAAGATATACTTACTGATGGTATATGTATAACCCAGTTTCCAACAAAGTTGGGACACTGCATTAAATGTGAATAAAAACAGAATTCAATGATCTCCAAATTCCACAAAGACAACATATCAAATGTTGAAACAGCAACACAAAAGTTGTGACAGAGGCAGCAAAAGACTGGTAAAGTTGTGTAATAAAAAAAAAAAATAAACCTTTTGGAATAACACACAATATTAGGTCAATTGGCAACAGGTCAGTAACATGATTGGGTATTAAAAGAGGGGATGTGTACCAGAGAGGATGTGTCTGTCAGAAGTATGAATGGGGAGGGGTTCACCACTCTGAAACACTGCGCGGGAAAATAGTGCAACAATTTAAGAATAACGTTTCTCAACGTAAAATTGCAAAGAGTTTGGGGATCTCATGGTCTACAGTACATATTATCATTAAAAGATTCAGAGATTCCGGAGAAATCTCTATATGCAAGGGACATGACCGAAAACCAGTTGGATGGCCATGGTCTTCGGGCCCTCAGACGGCAGTGCATTAAAAACAAATCCGATTCTGTAGTGGAAATCACTCCATGGGCTCAGGAACACTTCCTAAAAACATTGTCTGTGAGCACAGTACGCCGTTGCTTTCACAAATGCAAGTTAAAACTATCATGCAAAGAGGAAACCATACATAAACAAGATTCAGAACCACTGACGCCTTCTCTGGGCCCAAGCTCATTTAAGATGGACTGAAGTACATACAGCTTTCCACATGAATGAAGTCCATCCAATCATGAATGTTCCCACCAGAGTTAATAGGTCCCTACTAGCGTCCAACTGCTCTAGACGCTCTCTGTTTAAGTTTGCTGTTTAGCGGGTGCAGTTGCCTCAGATCCTTTACAGTTTGCGCACACACCAGGCTAGACAGCCCCATCAGCTGATGACCAAACTCTCGTGCCACACAGACAGGGCCAACATGTTAAATTATTTTCACAGATAGTGTGTTTTGCTTTTTAAACCAGTAGTGACTTAACATAAGGTGGGTTGTTTTCAAGTTGCTGGGAGCCTAAAGTGTCTAACATTTTTAGGTTTGTTTGAGATTTTTCAGAGAAACTTCAGAAATGTAGCTCTCGAATGACTTGTGTAGAATATGTTTTCCACTGAAGTCTAGCACCTTTCACTGAAGTCTAGCACCTTTCACTGAAGTCTAGCACCTTTTTTACTGAAGTCTAGCACCTTTTTTACTGAAGTCTAGTACCTTTCACTGAAGTCTAGCACCTTTTACTGAAGTCTAGCACCTTTTACTGAAGTCTAGCACCTTTTACTGAAGTCTAGTACCTTTTACTGAAGTCTAGTACCTTTTACTGAAGTCTAGTACCTTTTACTGAAGTCTAGTACCTTTCACTGAAGTCTAGTACCTTTCACTGAAGTCTAGTACTAGTACCTTTTACTGAAGTCTAGTACCTTTTTTCCATTGAAATGCAATAGGTGTTTTTTTTATTGTTTACAGTAAGTATATATGATGTGAGATTTACACCAAACAACATTTTTACATCACACTTCTTTTGGACCTAATGGATTCTGCACATTGGGATGTTACAAACAATATTGGATAGTAACAAATTTAAATCACCAAGAATGGCTCTAAATAGTTAAGGCCGCAAAGTGTCTAACCGAATCAGCTTTTCATGCATTGAGCTCTTTTTCCGTCCTTTACTCTTCCTCTCTCAACATTGTGTGTGCAATGATTTTGATAGAACTGCAGTGGCTCATTTCATCCCTCAGTAGTCATCGATTATCCATGAATTCAAACGATAAGTTATGAATATGAATAAGGAGTTTTCCTCTTGCCTAAAACCCAGGACTCCGGATAGGGAGTGTTTGTGTTAAATTATACATTAAATAGGGAACTAAACTCAAAGAACTGAAACCCTTTGGGACACAAAATACAAGGCCATATTTCAGCAGGTCCACGACCACAGAGTTGCAGGTAAGGCAGACACACATAGACAGTGATAAGATTTGACGACTTTTTTGTAGTACCCAATAACCAACACCTCTTTACATTTTGTTTGTGTTTGTGTTTCTTTGTCAGGACATGTTAAAGAACACACCTAAGGGTCATGTGGACCGCCTCCCTCTGCAGCTTGCACTGACTGAACTGGAGATGCTGGCCGAGAAGCTGAATGAACAGAAACGCATATCCGACCAAATAGCTGAGACTCAGCAGCTAGCACACAGTGTCAGTGACCGCTCACTCAGCAAGGTGACCAAACCTCTGCAATACATGTTGATACACACTTAAATGCGGATGTACACACACACACACACACACACACACAGTAATAATATCTCCACTGGTGTTATCTGCACCAGCCAAACAACTGTACATTAGGCTATTTAGCCATAACGTACATTCCCATACCCAACATTAGTCTAGAAATGCATTTTTATTTATAAAAATAATTTCCCAGAAATTATGTCCATTATCACACCTGAACACTGTCTACACCCTCCGGCTGGGCCAGTCCTTCTCAATTACCACACTGGAATTACATTCCAGACGCTTCAAATCTGAACAAATGAATTTCTGAATAAGAGGAATTAGGGGGTAAATGAGACATTTAATTGGAATCCATAAGAGAGCTATCTCTTCCCTGTCTCACCCCATCTATTCTGTATGCTTTCAACCCTCCCTTCCTTCAGATTTTCTTTTTTCACTTTCCCTCCCTCTGTCACTTCTTCTACTGTCCTTCCCTCTCTTTCTTTCTGTTGGTCTATATTGGTGCAGTTTCTTGAGCCCTGAGATGAGCTGATTCAGACCAACTTATTTGTTCCACACAAAATTACATTTACTGCGCTGAGACTGCAGAATTTAAACAGAAACTGTTTTCTTAAATTATCCCATAACCGCCCAAAGAAATATAAATTGTTTGTATATATGTATCACAACTGATGCAAAAGGGGGCATAATAATTACAGGCTTAGGTTACAAACAGTCACACAAAACTTTCACACAAAACAGTAAAACATGCAGACACACTGTTGACATTTCTAAGGGGCCATTCTGCGAATTACATTTCTCTGCTTAATGAGGGTGTTGTAGTTCTGTTATCATAGACACGACAGGCTACTATCATTAATGACACATTTGCAAAGCTAGCTGAACAAAACACAAGTACTGCTGATCGCCCACATTTTAACAATCCATTTTGTTAGTTGTGATTGGTTTTAGAGCACTGTGTATTGCAAAATTAATTATCATTTAATTTGATTCTCAATTTTGTGGTATTCAATTTGTATGTACAACCTTGTCTCATTGCATCAGGCATAGTAGAGCCAAATATCAGTACATGCATTCTCTGAGGAAAAAGATTTTTGGACTCTTGACCTTAGTTAGCTTGCAGGTACCTGAACTACCCGAATTACGAGAGGGCAATTTTAATAAGAATTTTTACATAGGCCTGGAATAACACCAACTCAAACAACGCTGAGCCAATATGCACCCCTTTAATGGAACTATTGAATAAAAAGTGGCCCACAATATATTATATATCATGTGCGACAATAATGTGTTTAGCTTGTTTAAACCGTGGAATTGGATGGCTGGTTTGGATGCAATAATTTACTAGTTAATAATATTTACTACCAGTAAATTATATTGGACATGCTAGTCGTAATCCATGACTATCAAGTCCAATATCTCTATTAAGGCTTTTGGGAATAATGTACTCATGTCACCCCTGCTTTTGGACTATGCACACAGGATCCCAATTGCCAACTGCTAAAGGTCCAGCTCACGGAGCCTGCCTTTACTCATTTGCTTCATGATCACCAAATGACAGAACTGGTACTCTAAGCATTCCAGTCCCATAGAGGTTTCTTGGCCACCCCATTAATGTTTTTAAAGAATACTTCCTGGAGCGATGTAGGTAGTCTTGAGTTGAATTCTTTTTTTCCTTTACTGACTAAAGGAAAAAAAGGTAATTTACATGATTAGGTACACACTTTCTCTCTGTATAACCCCAAGGCTGGGTGGGGGATACTGCTCGTGTGGGGTGACTGTTCATCGAGCCCTCAATTAATGGAATTGAAAAGAGAAATTAATTTACTAGATAAGCAGAATACTTGTCATCCAATTATAGAGAAACACATAGAAATAACAGCTCTGAGATATAATTTCAAACGGACTCTCTGCTAAAATTAGATGATTCATTTTATTTTATTTCCCCCAATTATTCCCGCCTCCCAAATTCATAATATCCAAATTGCAAGTATGGCCTTTCCTCATTGCAACAAGCTACAATACAGTTGAAGATTGATGGGCATCCCCACATGTATTGCTAGGCGACCCTGTACATTCTTTACCAAACAAAATATTTTGAATCTGGCAGCAAACCAGACAAATAATTGGCTGGACATCTGCTTGAAATCAAAAGCCACCATCTGATCCACAGGGCACAGTCTGTAAATGAGCTATTCTTTTTTTCCAAAGAACAATACTGACCAATTCTGCAAGTTGTAATGTTCACTTTATGCATCTTAAGCAGACCCTAGTCTTTAAAAACATGCAGCACTTCTTAGAGTCACCCTCACTGTAACCAATAGGAATTGTCATTTCCTAAATGCAGAGTTGAAATCAATCTCTGGCTGAAAACAAGAAAAAATCCAAACCTCCAACCTGCACTAGTTTTATCCCCTATAAACATGTTATGTAAGCTGATAAGTCCCTCTAAGAGTTTTTTTGCAACACTGACAGTTCTGTACCAGTGGAAGGTCAATTAAAGATTTTTGGAGCATGCTGCTACCTTCCAGCCAATTCTGTTCCAGCAATCCCATTCCAGCCAGTCGCCTTCTGTGAGGAGGGCCTTCCAGCCAATCACCTTCTGCGTGGCGGGCCTTCCTCCCTTGCTTATTTTGTGAATGTGCATTTTACTTGGATGATATATATAGCATAAGTTTGCCATAGGAAGTGAAGTTCGCTTACTGTAAGAAATTAAAATGGCAGCTAGAATCCCGGAGACCAGACTGCCAATTGCTCACTTGTTTACTACAGCATACACTACAAGAACTGCAAAGAAGCAAAAGACTTAGACTAGGTCTCTATAGCTAGCAACCAGGTACCCTAAGCTAATTTTAGCAAGGTTAAGATAACATAAAACCTTTTTTTTTAGAACAGGTAATTCTATTTTTCATAATAATTCAAAACTTCATTCTCAATTGGCCTTGGTGCAGAACCATTTTTCATTGAAAAAAATCATACCTAGTGCAGCTTTAAAGAATGTTTATTCAAATTTTTTCAACCATATTTTGCTGTACATATACAGAATAATCCATTTATAAATAAAATCCAGAACTGCTGCCGCCTTGAGCTCATTTAAGATGGGCTGAGGCGAAGTGGAAAACTGTCCTGTGGTCTGACAAATCAAAATGAAATTAGGTTTGGGAATCATGTACGCCACATCCTCCAGACTAAAGAGGGCAGTGCAAAGTTAAAAAGCCAGCATCCATGATGGTACGGGGGTGCATTAGTGGTATGGGTGCCTTGCACATCTGTGAAGGCACCATTAATGCTGAACAATATATACAGGTTTTTGAGCAACATATGCTGCCATCCAGACAATGTCTTTTTCAGGGAATGCCTTGCTTTTTTCAGCAAGACAAATCCAAACCACTTTCTGCACATATTACATCAGCATGGCTCCGTAGTAAAAGTGTCCAGGTGTTAAACTGGCCTGACTGCAATCTAGACCTGTGACCCATTGAAAACATTTGGCGCATTATGTAACAAAAAATATGACAATGGAGACCCCAAACCATTAAGGATCTGAAATCATATATCAAGCAAGAATGGGAATACATTTTACTTTCAAAACTAGAACAATTGGTCTCCTCAGTTCCCATATGCTTACAGAGTATTGTAAAAAGAAGAGGAGATGCAACACAATGGTAAACATGCCCCTTTTCCACCTTTTCTGAAACGTCTGAAAATTCAAAATAGGCATTTTTACAAAAACAATAACATTTCTCAGTTTCAACATTTGATATGTTGTCATTGTACTATTTTCAATTAAATATTGGGATTAATGATTTGCACATCATTGCATTCTGTATTTTATTTATGAATGTAACATTGGGAACCGGTTCATAAAATATATCCAACTTATGCACAGGAGCCCCTGCACTAGATAACTCAAAACATAAATCTTAGTTACCCCGATTTAATCTCTACAGAGGGTCGAGACAGGGATCTTCGCTTTTGCCTTTACTCTTCACTCTAGCCATTGAATATCTTGCTCAAACTATAAGGTCTCATATGGCGCAACATTGTCTTAAAACAAATGATACTTTAAAAGGAATGCATCTGTATGTGGATGACATTCTACTTAATGTAACTTAACCCCCAATCCAGCATCCAGGCATATTCGACTTGGTCAATTTATTTGGTACCTCCCTTATTTTGTATCTCTGTATATAATGAATTGGAATAAGAAAACTGATACCCATAGGTATCACAGCGATGAACGGGTGGGGACCCAAATGCGGACACAGAGGCAGAGGAGGGCGGTCCAAAGTATTTATTGAACAACCAGGCAGTGGGCAGGCTCGTAGTGGTGGACAGGCAGGGTTCGTTATCGGGCGTTCAGATGGTCGAAGGTACAGAAGTGGGCAGGCAGGCTCGTGGTAGGGGACAGGCAGGGTTTGTTGTCGGGCGGTCAGATGGTCGAAGGTACAGGATAGGGCAGGGCAGGCTCGTGGTGGGGGACAGGCAGTGTTCGTTCTCGGGCGTTCGGATGGTCGAAGGTACAGGAGTGGGCAGGCAGGCTCGTGGTAGGGGACAGGCAGGGTTTGTTGTCGGGCGGTCAGATGGTCGAAGGTACAGGATAGGGCAGGCAGGCTCGTGGTGGGGGACAGGCAGTGTTCGTTCTCGGGCGTTCGGATGGTCGAAGGTACAGGAGAGGGCAGGCAGGCTCGTAATCCGGAAAACAGTCAAGGGTCGTAACCGGGGAATAGAAGGACAGGTAGACTGGCTGATGAACACATAGAACGCTGGAAACGACTGTACGGGACAAGACGATCTGGCAACTGCCAAACAGAGAACAGGGTTTAAATTCACGGGGCTAATAGGGAACCGGGAACACCTGGTGAGGGGCGGGGACAAAACAACAGGTGAAACACATCAGGGTGTGACAATAGGGATGCTAAACTATATTTGTCAGAACATATTCCATTTAAGATATCCTCAGACACATTAATATACTCTGGGATTGGAATGGCACACTATTCTTAAATACATACAAGTACAAAGTCAACTTCCACCATCTGATGGACAAACTCAAATTAAAAATAACATTTTGGAGAACCGTTCCTATGCCCGTAGGGAAAATTGAAAGCAATAAAATGGTCCATTCTTGCAATGACTTTTTTACTTTTTCCATAATATACCCATATTCATATATAGTTATTTTTTGCATTTATTCAAAAAACTGGGGATTATAAAATATATTTTACTCAGTTACAGTTCATATATGAAATAAATCAATTGAAATACATCCATTAGGCCATATTCTCTGTATTTAACATGACTGGGACTACATATGTGTGTACTGACAATATCTGGAACATTTTATTTACAGATCATGAAATATTGGACAACAACATTGGTTTTTTCTTTATTTTTGTGTTTAGAATGAAAATTAAAATGTATCCCCCAATATGTCCTGGTAAACTCTCTGAACTTGTATATTTCATATTTTCTTGTGTTTGAAATGCATTTCCTTATTAAATTAGGAATGTAGAAGTGGAGCTGATCTAATTTAAATACATTTCAGAGAAAGATATTAGTGCCATAATAATACTTCAAAAATTTAGCCACACTGTACCAATATTTAATTATGTTTTATTGCTTAGATGTAATTTGCATGTAGCCTAATCACAAGGCATACAATTGGGAACCTGCAGCAAATCAGTCACTGAACATGCAGCCAAACCAGGCCATTGTAATTTTTTCCTGACCGTCTGACATAGGAAAGAGGTTGGAAATGTAATGGTCCATGCAAAAAATGTCTAAGGTATACCAAAAATATTTAGCAACCATAAATGAATAAATATATGTAGTGAGTTACAGAATAAAACCAATAGGGAGCCTTTGAAATCACTGGTGACTAAGCACATTCGGCTGAGTCAGTAAATAACACTGTATTTTCCTCCTTACATTGTGGACTATATTTGTATCCCCAGTAGAGTTTTCAATTTTAGGCGGAAACCGATGGGTCCCAGCAGCCAGGCATGCCTGTGTTTTAAAAATGTATTTGGGTTGGCTGCTTTCAGGCTTGATTCCCTGTAAAAAAAGATTGTGCACTACTAGCACACCTTGTCTCTCTCACATCTAGAGTAACATGTGGTAAGACGCCCCCCTCCCCAATTCTTTCAAAAAAACACAATGTCACATTTTCTATTTTTAAACATTGGTCTAGCTGCCACTAGACTTGAAATAATAAAACATTTGTTTTAAGATACTCCATCCACTTTAAATAAGATAGATTATTTTAAGTGTATTGGGTGAACTGAACACAATCATATATTGGGTGACCTGAACACAATAAAGGACGGCAGTTGACAGGCGTAGACTGGTATTATGGCTTCATGAAGCACAACCTAAGATTATCTGTCCAAATTTCGCCTGCCACCAGTCTAGCTCAAGACAAAAGTCAATCATTTTTTTGTCTGTCTACAAGGATGTCCTTCATAAATTATGTTGGCCCCACCAGTCCATGGGTTAATTATATTCACATTTTCTATCACAAATGTTGCTGTAATACTGTATACTTTAGGACTGTATCACTTCAATTTACAATACAGTAATTCATTAAAAGTTAGTATTCAATAACTACTGTTTCAGAAGATTTAAAGCTTTAATGTAGGCGGAATCTAAAATGTTGAACAGTCACATTCCTACAAATGCCGACATACTGCAGTTATGGCATATAGATTTAATTATGCAAAATCTCCATTAAACCATGGCAAAGTTAAATGTAGAATCACTAAAATTGCTATATAGTTTATATACAGTGGATATAAAAAGTTTACACACCCCTGTGAAAATGCCAGGTTTGTGTGATGTAAATGAATGAAAAAAAAAGAGAAATCATGTCAGAACATTTTCCACTTTTAATTTGACCTATAATGTGAAAAAGTCAATTGAAAAACAAACTGAAATCTTTGAGGGGGAACAATAACTGGGGGTTATAACTGGGGATGTGGCTGTGTTCAGAATTAACCAGTCACATTCAAACTCATGTTACATAGAAGTCATTACACACCTGCCATCATTTAAAGTGACTCTGATTAATCACAAATAAAGTTAATCTGTTGTAGTAAGATTTTCCTGACATTTTCTTAGTTGCATCTCAGAGCAAAAGCCATGGTCCACAGAGAGCTTCCAAAGCATCAGAGGGATCTCCTTGTTGAAACATATCAGTCAGGATAATGGTACCAAAGAATATCCAAAGCATTAGATATACCATGGAACACAGTGAAGACAGTCTTCATCAAGTGGAGAAAATATGGCACAACAGAGACATTACCAAGAACTGGACATCCCTCCAAAATATATGAAAAGACGAGAAGAAAGTTGGTCAGGGATGCTTACAAGAGGCCTAAAGTAACATTAAAGGAACTGCAGGAATTTCTGGCAAGTACTGGCTGTGTGCTACATGTGACAACAATCTCCCGTATTCTTCATACAAATGGGCTATGGGGTAGGGTGGCAAGATGGAATTCTTACAAAGAAAAACATCCAAGCCAGGCTGAAGTTGGCAAAAACAAACATCAAGTCCCCCAAAAGCACGTGGGAAAATGTGTTATGGTCTAATGAAACCAAGGTTGAACTTTTTGGCCGTTATTCCAAAAGGTATGTTTGGTGCAAAAACAACACTGCACATCACCCAAAGAACACCATACCCACACGGAAGCATGGTGGTGGCAGCATCATGCTTTGGGGCTGTTTTTCTTCAGCTGGAACCGGGGCCTTAGTCAGGGTGGAGGAAATTATGAACAGTTCCAAATACCAGGCAATTTTGGCACAAAACCTTCAGGTGTCCATTAGAAAGCTGAAGATGAAGTTCACCTTTCAGCATGACAACAACCCAAACACACATCCAAATCCACAAAAGCATGGCTTCACCTGAAGTTTTGGAATGGCCCAGCCAGAGCCCAGACCTGAATCCAATTTAACATATGTGGGGTGATCTGAAGAGGGCTGTGCACAGAAAATGTCCTCGCAATCTGACAGATTTGGAGTGCTTTTGCAAAGAAGAGTGGGCAAATATTGCCATGTCAAGATGTGCCATGCTAATAGACTCCTACCTAAAAAGACTGAGTGCGGTAATAAAATCAAAAGGTGCTTCAACAAAGTATTAGTTTAAGAGTGTGCACACTTATGCAACCTGGTTATTGTGAGTTTTTTTTTTTTATTTCCTCAAAGATTTGTTTGTTTTTCACATTATAGGTCACATCAAAGGTGGAAAAAGTTCTGACATAATTTCTTTGTCTCATTCTTTTACATCAAAAGAACCTGGCATTTTAACAGGGGTGTGTAGACTTTTGTCCTTTTGTAAAGCTCATCTATGCTCTACTCAACTATGATGCAGGCAGTGTCATCTCAAGATTTACAAATTAACCCATCTAAAAATGTCTGGTATGGGAATGTTACTTGTTTATTTTTATATCTTCAGTGAGGTCACATGAAAATAAGGTATTTTTGGCTAATGGATGGGTCATTCATTTTTATTTTCGAGAAATACGACTTTCTCCAGGTATCCGTAAATATAAATAATTAACACTCCCTAAGGGAAACCTATGACCTTCCCAGAAAAACAACTATTTCAGATACCTACAGATTAGAGACTGTTAGGCAGTTAAAACAGCTTCCTGCATTTGAAATAACTACATTTTCTATGTTTGATGGCTGCTTCAAAGTGTGCCCCACATCAACCAAACGTATCCTATTTATAGGACACATTTCAATCTGTCACACCAGCTAGGCACTGAAATCTCCATACCAGACTGGGAGGATAGTCCAATACAATTTAATATTTTATAGAGATTACACTATTCCAGAAACAAATTACATAGAATCTCTCCTTCATGTGACAAGTGTCACACTGCAGATGGCACACTGCTCGACTGCTTTGTCCAGTGCACTAACCTATGCATATATTGGTCTGGAACTGTTGAAATCCTCTCCGTTGTCCTTGAGACTTGACCCAGATATATATTTAATTATCCTGGGAGTTTCACAGGCCCTAAACAGCCCCAAGAACTACTTTCCTACAGTCTAATTTCAGCAAAAAATATCTTGATGTTTTGACAAAAAAGAATATGGTCCCATCAGCTAAATTATGTCTCAAGGAATTGGCAAATACTCTACATTTTGACAGAATTTGATAAATGCTGAGTAACAATTTATCAGAATTGAATTTTAATGTGGGGCTTTGTGTAATGACCCCTTCTTCCGAGCAGTAGAAAGATGGGGATTGAGGGTGGAGAGAGTGTGTGAGGAAGGATGATCTGGGGAAGGGCATGATATGTCCTTTTTCTTCATCCGTTTTTCTTTTTTCATATTTAGTTTTTCTTTCACTCCCAGTATTTGGTTTTCTTTAACACCCAGTATATATTTTGTTAAAATTCCTGTTTGTGTTCGATTAAATATATTTTAAATGTGACTATGCCCTAACCACACATTAGCCTGCCCACTGTGGTCCATAGCATTTTAACAGAAAGCCTAGATAATTTAGCCCTGCCATGTTCCTTCAGAAACTGAATTCAGACCAGGAGGTGCTGGTGCTTTCTGAGACGCTGATTGAGACTGTGTACGGGGAGCGAGGCCAGGTCTTGAAGTCCAAGGAGCGCAAAGTCTTCCTCTTCAGTGACATCCTCATCTGTGCTAACATCAACATCAAGTAAGTAGTGTCTGTAAAGATTAGAAAGAGTCCTACTTAACAGCTTTTCTATCTAAATACACAAATACTTCCCAGCTCCACAGCAGCACAGTGCTCAATCTACAAGGCTTTGAAAGGATATATTTTGGCAAACTGCATAGCAAAGAGTAATGGCTAATAGGCGTTTTCTACCACTATCTGGAGTTGCAGCTTTTAACAAATGGCAGGCAGCTTAACTAAAGCAACAGGAGTCCTGTATCACTGACATAAAATATTTATTGGTCTTTCTACAATTTATCCTCTATGACAGCGGCTTCTTAGAGCTAAAGGTAAACAACAAAGATGTTCCTTCATTTGCAAAGCTCCTGTTTGAGACGTTCATACCTCACAGCTCTCTTGTTCAGCCTTCAAAGTAATTATCCCTCCATGTTTTGTTCAACTTGATTCCCCTGAAGTTGACTTTGCCTGCCCTCTAGAATTTTGATAAACTGATCACAACATTGATTGTGTGCATGATTCAGGAATAAATGAATATAAAATGAACCCTACTCACAGCCGGGGGGCCCCCTTTCTGCTATGAACACAGCTGATCAGAAGGATTCTAATTCTGTGGCCCAGCTTTTTTGTTACAATTCAAAGAGCGACACCTTGGTTCTCTTCCTGTAGGTGATTTGTGATCAGTGATGCTGTTAGTAAGAGAGGGATCCTGGAAGAAGCTTTGAATAGTTTGCATGTTTTCTTCTCTTTTTCACCAACAGGGGGCTCCCTGATATTAGCAGCCTGGTCCCTGTTGGTCCTAAGTATACCATGAAGTGGAGTGCTCCCTTGGTGCAGGTCCAGGTTGTAGAGGTGGGTCAGGAGGCCTTCCAGGGCAAGGAGACCCTGTACCAACATTGCAGCGCCATGCGCTCTGGCAGTGCTTGTCCCCAAGGTTGGTAAATGCCCTGAGTCATCCATCCATCGCCTGTCTAGACCTTTTTCAACTACTTCATCTCCTAGATGTTTCATCACTTGGCCTGACACCTAGTCTCAGGCCCAAGGTCTGACTCAGCGCGTATTTCTAATATTTTTTGTACTATGCCAACTGTACCAGTGAATTTTTGTGACAGTTTTGTCACTGTGATTGAAGATGTGTTTGTAAAAACAATAGTGATGATGGTCACTTGGTTCCGTCTGCATGTATATATTGTTTTTAATCTTTCAGAGATATAGCTTCAACCTCCACAGTCTCATTTCACTCTCTGATAGACCACAAACACACCAGGAGTGGTGTCATCAGTCTGCAGAGGTTATTCCCTTCCACTCAAGCTCCAATTACAGAAGCAGCAGCACTAAATAGGAATTGAATGGTAAAGCAGTCCTTTTTCCACCCCTCAAAAAACTCCAGTATGTGTACAGCTTGAAGGAGAGATCCCTAATAAATGGAAGGATGAGATATAAAGCCTTATTAGGATGTAATGGAACAGTCTTTTAAATTTGGTCCACCATGACGTCAATATTAATGCCACATTTTACTGCAGCGTCGGAGCGTGTCATGCTCAACAAACTGCTAGAGTTCAAAAGGGAGGCTGAAATTATCCATTTATTCTCTTTCGATTGTGGGATACCAACTCAACCGTGGCTGGGCGTCCCACAAATGGCAGTTCAAATTGTCTCAGCACTATCTGGGTTGGGGATAGTGTTTAGAAGTTTATACATTTCTAATAAACAAATAAAAAAGTTTCAGTTTTAATTTACTGTAATCTCCTTGGTGGGATCTGCTTTGGAGAACCTGTGCCCCCCTGACTTGCTGTGACTAGACAAAGCCCTAACAAATTTGGGGGGAGTAAAACGTATTGATTTCTCTGTCCGTCTCTGTTTTACTAAGAAAAGCAGATAGTAGATATAAAAAATATATATATATATTTGCAAAAGTCTAATGCAAGCCATCCCCTTAATCATACCTTTCCCAGAATCTCATGGTGTTTCTGAATTGCTCCCAGCTTGCCACTCACATAGACTGGCTTGTCTATTTATAGGTCCCTGTCCCCTGTGATGTCATTTGGCAGGTTGTCCTGCCTAAATCTAATGCTCCTGCAGCTTGGCGAGAAATTGCCTAATTTTTCATCTCCAGATGGCCTTCATTCCCTCTTTTTTGATGGCTAAGGCTGGCCATCTTGAAACTACAGGGATTTTTCAACTCCCTCTCAACTCTCTCCCTCCACCGTGCAGAGACACAGGGGGTAACTGTTTTGTCTTCCCAATGAGTCTGATCCTGTGCCATCACCCTGTGTACTGGCCCACAGGTTTACCTTCTCTCTGTCCCCATTACAGAGTTATTATTGTCCCCTTTGTTTTATGCTGACATCGACAGTAGTTTGCAATAAACATCAATCCTGCCCTGTATCTATGCTGCCTTTAAATGCACCGAGCTGTGTGCAGGTTTGGATGGGGATAATCTATGAGTTTTGGTCCGTATTTAGACCAATGACTGTATGCAGTATATTGGGATTTGGAAGTATTGGCTGCTGTAAATTCCCTCAGGTTAGTCCTCAAAGCTGGATGCAGCAGCAGCTGGACAATAGGCTCAGGTTGTAGATTCCTGCTGGCCACTGTTACATGAGATGGCTGCCCCTGGTAGGATCGTCCGGGGCCCTTTTGGGCTTAGCCCTGGCTCGCTTCTGCGTGCCCGGCAGCCAGTGTGTGAATGACTGTGTCTGAGTGTGAAAACCAATCCTGCCACACCAACGGGATTACGCTGGATTACAACTCAGCACATTCACCTCCGGGGCTGAGGCCAAATCCAGATGGCCCAGGGGCACATCCAGACCTGTGTGCCAGTGCATTCTAAAGCCACAAAGCTCCAGGGAAGCCATTGTTTACAGAGGCTCATGGCAAAGCACACCTTCACATTCAGATGTGTCTGCTATTGATCGCGTCTTACAGATGACAGATGTCTGTGCCCATCCGTGTCAGAGATCCCATTAAATCCCCAAAGGTTACAAAGGCTGTCGCTGAGAGAACAATACCTGCCTCTCCCCACTCCCTCTGCTTCCCTCTCTGTCTGTTTGTGGACAGCTACCTCTTGGCTCCACACTGCCACTAGATATCCTTCAGTAACCTGTGTCACAATGAAGCCGCACAGCTTTTTGATTATGTGGTTGTGGTAACAGCACAGGACAGCCCCATCCTGCTGTAGAATTTAACTACAGCATTCTCCTGGAGCCTTGTGTAGAGCCATGGGCCAGGGCAGTAGGGAGGGAGAATGGCAATGAAAGCCAGAGCTATTGATTCCCTGAGGTTGGAGCGGGTGCCTGTGAAGACAGTGCACTCCAAAATCGATTGGTGAAGCACAAGTTTAATGAGACACCTGCATTCTTTTTGCCTGGGAAAAGGCTGTCCTACGGTCCTCAGAATATCTGCTTTTTAGTTATATATTTAGTCTCAAGACTACATTGAGATCATTACAAATGGTGGCAACTTAGCCACTGTACATTTAACTCTTTTGTTAGTATAACCAGAGTTTTACCAAATGTACATATTCTTTCATCACTTCTGCTACTTATTGTAGTTCTGTATAGTCAAGAATTGCATTTCATTTAGAGATTGCAACAGATGTTTGACCTTGACCTATTATACAATGTATTTGGGGACTAGCAGTGATGTGCACACTTGATAAGAGCAAGGCCCATGTGGGTTAACTTCCCATGGGGGTGCCAGTATGAAAAAGTACAGTATGCACCCACTAATGTTAGATGTTCTGGATAGAGACTCTGTTAAATTACACTGAACAAAAAAAATTAACTCAACATGAAAAATGTTGGGCCCATGTTTCAACCCAGACATTCTCCAAATAAACAAACATACATATTTCTCTTTGCTTTTTTGGCCAGAAATGGCTGTATTTCTCCTTTGCTATGATAATCCATCTGATGAAGTGCATTAATCATTACACAGGTCCACCTTACGGTGGGGAAAATAAATGGCAATTCTAAAATGGGAAGTTTATCACACAACATGCAACTGGCATACTGACAGAGGAAACGTCCAGCAGAGGTGTTGCCAGATAATTTTTGGGTAATCTATCTACTGTAAGCCACCGCCAACATGGTTTTAGATAATTTAGTAGTATGTCCAACAGGTCTTACAACCGCAGGCTATGATTACCCTGGTTCTGGCTTCTTAATCTGCGTGAATATCTGATATCAGGTTCAAGATTTGAGGGATCTTGCCTAGACAGCTGATAAAACTGGACAGCAGACAGATTTGGACGACAAAAGAATTAATGAACAATCTTTCAAAAACCATTTCAGGAAACCTTATCTGCATGGTCGTTTTACTAATTTGGGTCTTGACTTGACTGCAGTTTGGCTTTGTACACCACTCAATTGGGCAGATGCTCCCTTTCAATGGCCTCTGACATAGTGGTGAGGTGTGCTCTTAATGGACCAATTCGTGTTTTAGCTATACTAGGCAGTAACTTAGTAAAATCCTTGAAATACATGCCCATTGTTTTAGCATTTCTTTTCCCGGTATACTGTGGCATGTTGGCATGCTGTTTGGTGTAATTTAATGATGTTCATACTGTTATGTGACAGGCTGTGTTATGCATCTACAGGGAAGGTGATCATGGGTCCTCCACGGCTTTACCAGGAGCTCCAAGAACTGCAGTATGACCTGTCTGTAGTGGAGGAAGTCACATTACTGGTCGGAACACTACAGGGCACATACCAGGTACACACTTTTACATTTCCGTTTTACTGAGCAGACATTCTTATCCAGAGTGACTTACAGTTAATTCTTCTTAATGTATGGTTAGGGTTATAGATGTTTTTTTGTAAAATGGCCAGTACTTCAAGCTGTTTCCATTATTTGTTTGTCTGAGAAAATAACTTAGACTCAGCTCCGCAGGAGCTGCTCTCTCATGAGAGTGGTACAACCGAGAGACCAGAGGTGGTGGAGCAAAGTGCTCGGGTGGGGATGTATGTTCATGGTTTGACGGTAGGGGAGCAAGAGAAGAGGGCATCAGAAAAGTAGTCAGGCATCATCCGAATTGCATTGATTGGAGAGGCTCGGATTATTCGATGAAGCCAAGTGAGTTGGTGAATGGAGAGAATAGGAAAGGGCCTAGAACAGAGCCGTGGGGGACACCAGTAGTGACCACCTGTGGTGAAGACTCAGTTCCTTGTCATATCATAGGGTAGGAGCAAAGTGGCAGGAAGAATGCAATCCAAGAGTGGAGGATCTTATGGTTCACAATGTCAAAGACAGCAGATAGATCTAGGAAGATAAAAACAGAGACAGGCAGCAGGGGCTGCAGAATAAACCCCCCCGACACCCCACTGCACTACTTTCTAGAAAACACCAGTTCACACCACTTTCACAATCCAACTTACGGTATAACATAGGGTCAAAACCCTGTACTATATACCTACAATCTGTATTTGACACCATCACACAAACCAGGCAGCTTCACAATTATACAAAAAAGCATACAGTATATACAAATTACCCACTTTAAAAACATGCACTAAAGCCTGACCTCCAAAAACACTGCTCTTTACTTTAAACAGAATTAATTTGCAGCCTGACAAATTATTCATAAAGCTGAAAGCTCAAAATATGGGTTGTAAATGGAAGTGATTTCTTTTTAGCACAACCCAGCGAACTACTCTGAGGAATCACAATGCTTTAGGTGGACTTTGAAAATGCTTGAACAAAGTCATATTGTAAAATGCAGAGTACTATACAACAAGGATGATAATAACTAATGGAAGATAGTGAGGGTTGTATTTGGGGAAACCTTCACAACTAAAATCTAAATTTGAAGTGCAATTAAAAGATCAAAGAAAATGTAAAATCATCTGAAATCATCAGTTGATAGCAGCATACATTCGATATCCCAATATCTACCAGGGCAGAAAAAAGGATATGTGAGCCTCAGTGAAGAACAGTGTGCTTCTATCTCCTGAGATATTCTGTGTTCATACAGTGTCAGGACTCCTTCCAGTAGTGTTCGTTCTGACACCTGTATTCAGTTGAGCTGCTGAATTCAATGATTTGACCTTGTTTTCAAATCATGCTCATAAAGTAATGAAGCTGGGGCACATTCATTTTCCTTGGATATTTGCTATTCAGTCACAATAAAAGGTTTCATCCGTTCATGTAATTTCTTTCTTTATATAAATAATTATATATATATAATATATGTAGATATTGTAAATAAAATGTTTTGATTTTGAAGTTGAAATGTAACACTTCCATCATAATGAAACCATTCATCATGTAATATACATGTTATGGTCTGTTAATGTAACATTGTAGGGATATTAAATGTCTCTTTTTGCCAGGAGTGGTTTTAGTTCTTAGGTCTTTCTGGACAAACAGAAAGATAGACTGAGAGAGCAAAAGACAGTTCAAAGGTGATCATATTCCTTAACACTGGTAGTGTAGATCAGTAGAATGCCCCTCGTGTCACATCATATGGTAGGAAAAACCTGGCAGGAAGAATGCAATCCAACTACTCGACCAATCAAATGTTCAGCACCACAAGCCCTACCCCAAGAGTTCTGGTACTCTGGGAAAGTCCTACCTCCCGAGCAGGGTTCAAGACCCTGGTTCCTGCGGTGGAAACGCGGTGAGTTCCTCGAAAGGTTCCTAGTTCCTGGGTATAGTTCTGCGGTGGAAACGCAGCTCAAAAGTGCAGAGCCAGTCAGGAGGAGGATCTTATGGTTCACAATGTCAAAGACAACAGATAGATCTGGGAAAATAAAAACATAGAGACAGACAGCATATACAGTGGGTATAGAAAAGAATCACCCCCTTTAAAATAATCACATTTTGTTGCTTTGCAGCCTGAAATGAAAACGGACAAAAAAAAAATTGTATTCAGCTTTATAACATCCAAGTGAAAGAAATAATACCAACTTGTCAGAAAAAAAGTATTTCAAATTAAAAAACAGAATCACAGTATCACCCCCCTCCTAAAAATGACTTGTAAACCCCACCAGGTGTAGTTAATCACCTTCTCAATAGTAGACAAAGCCAATTGACTTTCTACTGTGATCAGCTGTGGTCATTTTGATAAGCTCAGCATGAAACAAGCTTTTCCTGAAGCATTTTAGTCCTTGGTAGTGCAACTGAAGAAAACAATCAACTATGGGTGGCAAAGCATTGTCAAAAGATCTCCGGGATAAAGTTGTGGACAGGCAATAAGTCAGGAGATACAAAAAAAAATCAAAGGCTTTATCAGTGCCTAGAAGCACAGTGAAGTCTATTATTAAGAAGTGGAAGGTATTTGGTACAACACAGACCCTCCCTGGGTCAGGACGTCACTCCAAACTGGATGAAAGAGCCAGGAGGAAACTGGTCAGAGAGGCTACCAAGAGGCCTACAGGAACTCTGAAGCAGTTGAAGGAATTCATGACAAAGAGTGGTCATTGTGTGCATGTGAAAACAATATCACAAATTCTCCACAAATGTGGCTTGTATGGGAGGGTTGCAAGAAACAATCCACTCCTCAAGAAAGGCCACATGCAGTCACTACTGAGCTTTGCCAAAACGCACCTTGAAGTTACTAAGGCCACGTGGAAAAGGGTGTTATGGTCAGATGAGACAAAAATTGAATTATTTGTCCTCAACGCCAAACGATATGTCTGGCAAAAATCCAATACAGCTCACCATCCAAATAACACCATTCCTACAGTCAAGCATGGAGGTGGTAACATCATGTTATGGGGTTATTTCTCTGCAGCAGGGACTGGAGCACTTGTGAGGATAGAAGGAAAAATGGATGAGGCAAAATACTGTCAAATTCTTGAGGAAAATCGGCTGTTCTCTGCCAGAAAGTTGTCAATGGGAAGAAGATTTACCTTCCAACAGGACAATGACCTAAAGCACACAGCAAAACTGACCACACAGTGGTTGAAAGAGAAAAAGGTGAATGTCCTTGCATGGCCTAGTCAGAGCCCGGACTTAAACTCCATTAAAAATCTGTAGAATGACTTGAAGACAGCAGTCCACAAACGGTCAACATCAAATTTAACTGAACTTGAGCAGTTCTGCAAAGAAGACTGGTCAAATATTGCAACGTCTAGATGTGCAAAGTTAGTAGAGGCATATCCCAACAGACTAAATGCTGTAATTAAAGCAAAAGGTGGTTCAACAAAATACTGACACAAGGGGGGGATCCTTTTGCCAACTCAGTTTTTTTTTTAATAATTTTTGTCTGACATGTTGGTGTTATATCTTTCACTTGGATGTTATAAGTTGCACTGAGTAAATACAGCTAAATGAAACAAAAACTGTGTCTGTCTTCATTTTGGGCTGCAAAGCAACAAAATGTGATTATTTTAAAGGGGGGTGATTATTTTCTATACCCACTGTACTGTCATGATGGCTAACAACCTAGGCTGGGAATTCTTTCAAATCTGCCGTAGCAACAATGATGTTGTCTTTTTTTACAATATTCTTCCGGTGACAATAACCTTCTGGTTCTGGGAAAGCAGAGAGAGAGGGAGAAACAGAGTCTGCCACCACACAGTCACAGAAGCAATATTCCCAATTCATCCTAGCCAGCACCATTGCAGCACCTCAGGAGACCCTCTGTTGTAAGGCCTATTGTTTTAATCATTGTTTATTATGTCCTTGAATTGTGCAAAGGTAATAAACCCTTGCAATCTTCAATTTCAATAAGTGCAAACAGACCATGGTAGGTCCAGCTGTAAATGCTTCATAATGCCTTCATAGTACTACATTACATGTGTTACTAAGCAAACAGTATATAACCATGTATCATTCTTTGATCGGGGTTGATGTTAGAACATTTCTACCAAATTATAATAGCCCTCAACATACACTTTTGAACACTTTCTCCACTACCCTACTAAATGTGGGCACCATATTAAACAGTTGTATTCAAGCCCTGGTCTTCGGCATTGTAACAGACAAGGAACAGAAAAGGCTTTTTGCATGTCCATCAACCTGTTTATCTAATAAATAAAGTTTACAGTAAGCTTTTAATCATGAAACAACATAAAGCAGCCGAATGGTGTCCTATACACCGATCAGCCATAACCCGTCAGCTTGCCCCATCGAGGCATGGACTCCACTAGACCTCTCAAGGTGTGCTGTGGTATCTGGCACCAAGACGTTAGCAGCAGATCCTTTAAGTTCTGTAAGTTGTGGGGTGAGGCCTCCATGGATTGGACCTGTTTGTCCAGGACATCCCACAGATGCTCGGTTGGATTGAGATATGGGGAATTTGGAGGCAATGTCAACACCTTCAACTCGTTGTCGTTTTCCTCAAACCATTCCTTAACCATTTTTATGAAAGGGTGCAAATGGTTGGCAACAATGCTCAGGTAGTTGGTACGTGTCAAAGTAACATTCAGATGAATGGCAGGACCCAAGGTTTCCCAGTAGAACATTGCCCAAAGCATCACACTGCCTCCGCCGGCTTCCCTCCTTTCCATAGTGCATCCTGGTGCCACGTGTTCTCCAGATAAGCGACACACACGCACCCGGCCATCCACATTATGTAAAATAAAATGTGATTCATCGGAACAGGCCACCTTTTTCCATTGCCCCGGGATTCAGTTCTGATGCTCACATATCCATGTAGGCGCTATTGGCAGTAGACAGGGGTCTGCATGGGCATCCTGATTGGTCTGCGGCTACACAGCCCTATTCGCAACAAACTGCGATGCACAGGGTGTTCTGACACCTTTCTATCAGTACCAGCATTAACTTTTTCAGCAATTTGAGCTTTAGTAGCTCGTCTGTGGGATTGGACCACCCGGGCCAGCCTTCGTTTACCACATACATCACTGAGCCTTGGCCGCCCATAACCCTGTCACTGGTTCACCGCTTTTCCTTCCTTGGACAACTTTTGATAGGTACTGACCACTGCAGCCCGGGAACACGCCACAATGGTTGCAGTTTTGGAGATGCTCTGACCCAATTATCTAGCCATGACAATTTGGCCCTTGTCAAAGTTGCTTGCCCATCCTTACGCTTTCCCATTTTTCCTGCTTCTAACACATCATCTTTGAGGACAGAATGTTCACTTGCTGCCTAATATATCCCACCCACTGACAGGTGCCATGATAACAAGATTATCAGTGTTATTCACTACACTTGTCAGTGTTCATAATGTTATGGCTGATCGGTGTATATTAACACTTCCAGTAGTTCCTTGTGAGATGTCTGAAAATGAAAACAGATTAATAAAACTTTGAGGTAACATCAGGTAGCAGTAAAAATGTGACCCCTTTGGTCATGTATAGCCCATTTGTATATCAGATGACGCTGTACTTTATAGTTTGACCCCTTTCATCTAAAAAGCATACATAAATTCAGTATACCCTAATGATTTAGTCTGAAGTGTGGCCCCTTCCAAAATTCATAAAATATCAATCTCCTTATGTCGCTGTACATTTTATGAAGACACCAACACATACCTTTATGATGTAAACATAAGTCAATGTTATGGTAAACAAAGTAAATACTTTCTTATATATTACTATCATAATACATTCATTTTCCTGAAAATACAGCAATGCTTTAAACATTACCCAGTGTTGTGAATAATACTGCAGTTTAGCTTGACCCTTATCGCGCAGATGAATGGTTTTAGCCAGAAGGAGATACTGCATGTTCATTTCAACTTTAAAAGGAACAACAACAATGAGGTTGGCGGGATTTTTACAAAAAGCATCTCTTAGCTGAAAGCTTAAATGACAATATCTGAGTATTTTGGAAGTAGGTTATAAGTGAATAGGCCTAACATCATTCTACATGGCTAGAGGAAAATAACTACTAATAACTCATTTAAAGTATGTTACTGATAATTTGCAAACATTTAAAAAATATATGGACTCAACTGACCATGTTTGAGGCTTTGTGATTAACAATTTGTTAATCAGTGTGTTTAACTTCCAGAGATGGGGACAAGTCACACATGGTCAAGTCCAAGCAAGTCTCAAGTCTTAACCATCGAGTCTCGAGTCAAGTCTCAAGTCACAGTCCAGATAAATCAAGCAAGTCAAGTCAAGTCAAGGGTTCACCCTAAGCAAGTCAAGTCGAGTCCTTATAAGTCAAGTCAAGTCACAGTACTAAAAAGATGAACACACACACACATACTGTCCTCTGTTTCTGACGTGCGCTCGGTGCGAACCTCGATTTCAAAATCAAATATTTTTCTCTTCTGCGGTACAATTTTTTGGGGGGACGAAGTGGAGGGATCTTGAATCAGCCTGAAGGGGTTGTATTCGCTATAACAACCAACTCGCTATACCTTATCCCGCTTATTACATGGCTACCTACCAAATAAATCAATAATTAGCACAAAATATTGGAATCCTGCTGCGTCCATAGCAACGCGCTGTTTTTCATGGCAACGGTCTGTTATCAAGAAATAACACGCATTCTGCACTGGAATTCAGCCAATACATGTAATAAGGACTAATAATAACAACCTTATAAACTAATTATTGTGATTGAAAAACTGCCTAATATGTAATTACGCTGTAATTATTCTTGTCTGTATGAGTAAAAAAAAAAACTCTTCGAAATGTTTAGGTGCTAGTAATCACATCGGCGCCTCCATGTTAGCCTTTCATGCAGTAAAGTTAACTGTTATGGTGTAAGCACAATGCTTTTAAGTTTCCACACGCAGTCCACAAACACTTGAAAATGGGCACATTTAATACAGACATTATAGCTTACGTGTAATAATATACATGCCCGCTCATTTTAAGATGCCCATCAACATTAAAATTCAGGCTATGCCACTGTTATAGTCAAATTCCCTTACATCTATTTACCAGACGTATTCAGTAATGATAATGGTCACATTTCTAACAAGAAAAAAAAAAACATAAAATGCAACCAAGGCCAAATTCTGACAAACAAAAGATTAATTAATTACATTAGTAACTTAATCGTTATAGATCTTAGTGAAACTGAATATAAGGAGATTACTTTCTTACCTTTCCTTGTGGTTCTTAAAATGACGAATGAAATTTGACGTTGTTGCATATTTTGCATCTGGCAAATCATTTTTTATTCACACGGTCCAGTTTAAAGTCCTTGTATCCAAATGGTACAATTTGTGGAGCTCGACTAACGTTACTGTCTGCCATGTTTGGCGCGGTTTGAATTGTGCAGCGTTAAAGGCACATACGCTGATTAGTAGTGCTGATGTCACAACATATAGAATAATTTTATTGCTGTTTGTTTATTATAAGTTCAAGTCATTGTCGAGTCTTCCACTTCAAGTCAAGTCAAGTCTCAAGCAACTTGTTCTCAAGTCAAAGTCAAGTCAAGTCATTTTCATACTTTAATCAAGCAAGTCACAAGTCCTGAAAATTGTGACTCGAGTCAGACTCGAGTCAAGTCATGTGACTCGAGTCCCCCACCTCTGTTAACTTCCAGCCTTTATATTGTGCTAGTCCCACAAATGGACCCCTATTGCACAGAAGTAGTTGATTCCATTCACTATTGATGATGTTTCGACCTGTTGATGGAAAAAATTGCGATTCCAGGCATTGTCTAACCCTACAGTTCTGGCACCTCACATTTTGTACTGATATAATATTTTTAATACCAAATATTAGCTCAAAAGTATTTGAAACCTCTTTTAATGTCATCCAAAATGTGTATAGACATATTTCAGTCCAAGTGGAGCACTGCATTAAAGTAAGTAAATACACTTTTATTTTGTTGAAACATCATTGAAAGCTGTTGTCATATTTGATTCAAGCTAGTGTAAACTAAGAAAGAGATCATCCAGTTCAATCACACAATTACATCGAAACCTTATCTGGTGCAAATCTTCTTTTCACATTGACAACGTGTTTGGTATTTAGTTTGTATTTAGCTAGCTACGTCACAGTATTGTAGGATTCATTGCAGTACATTAGTGATATTGTCACGTAAGCAAGCTAGCAAACTATTCAGGTAGCTGGCAAATTGACTCAGCAATGCAACGCTAGTACTAACTTTGACAGACCACTGAAGTAGAAGCTAGTATCTGTTGGATGTATCTGTGATACATTTCCATCTGCTGTATTTGCTGACTGAACATCTGTCCATTGCTAGCCTGCAGAAGTGACAACAAATCCACACTGTGGAAGGGTGTGGCAGACAGTAGCATGTAGTCTATGGCATGATTTGCATATGTATTTTGGCCTAAGGTGTTTACCCAATTATAATCCAAACCCAAACTCACATTAGGATGCACTCATTTGAAAAAAAAATTCACCCAGACTTACTTCATGACCAACATGTTCATACTTATGTGTGGTCAAATGTAATAATATAAGAAATTTTTCTAACAATGCCACGTGTAATTTAAAACAGAAGGCAAATGTTTCGGTTGAGTTGCTCTTTATTTAAGCCACCGTACATAACACAGTCACTGTACTCTGGACTGTACCCCTCTCATAAGAATGGTGGCTTATTGATGATGTTTTTAATGACCACTGTGTCCTTAAGTGAAGTAAAATGATATTTTCCTTTAACAATATAAGTATAGGAATTACAATCAGCAATATTTTTTATTCTTATCTTTAATTCTATATAGTAAAAATGGAGTAGGAAGTGTGTTGTTAATGGTGTTATTTAATGGTTATTGAAAGGGTCAATAAATCAGAACAGTTTTATGAAGAGGGGATGGTGGATGATTGTGTGTGTCAGCATAGTCCATGCATATGATTGTGTAAGCATGTTATAGTTACTTATGTTACGGATTGTAAGCAGAAATAATGTAGGAGGGGACTGATAATAGCATTCATATGAGAATGTGCAGACTAATTTAATGTAGCCATATTTTCACAAATAAAAAGAAAGTGGATGTGCTTGTGTGTTTCTGAATTGCAGAACCTGAACACAACCGTGGCCCAGGACTGGTGTCTAGCTCTCCAGAGACTCATCCGGATCAAAGAAGACCAGATTCAGAGTGCCAACAAGTGCCGCTTACGCTTGCAGGTGCCTGGGAGACCAGACAAGTGAGTATTACCACAGAGTATCAACGATAGAGGGTAAAATCTTGCCAATATCTGTCCAGAATAAGCCCAATGAATTTGTATTGACTTAATATGCAGGCCTACCTAATGTGTGTATTTCCCCTACTATTGTTACTTTTATGTGATTTTAAGATTTAAAGAGAACAAATTGAACAACAAATGTTTGTTGTGTACTTCCGTCTTAACTCCTGAAAACTAGTGGCTAGAAAAATTGCCTCATCCATAACTTGGAAAAAAGGCTGTCACACCCAGCACTAAAAGATAATAGCCAGTGATAAACATTTTAATGTTCCTAGGCACATTATGATGATGAAGGTGCTTGATGCTGCATTCACTTACCCTCACAGAGCACATTACCTCCCACTGCGCCAAGACTGATTGACTCAACATTGTTTCCATGTCATATAAAATAAGCATTGTGATAACATTGAATCAAAGTGAAAAGAAACTGATTACTTTCACTAAACCGATCAATCTGAACAATGTATTTTTCTCCCAATTTAAAACCCGATGTCATGGTAATTTTTTGTTTATTTCATGTTAGTTGACCACAAATGCACATAAAATAAAAACTTGATGTTGGACTGACATCTGTGCCCGGAAGGCTAACATTATGGTCGGCCACTGTTAAAAACCTTACCCCACCCACATCTGCCACTGTTAAAAACCTTCCCCCACCCACATCTGCCACTGTTAAAAACCTTCCCCCACCCACATCTGCCACTGTTAAAAACCCTCCCCCACCCACATCTGCCACTGTTAAAAACCTTCCCCCACCCACATCTGCCACTGTTAAAAACCTTCCCCCACCCACATCTGCCACTGTTAAAAACCTTCCCCCACCCACATCTGCCACTGTTAAAAACCTTCCCCCACCCACATCTGCCACCGTTAAAAACCTTCCCCCACCCACATCTGCCACTGTTAAAAACCTTCCCCCACCCACATCTGCCACTGTTAAAAACCCCCACCCACATCTGCCACTGTTAAAAACCCCCACCCACATCTGCCACTGTTAAAAACCCCCACCCACATCTGCCACTGTTAAAAACCTTCCCCCACCCATGTCTGCCACTGTTAAAAACCCTCCCCCACCCACATCTGCCACTGTTATAAACCTTCCCCCATCCACATCTGCCACTGTTAAAAACTTTGCCCCAACCACATCTGCCACTGTTAAAAACTTTGCCCCAACCACATCTGCCACTGTTAAAAACCTTGCCCCAACCACATCTGCCACTGATAAAAACCTTCCCCCACCCACATCTGCCACTGATAAAAACCTTCCCCCACCCACATCTGCGAAGATTAGAGGTCTGTGCTGGACACAGTGATTAGTCATTTACTAATCATTCACATATTCACTTCATGTTATTTTCATGGAGCTTTATTCATATTGCATTTGCTTTGACATAATTTTGCAAGTTCTCTTATCCCGACCGACTTACAGAATTTAGAACATACATTATATTGCCAGTATTAAGACAGAATATTTTTTATGCTATTGTAGTTCACCTCAAGGACACACAGGAAGTGGTCTTTAACTGACAGGTCATTTTGTCACTTAGATTAACCAAATCTAAATGCCGTAATGGGAGCTTCTATAACACTCACAATGTGGTGAATCTCAATGTGCTTATCATAATGTGCTGAAGTGGCTATAGACTCAGTTGAGGGTAGAAGAGGGGGATCTAAAATGAAGACAGATTAGAGTGGAAGTCGTGCTGTGGCTGCTAGTGGAGGAGGAAAGGGGGATGGGTAGTAGAAGGAGTAGGGATTTAAAGAGACGTTCATCCACCTCCACATCATAAATAGGGCTAGGCAGGGTGACAGAGCACCTAGCAGTGAAGGCCTAAATGTACCCATCAAGCGACAGCTTGAGCATGGGAGCAGTGCATATTGCTCTCCCACTCTCTCATGGCTCTCTGTGATGCCACACTGGGCCTGAAGGTGCTTACTCTGTGTTTGATGGAGCCAAATGTAATGCATACAAGAAAAGAGCCAGCATACAAGAAAGACCCAGCATCTCCTTTGAGAAGTGCCCCATCCCCTCAGTCCCATTAATAATGTAATTAGCAGCAGCATGGACCAGGGAGGGAGACCTCCTCTTCGTGCACAGTATCTCGTGATGTAACAGTGTTTGCTTGTAGCAGCAGCCCAGAGAGACCTCATTCTGCCACATAGAGTAGCAGGTTTTAACACGCTTAGTTTGGGGTGGTGGTAGTTCGGGGGGTGTTGGGGGGGAGGGGGCTAAAGATAAGATAAAGGATGAAAGACAGTGAGCTTATTCAGGAGAGAGTGTCGGGCAGGGACAAACTGACAACAGATCAATTGAGGCCAGGCGTCCGGCGTGTGCCTGGATGGTTGTTTGGACGGCAGGTCTGGGGGTTCAAGGTGTGAGGGCCAGCATGGGGCCTCAGGGCTGATGGTCGGTAGAGGTGGGAGGGTAACAGGTGCTGCAGCGGTGCCCCAGTTATTCCGAAACAAATTTCTTTCTCTTCATCTCTTGTTTTCTTGCTTTTTTCCTCCATCATTATTTTGTACATTCTCTATCCTCAACAGCACACCTATGCTTGTTTCACTCATGGTCATATTCTACCCAGTTGTGTTTGGTTTTTCTGAGAGTCAGCCAATAACTCTGGTACAAAATACAAAATCATGAATGGAATGTCACCAGTGTCCCCCATGTACGTGGGACAGCAGTGTGGATTGTGTGTGTTATTATCTATTGTGTGTGTGTATGTTGGGTGTGGGCATGCAGTATGACTGTGAGATTAAGTGTGCCAGACAAAAGACTGGTGTGTCCAAAGAGTGTGAGTTTGAGTGTGTGCCTAATTGAATGTGCGTGAATAAGCAGGGGAGTGTTTTGGGTTTGCAATGTGAGTGACTAATTTGAAGCTTTAGAATTGCATTGTAATAATTCTTTCTGTTTTAAAACTGTCATTTTGAGAATATAAGATGCTGAATATGTAAGATGCTGCCCCCTCAGTTGGATTCCAAAAGTGATTTTGACCATGTACTAGCTCCAGCCTCAAATACGAATATAACTTTTTTCCACCTGAATTCTAATGGTTTTCAGTGGTAGACTGCATCAGAGCAGGTTTGTTGAATGCACTGAAAAGTTCAAAATCCATTTGCTCGACAAATGTTGTTGTTGGCATTCGGCCAACAGGCCATCATTAAAGCCGGACCATGGCGTCCAAAATGGGCCTACGGTGCACATCAGAGTTCAGGCCAGATACGCAGTTAGTTTAACTGTCCGATTGCCTGGGGATAGAGGCTTTTTTCAGTCTCTGTCCTGGATATAATGCTACTGACTGTCTGTCTGCTAGATCGATGGATCTCAAAATTAGGTTTTGCCTCAGGACCCAAACTAAACCTGATTGTCTAAGTCACGACACAGTGTTCTCATCACAATTATTTTGAACCAAATTTGAACCAACAACATAGCTTTGGAAAGGCCATGTTCTACCAATTGAGCTACAGAGGACCACAAGAAACTAGGCATAGCACTGTTTTGTAATTGGCATAGAACCCCCCCCCCATGATTGACATATCCAACAGTAGTTTTGAAATATAAATGTTACTGAGTAATCATTTGAATCAAGTAGTCAATGTTTTATGATTGTTAGTGACATAATGTGACAAATGTCTTATTATTGTTAGTAACATAAAATGTTATTCATGGACTCCTATTGTTGGCCACCATCTCCAGTTATTGGATGGTTTACTACTTTGTCCAGTTATGTAATATTTTCATTTTATTTTTGTTAAGAATACTCATCTCTGTGTTTACTAGAAAGTTGGGTAACCCTTCAAATTACAGCCCATTACTTAGAGTAGTTCACACGTAACTACGTAGTAACAAAAATGTAGTACATAGTATATTTCAACATGTGGATATCCAAAGGTGCCTGGCTCCCATTGCGATAGGTGCCCAAAATGCAAATCCCCCAAAATTTTGTAAGTTTGCAAATATAGAAACAAATAAGATCCATTAGCTTATGGTGGCAAAACCCATTATTTCATAGTAATACCTGACAAACAGCAAGTACATGTGGTAAATAATAATTTGTTAACCAGTCAATACTCCATAAAATACCTTCACACCATCCTCGTGTTCTTTCCCATGCTTTGTGTACTTTACCCTTACATACCATGTAAGTTCCTAGTAAGTCCATCATCTTAAACTAGTTCTTATATGGTAGCAACTCAACAATAAGAACTAGGAAAGAGGGCTGTAGTTTAAAGTGGTGTCTGTTCCCACATAGTTATGGTGTTGTTACAAGGAAAGAGGGCTATAATTAGATTAATCCCATCCTAAGAAAATCATGGACCAAGCAACCATGCTGGAAAAAGCTCCAAGCACTTTGCCAAGGACCAGACAAGCCCTAACTTCCAATAGCCCCTTAGCCTGTGCCTTTGTTTAAATTTGCAGATGCATGCAAGGGTGGTTGCAATGTTTGGACAACAGCATTTTATGGGTTGTGGTGGAGAAGCAATGTACGGTCTATAAACGAAAAATATCACTTGTCATTTAATATATGTGAGTTAAACTGCTGCTCTCTCACTTATTCATGGCGAACTGATGGTGTTTATGGATGGTTTTTCACAATGTAGCATATGTAACCCAATAATTATTTATTTATTTTTTAAGACCCATGAATACTGGACAGCCAGTGAAAATGCTCTGTAGCAAAAGTTAAACTAGCTTCATGGTAGTTCAATGTGCAGATTGTTTGCCTTAATTCAAGCATTTCTCTCATTTCAAATTGAAAATGTGACTAGTGATGCCATCCAGACTGGCTGCCTTGCAAGGATTAGCATGCTTAAAGATTCTGCTCACGTGAACCCACTGTCCACATTAGCAGCTGGGGATCTCACTGGAGGCTCAATATTATTTACCTCAAAATGTGCAAAGGAGGTGTGAAGCTTGTCTGGGAGTGAGAAGTTGGTAGCCGTGACACAGCTGGTTTTCCCTTTATATTCTGTCATTATTTCAGGTCCCTGCCACATCCTTCTCAGGTCTGACCCATTGAGATGTGACATTGATTAGTCCTTATGCTGACTTTCTGTCCTTATTCTGACTTCTTCGCTTTATTAAACATTTTGTGTTAAAAATGTGTTTTGATATGTATAATTAGTATGAACATTTATAAATAAAACTGTTAACATGACACAAAAAACACTACCACAGGCATGTTAAAGATCCGAAAAAAATCTAATTAGATAAAAATGCTTGAATTTAGAAAAGAAATATCTCTTACTGGTCAGGAAGACCCTCTGGAAGGTATAAAACCAATGATTAAGTCTTGATTCACATTGCCCTATCAGATGATACGGTTTATTTTATGTAGACTTGCATCTCATTTGAATGACATTTACTGCCCAATCATTGAGCAGCCAAGTTAAAACTTTTCAGTCCAACCAGGCCTGGTCTAGGCACACTGTAGCTCCCACAGGGGTGTTTGACTGTGACCTTTCTCAATAACTGGAGAATAGGTCGCGCTCAGCACTGTCTCGAACATTTGTTCCGTCCTTGTGCATTATTGTCACATGAATCAGCCTGGGTCTAGGCTGTTGGGCTGGGTTCTTGCTCCACATCGCCCAGCTTGGTTTCTCCAGCATGCCCGTGCCTACTTGTCTATTCTGCCTGTGTTCCAGCACACCTACACTGCGTCTGTCAATCAGCCGGTGGGAGGACTCAGATTCTGCTCTGTTTAGCAGCTTTGGAGCAGTGTGAGCATCAAATATTACCCTATCCTGGCAATCTGATGAAGTGAGCAGTTTCATTGTCATTCGTCTCCCCCTCACTCTCTTCTCCCACCCTGTCTCTGTCTTTCTTCAGCAAATTGCTTCTGCTGTATTTAAGCGGTGAAGGGTATGAATTACATCTCTGTGTAAAGCTTCACTTTTTCAACCTGTCAAAGAAGTTGGAGATCTTACATCTTTCTATCCTTGTCTACTCTCTCGCTCTCTCGGTCTGAGTGAAAATGAATTGGGAGCGGGTCGACATTAGGCTGGTATGATAGAAGCAGATTCTCAGGCTGCACACTGTTCTCCACTCAATTACCCTCTAATAATGTCTGAACAGCTGAATGTGAAATGCCTTTACTTATTGAATGCGTGTGCATGGGTGGGTGTCGGGTGGACGATAGATTGAACATGGAGGACTTTGTGAATGTACAATAACAGTGTTTTGAGAACCGAGTTGGTGGTTCAATCATAGCTGTTGATCTTTGAGCCACTACTCAACACCTCTGACCTTTAATAATTCCATGCTGAGCACCCCTGTTCAACGATGACATATTATTTCTCCATGTAGGACTAGAACTGTCGGCTTTTACCCAGCATGTAAGAGGCATTGCAGGGGTGAGGGATGGAGGGGAGAGTTACAGAGATGGGTCCTGGTTTGTTAATCCAGCTCTAAGGCTTCTTCTTTGTGTGTTACCCACTCACACTCCCCTCTCATCCCCTTATCTTATCCAGGCGCCTCAGCGCAGCAGTGACCGAACTGCTACCTTCAGGGTCAAACGGCCCATGCTGTATCACCTGACCTTCGCATCATTTCCACCATCCTGATTGAAATGGGGGGACAAATATGCTGTTTGTTATGGCTCTGTGGTTACAGAACTCTTTTTATTGTATTTATTTTTTTATCTCTTTTCCTCTCCTTCTCCTCCGTGTCCCCAGAACAACGTCCACAGGGGATGAGGAGGCATTTGTAAAGTACAGTTGAGTAGCTACACACTATCCGCAGGGGTTAAAATTCTCAGTCACTGAAAAATATTTTGGTTATATGTATTCTGGAGAGATCCTTTTTGAAATCAGTGTAAATTTGCAATAAGAAATTCTGATGGGGGGGGCTTATGTGACTGTAATACCCCTGGAGAAAATCCAAGCCTTGTGGCAGTTGCGCCGCTGAAAATAACTATAATCCCTTCACGCGGCTGCCAAACACCAAAGCTACTCGCTCTTTCAGATATCTCATCTCTTATTAGCCAATGCCCTTCATGTGATCGGTTCCTTCTAATGGGCCTGGCAGCTCCAAAGTAAGACTACACAGAAAAACCGTGGATTCAGCGTTATACATCTTCTTTATCGAATTCCAAGGTGCGCTTTGAAGATGTTAGCACTGTCCACATTATTTGCAAAATACCGTCCAGGCTGTTTTGTCCAATAAATTACATTTAAGTCACTAGGATGCATCAGTTTTGATAACACTTATTGCTAATAGCATGTTTGATAATAACAATATATACACACATAAACAATCAACATTCATAAAATATAGGTTTAGATATTGGCGTTGTGAAAAAAAAAAATGCAATTCCGAAGGTAGCTTATACCTAAGGCAGCATATAATACACTCACCAGTCTTAATACCTCGTGATTCAACAAGGTGCTGGAAAAATTCCTCAGAGATTCTGGTCCATATTGAACATTATAGCATCACCGGTTGCTGAAGATTTGTTGGCTGCACATCAATGACGCAAATCTCCCATTCCTCCACATCCCAAAGGAGCTCTATTGGATTTAAATACTGTGACTGTGAAGGCCATTTGAGGTGTGAACTAATTGTTAGGTTCCAGAACCCAGTTTGAGATGATGTGAGCTTTGTGACATGGCTCGTTATCCTGCTGGATGCAGCCATGAGAAGATGGGTACATTGTGGTCATAAACTAATAGACATGGTCAGCCACAATACTCAAGTAGGCTGTGGTGTTTAAATAATGTTCAATTGATAATAAGGGGCCCAAAGGGTGCCAAGAAAATATCCCCCACACCATTAAAGTACCAACACCAGCCTGAACCCTTTATTCAAGGCAGGATGGATCCATGTTTTAATGTTGTTTACACCAAATTCTGACCCTACCATCTGAAATCAAGACTCATCAGACCAGGCAACGTTTTTCCATTCTTCAATTGTGCAATTTTGGTGGGCCCGTGCAAATTGTAGCCTCAGTTTCCTGTTCTTAGCTGACAGGAGTGGCACCTGGTGTGGTCTTTCGCTGCTGTTGCTCATCTGCTTCAAGGTTTGATGTGTTGTGCATTCAGAGATGCTCTTCTGCATACCTTGGTTGTAACAAGTGTTTATTTGAGTTACTGTTGCCGTTCTATCTGCTCAAACCAGTCTGGCCATTCTCCTCTGACCTCTGCCATCAACAAGGCATTTACACCTAGAGAACTGTCGCTCACTAGATATTTTTTCTTTTTCGGACCATTCTGTGTAAACCCTAGAGATGGTTCTGCGGGTAAATGCCAATAGATCATTACTCATTATCATCATGAAATACTCAAACCAGCCCGTCTGGCACCAACAACCATGCCATGTTCAAAGGCACTCAGATGACCTTGTTGCCCCATTCTGATGCTTGGTTTGAACTTGAGCAGATTGTCTTGACCATGTCTACATGCCTAAATGCATTAAGTTGCTGTCACATCATTGGCTGATTAGTTATTTGCATTAACGAGCAGTTGAAAAGGTGTAGCTAATGAAATGGCCAGAGAGTGTATACAGTATCTCACAAAAGTGAGTACACCCCTCACATTTTTGTAAATATTTGATTATATATTTTCATGTGACAACACTGAAGAAATGACACTTTGCTACAATGTAAAGTAATGAGTGTACAGCTTGTATAACAGTGTACATTTGTTGTCCCCTCAAAATGATACAACACACAGCCTATAATGTCTAAACCACTAGCAACAAAAGTGAGTACACCCCTAAGTGAAAATGTCCAAATTGGGCCCAAAGTGTCAATATTTTGTGTGGCCACGATTATTTTCCAGCACTGCCTTAACCCTCTTGGGCATTGAGTTCATAAGAGCTTCACAGGTTGCCACTGGAGTCCTCTTCCACTCCTCCATGACGATATCATGGAGCTGGTGGATTTTAGAGACCCTGCGCTCCTCCACCTTCTGTTTGAGGATGCCCCACAGATGCTCCATAGGATTTAGGTCTGGAGACATGCTTGGCCAGTCCATCATCTTTACCTTCAGCTTCTTTAGCAAGGCAGTGGTAATCTTGGAGGTGTGTTTGGGACGACAGCCATGCAGACCAATTTGATGCAGTGCCCATAAAATTTAGGGGGGTACTCACTTTTGTTGCCAGCGGTTTACACATTAATGGCTGTGTGTTGAGTTATTTTGAGGGCACAGCAAAATGTACACTGTTATACAAGCTGTACACTCACTACTTTACATTGTAGCAAAGTGTCATTTCTTCAGTGTTGTCACATGAAAAGATATACTCAAATATTTACAAAAATGTGAGGGGTTTACACACTTGTGATATACTGTATGTGTATATACAGTATATATACAATACCTTTTAAAAGTTTGGGGTCACTTAGAAATGTCCTTATTTTTTAAAGAAAAATAACATCAAATTTATCAGAATTACAGTGGAGACATTTTTCATCTTGTAAATGAATATTCAATGACTATTGTATATGGAGTAAATGACTATTATAGATGGAAACAGTATAATTTTCATGGAATATCTACATAGGTGTACAGAGGTCCATTATCAGGAACCATCAGTTCTGTGTTCCCATGGCACATTTTGTTTGCTTATCCAAGTTTATCATTTTAAAAGGCTAATAGATCATTAGAAAACCCTTATGTTAGCACAGCTGAAAACATACATTAGAGTGTCTGGTTTGAGAAACAGATGTCTGACAAGTCCTCAACTGGTAGCTTCATTAAATAGTACCCGCAAAACACAAGTTTCAATGTCAACAGTGAAGAGGCTACTTCAAGGCAGAATTTAAACAAAAAAGCCATATCTCAGACTGGCCAATAAAAAGTAAAGATTAAGATGCAAAAGAACACAGACACTGGACAGAGGAAGGTTGGAAAAAGTCAGACAGACAAATTTAAGTTTGAGGATCACAAAGAAGAACATTTGTGTGAGACAGACCAAATGAAAAGATGTTGGAAGAGTGCTTGACGCCAAGCATAGTGGAGGCAATGTGATGGTCTGGGGCTGCTTCGGTGGTGAAGTCAGAGATTTGTACAGGGTAAAAGGGATCTAGAAGAAGGAAGGCTGTCACTCCGTTATGCAGTGCCATTTCATACCATGTGAAGGGCTCTTGATTTGAGCCAATTTCCTCACAGGAAATTGGACAGGGACCCAAAGCACTGCTCCAAACTATGCAAGAACTATTTAGGGAAGAAGCAGTCAGTTGGTATTCTGTCTATAATGGAGTGGCAGCACAGTCATCGGATCTCAACCCTATTGAGCTGTGGTGGGATCAGCTTGACTGTATAGTGCGTAAGAAATACCCATCAAGCCAATCCATGGAGGTGCTTCAGGAAGTATGGGTTGACATCTCTTCAGATTGCCTCAACAAATTGACAACTAGAATGCCTAAGGTCTGCAAGGCTGTAATTGCTAGTAATGGGGGATTCCTTGACGAATGCAAAGTTTGAGGACACAATTATTATTTTGATTAAAAATAATTATTTCTAACCTTGTCAATAATGATTTTTCCTATTAATTTGATGCTATTAATTTCCTACTGAAATCATTTCATGTATGTTTTCATGGAAAACAAAGACATTTATAAGAGACCCCAAACTATTGAATGTCAGTTTTTATGACAAGTTTTGTGGTTCTGTCTCTGTACTTCAGCAGTTTGGATTTGATATGATAAAATGACAAGTACAGTCTGTCAGCTTTAAATTGAGAGTGTTTTCATCCTTATCGGATAATACATTTAGAAATGACAGGACATTTTGTAAAAAATCCCCCCATTTAAGGGGACCAGAAGTATTCGGACAGTTGGCTCACAGCTGTCCCTTATAAGGCATGTGTTTTTCCTTGCATCATTAGTGCATGTAGAAGATAGCTGTCAATGTGTAGACTTTATTCCAGGTTTTGCATTTACTTTTGAAGTTGGTTGCTGGTTTTTCACAACCCAAGGACTAAAGAAGTGTCAATTGCAAGTCAAGTTGGCCAACATGATGCCAATCAATCTAAATAAAAACAATTAAATTTTTTTTTAGTTCCTGTCAAATCTGCCTCACTTAACTGATGGAGTTCTCTAAAAGGTATTGTGGACAGATATGAGAAATATTGACATTTACCAGAGAGATGGCAATAGTAAAGTGTGGAGACAAAAAAAATATGGCGGAGAGGGTGTTATGTTTTGCGCATGTAAGGCTGGAACTGGTTCACTTTCACAAATGTTTCATTGATGGAGTTACTGCTGATTACTGCAGTTACAGCAGCAGGATGAATTCTGGTGTGTACAGACATATCTTGTCTGCTCAGATCCATCCACTTCTCTCAAAACTCATTGGACAGCACTTCACCTTGTAGCAGGACAATAATCCCAAACATCCTGCTGAATCAATTAGTGATTCTTTTCCAGGGCCAATAATGTCGAATATTCTTTACCGGCCAAGTCAATCACCCAACTTAAATCCAATTGAGCATGCAATTCACATGCTAAAGTCCAGACTGAAGGCAAAAGTTCCTGGAAACAAACAGGAACTGAAGATGGCTGCAGTACAGTTACAGCATCAATAGGAAAGATTCCCAGCTTCCGGTAATGTCAATGGGTTGCAGACTTTAGGCAGTAATCTAATGCAAAGGATTTGCCACCAAGTACAATAATTTATTTAAGATAATGTTCATTTATCAAATTCATTTTTCTCCCTTAAATTGGTGGGTGCATTTCCTATACGGTTCCAAGGTTATGGTAAATACCCTGATAATACTAAAGCAACCATATGTTTATAAAATATGTTTGAGTTATTCCAGTAAATACAGAGAATGTGATCAAATCAAGTAGGGCTGGGATACATAAAGGAGACCACCAGAGTATTTTCTTTATTTCTTTTAGATTTGATTTATTTATTCTTTATTTTGTAGCCATGTTTTGCAACATGAGCCATGTTGTGCATGAGGAACGACAGCCATCGTTCCTCGATGGAAGTTAAATCAAAGTGACAGGGATTGATTGTTGAGTATTCTAACACGCATGTTACTGTAACTGAGCTGGAAACATTTTATGATTCTGTCCCCACATTTTTATTTCTATAGAACCATAAACACTACTTTTTAGACAGACATAACAGCAAGGTCTATATTAGATAATTTTGGAGAGTACATTTTATTTAAGCAACGTGTAATATTGAAAACATTTAACTATAAACAAGTTACCATTAGGTATGATGCCATTCTGTTCCATGTGGGCTAGTTTGCTCACTAATGTACCATCTTTGTTTTCCAGTTTTTGCTCATTTCTTCCGTGTTGAGATACTGGCCTGTAAAAACTACCTTCCTCTGAGTCCCTCATGTGTTTTTGTTTTTTTTACCTTACCAAGAAAATGGCTTTTGGTCCCCTAAAATTTTGGGATGGTGTGTAAAACCTGACTGCTTGCACTTTAACCTCTTAGTCATTGTTTTATTTCAAATCCAGTGTGCTGGAGTAAAGATCCCAAATAACAAAACGCACAGTCCAAATATTATAGGGTTGGCCGATGAATCGAACCTTGAGGTTCTGCCAGATGTCTGGACAACAGGCTCCTTAGATTTCAAGAAAGGCAAACGGTCAGAGAAATTGTTTTCAAAACAGGCTAGACAGTTCTCTGAATTGCTGAATCAACTGAAAATAATGCGATGTTTGATGGATTTAAAGGCTTTAGACGAATCAAAAAAGCACAATACTGCTATTTGTCTAAAGCAGATATTATGTTGTTGTGGGCCTTAAGAGATGCTGAGATACACTCATGGCCGACTCTAAATCCTGACTGAAAAGCGGGTTTTGTTGACCAGACATTCAGAAATCATTTGACAAGAAGGCCAAGATTAAGATAGGACTATAAAAATCAGGGGTCAAGCTTGTTCCCTTTGAGAAAAGGGAATGATGGCAGATTTACTAGTGATTCAACCCTAAAATGCTGGTAAAGACTATAACTCTACTGCGCATTACTGTGCTACCACCCAGAGCACATCTTCAAGCTTTTCCAAGTACATTGCTGTCAATTCAACAACAATTACACATTCTTCAAAGAAATCAAAAGAAATCCAGTTAGTTATTCAATGATTATCCAAATATAAAAACCTAAAAAGGGCATGCCTGGCTACTTCTGCTTACAGTACATTCAATGTAGACAAAGGTTGAAGTTTCTGCCCATATTGTTTCACATTTAGGAGAAGCAAACCTCTCACTTCTGAAACATTTGTCATATTATTTTCAAATGATCTATCGCTCTGGTGATATGCCTGGGCAAGAATGAAAAATACTGGCAACCAAGCCTGGGCTTAGCTGACGACATAACGTGAAAGACATTTACACTGGAATGTCAACTGACAAAATAGGCAACTAAGTAAAACGTTGCATGGAAGGAGAAAAACAATGGCTGTCAATTTCAACTAGATCGATAGCTAGAATCAACATACAGTGAATATAAAACGTCTACACACCCCTAAAATGACAGTTTTTTTGTGATGTAAAAGAATGAAACAAAGATAAATCATGTCAGAACTTTTTTCCACTTTTAATGTGACCTATAATGTGAACAATTCAATAGAAAAACAAAGGGAAATCTTCAAGGGAGAAATTGTTTTAATAAAAACCTTACAATAACCTGGTTGCAAAAGTGTGGACACCCTCTTATAACTGGGGATGTGGCTGTGTTCAGAATTAACCAATCACATTCAAACTCATGTTAAATAGAAGTCATTACACACCTGCCATCATTTAAAGTGACTCTGATTAATCACAAATAAAGTTCAGCTGTTCAGTAGAATTTTCCTGACATTTTCTTAGTTGCATCTCGGAGCAAAAGCCATGGTCTGCAGAGAGCTTGGAAAGGATCAGAGGGATCTCCTTGTTGAAACATATCAGTCAGGAGAAAGGTACAAAATAATTTCCAAAGTATTAGATATACCATGGAACACAGTGAAGACAGTCTTCATCAAGTGAAGAAAATAAGCCACAACAGAGACATTACCAAGAACTGGATGTCCCTCCAAGATTGATGAAAAGACGAGAAGAAAGCTGGTCAGGGATGCTTACAAGAGGCCTAAAGTAACATTAAAGGAACTGCAGGAATTTCTGGCAAGTACTGGCTGTGTGCTACATGTGACAACAATCTCCCGTATTCTTCATACAAATGGGCAATTGGGTAGAGTGGCAAGACGGAAGCCTTACAAAGAAAAACATCCAAGCCAGGCTGAAGTTGGCAAAAACAAACATCAAGTCCCCCAAAAGCACGTGGGAAAATGTGTTATGGTCTGATGAAACCAAGGTTGAACTTTTTGACTGTAATTTCAAAAGGTATGTTCGGCGCAAAAACAACACTGCACATCACCCACATAACACCATATCCACAGTGAAGCATGTTGGTTGCAGCATCATGCTTTGGGGCTGTTTTTCTTCAGCTTGAACTGGGTCTTTAGTCAGGGTGGAAGGAATTATGAACAGTTCCATATACCAGGCAATTTTGGCACAAAACCTTCAGGCGTTCATTAGAAGACTGAAGATGAAGTTCACCTTTCAGCATGACAACGACACAAAGCACATATCCAAATCCACAAAAGCATGGCTTCACCAGAGGAAGATTAACGTTTTGGAATGGCCCAGCCAGAGCCCAGACCTGAATCTAATTGAACATTTGTGGGGTGATCTGAAGAGGGCTGTGCACAGGAGATGTCCTCGCAATCTGACAGATTTGGAGTGCTTTTGCAAAGAAGAGTGGGCAAATATTGCCACGTCAAGATGTGCCATGCTAATAGACTCCTACCCAAAAAGACTGAGTGCTGTAATAAAATCAAAAGGTGCTTCAACAAAGTATTAGTTTGAGTGTGCACACTTATGCAACCAGGTTATTGTGAGTTTTTTTATTTTACATTTTTCCCCTTCAAAGATTTCAATTAGTTTTTCAATTGAATAGTTCACGTTATAGGTTACTTTAAAAGTGGAAAAAGGTGTGACATGATTTATCTTTCTCTCATTTTTTTACATTACAAGAACCTGGCATTTTAACAGGGGTGTGTAGACTTTTTTTATCCACTGTAACTATCCAACTAGGGACTCACACAACATATTTTGAGAGAGAAGGGAAGTTTGGCTTTTTAGTAAGTGAACAGATTGGAGATAAGAGTGTGTCTCTGTGAGATGAAAGGGAGGGGGCAACTATGCTGGTTCTGAACGAATTGTAGCAGCAGGCTCAACCTACACTCCTCCTGGTTCTTGACAGACAGCTGAACTATACAACTCTGGTTTTAGAACAACAAAGCAGCATAATCAATAACAAAACAACATAATCGTATTGAGATACAAGTTGCCATATCGTTTACAATGCTTGTATTTTTTGAGTACTCAGCATACCATATATCGTCTATATCATCCAACCCTGCTGATTTGTAAGAATCTAGTTTAAGCAACTCCTTCCCCACCTCTTTTAGTAGTACTGGATGACAGGAATAACAACGGGTTCTCTGAGGGAAAACTCAGATGAAGCAGCAGTGCTGGCAGAAGGAGTAAACCATGCGGATAGAAATGCAGGGCCAGCGCAAGCTGTTAACAACTTTCAATAGACACTAGATCTTCATGTTTGAGTGCTGTAGGTAGCTGAGAACGCATTTCATTTTTCATGGATTTTGCAATATAAAAATAGTTATATTATCACTGGTAGCAAATTGTGGTTTGTAATTTCCTGCCTTTGCTTTTTCCATTGCCTGATTGCACTAGCTCCTGACTTCCCTGACAGGCTTTGGAGGCCAAAGCTATGCACCAAAGCAGGTATTTGAATGGGTCATGTTTATTAGGAAATTTAAGGAAAGTGTATTTCAAATAGGTTGACTCTGGTCCAGTGTTCAACTACCAAGTTGTATTTGCTCATTAAAATGTATAAAATTGACGTTTGAAACTATTAACAGGAGGGTGTTTAACAGAGGTGCAATTGCGGGCAGTTATGAAGCCTTGGCAGAAGACTGTAACGCTGTACTTGGCAGGCAAGGTGCCAATACTGCAGTTATTGCTAAAGTCTTGGCAAAAGACTGCAGAGATGTACTTGGCAAGGATATTTGTGGTAATTACTTTGTCTAAATACTTATGAGAATCTAATTTTGTAATGATAAGAATTGCTTCATCTAAATACTTTGCAGAATATATTTTTGAATCATCTAATTAAGGTTTTAGGGACAGAGGGAGGTCTATAGCAGATTGTAACAGTGAGAGGGATGTTTGGGTGTTTGATTTTAAAAAGTTACAACTCAGACTGTTTAGGCAAACATTTTGATGAAATTACATAAGCATTGCTGATTATCCTTAAAATATATAGCCATCCCTCCTTCCTTGGAGGAGCTATCATTCATTATAACCAGGAATTAGTCCTGACGGAATACATATATAGCCTTTGAGTAAATACTTAATTTCTCCTACAAGATAAAACAGGTGTGTTAGGGCCATGTCTGAAAGGTCAAGTTGATTTTAAAATATGTTTATTGTTTAATCTTAGACATTTGCAGAATAACACAAGTATATTGATAACGTTTATTGTTATTGTACTTTTTAAGCCAGTTTTGTACTTTTAGAGATAGAGCTCACCATGAGATAGGGTGCAGGTCAGGCCGCAGGCTGTTAGCCAGCCAGCTAGCATAGTGGAGTCTGTCGATAGCATAGCCAGAGTAGATAGTACAGTTTTACCTATTTTTACTGTGACTCGTTCCAGGCTGAGAAAAGTTGGGACTCCTAAACGTTAGATCCCTTGCTCCAAAGGCAGTTGCAGTGAATGAATTAATCTCTGATCTTAAACTTGATGTTACTGGTTTTTGGTGAAACGTGGCTAAAGCCTCATGAATTCACTGGCCTAAATTAGGCCTCTCCTCCTGACTATACTAGTGATCATATCCCTTGTGCATCCCGAAAAGGAGGGGGTGTTGCTAATGACAGTAAATATAAATTTACTCACAAACAGTAAATAGATTTAATCCTGTCATGAGAAATACTGTAGATATTGTAGATCTAATAATTTCCCCCCAAATCCTGGATTATCAGATCACTGTCTTATTACATTTACCCTTAAAAAAGAAATCCACTTGCTCCACAAAAAATGAGTTTCCAAAGGAGTACTATAAATTCTCAGACTACAAATAGATTACTTGATATTCTTACAAGTTCGCTCAGCAACGACAGAGTAAATAAATCCGCAAACGATCAAATCGAGGATCTAAACTCAACACTGCGGAATACTTTAGATACACTAAAAACAAAAGAAATACGCAACAAGAAACTTGCTCCCTGGTACACAGACAATACTAGAGCACTCAAGCAAGCCTCTAGAAAATTTTAGTAAAAGTGGCGCTCCGCCAAGTTGGAAGTATTCAGACAAGCCTGGATAGACAGTACACTACAGTACCGAAAATCACTCACATTTGCTCGATCAGCTTATTGCTCAAACCTGATTGAAGTGAACAAAAACTATCCAAAATGTATCTTTGATACAGTTGCAAAGTTAACAAAAAGCAACGCTCAACAAGTGAGGTGGGTCTTCACTTTAGCTGTAATGAATACATTAACTACTTGAAAAGATCGTCACCATTAGAAAACAAATAACTGACTCCTCCTTAAATAGTTATAGTCCCCATAATCTTAGTTGTCCTGAGAATGTCCTGAAACTCCTTCTAATGGCCTCAGACAAAGGTTCTGCATCCGTTATGTTCTTGATCTTAGTGCTGCTTTTGACACTATTGATCACTCCTTTCTCTTAGAGAGACTGGAAACCCACATTGAGCTATGGGGACATGTTCTAGCCAGGTTTAAATCTTATTTATCTGAAAGATATCAGTTTGTTAGTGTGGATGGCATATCCTCTGACAAGTCAAAGGTATGTTTTGGTGTTCCTCAAGGCTCGGTTCTGGGCCCATTATTGTTCTCATTATATATGCTGCCTCTGGGTGATGTAATCCAGAATCACAATGTCAACTTTCACTGTTATGCTGATGACACACAGTTATATATTTCAATGAAGCATGGAGAATCCCCAAAATTAGCTACTTTGGAAGCATGCGTTTCAGATATTAGGAAGTGGATGACTTCTAGCTTTTAAACTCAAGAAAAACAGTAATGCTCGTTTAAGGACCCAAGAAACAAAGAGCTTTGTTAACAGATCTCACTGTGAACCTCAACGGCTGCATGGTCTTATCCCAAAAAACTGTAAGAAACCTCTGCATTACCCTTGACCCTGACCTCTCCTTTGATGAACATATAAAATATGTCTCAAGAGTTGCTTATTTTCATCTTCGAAATTCAGAAAAACGAATCCATGCTTTTATTACTTCTAGACTAGATTACTGCAATGCTCTACTTTCCGGTTACCCTGACAAATAAATAAATAAACTTGAATTAGTGCTGCACACGGCTGCTACAATCCTAACTAGAAAACAAAATTGTATGTACTAGCCTCTTTACACTGGCTGTCTGTTAGGGTTAGGGCTGATTTTATATAGGTTTTATTGTTAACCTATAAATCAATACATGGACTTGCTCCTACTTACCTCGCTGAAATGATCCAGCCATACATACCTACACGTAACCTACAAACGCATGATGCAGGCCTTGTAATTGTACATAATTTCTAAACAAACAGCCGGAGGCAGTGCCTTCTCTCATAGAGCTCCACTGCTGTGGAATGATTTGCCAATCAAGGTTATAAATGCAAACTCAGTGCAAACTTTCAAGTGTCTACTAAAGACTCATCTCTACAGCACAGTCTATGATTAGGTGTAGCCTGGCCCAGGGGTGTGAAGTAACCAGAAAGGCTTGATACTGTCCACCCATGCTGTCTTGCCAGGTGGGCTCTCTTCGCCACTGGGATGGCCTCCCTCCAATGCCTCTCGGGGGCGGAGTCACTGGCTTGTTGTTGTTTCTCTGTTGAGCACTTGTGCAATTGGGCTGTACTCTGCTGGCAATACTTGGCCCTCATTCAGGGTGGTTGTGGTTGGTGGGTGTCCCTTTGGCTGATGATTTGCAATGTGGGTGAATTGATTTCCTGCCTGTTGGGCCCTGTCCGGGGCCTCCCCCAGATAGGGCCACAGTGTCGCCGGACCCCCCTGTCTCAGTCCCAAGGTCTTACGCTGCTATATTATTGTGCTGTGGGAGTAGGTTCAGTTCTCCTTCTCCACTAATTTCTCCTTCTCCTCTATAAATCCTTGTTCATATGAGGAATGCATTTTCTGAATTTTCCCAGTCTCCTACCGTTTTGAACTTGAACATGAGGTCCTGGCTCACACCTGCGGAGTATCTCGCTTGAAAGACCCGTTGCTGTCGCTGTCCCATGTCCTCCTGGTTGTGTTGCAGATCAAGACGATACCTGACGATTTCAGCTGCCACTGTGCTGACACCTCCTCCCTCCCCCGTGTTGTCCCTTTCCTTGTCCATCTGGTCATGCTCCTGACCTGGATTAAGTTTAAATAGACTCTAGACTCAGCCCACATGCATTTATTAATTATTACAATTGTAATCTTAATATGTTCACCCGGCACAGCCAGAAGAGGACTGGTCAACCCTCTGAGCCTGGGTCCTCTCTAGGTTTCTTCCTAAATGTTGGCATTCTTAGGGAGTTTTTCCTAGCCACTGAAATTCAACACTACTGTTGTTTGCGCCTAAGGGTTTAAGAACAGGTGTTTTGTAAAAGCACTTTGTGACAACTGCTGATGTAAAAAGGGCTTTATAAATACATTTGATTGATTGATTGAAGGTGAAGACTGACCTTGTCCTAAGTGTGATGATGGTATACTAAGAAATTAAATAATACAATTTGAACTGAAAACATGATATTTTGCTATTTCAGGGGACATGGCCCTTGTATAGGCGCATACATTTCATAATTTTTAGAATAAGGCTGTAACATAACAAAATGTGTTAAAACTGAAGTGGTCTGAATTCTTTCCTAATGCACTGTAACTTACTGTTGATGTTTTACAAATAGCATATTTTGGACTAGGATACCGGTATCTCAGTACAGAACTGTTCAATATTATCAAGTTGGTAATGTAGGCGTTATGTTTATGTCATCCACCAATGCTGTGGGTTCAATTCATTATACATTCACTACTGTAAATTGTTCTGGATAAGTTCTACTGAACTAATTTAATGTAAAAAATATGGGTAAAAGGTTTCGAGTGTGTTGGTGGAGCCAGATTGAGGTGTGTGGGTTGAAGTAGACTGAGGTACATATAGATATTGTACATTGATGCATGTAGAGTATATATATATATATTTGTGCTTAGATATAGGTACACAGTGGCTTCGAAAAATTTATTTGGACCCCTCCACATTCACCACATTTTGATGTGTTATAGAATTAAATTAAATGCTGTGATGTGAAAACATACACCCCCTGGAAAGTTGTCTTATACATAGGACAACTTGTCCCACCAAATTCATCCCAAGAGCTGTCTGAAAGATGCTTGTAAAAGTCTAAAAGAACCCTAGGGAGACATCAAGGAATTTACTTTACAGGCCTCTCTTGCCACAATCAGTGTTGAAGTGCATCAGCCAACTTTCAGAAAGAGACGGTACAAACTCTGCCTACATGGGAGGGAGGGAAGGAAGGAAGAAGCCTGTCCTCTCAAAAAGAATATCGAGATATGCCAATGTACAGATGGATTTATAAGGCTGCAATTACAGAAGGATTGTTATGTAAAAACAAATCACTGCCTTTGAACAGAAGAACCTCATACTAACCATAAAGCATGGAGGCAGTGGAATTATGATTTGAGGCCAACATGTCATCATTGAGTCATCCCTGAATTCCATATTGTACCATAGAATTCTAAGAATGTGAGGTCTGTCAATAAGGTGAACTGAAAATGGATCTTGCAACAGGACAATGATCCAAAACACACAGGCAAAGCTAAAACAGAATGCCTCAAAAAGCAAAAAATGTAGCTCCCAGATCTCAGTCCTACCAAAATGCAGTGGGGGAATTTGAAGTGGGCTGTGCGTGCAAGAAAACCATCTTAGATGACCCAGCTGATGCAGTAAGGTGAAGAAGAGTGGCTAATAATTGTTTTTAGAAATGTATGCCAATTTATTAAAAAATATATAGTAATCATAAATAAACTGCTAAAAAAATGTGGGGAAATTGAAATCACACATCGGGTCTCAATTAATCAAATACATTAAATATCAAAATCTTTACTGTAAATTGTGTAATTTGTTGAGAACAAAATTACGTAACAAAATCATGTAATAACTGTAAATGGAGACCAATTGAGGGCTAGATTCAAACTCACACCGAAAATCCAAGTAAACAGTTGAAATCACAGGCTGTACCAACTTGCTTGAATTTCATCACATCAACTCATAATGTGACTCAGTAGTGTGTATACATAACGTCCCATAGGTCCTCAATTGGATTCAGATCTGAACCTGAGGGCAAGTCAATGGCATCAATGCACCAGGAGAAACCCGGGCCCAACTGCACATGTGTAAGGTCTGACGATTTCATCCCGGTACCTAACAGCAGTCAGGTTACCGTTGGCTAGCACATGGAGGTCTGTACGACCCTGCAAAGATATGTCTCCCCAGACCATCACAGACCCACCACCAAACCATTTATGCTGGATGATGTTGCAGGCAGCATAATGTTCACCATGACATTTCCAGACTCTTTCTCATCTGTCGCGTGCTCAATGTGAACCTGCTCTCATCTGAGAAGAAAATGGGGTGTCAATGGCAGACCCGCCAATTCTGGTGTTCTCTGGCGAATGCAAGTCATGATGCATGGTGATGGGCTGTGAGCACAGGTCCCATTACAGGACGTTGGGACATCATGCCACCTTCATGAAGTCTGTTTCTGATAGTTTAGTCGGAAACATGCACACCAGTAGCCTGCTGTAGGTCATTTTATAGGGCTCTGGCAGTGCTGGCAGGAGCAGATACCGGGCCTGCTACTAGATTGATGCCCTTCTACGGTTCTGTCCAGCTCCACTCGTGTAAGGGCCCGTCTCCTGGTATCTCCTCCATGTTCTTTACATTGTACTGGGAGACACAACAAACTTTCTTGTCACTGCACGTATGGTTGTGCCATCCTGGAGGAGCAGGACTATCTGTGCAACCTGAAAGGGCTGCAGATACCGGCTCATGCTACCAGTACAATCGTTAAAACAAAAAGGCCTAAAACACCTGTCTCCATTCTTTTAGCATCAGGCTCTATCTGTGAAAATAGTTAAAATACTGCTGTGGTGGATAATGAAAAAAACACCCCAAATAAAGTTTAGTGGTGAATTTTCCACTAAACTTTACCAATTTGGTCAATGATTGAATCATAAACAATGATGAGGCTTCAAGTTTTTTTGTGGACATTCCCCACAATGTATGGGTCAAGTGTTTTATATGGTGTGTTTCTCTACAGATCAGGACGTCCTGTCAGCTTCATGGTTGTTTTCAACACCCCCAGCCCACTTAGCAAGATCTCCTGGGTCAACAGGCTTCACCTGGCCAAGATTGCACAGGGTGAGTACTACATTACATTATATGGCCACTTCCTTACACCATTTACAGTACATGCTTAATACATATAATGATTACTGATGCAGATTACACAAAGTTAATTAATTTCCATGTCTTTTTTCACCATATGCAAACTACTTTGCTGTACACTATCATGATGGAAAAACTAATGCTTAAAGCTTAGTGAAAGTGAATGCATTATTTATAGTCTGTTTTCTGACAATTATTTGAACCTCATCATATATAAAAATGACTACATATAGGTAAAGTATAATAAAGGAAAGACTTCTGAAGTGAAAACATTTTTATTCATACTGTATACTGTTGACGTCAAGCCTATTTTCAGCCTATTTAAACTTGGTGGCGGGGGTTGTTTCTCTCAGTTTTGTAATATAATGTAATACAACGTGTTCAAGCCATAGGTTTAACCAGGGTGGTCTCGTTAAGAAAACAATAATGGATTAGGAAATTAAGGCATTGTGTGTCAATAAATTGAAAAATTGCCAAAATGTGTAATAAAAAATATGGTGCCTTGCTGTTAATATTTTTTCTATTTCCAACTGAGTTATAAATTAAATGATAAGTTCACATTCTCATTAATAGCCTAGAAACAAATGCAACTGCGCATCTCATGTACAGGCTAGCGTTATTTAGAATGTGGAATGTAACATCCGTAAGATGTCTTCTATTGCTCTGTTCGCTTAAAGGAGAAGGCTTATCTGGCTCCCAAATCTGAAGTTTAAAGCCCCAATATACAATATATCAGTACTTCAGATCATGAAATATGCATACCTCGCCTAATAACTGAAAGAAGAAATGACAATAAGCCTACTGTTATTATTCAATCTGTGTCAAATACATCAATATTGAGGGAAGGTAACAAGGTAGATACATTTGTTCTATTTGGTGTAATCATTTCCTTGGCGTTTCCAGTTACACAGGCATTGCATTAGCCAAATGTTGCGTTGGAATCAAAGGATATCTGTGTGCAATAACTTGACCAGCCCGTTATCCATTTCCACTATCTGGTCATGGGCTTCATTAGGTACCCAATATAAAATACAGTATATTTGGCTGCACAAAGCCTAATAACACTAGGCTAATTGTAATTTTTCCTTCCACCTCAATCACGCACAATAAGTAGACAGAGATCTATTGGAACATGCATGAAATCAATCAGACATAATGGGATTGGGGCATTATATTTGAGAATTAACATTTACGGTGTGGTCAGTGTTAAGGCAAGTTGACTCAAGAACTTATCGCAATCATGTTAGCTGCATCTTTTATTTGAATGGTGCCACTAACGATGGTTCTCCTTAACCACAGGAATCGATAGGACTAAGACTAAATTTGTCATGTATTACAGTGATACACCAGTGCTGTAATACATCAATAGGGTTTCCAGCACCAGTCTGTGGTGCTGTCTTGACTATGTCAAACGTGGTATCTAAAACATCAGGTAAGGAAGGAGTCATTCATTGAGCTGGGTATACAACAGCACAGCAGCATTTACAGCCTTGTGGTGTTGCCCACACTAACAACACAGCAGGAGTACTGATTTGGACAAGCTATTATATAGCATACATGGTAGATTCATTTTAGGCACAGATGTGCACTGGAAAACATTTCTTATTCATGGGTCTAAATAGAGCCTACAGATTACAACAAGTATGTCTGCATAGGCTCATAGTGGGGTCTTTGTGCTCAGTAGAAAGCCCAGGGTAATGGTCAGAGAGGAATACGGATCCACAGTAGAACCAGAAAAACCAGTGAGCATCATAGGGAAGGGTCATGTGACTGAAGAGGAAGACACTAAAAATAGTTAATGACCTCAACCACACGAGCCAAAGGCTACTCTATATAATACTGCTTTGTAGACATAGCATGTGAGACAAGTTTCTAACAAACAGGACCCTACATAGCTTATACCCCCAAAGCAATCCATTAAAAAGATTATGAAACGGCAAAAACAAACATACACTACCGTTCAAAAGATCACTTGTACAGTGTAGACATTGTTGATGTTGTAAATGACGATTGTAGATGGAAATACCAGATTTTTTTATAAAATATCCATGTGGGATTATAGAGGCCAACCATTATCAGCAACCATCAGTCTTGTGTTTCAATGGCACGCCAAGTTTAATCATTTCAAAAGGCTAATCGATCATTAGTAAACCCTTTTGTTAGCACAGCTGAGAGCTGTTGCGCTGATTAAAGAAGCAGTAAAACTGGCCTTATCTGGAGCATCAGCAATTGTGGGTTCAATTACATGCTGCAAAACACCAGTCAAAATGGCCAGAAACTTTTTTGAAACTCCTCACAGGTCCTCAACTGGCAGCTACATTAAATACACTGCTCAAAAATATTTAGGGAACACAAAATCATCACAGTATAAAACCAAGTCAATTAAACTTCAGGGATTTCAATCTGTCCAGTTAGGAAGCATAAACGACGGTGAATCAATGTTACCTGTTTTGGTGCAAATGAAAGTAACATCAGGGGCACTGGAGAGGCAACAGCAATACAACCCCCAAAAAAGGGAATGGTTGTGCAGGTGGTGGCCATGGACAATTGCTGTCTCCTCATACTTCCTGACTGATTCTTCTCTAGTTTAGCGTTTTGCTAGTGTCCTTGTTACTACAGGTAGCATGATGCAGTACCTGCAGCCCATTCAGGTTGCACAGGCAGTCCAGCTCCTCCTGGATGGCACATCCATATGTGCCAAAGGTTTGCTGTGCCTCCCAGTACAGTCTAAAGAGCATGGAGGAGATAGCAAGAGATGGGCCGTTACACAAGGAGAGCTGGACAGAGCCGTAGAAGGGCTATCAACCCAGCAGGAGTACCAGACTTTTGGTTCAGGACTATGCCTGGCCTCATGTGGCCAGAGTGTTTGTTGGCCGTTCCTGGATGACGAAGGCTCTGATGCCATTAACTGGCCCTCAACGTTCCCCAGACCTGAATCCAATTGAGAACCTCTGGGACGTTGTGTTTCTGTGCATCTGATGCCACCAAGTAGCGCCACAGACTATCCAGGAGCTCACTGATGCCCTAATCCAGGTCTGGGAAGAGATCCCCCAGGACCGGAATCCACCATCTCATCAGGATCATGCCCAGATGTTGTTGGGAGTGCATACAGATACATGGGGTCCATACACACTACTGAGTCACATTATGAGTTGCCGTGATTACATTTACGCAAGTTGGAACAGCCTGTGACTTCAATAGTTTATTTAGATGTTCGGTGTGAGTTTGAATCCAACACTCAATCGGTTGGTTATTTTGTTTTCCATTGAGTGTTGCTACGTCATTTTGTTCTCAATGAATTACACAATGTAGAGTAAACATTTTGATCTTTAATATATTTCATTCATTGAGACCTGATGTGTGATTTAAGTGTTCCCTTAATTTATTTAGCAGTGTAGTTCCCACAAAACACCAGTCTTATTGTCAACAGTGAAGAGGCAACTTCTGGATGCTGGCCTATGCAGAGTTGCAAATAAAAAGCCATATCTCAGGCTGGCCAATAAAAAGAAAAGATTAACATGGTCAAAAGAACAGAGACACTGGACAGAGGAAGAGATCTGCCTAGAAAGCCAGCATCCTGGAGTTGCCTATTCACTGTTGACTTTGAGATTGGTGGTTGCGGGTACTATTTAATGAAGCTGCCAGTTGAGGACGTGTGAGGCGTTCTGTTTCTCAAACTAGATACTCTAATGTATTTATCCTCTTGCTCAGTTGTGCCTCCCACTTCTCTTTCTATTCTGTTTAGAGACAGTTTGCGCTGCTCTGTGAAGGGAGTAGTACACATCGTAAGAGATCTTCAGTTTCATGGCAATTTCTCACATGGAAAAGATTTCATTTCTCAGAACACAGAACAGAAAGTTATTTCTTTCTGGCCATTTTGAGCCTGTTATCGAACCCAGAACCTATGATGCTGATCTAGTTTAAAGAATGCCAGTTTTATTACTTCTTTAATCATTTTACTCCTTAAACAGTTTTCAGTGGTGCTAACATAATCCTAAATGGGTTTTCTAAGGATTAGTTAGCTTTTAAAATGATAAACTTTGATTTTCAAACACAACGTGCCATTGGACCACAGGAGTGATGGCTGCTGATAACGGGCCTCTGTATGCCATGTTGATATACCATAAAGAAAATCCGTCATTTCCAGCTACAATAGTCATTTACAACATTAACAATGTCTACATTGTATTTCTGATCAATTTGATGTTATTATAATGGACAAAGAAAATTGCTTTTTTTTTAAAACAAGGACATCTCTATGTGACCCCATACTTATGAACGGTATTGTACATTGTTGCTGCTACCGGTTTTACCTATCCACTGCTGCCTATTTCCAGCCAGTATGTACATAAATCTAAATGATCAGTAACCCATTTCAGTGATGGGACTTTCAGTGAATAACCAAACGATTGTTTTTCACATCAATTTGCATTTATTCCCTCTTACTGTGTAAGTGTATACTCTGTGTTACTATTTTATATGCATTTGCATTGAAAAACATTTGCTGTTAGACTCTACCTAATATTGATAAAATGTGACAAAAACATTTTGACGTGATTTAGAGATATTCCATTCCCTAGGATTATTATATCGCTCCCTACCTCTACTGGCTCAATTTTCAAGGGACATGGGGAGGACCAGGGAGATATTTGGAATGACTATTACTGTTAACAATATAAATAAATATAGCCATACATGTTTCCTGGACTTGTTTTTATGTTTAGTTGAAAATCCATTAAGTGATTGTTTGTTGAGACCCTGGTGTGAATAGAATGAATTTGCACTAACCTGGCCAGGATGTCAATGACATGTTAATTGCCTTACACCCACACTTTGCCTTTCCATTTAACAAATGTAATTACAATAAGGAAGTTGTTGATGTAATTTCACGGATGGCCTACTGTCACTTGGCTTCTCCAACATTTCGTGGTAATGCAGGCCTGATGTTTGCTCTGGGGAGTCCTCCAGTTCAATCAGCATTTGAATTCTACTCATCTGTGTCCTGTATGGACAGAAAGGGGTGCCATGCTCCAAAATGCATCAACATGTCTGTTGCCCTGACTAGCAAACAGTTTTATGCATGATTTAGTAAGTGATAAGCTAATTTAGGGGCCTGACTTTGCCTTGTACAAGTGTTAATGCTGTTAACCCCAATTTACGTAACAGCCCTTATCTTATGTATGTGTTCATATACACTCATTACTAAATAAAATAGATTTAGTGTGAAATTCTATTTATTTTAAGTCTCAAAATTGGAAGGTACAAGTTCTCACTCAGGGCATCGGGCAACATTAATAATAGGATTCCGGGAAGGCTATGTTCCATGGCATCTCCTTTGCTGCTGTTTCTGAGGGGATCATACACTAACTAAGCTAGGAGCATAGCCTAAAACATGGGTTGATTTTTTACAGAGAAATTAAAAGATTTTCTAATGGACCTCCAGCCTTTCCAGGCAAGGTTAGGAATGAGTTGACAGCCCACACAAGCAGCGCAGACAAGTGAGAGTGGAGTCAAGGTTGAAAAGAAGGAAGTGTGGAAAGGAGTGATTGAGTCAAGCAATCAGTCCCACCACAGGGAGTATAGGGCAGTCAGGGGGCTGTTGCCTTCGGTTACCCTGCTATCTCTAAGTGAGTCAGTCTCTTCCCTTCCCCAGAAGCCAATCGATAGAAAATGCTTGAGGATTGTGGTTTGGCCATCCTGGCACACACCCTCTTAATCCACTGCTAGAAAGCACTATGGTAAAGCAACAGGGAGCAGAACACAGGAGACAGGCAATGTGTTAAATGTACCATGCTGTGGGTTGAAATACAAGAATGTCCTTTGAATGTTGGTTAAAGTACTGTATGTGTTAACAAACAACAAATGTATACAGAATGTTGTGCTATTCCCAACAACATTGGGGTTTTGCAGCTTCTCATGAGCCTAGCAATTCCCAAAGAAGACTTCACAGGCACATCAGGGATTGCAACAGTTTCAGCAGTCTCCTAAGTAGGAACCGAGAGCTGTACACAATATAATGGACTACCGACTGCATCTTCTTGTTCACTTCTATATGTTATGTATGGACAGTCCACCAGTGTTGTTGTCGACTCCCAAACGTGGATTTACGTTTGGTGAAGCCCTGAACTACAAACAATGCTTAAGGGTTAAGGTTTACTAATACTACATTGTGGTTAAGATTAAGGTAAGGAGTAAGGCTAGACAACAGAAACAATTAGGGTTTCGCTTCCAGTGTGGTTAGGGTTGCTTATTGAAACTCAAAGGTATCGGGGTCCGGGTTGATGGGTTTTACACCCGGCCTCCATCCACGACCACAAGTTCCTATTAAGACTTTACTTCTTTTGAAGATGCCCGCGTGTACTAATGCCTCTACTGGTGGTACTATCAAAACGTGCACACATGCACATCAAACAGGGAAGTGTACTATCATTGTATCAAATACGTATCTAATATGCATCTGCCCTAAAATGTGCATGGTTCTTATTGAATTCTCATTCGATAAGTATTTTTAGGATGTTAAACGTTAGGTGCCTCTGTAAAGCACTTTGTGACAACTGCTGTTGTAAAAAGGGCTTTATAAATACATTTGATTGATTGATTGAATAACTGACCATGGTGGCCTAGCTGTTGTCCAGTAATCAAAGCTGCAGCATAGGTTAGAATCTTGCCCACGACTTTCTCAGCAAAAACTCTGCTATCTTCCACAACTGTCTATGCCAAAATAAAGGTTTAAAATGCCAAGTATATACAGATACTGTATACACTATACATGTGGGTGAATTGGGAACTGGAACTAGGCATTACTCGATTGGTGTTGATTAATGCTCCCAAAGGAAGTTGACAGTTTTATGAAGAAGAACTGTTAAGGAGATACAGGGCTGCAGTGGAGACTTTCTATAGGCACTATAAAATGAGATTATGATTATAACTTCAAGGCAGATAGGTGGCGTAAACTGCACCAATAAAAAAAAAGGTGGCAATACTGAAGCGTCCTTTTTTTATATATTCTTCACTGAATAAAGATACAACGATCAGCCATAACATGACCACTGACAGGTGAAGTAAATAACACTGATAATATCATCATCATGGCACCTGTCAATGGGTGGGATATATTAGGCACCAATGGAACATTGTCCTCAAAGTTGATGTGTTAGAAGCAGGACAAATGGGCAAGCATAAGGATCTGAGCGACTTTGACAGGCCAAATTGTGATGGCTAGATGACTGAGTCAGTGCATCTCCAAAACTGCAGCCCTTCTGGGGTGTTCTCGGTCTGCAGTGATCAGTACCTATCAAAAGTGGTCCAAGGACGGAAAAGCGGTGAACCGGCGACAGGATCATGGGCGGCCAAGGCTCACTGATGCACGTGGGGAGTGAAGGCTGGCCCATGTGGTCCGATCCAACAGACGAGCTACAGTTGCTCAAACTGCTGAAAGCGTTGATGCTGGTACTGATAAAAAGATGTCAGAACACAGTGCATCGCAGTTTGTTGTGTATGGGGCCAGTCAGGATGCCCATGCTGACCCCTTTGACCACTGCCGAAAGCACCTACAATGGGCACGTGAGCATCAGAACTGGACCACGGAGCAATGGAAGAAGGTGGCCTGGTCTGATTAATCATGTTTTTTCTTTTACGTCATGTTTGATGGCCGGGAAGGTGTGCGTCGCCTACCTGGAGAACACATGGCACCAGAATGCACTATGGGAAGAAGGCAAGCTGGAGGAAGCAGTGTGATGCTTTGTGCAATGTTCTGCTGGGAAACCTTGGGTCCTGCCATTCATGTGGATTTTACTTTGACACATACCCAGAGACGTTGCTAGGATCACAATACATTCGGGGCTTAGCCCGCCCCCCGGGGCATTAAATACAGGGTTTTGAATGTGCATGAGGAAAATGTCAATGTAAATGCAAGGGGCCTACACGTCTACATTGTCATAATGCACGATTGGAATTATAGATGAATAGATCAGGGTCAATTTGAGATCTGGGGCTATTCATAAAAGACCAGGGGCTCCAGCCCCAGACGCCCAGGCCTAATGACGCCACTGCACGTAACACCTACCTGAGCATTGTTGCACACCATGTGCACCCTTTCATGGCAATGTTATTCCCTGATTGCATTGGACTCTTTCAGCAGGATAATGCATCCTGCCACAAATCAAAAATGGTTCAGGAATGGTTTGAGGAACACAACAATGGGCTCAAGGTGTTGACTAGGCCTCCAAATTCCCCAGATCTCGATGGAATAGAACAAACGAGTCTAATGCCCCACCTCGCAACTTACAGGACTTAAAGGATAACTGAAAAGATAACTGAAAGGATAACTTAAAGGATAGCTGCTAACATCTTGGTGCCAGATACCACAGCACACCTTCAGGGGTCTAGTGGAGTCCATGCCTTGAAAGGTCAGGGCTGTTTTGGCGGCAAAAGGGGGACCTACACAATATTAGGCAGGTGGTCATAATGTTATGGCTGATCGGTGTACACAACCATTCAAAAGTTTGGGGTCACTTAGAAATGTCCTTATTTTTTAAAAGAAAAGCTAATTTTTATGTCCATTAAAATAACATCATAGTATAGAGATTGTTAATATTGTAAATGACTATTGTAGCTAGAAACAGCTGATATTCAATGGGATATCTACATAGGCATACAGAGGTCCATTATCAGCAACCATCAGTCCTGTGTTCTAATGGTACCCGCAAAACAGCAATCTTAACCTCAACAGTGAACAGGCAGCTCCAGTGTGCCAGCATTCTAGACATAGTTGCAAAGATCAATCACCTATCTGCTTCCTTGTCTGGTTTATGTTCTATATAGTGACCTTGCAACATTGTTTAAATTGTTTGCAATGAGCTTAGGGAGAAGTGAAACAGTAGCTCATTTTACAACCCATTTTCCAAAAACGTTGAGCACGCTAAAATGTAAATACAAACAGAATGCAATGATGTGCAAATCAGTGGGAGCAAGTGGGATTTCAATGGAAAGAAATACATGATGAAAATACCTATTATTGGCTAAAGTCATAAGGCAGTCCTTTAATGTTTTTTTAGAATTACATTTTCAAATTTACCTGAAACTGAGAACCTGTAATATTTGATACAGTAATACTTTTCTTCAATGTGACAAGTTCAGTGATGTCAGTAGCATACTGTAGATACAGTACTGTCAGTGCTTAAAAGTAACATTTTAGGATTCTTTCTTTTGTTGTGTATAGAAAGTAAACCCCATAGCAGCATTCAAGACTTCAGTAGATCACTGTTTGACCAAGGTATCCACCCTACATGTACTAAGGGTATTTTTTGAGTGGTTGACATCCACACACAACTCCTGCCAAAACATTGTTTGTGATGTTATGTAAGCTGTCAGAACTAGGTTTGCAAGCTACCAGTAATGTATCAAAGTTAACAGAATCTACTGTAAATTAGGTAATTACAGTATCTCACAAAAGTGAATACACCCCTCACATTTTTGTAAATATTTGAGGATAGCTTTTCATGTGTCAACACTGAAGACATGACACTTTGCTACAATGTGAAGTAGTGAGTGTACAGCTTGTACAACCGTGTAAATTTGCTGTCCCCTCAAAATAACTCACAGCCATTAATGTCTAAACCGCTGGCAACAAAAGTGAGTACACCCCTAAGTGAAAATGTCCAAATAGGCCAATTTGCCATTTTCCCTCCCTGGTGTCATGTGACTTGTTAGTGTTACAAGGTCTCAGGTGTGAATGGGGAAAAGGTGTGTTAAATTTGGTGTCATCGCTCTCACACTCCCTCATACTGGAAGTTCAACATGGCACCTCATGGCAAAGAACGCTCTGAGGATAAAAAAAAAAAAGAATTGTTGCTCTACATAAAAATGGCCTAGGCTATAAGAAGATTGCTAAGACCCTGAGACTGAGCTGCAGCATGGTGGCCAAGACCATACAGTGGTTTAACAGGACAGGTTCCACTCAGAACAGGCCTCGCCATGGTCGAACAAAGAAGTTGAGTGCACAGGCTCAGCGTCATATCCAGAGGTTGTCTTTGGAAAATAGACGTATGAGTGCTGCCAGCATTGCTGCAGAGGTTGAAGGGGTGGGGGGTCAACCTGTCAGTGCTAAGACTGTCAGTGCTCAGACCATACGCCGCACACTGCATCAAATTGGTCTGCATGGCTGTCATCCCAGAAGGAAGCCTCTTCTAAAGATGATGCACAAGAAAGCCCACAAACAGTTTACTGAAAACAAGCAGACTGAGGACATGGATTACTGGAACCATGTCCTGTAGACTGATGAGACCAAGATAAACTTATTTGGTTCAGATGGTGTCAAGCGTGTGTGGCGGCAACCAGGTGAGGAGTACAAAGACAAGTGTGTCTTGCCTACAGTTAAGCATGGTGGTGGGAGTGTCATGGTCTGGGGCTGCATGAGTGCTGCCGGCACTGGGGAGCTACAGTTCATTGAGGGAACCATGAATGCCAACATGTATTGTGACATACTAAAGCAGAGCATGATCCCCTCCCTTAGGAGACTCGGCCGCAGGGCAGTATTCCAACATGATAAAGATCCCAAACACACCTCCAAGACGCCCACTGCCTTGCTAAAGAAGCGGATGGTAAAGGTGATGGACTGGCCAAGCATGTCTCCAGACCTAAACCCTATTTAGCATCTGAGGGGGATCATCAAACAGAAGGTGGGAGCGCATGGTCTCTAACATCCACCAGCTCCGTGATGTCATCATGGAGGAGTGGAAGAGGACTCCAGTGGCAACCTGTGAAGCTCTGGTGAACTCCATGCCCAAGAGGGTTAATGCAGTGCTGGAAAATAATGGTGGCCACCCAAATTATTGACACTTTGTGCCCAATTTGGACATTTTCACTTAGGGGTGTACTAACTTTTGTTGCCAGCGGTTTAGACATTAATGGCTGAGTGTTGTTATTTTGAGGGAACAGCAAATTTACATTGTTATACAAGCTGTACACTCACTACTTTACATTGTAGCAAAGTGTCATTTCTTCAATGTTATATGAAAAGATATAATCAAATATTTACAAAAATGTGAGGGGTGTACTCACTTTTGTGAGATACTGTAACTAGGTAATCTATGGGAATCTACGGTAACCTTGGTCCTTCATACTTGAATGTACATATTTGTTTATGTAATATGGAAGACCACTTTGTCTACTTCACAACAACAAGGGAACTGCCCCTCCATACTGTCAGTCTGTGCTTCAACCCACATCCCTACCCAAGCTCTTAATGCTCTCTGATCTCTTGTCGGTTCCACCACAACAGGAGGACCAGTCCACCTCAGTGGTGGATCCAGCTTCACCTTGCCGTCCATTTTCCGCAAACATCTGAAACTCTTGACGATCCACTAAAATACCCCATCTCCGCACCAGAAGCTGATGCGCCTTGTGTGAACTAATGAAGTTGGAGACTTGAAGGCTGCGTTTACACGCAAATTCAGAATGCTATGCCAGCATCACAGGTAGTGGCTCGCTTGTAGGTGTGCCAATAGGAATCTTGCGAATCTGCAGCATCTCTTGAACTCTACAAAGCAAGGTTATATGAAGAAAGCTGTGATTACAATATAGATAAGTGTCGCTGTTCAATCATCAATCATCCAGTCAATGCAAATCATTCATAGGTAACTGATGCTTAATTCATATTAATAGAAATTGTAGTTATCTGAGAAAGGTAATCAAATTGTTTTTAGTGTTGCATTGGAAGCAGTGTAAACGTAAGATAAGATGCACATTTGTATGTACCAAAAAAATGTATTGTAAATAAATATTGTGAAACACTATAATTAACTTATTTCTGACAATGTATCATTGTCATTTTCTTAAATTTTAATACAAACATTCTACATGATGCACCATAACAATGGCATAATTCTCACTTAATGATGCATCTCTTCCAACTACAGTACATGCCACCAGTTTGGCTAAAAGACATTTACAACAAACATATTGACATACAGTAATGTGGAAAAGTACACTGCTCCAAAAAATTAAGTGAACACTTAAATCACATTGGGTCTTGGTGAACTAAATACATTAATTATACATTTTTTTACTGTACATTGTGTAATTCATTGAGAACAACGGTCAATGGAAACCAAAATAAACAACTGATTTTGCGCTGGATTCAAACTCACACCGAAAATCACAGGCTGTTCCATCTTGCGTAAATTTCAGCAGCTCATAATGTGACTCAATAGTGTGTATAGCCCCGACGTGTCTGTATGCTCTCCCGACAACGTCTGGGCACGCTCCTGATGAGTTGGTAGATGATGTCCTGGGGGATCTCCTCCCAGACCTGGATCAGGGCATCAGTGAGCTCCTGGACAATCTGTGGTGCTACTTGGCAGCGTCGGATGCACTGATACATAATGTTCCAGAGGTTCTCAATTGGATTCAGGTCTGGGGAACGTGAGGGCTAGTCAATGGCATCAATGCCTTCGTCATCCAGGAACTGACTACACACTCTGTACCTAACAGCAGTCAGGGTACCGTTGGCTAGCACGTGGAGGTCTGTGCAACATTCCAAGGATATGCCTCCCCAGACCATCACTGCCCCACCACCAAACTGGTCATGCTGGATGATGGCGTCTCCAGACTCTTTCACGTCTGTCACATGCTCAGTGTGAACCTGCTCTCATCTGTTGAAAAGAACGGGGCGCCAGTGGTAGACATGCCAATTCTAGTGTTCCCTGGCTAATGCCAATCGAGCTGCACAGTGCTGGGCTGTGAGTGCAGCTCCCATTAGAGGATGTCGGGCCCTCATGGAGTATGTTTCTGACAGTTTGGCCAGAAACATGCACACCAGTAGCCCGCTGGAGGTCATTTTGTAGGGCTCTGGCAGTGCTCCTCCTTTTTGCTCCTTGCACAAAGGAGCAGATATCAGTCCTGCTGCTGGGTTGATGCCCTTGTACGGCCTTGTCCAACTCCCCTTATGTAACGGCTCGTCTCTTGGTATCTCCTCCATGCTCTTGAAACTGTACTGGGAGACACAGCAAACCTTCTTGCGATGGCACATGAATATGTGCTATCCTGGAGGAGATGGACTACCTGTTCAACCTGAATGGACTGCAGGTACCGCCTCATGCTACCAGTAGTGACAAGGACACTTTTGAAACAAAACTAGAGAAGAATCATTCAGGAAGAATAAAGAGAAAGCAGTTGTCTGTAGCCACCAGCTGCAAAACCATTCCGTTTGTTGGGTTTGTCTTGCTGTTGCCTCTCCAGTGCACCTGTTGTCACTATCCTTTGCACCGAAACAGCTGACATTGATTCACAATCGCTTATGCTTCCTAACTGGACAGATTGATATCCCTGAAGTTTAATTGACTTGGTGTTTTACTGTGATGATTACTTATTCTCTTAATTCTTTTGAGCAGTGTACTAGGCCACTCTAAAAAATTCTGATTACAGCCATCCACAGTATCTGAGCATCAAGTGTTTATTTGTTGAAAACAAAAAACACTATTTAACATTAAAAAAAAAACATATAATTAAATGAACATAATTATGTTTTTTTACAAGGCAACAAAAAGTATTTACTTATTAGTATTTTCGAAGAAATTAACTTAAATTGATTGTGGTATAATTTGGTCAAGTGGTCCTGTGGAAAATGACAATTTGCCATAACTCTTTCTCCTTTTTCCCTTTCCAAATGATTCCACACAGCTCCATTCATGTGTTCCATCAGTAGCATTCTGCTCCACGTAGGTCGTAATCATGTTTTCAGTGTGTTTAATGTCATCATCGTGCAAAAAGATTCTGCCAGTCCACCATTTTCCCAATGGTGAAGCATGATATATCTATTGATACTTACATAGATTTTGACCAGATTCCTGACACAGCTGGCTGAAATGCACACCCAGACCATGACTGAGCTGCCACCAAGTTTCATAGAAGGCTGCAGACAGGCATCAATGTACTTCCAGCAAACTGTTCTGCTGATACATAGTCTTTGTGAACCAATACTTTTTTGAGTACCTGTCCTGCTAAGGAAACACTTTTAAAATGTTATGAGTTGGCGAGAATAAGCTCAATTAATTTGCCCCTGAAGTCTTTTGTATTCATACCTGCGCTGCAACAACTTCTCCTGTCAAGTAAACTGGTCACACATCCTAAACCAAATGAGGCATTTAGTCTCCACTGAGATTTTAGGGCTTTGGAAACAGAAACTCTATGTGGCTCATTGCATATTGATATATGCAGTTATGAACAAGACACAGTTAATTAAAACAAGCTGTTTGATTGCACACACCCTTGTGTTTTAGTTAGTTGTAATTCACAGTTACTTAATAAAGTAATGCTGGCAGATCTGTGTTTTGCCTAGTGAGGTGGTGCACCTGTTGTAGGAGCTTTGAGGTATTTACAAAGTGTGTGCAAGCCAAGTTCACTCTTTTATTTGCTGCAATCCAGCACATGGGTTTTACTTGTTAGGGTGGATACTTGCTGTTGTGTATAATCTCATTAAGGCCCTATTAGTGTACTGTGACCTTGCATAGGGCTGCTGGGTGTGGGTTGTCCTGTACCTGGTCCCATCTCCCCCTGCCTCTTGCTAATTTTACACAAACAGTGCTAATTATTCTATAAAAATGGGCCTGTGACCTCATTGTTCAGTGATTTCATAATTTTACAAAGTGGATTGTTATTTGAAATGGGTCCAAAAGAGTCCATTTTGACCCTGCAACTGCTGCTATATGATTAAGCAAAACCTGTTATCTTTCTATCTATATTTTAGGAGAGGAGAACAAACCAGGATGGATCTGTGCTGAGGATGAAGAAAAGACCATGGCGCCATTTTGGCCTCTACTTGCTTGCCGTGTGCCTGTATATGCCACCAAATCTTCTAAAAGGAAGGTGAGTTCCAGGTTTAAACTAAAGATGGGCATGGGGAGTCGACTATTCAAATATCCGTAATCAATTTAGTAGAGTATTTGTGTGTATATAATCTTTAATTTTTTTTACATAGCCTATATGTATTTTTAGTTGAAATATTTAGTTCTGAATATTATTTTTCTAAATACTTTAAATTTCAATCTCAAATTTTTACACAATGATATACCATGAACATTTTAAAAAATATATAATTTTTTACGTTGTTTTTATAATGCGATCCTTCACACGTGTTTGTTGTTTACAATCGTCAGTCAAAGTGGTAGTAATGTGGTGTGGCCCATTCAGTCAGAAGGACACTATATACAGCATAGCCTACTGTTAGCAAGTGGATAAAAGTTAACATTAATTGAATAATGGCCACAAATTGTGGCCACAAGATGCTACATAAAGTATTTTCTCGTGTTTACGCATGCATTTCTTTCTCAAATGAGCTGATATATAGCAACTAATAAAAAATGGCAGCTTAATCAAACGTTATATTTACAATGTCAAATCTACATTGTTCAAGCTAAATTTGATAATCAGCTAAATAAAATAATTAAAGTGGTTACAGTAGCCTACTGTTGTTGTTAGCTAGCATTGTATCAAACTACTGTACAATGTGAACCATTCTGCTTTAACTTTCTGAATCACCAGCACCTGTTTTCCACAAGTATAGTAGGCTATTTCATCCAACTGTGCACATATAAATGTAGTAGCAATATTGCTCCAGGCAGCATTTTTGGAGTTGATGTCCCGGTAGCAATGCACTTTGGTCATATAGAGCAGGTTCCCTAGAGACTGCAAAAATAATCTCCTCCCTGCTTCCATCCGTAGGCTATACCTTGTGAAAGCACATGTGTGTCAAGTACGAAAAAATACGTACAGGACATCTGACAAAAATAACGTACTCTAAATGTTGACGTATCTGGTTAACAGGGCCGGCCCTAGGCATAAGCAACATAAGCAGCCACTTAGGGCCCCCGACTGCCAGGGGCCCCCAGACTGCTAGTGAGCCCAAGATTAGAGAGGGGGCCCCTGAAGGCCATGGGCGGCACTGGTGGTGAACATTAGATGTTAAGGTGCGCCTGCTGCCTGGGACAGATACAAGTGATTTTCTATGAACAGCGTCAAGGCGTTGTTGACGGTTGCGCAATATTATGCAAATGAATCCGGCTAACGCCAGGCATTTATCCAATGGAAGTAGAGTCTTCCATAAACGAGACAGTCTTCCTTGTTGGTCCCTGTTGTATTGCAACGGCGCCTGTGAAATATTTTTGCTTCATGTGAAATGTTCTGCTACCAACTGGAGGAAAAGCAAATTATAGCGGGGGATAAGCGCATTAAGGATTGGAGGATGGTGGAAATTGTTGGTGATTCAGGTCAGTTTTATATGTTAGCTGTGTTGTTAAATGTGCTGTGTTTATTAAGCACTGAGTTGTTTATTTTATATGGCTGCACCACAGAAATAATTTGCCTGCTAGCACAGTGCTCATTATAACGTGGGTTTTTATTTAGCCCGTCATGTTAAATAAAAAAAAAAGTTCACAAAGGGATGTCAACACAGCCCTCCCCCACCTGAAAAACAAACACCCATAGTGGATATGCCATTAGAGGTCTTCTTGGGCAAGGCAGCCCAATTAACCTGCAAACGCGCTGCCTTGCCCAATATGCCTTCTTATAGACAGCTCAAATAGCCGCGCTGCCTTCCCAAGTTGCTTTGGGCAACCGTCAACAACGCCTTGTCGCTGTTCATAGAAAATGTTTTGGATCCGTCTGTGGCAGCGGGCGAACCGGACCAGTGGACATCCACCATTAGGCTGTGGAATCTAACGCCGGATTTACACCTGTAGCTTATGCGGAGTGTTCCGGCTCCGATGAGGTGTCATACCCCACCGGGAGAATTTCAGAAGCGGAGCACTGCGAGGCAGCTGTACTGGTGAGATCACAAGATCAACCAACAACAATAAAAAACTTCGCATGTCTGATGATATTTTTTCCTTGATTTTCGGGGTTCTACCATGAAGTTCTTCTATAGTTCCAGAAATGTAAAACATATGGGCAAGTATCAGGTTAAAATCAGACAGTCAAACTTTTTAAAACGTACCTTAACTAGGCCTACCTGAAACGAATGTGTACCGTATGTCATTATTACTTGATATAGCAAAAACAGGCCCGGTGCCAGAACAAAGTGACTGTGGGGGCAAATTATTATTATTATTTTTTCTGTAGAGTATTTAAAACTGAAACTTGGGGGGCAGAAAATTCAATTGACCCCTCGTGGCGCTGGGCCTGGGCAAATAATATCTCACAGGTCCTATCCTGTGATATGCAAGGCTACTGAACATTTGAATGGGTTTTCAAGATGCTTAAATACTGAAGGTCCCTATACAAGTAGGCTACTTTTCAAAATAAAGTAGGCCTATTATAAGAAAGATAATTAGGTTATAGTACTCACTTTCTGCACTCACTTATAGTGGGCCTACTCACTTTTTGTATTTGAACTGTGCGGCTTGGATGCGGCGTCTGTCAAAAATAGACAAGGCGCCTATCTTTAGCGAAGCAGAGCGGAGAGCCGCTTCGGAAACGCCCCGTGGCTCGTCTGGTGGAATCCCAAGCCTTGACTAGAGTGGCCGTGATCGTGCCGCAGAAACGCCCGGTGAAATCTAGGTGGTTGAGAGTGCAGAAAATGGTGAGTTAAGCAAATAACAAATTGCTGGCTAGCTTAGCTAAATAGCTTCTCTAGACTCCTCCATCCAACAATCATTGTTATGTGTTTGATATATATTGTAATTTATTTCTGTAACTGAGTTTTGCGTGTCTACCACATTACTTCCTCCATATGCGCGCTCGCTCTTTTGTCACTCGAACAGCCATTAAGTCAATGTTCTTGCGAACTACACCCACACCTTTGTGCGTTATGTACTAGCGCTCATGTTGTATCTGTAGTTTTTAAAAACATGTACATGTATTTCGGTTAACCGAATACTATTCGAATAATAAGACATACTAGTGGGATAGTAAATTATTGTCCAATGCACATCCCTAGTTTAAAAACTTTGTTTGACTGAAGTCTTCTAGTAAAACATTTTTTTTGTATTGTCTCGGACATGAACTTAAATACACTGAACTTAAATACACTGGGCTTAACGGAATGGGATACCTTGTCAACATCACTCAATAATCAGAAAAAAGCAACAAGCAGCAAATGAGAGCTGAAGGTATGCTGTGCTATATTACTACTCTGTATATAGTGTGTGCTAAATGAATAAATGAATGTAAAATGTAATTTAAATGATTACAGTGCAGTTAAACATGGTCATTTCAGATTGAAGGTAATCAAATATTACTTTATGCCATCCAGGAACAAAAAAAGAAAAAGTCATGGTCTGACTCCAATGTTACTATTACAAGGTGACACAGTACCTTCCCCTGCTAAGCTGGCTAGAAAGTGGCAATCGATGGGGCCTGTTAAGAGTTGGAAGCCTGTCGTAGATCAAATGGCAAACTCAGATGAGAGACAGACTAAAAGGGTTTCAGGACTCAGTCAAAAAGGTATAAAATCAATTTGCAGTGGTGGAAGATGATATTTCCAATGACATTTCCAGATATAATGCGGTTACAGGCCTTGCAAGGTGGGTGGGGTATGCCAAATTACCATGACCACCAGGGCACGATGTTATAAAGTGATCATGCAATTACCTTAATGACCATGGGACGCTCAGCACAAATCAGTGTTCCACCATTAGATTAAAATCCAGAGCCTTGCACAGGGGCTTGGGTAAAAAATGACAAAAAAGGGCTCCTTGGATAAATGCACACGCAGTAGAACAGACGTTGGGTGCAATGCGCCTGTCGGCTTCCTCATGCCTGCCAGCTTCAGCCATTCGCATTACACAGACGGACGACGGATGGCCGGCTACTTGAGTGACGAGGTATCACGTAGATAGAATGGGGGGACCGATGGGCAAAAGGGGCACTTGTTGAGTCTGAGGGGAAAATGGCAGGGGCTAAAGCCCACCTGGGGTCTATCTGTGCACATGCCTGTTAAGATCCCTCACAACAGTCTTTTTGGAAGCCATCTGGGCAACAGAATAACAGGGGTCCTTCGCAGCTGGAACAGTGGAATCTATGAGAAAACATACCTCTGTATTGCTGTGGGTTTTAAAAGATTTGTAGTATATTGCATGAAGCTTCTGGATTCTCTTACTAATATTTGGTGCACCATGCTGAGAGAGCCAATGTAGTTAATGGATTTGGAGCCAGCAGCAGCACACTGTCTCAGAGGATTCTATATGCCTAACCCAAACCAATGAAGCACCAGAGCATGCCAACTGCACAGCATAGACATCATGTCTATCATTACCAGACTGTGAAATTGTCTGCTATGGATTTCTTTGCCCAGGATGAGAGTGTTTGTTGTTGTTGTTGTTGTTGTTGTTATGTGTTTACATGAAAGAATGCAATTTTGGGTGAGTTTGTGAAATTCATGGTGCCCCTTTGTAACAAAATAAATGTAGTTTTTTGTTACATACAAAAGACTGCAGTTAATAATTCTGCTAAAAACAAGTTTAAATTGTGCCCAAGTATTCCCATAAATATACACTGTCATCATGTCTAAATGTGATGACAGAATAAAAGTATAATTTTTTATTTCACTTTTTATTGCCTTAGATTTGGAAATTAGCAGTGTACAAATTGTTAGACCTTATGTTGTATCCCCTGACCATTGGCTACAACAGTGGTTGCATACCCTTTCTCTAAAGCAGAAATCCACTGGCATGTTTAAATTGCAGTGCGCAGAAATGGTTTTCTTTAACCAAAGTGTAGGTAGTTAGTCACAGTATCTCTTTAATGCAGAGCAGCCTATGATTAGAGGCTTAACTAAACCGCACCCCATCCGCACCCCATGTCCCTTAGCTCTGCCTTTTTACCCCCACTTGGGAGCACACAAGTCGGTCTCACACCACCTCTCTTGGTCGACTGACTAATTTGCGCTGCCCTCTGCTGGACCCCTGGCCACTGTCGGTATGCCACGACCAGGATTCAAACACCTGGCCGCAATGACACTTGTACTGTGAGTCAGTGACTTAGAACACGGCACCACTCAGGTGCTCATCTGTTTAATTAAAAAAATAGAATTATTCATAGAGAAACATCTTAAAAGGGTGTTCTATTTCAATGTCACTGGGCTTACCACACCATAAAATGACATATTTTTTTAGGTCTGGAAGGTGTTCAAATACGCATTTAATATTACATATACTGACAGATTCTGATGCTTCATAGCAAGGGAAGAATGTGTCTAGAATTGTTCTGTGGCCAATAGCGCCGGCCATTTCACACCCATAACAAATAAATACAAAGGATGAATTTACTAATGATATACATCTGCCAGGTAAGATCACTTCACTAAGTGACTTTGCAGTTTTAAGGTTTTGGGGAAAGTTGAAAGTTTTTCTCCCAACTCTGAAGATATTATTAGCATACAAGTGGTGTGATGAAACGTCAGTATGGGTGAAAATTAATTGCCAAATATTGCATTAGGTTTGACTTTTCAGGCCAATAACAGGAAGTAGGTGACAGGTAAAGTAAGTGCTGAGTTGATTCCTCACTGGGGTGTCTGACAGTGACATTTTGCTTGGATGTCTGTCGGCACAGTGTTAGTTGTATGCACATGATAGTCAAGAGAAACAACACAATTAAAATTGTTACTTGCAGGTCCCCTCTGTATGAATTATGTATATGAGCTGTGTAATATTTTACAGAGCTCACCATTTCCAGCCATTTCATACCAATAACAAATAATTTGTGTTCTCAAACAATTAAAATAATTTATTGCGATTAATTGTACAAACCTCTGTAGCTAATCATGATTAATTGCCATTTTAGAATGTTTTATAATGTGTGAAAATTGTGCCCTTAATACAGATGTTACTGTTTATAAAGCAGTGCATTATGATCAAGACATACTGTGTTTAATTTATTGTGGATAATGCTTGACTTGGAATTAAATTAACGCAAGTTTTCACATCCTTTTAATGTTAACCCCTACTTACCACAGTGAATGCCAGCATCTTTATGTAGCCCGTGTAAATCTGAATAGAAGATTGCTGGTCTATGATCCCATAGTTCTACAATCTCCTACCATTGTTCTCTTGATTAAGGCAACAAGTACAACAACTGGTACGATACTTTAGGCTACTGTATAAAACACATATCAGCCCTTCCTATATGGAGAGCTGCATGGTGGGCAGGCATTTGATCTAACACTGAATCACACCAAAGCTTTTCAAGGAATTGTCATTTGATGTTTAGGCTGAAAGGTTGTTAGAATGAGGTCAAAGTGGGGGTCTGCTCAAGTCAAGCACTAATAGTACATTTACACTGTTCGCCATTGCGGTGATGTCCCAGTTCATTTCAGTGAAGGTGAGTGTGGCAAGTGAGTGGCTTGTGGGGCGATGCATGGGATCCGTGAAAGTCGAAGAAAAAATTCCCGATTTCCCAACTTTACGGAAATCACCCACGGCGTTAAGTATTAGAAATTAATCGCATGCATACGTGATATATATCTTAGTATATATGTATATATATATATTTTAGTTTTTTTTTTCCGGCAAGGAGTGATTCCCAAGAGCAGTTTAACGTCGCTATTCAATAAATCTACCTTGCAAATATTTTTTTAATTCTCACTCTCTCCCACTCTCTCTGATTATAATACTTACCCAAAAGAAAAATACTTTCTGATATAGAACTCAATTTGACAATAGATTATAGGATTCTATGTTGGATCATGAAAGTGGAGGGTCAAAAAAATATGTACACCCACTTAGATGTTACACACTGCCCGCCCTCGCTTCAATATGCATTGTTCTCTTGCATTAGGTAAGTAGTCTAACCAACACACATGGTATGTTTTTGAACATGAAGAATATGTCAAATAGGGGAGTTGAATATCATGTTGCCCTGGTTTTTGCTCACTGCGCATTTGGTCATGCTTCCGACCTGGACTAAGTTTAAATATACTCTAGCCCAAGCCCACATGCAATAATTAATTATTACAATTCTTAATATGCTCACCTGGCACAGCCAGAAGAGGACTGGTCAACCCTCTGAGCCTGGGTCCTCTCTAGATTTCTTCCTAAATGTTGCCATTCTTAGGGAGTTTTTCCTAGCCACTGAAATTCAACACTACTGTTGTTTGCGCCTAAGGGTTTAAGAACAGGTGTTTTGTAAAAGCACTTTGTGACAACTGCTGACGTAAAAAGGGCTTTATAAATACATTTGATAGATTAATTGATATCATGGTCTTTAAAATCTTTCAGCGAACGTGTTGGTTTATAGGAGTAAGAGGCCAGATTTGAAGATGTACACTTTGACCTGGAGGGAAGTATCCAGCTCCTGTGACACATTGGTGTCCATTGTTGCTCACAAGTTGTTCATGCCAACCAAAGTGAACATTTGACCCAGTTTCTCAATTGCAGCAGTAGTGGGCTACTTACTATGGGACTCTAACTACAAACATGTTCTCGTTGAATTGAACAGCATAGTTAATGTGTAGATGTTGCCATACCTCCTCTGGCCAATTCCAGGGCTGCAGAGGAGTGACTTGAGGTTGGTTTTGCACCCGCTGGCCTTTGGGCTTGTAAAACATGCAGCCTTTCAATCAATGTTTCCATCCAACCCAGGCCATTTAAACTAGCTCAGAGTGATTTATTTCATGCAAACTATCCCATGGTGGCCCGATTGTGACTTCTGAAATACTAGCTTACTGAACAATGGCAGAATAATCACTCTCCACAGCAAACAGCCGGACTGAACTGACAACTCATGTCTCCAAGAAATGTAGCATTTTATTGAAGACATTTCTCTTGTTACTTTTCCTTTGAATTTATCTCCATCACCTCTGATGGTATTGGGTCGTTCCAGGTGTATTGTCTTACTTGTGTGATGGGTGTGTTTTCCACTTGTCTAGCAAGTAAATTATGTCTACTCAACGTGTCTGGTTTTTTATCTGCGTTGCAGTGGAGTTTAGACTTTTTTACTTATGTGTATTAACCCCATTCAGGTGTGTAATGGCAAAGGGTATGAATACTTTTATTATTTTTATTTGTAATTTAGTCAGAACAATTAGCAAATTCTACAAAAAACACTAGTACTTCCTTAGGGGAATCCCAACAAAAAACAAAATATTAAGTCACTTCACAATAGTAAATGTAATAGTAATAATTTTCTGATGCAACTGATTATGTAAAAATATTAACTGTTGCTAGGATTTAGCAATATTGTCGTTTACAAATAAAGTTATGACTGAGGCAACAGAACTGAGAGCTTTGAACAGCATGAGATTGGGAGCTCATAGATTCAATGGGTTAACTCAGATGTCTGATATGCCAGTGTAGACTCAGTGAGATCACTAGCAGGGCTATTGCTGTCTCTTCTCGGAACTGAGCAATATTTTCCCCCACTAACTCATAGCTCCTTTTAGCAGGAGCAATTGTGGTTAATGGTAGGAAGGGCCACCAGTAATATTTCCTCCTAAATTCCTCCTCGCTGATCTTCTTACCAGAGTCCCAGAGACGCCAGGCCGCCCAAAACCTCAGTATGTGTAGTGCTACTTCATCTTTTGAAGGCTCACGCAGCTTTTATCCTTTCATGCTCAACAGAATTAACATTTGTCTTTTTCTTATATGTGAAAGGCTCTTTCATGTTTTCTGACTTCCCCACCTTCTTTGTGTTCTTTCTTTTTCTGCATGCCTGCTCTTTGTGTCCTGTTTTACCACTGCTGTCCCATTTGCCACAACTGGAATGCATACCTTGAACCATAGCCTCTCAGAAATGGCTAGGGGTTTTGGTGGATGTCCTGCTAAATTATCTCATTGTACATCTTATCACCTGGCCTCTCTGGCTTGAAAGACTCTGCTACCATGACATTCAAAAGACATGGGTACAAATCTGTCATTGGGTATATTTGAACAAATATTAAAATCTCTCTCTGTATTAGCTCTATTATTCTGATTTACTTTCCTTTTAATTCAGCAACTGACCTTTTATATAGATTCACTCTTTCCATCTTCTTTTGAACTCCACATGTCATCACCATTAATTAAATGTTTCCTTCCTAACTGTTTTTTTTTTTGGACGATTATAGCTCTTCAAACCACTATCAAATCTGTTCATGCTAGGATTACAATGGGCTAACGTTAGACTGAACTGTTTATGCAGATTAGGCAGGTTTTATACTTTAGAAAACCAGATTTATCTTTTGCATAAAACCTAATTTCAGATGTCCTTGTTACCAATTTGTAATAAGAAACCCTTGTGATGTAACAATGAGAACCACTGAACAGGAATGTACTGATTCAGTGTGAATCTTTAACATGGCCTCCTTTTCTGACCACTGAGTCACAGCTCTTTGCTGTAGTCATGTGGGTTGCACCAGCCAGGCTATAGGAGCACATACCTCTGAATGCCAAAGCTCCCAGACATCTTTCTCCAGAGTTGGCAGCCTCACTTGGCAGTCTGGTTAACAGTTATGGGGAGAAACAAAAAATGAGGCCCATATTAAAAGAGATGTGGCCAAAGGGTCCAGAGACATTTCCTACAGAAAATAAAGTTCCAAAGCATCGTAGCATGAACAACAAGCGAGTGGATCTCGGGGCACCTGAGGGAGCTTAGCTCGCTGCTCTGCACTATGTACTCTAAACACTGCTCTGCTCTGCTTGCTGGGAGATGAAGAGGGCTACTGGGCAAACTCGTTAGGCACCAGAGATAACCTTTATCATAAGTCTCTGTTGAGTGAGATCAGTGGGAGTTGACTGAAACACACACACAACCCAGTCTACCAGGCATGGTTTGCCCCACTTCTGAGGCACATAAGCAGGAGCTGTCATCGTTAATGCAGCCCATCCTGTAGCCCTTTGTTGTTCTTGGAATTAATTACAATTTGTCAACCGTGCAATGCCTCACATTTTAAGCTCTAATGTATGTTGAATTTTGTCTTTGAAGAATTTACAGTATTATATTATTAGAAAATCATACCCCTACCTCATTGCCCACCTCACCAACCATGTGAAGTTGTTGTTCATAAAACTAATACCAAGGGCTAAAAGTCGGTGCTGTTTTTTCAAGGGTGCCTGTTGTAACGCTGAAGGATGTGGCAGGACACAGGCGCAGAGCAAAAAATTAAACTAAGAGACAGAACAGGAACCAACGAAACAGTGTTACATATGGGGTAACCCAAAACAAAGGCCGACAGGATACACTGGGGAAACGGGAACTTAAATATGGTCCGTGATCAGGGAAAACAGGTGTGGGAAATAATCAACAAAAACAGGTGTCCGTGAGGGAGAGACGATGTTGGATTCACTGGCATGGCAAGCCTGCTGTTCCAGGACATGACACCTGCAGGGCGCTAGTAGTAGGCTGTTGCTTGTCTTACTGCTGGATGGTAGAAAGTTTTCTGTTGCCCTATTCTGTGGAATTTGACTTGAATCCAAGCTAAGAACTGCTACTGTACTTTTATACTGTCCTTTGTTTGCATTTTATTTGTGGTTTAATTTTACAGTATGCAGTACAGTAAGAATAGTCAGGTCTTTGTTATTCTCGGTCACACCATGAACATCCACCAATAATCACAACTTTCTCACAGCATGATTGGACATACAGTTGTGCTCATAAGTTTGCATACCGTGGCAGAAATTGTGACATTTTGGTTTTGATTTTGAAAATATGATTGATCATGCAAAAATACTGTATTTTATTTAAGGATAGTGATCTTATGAAGCCATTTATGATCACATAGTTGTTTGGCTCCTTTTTAAATCATAATGATAACAGAAATCACCCAAATGGCCCGGATTAAAAGTTTCCATACCCTTGAATGTTTGGCCTTGTTACAGACAAGGCCAAACATAAAGGTGACACACACAAGCGGAAATGGCAATTAAAGGTGAATTTCCCACACCTGTGACTTTTTAAATTGCAATTAGTTTCTGTGTATAAATAGTCAATGACTTTGTTAGCGCTCACGTGAATGCACTGAGCAGGCTAAATACTGAGTAATGGGGAGCAGAAAATAATTGTAAAAAGACCTGCATAACAAGATAAGGGAACTTCATAAATATGGAAAAGGATATGAAAAGATATCCAATGTCTTGCAAATGCCAGTCAGTACTGTTCACTCACTTATTAAGGAGTGTAAAATTTGGGGATCTTGATACCAACCCAAGGTCATATAGACCAAGAAAGATTTCAGCCAAAACTGCCAGAAGAATTGTTTGGGATACAAAGAAAAACCCACAGGTAACCTCAGGATAAATACAGGCTGCTCTGGAAAAAGACAGTGTGGTTTCAAGGAGCACAATATGACGATACTTGAACAAAAATGAGCTGCACGGCCGAGTTGCCAGAAAGAAGCCTTTACTGCGTCAATTTGCTGTGGTCTCTTAATTTTTACCCTTCTGTTCCTCACTCAAAACCTTCCTTTTTTTAATTTTTTGGAAAGGAAAGAAAAAGGTGCAGTGGTCTCTTAATTTTTTCCGGAGCTGTATTTATAGTTCGATTATAAGGGAATACAACATAATAGTGAGGGTATTTCTAACAGTAAACAAAATACTGTAGATCTTTTTTGTTCCTTCTAGATCATGGCTATCTCTACAGTTCTATCTCTACATTCAATAATTCTTCAAGGAAATCCTACTGAAACAATTTTATTTTGGTCTAATCAGACTTTCTTCAACTAATGTCACGTGATGGCAAATTAACTTTTTACTTGATTTAGAATGTGATTGTTTAAATATGAATATGTCGTTATTAAGGACAAAAAAATTGTTTATGCTTTGTTGAGCTTTGATTACCTTGTAAACATTTACAGAACATCTTAGATATTAAAATATTAGACCTATTGAAGTGTTCCCTTACCTCCTTTATCTCCTTTGACTTTGTTGAGTGCATTCAAGTCTTCTTTGAATGTCACAGCTTGCAAAGCCTTTAAAAAAATGCAATAGGAATATACCCAATTAAATGGGCATTATGTTGTTTTTATTTGCAGTAATAGTGTAATGATAGTGTTTCACAACATTAAATTAGGTTAGCAAGTTTTGCCAGGAAACCCAAGTGGTAATTGACTAGCGATGCATCAGCTGAACTGGGATCCCTCTTATTGCAGTATCAGATTTCATACCTCTTTAATCGTCCGGTTATTCACTCAGTTTGATGTGCTGATGGTCATACTTGCATCCTCTTTGATTCTGTGTTTCCTTTTGTGGGTGGATTGGTACTGCGCAGCTTGCTCATTGCCTACAGGGAGTGCTATTAATAATATTAAACTGATGTTATTGTTGGTAGTACTGTATACACTCACTGCCATGTGATGGCAGAAATTAGTCTGCAGGAAGTTTTGCAGTTGGACAGCTTATTTTCTGCATTTCTACCCATGTTGTCATGGGGTTGTGAGATCTTTATCCTCCACTTCTACACCTTTCGCCATGACTTATGTCAATGTTTTCCATTATTATTGTCCTTATTCCTAGAGCAAATAACAATGAAATACCAATATTTATTTTAAAAATATATGCTAATTAAAAATAATAATCTTGATTTATCATATCAACAACTTAATTTGGTAAAGGTAGCTAGCTAATGTTACCTAACATTACCACACTGGTAGCTATTTTTTCTTGGGATTACATTAGCTAGCTAGCTTTGTACAGGAAAAATGACGTTACTACTTTCAGAGAATGTAACTTTAAGTGTTAAAGTTCGATTTTTGTCACCAGTTATAAAATTACAACAATGCCTTGCTAGCAGAATTACTGTTACACTGTCAACACATTGTTTCCTCAATGTGTCTGCCCTTTTAAGAAAGAACTCCCTGGGTTTGCCTTCATCTTTTGGATGTTTGGTCTGTAGGTGTCATTGTCATTTGTTCATTTTGAAACACTCATTACTAAGTACAACCCCAAATAGAACACATTGGGTGTGCGCCATGTTATTTCAAATCATTTTTATGAAACCAAAATGAGAGACTCATCACTTTAATTTCATGGCAATTGATTCACAAGTTATGAGTTATGGCGGGTAGGAATGCACCACTGACAGCGCATCATGTCGTGCTATGATGTCGTGGCAGCGTGTGTGCCACAGTCATCTAGAGGAAAAAGACATTGTTGAAACCGCTGCTTATGGGCATCTTCCTCCCCGTCCTGTAGCTGAGCTGAGCTAAATTGACATTGCGGTTGCACTTGACCGAATCAATTCCAGTGTTCATTAAATAATTATAAATTTACGCTGACATGTCACAACTTACACAACCCACAGTTTAACAAACCTTGATATAGAGACTACACAAGACTTATGAAGGCACAAAAGATCACATGCTCAAGATGCCATTTTTGCAATTCTCAGTCAATTACCCTAAAAAGTAGTGAGCTGGGACAAATACCTAGCTTCAAGAATTTAAGGATAACAGAGGTATGTGTGTGTGTTTTAGTGTAGCACAAGCGTGTTATCTCCCATATAATTTGTGCTGTGCTTGTCCCTGTAGAACACATCATACTTGTCTTGTATGAAGATCTTGTATGTGTATCCTCTTCTCACTATCAACAGCCTTTTACTTAATAGCCGCCTAGTGACTGTTATCAACGCAAACACTAAACTTTGCCGTAGGTACCGCCAATCTCTTAATGTACCTGTGACTCTGGGAGTATCATAAAGAGATCTCTTTTATACCACTGTTATAGTACTCAAGTCCAGGGTCTTCGACTCTAGTTCAGATTTTCAGTACTTCTTAGAATGGGTACTTCTTAGATCAGTACTTCTTAGAATGGGTAGACTATGATAAAATATTATGATTTTAGTGGCTTTAGATGCTCATTTGAGTTCTGTTTTGCATATTTGCACCACACACAGCCCAAATCAGCTTGTTGGCTCCGGGTGAGTTTTACACCAAGTGTGGACAGACAGGCAGGCAGGCTCAACTCTAACTCAGTTCATGCACATTGTGCAAGAAAATCTCTTGTCCATTGCTAAACACCAGCCTTCTAGTTACCTACCTTTTGATTTTGTTAAGAAAGACAAGCTAGCTGATCTAGGAAATACAATTAGTAGAGGTAACTTCTTATGGAAAACTAATCAGTCTTTAATTTTGTCATCTCACTATACCATCCCCATTTGCGTACTATATCCAGGTAATTCAAATTCTCTCTTTTTATTCAGTGAAAACTGTTTTTGTTACCAATCCATTCAAAAGATATGACACTAACAGCACTACCTTTTTGCCGGACTGTGTAAGCGGAGCCGGGACAGGAAGAGTGAATGTCTCTTACTGAATGAGTGACTGACTGACTACCCCTTGAAAAATAACGTAGTACTTAGAGACGCAGACTACCAGTGTTCTAGCCTTTCCGCAGTCAAAGCAAATTATGCATTAGGATTTGTTCAGGATTGACAAAAACTTCACTGGCCTCAACCTTCAGAAGCTACGTTATAGTAAGCCTAAAATAAAACTGTTTATGGTTATATTGTGACTAGTTCTGGTGGATTTTCGATGTACGCATCCGTGCATGCTTTTTGGGGTAATATAGGCTAGATCACAACCCCTTGGGTAGTAAAAGAGGGGTTTCCACGATTCTCTTGTCTTTTCTCTTGACGAAAAAGTCAGTTATCGTCACCAATATTGATATTTATTTTATCAATGTCATTCACAAATGAAAGAAACAAGCGTTGTATTGCCATGAAATTAAATAGCTTTGGCAGTGTAAAATTAATCTTCAGTCTCGCTAGCAATTGCTCTATTCTTATGACTATTCCAAGTAGTATGTTAGTAGATAATAGTAAGCCTATTACTGGCTAATAAGCTGTTAAAACAGCCTGTGGCAAAAGCCTTACAATTAATAGATGCTACTTATGGTGGAAGTTAACTTTATAAGAAACATTAGTCAGTTTAACACAATGTTTAATGGTGTTTAGCAAAATATTAAAATTTGGCATTATGTGTTAATGACACAGCCTCTCACATGGGAGACCCAGGTTTGAATCCAGTTAGGGCAACAACATTCATCCCTTCTAATCATGGGCTGGCAGAACTAGGCTTGCCTGTTTCTTTCTACAGATGTATTAAATATGTACAAAGCATATTGTGCATACGGTTCTATAATTAAGCAACTCTACTTCGACTCAGTTCTAAATTGGCCATAGGGACTCATGACTCGACTCGGACTTGAGCACAGGGGACTTGGAACTCTGTTTATTTATTGACTCCAACTTTTCACAAACTCCTTAAAGCAGCCGCAGAGTTAGTTACAGTACATGTTAATTTCTTTCCTATAAACAAATAACCAGGCTCATTCACGAGACATGTTGTGCATGCCCAGTTAGCTGCATGAAATCTGTATACTGTTGACATTGTGTATGTTCATAAACATCTTCACTACCATTTCCACTACTATTCTACATCCCGATATACCAGATTTCTGTATTTGTATGTGAGTGAAATGGTGTTTGTCTGTGTACGTCTGTTAACTGTTACTGGCTACTACTACTGGCTGGAGCTCAAAGGCTACCTGAAATATACCTCCTTAAATTCAAGGTCAGAATATGCATTGAGAGAAAAGTGCACGCAACTGAGATACGGTTATATTTAAGTGTGAACTTGGGAAAGAATCAACCCCCAAATGTCTTGTTCACGGTGCCAACAATGACGTTCTGATGAAATATTGATAAAAAAAATAGGGAGAGAATGGCAAAGGGAGGAAGGTGCCCTTTTCTCTGATGCAATATCTGTCTGTTGATTTATTTTCTTTCCTCCCCAACATGTTTTTGGGTAAAGTCATCAAGATGACACCTTATGCAATCGCTCTCCTTTCATGAAGGTTGTTCTTTTTCTTTCTGAGCAGCAGATATCATACTCCTTTCTGATTTGTGGGGAACAGATGCCACAGCATGGATTAAAAGCTCTTCCTCGACATGGATCCGCTGGGGCATAACACACCCCTTTTCTACTCTGCAGCAGTATCCCTCTGGCAAACACAAACACAAAAACAGCTTGGTGTAAAAGTCCCTGTGTTTGACAAAAGCTATAACCTCCCTAACCCCCTGTCTCATAGTAGATGGATTACACATTAGGAGCGGTATAGATTTTTGGTAAAGGAGGGTTAATTTCAAAACAACCTTAATCTGTCAATTTTGTATTCCTCCGTTTCCTCCTCTCGGCGTGTAACCTAGCGTTCGAGAGCTGATCACTCCACACAAACAGACAGCCGCTGCTCATCTCCGCAGTTCAAACGCAGCTAGGAGACAGCGCCTTGGAGGGAGGATTATGGGGATGCAGGAAGAAGTGTCAATCTGATTTCTCTGTGCATAGCTGGATCACAGCAGACCTGTCGCCTGGTCTGATATTGCCCAGCCTCTCGGTCAATAGAGTGGGGTCGCTGGGCTCAGCAAAAAGCCCTACTCCAGTCCAGGCACGCCTGGCATAGCTTGTCACTGTCAGTACTGCAGGGACACAGTGACAGCACACAAGCTCCTACTGCTTAACACTCCCCATCAAAGAAGCACTCTCTACAGGGTCAGGGCAAGAGCCAAACCTATGGCATTTAGAGAAAACAACTCATTGGGAACTTTGGCTGTTCCACATCTTGACCCAGGTATAGTGTACTGCATGCAGGGGCCAAGCTCAGATTTTTGCAGATTCATTTTTTTCTGTCAGCACTAAATACTTTTATATGGTATTATATTGAGCCATTATTATTGTTTCATATCACTGTTGATAGCAGTTCTTTAATACAACACCATACTTACAGTATGTCTTTGGGAATACCAACTCCCCTTGTGAAGACGCCCCCTATCAATAAATCATTAACATTCAACAAAACAAAAATGTAGGTTTCAAATGTTTCATCAAATTAATCATCAAATTACCCATCATAATATACCAGCAAATGTACCAGCATTATTTAAAAAAAAGTATATTTTTTTATTCAACATGAAACCAGTGGACAATATTCTTATTTTTTCTGTTAATCAGAAATCAGATGCTGCTGGAATTTGTGTTGGGTGGCACATAAATGGCACTCTTCCCTCTGGTCCTAAAATCAAACCCCTTTGCCCCAGGGCAATGAAGGGGACATTGGTATGCATAAGGTTCCATCTTTAGGATGGTATGTTAAATGGGTAATTTGACTCTGGCACTTATTGTAAAACTTGGGGTGTTGTCCTGTTGTCCTGCATAAATGTCTGTAAATAAGTGTTGTCATCTAATCATACCTAGCATCCAACTAGCTAATTCCTTCTCTCTTCTCCCCCTGTAAACATTTTTATTTTATTTGGATAGTAAGATATAGGTACTACATATTCACAATCAATAATGTATGTAAGACACACTGGAGTATTAGTGTTGTGGCAGTCTGTGACATTTAGAGAAACTCAATCAGTGCTTTTAATTACATGCGATATACCAACCTGGTCTCAGAATGATAACGTAGACTATTTTACGTAATTTTTTGCCAGGGGATTTCGTAAGATATATTACGTGCAGTAAAATAACGTTAGAGTCTGAATACAATTTAAAAAAAGCACTAACCAGGATGATTTTCTTTGTAATCCTAACACAAACCATAACCCTAACCTTAACCCCAGTGCTGTCATAGCTAACCTTAACCCAAAACCTAACCTGAACCCCAGAGCTGTGAGACGTAACCTTAAACTAACCTTTTTTGTTTCCTAACCGTAGGCCAAACCTTAACCCTAACCTTAACTGCGGTGCTGTGAGATCTAACCTTAACCCTAACCCCAGTGCTTTGATGCCCAACGTCAATATAACATTGATGGTAAAATGCTTTTATAACATATACTAGCCACCTTGCTATAGCTGTTACTCATCCACAATCACCATGTCTAGTGTGGGGCAGTGGGTAAGGCAACTGTCTTGTAATCCGAACATTGCTGGTTAGAAACATAGGTCTAACTTTTTGTCAAAAAATTTCTCAATTTCTCAATATAATGATTATTGTAGGGCTATTAGTGGATTGTATGGATAGGACTTCATAATACACACATGTAATATTTTAAGTGTCTGTATGCATTGAGTTATTATTTGGGATTATTATAGGTGTAAAAACGTTCCTCACAACCCCTGTGTTTTTCCTTTCGTTAAGTATTTTCTCAATTTGGTACAGTTTTTTTATATGCAGGGGCAGCATTAACTAATGCACGTCTTGACTGCGAGGCTTTGACAGTTAATATGAAATACAAAAAATTGTGTTCTAGCAATATCTCAGAGTGGGGCGAGACACTCCTGTCCTTCAACCCTCCACTCCTGGCCCAGAATCTAGCTTCACTCTAAAGTAAAAAATGTATGTTTTGAATGATTTAAAATGCTACTGTAATGCGCCACAATTATATGAAATTCTTGCATCATTATGAAGAAGAGAAGGAAACTAGTTCTGCGTCCCACCCTGTTCTGAATGTTCCTGTTTCGATGTTCTTGTTTGTTATGTTGATTTGCACTCTCCTCTCCATTTGTTCTCTCATTCTCTCTGTTCTTCTCTACTAATTACTCTGTCAGTCTCCCCTCTACCTGAATAAAAAGACAGAAATCAAAACAAAACCAAAATGTAGACAACTCAAGACAAAACAAAATGTTCAAGGACACCTCTTCATGAGAGCACTGAGTACAGCATCCTATTTTGAGCACCTAGTGGGAAATTGACTTCCTTGTTCATATTTTTTCCTTATTCTCAGAAGTAGTTTTTCCAATTGTCCAGAAAAGTGGGTGAAAAAAGGTATAAGCTCACACAGTACAGAAGCAAAAAAAATCATTATTATTTTTTGAGCCATGCATTGAATTTCTGTTTTGTCAAGCCAATCAGGCCACTGTAGAATCAGTTCCAAAAATGGAACAGAGGACATTTTTCATCCTATATTACTCATGTCTAGAGACACCCTCATAACTGTTCCCATGTCTGTTTTCGTCTGTGTGCGCAAGAGGAGCCTTTGTTCTGAATTACATGCGATCTGGTCAGCCTCTGCTAACCCACCCCCTTTGGTGCCAGATCGAATTACATTCGAATTACATGCGATCTGGTCAGCCTCTGCTAACCCACCCCCTTTGGTGCCCCCTTTGGTGCCAGACAAGAGACCGTAATGGTTGTGACACCTTATATGGTCTTGTGGAGCTCACTTGGCAAGAATATTGTGCTTGCAATGGCTGAGTTGTGGGTTAGTTTCCTATGGGGTGGTCAGTATGTAAAACTTGAATTCATGTACTCTAATGCAAGTAACTCTACTAAATTACTTCCCCATATGCATAGATTTGTGTAAGTTCAAATTTCAGTACAAAGTTTATCAAATGCAGCAAATAACACAGCGTCATTCAGCACCATGAAATTCTTGTGACCTGTCACACGACATCTATGTAGTAAGCAAGCAAAAAAAAAAAATATATATATATATATATAATGCAACAATATAGCAATAATATACATTGAATGTACATGGAAAGACAGGGAAAGAGATGGGTGGAGGGAAAGATCCAGGGACAGGATTTCTGCTACACAGAGCTCTTGGCCCATGGTCCTTGTTTGAAACCCATTTATTCGGGGACAGTCTGTCGCTTTCATCCTGGAGAGTTAGAGCCACTGGCCATGGTAGCCGCGGGGATGGAGGAGCGACATGCAACATTTGCATCACATTAACCAAACGTCTTGCAATTGCTCAGTGAGCAGCTGTGAAAGACATGAGGAAAAATAATTCTATGTTGAGTCATGAATTTAAGTTTGTGATGTCCAGGCAGTGTCATGCTATTCTTACAGACGAGATTATGCAAAACAACTCTCCCTCTTCATTCCACATACTACCTGATATGATCTTTAAAATATCCCAAAAAAGACAGTAAGTCATAATAGATCACATACTTCTTAAATTGAAAGATATAGATCTCTTGCCTGGCTTAATTATAAACTGATAACTACAATAAATATTTAGCACTGAGCTTCAACCACCCAGTGAGCTTAGCTATTGATCAATGAAGTGTTAAAACAGAAAGCCTAATTCGGATAATTCCTTCTGTTGAGAATTGTTTAAATATTGTCTTCCAATTAATTTAAATATTTTTAGTAATAATAGAGGGAGCACAGAGGAAAGAGGGTATTCAATAAAACAGATTCAGGGACCCTGGACATATCCCGCTTCTCTTAAACAGATGAGGGAGTTGCAGAGTTTTGGTTCCAGAATGGCTGGTTCTCATTTATTTCAGTAGGCTAGGGGAAGCACAGGTTGGTTGATTGCATGAACTGAAAAGTTCTTGCAACATTTAAAAAGGTCCTCATGGAGATAATAGAAAACATGATGGACATCAAATGATAGAGCCTAATATTTAAGTAGTTGGGAACACTACATTGTTATCACAGTGATGGAAATTCAAGGGTCCATTCAATATAACAACGGTAGGCGAGGCAGAGGCAAATCTCTATTACGTGCACAATAGCAGTGTATTAGAACTTGCAAGGAGTGAGGAATCATAGCAACAAGGTTGCCAGTGAAATGTCTCTGAAGAAGTTGGAGATACATTCAATACAGATACAAGAATGGATGGGGGTAAGGGTCATCCTGTGAAAACAACATATGTTCCTTATTCCTTTCCTGTTGTGTGTCTTCCTCTATCATAAAACACATTGATTTGTCTTTACCCTGACTTACATCAACACTTCATGTTCTTTCTCTCCCACATTTATGACGTTATACTGTAGAAAGTGTTGTCATGAAAAGCACTTTGAATTGAATGAAATACCATTCTGATGTTGGCAGTACAACGGAATTACCATTGCTATTGTGACATACTGTAGGCTACTTATATCCCATAGCCAATCAACATTCAGGATTCAAAGCAACCAGTTTATTATACAAATTAGGTTATAGACTTGAAAATTACCAGTGGGGAACCGTCAGGGCCCTCTACACCCTCAGAAGACCTAAGGAGAGATAGAAATCTCTCTCTACTTTTTTATATTAATTAGCAATTTTGTTTTAATAGATTTTATATTTTTTGTCGTAATTGTAATGTACTTCCTATTAAATGTCTTCAGTTGGTGTAGGAAAAAGAAGGGTTAATATCCAAGAGAATCAGAATTTTTCTTTGGTAATCTCCTGGTAGAAATTATCCAGCTGTGCTCAGTGCTCATTGGCTAGGCCCTCAAGATTTGAATAGAAGGCACCAGCCAATGTAATTGACATTGACTTCAATTAGAGCAGCATTTTGGAATTGCAGTAGAATCAACCAATCACAGATTGTCTTGTAATAGGTGGGACAATTGTATGACGCCAATATGCATCACAATTTCAGAGCCAATAGCGAGCCTTGTTTTCTCATGCTTGAGCCTAGCAAGCTGGCTAGATTTTTGCAGTGAGTGTACGTGAGGATCGCGATGCCCGGCTGTCAGCCCAGACTTTGGTCCCGATCGAAAAATAACTTTTTTGGATTTAAAATCAAATGACTAGTTACAATAACCTGCCATTATCCATTTTATAAAGAAGGACAGAAGAATTGATAATCATAATGGTGAGTGGACTTCTTGTTTTCATCTCCTGTACAGTTTGTTTTTCGTTGCTTCACATAATTTTGAATACAATGTGTAAAATATTATTTCAGCTTTAGATCACTGGTTGTGTGGTAAATACAAAGCTAATTACGTTGCAATAGGAAGTACTGGGTACATGACATTTCTTGTAATGGTGCATTTTGTTATTGCATGTTGGACATCGAATATTTCATATTGTCTGTGGTCTTGGAACAATGTGTGTGGCTGTGTGGCTGAATCTATTCTGCAACTATTTAAGTGACTGTGTTGGCAAATGTTTCTTTGAAACAACACAACCGTATTTTCTTCTAACGTGGTTCCTACTGTCGATATTTGCAACCGTTGTGTTGCCTATGTTTGCTACCTGCGAGCCACAGCCGAGGCGTGGCTAAGGACCGTTTGTCATCAAAGAATTACTTCTCCTACATACATCTGCAAAATACATTTCTCAAGTCATGCTCTGTATACACAGGCATACAGGTTCTCTATCTATATGTATGACGTCAGATCTTTTACCGCTACGGAGGGCCTAGCTCCAATAGTCATGGTTCGCCACTGCGAATTACTATCATTAGTGTTGCAATTACAGCACTCTATAAAGTAAGAACATTATTAATTGTCACCCATATGTGTGTAGGCATGTTTGACAATTAATTTATTTTCTTTACTTTTGGCACTTATGAATGGGATGCATTGGTATAAATTGCAAAGCAATACAGAGAGTTTGTTAAGCAAAACAGCATTGGGTTACATTGGAAATGTACGGTTTGAGTAAGTTGATCAGATAAATGACTAACTGTGGAAAAAGTATAATGTTGAAAAAATGAATTATTCTGAATGATGTAGCAGATTTAATCAAGGTCCTATCATTTGTAATGCATGGAACACAATACTCCAATGTAAATTGTATTTTCTGTGATGAGACAAGTATAATCTGATAGGTGGATAAGAACCATGTTTTATTCACATGGACAGGATAAGATAAGATCCACTTAACCTAGTAGGTTACAGGTTTGGTTCAGAGCATTTGTTGCTATGGTTTCTAATCAGGCTACACTTCATGCTCTCTTTCTGGGGCTGAAAAGCCAGTTTGCTCAAGTTCTGGGTTGACAGAGCTTGTTAGGTTACTAATCCAGCTTTCTGGAATACCCCTCAGGTGTTTGACACTTTTGACATCCTGTGGTTGATTTTCATTTAATTAAAGTCATTAGATGACATCAAGCATATCACAACTTTTGTCCTGGCGTCCATCTGGGATCACTAGTCTTGTTAGGGGATATTGAACAATTAACAAGCAAACAACATAAATACATATTTATATTGATGATGTGTTTTTGTTTGTGTCTGGGGGAAGGGAGGTTAATTGACTTCCACTACTTAAACTTAAGCCTTTATTGATTAAGCAGTAATAGTTAATTGTTAGACTTCACACAGTATTGTCTTCATGTTGACATAAAATTCCTAACCTTCTTACTTTAACCTGCAACCATTGTGCAGTACATATTATTTCAGTTTGAATGAGCGCTGGAGCCAGTCAATTATCAGTTAATAAACTGTAGAAATGTTCTATTAGTGCCGGTTAAAGTGCGTCAGAGATTGCTATGTGGAAATGTGGGGGAGGCACAAATGACAATGTGGAATTGCGCAGGGAATGAGAAGGGAGCAGAGAAATGAGGAGGAGCTTTGCCTTGGATCATACCTTATTCCATCAGGTTGCTTTTTTTTGGACAGTTTTGTTACTGTAATTCTAACCTTATTACTACATACTTTAAGTTCAGGAATCACATTCCAAAGATTCCCATAACTGTTGTTGCACTTTTAAATATAATCTGTACCTAGTACTGCTTTGCAAATAATAAGTGCTTTTTGAGATTGGTTTAGTTTTGGTTTGTTTATTGAAAATTATTTAATTTTTCAGTTGAATTTTATAACATTGTATTTTCTTTTTACATTCAATGATTTGTAGGGCTGTTTGTGCCCATTACTGCAATGTGTATTAAGAATAATTTATTCACATTGCTTTTAAAATATTTTTATCATAGTATATTACTTTTTTTCCCATCGCATTACTTGAATATTGCATGAATCATCAATGTTCTCATTAGTATGAAGACCTCTATCTAACCATGCAGTGTTATCTCTGTGCTCTTTTTATCTATCTAGCTTGGTGAATTGAAAGTGGTTAGCCAGTTGACACAGGTATTAACTATAATTAACTAGCTGTCAAATACTATAGCAGAGCTACTTGTTCTATACATTTATGGTAGAGCTGGCAGACAAAATCATTTTAGTAGGTCCTTTTTTCATTTCTCTCCTCAGAAACGGTGTATTGAGCTCACAAAAACCCAGACCTAAATGAAATTATTTGAATTATTGATTCAATTAGTCAGTAGGTATTGCTATTAGAATAATTACTGACATTTATTATATCTCTCTGAACTATCAAAGAGGGTGCCAGACAATGCAACGCTTGTCTGCAGTAGTGTGACTTCTCATTGATGATGTTAAACATCTCTACTGGGTTTTGCATAGAAGCACACACAGCAATTGTCAGACCTCCACCATTATGGAGCATAGATTTCACATTGGCTGCACAAAACCAGAACTTGGGGACTAAGGGAAAACACATACACCTGTGTTTCCCTAAGGAGGAGAGCAACATTAATTTGTTCTGGTTAAGTCGTCCCTCCATTGTGGAACGAGATAAAAAAAAAAAAAGAAGCCTATAAATAGTATAGAACATGGTTCTATTGTGGAATTTACCAGCGACAAAACTTGTATTAATCACTTGCCATATTATTGAATTTGATAGGTGTTGATGCATATTACTGCCTGGCTGCTATTGATGGAAGATAAAACATGCTTGGTGACTGTCATGGGTGAAGGCAAGATCCTTGATAACGTGTGTAGGATAATATATTACTAAGCCCTATTTTCCAGCATGCTGCAGTTTGGCTCGTTCCTAGGCTAACCATAGTGGCCACCTGGAGGCAGCATATGGGATGGCGCCTACTTGGTTGGGGACAAACCAGTATTGACCATTGAATTGGCTTTAATTAGCTCAGCTATTTTTCTCCTTCTCTTCCTTATATTCCTTTTTCTTGTTTTGACCTTGCTAATAGCAATTTCACTGAGTAAAATATAGTTAATATTTCTGGGTTGTGTGGTTGTGTACCTTGCTACCGCAATGTTATGATGTCCAGTTTGTGCGTGCCTCATCACAGCAACAAAGGAAACACTGGAGAGTATATGATTGAGACATGTCCTCCATAATACACCCCGTCAAGCTGTTTGCTTCTGATCACAATGCTCTTTCAACCAGGAAGTACGCAACAGCACCAGTGTGAATGAGTTCTCCTGTGAATGAGGAGAACTCATTCACAGGCTAACAACCACGATCAAGCTTGCATTTGCCAACCTAAGCACAGGGAGTTGCTGGAGCACACCAAGATAAGGCCTTGTCTGACACCAACCTCGACAATCCCAGACTGTGTTAATCCATGTGAAGCCCCTGAGCAGTGGCCAGGATTGTCAGCATGTTGTGACCAGATTTGTGATTTACATTGTTGAACATACACCAATCATTGTTAAAACTAAATCTGTGGATAATATAGCACTCGCTGGATGCAGTACATTTTGCGTACAATAAATAGCATATAGGATATAGCATATAGGACAGGAAGAGTGTTTATACATAGAGGCACCATTCTGATAGTGGGGATCCCTTTAGTATTAGTTCACTTTCTCCAGAGAGTACTAAAAGACAAAAGCAATCTCCGTCTGTTAAGATTGCCCATGAAGGCCAGCAGTCTCCTGTGACTGATAAAACCTACCGTCTGCATCCCACAAAACCACCAGCATCCCATTGCTAATGCAGCTTTTCCTATGGTCTGGCGATCAGCCTCCTTCTCTATACTGCAGGGCTTCCATATGGAGGACTATGACTGCCTTTTAATTACCAATCTGAAAACTGCTCACTCCTCTTAAAGGATGGCTACCATAGAGGATAGGAGAGAAGGACAGCAAAAAGATGTGGAGAGAAATGGCACACGTGGGCTATATAAGCAGAGAAAGGGAGAGAAGAAAAAGAGGGAGAGCAAGAGATTAATGAAGAGACAGAAAGTGCATCTGCACAATGAATGTAATGCATTTCAAATGCCTGTAACATCATTTTTTCCCATTAACTAAAATATTTTCTTAATGTGTGTGTGTTTTTTTTAAGTGTTTTATTCTACTTTTATTATGTCTTTTACTTTTAATTCTGTTTTCAATATCTCTCTGCATTACATTTTAAATTGTGGCTGTAATACACCTGCTTGCTGTATTACAGGGCAGACTTGTAAAAGAGACCCTGGTCTAAGCTGGTTTGCCCTGTATGAATAAAGGAATGATAAATAAAATAATAAATGAACTGTGAATAGATGTGGAGAGAAAGAGAGGATGTGGAGGGACACATTTGCTGGACAGATGGGCAGGAGCAGGCATCTGGCTAGGATTATTTTTTGGGGGGTTGCGTTTTCTGTTAACAAACACGTCCTTTAATGGAGAGACAAAGGGACCTGGCAAGTGAATTGTATAATTTCCCCATGATTGATGTTTACTGCTTTGAAATTAATTGTAAAAAGCAAAAAGCATCCATAGCTCAACCTGTTGAGCAACATCTCTATTCCACCTCATAGTTACACTGCTGTGACAAGTATAATGCTATAAGAACACCTTTTGAAAAGTCTTAAACTGATTTAGCAGATTTGGACTTATGGATTTAAAATTTTTTTGCTCTTTCTCCTAACACTATTGAAAGTTAAAGGGTTATGTAACAAATAACGTGTTAATACAATAAGCTATCAGAAACTCAATTTCCTTGTCCTCAAAAAGTTATTTCACACCTATGTATTTTATCCAAGAGAAACTAGAACTGCAGCTATCCATCTAGGACAGGTCACCCCACCAAATTCAGCAGATGAGCTGACTGAAATGCTAACACCAAATAATCTTCAGGCATCTCCTGCTACAATCAATGTTGTGCATCGGTCAACTGTCAGAAAGAGACTGCACAAACTTGGGATACATGGAAGGTCAGGAAGGGAGAAGCCTGTTCTCAAAAAGAAAAGAAATGTTGGTTTGAAGATTGACAGAAAACTCCTGGTTGAAGGACAAGACAACTTGAAAAACATGTTCTGGACAGACATATGAGAAGTGGAGTTGTTTGGCTGCAATGTCAGACGTCATGTTTGGCAAAAACAAAACACTGCCTTTGAAAACCCATAAGTCATGATGGTGTAGTCATTCTGCTTTGGTGTTTCTTTGCTGCCTAGCCAGCTGGCCATCAGAGTCAACCATTCATTTCACATTGTGACATAAAATAATAGTATATGATGGGAACGTGCACAAAAAAGCTTGAATCAAGCTAAAAAAAAATCTACTGAAGGGATGAAAATATGGTGCTTGTAACAAGACAGAAAATTGCATAATTTTCTCATTCAGGCACAAAGAATAAAACTATAAGGTATTTTAAGTATGAAACCAAGAATATCAGGCTGCTTTAGATTTTACATTGTGTCTAAATTAGGTCGTACGATCTACCAATGTGTTGACAAATGTACCAGTGGGTTCACAAAATTATGCTTGTACCTGTTCTGAAAACGAGATACAGTATAATTGAGAGTGTGTTGGGGTAATGATAAATCAAAACAAAAAAAATGACAAAAACCTATTTTATTAAATGTATTCCAATTTATTAAAACAGGGAAATAACTTATGTAGGAGATATCAGACCCTTGCCAATGCGTATTTTTATCACCTAGTTCTAGAGACATGTTGGCAGAGTTGCAAAGAAAAAGCCATATCTCAGACTAGACCAATAAAAAGAAAAGACTAAGATGGGCTAAAGAACACAGAGACTGGACAGAGAAAGAACTCTACATAGAAGGACAGGATCCCAGAGTTGCCTCTTCACTGTTGATGTTGAGACTGGTGTTTTGCGGGTGCTATTTAATGAAGTTGCCAGTTGAAGACCCATGTCTCTGTTTCTCAAACTATTCTGATTAGAGCCAGTTTGCGCTGTTCTGTGAAGGGAGTACTACACATCGCTGTACAAGATCTTCAGTTTCTTGGCAATTTATCACATTAAATAGCCTTCATTTCTCAAAACTAGAATAGATTTCAGAAGAAACAGCTTTGTTTCTGGCGATTTTGAGCCTGTAATTTAATCCACAAATGCTGATGATGAAGATACTCAGCTAGCCTAAAGAAGGACACTTTTCTTGCTTCTTTAGTCAACACCACAGTATTTAGTGGTGCTAACATAATCGCAAAAGGCCATAAAAGAAGTACTAGTTATAAGACATTGTGTCATGGTACGGTGAGTAGCAGCGCCACCATTCCATACACCCTCAGTTCCCATCCCGAACACATCCCGTACTTGTTTTCTTTTACATGTTGTGTGTGTGTGTGTGTGTTGCCGTTTGAACGTAATTTTCTTTAGAGCCGTTGTGTACTGTTGTTTTGCTGCTTTAGTCAGCCCTTTTCTTTCATTGTGTTTTGTTTGTGCTCAGTGTTTGTTTGTTTAATCAAAGAACTACACCGACTACCCCTGCCTGCACCTGGTTCCTTGCTACTGCAACACCTTACTACTGACACATTGCTTCAGCCACTAGTAGTAGAAAGTTTCAAAACTTAGCCAACAAGGCTCTGAAGGTATCGTTAACAGTTTCTGCACCAGACGCTAAAGGAATGGGTGGGCCTGGGTGGTCACTTTCCCATCTAGGTTGAGCAGCAGTTTTGAAATTATTATATCTAAAACAAATGTAGACCTTTTAAACATAGTAAAGACAATAGGGCAATCATGTTGACAGGCTGACTGAACAATTTGTCACTGCCAGAGTATGTGTCTGGAGTGGAGATAAAATTGAGTGATGAGTGGAGCCCGTTTAATTTGGCTAGAGCTCAGAGCAAGTTTTCAAAATGCCCTGCATTTTTCTTTTCCTTCATCTTCCTTCTTTAAAATTTGAGGCATACAATGTAAAAAACAATCCAAGGCATTGAAATTGCCCTGGAGCACATTAAAGTCCATAATTATTGATAGAGAGAATATGACACCACTGCAAATCTGGCTAAAACTGGCCATCCTTAATAACTGACTCTGGGGGAAAAGACTACTAGTCAGGGGGGCCAAAAGTGTTAACTGTCTTCTAAAGCTGACCTGGAAGACACTACACACTGCAACAATAGCCCAAATGCTTCACGAAAGTGGGAGGGTGGCAAAAAGAAAGCCATGGTTGAAAGAAACTCACGTCAGATCTTAGCTAGAATTTGCCAGAAGGCATGTAAGAGATGGTGAGACTGTAAGTGGAAGAACATTCTGTGGTCTGATGTGTCCAAAATAGAGGTTTTTTTGGCCTTAATGCGAAGCGCCCTACTGAAGTGTGGTGGTGGTGCTGTCATCATGCTATGGTTATACTTTTCTGCTTCAGGGCCTGGAAAGCTTGTAACGTTAGAGGGGAAAACAAAGGGGAGGGCCCTGACCGCCCTCCCCTTTGTTTGTTTTTGTGAGTCCGGGTGTCAGCACCTTGGGGGGGAGGGGGGGGGTACTGTAACGGTCCCAGCCTGATGGGACTGTTCCGCTTCGTGTTTTCTGTTTGTCCTTGTCTTGTCCTTGAATGGTCCTTCCTGTTCTTGTTTCAGTTTATCAGTTTATTCCTTTCACCTGCGTTTAGCCCCCACCTGTTTCTGTTCTCCTCGTTAGCCTGTGTATTTAGTTCAGCCATGTTCTTGGTCATTGTGTGTGTCATGTTTCGGTGGTCCTGACTCCTGAGAGTGTTTAGTAGTCGTCGGCACGCCGTTTGGTTTTCATTAAAAGACGCATCAACCGCTGCGCCTGCCTCCGTCTCCCTCCTTGAAACGTGACAATACAAAGATGTGAAAAACTCAAATAGACTACCTATGCAATCAGTGATTTTCTCTTTTGTCTTAGTAATTAATTTGAAACAATTTGTAGATTTTGTTTTCAGTTTTGAGATTTATTTTGTAACACATTGTAACACAACAGGTGGAAATGTCTGAGCTGGGTGAATACTTTTGAGACCCACTCTATTCAAATGTAAGTGCTTTTCAATTGTAATTGAAAGCTAAATGGCGGATTAGATATTCAGAAATGATATAGTGTTTTTATTAAATTATCCAATAAAACAAGACAAAGGACATTTGTGGTGAAGCAGTTTTTTACATTTCCATATGATTGCAATGTGATGAGTAGCCTAAGCACATCGTACATTTCCTTGATTATAAATAGGTCTAAGGAAATTATACTGCCTATTAAAATGTAGAATTTAACTGATACGCAAGATACTGTAGGTAAGATAAACTGTTAGGCAAGTTATGACTGCTTTATCACAAATTCAATAGGGGATATATAGTCTACCGCAGTGTCTATACAAAATGAGCATTTTGAAAACATTGGAGTAAGCATTTCTATGTATAAATGGTGAACATATAAACAGTACTGAATTATTTTCAGAAAGAATATCCCCAAAATCCCGCACTTCCTATCTGGAAGTGAAGGTTATACTGTAATGGAATGTATCATTTTGTAATATGTATTACATACATTTGTAGTTTAGGCTATGAATTGCATTGTTATTTATATGCTTGCCCACGGAATATTAGCTCAGAAAAAATAAGCCCAAAGCAAGTACATAGTATTTTATTATTCAAATGAAAAAATAAATAAACGTTTAACATTTATGGTTGCTTAATATTGGTTTTCTTCTCCATTTCAGCTTAACGCTGCCCTTCACAATCCAGTACAGTGTGCTTTGCTTGGCTTCTCTGCAACGAGCACCTCGCTACCTCAAGGCTACCTCTGGGTGAGTGAATAAGGTACAGGGTAACACACATTTAACATTTTAGTCATTTAGTAGATTTGACTTCACTTCTTCTTAATATAACTATGTGGGACAATCACCACCCCAGTAATTAGGGATGCACCAATACAACTTTTTTGTTGTATTAGTACGAGTACTTATATTTGGGTACTTGCTGATACTGAGTACCGATACCAAGTACTCAAAACTACACTAGGTAGGATTTTTTCAGTAAAAAAAACAAAGGTTTTGTCCCTCTATAAACATGTTGTGGACTGGGTTCTGGTGTTTCCACGAGTCTCTTGTCTTTTCACTTGACGAAAAAGTCAGTTATTGTCACCTACAGCTCTGGAAAAAATTAAGACCACTGCAAAATTATCAGTTTCCCTGGTTTTACTATTCATAGGTATGTTTTAGAGTAATATTAACAGTTTTATTCTATAAACAACTGATAACATTACTTCCAAATTCCAAATAAAAATATAGTAATTTAGAGTATTTATTTTTAGAAATTAACAACTGGTCAAAATAACCAAAATAATATGTTTTCAGGAAGAGTTCAGAAATAAATATTTGGTAGAATAAACCTGATTTTTTTATCAAAGCTTTCATGTCTCTTGGCATACTCTCCACCAGTCTGTCACATTGCTGTTGGGTGACGTTATGCCACACCTGGCACAAAAATTCAAGTAGCTCGGCCTTGTTTGATGGCTTGTGAACATCCATCTTCCTTGTGAGCAAAACCAATTCTCCGAGTTGGGGAGCATTGTCAGAACAGAAGGAAGCAGGTGTTCTTCCAGGATAACCTTGTACTTGGCTTGATTCATGTGTCCTTCACAAAGACAAATCTGCCCAATTCCAACCTTGCTGAAGCATCCCCAGATCATCACGATCCTCCACCAAATTACACAGTGGCTTGTAGGCCTCTTCAGGTCTCCGTCTAACCATTAGACGACCAGGTGTGGGGCAAAGCATAACATTTGACTTGTCAGAGAAGATTGCATTACTCCATTCCTCTACGGTCCAATCCTTATGGTATTTTGCAAACTTCAGCCAGGCTCTTCTTTGCTTCTTATTGATGAAGGGCTTTTTTCTAGCTTTGCACGACTACAGCCCTGCCCCTAGGAGCCTGTTACGAACCGTCCTCGCCGTGCACTTCACCCCAGCTGCTGTTAGTCATTTTCTTTGTAGGTCACTTGATGTCATCTTACAGTTGTTGAGTGACATTCGATTGAGTTGACAGTCATCTCGGTCAGCGGACAGTAGTTTTCGCCCTCTGCCAGTCTTTCAGTCTGTTGTCCCCAATGTCTGTTGCTTGACCTGTTCTTATGAACTTTTTCAGGATGGAAGTAACCTGACGCTCACTGTATCCCTCTGCCATTAAAGCCAGATTTGAACCCTTCTTTCCTTCACTCAAAGCTTTTCTTTTCAACTCTATTGTCATGCTGAATAGTTATTTTTCTATTCAAATTGCCTTTGAGGTACTACTTGCACTGTTTTTGCCATCCAGCTGGTCTTATTGCAAGAGGATAGTGATGACCACAGCAGTGGTTTTTATACTTTCCTTCATTAAATTATATTTGGTTCAGATAATCACCTAATCAGTACCTCATTAAGGAAAATGAGGTGTGTCTGTGTTGGAATTTAACAGACACTGGAAGGCAATGGCTACTATACCTGTAGAGATGCTGATTTAAGAAACATTTGAAGTGGTCTTTAAATTTTTTCCAAAGCTGTATATTGATAGTTATTGTATCAATGCCATTTACGAGTGAAAGAAAAACAAACGTTGGTGTGCCATGAAATGGCCATGGCCGTCTTTGCCCTTCGCTCTGGCCGTGAAGCCCCGAAAGTCATTGTATGCCCTATGGCCATGGCCTTTGTGCCCCTGCTACTGTCAAAATCTTGCGGTCTGCAATAGTTTTTTATATGTAAGTTTGTTTGTAGTTCCCAACTGAGAACAACCACAAGAATGGACTACTGTACATGCAGGTAAGCAAGCTAGCTAGTTATCGATAGATATCAGACTTATTTAGTGCTTCAAACCTCTCCATCAAACCTCTCCTTCTTGGAAGGTGCGTTCATGAGCAACTGGGAGGTGGGAAAGTTCCAACCTCCGAGTGGCAGAATACACCTGAAAGTTTTTTGAGAGCTCAGAGAAGTAACGTTAGATTTCCTCAGTGCACAAGTAAGTCACTACATTTGTTTATTTAGGTCATACTCTTTAGTGCAGGTTATTTGACAATACTTATTTAACGTCTTTCCCTACTAACCTAATTACTCCCCCACAATTAATCATTCTTTAAAACTGTTAATGAATCGCCTCCCAGATTTATAACACAATCCCTCACCAAACATAATGAGCAAAAGCAAATTAACAACAATAACATTAAAAAAATCGGATTGTATTTATCAATGTTGTTGTGGTAATTGTGTCGTTTTGTCATTTATATCAGTCACTATGTTATAGCCCAGCAGCTGGTCGAGACTGGAATTTACACTGGATATCAATAATTGAACATTTGTTCGCTTATTTAGGTCCTTACAGAGGTCACTCAAAGAGGCTCCTGTTAGACAAACTAATACATTAGCTATTTTTATTTGTACCAGGTTAAGCAGCTCGGGTCATTTTCTATGCTGCACGACAGAGGTGGTGGGAAACAACCATAAGACGGAGGGTGCAGAGGCCACCAAAACTACAAACCCCAGCACCAATTCCTCCCTAACTGCCACAGGAAGGCCACCCTAGTGGTGACGCCACCTCCCCATAAATAAATAGTTTGTCCTTTGGGTTTGATTTTCCCCTTACCTCCTCCCCTCACACTTCTATTTGTGCACAGTGTTTTCCCCGCGTCTCTCCATGTTACAGTAAACAGTTAGGTTTGGAAATATTTGGACACTGACACAAGTTGTTTTTCTTGGCTGTTTACCAAAACATATTCAAGTTATAGTTAAATAATGATTATGGGATAAAGGGCAGTTTCTCAGCTTTAATTTGAGGGTATTCACATCCACATTGGAGGAAGGGTTTAGGTGGAGGCTCCGCCACCGAAGCAGGACGCAGCGTCAGAATCAGGCAGAGGCAGTAGGTGACACCAGGAACAGCAGGTGGCACCGAGCCAGCGGGGGAGGCTCCACCCCCGAAGCAGGATGGGGCGCCGGAGCAGCAGGATGGGGCTCTGCCCCCGGGGCAGGGCGCGGCGCTGGGACAGGTGGAGGCGCCAGGGGAGCAGGAGGCGCCAGGGGAGCAGGACGACGCTTAGCCCCCGGGTCGGTTCGTGGTGCCGTAGCAGGGGTACACTCCGCCCCAGAATCTGTACGGGGCCACCCCCAAGGTAGGACAAGGCGCAGGAGCAGAGGGAGGTTCCACCTGAGGGGCTCATCAGCTGTGGCTCGTCATCCCACCCCTCCGCCATGGTTTGCTGTGCCGTACTGGTTTGGTTGGTCATTCTGTCACGGAGGCAGGACACGTAGAGCAGAGTGAGAGGGGTATCATCCTTTTATTATTTCTCTCCAACAAAAATAACAAAAGAAGAGGCCCACCAGAAACTGAGGGCTAAACCACAAAGCTAACGCCAAAAAATGACCAACAACCAAAGGCCAAACTGGGCAACTTAAATAGAATCCCCAATTAGAGACAACCAGACGCAGCTGTTAGGGTTAGGGTTAGGGTTAGAAAATAGTACCGCAGGGATGCCTAGAGGCACCTCTGTGGTCAGGTCCTGACTGTGGTCCCAAGGCACATAGAGGCCCCCAGCCAGGACCTGACAAAAGCATCACAAAGAGGAAACACAGCCTTCCATGCGTTACAGACTTCAAGCAGTCATTGCTTGCAAAGGATTCTTGACAAAGTATTGAAAATTGACATTTTATTTATGATTGTGTTAATTTGTCCAATTACATTTGACCCCTTGAAATAATGGGACTGTGTATGAAAATAGAAGAAAAAATGAAAATAGATGCAATTCCTAAATTTCATTTGATAACTTTGTTCAACCCCTTGAATGAAAGTCTGCACTTCAATTGCATCTCAGTTGTTTAATTTCAAATCCATTGTGGTGGTGTACAGAGTCAGAATTATGAAAATTGTGTCAGTGTCCAAATATTTCCGGACCTAATTATATTAGGAGTACAGCCTTCCTTTGCCCTCAGAATCACTCCAGTGCTTCTTGGAATGTTGTCATACAATTCCTGAACTGTGTTTAGTGGGATATTGCACCTTTCTTCAAGAATACAGGCCTTCAGTTATTTGAGTCCTCTTTTATTTTGGACTTCCACTTAGAAACACCACTTAGAAACTGCTCGTGCATTGGTAACAAAAACTGCAAAATTGTTATTAAGGGGAACAGTATTAAAAATAATGAAAAGTACTGAATTGAATTAAATCAGCAATATGGTCGGTTGATGATAATGATTTCACCCTATTTCTTACATCTGGACGTGTTAACGTTTGACGAAACCCAAAGCCCACAATGCCTGTTGCCAACTGTTAAACCTGGTGGGGAACCCCTAGTGGTATTGGCAGCTGTCTTGTGGGAGTACTTGGGTCCAATGATTTCCCTGCATGGTTGTGAAACGGCCAAGGAATATGAAGCCATTTTACAAGACCACATGCAGCCATTGGTGCAAACAATGTTCCCTAATGATGTTCCAATATTTCATTATGATAATACCCCCATACACACTAAACAAATTCAAGAGTGGTTTTATAAACACCAGGATGACTTCAAACACTTTCCATGGCCTGCCCAATCACCAGAACTGAACATCATTGATCAGGACATGTATGACAGCATTCCAAGAAGGATAGGAGCCGCTCCTTAATTAGATCCTTGACACTGAGATATTGTTGGGTGTTTTTATTATTGCATCTGCCCCCCGTATGTACTAATTGGCAATCAACCTAATGTGACCCCTGTAGCTGCATTTATAATTGTAACTTCAAAGTAACATCCCTTTTCCATGTGGTGTTTCTGTTATTTTGTCCACCCCGTTTATATTTGCTTTCAGTTGAAAGTCACTGTCCTTTTTTTCCGAGTCATCATTTGTGATTTACTATAATATAACACCAAAATGTTTCTAAGCATGTTATATAATGCTCTAAAACCCACCAAACGTACTCACATTACATCAGAATCTCCTGCCAGATTATCTATCTGCAGTGACTATTTTGATGATGTTGTTAATAACACATTTCCTATTATCTACCAGCACAAAAAGGCCACATATAAAAATGGGTGAATTTGTGATTTAATTGCAAGAAACTGGGGGAAGGGGTTGCTTCAAGCTGGTGTTGCACATAGCCACTTGTGTTGAAACTCCATTTTTTGGAGAGCTTATATTTGTAGGAGCTCTGTGTAAGGGTCCGTTATTTTCTCTGGCTTGCTAGTCAGAGCCAGCGGGATTTGTCCCATCCAGTTCAGCATGCTGATACAAATCTAACAAATGAGGCCAGGGACATCGGGTAAAAGGGCTAAAAACAACAGTATTTATCCCATGTTTTATTCACATAATGTGATTTATGGCAAAAGTGCACATTTGGTATTCAGTGTTCCTTTTTGGGAGAGACATTACAAAACAGTTGAACAATTGCACCAATTCTTCAGAGAAAAAAATTACTTGGGTGAAATAATCCTGTCAAAACTCTGTGATGACTTTCCATAATGATTAGAGAGTGTGATTTGAAGCCTCCTAATAGAAATTGCCAAAGCCCTAGGTTTACCCCCTGCCTACCTTCCCTTCCCCTGTATTGACATTGGCAGGCTTGACACAAGGCCAACATTAGTGCAATACATGCAGAATCAAGACTCTATTCAGCCAAGCAGTCACTCAGGCCTATGCCAGTGTGGAGCCCTGAGGGGGAGTGATTGCCAGTCGGTTTTGATTATGTGAGGTCACTGGGCTGTCTTGTTTTGCCACTTTTGTCTTGTTTTGTTATTGGGGTTTAGACATTGTTTTGTGTAAAGGATTGATGTTCAGACAAACCTTTGTTTGTAAACGAGCTATATGTTGAACTAAAGCCCCATTTTACACTATGGACTAGGACCCTGTAGGTCACTGAACTATGTCCCAGTAGACTCAGGACTAAGCCCCAGTCAACGCTGAACTAAGCCTCAATTTAAACTATAGACTAAACCATAGAACACACCATTGAAAAAGTCCCAGTATTAATTATGGACAAAGCTCCATTAGACACTGCGCTAAATGCCCCAGTAGACACTGCACTACATGCCCCAGGAAACACTGCACTATAAGCCCCTGTAGACACTCCACCATATACCCCAGGAGACACTGCAGTACATGCCCCAGTGGACACTGCACTATATAGTCTAATAGACACTGCACTGTATGTCCCAGGAGAAACTACACTATATGCTCCAGTAGACACAGCAATATTTGCTCCAGTAGACATAGCACCATATGCCCAAGGAGACCCTGCGCTATATACCCCAGGAAACACTGCAGTACATGCCCCTGTAGACACTGCACTACATGCCCCAGTAGAAACTGCACTACATTTCCCTGTAGAAACTGCACTATATACCCTAATAGACACTGCACAGTATGCCCCAGGAGACACTGCACTACATGCCCCAGTAGACACTGCACTATATGCCCCAGTAGGCACTGCACTATATACCCCAGTAGACACTGCACTGTATGCCCCAGTAGACTCTGCACTATATGCCCCAGTAGACACTGCACTGTATGCCCCAGTAGACTCTGCGCTATATACCCTAATAGACACTGCACAGTATGCCCCAGGAGACACTGCACTACATGCCCCAGTAGACACTGCACTATATGCCCCAGTAGGCACTGCACTATATACCCCAGTAGACATTGCACGGTATGCCCCAGTAGACACTGCACTACATGACCCAGTAGAAACTGCACTATATGCCCCTGTATAAACTGCACTATATACCCTAATAGACACTGCACTGTATGCCCCAGTAGACACTGCATTACATGACCCAGTAGAAACTGCACTATATGCCCCTGTATAAACTGCACTATGTACCCTAATAGACACTGCACAGTATGCCCCAGGAGACACTGCACTACATGCCCCAGTAGACACTGCACTATATGCCCCAGTAGGCACTGCACTATATACCCCATTAGACTCTGCACTGTATGCCCCAGTAGACTCTGCACTATATGCCCCAGTAGACACTCCACCATATGCCCCAGGAGACACTGCACTACATGCCCCAGTGGACACTGCACTACATACCCTAATAGACACTGCACTGTATGTCCAAATAGACACAGCAATATTTGCTCCAGTAGACATAGCACCATATGCCCCAGGAGACACTGCGCTATATACCCTAATAGACACTGCACAGTATGCCCCAGGAGACACTGCACTACATGACCCAGTAGAAACTGCACTATATGCCCCTGTATAAACTGCACTATATACCCTAATAGACACTGCACAGTATGCCCCAGGAGACACTGCACTATATGCCCCAGTAGGCACTGCACTATATACCCCAGTAGACTCTGCACTACATGCCCCAGTAGACACTGCACTATATGCCCCAGTAGGCACTGCACTATATACCACAGTAGACACTGCACTGTATGCCCCAGTATACACTGTGCTTTATGTCCCAGGAGACACTGCACTACATGCCCCAGTAGACACTGCACTATATACCCTAATAGACACTGCACTGTATGCCCCAGGAGACACTGCACTACATGCCCCAGTATACACTGCACTGTATGCACCAGTAGACACTGCATTATATACCCTAATAGACACTGCGCTTTATGCCCCAGGAGACACTGCACTACATGCCCCAGTAGACACTGCACTACATGCCCCAGTAGACACTGCACTACATGCCCCAGTAGACACTGCACTACTTGCCCCTGTAGACACTGCACTATATGCCCCTGTAGACACTGCCCTTTATGTCCCATTAGACTCTGCACCAAATGCTCCCGTAAACACTGGACTAGTATTCCCAAATGACACTGGACTACTATTCGCAGTTGAAAATTGCCTAAGCCCCAGTAGACACTGGACTAAGCCCTAGTACACAATGGACAAAGCTCTAGTAGACGCATTGGACGAAGTCCCAGTAGACACATTTGACAAGTCCCAGTACATATTGGACTAAGCCTCAGTAAACGCTGGACTGTATGTCCCAGTAGACAATGTACTAAGCCTTAGTACACACTATGGATGGAGCCCCAGAAGAAGTTATGATTTAACTACATCCAGTTCCAATGGCCTGGGTTCTGTTGCTAAGGTAATTTTGAAACCAGTGGCAATTAAGGTATTCTTTGGCCAGGCCCCACAAATACAGTTTTTTTAAAGTTAATAATCCCAATTTATGTCTTTGGCTATTAGAGTAACTTTTATGTCCTGCTAGATTATGTTGATGTGAGGAAGTTTTCAGTTTTACATGTCTATCTCGTGGAACCTCATTGCTGCTATCCCTAATCCAAAATCTAATCTAATGTGCAATATATCAGGGATTTTTTTTTATATAGAAATCCTTGGGTGGGTCGCCTAAATGTTTTATCGGCCCAACCAAGAAGAAAATTATGAAAATACATTGCATTACTTTGGTAAGCAAATATATGTGTGTTTTTGTAGGAATACAGTACTAGTTGCTACTAGTTGGCCGTCCAGTAAAAAGTTTGCCATCCGATAGCAATGGAATATTAAACATATCAAAACTGTGCACTTATGTCACAATATGTGTGGTCGTATATTGAGAGCTGTGGTTGCAAGTCTGATGCTTAAATCTGTAATTACATTTCGCAAGTGTACATTTAGTTTGTGGTTGTAAGCAATATTTGACGAGCTTGTACAATGAGGTTTGAACAAATTTTGCGAACTCGCAGTTCTGTAACTAAACATTTGTATACATTTTACTCCAACAGCAAGCATATTTTATTTTCAGATTTATAATAAGAGCATTTACATGCAACACATTTCTTGCTGTGAGGCTAAAATGCCCGCGTGTATCATTCTTAGATTAGATTCAACTTTATTGTCATTGAACAGTATCAGTACAGTACAACGAAATGCAGTAAGCATCTAACCAGAAGTGCAAATAGAGGGCAGAACATTTACAAATATTAAGTATATGTATATTACAAGTGGAATGTGTAGACTTGCAATGAAGGCAAATGCAGTACAAAGGCAATACTAAATGTGCAATTAAAGGCAAATAGAGTAGGGAAGAAAGTTTACAAGTATTACATATAGTGTATGTTACAAGTGGGATAACAGTTGTTCAGGTACAAATGGCAATTTCTAAATGGCATACAAAATTTGCAAATTAAGGAGTACTGTAGTAGGGTAGCATGAGCAACCATGATGCAGAGATAGCAGCACTAAGGTCCTCGAGGTATACGTGTGTGTGTAACAACTGAAAAAATGCAAGTACAATGGCAATACTAAATGTGCAAAGAGGCAAATTGAATGTAAAGGGTGCCTTGTGCAACTGAAATGCAGGGATAGCAGCAGTGAGGTTCCTGAGGTAGACAAGTACCTGTAACCACTGAAAACATCCATTATCAGGTTATGCAAGGCAGTGTCAGAGTAGTATAAGGGACATTCTTTGCACGGTCTCTGAATTTTGAAATGTATACAAGGTGGACAAGTTCTGTATTTTGAGGTTCGTAGGTGAAAATGTATTCCGCATGGAAGAAAATGTATTCCACATCATATATTTACATTGTTGTCTTATTCTTGCATGAATGCTCAATGCGTATTCTGAAAGCAGCAATGGTTGCCTAAGCAAACAACTGTTACCTAAAAAAAATGTTTTACAAGTAAATCTTTAGAAAACATTCTGTAACAATACATAATACATTTGTTGACCATTTGTTGACGATTTGTTATTTTTATTTAAATTGTATCAACTTTGCTGTTTGGGTGTTTATTTTGACATATTTTGACGTCCACCAGGTGGCATGGGTTCATGTTACCAGTGCTCTTGAATGTGTGTAGTGCTCTCCGTGGTTGTACAAAACATTTTTGGTAATAGATGTTTGCTTATGGTGGGTGTCCATCTGCTTTTTACATGATTCGCTCATTTGATGACGACGTAGCTTTATAATACCAAAGGAAATGTCTTCCCATTTAGCAGTGTTCCCAACCCATGTAAAGGGAACCAGTAGGAACCAGTGGAAAAGTGTATCAGACACGCCTTTTCTGGAATGCGAAAAACGTCTGATATTTGCATAAAATAGTCAGTGGCTCTATTTTTCAGTGTCTCCAGCGCAGTTGCCAAATCTGCTCAGTAAGGGAAGTAGCTGTCCTAAAAGTTGCTAAATGACTTCATCACCTAATTTGCATAACTGGCCATGTGCATGTAATTGTGATGGACGCTGTAGGGGAGAGGAATAACGTTGTGGGAGAGAAAGCAGCTCTACATGCTTCTCCAGTGTGATAACATGCCAGCATGGAAGTGTTCAGCGATAGCAAATGCCATGGTGGCCTCAGCCTTTTTTGCAGAATCAATTTTTTTAACCATAAATGGCAGCTTTTGGGTGGAACTGTTATAAGGCTTTGCCTTTTGGGTATGTTTTTGAGTTTTACATCCCCAATTTTGGCGTAGAAATCAGCCTTACAATACAGGCAGTATGCCCGTGTATCATCTCCAATAAATGGCTTCAACCAGCCTTTGAATTCAGGGTTTGATTCAGACTCTTTTCTGTACTTTTGAGTGTAAAGTTTAGACTGAGACATATTGAGCTACCCAGCTAGATGTTTAGCTTATATCACAGAGTGGCACACACACAAGTAGACGAGGTGAGTAAGTGACTGAGGCTGAGTCAAATGCAGTGATTTACTTTAGACAAAGAACATTTTACATTTACATCCCGCCCTGAATGTAAGCCAGGGCGGAATCGGCCAGCGGCGGCTTCCCGTATGCGCGATTCATTTGAGGTCTCTGGAGTCTGGACGTGGAGGGGTGAACATGTCCTGCTCTGACTGCAGCTGGGAGGGGCTGCTGCGCGAGGACTGGGCCACCTGTGAGTGCTTTGGGACGCGGGAGGGGCAAACGGCAGCACCCGCTGCTCGTTGAGAAGAGTAGGGACGATACTTGCTTTCACGTCAGAGTCGCTTTTTTGAAAAAGAGTCGCTAGAGGGGTCTGAATACTTGCTAAATGAAGTGACAAAGTCGCTAAGTTGGCCACACTGCGGAGTTCAGCGCTTGCTTTGAGCTGCTTGGTATCTCACTCTGCCCTGCGCACACAGTCTCAAAACTCAACTGAAAATGAATTGAAGGTTTCTCCTTGTGGCTATAGGTTTCTCCTAGCCACATTGTCTAGCGGACACCCACCGTTACGGTACATTCGCGAAATTTCGGAATAACCAAATATGGCATTGCATGAGTGCTTCACTTGTGGGTGTGTCTGTAGGCGAGCTAGCACCACAACAGCAGGAACTCTGTCTGTTTTGTTCTGTTTGTTTTTGAATGTAGCCTGATCTTTTGTAATTTATATTTACACCTGTGTCTTGTTAGCTTCCTATTTAGTCATGCCCAGTTCTGTTCAGGGCTACAACAGCAGAAGACCCTACCGGGTACCACTCATCTCCACTACAAATAGGAAAAAGAGGCTACAATTTGCACAAGCTCACCAAAATTGGACAGTTGAAGACTGGAAGAATATTGCCTGGACTGATGAGTCTCAATTTCTGTTGAGACATTCAGATGGTAGAGTCAGAATTTGGCGTAAACAGAATGAGAACATGGATTCATCATGCCTTGTTACCACTGTGCAGGCTGGTGGTGGTGGTGTAATGGTGTGGGGGATGTTTTCTTGGCACACTTTAGGCCCCTTAGTGCCAATTGGGCATGGTTTAAATGCCACTGCCTACCTGAGCATTGTTTCTGACCATGTCCATCCCTTTATGACCACCATGTACCCATCCTCTGATGGCTACTTCCAGCAGGATAATGCACCATGTCACAAAGCTCGAACCATTTCAAATTGGTTTCTTGAACATGACAATGAGTTGACTGTACTGAAATGGCCCCCACAGTCACCAAATCTCAACCAAATAGAGCATCTTTGGGATGTGGTGGAACAGGTGCTTCGTGCACTGGATGTGCATCCCACAAATCTCCATCAACTGCAAGATGCTATCCTATCAATATGGGCCAACATTTCTAAAGAATGATTTCAGCACCTTGTTGAATCAATGCCACGTAGAATTAGGGCAGTTCTGAAGGCGAAAGGGGTCAAACACAGTATTAGTATGGTGTTCCTAATAATCCTTTTAGGTGAGTGTACATGCAATGCTAGCCTATAAACCAGCTTGCTAGAATTAGGTAGCCACCAATCAGCTAACCTAGCGCGCTATCTCATTGACACCAGAAACACCAACAATTTCGGCCGTCTCTAGAATTGCGTGCAGTTGTACACCTCAGGGAATCCCATCACTGCTACTAAAACTAAAACAGAAATAATAATCTTGTCTTTTTAAAAAGAACCGCAAAAGCAGACCATGGAAGTATAATTGTGGAATTAAAGTTATCGGTTCTTTTAATTGTACGGTGAGCATTTCACAACCACTATCTGTAGCAAAATGCATGGCTGTTTATCAATGCTAACTACGTACTTGCCAAGTGTCCTTGAGAGAATGGTCTAGTAAGTATGCGAGGACAGAGAACGCACCTATCTAGATTGAGATTTGCTTGTGCTTGAATGGCGATTGCGCAATACGCTGGGCTCAGATCATTTGAAAGCAGCGACATGAAAACGCTGGCATTATCGCTACATTTGCTGTATTGTGTTCGTGTATTATTTTTGTTTTTAATGTAGGCTCCTACTTCATAAAGTTAAAGACAAACTAAAAACGAGTGTTTGTCATTTCATAGGATGCGTACTAAAATGCTATTTAGCATTAAGTGTTATAATGCGCTCCCGTGTGAATTGCCGTGTCTGTACCTCTATATATGGATATATTTGTCTACCTCATACCTATTTAGCCTATATTTTGCCTCAGCTTTTTCTCGCTGGTGCCTCGTGAATATCACAAGCACATGAATGAGCTACCTGCGTTTAAAAGAAGAGGTAAAAGATAGTCAGGACAAACGATTAGAGATATGTGTATGTATAGGAGGATGCTGAGCAAAGGCACCTGATCCAGAGGGTGAGAGATTGGGATTCAGAATGATATGGAGGATGCCAAGGCGACATCATATTGGCACTTGTCTTTCTCAATGTAAGTGATGGAATCGTAACCAAACCATTTTACTTAAGTTGAAAACCTTAATGGAAACCCCAACCATTTCATTAAGTAAATGCCTTACTGGAGTTTCCTATTGGCAATGGCTTGTTTCCAATTCCACAGGCTGAATCAGAACAGTTTTAGAAGGTCCAAATCAAATTGGACCACAAATTACACAGTATAGCAATGACAATCAACCACTTCACAATGAGTTAAGATGTTTAGAATTCAGTTATGAACATTTATAAAGAACAATGTGGAATAATGGTCTAAAACACTATTGAACAACATTAAACAATTATTTTCAGAAGATGGTGGATATCCATGCCTGCAGTATCCTGTGACTGTCATCATCCCATTTCGACAGCCTGTGGCTGGTTGGCATATTTACTGGAAATAAATCAAAGGTTGCCAACACACACAAAAACACAGTGGGTTCCAGAAGTCTGAGTTCACTACCAAATACTCTTTGTTTTCAACACTGATCAAAGACTTGGACTTATACATGATGAAAACAGATCTTGTTAGTGGACTTGAATAACACAGTAAATATCAACACTACCAAATAATGTAACTGTATAACATTTATACACTATGAGGCCCAGTTCAATGGCCGCCACACCAAGGCAAGGTGCGTAATCAAGTGCACGTTGGCATGCTGAAAACCCCCTGGAGATCCATCTTTCGCAGGGCTCTGGAAGTGCGTCCTCGGTTTGTGCCCAAGGTGGTTGCTGCCTGCTGCATTCTCCACAACTTTTGTCTTTCTATGGATGACATCTAGGAGGTGGAGGACAATCCTCAGCACGAGGAAGAGGGTGACAATCCAGAGGATTGCGCAGTTGAGCAAGTTTCTGGCAACAAGTCAAATAAGGACAGTGTAAATTCACTTGGCAACTATTAAGGAAAACTGATAGAGTGGGGAGAGCAAGTATTTGATACACTGCCGATTTTGCAGGTTTTCCTATTACAAAGCATGTAGAGGTCTGTAATTTTTATCATAGGTACACTTCAACTGTGAGAGACGGAATCTAAAACAAAAATCTAGAAAATCACATTGTATGATTTTTAAATAATTAATTTGTGTTTTATTGCATGACATAAGTATTTGATCACCTACCAACCAGTAAGAAATCCGGCTCTCACAGACCTGTTAGTTTTTCTTTAAGAAGCCCTCCTGTTCTCATTACCTGTATTAATTGCACCGGTTTGAACTCGTTACCTGTCCACACACTCAATCAAACAGACTCCAACCTCTCCACAATGGCCAAGACTAAAATTGTGGACCTGCACAAGGGTGGGATGGGCTACAAGACAATAGGCAAGCAGCTTGGTGAGAAGGCAACAACTGTTTGTGCAATTATTAGAAAATGGAAGAAGTTCAAGATGACGGTCAATCTCCCTCGGTCTGGGGCTCCATGCAAGATCTCAGCCCAGAACTACACGGCAGGACCTGGTCAATGACCTGAAGAGAGCTGGGACCACAGTCTCAAAGAAAACCATTAGCAACACACTATGCCATCATGGATTAAAATCCTGCAGCGCACGCAAGGTCCCCATGCTCAAGCCAGCGCATGTCCAGGCCCGTCTGAAGTTTGCCAATGGCCATCTAAATGATCCAGAGGAGGAATGGGAGAAGGTCATGTGGTCTGATGAGACAAAAACTGAGCTTTTTGGTCTAAACTCCACTTGCTGTGTTTGAGGAAGACGAAGGATGAGTACAACCCCAAGAACACTATCCAAACTGTGAAGCATGGAGGTGGAAACCACATTCTTTGGGGATGCTTTTCTGCAAAGGGGACAGGACGACTGCACCGTATTGAGGGGAGGATGGATGGGGCCATGTATTGCGAGATCTTGGCCAACAACCTCCTTCCCTCAGAAAGAGCACTGAAGATGGGTCGTGGCTGGGTCTTCCAGCATGACAACAACCCGAAACACACAGCCAGGGCAACTAAGGAGTGGCTCTGTAAGAAGCATCTCAACGTCCTAGAGTGGCCTAGCCAGTCTCCAGATCTGAACCCAATAGAAAATCTTTGGAGGGAGCTGAAAGTGCGTATTGCCCAGCGACAGCCCCGAAACCTGAAGGATCTGGAGAAGGTCTGTGTGGAGGAGTGGGCCAAAATCCCTGTTGCAGTGTTTTTAAACCTGGTCAAGAACTACAGGAAATGTATGATCTCTGTAATTGCAAACAAAGGTTTCTGTACCAAATATTAAGTTCTGCTGTTCTGATGTATCAAATACTTACGTCATTCAATAAAATGTAAATTAATTACTTAAAAATCATACAATGTGATTTTCTGGATTTTTGTTTTAGATTCTGTCACTCACAATTGAAGAGTACCTATGATAAAAAATGTGACTTCTACATGCTTTGTAAGTGGGAAAACCTGCATAATCGGCAGTGTATCAAATACTTGTTCTCCCCACTGTAAATATTAGACAATTCCAACTATTCAGTAAAAACTAGTGAATGAGAAACTAGTGCCATTTGGCTGATAGCAGCAAGGACTGTTTTGTATTTGAGTGAACCTGTAATATTTGCCAAAATTATAATATTTATAATCTCTACTCACTCCCATCCAGGTTTGGAAGAATACCTCTTCCCAGTGAAAAGGGTCTCATTCGCCCCCTCCACTCTGAGGGCTGTAATCTCCTCAGAAGTCCCTAAATAAAATATTACTATGAATAAATATGACTGGTACAAGGTTAGATGGAGACTATAGCCATTTTCATATGATCGATATGACATTTTTATAAGTGAAAATCAAGCTGTCCCTCTCTACTGGTAATTACTTAACTAAGCTAACGTTAACTACCGTCTCCACTGTACTGAACTGAATAACGCTTATCGAAAAATCGGAGCTTCTTAAAATAAGCACATTTTCAGTGATTACAATGGCCATTTCTCGTAAAAAAAATAATATGGTGATTTATAGGTACCGTTTACCTGAGATAAGAAACCCAACCCATGCACCGATCCTCGATAAGAGCCGCATAAAACACATCCGGGCATTTTAGGCGTTCTTGGTAGCTTGCGTTCTTTGGATTGGAACAGTATTTGGGCCATGAAAGATGATGTCAAACGGCTTCACGAGAACACAAGAACGGACAAAAACGCGGATTGATAAACAGCCCATAACGTGAATGATTTATTCAGCTCGGTTAGAAACAGCTCATAGATGTGCAGTGTACATCATTAAACTTTCCACAATTGCGGAGAACTAATCGCCATTCTGGAAATAGGGTTCATGCATCAAAATAAAACATCCTCAATACTGGCTAGTACTGGAGATACTGTAGACTTACTCAGAACTGGCCATGGAACTGTTACTCAGAACTGGCCATGGAACTGTTAAGAATATTTTAACACAAACTCAGAATGGTCTTAAGCTAAATGTTGTAGTGCCTAAGTCAATGTGAATGTCTTAGAAATTATAATTTTATTGTCAAATGTGATTGTTGTCGTTAATGTATGTGTTATTTCCTTTTATGTACATGTTTCAATACAGGGCTCAGCTGTGAAAGAGACATTGGTCTCAGTTGATCTCTCTGTATGAATGAAGGTAAAATAAAAAACAAATAAAATAATTGGGATCGAGTTTGTCATTGCTCATACCCAGGCTTAGACATGAAATCAATAATTTTAAAGAAGACCTTTAACTGTTAATTAATGCACTCTTTCAAAGTATTTTTAATGTCTCTTCTCTAGTGATGAGAAGATTTTAGTTTGTTTGATGTCCCTGAAAAGACATTGTGAATCTATTAATCTGCAGTCTCCTCTTAGGGATATTTAAAGTTAAGGAAGACTACAGAAATTATTTGAAAGGATTGCTAAATCTACATGGAATTGCAAAGCGACATAAATATCACAATTAAGAGGAATTTCAAGAAAGTGTTCTTCCAGAAATTATATCAAGACTTACATATTGCAATCATGAACCAGTATAGGAAAAGATGACCCATAGTCTCCTATGCTATATATTTCAAAATTACCACCCACCCAGACCCTGTTTGCCCGTGCTGTGTGAACCTTTCAGTGCTCTGACCTACAGTCTTTATTGAGCTGTAATTGCCAACTCTGGTGATTAGGGGAGATGTATTGACCCTGTGCCTTAACAGTGATGCCTGCCTACTCTCGAGGTAGATAGTGGAGGAGTATCTTACTGACCTTACATACCCACTCTTTGCAGGTGACTCACGGGGGGAAATGTCTTACTTTACATCTGCTTTCCTCTTGACAGGTTGCTAGTGGAGGAGATGCCACCCAAGGGCAGGTGGAGATTTTCTCCCTTAACAGACCAATACCACGCCCTGTAAAGTGCCTCCAGGTCGGGTCTCCAGTGAAGTGTCTGGAGTACGTGCCTGAATCCAAACACTCAGAGGGGGTTGAGGTGGATGCTGGGACCCTGAAGAGCCCTACTGGGGTGGGGAACACCATCTGTTTGGGACTGGATGATGGAAGGTGAGGTCAGCACAACATTTATCAATTGACTAATAGATTGTTGATTATGATGATGACAGCCATAGTTTTGTATGTACTGCTGTTGGTGTCTCCACTATTGTCCTTTTTACTTATTTGTGCGTTGTATTCAGTATTGAAAGTATGTAAGGTTATTGTCAGACTAGCCTGTCTATAGTACTGTAAATCTGAGTCGATGTCATACATTTTGAATACTGTTATACAACTACTTCTTATTTTCGCATGTACTGTATATTTCTACTGAATGTAAAGGAGGAATAGTTTAATCACAGTTTCCTGGAGACTTAATTTCTTTCTCGGTCTAAGAAAGTAATCAATTTGCATTTCAGAAGCAAAATATTGCTAGTTTGCTATAATTATTTTCTCAGCATTTGTTTTGTTATTTTCATTTTGGCCCCAGAATAAGATAAAAGATTTGCCATTGACTTGGTTATATTGACTTATTCACTTGTATATTTTTTCCTGAGAGGAGAGAAATTACACAGTGTAATGACAATATCTGAATGTTGTAGCTGGACAGAATAGACTGTCAACTCCAATGCTAGTTAACTTTGTCTTTTGAGAAAGAAATACATTTTTCCAAAGATAAGCATTGGGAAGTGTAATGAATCAAATGTGCAGCACAGCAAGTTGAAGTTAAGATGGATTCTTATGCATATGACCCTGTGAGGGACAGCACACACACAAACACAGACCGACATTTTCTCACATGATTTTCTTACACTCTAAAGTGTGTGCATACATTTACAGATTTTTGGGGGGAGAGATTTTGTAAGTCAAAATGTATTTGTAGGCCAGAAAGGAGCTGTTGTTGAAACATAATTTCTACATAATCTGAATCATGTTCTACATGGTATTTTCTAATGGATTCATCGATAACAAAATGTTTGGCCAATACAATAGCCGATATATAACATAATCAATTGATGTCGATACCAGTGTTTTGCCTTTGCAAATTGATTTTCTGTAATTGTACTTTATGCAATGCCAGGATATGCACTACGTGCACAATTATTAGGCAAATTGTATTTCTCAAGATTTATTTTATTGTTGAACAAACACAATGCTGTCAGTCAATCCAAAATATAATTGAACCTCAAACCTGAATGTTTAACAAAGGTAAAATGAGTTATGATCTTTCTCAGGGGAATATATAAGTGTACACAATTATTAGGCAACAATTAGTGTGCACAATTATTAGGCAACTAAATTACAAAAATAATTTCTCCAACTCACTTGTTTATTCTCAATTTTTAGAGAAAGTGCAACAAATAAGTAACACAAAATGAAAATTAAATAACATTTCTGGCCTTTCAAAAATATTCAGTGACTGATATAGCCACCCTTCTTTTCAATAACTGCCATGAGCCTTTCATCCATGCAGTCTGTCAGTTTCTTGATCTGTTCACTATCAACCTCCACTGAAGCAGCAACCACAGCCTCCCAAATGCTGTTCAAAGAGGTGTATTGTCTTCCCTGACTGTAAATCTCACATTTGAGAAGGGTCCACAAGTCAAGTAATGAACGTTCCCAGGTCATTATTCGGGCATCTTTGAGGCCCTTGCTTGCTAGCCGAGCAGTGGAGTACTTGGATGCATGTGATGGAGCATTGTCCTGCATAAAGAACATGGCCTTCTTGAATGCTGAGGAATTCTTCCTGTACCACTGTTCGAGTATCTTCCAGAAACTGGCAGTAGGTATGAGAGTTGTGTTTTAGCTGGAGTTTCAGTTTCAACCCGAAAATGTCCAACTACCTCATCCTTAATGATAGCAGCCCATAGCAGTACCCCTCTTCCACCTTGCTGGCGCCTGACTCGAAGTGGTGCCCTGTGTCCATTAGTGATCCAGCCACATGCCTATTCATCTGGTCCATCAAGAGTCACTCTCATTTCATCTGTCCATAAAACCTCAGGTATTTTTTTGCCAAATCTATACGCTTCAGTGTGTAAATGTTATTCAGTGGTAGTTTTCTTTCAGCCTTCTTGACCTTGGCCATGTCTCTGAGCACTTGACACCTTGTACTTCTGGACACTCCAGGTAGGTTGCAGTTCTGGAATATGGTGGACCTGATGTCCTTACACTGCTCTCCGGTCTTGGTCATTGTGGAGAGGTTGGAGTCTGTTTGATTGAGTGTGTGGACAGGTGTCTTTTATACAGGTAACGAATTCAAACAGGTGCAGTAAATACAGGTAATGAGTGGAGAACAGGAGGGCTTTTTAAAGAAAAACAGAGGTCTGTGAGAGACGGAATTCTTACTAGTTGGTAGGTGATCAAATACTTAGGTCATACAATAAAATGCAAATAAATAATAAAAAAATCATACAATGTGATTTTCTAGATTTTTGTTTTAGATTCCGTCTCTCACAGTTGAAGTGTACCCATGATAAAAATGACAGACCTCTACATACTTTGTAAGTAGGAAAACCTGCAAAATCGGCAGTGTATCAAATACTTGTTCTCCCCACTGTATATAAGGTGTTATTCATTGTTGCCACACCCTCCCTCATTACACAAATACATATCACCTGAAAATGATTCAGTCCAATGAGCATTCAAGTTTATATGATTTGGAGTTGGAAAATGTGCATAGAAATAATAATACTATCAGAATACTAACGTGCCTAATACTTGTGCATGCAGTGTATATGTGGTCAATAAGGTTTTAGACTTCAATAAAACTGTAACTGGGAAAAATAATTACACACACAATTGGTCCGAAATTGTTGTCCAAATTTAAAGCCAAATGCTGATTTCTGGCTGACACATCTGTTCATCCCAATTTAACAAAACATTTTGTAAGCCTTAGTTTTCCAAACCCTACTGTCAGGTCCATTTTGAAAACACAATTTCCAATTGCATTTCTGAGGGAAAAGTCATGAACACGGATCTTAGCAGAGGGAGAGAGATCGGCATCCCTGGATGTTCTTCCAAGGTTCTTTGTAACTTGAAGGGATTTTGCCAGGACCTCTCCTGGGGAGATTCACGGCTGTCCCAAACTCCTTCATGACAATATGTGGTTCAGTGGAGCCCCAAAGCAATAGAAATGGAATTGTAATCTTTCATGGACTGATTTTCTTTCTTTTTTTTTTTAAAGTCACTCGGATGTTTAGGGTGAAAATTACTTTTTACCCTGAATTTTGGTTTATATTATGCAGGGCTGGCCCAAATCAGGTCTGGTAAATGAAGTACACAAACAACTGACCCTAACTATCCCTTTCATTAGGCTGAGTTAACTACTATACATAGGCAAATAACTATTTCATACCTTACTGCTTTTTTGATTATTTTGGACACCAAACAAATGAAAGAATCACTAACATGTATTTTTTCCACTCTCAGATTCCCCCTACATACTACTATCACCAACAAAAAGATCTGGAGAAATAAATATGAAAACCTCAAAAATACACAATCTGACTGAGCCTAAAAACTTTTCACAACACTGAATATGCATGAAACATACACATTATCAACCTGAAAAAAGTGTTTATTAATTTATGTAGATTTAAAAGGGTCTTAGGATTTTCAGTGAGGCTCTTCGAAATGTACACCTCTTGCTCATTTTGCCACCAGCATCCTGGTGTATGGCAGTGTGGACACTGCAGCCCAGTGCGTATTGACCCTGCGGAATCTTCAGAGTTGCCCTGTCCTGTGCCTCAAACACTGCAACAGTTTCCTGTTTGCTGGGCTCAGGAATGGAACCATGATTGTCTATGAAAGGAGCAATGGAGGTAAGCATTTGCCAAGGTCTTTCTGTGTATTTTAAGGAGACATCCCACAGATTTCAATTCAAAATGACAGAATTGTTAATTTGTCACGCTACTGATGTAGCAAAACTAATCTAGAAACACATGTTTTAGCCATCACACTTAAAACAATTATAGCAGGATAATTAAATAATGGTTACATCACTAATGCTTTTTTTAATATCAGCTAGTCATTGGTATTAATGCAGATAATGATTTCATTATCTCATTAGCCTACTGTAGCATAAATGTTTATGGATTTTAAATGTGGCATTAACATTTTTCAATTATTTTAGTTATCATACATTATTAACAGGGTTTGTATCTGTAACAAAAACAGCATTTGAGGAAATAATCCAATGAAATTAATATGTGCAATTAGGACTCAGTGTTTCTTTGTTTCAATTTGTCAAATGCATGTTTCTTACTTCTGGAGAAAATGCCTCGGTGAGTGTGAGAAACATAATTTCTGTCTTGGATTCAGCCCCCTTGTGGAGAAATGCCATGCATAAAAGGATGTTCAGGGAATTTGGGAAAAGCTCATTCATTTCAGAGTGCATGGAAGATGTTACCTTATAATACTTATTTTAATGCCCATTCTTCACTGCCATGCTGTGGTCAGTCAAAGTGTAGGTTTGGCACCATCTCAATACTCACTCTCCCAGTAAGTCATGACCACAGCTTGAGGCAGATCAATGGGTCTATCACCAACTAGGTGTGTCTTACCTGGCTGTATCAATGTGGCTCCCTCGATCTTGCCTGCACCACTCTCCCTCCAGGCCAAGCAAAAAGGATGATTAATTATGGCAGTGTGCTGTGTGACGATTAAATATTACTATTCATGTTATGGAAAATATATACAAAATAAATAAATAAATAAAGGGGAGAGAAGACAGATGAAAAGCTCTGGAGTGGAGCGTGGACCTGCCATGCAATGTCTTTATATTCTTTCTGCACAGCTGTTAAAGATTGATGACCCTGGGTGGCACATTACTGCCTGGAAACCATACTGGAACAGGAAAATATCAAGTCCTCACATGGGACTTTTATCAAAAGGCATACAAATAGCTTTTTCAGGTGCTCTACAGAAAATGACAATTTATTTTATCAAATGAATCTTATTCTTACTCTTTATGGCTTTTTTAAAATTCAGATGGACTAACAGTTTTTGCTATCGAGTGTTTGACTGTATTTTTTCTACAATGCATGTGGCAGAGACATGACATGGCCCAAGCTTGTGCATGAATTTTTAAATGTGGAAGAATGACATTTAGAACATGCCAAGCAATTAACCTGGAGAAGTCAGAAAGCATTGCAAAGCTATTCTTGCTTGAAAGGCAGGAAATAAACAACTCAAAATGTTAATTAAATGGCTGGGTGCACTTTCTTCTCTAATTTTGCTTCATCAACGCACTGCAAATGAATAGCTTATGTAAGGCACTTCATAATGTGCTGCCACGGTAGCTGCTATGGGCGCCCTGTGATTACAACTGAAAGGAAAAAGGTCTGTTTCATTTTCACACTGATTAGGAAAAAATGAAGTTGTGATAAAGAAGTTGAAAAGCTGATTAAATTGCATGGCAGCTGTATGGCATGTGGGTGTGAATGCGTTATTGTTTAGCGTACATAAACTCTTAAAGCACAGGCCAGAGACGCTTCGTTTTCAACAAATTGTGATTACGGTATAACAGGGTATGATTATGTACATTATATGTTTATTATTATTTACCTTTATTTAAACTATGCAATTAAGAACAAGTTTGTTTTGTATAATCATTTATTGTACGAAATCCATACAGTTGTGCTCAAAAGTTTGCATACCCTTGGAGAATTGGTAATATAGAGCTCCGGAAAATATTAAGAGACCACTGCACCATTCTTCCCAAAAAGGAAGGTTCTGAGTGAGGAACCAGCAGGGTTAAATTAAATGACCACATTCACATTCAACTGTAGGTCATAACAGAATAGCACAATCATAAAATTAAACAAAATGAACTGACCCCTGTTCAAAGGTTTGCATACACTAAGTTTTAAATACTGTGTATTGCCCCATTTAGCATCCATGACAGTGTGCAGTCTTTTGTAATAGTTGTCTATGAGGCCCAGAATTCTTGCAGGTGGTATAGCTACCCATTAGTTTTGGCAAAATGCCACAAGGTCATACAACATCTTTGGTTGTCTTGCATGAACCGCACATTTGAGATCTCCCCAGAGTGGCTGGATGATATTAAGGTCAGGAGACTGTGATGGCCACTCCAGAACCTTCACCTTTTTCAGTTATAACCACTGGAGGGTCAACTTGGCCTTGTGCTTAGGGTCATTGTCGTGCTGGAAAGTCCAAGAGCATCCCATGCGCAGCTTTCGTGCAGAAGAATGCAAATTGTCTGCCAGTATTTTATGATAACATGCTGCATTCATCTTGCCATACATTTTCACACGTTTTATCCGTGCCTTTAGAGCTCACACACCCCCAAAACTTCAGTGAACCACCACCATGCTTCACAGTGGGGATGGTATTCTCTTCACTATATGTCTTGTTGACCCATCTCCAAACATTGTGCTTATGGTTGTGACCATAAAGCTCTATTTTGGTCTCATCACTCCAAATTACAGTGTTCCAGAAGCTTTGAGGCGTTTTAAGGTGTTTGAGTATCATCGGATTGTGCTCCTTGAAACAACCAAGTCTCTTTCAAGAGCATCCTGTGTTTCTCCTGAAGTTACCTGTGGGTTTTTCTTTGTTTCCCGAACAATTCTTCTGGCAGTTTTGGCTGAAATCTTTCTTGGTCTACCTGACCTTGGCTTGGTATCAAGAGATCCCTGAATTTTCCACTTCTTAATAAGTGATTGAACAGTACTGACTGGCATTAGCAAGGCTTTGGATATCTTTTTATATCCTCTTCCATCTTTATAAAGTTCCATTAGTTTGTTACACAGGTCTTTTGACAGTTATTTTCTGCTCCCCCCTCAGTATCTATCCCGCTCAGTATATTTATGTGAGCGCTAACAAACTCAGTGACTATTTATACACAGACACTAATTGCAATTTAAAAAGCCATAGGTTATGGAAATTGACCTTTAATTGCCATTTTCACCTGTCTGTGTCACCTTTTGTGTCTGTAACAAGGACAAACATTCAATGGTATATAGACTTTTGATCAGGGCCATTTGGGTGATTTCTGTTATCATTATGATTTAAAAAGCAGCTAAACAACTATGTGATAATAAATGGCTTCATACATCTTTTTTTTTTACGTGATCAGTCAAGTCATATATATCAAAATCAAAGCTAACATTTCACAATTTCTGCTAGGGTATGCAAACTTATGAGCACAACTGTACATAGTATTTTTTAAACGATACATGAACTGGAAAACACAATCATGATTTGGGTCATTGTCCTGTTGAAAAACAAATAATAGTCCCACTAAGCGCAATCCAGATGGGATCCAGATTTTTGAATCCAACAATCTCAAATACCTGAGGCGGTCCTCATGTGAGCCAGTTTCATCCTAGTGCCTTATGATTTTTGCAACAGTGTTTGAAGTCCTTGAAATTTTCTGCATCGATTTACCTTAATGTCAGTGATAGTTTAATGTTGTTTCTGTTTACTTATTTGAGCTGATGTTCCCTTAATATGGACTACTACACTATAGACATAGTAATGGTCTTCTGTTTATCAACAACACAACAGATTGGCCCAAAAGCTTTAAGACGGAACAACATTTCACAAATGTACTTTTAACGAAGGCACACCTGTCATTTGAAATGCATTCCAGGTGACTACCTCATGAAGGAATGCCAAGTTGTCATCAAGGCGAAGGGTGGCTACGATAAAAAATCTACAATATGAAATATACCTTGATCTTTTTAACACTTTTTTGGTTGCTACATGATTCCATGTTTTTTTTTTATGTCTTCACTATTATTCTACAATGTGGAATATAGGAAAACTAAAGAAATCCCTTTGAACAAGTGGGTGCATCTAAACTTTTGACAGGTACTGTACTATAGAGCACGAACCCAAAATCCAGCCCTGGGAAAGCCTTGGAAAAAACACTTGAGGACAAAGTGTTCTAATCCTTAGTACCTTTCGTTGTGTTCTTAGGTGAGCTGTGGGAATCAAACTCCTACAGGACTGTGGTTGTTGGACCTGAGCCGGTGCGGACTCTCCTGGTACTGGAGGATTCTGTGTGGGCCAGCTGTGCCAACGCTGTGACCATTATCGAGGGCTCCAGCCTTGCCACTCAGGTATTACTGAAGATGCACCACGTGTTCATAGTTTGAAAAACATCATGCAAACCTAAGCCTACTAACATCTTTGGAAAAAGCATCTGTCTTTCATTTGGTAGAACATTGTGTTTGTTATGCCAGGATAGTGTGCTCAATTCCCCAAACCACCCATTTGTAAAATGTATGAACATTGCTTTCCATAAAAGACTATGCTAACTGTCAAATTATCTATTAAATTAATGGTGGAGTCAGACATTTTTGTCCACTTGTTAAAAAAGTGGTGCTGTGGAGTCAAAATTAATCATTTTCACAACTGCCTAAGAGCATAGGTTCACAGAATAGTTTAAATATTTTTAAAAATCCTTTAACAGAACGCTTTTGTGAAGATACATAATATTGTAGCTGAAAATGTATTGAGTTAACCACTGTTGTTATCCTCATGGAGATGTTGACATCACAACAAGCTTTATGGCAGAGTAGGGGTGGGACAATATGAGAATTTCATGCCACGATTATCCTGGCCAAAATTATCCTGATTTATCCGGTTTAATAAGAATCCCAATAAAAACTCTGGTTTCTAGCTCAAAACAGCTGATCGGATATTCTCTCATTACATGAATATTGTTCTTGTGCATTTAAAAAGCAATTACATTAAGTTCACTAAATAAATACAATAAAAAAATATATAATAATACTATAATAACATGTAAATCTCTAAATGCATTTGGTTTCCAGCTTCATTAACAATACATTGCAGAGGATGTTTAATGGCATTTAGAATTGCCATTTGTACTGCATTTCTCATTAATGCAATTATCTAATCAACCAATCACATGGCAGTTGCTTCAATGCATTTAGAGGTGTGGTCCTGGTCAAGAAAATCTCCTGAACCCCAAACTGAATGTCAGAATGGGAAAGCAATTTGAAGCGTGGCATGGTTGTTGGTGCCAGACGGGCCGGTCTGAGTATTTCACAATCTGCTCAGTTACTGGGACTTTCACGCACAACCATTTCTAGGGTTTACAAAGAATGGTGTGAAAATGGAAAAACATCCACTATGCGGCGGTAGTCCTGTGGGCGAAAATGCCTTGTTGATGCTAGAGGTCAGAGGAGAATGGGCCGACTGATTCAAGCTGATAGAAGAGCAACTTTGACTGAAATAATCACTCGTTACAACCGAGGTATGCAGCAAAGCATTTGTGAAGCCACAACACGCACAACCTTGAGGCTGATGGGCTGCAACAGGAGAAGACCCCACCGGGTACCACTCATCTCCACTACAAATAGGAAAAAGAGGCTACAATTTGCACGAGCTCACCAAAATTGGACATTTGAAGACTGGAAGAATGTTCCCTGGTCTGATGAGTCTCGATTTCTGTTGAGACATTCAGATGGTAGAGTCAGAATTAGGCGTAAACAGAATGAGAACATGGATCCATCATGCCTTGTTACCACTGTGCAGGCTGGTGGTGGTGGTCTAATGGTGTGGAGGATGTTTTCTTGGCACACTTTAGGCCCCTTAGTGCCAATTGGGCATCGTTTAAATGCCACGGCCTACCTGAGCATTGTTTCTGACCATGTCCATCCCTTTATGACCACCATGTACCCATCCTCTGATGGCTACTTCCAGCAGGATAATGCACCATGTCACAAAGCTGGAATCATTTCAAATTGGTTTCTTGAACATGACAATGAGTTCACTGTACTGAAATGGCCCCCACAGTCACCAGCAGCTTTGGGATGTGGTGGAACGAAAATGATTTTCTATTTGTCTTCTGTCATTTTCAGTAGAAAAGCTTTAACAATTAGCCTACAATATAAACAAAATGTATAATAATGTATATCCTATTAATATTTCCTACATTTTGGAGTTTGTTAACAGGCTTGTTTCTGTATGCATCTCTGGTAGCTGCATGTCTTCTAGGATAAATATCATTGGATTGTTTGAGCTCCAAATGGTTTCAACAGCTTATTTTCCATGGTAATGGAATGGAAAGGTATTTGCATATAGCGAGAAGTGGAAACCTGATCGGAAACTTTTTTGTGAGCTACTAAGTGTAGTTGTTAGACTAGTACGCCTACTGTTGTAAAGGAATTGGGAAACGAGTTAATTTTTTGTATCGTACCTAATCTCAATGAATAGCCTAAAACACTGTTGACTTTATGTGTGTGAGATGATGATAATATAGAAGCATAGTAACACTTGAGGGACTTTCATTTTAATTAGCCTACTATCAGATACCCCACACGTACCTTTATAGGCCTACACATGTAGTCTACACAGGGCAGGTTGGCCTAATTCGTGCTCAAGCTCATAAATGAAAACGCACGCATTAGAGGGTGCGCGAGATACATTTATAATACACACTCTCTTTATGAAAATACTAAATTGTAGTTCGTGAGAAATCTGAGACTGGCCCAGCAATAATATTAAATGCAGGTGCAACATCAAAGGCCACTGCCAGACAGGTTAAAACCTGGTATCTTAATTAGGCTATCCGACAAATATTAAGAAATGATTATCCCTCATCCGTGGCATATTTCGGGTTGGGTATGGCCGACTTTAGAAATCAGTTTGGATTTGGTATTGATTTTAAAACAAATCAGACGGATGTTTTCGGTATCGGATAAAAATTTCACGGACACAGTTCGGTAGGGATATATATTTTGTGATCCCACAAAGACCTCGACATTAGGACACTTTCTTGGTGGACAGGGAAACACATTCAAGTGGTTCTAAAATGTTTAGTGCATTCTTGCAATGAAGAGTTTAGAAAGGGTAGATTTGGAAAATCGATACAATACAATTTGTGAGATATGCGCTCCACCATTAAATAAAACAAGTGGTCAGGAACACTTCAGTGACTAGCAATTTATGCTAGCAGAGCCATTCCGCTTCATTGACTATACAATGCAGTGGATGTTTGGTGGCATAGTACAACATGAAATGAGATGTGCGCTCTACTTGTAAAATAAAACAAGCAGTCAGGGAAACTTCAGCGACTGGGAGAACTTTTCCAACTCACTCGTGAGGATTTTCTCGATTTACGATTATCCCGATTATGGAATTTCTCCACAATTTCATCATTGTGACTATTTTCCATCGTGATTAGTACTGAAATCGTCTATCGTCCCATTCCTAAGGCAGAGTGACCATTCAAGTAAATTATTCATTCATTTTAATCACTCATGTCTATAATTCTGTTGTATCCATGAAATCAGAGTAGATCACTTTTGAAAAGCAAATGAACCATGCCAGCCAAGTAACCATGAAAAAGGTGTCTATTCTGACTGGCTGGATCCAGCATATTCCACTTACATGAACAGATGTTTGTGTTTAATTTGGCAGTGTTTGCTTCTCTTTACCATGTCCACCTGACTAATACACAACCTGCAGGACTGACTTCAAGGGGGCTCTGATGCAGAACCGTGATTAGGAAAGCAACACTTGCCCCCGGGTGTAAGCCAGAACTTTGAGAAGAGGCCAGAGTTGTGATCACTCAGCTTTACCACTGAGTCCTCCACTAGCCACTAACCCTGTTACCCAAGTTAAAACCATCCTGTTATTGTCAGGGGTTTAGCAGAATGTGTGTGTTTTATCTTACGAAAAAATGACTAGAAAGAGGATACATAGAATGATTATTTGTAAGAACGCAGGCTGTAGTATTTTCATTCATATTTTAGGCCCTACAAATGTACAAATAAAAAATTACACAACACTTAAATTATTCAAATATAAATCCATTGGCATATAGTTTTAATTTAGATTTAAATATGAGACATAAATGACCAGTTTGCGATGATCAAAGGATATATGCATTAATAGCCGAACATAAGCTAAGACGTCGAATTCAGGTTCAATTTCTATCTGACTCCATCTCATCTAATTTGTGCAGCATCTGCAATGCTGTCAGGGTGTCAAATTTACGCTGTAAATTGTGTCTGAGTTGTGTCTGACTTGCTCACCGAGTTCAGATTATATACAATTTCTATCCTCATCATCATTCTTCATCATTACACTTCAGTTGCATGCAGAGGTGTGTCTGGGTTGATCAGGGGGTTATTGCCCATTCATCCATTGACGTCACTGATTTCATTGCTATTCTTTAGATTAGATTCAACTTTATTGTCATTGGACAAGTACGGTATAACAAAATCATTAGCATCTAAACAGAAGTGCAAATAAAAGAGTGCAAAAATTTACAAGTGTAACAATTAAGAACAATGTATGTTATAAGTGGGATGTATATATGTGCAAATTAAAGGTGCAAGGTGGTATAACTGAAATGCGGGGATTTATGTGATATACTGAAAAAGAATGTAACCAACATTTACACAATTTCAAAAATGATTTACAGTAGCCTACATGAAAATATAGAAAAGTCATTTGTCGATAGTATTGATGAAAAACAGTAATGTGTGATACCTTTGCTGAATAGATAATTGGTGATTGTTGGTATTTTGTTTTGTGAATAATTATTTTGCCTAATACATTTGTAGAATCTTAATCTTCAGTAAAATATGCAGTGAAAATTCAAATAGAGAAGATGTGTAATGCAATTTTGTTTCTCTTTCTCGCCAAATAAAAACTGTAACTGTGTTAACATATGTTTCCAGAATTGATATTGGTGATTGTTGGTATTTTGTTTCGTCAATAATTATTTAGCGTAATACATTTGTAGAATCTTCCTGTCCGCGTCCCTGCCTGGATACCAATGCTAAGTGCCGTGGGCTGTTGGCCGATTAAGTCGGAAAACAGGGTAAAGATAAACAAGTAAATAGTCTCTAAATAGTTTTCCGTTTCTGAGTATAGAATTCTGACAACAGAACAATGTAATATACGCCTGTTAAGAAAAGTCATGGAAGGAGAAGGGTGTATCTTTCAAAAAGGCAGCTTTATATTAAATACAAACTCAAACGCCAATTCCCGTAAGCATTTGGCGGTCCTAATGTTAACACAGACACAAGCACACAGGTAGAACAGCAAGGGCACGTAACAATTCAAATATGTTTATTAGCTTAAAACAAGTCTTAGCACATTGCTAAACAAATTCAATAAATCCCTTAGCAACTGACAGTTGAATGGCCTTTACTGATATTTTTTATCTTTTCTTTGTAAAACTGCAATGGTACAGAAATTAAAGAGATGGAAAATATGAATAACTAGCAATTATTTTTTATGCAATTAACATGTAAAACTACTAATCCTTCTCTCTATTAATGTACAGGGCAATATTAAATAATACTGGCAAGTGGCAAGCATGAGTTTAGCTCACAACATAATGACACAGACATCAACAATTTAATATTGATCAGAGCTATAACACTATATATACTATAATGTACTTTAGTGAGAAAAACTCTTTTAGGTAAGGAAGATGTGGCAGGTTGACAGAAAATCCAACTACATCGATTTATCCACATAAAATAATAATTAGCCAACTAGGGATTCTGATTCACACTTGTTTGGAGAAACAAGAGAGATACATTTCTCTCCTAACTAGCCATAAACATAGGAAGGTTATAAAAAGTGGCTAGCAATGATAACTAAGTGATATGTTATCCATCCATCCATCCATTTTCTTCCGCTTATCCGGGGCCGGGTCGCGGGGGCAGCAGTCTAAGCAGAGATGCCCAGACTTCCCTCTCCCTAGACACTTCCTCTAGCTCTTCCGGGGGGACACCGAGGCGTTCCCAGGCCAGCCGGGAGACATAGTCTCTCCAGCGTGTCCTAGGTCTTCCCCGGGGTCTCCTCCCGGTTGGACGGGCTCGGGAAACACCTTCCCGGGAAGGTGTTCAGGAGGCATCCAGAACAGATGTCCAAGCCACCTCAGCTTACCCCTCTCGATGTGGAGGAGCAGCGGCTCTACTCTGAGCTCCTCCCGGGTGACCAAGCTTTTCACCCTATCTCTAAGGGATCCCCCAGCCACCCTGCGGAGAAAGCTCATTTCGGCTGCCTGTATCCGGGATCTTGTTCTTTCGGTCATGACCCAAAGCTCATGACCATAGGTGAGAGTAGGAACGTAGATTGACCGGTAAATCGAGAGCTTCGCCTTGCGACTCAGCTCTTTCTTCACCACGACAGACCGATACATCGACTGCATTACTGCAGAAGCTGCACCGATCCGTCTGTCAATCTCCCGTTCCATCCTTCCCTCACTCGTGAAAAAGACCCCTAGATACTTAAACTCCTCCACTTGAGGCAGGCACTCTCTCCCAACCTGAAGTGGGCAAGCCACCCTTTTCCGACTGAGGACCATGATATGTTATTATATATAAATTTTTTTACACAT